>NC_064911.1:12948626-14163626 GCF_929443795.1 Astur gentilis
CCGCCTAACATAATTAATGAAAACACAGAGGCTAAAAAGGAACCTGAAGTACATTTAAATACTCTTACGATTGCAACCCACTTTTTAAATTGAGGTGGTGAAATAATGGAGCTTAGGCTGTGCAATCTCAGCGCTAGATCACCTCCAGCCACTCACCTTACTCTGTTCGCGTTGTACATCCGCAGAAAGGGAAAAGGGGGCGAACGCTTCGCGCCGTCGGGAGATGGCACGGCTCCTCTCGGCCGTGTAGCTGCTGCCCGTTTCTCTTTCCCCGTCTGTGGCTGGAGGATGGTTTTGTGGCAGCTCCACGAAGGGAAGAGTGGGAAAACACTAGGAGACGCTGGAAGGCAGAGAGCAGCAAGGCTGGCTGGGCTACAGGAGCCAGGGAGGACTCTGGCAGCGGTGGACAGCCCACGCATTTCTCTGGCCTCTTCCACGCAGTGATCCAGCCGCTGCACGCTCTGTAAATTCAAGGGCAACAGATGGCAAAGCCAGCGTCCATGCAGAATGTGCTAGCGCATACCTAGTTACCGCCATCATCTCCCACTGCCACCCATACACCCAGAAAGTAACCATGGCCTGAACCTCAGTAATTAGGGTTGGCCCATGCTTCCAATTCTCAAGGAGAACTTGGCATCTATCACCTCAAAGAGAAGGGGAGGAGAGGCCGCAGTTCAGTTCTACAGAAGTTACAGAGGCGTCTTCCAGACCCGCAAGCAAATCCTTAGCTAAGGTCCCCAAAGCAAAGTACAAGGAGCAGAGGAATGGCAGGAGGGCTCTTCCCCCACCTGCAGCTGCCTTCCAGTCAAGGGGTGTTTGACCACCCACCCTCGTAAAAGCCAGAACCAGCACGGGGACAAGCTAGACGGGAGTGGTGTGAGGGCAAAGGAGCCAGCTGCTTGTGCCCAAATCACACCAAGTGAACCCCGCTGAGGTGGTCTCCCCTTAACCAGGGTGCAGGAACCCAAGACGTCGAGCTGGACTTTCAGACCAGCGCAAAGCGAGCAAAGACCAGCACGGGCCCAGAGCCCAGGAGCGTTATTTGCTTTCCTGGTTCGTCTCAGTCAGGAAGGGACAAGACGACACAAAAACCTGGAGAACCAAGAGAAGATGGAAGAGAGCTCTCAGCTCTGAAAGGTAAGTTGAAGTGAACACGACTCAGCTGGAAGTATAAATTTAATGGAGTGATCAAATGTGGTTTTTTTGTTTTTCTTAAAAAAAAAAAAAGTTAAAAAAAATATCAGGGCCAGTGATTACAGAAACGCTGCATTTTGAACATACCTCGGTTTTCAAGTGGGCAGGACCTCGAACTAGGGAAGAGGCAGGAGATCTGGAGACGGTGGGGAGGACCTGCTGAACATGCAGGGTTAAGGCACACGTAAAATAATTCTTTAGCAAGGGGGAAGAGAACACTGCATTCCCCTTATTCTTAGAATTGCATGTTAAAAAGAAAACAGGTTTAATGCTCGTGAAATAAAAAAAACAGCTTTAAACCACTTACAGTGGAGAAATTAAGACCAAAAAAGCAGAGAGACACCGTCAATGGAGTCCCACCTCTGAAGACGTGGTAGGCCTCTTGCACTGTTCATCAAATATAAGTAATGTCTTTACCTCAATGAGATAATAGGGGATATTCCTGAAATAGATGCTTATAAGTTTGCTGTAACGCATTTTAGGAGACACGAGGACACAGCAACATGTTTCACTAATTTAATTTTAAAAGATAGAACAGTAATCTTCACAACAGCTGCAAATGTATTACCAGCCACCTTTGTCCACAAAACTGAACGTACAGTGCGTAGTACAAAAACATTCTGGGCAGGAAACATTTTGTTTTGTCTAAATTTGGGCAGAACTTAACATACCGCAATGCCATTTACTGCTACTACTGTTCACGTCCAGCAGAATAATTAAACAAATAGCTAGCAACAGATTTTAAGCAGAACAAAGGCAGAACGAGGGATACGTGACATTCTCCAACTGCTGTAACAAATGACTACACTTGGCTTTAGGCAAACCTCAACAATTAGAACTACCCTCAAAAATATACACCAAGCTCTCAGGAGCAGTAGCACACAGCCATATAGATGTTATTGCCACAAAGCAGAATTGTTGAAATCACTAATCTAAATAAAGGCCCAAGATGCAGGAAGGGTGAGTTTCAAAACAACCTAGAAAACACCTAAAAAGCAAGTTGAGATTCACTTTCCGGTGTCAATATACACAGTATAATTAACACTGTCTTATTACCACTTATCAAACAGCATTTGCAAATGTGAAATCACCAGGCTGGAAATTCATGGGACACAGTGGTAAGGTTCTACTAGCATGCTTCTCAGCATCTCCTGCTGAGTTATGGTAAAAGACATCACTGCAAATAAGTCAGCATCCTATTTTGGAATTCATCACATGTTCTGCCACTATTTCTCTAGGGTTCTCAAATGTTAACATTGTGTGTAAAAATAAATAAATAATAATTTTTAAAAAACTATTAAAAAAAAAAAAGAGTTTACAAAGCGCGTGGACCAGCTCTCAGGAGATGGTTATTTCTGACATTGTTGCAAAGTGCTGAAAATCAATACTGTATGTTAGGGAAGTAAAGCTGCAGTTTTTACCTCGTATGGATGACCGTAAGTGGGGCTATCACTTAACTGCTGCCTCCTTCCAGATACTGGAGATTATCGTTCAGGTAGAACGTTCTGGTGAGGGCTGCTGAGCTGAAGGGAGGGATGAAGAGAAGAGAGACCCTTGCAAAGATTCAGGTACAACCCTTCCTATACTGTGTGAATCCACAAACGAGACAGCTGTGGAAATAGGACTCTCAGCTCTTTTTTGAAGGTGTAGGAGATCCAAGCAGCCTCTCTCTTCATTGACTCTCCAGAGCAAACCACAAACCTACCATGCCTGAAGCTGGGCAATGTGTGTACCCCTCAAGAAGCCAAAATTAGGCCAGTCTAAATGCACCCCTCCTGTTACCTCTCCTTATCAATTAGCACTAGTGGATGCTCAATAGCTGCTCTGCTGTTGCAATTTAGTTGATATTTTGCAGAATCCAACTTAGAATAATTGCACTTGGCAGGGCCTAACCAGGCAGGAAAACAAAAATAAAAAATTAATACATAAAAATGCTTCTTTCATGCTACCTTAGCATAATCTGCACTGGAAGAGGCACAGAAGAATAAGCTTCCAGCCTAATGCACCATGATCAAAGCATACTCACCATCCCAATGCCTTCTCTCTTAAGCCATCTGCTAAAGCATCCAGCTGGGAAAGAAAGATCGAAATGTAGTATCTAAAAGGCATTCAAGGAAGGCAATGGCACTTGGATTAGCACAGGAAGATGGAAACAGTGTCCCTCAGAGTCTTTGCAGCTTTCCTCCCACCCTCACTCAAACGTAACACGATGGAGGTGGAAGAGATGAGGTCACCGTTTCAAACCTGCGTTAGCCTGGTTTTGGCATCTAAGCATGCGAGAGCATCAACATTTAGAAGCCCGAAGTCCCCACGCAGCTGATAAACTGAGCAGAGAAACTTCCAGAGAACAGGTCTGGATACCAAAGTCTGATGTCAGGGCTTGGAGAGCCCTCAGCATCAGCTCTTTTTGATGGATACTGGCAATAACCACGCTCTCTAAAGAGGTATTTACTGGCCCCACTTGACGTTTTACAGTGGAAGTTGCACTTTTGTTCTTCTTTAATGGGCCAAACCCTCAAAATCTAATCACAACAGGGAAAAGATAGTGCTGAAAGCCCTGTAGTTACCTTGCTAGAAAAATAGGTATCAGAATAAAAGGTATTGTGCAACACATTTTCAGAAAACACTGCAGAGAAGGTTTCTTCTCCACTGACACATCTTCAGTTATTTAAATCTGTGTGGAAAAATACTTCAGAAACATCAGCTTTGCTGCGTCTATTTACTCAGGGAAGGATTTTATGAATCATTGCTAAAATTGTGGTTATTTTCTCCTAAGAATTAGCCTTGACTAAACCATTCATGCACCTTCAATACCACAAACATACATACAGAAGGAAGGCTTTTGCCTAATTCCTGGCTTTCCGTCTTTTTGTTCAGCCTGGTAACACACAGTACGTGATGACGCACAATTACAGGCAATTAATTCAAATATCTGGGAAACAAGAAATCACATCTGCAGTTAATCATCTTGTGCTTTTCCAAACCATAAATCATTTTTGTAAAGGAAGAGACCAAAGATATAAGAGATGTAATTAAATGTGACATTTTCCACAAATCAAACGCTTCCTACAAACGTGCAGATAACATCATAGAACAGCAAAGCTTTCCAAATTGCTCTAGTGTTTATATGATGCTCATCATCTCTTCGAGGCTCATTTGAAGCACAGTGTGATACCTATTATATGCTACCATAATGCAGAATTGTCACTGCTAACCTAGGAGGTAATTTCACTGCACTACTCCAAATCCCATCAATGGCAAAAACCACCGCATTGGCTGAAATTACTTCCCAGCTGAAATTTTTTCCTTTCATATGCTGAACTAAAGTTGACACCTACAGTCTATTCATAGCCCGGTCTATAATTTCAGGTGCAGGCTCAGAGGGAAATTTTGGCCCTTTGGAAGGAAAAGGCAGAACTTAAAGCCCATGTATGAGCCGGGTTATACTTCCCAGACGAGTCCATTCATCACAAACTCTATCATAGGACCAAAATGGGCAGAAGCCGAAGTAGTAAAGCACAGACTTTTTCCTTTCAAAGCAAGACTTAACTAAAATGTTCATACACTTAGAAGGTTAGAAAATACCATTCAAAAATTAGACAAACTCTTGTACTCCATGTATAAATAAAGGTTTAGTTCAGTCCAAAATTTTTTAAGGTTTTCGATTTGGCAAGAGAAAAAGGTGTCCACTTTGGGGTCCAGCTTGGAGGAATTTTTGTGTTCTTATTGTTTTTCCCATTTTCACCATTAAAATGAAACAAAACCGAACCATCCAACTGCCCAGTGTTCCTCTACAACTCTAGCTGGAATTTTACCCTAAAGAATTGTTTTCTTTAGATTTAACAAGCTTTATCTTTTTGAATCAACTTCCAGCAAGTGAAAAATCAAGCTTGTGTCTCCATGTCAAGATGATATAATTATTCCCAAAATAAATGCAAGTTTACAGTACAAACAACCAAGACAACTCGGACCGATTCTGTTAGAGAGGTAGTTTAGGTGCCAAAAGTTATGTTTGGTTTAGGAAAAAAAAAAAGTTTCGTTTGGTTTAGGAAAATTCAGAAGAAATGTTGTTCACTCAGTTTACTGATCTTCCTTTGTCTTATACCCTGAGCAATCACATGCCATGCAATTATATTATTATTCAATCTGGCAAGCAGACATGTGCTGGCCTTGAAAAAAGATTATAATCCTATCTCATTATGGTAGGAGTAGCCCACAACAACTATTCAAAACAGCACGCTCTTCACATATGACCTGCGTAAGTCCCCAGAGGATGGGGGATCTAAGAAGGTGTAAAATCACTTTAGGAAACCAAATGGCAAAATTACCATTGAACAATTGTCACTGTTAATAAGATTAATGATTGAATTGGCCCAAACTCACTCTTATCATTAAATCCACTGTTAACTCGCAGGGGGATGTTCAGGAGAAAAAAGTCCTGCTCTGGTTAATAATTAACATGCGTGGGCATGCCTGAATGGGATCCCAGCCCATTCAGAGAAAATTCCACAGTTGTGCAGATCGTTCTGGCATGTGCTTTAATCACGTCACTCTACTACAAAATCAAGGTCTTAGCTAACTGTCCAAACCAGTATGGGTCTCATCTCAGCAACCCGTCAGATGGCGACAGGCATGTGAACATGTTCCTTCTGGTCAAGGGCACCAGAAGGTCTTGGCTAGAGCTGTCAACTGAATGAAAAACACAGTAATACCATGTAGTTCTGGAAACTGTGTGGGGATTTGTTACAATTTATTTTCAGTAGAGGCTCTTTGATTACTTTGAACCAAGTCTGCCGTTTATACAGTGCATTAAAATAACCCAGAACACCAGCGCTGTACACCAGCTCACCTGCTCCTTATTTCTAGTGTGCAACACAGTGCATTGGCCTTCCTTGGTGGGCTGCTTAGTCCCAAGCCTGCCGCCCTGCACACTGCACAGCCCAACCAGCAAACGTGACAAAGAAATGTTGTTTGTTATCCTTCATAGCATTACGGCTTCTTACCTTCCAAATACCAAAGCACAGACTCACTCTGAATCTGCTTGTACTGTATCACTGCTGTCTTCTAGGCCATCTTTGACCCAGAGGGAGACACGTAAACCAGGCATTACTTACTAAAAGACTAACTAGATGCTCACTCTGTGCCGCACCAGAGGCAGAGGAGTTCATCAGCTGCATACCAGTCACCAGAAGGGACAGGGGAAGCCAGTCCAATCTCTGTACAAGGTCCAGTCCTCACTGGTTTCAAGAGAAACTCAATCCGTACAAGAAACCTGGGTTAAAAACGTGCGCATGAAAGTGCAGAATGCATTAAAATCTCACTCGGAGCCTTAATATCCAAGGCAAAAAGTACAATCCTTCCCCACTTTCAAACGGGCAAAGTGACAAGAGCCTGAACACCGCTGAAGTCAAGAGTACCTGTGGTACCCCTTAAGTAGTTAAGAGTCTTTCAGAGTCTGCGTTTTCCCATGCTGGACCTCAGCATTAATATCCCCTCCACAGGGGCTCCCGGACTGTCAATCATCTTCTGCCAGAGGTGCTGCTCTTCCCCTTGAGAGTCCATCCAGTCAACCTCCTTGCCGTTACTTACACCTGGCAATTGCAAAAACATGAAGCATTTTGGCATATTAGTAACCAGTTATTTAATATCCTTGCTTATTCGGTCCAACGGGGTATAAGAAAGACGACAAGCAATTTACACTGCCACCTGTACAGGGAGTTATACTGAAAACAGGCAGCTCCTGGAGAGCACCAGTTTGTCATTACACTCCTTCGTGGCACCTGGGCAGAGGCACATAAACCTCCCCACTCTGCACCACAAACGACTTGCTTCTAACAGAGGAGGAATGGACCCACACTTCTTCCAGATCACACCATCGTCAGCAGAAAGGCTGCTGCTGGACAAAAGTAGTCTCTTCCTTCTCACTGGGATGCTACGAAACGCTTCCAAGCTATTCCCAGAATATTCTAGAATGCGCAGAAGTACAACAGGGCACCAAATTTTTGTGTCTCACTCAATGAAGGAAAGAACTAAATCATCTACACATTATCTGTTGCCTTCTCTCCCTTTTCAATTTCCCCAAGTTCCCATATACCTTCCATACATCCAGTAATGTTTCTGTCCCTTGTATACATGAATCACTTGGGGTGGGGAAGGAGGACAGCAGCGTTAAGAAATGCAATCATGAGTCAGGTGGGACCTTACCATTTCCAGTGCTCAAACGGACACCTCCCAGAAAAATATTACTGGAGAGCGACTCCTTGTCCCACACAGTCAGTTCTAGGCAGACATTACGTATATCCCTTGAATTCAAGCCACTGAAAGAAAAGGTATGATTCCACTGGGGGTTCACGCTCTTTTTTATTATGGGAGTTTTGTGTTTTGTAGCTTTGCTGTCATCTGGGAGAAGGTATCTGGGAGATATCAAAAAGGAAAATTGAATATGTAGATAGGATGTCACATAATAGTCACAAAGAATTACAATCATGTAGAGACTCAAATGAGATCAGGACCCTATTCCCCACTGTTATTAAATTAAGCATACACCTGAAGCATATGTTTAGCATTTGTGCTGCGTTTGTTCTTATAGCTACAGTGCCAGTTATCAACAGCAAAAACTGAAATTAGGTCTCCTTGCCCCGTGTCTTTCGTCTTAACCACAAACTTTTTATTTCAGTGAGACTAAATATAGACAGGATCATAAAAATCCTGGCTAGAAAGGGCCTCTGGAGTCACCCAGTCCAGTCTCACTCTCAAAGCAGGACAGAAGGTCCTCCCAGAAAGAAACAGAAATGACTGATAAAGAAGGAGCTTCAGCAGTTTAGCACCAGTACTTTGAATTGCCTAACACCCTACTGAGTGCAGAGAAACTAATGCTGTAAAGTCTGACAAGCTTTTCACATTTTACTTTTAGTGGAGAATTCCTTTAGTGAAACTAGAAGAACTTAATACTCTAGCTGAAAATCAGAGGTCTGTACAAATTTTCATAGTCTGTACCTTCGTCTCCTTCAGCAAAGCTAACGGAATAACTGTTTGGTTGCATATAAATACTAAAGGGTCGCACGTACAAACAAATCACTAGACCTTGATCAGGATTCCTGTGCAGGTTTTTACTTGACAATAAACATAAGCTGGTGTATTGCAGGGGGCTAACACTGGCCTAAGCTATGTCAAATTATCTCAAGCTAACAGTGCAGATCAGGCTGCTGCAGCACCTCAACTTGTTCATGGCAACTTTATTATGCGTTTGGCCATGACACATGACAGACCAATAGTCCGAGGAAAAGAGACTCCTCTTCCACTGTACTGAATAATTCACGTTAGCAACAGCAAACACCACTAACTAAAGATAGTCCAGAGAATTACTGGCCACACATTGCCACTGCTTATGTAAAAAGGCTCTGACAACATTTTCTCCCCGAAGTCTGTTGCAAGCTCCAGGTGGGAACAAGCTGTAGTGGAAGCAGACAGTCTATTTTCAGTAAAAGAAAACACCTTCACATATATCAGGCAAAGAGAGATGGCATAGGAGAACGCATACATAGAAAGAATAACTCAAACTTCTTCTACATGAAGTCTATGAGCTTAGTGATAGTTCGAAGCACACTACCAGATCAAGACAAATTCTCAGCTCCACCAGGGAATTAAAGGCAGGATGGTCACCGTTTAGTAACAGCACTCAAACTGTTACTAATGAATTACAGCATATCTAAAAATCAGCGATTCTGAAAGCTAACATTGAGAGCAAAAACTGGCAATGACAAATGTTTTAAGCTATCCATCATTTCCTAAATGTAACATTTCAAATGTATAACTTACATATATGAAAAATCCAATATAATGAGGCATGCAGGATAATGTCATTTTATTCAAACACAAGTATATTCTATATGTAGCATTTTCTATATAGTTTGGATTTTGCTTGTCCAACACAAAATGCTGCTTATCTAGTAAAAAGATGCATGTCATACTATATATATCTTTATGTATGCACATGCATGCAGGCCTACAAGTGACACGGACCGTAAATTTTTCAAAATTATGCATCTTTGAAATCCAACCTGAAAGCCATTAGAACAGAATTTTTAAACCTCTTCTGTCAAAGAATATTAAATGTTAACAACAAGACACAATTAGAGTTAAGACACTACATTTGGAGTCAGTGATAGACTTCCTGGGCAGCCTCAGGGTTTAAATGTGCTCCTTGACACTACTGCCAAAGAGCTTTCCCAATTAAGCACTAGGAAAAAACCCAAAACTATCTGTAGTATAAGAGAGAAAAATCTTCTCATTTAGCGTATTTACTTGAACCAAAACAGGGTTTCCTCACACAGATAATGAATTTTCTCTTTCTGCATAGTTCAGGTGACACCCATTAGAAAGAACCTCAGTTTGGTAGAGCATGCCAGCTTTTATAGGTGTTATTTGCAGTTTTACAAGGAATCCAAACAGATTTGTATCTTCCTGAAAACCAGTTTCTTATTCAGGAGTAGTCTGGCTATTCCTTTTAGTAAAAAATATGTACTGTTTCAGTTTCCTGAAAATGTAAATGTCACCATCAGATCAGGTATCATCTCCAGTGCAAAAGCCCTGATTTACAACTTCTTGCCCCCAGGAGTGATGAATAGTCACCTACTTCTCTCTGCCGACTCAGTGGAAGTGTTTTCCTTTACCAAACGTTATATTCTGTAACAGTGTGCGCATTAGCACACTGGATGCTTCTGTATGAATGGTTCTGTACCACTTAACTGAGACGGTATTTAAATGTGATTGTATTTAACCACTGGGACAACTCATACCTCTCTGCCCTTATTCCACAGCATCCTTCTCTTCAGCATACCATTTCGAGGTGCCAGTTGCTTTTCAGGACTGACACTCCATACACATATACACAGATATATTGAAAAAAATTGGGTCAGCCAAGATATGATTCAGTGCAGCCATTAAAAAAATGGGGAGAAAAAAAACCACAAACCCTTTCACGAAAGTGTCAGACGTGCCTCCTGATTTCACTGCTGTTAAATTCTTTGCTTCTTTGATGAGGACTTCTAATATACCTCCAGATGGCAGGTGAGAGTCTCCCTTTTTTCCCTTTTTGAAGCTCTTCTTTCCTACACATCGAACAGAGTTGCAACATCATCATCAGGAATTATATATATACACTGCAAGACTGATTTGGAAATGTAAATTGTTTTGGCTAGATTTTTTTTTATTGTTTACTGCAATGGGATTAAAGTATTCCTTATGAGGAGATTCTGATTCTCTATGGGTGGAGAAACTAATAAGGCAGGGACTGAAAAATCACTCCATATTTGACAAAGAACTTGACCATGTAACTAACTAGTCCTTGCTAGACACAACAGAGAGCCCTGTCTGAAGTCCTGTCCAAATATGAGTATTTGTGGATTACTATGCTGACCACAAAGAACTGCATGTCCTGTAAGTCCTACCCTCTTTGCAGAATCCACTTCTACCACTGGCGTTAAGGCAGCCCTACACCCCAAGCAAGGTATAAATGCAAAGCTTAAAATGCAGAAATACACCGCATGTATTCCACGTGTAAGGATGTAGTGTTCCGCGGAGACCGTGACAAAGGACACGGTGCCCACTGACACGCTACTGCTTTTGAAGAGCACCATGAGGACACGTGTACTTGCTGCTGCTGCAGATTCTAAGAGGCTTATCAGCAGGGATTGTACACACTGATTCAGGCTGAAAGCATCAGGAAAAAAAAGATCAGGAGGGATGTTAAATGTACTAATTTAAAAAAATGCAGACAGTGTATATCTGGACTTTTCAGACAACAATTAGCTTTTAAGAGAAAAAACCTTGGAATTACTGCTAACAGAGGGAATGTAATCTGTCAAAAAAAATAAGAAAGAAAAAGAAAAAAAACATCTATCAAATCCTAATGCTAGCAAGCAATACTGTCACCAAGATGTAAACTCAGGTGCTACCCAGTAATTGCTTTCACTTCAGATGATTGCTGTTCCTCATGCTACTACAATGCAAAGAGTTAGTAACTATTTTCCTCTGTTCATTGTTGATGAAAATAATGGCTTCCCCTAAAGATTTCAAATAAGATTTTACAGGATTGAATTACAGCAATAATACAGTAAAACTGAGCAGAGGCAAAGCACTGTGAAAAAGAGGAGATAGGTAAGCTTAAGGATAATTAAGCATGAAGAACTAAGCGAAGTCTATTATATCCAGCTATACACTGGATATAATCAGCTGAACAAAAACCCACAGACTATGATGTAGACAATTTATTTCTATATGGCTGTCCTCAATCATGTTATCTAATGTCTGAATTTTTTTTTAATTAGGTCACAGCCATGCATCAACACTTGACTGCACACTCCTCTTCCCTCCTCTCTCCTGTAGTTCAATGTAGGAGCAGAGGATGGAGCAGGAGAAACATCCTTATGGTTCAAAATTTCCACAGATAAAGACAAATGGTATATTTAAGTATGGTTTCAATCTTCACTAATACCTTTACTTCATCCTAGGTGAGGATTTTTAATGCTCAGAGGGGTGTTATCATATGCTGCCATTAATGTTTGCTTTACCTTGAAACTGCCCTAGAGGAAGCATTAGGTTTCTGTCTGGGGGAATGTAACGTAAAACAACTGTCAGTTCTCCTTTATACTGAAGGCCAACATCTGTCGCTACCTCCGCCTGAAAAGAAAAAACCAAACAAACAGAACAGAAATCCAACTAAGGTTAATCATTCACCTTCTCCTTTTGATTTTAATTTTGTTGTACCAATACAGTCTTTGAAACACTTCTTAAACATATCAAGCTGTATCAGCCCACTTTTACATAATTAGACATTCCTGATTGAATGCAATCACATTTTAGAAAACTTTATCAGCTAGGGAATACAAGCTCTCAGAATAATAAAGCCACGTGGCATTAGATACTGTTCAGTGAACGTATCAAGGAGATATCTAGCATGAGTAAGTGAAGCAAACAAACAGAAAAGAAACCCTCAAACTTATTTCTGCACATATAAACTGTAGCTAATTTGAGCTGACACTCAGCCCTTATTTCCCCCATCAGGATTTTAAACCGTAAGTGGTTTCATGTACTTTAGAGGAGTCACTCCTGAGTCACTCTTGGAATGGAGCCGTGGGGAACGAAGGCAAGGGAAGAGAGCGGGGTCCAGCTCCGAAATAGAAAGCCTTGAAAACTGTTATTCCCAGCCTCCTGTCCCTTTTCTACACAACTACTATTTCTGCACCTTTTTGTTTTATAAATGTTTGAATCTTGCCCAGAAAGAATGTATTCAGTGCTCTTCAGAGCATCCTTGTTAAAAGAACATTAGGCCGTCACTGACAGGTGCTGAACTTCCATTCGCATTGTAAGAAGTCGGAAACGACATTTTAAAAACAACAGATGCAACACAGAGAGAACACGTTATGCCAGTTCAAACTGACTTCTAGAAAAATAAAGTGCAGTGAAAACAGAAGTCTTGTACATTTATATTAAAGACTAGGTCTATGAAAAACTCTGGCATATGCTAACCTTGCTCAGTGATATTTACTAATGGAGGTGGGACTGTTCAGATGCTCACGTTTCCGTACATGCTTCTGTGCTTAGGTTTGGGTACAAATCAACAAATCTTCCTGATCTCTCAACAAGGACAAAGCGCATGTATAAAGAGAAAGGACCTTCAAGGGCCGAGACACACACACCAAGGTACCACGCGAGCCTTTAAAGAACTGCTTATAGACAAATGTCTGATCAGCGACAGGATTTCTCTGAAACGCATTCAGGTTGTTTCCTGACTCCCCAGGAAGGTCAAAATTCTATTATCAAGAGAAAACAGAACAAAAAAAACCCCACCAGAGACACATAGGGTGATATGCACAGTCAACACTGCCTTCCTATCGTAGCCTCCAGTCTAAGGCACTAACTGCGTTTAGTGGGGCTAAGTCTGTACACAAGGATGGGACAGGGACCAAAGCAATTTTACTGATAACAACATGGCCCTTTTGAGACTCTGAAGCACTTTTACAGCACACAGGCATTCCTGCACTGACTCTGAGAAAAACAGTCCTGTCTCCACCACTGTCTGATGCAAGTCGCTACAACAGAGGACAAAAGAAAACCTGTAGTAAATGGCTGTGGAATAATTTGCACAACATCTAAATCCTGCCAGTCAGGCAGCTCCCTTATGGTCTAAACTATGCAAGTTTAGGATCAAGTTTCCCATAAAGGCAGCAAGGATTATTTTTTCCATTCTACTGATGGACAAGTAGTATAAGTTCTTACATCAGGAACAATTTGTCAACCTCCCTCCCAAACCCACATATAACGTGCCTCTAGACTCTGCCCCCTCTTTCACCACAGAACTATTTTCTCTTCTTTTTCTGATTTAAACACACTCATCTTGAAAACAGACATTCAATGCTCATAGAAGAAACAGGTCTAAAGTCTCCAACCTTTTCACTAAAGCAGCTAAATTATTCATGATAGAACAAATAAAGCACTGTAATAAAACCTGGGAAATGTTTCACTGCCATTCCTGTCTCTATCAGGCAGATCATACAGGAGAACACCATGTACTTTGCATGTGTATTAACCTGTGCTTTTTTTTAAAATTCAAAATACAATAATTGATTTTTTTTTTATTATCTTTGCTGATCAAAAATCTTAGCAGCACTTTAAGTTTAGAAACATTATTTATAACAACTTAGGAGGCAGACAAGACCAATTCTGTGTTTGCTTTCTTTGCTAAAAAAAGAACTCATTTAAAAATCCTTTTAATGGGTTTGGAAATAATCAGACAATACCTTCCAGCTGGAATGGCTGAAATGCTTAGCGCCTCATTACTTTTTTTCCTGAGCAGGAGAGCTTCATGACTGTCTTTTTTTTTTTTTTTTTTTCCTCCCCAAAGATTGAAATGAGATGACAAAGAGACTACTCCATGATAAGAAGCCCACTTTCAGACAGACATTGCATACACACTCCAAGCAAAACAAATACTAGATGTGTATCTTATTGTTGTAGACCGGTGGGTACTAAATAAGAGCAACATCTGACACCAGCCAGAGCTATGACACAGATGCAGTAGACATTTCTTCTACTTCAAGAGCGGACCCAACAGAAGTAACTTACATGAAGCAAGCTTGTAAGGAGGACTGTATAATCCTGGCCTGGACACAGTGCTGACTGAAACATGTTTGCCCATCATTAGCCACTTTCTCTTTCTGGTCTCATCTCATCTGGACCATGAAGGAAGAGCTGGTGGTCACCCTTATTAACAAAGCTGAACTAGGAAACTGGGAAGGATCTTTCTTGCCACTTATAAAGTGTGAAGTGTATGAGTGTTCAAAGAAGGAACTAATTTCCTTACATATCTTCTGGCAAATTATTTACTAAAATATAAATTTGTGACAGTTTAGATGTAAGCCTCACAAAGGGCTATACCTAGAAATTAACTATACAGCATTCAGATCCATTGCCCAACTGAGAGAAAGGCACAGATCAAACACTCCCTCCTAAAACCCCGAACATAACACTATTTCCTTAAAAATAATGAATGCAGAGCAAACAAGTCATCTGAGTCTCTCTCCACATCACTTGGAGTAAAACCTTGGATTTTTCTGCAGCAACAAAAATACACTTTCTGAAATGGCAATCTAAACCATTGGAATTTCTGGGGATTCTGGCTGCTGCAGGAGCAAGCAAGGCAGAAGGCTTTAATCCTCTAGCTCACAATAGCTCTTGGAATCTCTTCCAAAAATAAACACTTTTGCCAAAGCAGGGGGTGCCCTAGAGACAGAAGTCATCCTATCCTTAGCTAAGTACAATGCAAGTCCTGTTTCACAGACCAATTGATTTGCCTGCTGAGAAGCCTTATCTTGTACCTTCCTAGGTTAAGGTGAATAAGAGATTAATATGTCATTTTGTCACAGCTGAAAAGTGTGAAGCGCTTTGAAATGAAACAAAAAAGATCTGTTTCTTTAATAAACTGTTAAGGGTTGGTTAGGGGGGAGTGGTAGAAAAGTCCTTTGGCTTACGTGCTGTTTTTTAAAAATAATCAATTTCTTTGCAAGGCCATTTCTCCGCTGCCATTTATTACAAGATGAACTTACAGTTTATTTAAAAGGTGGGGTGGTTTTGTTTGGTTTTAAGTAGCTAATCTAGTGTAAAGTTTTCATGAAGACTTTAAAACCAGTATGTTTTGATTGAATAAAGAACACAGACATGATTTTTATTACCATATTAGACACTCAAAAAGTCACTGTTTTATAAACACGTTCCAAAGGAAAAATAACTAAGCCTTGCTAAATTTGCTTCGCAACACTTTCATTGCCCCCTGGAAACCCTTACCTTGGGCTGGAGCACAAACCACTCATCGCCCTGATTTTCAAAGTTCCAGGAATCTAATGGAATTTCCACCTCCCCAAGGAAGCTGTTGTGTCCAAATCTGTCATAGTGCCAGACAGAAAGCTGCAGGGTCCTGGTTTCTAGCTGAGTGTGACTGATGACATACTACCAACAGAAGAAGAGAAAAAGAAACTCTCAGAATAAGCAAAAATAATAGTTTCCATGGAGCTTTTTGCAGCTCTAGTTCAATTTCATGAAGCCCACAGCAGCTAACAAATGAAGCATGAAAGAGAGATTTGTTTTCTTTGCAAATGACATTGATCTAGCTAGAAAGCTCATAAGGTTAATGTTAAACGTAACTCTTTTCTTTGCAGTATGCATCCAATGGTAATTAATGTTACTGTAACGATTGTGTGTTATCTGTATTATTTACTGGGTGTTTATGACTATAAAGAAAATTACGATGCTGAAAACTACGATCTTGTTAATTCCTTATATGTAAATGAAGCAGAACATCAAAGTTTAGTTTGTAGGAAGAAACCCCACTAGTTCTTTCATCCCTAAAGAGAGTCTGCTGTACACTACTTCCTAGAAATAGTGTCCTAATCTCCTTTTCAATTGTATCTTTGTAACTTATGAAAAATTGTTCTGAAAACAAGTAAAACTGCATCTGCAAAGCACTCACCAAGTGTCCCAGTCTTAGTAACCATTGTTGGTTTTGAAAGCTATTAAAAAACTCCTCTGAAGAAACATCATATTCTAGAAAATACACAGAAAACTATGAACATCTGGAATTGTAGCTCTGCATACTCTGCTTTTAGCAAAGGGCCCATTAATTCCCTGAAATTCACGCTTCTCCTAGTGTTAGCTGAGGAGACCCAGACGTCGTCTTTTTTTGCATCGAGAACAACATCTGGACATAGACATATATTCTCCAAAGGCTGAAACAGTCAAGTCAGTTGGCAAACCACCCAAGTAGGGTATTCATGTATAAGTATGTCTAAAATGCTTAATCCTAGATGCCAAGAGTTCCACTGTGAGAGGTGTCATATTTAGCAACAATGGAATAAAAGTCAAAGAGGGAAGAGACAGACATTTAATTATTTTTCTTTTCTAACAGAAGTAATAGTTGAGGCGAGCAGATGCAGCTCTTGCTTACCTACCTACAATTCAAGTAAGCCATCTTTGTTACAATTTGCATTTTTAGCACGCTTCTAGATCCTATCCTCACCAAGCTCCCTACTAGCAAGTATCTTTAGTGCTATTTTCCTTGCTAAATAGAGTCTAACACTTTTTTTTTTTTTTTTTCCAGTTCAGGCAAGTCTTAACTTTACTATAAACCATTTGAAAATGAAGCTATACAAGAAGACTCTCCCTTGGCAAGCAGTCTGGCCAGACCAAGTGTGTGTAAATCTGCAAAATGGTTTTGTAGCCAGGTTAAGCCAAGTATATTGGCCAGGGAGCATCTGTTAGCCTCTATTATAAGAAACTTATTTAAAACATCACTGAAATAAAATAAATAAATAAATAAATAAATACATTTCAGGAGAAACTAAAAAGAGTTTCTGGCCTCGTGACGGCTGGCTGGGATAACTCTCGTCAATCGAGAAGGAAGGGCAATCACCAGGAACCTTGTAGTCCACGTGCCAGACCAGTTCAGGCAGTGAACTGGGCAGAAACTCTGCCATTCCCACCTGCACCACAGGGCCAAGGAGGTGAATAACCAGCTCATGAGGAGCTCAAAATAGTTGAGCCTCTGTAGTGGACGTGGGCAAAAGGCAAGGAAGGAAGAGCCTGCACGCTCTGCTACACCAGCCCTCAAGGAAGTAATCTGTCATCGCCTTTTGCAACAGAAAATGAACTTTACCACAGCTTTTGAGAAAGGCAAGAAGCCGCTGTTGGAATTTTCTTATCAAAGTCAGTTCTGCTCTAAAAATAAATGAAAGCCTCCAGAGAAATTCAGATTTTACTGCAAAAGGTTATTTTCTCTTGCAAATCACTTAGATGGGAAGTTTTAACCTAGCTCTATTTCAGCATCAGTTGCTAACTTCGGGCTTACAAAATCTTTAAGGTGCTTTTAACATCTCTGAGCTCAGGTTAGACAAGAACATCAGCAGTTTTGAAAGAGATCTATGGAAACTAATAGAAGTTTTGCCTGTGAAGGGGAGAACCAAACAAAAACACTTCCTCAATGCTGAAAGCCAGAAATTACAACTCATGGGACTACTACACTGTTTTTTGCTTAAATACACTCCTTTTGAGGCATCTCTTCCAAATTCTAATCCCCATACAGGAACACTTAAAGAAAATGCCTGTGAATACAAGCAGAACATTCATCACAGCCTGAGAGAGCGACAGTGTTCTCACCTTCAGCGTTTCATTAAACTCTGGGTTGGTGCTGTTACTTTTAATTTTGGTCTTGCGTTTACTTTGGCGGGACTTATCAGGCAGAAGGTATGCTTTGACATATCTGCAGATCAAGTAGTACATTATTAGCAAGGAATAAAAATGGCCAGTTTGAGCAAGGACCTGACATCGCTACATTGGTGACACATACGAGATAATTAATTTCTGCAATCTAAACAATGTATACGTGTAACAGACAATATGTGAAACATGGAAAGGCACAGTCTTTATCTAAAAATAAAGAAATGTTCAGAATAACAAAAGGCAGAGCTAAATTAATTTACTTGCCCTCAGAAATGTAGAAAGCTGTCCTAACACTTTCCCTTTTGTAATATACAATTACTGACAGATTACATGTGAAAACACATACACTGAAAATACAAGAGAATGAAAAACTTCATACCTTGCATACGATAGGATCACATGTGACTAGAGACACTAATTATGACTTTCTGATAAGAGAATTTACACATTATACTGAAAACTGTAATGAGAATCTCAGAAAACATGGTCCTTGCAAAGTGTATCTATGGATGCGTGAAATGGAAGTTCTCTCTATCCCTCCCTCCCTCCAAAACATCAGTTCTCTCATAATACTTTAGTTTTGATTCTAGAAGTAAGAAATCAATTCAGCTTCCCTATTCCTTCATATTTTTTGCTCTTTTGCGGAGATTGCTATCAAACAGATTGATAATTTAAGTAATTGTATTGTTTTCCCAGAACAGCACACGCTGCCCTAAGAAACATATTGAAAACACATTTCCCACAGGGAATCCAAACCCAACCATCATCGAAACACTGGCTTGTAGCAACGGGATCCTATGAGTTCTCAGGCTCTTATCACAACCCGAGGCTACATCACTGCACGTGACGTGGTGAAGGACACCCCTAGCAGAGCCTAAAAGGAAAATCTTATTTCTGCTTACGGATCAGTCCTTTGCTTCTTCTCATCTGCAACAGCCAGGTTTCTGCAACTTTTTACCAGGATGTTGAGGGCACCTGTTTTGTAGCTGTAGTTGATGTTGAGAAGGATTTCGCCGCTGACCTTCACGTTGCCATAGTCACCAGTTTCACTATATACACTCAGCATGCTGTTAATGCTAGTCTGGAAGGGGAGAGAAAAAGGACTTAGAGGCTTAAACAAATTACTCATTTCCAGACTCTGCTTTTTTCATACAGACACAGCCTTGCAATATTGTCACACTTGTTAGGACTTGCTATGAAAACAGATGGATCATAGAACAGAAATACCACTTGCTTCTATCTGATGTAAAAGGGAATAAGAACCATAATTAATAATAGCTTAAATGTCTAGACAGTGGATGTTTTTCCATACAGGACTCAAACCTATTTATAAACATGACTAAATCTAAATTACCACTGTTTAATCCATGCATGAACTGAAGAGCAGACAGGCTACATAAATCGTAAGCTCATGTAAGTCCCAAGCAAGGGGAAAAAAAAAAAAAAAAAAAAAAAAAAGAAAAGAAAAAACCATCACCTTTCTGGCTCAGCTGTCCACCTAATTTTTAATGAGTCTCATAAGACAACTGCTGACAGAACCATTAGAAAAAGTTGTAAGAATGCTTCCCATAATAGAGATGGTAGAAAAGCATGTTTGTTTAAAGCAACACCCACCTCTCAGTAGTAGTTCTAAAAGAATGAGCAAAATTCCATACACACCATTTCAGCAATATTCCTAAAGCCAAAAAAATTTAGCAAAAACGCCACAAAATTTTCCACTGTAGGGTAATACATCACACCCCAATCTCTTTTGTTCACTCATACCATACAGAGTATTGCTATGAGGATTTCCTCATCCAAAAGATTACAGTTAGGAGAGAACTAAATATTTTTAAAGAAAACCAGAGCAATATGCACGCTGCCAGAACCAAAGGCATTCGAGAAATCTGATGAACGTTTTCTTTTGAGTCATTGATCAAGATTGCTCAAAAACACATATAACCATCTAAATCCTAACACATAGGAACCTTGCAAGACACACAGGTATAGTCTTCAACACAAAGGGAGAAAAGAGAGAGAAAACTTAAAAGTAAGCTAAGCAGAGGATTCAGGGGAACTCACAGTATCACCATCTGTTTCAGGCACATTTAAATACGTCCATTTTCTGTCAGAGCCTTCTGGGGAGTTCTTTAAAGAAGGCAGTGCAAAAGGTCAAGAGAAAAGAGCATTAGATAGCTGAAATAAGAAAGAATAAGTGCAGTGATAAATCCTTATCTATATAGACAGGTAAAAGAAGTTTGTATTGCTAAGTCATAACAAGCAAGAAAGAAAAAGCTATCATCAAATCAGAGAAAAGCTACGTGTTTTCCATGTACTTCAAGTATTGAAGGACACATGGCTCAAGGTAATTAAATAGAAATGAGGTATCTGCTGTATCAAAATAAACAAATTACATTTTAGAACACCAACTCAGAAGTTTTGGATTTGTCCTCATTTATGTCTGCACGAAGTCAATTCTCACTTAAGCTAGTCAAAAGCTAAGCATTCATGTATTTGCAGGATTGGCGCCTTTGTAAGAAATTGCAATTTCTCTGTGGAGTTTGTAAGAATAGATAAAACCACGCACAAATGTTTAAACATGTCACTCCTTGGGAGAAAAACACAGTAATAGAATACTGGGGGAAACATTTTCCCCCCTCTGCTTGCCAGAGCAGTATCTGGAAATCTCAGCAACGAGCTCAAGGGAAAGTACATCTTGATCTACCTCCTTCCTTACTGGCTGCAGGGAGGAAGGAAGAGCACAGTCAAGGGGAAGAACCACACAAAAAGAATTGGTCTGTGGCAAAACTCAACACTTTGGGCACCTTGCCTAAGGGCCCTGCAGCACAGAAAGCTGAAGGGATAAGCAGGTCTGTGTTAATACGGTAAACAACACCAGACATGAAAAACCAGAACAAGCAATCATTGTCCATAGTTAGTTTTATACTTCATGTTGAAATAATAAACAGCAAAAAGGGGTGCTTTTCGTATTTCTGCTGGCCTTCTTTATCCTTCATTTAAATAACAAAAAAAAAAAAAAAAAAAAAAAAAAGAAAGAAAAATGCTTGTCCTTTTATTCCTTTGTACAATTGCTGAAATTCCACAAAGAGGACTGGTTAAAATCACTGGAGAATTAGCAATGCACAATGACAAATGTGTCCTATTTCCTCCCATTCCTAACATGCCTCGAGCTAAATTCCAGCCTTTACCATTTATGCATTTCCACCTCTAGCATACATGAAAATGGGTATCCTTGGACACTGTCAGTGAACTTAACAGTCCCAGTATGTGCTGCAAAATGCCTAAACTATGCCTGTAACAGGAACGTGACAATTTGTGTGCCCACTTCAGAAAACAAACAAGGTTATATCAACACAAGGCGGTGCACGAGTTGTTCTCTGCTGAATCCAAATATTCTTTTTCTTGATCTTTAGGTAAGTGGGCAGTAAGGGATAAATGATTGGGGAAAAAAAACCCCACAGAAAGTCCTAAACAAATAGATGACCTCTGACCCTAGAATTTATCCAAACACAATATCTGAATTGCTTACAAACCACAAAATAACACAAATTTAGTAGAAGTATTTGATATACTTGACTTTTTTTCCCCCACAGACTCTGTTCTGTGGCATTTACACTGGACATTACATATGCTAAATGTAATGTCCTTAAGAAATCTACTCGTTTTCCAGTTTTGTAAGTAGTGAACCACCACCACATATGGAGGGTCCAGAGCTTCATTTTAGTACCTCACTAAGAATTATATTTGTTTTGCACCATATCTTATTGCTGCAGTAAGGCCCTTGAACAATTCAGTCTTACTGATGTAATGGGTCTTGACAACAACACATCAATACATTTAGGAGAGGAATCAGTGAAGGATGCAGGGAAAACGAAATACACAGTTTGTGCATTAGCTTTGGGAAAACACAAAGAATACCCTAATGCTGAGATACAATCCCTGTTCAATGTCACCTTCCATTTCCATTTTTGCTCACTCATATTAAAGGTAGATTTCAAGTATATTTACCCTTTGAGATATTTCTTCCTTTACCTCAAATGCTCATTGCCATACTGTACTTTAAATTCTCATATTCAAAAAAAGAAAGAAAAAACAAAGAAAAAACATGCAGTTAGAGCCTACTATTCATTAATAACATTATTTCAATGCAACTTAATAGTACACAGTCATTTGACAGATAAGCACATGAAAAAGATCCATACAGTGCAGAAGGCTCAAAGGCTTATAACAAGGCAAAAAAACAAGAGAGAGAGGCAATGTTAGTAATTGGTAACACACGCTTAAGGGGAATAAAATAAAGAACCTGCAAAATTGACCTGCTCTTGCAGGGAGAAGCAGCTTGCCATTCGCAACTTCGCCATTAACATAGCATGCAGTGACATTAAAAATCACGTCATGGTGAATACAGAGAAACGAGAGCAATGAGATGTGAGATTATCTCAAACCTACAGCACTGGAGAAGCTACGCTCTGCTTAAGAAAAAGGTCAAAGGGAAATCCACAGCAAAGGACAAAACCCAATGCACAGACGGAATGCTGCCTACAGCACGTAGAGGGAAGGCTCTCTAAATGCAGCTCCTCAGTTAGTGGCCTAAACGAGAAAGCACTTGAGCACCTGCAACCTTCATATCAATATTCAGAAGAAATAAAAGCAATTCTGTCTATAAAATCCATGGGACAAGCAAACATTGGAGACAATGAGTCATAGTCAACCTCGGGTAAGTGGGTCTAATTAGAACAGTGTCAACAGGCTAGGTTTGCTCAAGCCTGATTTGGTGTGGAGTGCCACCCATCTCTGTTGTGTCCGTTTCCATGAACGACACAAATCAGAAGGGAAAAGGGTCTGGACACGGCCAGATCTAAGACACCGAAATGCTCTGTGACACCAATTTGCTCAGCCATTTCTCCTCCCCAGGTAAGCAAAACTTAGATTCAGCCAACTCCAACCCTTTGTGATCAAGAACTTCAGTGGGTATTCCCTGGGTCCTGCTTGCATGGGGACTAACGGGGGTGCAGTCTAGAAAGGGCAGTTTGTTGGTTACTGTCATGGACCAAATTCTCTCTTCCCTTTTAGCATACAGACTCCTCATCTCTCTTCATCCTCTTCAACTCTCCCATCTTCTACCTAGAGTTTGTTGCAGTTTTCTGATACTCTATATGCTGACCAGAGCTATTCTTAGGCACAAGTCATAAGGGAGAGTGGCCAGAGAGGGCTCCGTGACTTTTCTGAAGATGGCATAAGTTGACCACATCCTAAGTGTCAGATCCCAAAGATGAGATATACAGCATGGAGTCATAAACTAGGCATGTTAAAAGCTACTTTTATCATCCGTTTTCTTTCCTAGTGAACAAGACTGCATAATGAACTGCATAAGGCTTGTTATACCACTTTTGTTGCATCTCAAGCACCTGTTACAAGCTGAAAATGCAGCTATCCTTTTAAAACCAACTTTAAGTTGCAACAGTTAGACAACTGCAAGACTCAGACATCTAATTTACAGTATATAGTTTGTAGGTATGACAAGAAACAAAAGGTTGTAACAGAAAAATACTACAATTGTTGCAGAAGGTAGAGAAGTTATCACCAACCAAAATCCCCAAGTATCTCCTTCCTCACTGTAAAGAGAAATACTTTTTCAGATGCGGATGGCACAGCAATCGTGTCATGAAGAATGCGAGAAGCTGGGTTGGGGGATGGACAATGATGTTACAGAAGTGGTATGCATGCAAACACACAGATGAGTATTTGTGTCCCAAGAAGGTGAACAATCAGAAAGTGGTTTGAGATGGGAGATGCCGCCACAGCCTTGTTCTCTTCAAGTAAATTAAGTGGTCCTCTGCAAAGCTGAGCAGTCACATACTGCAAACACCTATGGTTTGCCTTCTCCACATCAGCTTGGTAGTAACCTGAGCATGTGAGGAAATCTGCTGACGAGTATGCAAAATGGTTTTCTCTTTCCATGCACTTCAGAGAACATAATTTTAGCTTTGAACAGCATTAAAAATGTAATAGAAAAAACTATCTAAATATTAAAGGATGTTTCTCCAGTGGAGGATGAAAGATGATCTGCTGCTAAGTGGTATGAAGTTAAACTCCCTTTTGGAGGAACAATGGTCTTTTGTGGAAGGAAAAAGCATGTTTTCTACTCAAGATCTTACTGTTGATAATCCACTTGTCAAATGTCCGCGTTTCCTTGAATAACGAGAGGCCACTATGTCATCAATATCTTCTTCTGTTTCATCCAGATAATCCTGAATGACAAACAGGCATTTTAGTCGTCGTGTTCTGCTCTGTATTTGGTCAGCTTCTGTAGCTTAGTTTTGTTTCATACATTTTCCACTTTAGGAAGATGGTGCAGGATGCATTCAAAATTCTGATCTCTAGAGGAATTTTGATTTACGTTTTCCGCATCTTTGCACAGGCACACAGCGTAAGGGGAAAAGACGCTGTTATGGTATCAGGGTTCAATTGCTTAAGAACTGAAAAACTTGACACACATACTCTTATTCTGGAGGCACATACCTTTGCATGGCCAACAAATGTGCACATAAACAAAACCCACTTCCATGCCTACTAACAATCCTATGTGAATTACCTTATTCTACTTACTACTATTTGCGTTCAGGAATTCAGGTTTGGAAATCTTAGGAGGACACGGTGAGACTTTTTCAAATCTTAACAAAAGAAACGAGTGAATTAAGGTCAGATACCAGGGGCCAGGGGATCATTGATACTGGTTTGTGGCCAGACACCATTAGATGATTGATTTCTTGGTTACAGTCCAAGATCCATGTTTTTAAGGGACATATTTTTTACAACCCAGCAATCCAGTTTTCCAATTATCCGTATTTATATCAGTCACACTCACACAAATGGAAAAGCACACAATTTGCATTACACTTGCACCCTTTCACGCTGTCTTTGGTAACAGGCAACAATTTTGTGAACAGGATCATTAACACAGACCCACTTTCTAACAGGCAGCGCTGAAAGCCCCAGGTTATTGTCAAACCACATGGGAAGAAGCTTGTCTTGCCATCATACACACTGAATATATTTGAGGGGTAAACAAAAAAACCCAGATGATGTGCATGTTTTAAAAATAATTAAATTCCTGTATTATTTTAGTAATTTTTTAAAAAAGGAGGAAAAATCAGTAATCGCACAGCTTCATATGCTTGAGTTTTAGTAAGTCAGACTGAACTGTAACATCTTTAGCTCATATACAGAAAAAAAATTTCATTTTTTAAACATAGCAATAAAGCAAAATCTAAAAAGAAATTTAAAATCTGGTTGAGGGTTCTAATAGGACTGTTCATTTTAGGTAAAAGTTGAAGGAAAAAAACCCCAACAGACAGCTATTATCCTATTACGTGTAGCTTGGAAATTTCAACCGTTTCCTTAAACCTTATGGCAGGTATTTTGAAAGATTCTGCTTTTAGTCTTAATGAAGTCAAATATTCAACTTCCTCATTATCTGCTTTGCAGATATAAAAATCTCACGTGGTAACCTACCTCACACTCTATTGCTTAGTCTCTATCACTTTCTTAAACCAAACACAGAAGTACTGTATTCAAACTCAGGAGTCTCAAAGACTTCTATGCTAATCAGGAAAAATAGAGCAAAGAAATGCTGCTGGAGAGTTGAACTGCCACAGTTTATGTAAAGACCTGCAGAGCATTTATCATTAGAATGCATAAAACTAGCTGTTACATCTCTTCTCCTTTGTTCCAGTGACTGAACTGAAACAAAGCCAACTGAAAGTGAGGCAAAATTTTCTATTACTACTTTCCAATTGTAACTGCATATTTAATATTGAGCAGAAGAAAACAGGATGAGGCATCACTCTATTTGGGACCAAAATTTACATACTGAAGCAAACATTCCTCTTAGCTTCATGTTCTTACAATGAGTTTCCTCTGCTAGTATTGTCCGTTTTGAATCTATTCAGGGCACTGTTACTACCCCACAGAAAAAAAAAGTCAAAGATATTTTATACTCTATGGAAGAAGTCCATGGACACCCAGGCACAGCAGAGCAACTATTTCAGGGAAACAGATAGAGCTGAATCCTTCAAAAGTACACCCCCCAACCCCCTAAAATAAAGCCAAAAAAACCCACCCCACTCTTCACTTCTACTCTCCTCACTGACTTCAGAATTCAAGTGATGTACTCAAGTTTAAAACTTGGCACAAGAATACACAATCTTCTTTCTTGCCCATACAACAGGAATAAGCAAGTCTGGTAACACATGCAAAATTCTTTTGTTTACACTGTCCATACCTGTGGACTTTAAAATAAACAATACTACATTTTTATTGCTGAATAATTAAATACAGGACAAAAAAAGTAAGGCAACATCTTCAGACTGGGGTTTTTCAGGTCTAGACACTCAGAGGTTAAAAGTACTTCACAAACAGTCCTACCAACAGCTAGCTGACTACCAATTTTTGTCTGCAAGCAGATATCTAAAGCTGAAAAAAAAAAAAAAAGTTAACATTTAACCTATGCTCTTAATTCATTTTGCACCACAATGATTATGTTTCTCAGGAGGTGTTACAGAACTGCAACTACACCATTGGTTAGTGTTATTATCTTATTAAAGTTAGAGCTAGTAGGACATTAATCTCATAGTCTCCAGCGGGGGTTATAAAATGCACATTATCCAATTACTTCTAATAAGGCAGCTGAGCATGTAATGAACACTACTTGGTCAGGAATTCAACACACACCTCTCTAGATAAGGTGCTCCCACTTGAACATAACACTAGATTTAACTCCTTGATAAGTACGTACTACACACAGTACGCGGGTTTCTGGGGGTTGTCCCTTTTCACTATCAAGAGCAACGTCAAGTCAGAGAAGCAAAACACCCATACAATTTTCCAGCTGATCCCTCTGTATGTGTAACGGGTTTTCCTGAAAAAGCTGGGAGCAAAGGGGCTAAAAAGCCTTTTCCCACCCTTTCAGCTGATAAATTCCATCAATCTGCGTATCCTACTGACACGTGGCATCTCCCACACCACCGCTGTCAGCTCCAGTCACCCAGGAATGAGACTGAAGGACCTCAGCTAGCTCCACCAGCTAGCCAGGAGAAAACGTGGTATAACTTGTCTCAGGCTGCAGGAGCTGTTGTTATCCTTGTCGGGTATCTTTTTGCCTCTTATAAAGATACAAGCACCAAATAAACTAAACTCCAGCAGGAATACAACTTTTATCCCAAAACACTGCATCCATAATGAATATAGGGCAAGACTCCAAAGGACTCCTGTGAGTCAAACTACCCTAAAAAAATATGGTAACGCTAAAGCTGATGAATGCAATCAACTGATTTCGTAAGACAGAGCAAGTGAGGACATGGGTAGAATCAGAGATCTATGAACCTGATGAATGAAGTTTGAAGGGGAATCAGCACTCTCACAGACCCCAGAGCAATTAAATCAAAGTTATGCCACAAGAGAGGTCTCTGATGTTCGCAAGGAAGCTAGAGAGTTGCTGAGATGCAATCTGAAATTTCATTCAGTCAGCAAGACTGAAGCAAGAGTCAGCAAGAAAGAAAAAGAAAAGAAGGAAAAAACACAAATCCCTCTGAATAAGAGGAAGACAAAAATCAAAGAACAGAAAACCACTCTGGATTTCGCATCTCTGGCACCTGCCTCAGAGAAATCCCTAAGTGATAACTACAGCGCCCGGTACAATTAGAGCAGAAAACTGATATAAATATATTTAAAGTTTGTATTTTCTTATTTTATACTTTTCTTCCGCAATGTTTTCCAGTTTCTTAATCAAGAACACAACCTTTTTCTTTACTACAATTAAAAAAATAAACCACTTGTTTTTGAAGCTTTTCTTCCACATAAATCTGACACACAGGAAGGGCTTTTTTTATTTCCTTAAAGATTAACCCAAACAAAACAATGCTGCAGGCAAATTCTCTGAGTGTTCACAATCCAAGAAAACAGATGGGAATCCCAACACGTCGTTTTCCACCAAGCCACAGGTATCAAATGCTACAAGAAGGGGAGACATCTCCCATGGCCAATGCTCTTCTGAAAAGAGCAGATGGTAGGGAAGGACTATGACAATAGACAAAATGCATAAACTATAATGCAGAGGGTTCTGGGGTTTTTTAAGCTACAAGCACACATTTGGAAACTCCAGAACAAACTATGATTAGATGAAGAACTACTTAAATAACTTATTTCCCACCACCACCACCCCCCCATGCATATTTAACAAGCTTTGAAATTCTACGATAGCACTGATGCACATCTGCAACTTGTATATCTTGGATATGTGCATAAAAGGAGAGGGAAGTTGTGAATCATTTCAGGAAACGTAGCCCATAGAATACACTGAAAAAGGCACGGAGATGTTTGGGAGAAAACAGTGAACAGGAAGAAGAGGAGGGCAACAGTGACAGAACAGAAAGCTGGGGCTGCATTTGCTAAAAATATATATGAGGGGAAAAAATCAAAACCAGACAAAGATTAAAGCCTTTAAAGTATAGTGTTTCTCAGGATCAGAATTACAATCTAAGAAAGTATGAATTAACAGAACTTTGGAGCAGGTGTAATATAGTGTTCGAAATTTGTTTTCAGGCCAGATTTCTTTCACCTGTAAACTCAAAAACCAGGAAATCAATAACAAACTCTAACCATGACTATTCATTGGAATCATTCTATAGCCAACATACTCAGAAGACAAAGGTGTTTAAAAACTCATTAAATATCCCTGAAATAATGCTCTACCTTACTTATCATTTACATAGCTATACATACAGTGCTGATTTCATAAGTCTGAACAAAGAGGATTTCCACCAGATGACCATTTACGTATTTATAACTCACCAGTTCCTGATCTAAGGCACTAGGTACAGATTTGCTTCTTATGCTCAGAGTATCCTCATTTCCTTCAGAGAAAGATTCACTCAAATCTATCTCCGATCGGCTACGATCTAGAAGATAAAAACAATTAAAATGATTGCTGTAATTTGCACAAAAACATTCCATTTCATCTTCCACACTTTAATAAGCGTTGTCTCAAATCCAATTGTTTTTTTAAGAAAAAACCATCAAAACAATATTTTAGGCATCCGTCATAAACTCTATGACAACTGAACATCAGTACGATAAATGGAAGAATATGCTTTCTGATGCTGTTCAGCCTTCTGGCCAATACTTTTTCCCCTGCACTATTTATCTGCTGTAATTGTCTCCTGTGGATGATATTATAGATCAAGGTTTTGACTTTCTCTGGTAGACCTATCAGCCCAGAATATTGCAAAACTTGCAGTCCAAGTGTTCACAGTGATTGTCACATCTGCCACCACCAAACTCTCCCCAGCGCCTGCTTCAGAATTAAGCAACCAGGGATACAGATGGACACAGAAAGTACTTCTGCCATTACTGGTGTTCCCTGTGCAGAAAAGGAGGAGGAAGCAAACAAGGCTTGAGACCCACACAAGTTTCTTTCAGTCCTACAGGTCACACATCCACTCAATAGGCAGAAGACTTGTTAGATGTCTTGGAGAAAGATTTTCTTAGTCCTCTCCATATAAATCTTTTGTGCTGAGAAAGAAAGAGGGGGAAGAGACTACTTTTAGACCCTGCAGGTAGGAATCTGGAAAGTTTTTAACTGTTCATCTTCTACCTGGGCTATAAATGATGTGACAGGAAAAGTCACTCTCCTGAACTTAATGTCCTTTGAGATCCTCCAACACGGAGATGATGAGGAGTCCGAGGCCTGCTCCCAGGTTGCCTGCAATTTTGCTCAGCGTCCATCTGCTTTGGTAACATGTGGCCTGTTCTTTTCTATTAGGAAAGCCTTTATTTTATAAGGTAGCAGAAACAGGAGAATTTTCACTTCATAAAGTAGCAGTCTGTAACACCTCTGCCTGGAGTTGCGCTGTACAATGTTCTCAAAGAAACACTGATGCTTTCAAGTTGGAAAATCTAAGGTGAAGAACAATATCTCCTTTGATTAGCTCCATGGGATACATCACTAGGTTTCTGCTTTGGGCTAAATTCAGCTGAAATAAAGTGAGCCCTGCTGTGTTTCAGAGAGAAACCTGTGAATCTGGACCCACTCTGTTAGCCTTGTAAGAAGCCGGCCGAGTGCGTGGGAGAAGCAGAAGAGTGCAACGCGTTCCTGCCTCCCGTTTCAGGTAGGAAAAGGAGGATCTCCACCTGCTGCTGCAAAGTGGCTCTGACAGCACCTCCCCGTGCAAGCCTCGTTTAACTAACAGCCTCCAATGAAATGAAGTAAATTACAGATGAATCGACTGGTTTGGTGTATCACGTATGAAAACGAAATTACATGATGTTTGTATCTGAATGTTTTTCCCAAATTTACTTCTGGGCAAAGTGGGTATGAAATGTAATGGCAGCAGCACGGTAGCATTTTATACAGATCGGAGATAGGTAGTATTTTATTCAGCTGGCCACACAGAGAGTGATTTAACGATGTGCAATTATGAATGAAATCTTGTACCAGTTCTAAGAGCGTGTGATTTACCTAGTACTAACATTGTGCCAACATTACCGGGGTTAGGATTACCCCTTCTTCAAATGTAAAACTTGTGAAGTGGTATAAACGTGGTTAGTAAAAGGGAAGGATCTTCAGAATGAATATGAACAAATTTATGAAACTTACATCCTTCAATGTGCTTTAAAAACAAAAGGAGCAGAGTCACAAGAATAGGAATAATCCTCTGATAATAAAGGCTGGCAGAAAGAAGGAAAAGACTTAATACTTGCCTGATGACAAAGATACCCTAGAAACTGCAATGGATGGTGTTCCAGATGCTTTCCTACAGTGCTTCTTTACTAAATCTTCAGGTACACTTTCACTTGCTGGAATAATCATGCCATTTTCTAAGCCAGGGTCCTGCCCAATAAGAAAAAATGCACACCCCATAAATACAAAAAGCAAGCTTATTCACTATTGGTCTACAAAAGTGTAATTTCTATTAGCTCCAAAGCTCCTTTAGCATCCAGTCTATTACTGAATATATTTAGATTACTATCTAATCTGCTTCGTTTAGCACAGATCATGCATAAAATTTGCACAAAGATGTGATTCATGCATACATTCTGAGTTTGCAACTGAAGAATCAGAGCAATGCATCAGGACCGAGAGGAGGGAAGTGAAACACTCAAATCCATTAAAAGTTCACTTAGCTTGGAAATTTAAAAAAAAAAAAAAAGAAAGAAAAGACAAAACCTATTGTTTCTATACTGGCATAATGATTTCAGCTAGGGTAAAACCAAATGGACTTGAACTAATTAAATTATGCCAGTATAACTCTTAAATAAAGCCAATATGCTTGACAACATTATGGCTTTTTGCCTTCCTGTAAAGGAATACCTAACAACATCACTCCAACTAAATTAAATGGATCGGCCTTTTTCAACCAAATCTAACGCACTTGAAATCAAGTCAGTCTATGTGCCAACAAGAATATAAATAAAACAACTATTAAATTATTTACAGGTCCTAAAACTGACCTTCATATATACTAACTTATTTTTTATTAGGAAAAACAATTAGACCAAGTATTTGAGGTTAGAAAAAACCTGATGCATTCAACAGGGCTCTGATCTCACATGCTTATCTACTTTTTTCCAAACATTAATGGTAAAAGGCATTACCTCTGACTATAAATTTTGCTTTCCTTGTACACTTAAGTTTTGGCAACTCAGAACGACTTGCTAGTCCAACCCTGATTTCTTAAGAGGGGTGACTGAAATGAATTCAGGATGGGTGTCTCGGTGCACAGCCAAGAGGAACGGCTTGACACACAGGCAGGCTGTCTGGGACCGGAGAGAGTGTCTGCTTCTGGCTAGATGAGCCGCATCCTTCTGCTTATTACCAAAGAGCCAAGGCGGCTAGCTGAGACGTGGCCACCTACATCCCAAGAGGCTTAACAGCAGGGAAGAGGAATCCCACATTTCGTTTTGATAAAGCGTCTAGCACACATTCTGTGTTATGCCATAATTTATGCAGAGGCCAGTGTGCAAATCCAGAAAAAAACTAAAATTAGCATGACCTGGTCTTCTGTAAATGCTGAGCTTGCAAAGTTTCCCTTAGAAGTCAGTGGGAGCATGCTGGACCCTGCATGCTTGAAAGTCACATCCTTATTTCACAGCACTTACTCAAGGCCCTGAAGTGCCAAAAATGCTTACTCACATCCCTTGCGCTTCCCCGTTCAGAATCTGTTACCCATTATGTAATGCTGGACATTAAGAGCAATTTTTAGACAAAAGAAAAATGTCTGCCAAACCGAAAACCACATCACTGACAGAGCACGACGAATTCTGTTCTGGTAGAGATCTTCACTGGTCCCAGCAGAATTAGGGAAGGACCAAAGTCGTCTCTGTCAGGCTTGCCTTTTCTGGGCTACAAGTCGATCTAACAGGGCAGATACCAGCCAAGTCATCTCGTTTGGCGTCAGCTGTATTCGGCGTCAGCTCTACATCGCTGTACTTACCCGGCTATAATCTGCAGTCATGCTGCGCGTGCCGAGTGCCGGAGACCTCCGGAGGGAAGGTATGGAAACGTTGCCTCTGTTCGCAGGACCCACGGCCCCTTTCAGATGGCCTGCAGTGGACTCTGCATCACTGCTGTTCAGCGAAAGCGTGCTCCCTCTGGGACGGAGAGAAGAGTATTAAAGCGTTATTGCTTTGAGCAAACCAAGGCAACCCATTCAGCAAACCATCGCAAGAAAACAGCCGTGGTAGCAGTTTATTAGAATAACATTGCCCTGGGTGAATTGTGTGATCCGCTGCAAGGAAATGGTCACCTGGAAAGAAAAACACAGACAAAGGTGAATTACAACTATATATATACCCAAGCATTTTCGGCATTTCTACCAGAACTGCAAATAGCCCCACTGGGCGGCTCTTGTCCAGGCTGCAGAAGCCGCATTCATCCATGTTCATTTCGCATTCGCATCTCAACAGTAGGTGCGACGACTCGTGTAACACTTCCTACCAGGCTGCTCCTTGGTTTAAAGGAAAACTACGGTGACATGACAGTTCTGGCCACTTCTGCAGCCAATGTTAATGCCAGCACTGTCTCCAGAAAGTCTAAAATCCTTGGCTATCTGCTCTCCGACCTCTCCAGAAAAACAACAACTTGCTCACTGCCCTATTTATATTGCAATAATGAATCTTGACCCAAACTTGGAAAGCTCAGAAAGCTGGGCAAGTCTTTTTTCCAGGTTTCGTGTTACTAAAAGTGACAAAAAAAGCGTCTGTCATCAGCATACCAGAATTCAGTTGCTAATACCACAACAGGCAGAAATTTTTCCATGGGACATTTTCTATTAGAAAATACTGATTAGTCCATGTGAACACTGAGGGTTATAACGAAAGGGTAAGCTGTTGCACTTTTTTGACCTTTTGAAAAAATGAAAATTATTTTAAAATGTATTGCAACACGTTTTCAATTAAAGTTTTATTTTTATTTTAAATTTGTTCTGCAGTAAAAATACAAGGTCTTGGCTGATCTACTCTTCTTTATCCACAAACATCTGTTCAAACTTTTTCATTTTTCTTCACAATTCAGAGAAGTCTCAAAGAGTCTTGCAGGACAGTAACAGTTCTGCACACAGTCCTACTTACTACTATAATAAAAATTAGTGGTAAATAGGAATTAATGCAGGAATTGCACCCTTTTCATATGGCAAATACAGTGTCAGAGGACAACGGCAGTGCAAATTTGCTGGAGAAAATTTTTGGAACTTACAGTATATTTTCAGCCAAAAGAGGCTCGCTTAATAAATATTTCAGATTTGCAGGCATCTTCATTGTGCTGGATAACAGCTGAATTTCACCTTCACTTGATTTAGGTTGTCATATCATGTTTAGAAGTAACTGCAGTAAAAATCTTCTTTACCACAACAGAAATTTTGATTAGAACTACCACTGAACTGAGAAAAAAATACTCTGGAACACAAGAGCTCCTGTCTCACTGCTACATTAAGTGAGCACAGGCTCTGAGTCCACACTGGTGGAGCTACTGAAAACAAGGAACACAGGAAAACCCCAAACAAGACTGTCTACAAATGTTGTGCAACCATGTTTTTGTCTTTTAGTGAGCATATGGTAGCCTTTTCAACAATTACTATCCAATTTCATATACTGACAACAGTAGATAATGCATAACAAACACGCTCTTACGCCTGTGTACTTCACATACATGCACTGCTACTTTTTAATTTGATAAGCAAGTGATCAACAAATCCTACTAAATGTGCTTTGGTTGAATTTTAGCCCTATCTGTTTACACAAAGACCTGTCTTTGGTGCTGCAAAGTCAGAAAAATCAAGGGTACTGGCTGTCATCTGTATTTTATTAAAGCTGTTGGACTTAAATGCACACACCTTAATTTCCCAATCTGCCCATGTATGGGAAGTAGCCAAAATGTTGAAAACCTGAGTTTTATTGCATGCCACACCACTTTTGATGGATTGTTCTGACTTTCTGTTACAAAAAATGTTGTTACAGATTTTTTTTTCTCCCCCTCACTGTGTAAACTAATGTAAATCAAGAGAAGTGTTCAGAAGGAACAGTGGGCCGGCGTAAAAGATTTGAAAACATGTTACAAGGGGTTCTGCAGGAGTCATCAGTCAGACTGAGCACTTGCACATCCAACCTGCTAAAAAGACCTCTCCTGTACTTTGCCCTTATTTCAATCTGCTATTAGAGAGGTTCAACACATTTTATACACATATTAAGTAGACAATGAAAAAAAAAAATGCTGTTATAAGGTGACTATGCCAGGCATTTCCACGTGGTAGACAAGACCTCAGTACATTGGGGGAGTGTGCCTGTGTAGATGAACCTGAAATTCCTATCCTGTTTCTCCTAGAAGTATCCTGATGCAGACCCCCGGTTAATTCAGCTGCAAAATCAGTAAACATTTTTGCTGGAGCAGAAATAAACGAGTTGAAGAGATGAAGTCATGGCCTGGGACTCCCTGTTCCCAGCTCGGTACATCTTCTCTTAAACAGAATTGTTTAGAAAGAATAAAAATTCTCTCTCAGTTTCCCTGCTGGTAGGTGAAATACTACCAATTTTGGCAATGCAGCTAAAAAGATGGTGGCAATTACAAAAATCAGAAATAGGCAGGAAAATCTAGGACAGCTACAGTGTCACAAGATGTTGTTATATTATTTTAATTTGAAACTCAAAACAGTTATGGAGGGTAGCCTGGGCAGCTTTGCTGTTATTTTTAATAATTTCTACTCAGTTCTATAAATTAGCAATAAATGAACTAAAGCAAGCATCCCTAGATATCTAATTAAACATTCAACCATGCATGTACAAGCCAGGAATTTTCATCCCTCTACTAAGAAATATAAGCTGCTCCTCAATCCTTCCACAAACTAATATTTAGGAAGTGCCATATCTTCCATGGACAGTAAAATAATTCAGCCCCCCACCAAAAGCATCTCCTGGCGACACAGCGGGGTTACTATGTACTTTGACACAGGACACTGATTTGGCCAGGTGAAATGAGATGACAGGTAGAGAAGGAAGTTGCCATAATGACTCAATACGCCTAATTTAATAAATCCCTCACCCTGGTTCTGGGCAAAAGCTAGAAATTGATGCTTTATGTGAAAGTCAAGGCAATCAAACATAAAGGCTATTTTTATAGACTACTTCACTCTGTTTATCCTTCTAAGTCTGTACACAGAGCTTGTCGGGTGCTGAATTCTACCACCCCAAACAAAATTATTTTGCTTCATTTATGGTTAACTGCATGATAACTTTCTTGCAGTCTGGCACATCAAAACAGCTGCACAGATCTCTCACAAGCATTCTTTTGTCCCTATTCTGGTAAACTCTTAGAGAAACTTATTTAATATTGCATAACATCTTAGTGTTAAGTAGCACAGACACCAGATTCCTGAGCTTTTGTCTCTTAGATCCTTCACTCATCTCTACCCTATTCAATGAAAAGCAAAACAAACCCAGAAAATGAGCAAAAATACTACTTGTGGTCTCGTCAAAGTCAGGTATGAATCTGGTTAGATACAAAAAGCCTAAGTAGCTTCATGAAAAAAACCTTTGCGAACTGTGTATGGATTAAACAAGAAAACTAGCTTTAAAGCTGATTTGGCTAGTACATGCAGCACCCAGTGGGGAAAAAAAAAAAGAATCAAATTATCAACTTTCAAGAAGATTGTCACCGTCAACTTTATACATGTTGCAGAAAATCCAGCAATCGGGTATTTGAATTGTAGGTAACAAAGGGAAGCAAGTTCTTGCTTAAACAAGAAGTCTCATCTGTGGGTGAATTAAACTTCATGATGTTCCTTTTACCTGATATCCTGTGTTCCTGTACATCGATTTGGAGTCTCTCAGGAGCACAGTTTTAGAGCTAGAAATTTCTATGGGATCTTACAGAAAATTGTTATTATTTTTTGATCCAGAGTGCAAAATTTCTACGTGTGTGCACCTGAGAAAAGAATGTGGGTGTACATCCAGTACAGATTATCCAAATGAACAAGAAAAAAGTGAGCTATTTTTTGGCTTCATTTTGGAGGTGGGACATGAAAGCAATGTTGCATCTGGAATTTTACAATGCTATCAGAGGCAATAACTGAGATCTCTTAAGCCCAGAAGAATGATAAATGGAATTCTATCAGAAATAACTGGGACAATAATCATGGAAAGAGAAGGGCAAACAGAGCCTTTGAAGAAGAAAATACAAATTATAATCAATTAACATGTCATTACTGGAGAAAAACTTTGGAACAAAGCACCTCGGTTCTGTAACATGAACACAGCTCATCAATTAAAAGCCAGAAAACAAAAAACAACATAGTGACAGCAATCACGAGCCAAACACAAGAAGAGAAAAGGAAGATGGGTGGAGATAATTTTTAGGTTTTCTCTTTCTTTTTTTTTTTTTTTTTTAAATAAGCTGTGCTTCTCAGATAGTATTAAAGCTGAGCACTCAAAGACACAATGCAACACAGAGGACTGGCACACACGCGTAGGTCAAGCCCGGTATGAGCTGTACCAGATTTCTGCTGCTCACCTCTCAGAGCAAGGCGTTGACTTGCCATTGCGCAGACTTTGGGTTTCAGGTTCTGAGCCTGCGTTCCTTTCACCTTCGTCTTTTGCATTTTTAAGTTCTCCTTTGGTAACTGCCCTAATTACCCTCCTGATGAAAACACAGAATAAAAGATTTTAAAAGTTGTAAGTTATTTTCCCAGGAAACAGCAACCTGACTGAAATATTGTGATGTGCGCATTCTATAAATTTCATGTGTCTGACCCACGGACAACTCTGGATATAAGGGTCAATAGAGCACCAAATCTAGTTATCAAACTGACTCCTATGGACAAAAAAAAGCATCATATTTGCTAGAAACTGCTTTTTAAGACACAAAACATTAAAACATCCCTCCTACTCAACATGGCCACTTCAAGCTTTGAACCTGAAGTGCCTTTTGTGAAAATTCTTCTATTTTATTTTTTTTACAGTTCATACACAGAAAAGTATTTTGACTAAGTATGTGTATTTCCCCTAGCAAATTACTATATATGTATTTTCTCTTAAATATTTATTTGCAATTTCTACAATTATATGCATCAATGCTCCAAACACTCTGTTTTCTGAAAACATAACATCACCCCCTCACCCTGCAACATGTGGCCTAATAAGACAGAAATGGAAAAAATGAAATAAGGTTTTGAAAAGTAATAGTATTCTTCATAGACTTACAAACAACAATACACTGTTAAGTTATCCCATGACACTAAGTGTCAATAGGAGTTGGCCCCAAAACGGCTTTGCTAAAACAAATCCACTCATGAGATACGTGAATGTGGAACCTGAGGGAGGAAGAAGGAGCAAGGAAGGGGAGGAATAATGAACAACTTCTAAGAGAGGCCACAAAACACACTAGGAAAAGCAAGCCTAATTCTTGTAGGATTAAATTTCCTTTACGGGGAATGTCACCACCAGAAAACATTTCAGGCCACAAACTGAAAAAGGCTGAACACCACTAAAATAAACAACAGGCAATTACAAAAAAGAATGGTTTCTCATTGGGGAATATGACTAATAGTTTTGCACAAAGGATTTAAATGAAAAGAGGATTAGAAGAGTAAATTTTAATGCACTCTTACTATAGCTACCAATTAGCATGATTTAGAGCAACATCTAGGTCCCATTATAGTAGATTCCCTAAGCTGGTTCTTTCTTCACCTTAATTTGAGAAGCCAGATGCATACTGATGTTCTTTTTCCTAATATTATGGAGAGATAAATCACTCGTGTTAATTTCTGGAGTCACTGAAACAAGTAATTCCATACTCGGCTCTTTTCAGAAGTAAAAAAGCTGTAGAAAGCTATCTACCTACCCTATATTTAGGATCCATAATAAAATGTGTTATCTTCCAACAGAAACAAAGTTTTCCAACTACCAGCCTGTGGAGCTCCAGCCATGATATCAATGGTCATCCGATTTTTCTTCCCATTCACCCCAAAACCTCAAGTTACATCCAGACACCACTTGTGCAACCATACACTCAATGCATCTGCCCAGGTCCCCCTGAGAGTAAGCGAGCGCTCCTCTAAGGCCATAGCCAAATTGGGCTTACACACATCACTGAGACTGCAAGATGACCAGCAACATAGCTGTTTATTCACTGCCACATGCACAAAAAAGGGGCACTGCTTCACGGTTGAACTGCATTTGCACAGCTGGAAGCTAAAGGAAAACTTGACTTGTGAGCAGAACTGACTAGTATACATAAAAACCAGGCCCTCCAAATACTATTTTTTTTGCATTTGCTTGTTCAGCAAACCTGCTTTTAGGGACACTCTGTTACTTCTGAATATAAACAAGAAGAATCCAGGAGTAAAACTGCCTTTTTTTCTGCTACCTTTGTAGCTGAAGAGTAATTACTGCTGCATTTCCTAGGAAACAGCAGCCTAATTATAGTAAGTACACTTTTAAAGGAAGGCTGTTTCTAACCCTAGGAAGTTTGAGGCTGATGTGGAACACTAGCGAAACTCCAGAGAAAATCTGTCCAACCATATACAGCTGTTTTCAGATTTATCAGTTTCCAAAAGAAAAGGCTTTACCCTATCTTTCTAGGTCCGCTGAAGACTGATTTATGCCCATTTGTGGAGGAGACTGATACATCTGGCCTTTTCTCTTCATTCTCTTGGGGTTGATCTTTAAAAGTTCTTCCTTCATCCTTGCTGGAAACCATCTCTTCAGTGGAGGGGGAAAGAAAAAAAAAAGTGAATGTTTGCACAAAAAAAGGCAGGACATGTCAAACAACCTACAAAAATAGATTTTCCATTTTTCAATATTAAATAAAACCATATGATAAAATATCATGGAAAAAAACTTGGGGGGGTTCTTTGGCTTTTCCTTTTAATAAAAGAAAATAAAACTTGAAGTAGCTTGTAATGTTCTTATTATCAGCTCTTGACTTTAACTACGCTTCTGAATTTATCACTGACAACATTTCATAACCAAAGGATCTGAAATATAATTTTGCAGTGTACAGTATTTCCTCTGTTAAATGAAAGAATGTTATCCTAATTAAAATGTGTGTTCAATTAGGAGTAACGTATGGGAACAATGACTTAAATACATTTTAATATATCTATCAAATAACAAAGTAACAAATCACAAAATACCCGATTTGACAGGCTGCGTAATATCAAAACCCAAAGAATATTAGATACTTGCCAGTTTGTCAGCTTCTGAAGCACAGTGATACTGGCAAGATCAGCATTTTGCCAAGCAGTATACTTGCACCAGGCATTTTTACAATGGCAGTAAACCAGTCCTGCTCCCTACAAACTACTCATACCCATCACACTCCTACTGAAAGCAATAAATGCTGCATCTGAAAACAGACTGCCCAAATAACAGCTTCTGTGTGCAGAGTGAAGTAACTGTTCAGTGAAGACAGAAGCATCAGCATCCAGGAAAAACTCCTGTTTCTTAAACCAGTGTCCTGTGGTACCACGCAAGGTACCGCAGCAGCTCGCAGACGTGGTACACTTGCTTGGTCAGGACAGCCAGACTGTTTACCTAAAAGCGCAGGTGCAATTTATTGGAGATACCTGGGCAAACGGAAAGTCAAGTGAGAACTGAGAAGTACACACAGTAGTCTGGATGTAGCCCGTGCTCCAGCATACAGCACAGCAGTTAACATTTACCTTTCTTTTTCAGAGTTGAAAAAGAAACATAGAGTACTTTTTACACATGACCATCACAAATAAGAGAGACAAAGTGGAAAAAAAAAGGCTGGGTTTAGACCTCTGCACACAGCCAAATTCCCTGGCAGGAGCTGAGAATGAACTTCTAGAGTCTCTGCTGCTGGCTTTGCAGCTGAATAATACTGTCACCCCTTTGGACAGTGTGATTTTAAGCAGCTCTCTATCTCCACAGAGAAACTTCTTCATTCGTCCATACCTAACCTTTCCTACATATTAATCATTCATAAATCAGTCCATAGTAATACCCAAATATGAAATTAAGATTAAAATACTGATTATACTTACAACTTCAACAGTGAAGAATAAAATACAAGTCAAACGCTCTGGAAACAAGGTTTGAATGTATTAAGCACAAGCAAATCTCTCTCTTGTGGTCCTTACCTGGGAATTTGCGTAGAATAGACTGTCTAACAACATCAGTTCCAAGATTTGATTGTTTGAAGCGCTTCGCTCTCTCTTCAAAAAACCATTCTCCTGTCACTATCCGTAGCTGTCTGTATGGGGAAAAGAAAAAAAGCCAGAGACATACACATTAACAAACTTGGCCCACCAAAGCTATTGCTTAAACCCTTAGGCCATCATTCCACCGTCATGCTCACAAGCCCTGGACACCATTTGCACAGTTCAAAATAAAGAATAAAAAGATTGATTGCAAAGCTTGGGATATTAGGACATGTAGCAGAAAAAAAATATCATCTTGCTTTGGGAATGAAAAGTAATTTTCATCCTGTACGTGGAAATTTACTTGGCAAAAAAGTGTTTCAACCACCTTCACCAGATTTCTGCAGAAAACATGTAACATACTATCTCCCTAGTCCTTTGGATAGTGAACTACTCAACCTCACAGTTTTCAGTATCTCCAAAATGACAAGAGATGTAGAAACAAAAACAGTGGATGGAAGGAGAAAAATCCCTACCAAAGCTCCTGCCAGCCAAGTCAGCAGTTCATGGACCCAATCTGATTATATACAGATTGCTGCAAGCTTATATATATTTTTCATCTCTAAGTTTCATATGCTGCCACTATATGTAGTTTCTTCACATGACGGTGCTGTTATGAATTAGCTATGTGTTGGAGGTTCAGAGCAATGAGCTTTTGTCTTTGCTACTGTTCTGGATAATGCTGCTTTTTCTGGATAGCAACAAAGAAATCCTGTACTGGCATTGCTGTTTTCCATACGTATATGTTTATGCTGATTGTTAGCCTTTTGCTGAATTAATTATTGTAAAACATCACCATATCTACTGCCCCACTACATACAGTTGATGGCAGAAAGCTACTAAACATGAATACTCAAATAAAAAGCAAATAAACAAACTAAAAAAAACCCCAAACACATTAAAAACTGATTTAATTCCAGACACACGTTCCTGATTACTGCTCAGTAAGAAAACTTATTTTCAAACCTATACCAGAAAAGAAATCATGTAGTCTCTTGGGCATGAAAATTACTACAGATTGATTTAGAGCACTGATCAATATCTTCGCTACTAAATTACATTTGAGTCATGCCTGAATGGAGGAGAGTCTTACTTGAGAAAATACTAAAAATTACAGAATAGGATCCTGCCATTGGTAAAAAGACCCTAACATCATCAGTTCTTCCTAACCTATTAATGAATCATGCACCTTTGCATGAGTCATTAAAAAAAAATTAAAAAAATAATCAAAATCCAAAACATGTGCCCACAAGCATAGAAGTAGAAGATTGTTGCCTTATCTTGTTGTTGCAGACTCCTAGTGACAAACCTGCCTATAATTCGTCATCACAATCGGTCAGTTATTATGCAAGGCATTAAAAAAAAAAAAAAAAAAAATCATCTGTTTCCACTGGGAATTTTTAAATTACTTTTGTTCAACACAAACACTAGAAAGGACTCATTGCATTAGAAACTATGCACGGTCTGGCTAGTACGAAAAACAGTTTTTCTCTGAATGAGTATTTTCACAATTCATTTACAGCATGCACTTCTCTCTGCAGTTATTTTTATACCAAGATTTACAGCAAGTTTAATGCTCTATATCAAACTATAAACCTTTCAGACCTTCGACTACACCATCTTATTCCACTGCAATGTAAACAACATATCACACTGCAGTATGAGCTACATTCATAGTAGTTCTTTCATTTTTTTTCCCCCTCACTTATTCCCAGGTTGGACCATAAAACTCCACAAGCACCGTTATCCCCTTGGACAGAGATATTATTCATCCCTAATATCTTCCCAGCAATGCTTAACTTGATCAAGGTCAGACAGGGCACTCCCTGCCCTCTTATTTGGACAAGCATCTTCACCCTTCTCCAAGCTCAGGACAATCTGAAGGAGAAGGTGTGACCTACAGCCAGGGTTTCAGCAGCTTGGGAGGCTGTCCCACACAAAGCTTTTACAACCAAAAACTTGTAATTATTTCCACCCCCAGCCCTGAATTGTGCCACCTGCCTGGGCTGCTGTGGTTCCTGGAGGAGCAGCCCTCTGCCACAGGGTCCCTGGAGAGCCATCTCCTACGTTTTCTGGCCAGATGTGAACAGTGATGAGGGAAAGAAAACCTCTCGGGTGCCTCCTGCATCACAGGCACCCAGGGGACCTCAGCCTGGCCAAAACGGTGGCTGAGACCAGCGCGTCTGCCTGTTTTACCATACGTTAGCCTTATAATCTGATACGAAGATTCAACCAAGTGCTCAAGGAAGGTCATGGGGATTGGGGAGATCCAAGGGGCTGGAGAAAACGGAAGAATGGTTGGGGTGGCTGTGGGAGGAGGCCGGGAAGGAAGAGGACGGAGGGCTGCTGGGCTGTGCAAGGAAGGATCAGCAGTGGTGGTGGAGGGAGGAGGTCCTCCCCCAGAATCCATCCCCGGGAGAGGGCCTTCCTCTTTTCCTCCCCTCTGCTGTGGTATGGGTCACCCGCAACCTTAGAGCTCACCATCAATCTCCCTCCCTCTCTCTCCCCACTCCATCCCACACCATCTGAACAACTTCTTCTACTCTTCCCTCTGGGACCAAAGCAGCCTGCAAGATGGGAAGGGCTGGCACCAGGCTGGGAGTGAGGAAGGAGTACTGTGGAGAAGAACTTTCTCTTCCTCTTACCATGCCCTTGTAATAGTAAATACTGACCCCACACTCATCTTCCTCGCAGCCGCGTAAAGCTGTGCAGAGAAGAGGTAGGTTAGTCTCTTTGGGCAACAACAGTTGATCCCTGTATCTTCTGGCAAAGGATAAGTAAGCAATCTACTCCTCCTACTAATCTCTCTCTGCAGGCCGTAACCTGCCACCATTAAATAGCCGCTAATTATGTAGCTGGTGCCCTCTTGCTTAGCCAAGGAAGTCTGGGGTCATCGCTGCGTGCTCTGGCAAACACGGACTGGACCCCCAAGGAAAGCGGAGGGTGAAAACGACCCCTTTTGCGGCCTGAGTGGGCAAGGGAGCGTGACAGCCGCCACACCGATGGAGTCGAACTGTGTGCTGGTTCAGCTAACGGCAGTAAACTGAATTGCCCATCTTCTTTATTGGGCTGGTCTTATTAAGCAGTAATAAAGAGCTACGTTCTAAATTGAGGTGCCAACTCCTTGGCTCTACTTTGAGGAGGCCCACACCCATTCTGCTCTGACTTCACCAAGAGAACCAGGCCTGAGGTAAAACACAGACAACTCCCTCAACTGAGGCACAAAACAGCAAATAAAGGTGAGTATTGCCTTGTTTTAGTCAAGTGTTTCACCTCGCTAGCCATTCCTGTCATCCACACCAAAAGGGAAAAAACAACAGCCATCAACAGCCAGCCATTGCGAGCGTCACATGAAACAAGTCTAGAGGCCTCAACCTTCATTTCAGACCTTCATCCTTATCATCATCATTGTAACTGTCAATCCTGGGATCCTGACTTCAGCTGGCAGTCCTCTTTTGTGAAAATGTCCTTACCCAACAGATCACCTCTACAAAAATATCACATTCTAATGAAATAAGGGGAAAACCCCCAAGCTTTGCAGCTTTGAATTTCTAGTGCACTAATACTGGATGTATTTTTCACGTATACTGAACAATTCACAGAAAGATTGATGTTCGTGTTATCTTAATCATTCATACATGTCAGGAGTACCTATTAAAACAATTTTTGTTCTACACATAAATAGAAATGGATTCAGATTAAATGATTGCCTAAGTCTCTGACTTGAAGTTTGAATTTCATAATTACATTTGACATTCTGAATCAAAAACTGAAGAGCGAGACCTAAACAGTCTTATAATAATTTTATTTTCATGCATTTATAATTATGACAAAGGGAGACTGTCTTTCCTACTGAGATAGTGCATCTTTCTTCTATTTCTCATACAGGACTTAAAATGAACTCTTCCCACCTAAATGATTGTTTCATTGGGAAAAGAAACAAGTGCGTTCACTCAACAGTACATCAAATCAGTGCTTTCAGCTTTGGTTTTTTGTGTTGTTTTTAAAATGGGTCCAAGGTCCATACTGACTGTAAATCATGGCATATGCATGCATATCCCTTACTTTACTTTCTCAGCTAGCACGTAGCATACAAAGTAAAGAAAAGCATGTATGTGTTCTACCAAAACAGTGTTTAGACTGGCCTTCCAAGGTGTGCAACAGGTGCTGAAGTCGGTAGCTTTAGAAAGAAGGAAAACAGTATTATAAATAGTAATAGCAGCAATTTTTGCATGATTGCCCTGTCCTATCCTCAAAATTACTAGGAAAATTTTAAAGAAAAATCACGTTCAAGTAGCTAGGTTTAGTACCAAATACTTTAGGTATCTGCTGAAGTCCTTATACATTAATTACTGATCCACCTACTCACATCATCATGTGAGAGGGAGTACATTACAGTTCCATGCTGCTTCTCCCTCTATGATCTCCTACTAAATAGCTTAACTTCACTAACGCACTGCTGAGTTTAAAAATGGAACATAACCTGTGGCCTATTGCTGCCAAAAAGCCAGCTTATTTTCCACTCTCATTTTTGCAAGACACTTCATGGTTAAATGCCAATTATAAAAATTCCATTTAAGATGGAAAGTCCCAGTTGTTACTTGTAATCATTTCTTTTGGGAAAATACCCACATTGGTAAAACAGTTTCACTATCCATTTGATCATCCAGACTAACCCACATCCATAGTAGAGAGATTTAGTCTAGCTTCCTTTCCCGCTCCTGTTCCTCAAGTTATTTTACTTCCTCCCTGGGAGTAAAATTTGGAAAAAAAATGGCAAGACCAAAGGCTGGATAAAATGCAGCCTTTACCTGAACATACCAAAACACACACACTCATCTTTGTATGTGTTCAATTCCACAGAGCATTTTCTATAACATAAATTAATTCAAGAGTAGTTTTTAATGTGCTGTGAGGTTATTAAATAGAAAATTTTGACCCTATTAAAAGAAGGCAAACTTACTTAGAAGTTACTAAAATAAAAAGAAATTGTAAGAAATCTGAAAAGCATTTGCATACTAGAACATTTGAAATGCCTCTATTTTTGTGCTCCTAATGGGAATAAATGTTACCAAGATACTGATGAATTTTCATGACACTTCAAGACAACATAATTATTTCAAAGATGAAGAAAAATTTTCCATTACTGCTTTGTTCTGCTGTAATAACTTGGGCCACCTAGGCATTTTATCTTGCTGAAGAAGTCAATCAAAATAAAGGCATTGTTTGCAGATATCTAGACACATTCATAATGAGAAATACAGACAGCATCAAGATGCAAAATCAGGTTGTCAGCAGACTGCTCGAAGAACTTGATTTCCCTCAAACTATTGATCATTTTAGATGCCAAATTTAAAACACAAACTGATCACATTTTAAGAAGATGCAGGGAAAAAAGTGACCTTAATGGAAAGTTTCACTTTTAGGATCTATGCTTGAAAGCCCCTGATGGCCTCAGTTCCTTGTATGCAGGGAAAGGGGCAAAAAGCTTCCTCTTTTGACAAGTGCATTGCTACATACAGGCTCGCTTTATCTCATTAAATACTACAACAATGTGACCTTCAAGCACACAATCACATAAAAAGGGACTGTCTTGTTCTCTGCCCTCAGTAACTGGCAGAACTAAGAATTTGGCAGATGGCTTAGCTCTAACCCTTCTTGACCTTTAAAGCTTTATCTTGCAACTTTATAGTCTAGCTGGTAATAACTCCCATAAACAGTAATTTTCTCTTTATGGACATTCAAGGGGAATATCCTGTTTCAGTAACCGTAAATTATAAGACAATTTATCTATAAACCTCAGTTTGTTATACTTAAAAATACCAATGAACATCTCTTACTATTCACATTTAAATGTATTTCCTCAAATTCACTAAATATCTTTTTGAAAGTGTTTTAGAATGTAATTAATGTGTTATAGTGAGCTTTTCCATCACCATAAGCTGTTTTTCAGGCAAGTCTGACTCTGGAGAAATGGCAGATGAAATGCTTTAACGATTATATTGGAAGGGAGAAATCAGATTCACTTGTTGCCAGAGGAAGATGTTCTGGTTGACAGATGAACAGATAGATTGTATTATTAAACACAACGGTATCTCACCCCTACAGCTACCATCATGCTACTTTGTTCAGCAAATAATACTGTGGTTTACCATATGTTTAAGAAATGAGAATCTTGAAATTACCTGATCCTCAAGTCAAAGTCAGCATACTTTGTTTGCCTTTTTTTTTTTTTTTTTTTTTGGTGGCTGGACATAAACCCACCATAAATGTTAAAGCAATGATAACATTAGATCCCAGACTATGTAACAGAACATCCTTTTGCTGTACTACAGGTATCCTAAACTCCCGTGCTATGAGCGGATAGGCAGGACTCCAGATGCTCAGAAGGAAGGAAAGGTCAAAACGTATTAAACGAAGCAACAGGCAGAAGCTGGCTGATATTATCTACATTTTCTTTTATTGCCATAAGATGTTCTTTGTTGCAGCAGCCATTTTGGGTTATCCATGTACTTCAAGGGATTTCTGCAGTAATTTCTGTAGTACTTGTCAACATCTCTTTAAATGAACACACTCAACACCCAGTATCAGACCTTCTTCGCTGACACCAGATGTAATGCAGTAGGCTTTCCAACAGTTCTGAAAAACTTGCTTCTGAACATATTCCTGCAGGTATAACTAATGACTACATAACAGGACTTTTACAGGTTACTACTATCACCATCACCTTAAGTGGCACTTAACAGACATACTTGAAGACAATTTTGGCAGAACAGCCAAGAACTAGTATAGCACCAAAACTGGAAAGAGTTCACAAAGTCCACAAATCCTTCTCCCTGCCTTTTAAGGGTCTCGCAGCATGTACGCCAACATCCGTATACATTATAACAACAGTATAAGCTGGCTCTTCTAATGGAACAGCACAGCAGGTGCTAGAGTCTAATCAGATATCAACATTAACCCAGTTTCATTCATCAAGTTTGCTAGAAGAAAAGGACGGGGCAAAAGTTTCCTAATACTTTTTGCAAGGACACGACCATGGTGAAACAATGCAATCTGACAGATACAAACACTGTATGCAGATCAATGCTGCAGAGCTAAAAGCTTTTTCCCCTCCTCCTGCCTTTTGTTTTCTACTCATACAGCACAAATGTCTCTTAACACTGGATTCCTATTTTATTTTCCTTGCCTTCTGGCTCTTAATCTTGCCAAAGGCCCTATTCACATTAACTTGATCAGCTCCTCCTTTAAATGTAATTCAAAAAGCCTAAAAATCCTGATTTACCCTACGTTTCTCACTTAAGTGAGAGAGAGGAAAGCAGAACTGAAGGAATTTAAACCAGAACTATGCACAATGATTTAACTGAAATACCTGTCTCACTTTCATCTCTACACTGCCCACACAGAAGATAATCTTTCTGTGTACTCCAGCAGTGTAAAAGGCATTTTAGAGATCATTAACTGTCACTATAGTCTTGCAAGAACACTGCATATGCCCAAAAAGAAAGGACAGAGAGAGATTTCACTTTAATAAAGATATCCAACACCGACAAAACTTTAGCACTTGCAAAGTTTAGCACTTTGCAAGCAAATTACACCATGGTTTGTAATAATTTAAAGGCAGGCTTCAACTAGAATTAGTTTTCAAGATGATTGCTAAGACCGCTACATGGCATACAGAATTGCAGGACAATCACAAGAAGTAGAGGTGGCACAGGTCTTGAGAAGTTACCTTATCCATCTTTCAGCCCCAAAACAGGACTGTCTTTACTGATGTCATCATTCCTGACAGAGGTTTATCCAACCTGGTTTTAAATTGAGATTCTGCAACTCTCCAAGTTATATTAATATTCATACCACCTAACCTAAATCCTTTCGCTGCAATTTAAGTATCATGTTACTTTTCTTATCCAAAGTGAGTACGTAGAACAGCCTCTATGCCTGCTCAATGCAGCTGCCTTTTGTAGATTTAAAACTGAGTTATTTTTAGTTTTCTCTTGCCTAGGCCAAACACTTCTGACTCCTTCCATTACTCTGGACATACTGTGTGCTAGGCTTGTGATCATTATTTTCTGCTGAATTTCTCCAGTTGGCCAACATGAAGTGCGCTACACAAAAACGGGCAGGTACACCACATAAAACAGGATTGCATCATGTATTTTACAGGCCATAATTCTGCTTGCACACCCCTGTGTGATGCTGGACTTTTCTACGGTGGAAAATACTGTTGATTCATGTTCAGATTTTCATTTAGTACAATACCCACATCCTTTCCTAAGAAACAGCTGCACAGGCTGTTTTTGTCTTCATTCTCTGTTTCTGCAGCTGTGTTTTTGCCCAACTGTAGTACTTCCACATGTCCGTAGGGAGCCACCACTTGCTTTTTCTTCAAGCCACTTCTCTAAATTGTAAGCATCACTTTGAATCCTAATCCTGTCCTTCAGCATGCCTGCAGCACCTCTCAGTTTGATGTCACCTGCAGGTGTAACTGGCAAACTCATCTGCTGCTTCACCAAAGTCCTTTACTAAAATACTTAACACTAAAAAGATAGGAAATATTCTGCTCTATACCACTGCTTTTTTGTTTTTGTTTGTTTTTTTTCTGACAGTGAAATGTCCATAACTGCTCTGGGAATGGAGATTTATAATTTTCCAGGCAGATCTGCAATCACACTGACAGAATTTATTCCAGGGCATAGCTCCCCTGGTTGATTAGCTTATTAGAATGGTACAAGAGAAAGTATCAAAAGGTTCACTTAAGTCAAGTTATAAGACAGCAAGAGATCCTCCTCTATTCACAAGGTCTGTCACCCTATCAAAGGAGGAAATTAAATTGGTTTTGACGTTATTTGTTCTTGAGCCAGCTCTTACTCATTGTCCTGTCATCTTCTCTCAGCTTTCAAACAGCACGGCAATCATTTGTTTCAGTATTTTTAGACAAATTAAAGGTAATTTGACAGGGACAACAACCCTTGTTCTTCCTGTCTTCATTTTTAAAGAGTAGTATTGTGTTTGCCATTCTCCACTCTGTCATCTCAACTGCACCCCATCATTTCTGAAAGGCACGGCACTGAGATCATCTCAGGAACTGGCTGAAGCAAACCGCGAGGAGCTCAGCCAGGCCCCTACCAATTTAAAATAATTTCACAAAATCAAGCCCTTGAACATGTTTCATCTTAAGAGGTAAGATATTTTCCTCTGTATGTGCCCCACTGGCTGCAGAGAAGGTTAAGGCATCTAGCTAAAAACAGATGTTAACCTTCTAAAGCTAAAGTTAGAAGACACAAACCCTAAACTCCATGTCCTGCTGTATTAATTTTTCACTAACTGTTTAGGTAGCCAAAGTCTGATGTGACTAGCAATTTCAGTTCACACTCTGATACAATTTACAAAAAGGCTTATTTTCCTGATCTCATTAGTTTGATGGTCTGAAAAAAAAAAAAAACCAAAAAAACAAAACAGCCCTCTGAAACTGCTCCGATTCTTTCCCCCTTTAACGTGATTATTTTATCATGTCTTTTTTGTATACCATCCAGTTCTTACATCAGGATAAATAACCGAGTTTTGTTGCCTAGTACATTTCTCCTTTCCTTCATGGTTATCCGAGTCGAGCTACAAAATCACATATTACCATACCAATTAAGTGAATTATTCTTCCAAGTATACACCAAGTAAATGTCTTTGAACATATAACATCTTTTTGTTTACTTGCTCGATATCCTGTGTTAGAATATGGATTTTCTGCTTTTCAGCACTGTGATCTGCTACCCTCCTCCTCCATTCCCCATGCTCAATATTCCAACTGTGAGAAATGTGATAGCCCCTTTCGTTTTGCCTCCCACCATCGCACAATTTACTTTAGAATGCTCACTAATAGAGCCATTATAAATACAGTCCTCTCTTCATGCAGAGATGTTCGGTTACTGTAAACACACAAAAAAGCAACGATAGAAACACAGATTGAAGTGCTTGGACTCACAATTTTTATATCTCTTTCCTTACAAATCCACCTACCACATCAGTCTGAACATACAGACGTCACTTATCCTTAATTCTGTTTTGTTAATTTTGAATCACTTGTTTCTTACATTTATGTCTTCATAATGTGAATAGACTGTCACTGGTTTGTAACAGATTTTCTGTCATTTTCAGAGTACTTCCCACCAACAGCTTAGTATCTGTGATGCTCACAGCTTTCGTTAGAAAGCAAGCTAGTTGAAACTAGCTTGGAACTGGAAAAAAAGATACTGCAAAACAGTGCGGCAAATAAAACCACCAGATAAGCCTCTCCCCTTGTGTGCTTGCTATGCATATGCTTTTGTGCTAAGGGGATGTAAAACAGTAACACCAGCACAAAATTACTTATACAGCAGTAATCTCTAAATGTATTTATGAAAGCTGCACAACTTACGCAATCTTGGCACACACTGAGCACTTCCACTGCCCGTCAGTTCCCACGACACGACACTTATTGCAAACTCGAAGTTTGCAGGTTTGGCACAGGTCTCCTCTGTCAAAGATTAAGCCCAGGCTTTTCTGACAGCGAACACAGACCCTGCTGTTGTCCTGTTGACAATGACGGTTGCCACCTTTCCTTCTCACTTCCAGAAGCTCATTTTTCAATTTCCTAAAAGCAAGAAAATAAAATCTTTTCATTTGGAGATACAGCTTAATGATCTGCGAGAACTTTTTAACAGATTAAGATTTAGCACTGAAAACTACAAGACACAAGCAAGTTCAATACAAATGCTTTTTTATGCTGTATTTTTTGGCACACAAATGACAAAGAAGAATAAATCTATCCTCCACCTCTCACACATGCAGTCAAGTGGAATATCTTGTGGTAAGTGAGTATAAGTAACTGCAGACAGCTGAGCAGTTCTGGACAATTTGTAAACCATCTTTGCTTGTCCCTCTTCAATAATTCAAGTCATGCTGCGCCCAGGTTGATAGCAGCTCAAAACTGGGGCTATCCTGTGCATCCACAGAAGGAAAAGAAGAAAATGTCTCCTGGAATTAGTGTGCATTTAATTCTATGCCATTGTAGAGTTAGCAAGGAATGCATAAGCAATTCTGCACTGGCTATTCAAAGTCTTAAAAAAAACCCAAACCAAACCATCTAAATAGATAGTGGTATTAAGCTGTGATGCCACAACTTAAAAAAAAAGAAGGGAGAATGTCCCTTTAAATAATGTGACTTGCAGATTGCCAGTTCTGGCACTGACTCTGCAGGATAAAACTATTTGCATTTAAGACCTAATTTTGAAGGCTACAATTTCAATGGTGCATGAGTTGGGTCCTTAACAAGAAAATAACCATAAGTAAGATGTAACTACTATATTTCCAATTGGGGGGAAAAAAAGGGGGGGGGGGGGGGCGGGGGGGCGGGATTTGAAGAGAGTCAGGAAGGATGAGAGCAAAGGAGGTTTACTACATCTATCTTCCCAAACCAGGGACTCAAGCAGGACCCCATCATACCCCAAAACTCTCACTAATACCTCCTTGTACCTTGATGCCTGACCTCAACTCCAGAGCTTTCCTTCTTGTGCGACAGCATCTAGCTCTTATCCCTCCCACCTTGACCCACAGAACCACCTAGGTTGGAAGAAAATATTGGAGGTCACCTAGTCTAAACTCACAGCCAAAGCAGGACCAGCCAGACTAGGTTGATCAAGGCTTTGTCCAACTGAATCTTGAGTAACAGAGTAACTCCAAGAGTCTACAATGTCTCTGAGCACCCCTTCCACAATCCAACTAACCTTATGTTTATTTGTTTAAAAAAAAAAAAAAGCCTTCTTAATATCAGAATCTACCACATTACAACTTGTTCCCTCTGCCTCTCCTAAGTCCCGCTCCACCTCTCTATTCATCTTGATGGCCCTCGACTGAACATGCTCCAGTATGTCAATGCCCCTCCCGTCCTGGGGAGCCCCAAACTGAATTCTAGATGTTGTCTCACAATTGCTGAATAGGGGGAATAATCCCTGGCCTCAGCTGGTAATGTAGTCCCGTATGGGGTCAAAATTGTTATGTCCTCTCAACACTTCTCAGCTGAAGCTCCATCCACTCAACTTCCAGGCTTCTCTTCCCCTCTCATCCATCTCAACCTTTTCAATAAACAACCTACAGGTCCCCTGCTCTTTACAGGCTCTTTCCTGACCTTCCCCAGCCCAAATCCCTCCTATCTTAAGCTCCTCCATCCTTTCAAACCCTACCTGCACTCCACTCTACCCCAGAATACCTCTCCCCCAGGGTCCCAGTCCAGCAACTACTAAGTTCTTTCGGTTTTACATGCCTGGGTGCTGCTGTGTCCCCATTCCCTCACCCTTCCCTACGCTCTCTTTCATGCACTGCTGTCAGCCAAGAGCCTCCAGAGTCCCTCTACCATAAAGCATTCCAGGTCACTGAAATCACAATCTCTGCATACACATAGATGCTTTAAGGGGGATTTAAAAAACCTGGCTACTGGTTTCACCTAAAGATCAGTAAAAGGTATCGGGAAGAAAAACACTGTGGGAAGATAAAACCAATAAAAGATTACAGGTTGCAGCCCAGTGAAGGAGTCCGAGAACACTGCTTAGGCCACCAGGGACTAAGCTCTGACAGAATTAGGTTATTTGTGGATACATTGCCTTGCTAAAAGGTTGGCTAGCATTTGGCTTCCCACTGGGATCCCATGAACAACAGCTGCTCTGCAGCCACCTGGCCTGCGGATGCTCAAGCTCTGACAGCTTTTGAAAAAGGGCTTGTCCAATCCCTCCAGGCGGTGACTACAAATCCTGTCAAGCATTTTCCTCTGCTGGCCTCTATCCAAAAGTGATTTCTTCATTCTGCTTTGGACCCTTCTTCTCCCAGATTCAATCCAAACAGCCCTTCTCTCATGCCATAACCTTCAAAAGCCTGTCCAGCCTTCACGTGCTTTCTCGGTACTTTGCTAATTGTTCTTGCAGTTTATTGATTGCATCTTACATCTCCTACCTCCTGCAGAGATACACTTAGTTACAAGTCCATGTCCATTTTCTTCTTCTGTCAATCAGCCAGTTCCAAATGCAGACGGGTGACCTGCACTAACAGCAACTGCCAGCTGCACTGCAATATTGCCACTGTGCACAGGGAAGATGATCACCACTTTTGCCATCCCCTCCTTGGATCTACCTCCTAAACAAGCCTGCCTTCAAACAAAGCTAAAGTCAACTTATTTGCTTCTTCTGGACTGAAAACTAAAGGCAAACACAGCGTTCACCCTGCCACTACTAGAACGCCCTCGATCACACCATTTTAAAAAGAGATACCACATCTATCCACTTGAATAACAAATACACCTTCCAGTGCTTGTGAAGACATCTGATTGCCACAGAGGTTATGGTCACTTACATTTCACTAAACATCAAAAAACATTGACAAAATGCTTGATCATTTACTGTCTCCCCTCTCAGCAGCGTGAATTGGTCAGAGATAAAGTACTGTGCTACATGGCCCTTTTATTTTAGTACAGCCACTTCTGGTACCAACTCATATCAGGGAAATCTGTTGAGATTGGATCGTGCTTTCACACACTGGGAGGTATTGCAGCACTTTCCAAGTTCACCCCCAAAGCCTTCCCTGTCACAGCTGAGTGTCCTTCTTCACCAGGAGCTCTTAATCTGGCCAATACTTGGTGTTTCTGTCCCTCTCATCTACTTTTTGTTTTCCTAGAGTTTGCTGAAATGATCCACTTGCCTCTGCGCTGGGTCCGTCCAATAAACAGCGCTCAGAGCTGCGATGGGGAACACTGCTGTCACAAGTCTTTCAAGCATGGAAAATGAGGACCCAAGAAAAAGAAGCGGAAGGGCAGATCCAGTTTGTACCTGCCACCTGGATCACCACCTTCAGCTGCACCCACCAATTTCTGTTCTATCCTTCCCCTGTGAGCTGACAGCAGACAAGGACACAGCGTCCAGCCGGAGCCCTGGGACTGCTCCTTGCTTCCATGAGGCCTCTTCGGCATCTCAGCCACCCCGCTCTTAATACTCACTTCTCATAGGTCAGCTCAAACTGTTGGTCTAACTTACCAGTACAGAGGTGACAGCAGTGGTTAACGTCCAAGTACAACAAGGAAACACTAACAGATTCAGCTTTACTCCGCTTCCTCACACACAACTCTCTCTGCATCTGTACTGGGTTTACATGGCAAGGTTTTGGCAGTTGGTCCTGGTCAGGGAGGGAGCAAGAGCACAGCTTGGTAGCCAGCCAAGATCAACCCACCACAGCCTCCTTTCCCCCTTTCCTGTCTGCTGCTTTGTTCTGAGTCTCCTTCAGCAGCAAAACCAGCTTACTAGTACTGGGGAGACAACTTTGGAGAAGAAGAGGGCAAATCAGCCTCAAACACGCTGCGCGCAAGACGTTCTCTCATTGTTCACCCGCCTCTTAACAGAGTTTCATCTGGTCACCAATTCACAATAATGGCAACTTAGGCATTTGAAAATCTTGGAATTTTTGAATCCTTTCAAAATCCTCTCCCCTCAGAGTCATATGATTGATTCAACGCTAAAATGATACTAAAAAAATTTAAAAAGTGTATTTGGTTCCTTGATATGTCCAAATTTCTCTTTGCAACCACAAGGGACAGGCTTTCCTCTTCCCTCCGCTCATTCACAATGAACCCTAAGAGAACTCAGATGCTGTGGTCCAAGAAAAACACAACAAAGTCTGAGGGCTTCTGACACTATGATAGGAGCTGGTAACACTGCGACATTTTTGTTTCAGCTGGAGCACAGAAATTGTCTTCAGCTAGCTGGACCAGAGTCCTACGAACGCAGTGTTGGTTATCCAGTCAGAAGGGAACAACTGCAAACAGAAGAGTTCAAGACAGAAACTGAATGCTATAGGTCCTTCTAGATTCCCTGAAACACTAGAAAGGAGAGGGTAACTAAGACGAACATTATTAATCCTCAAATCTCAGAAGGGTTAAAATACTAAGCACTACCAAAGGCTCATTTTTCATACCAGATTTATTTCCAGAGGCTCATTTTTACTTAAAATCAACACAATGACCCATTGCATTTCAGGAACTCCACAGGCAGTATGATGACTTTTTTTTGTAATTATTGGTGTGTCCTATAGACTGCATCCAGGTGTTACACAATATTGAAAAGGGATAACAAGTGCAGCATGTAGCTGGACTGACTTACCACTACTCTTTATCCCCCAAGAGAGGAACCAGCTGTATTCTAAACACCCTATTTCCTTTTGCCATCCTAACATTTGAGCTCTCCTTAAAAATTAAGGAATCTAATTAACCATGCAGTTAGATATTTTAATCTCAAATATTAAACAAGAATTAATCTTTATCAATCCTCTCCTAGTAATATGCAAGAGAAAATAAACTCAGCAGAACCCAATTTAATAAGCTGCTGAAGAAAAAGAATCCTATCATACACTGAAGTTTCTAAACCATCTATTACAACAGCTGTTTGACAGAGGATAGGTACTAAAAAGATATTTGTTACTGCCAAGGATAGCAAAACATTTAGCCATTCCTCTAACTGTGAATTTATATTAAGATCCCTCTACTCTGAGAAAATCTGTGAAGTACGTTGGAGAGGAGTTCTGTTGTAACTGGTATTCCAGGTAACACTGAATGACTTAATCTAAATCTTCCCAAATAGGGCCTAAAAGACCCATATAAAATATCAAAGAAGGAAACAAACAAGCCAACACTGAATTTGAGAAATAACTCAGATCTTAGATTACGTCCATCTAACAAGTAAATGTGAAAACTTGATGCCTTGAAAAGATGAGGAAAAAAATGCAGGCAGCAAGGACCGCAATTCTACAAAACCCAAAGCAAGGAGCAGCAAGCAGCTGTAGGTCTTGGCACATTTGCCCACCACCTGCAAGAGGCACAAAAGAAGCCCCAAAAGAGTCTGACTCCTCCCTACTGATGCTAAAAGTCATAAGGCAAAGGCGCTCATTCCCTCATAAATACAGCCTCCAGAGATGGAATATTCCCAAACCCTTACAACCCTGAAAAGAGGAAGAAGCAATGAGATGCCTTAACAGATCCATTTTTCCTTAATAGTACGTTTTACCCTAGGAAACATTTATTCCCCCAGTGCAGAAAAGTAGAATAGCTATACTGCTGCAAGAGGCAAGACACTCACTGCTGAAGCCATTCACTTAAATGAATGCCATAATTTCCTCTAATTCTGTAAGCACGATCCACTTGCTTTGAGCCAGGTAACTTTTTTTTCTTTTTAAAGACCAAACTGATTTTTTTTTTTTGTCTTCATTTCAGTACAATTTTGGAAATCTTTTTGTTTTGAAAATCTTTTCTACCTCATCTCTTCTCCCTTTTTTGAAAAACCACCATCAAATGTAATGGCATACATGATTCCTCAGTTTGGTTTTCAAAGTTCTCCTGCATCTTCCTTCTCCCCATTTCAAACACCTTTTTCATCTTAAGATGTAGAGCATCAGAATCCATGTATTCCTAATTTTATTTTGCCATTCTAAGTTTCCAGAGTTCAGAGAGTCATAAAATTTGCAGTTTAAAAAAAACCCAAAACAACCAAACAAAAAACTGGTCCTCAACCAACTATAATTAAAGACTTCAGCAGGAAAAAAAGTTTAAATATATGAAATTGCTCTAGTCTTGCACCTGTTCTTAACAAAGTTCTGTTTCCTGCACAGATGAGTTGACACATCCTCCTTCTGAAGCTCTACAGCTGTTAACTTAGATACTAGAGAATTTTTCTGTGCAGGAACCAGTATCAACATACTTCTGGAGGCTGAAAGAGAAAGGAAATTTTCTCCCCAGACTGATTCCCAGTACCTTCTCCAGATTCAACCAGATTCTCTCCACTGTCTGATACAGTATGTGGAAAGTAACAGTAAATATTGTTGATAATTCACAAAAGGATTAGCTATTGCAATTTCCATTGAGATCTCCTTGTATTGTAAAATCTAGCCATTTGAGTACCTGAAGTATTTTTTAGGTTCACATTTTATAAGCACAGATTTCCACATTTTGCTTATGTAACAGATCTGTATGATAAAAACTGTCTTAAAAATATCCAAGTATGGAGGTATATTCATGACAATGAAAGGAAACAGGGAAAGACAAAGAATAAATTTGTAAAGGAAAAGAGAACTGGCATAATGAATGGCAGAATAGAGCCCAGTGAACAGAAGGAAAGAAGGCATGGGAACTGAAATGATATTGGATACTATAATAATGACAAACTTCCACAGATGAACCTTCTTCTGAGTAACTCCCTCATCCTCTCAATTAAAAACTGTTAATAAGATTTTTTTTTAAAAAAAAAAAAGGCAAATTGCTTGTTGGTTTCTTACTAGTCTTTGATAAAATAAATTGTACCCAGAGTATGAGAATTAATGACCATCAGAAATTCTTTCACCAATGGAGGATGTTCATTCTCAAACACTGGAGAGAAAAACAGGCATCTTTACCTTTAGAGTACTGGCAATAGTAACTACTTTTGATGGAAAAGTCTCTGGCTCAAAGAATAACAATGTGTTAAATTCACTCGACAAATGAGATAGCTGTCAGACAAGCAACCTCCTAACTTCCCATACACGTATGGATGAGCAATATGCTTTAACATAAGGACTCCTTCCTTCAAATATTTATATGCAGTTTTGCAAAAACACAGACCATGTACCATACTATATACTATCTTGCAATCCTTTTGTGCTTATAAATAAGTCCAAATGTATATACTCAGCAGATAAGTCAATTCCCGTTACTCAAAATTTTTTTTCTGAAGTACTTGCCTGTAGTTACCACATGGTGGTATCCATGCTAACAGTCTCTCCTATACTGTAATGAAGTTAACACCCTGAATCGCTTCTGTGGATCTCTTCGGACCGATAAGGAGATGCCATTTTAATTAACTGAAAAGACAGGAATGCCAACTTGCCTTGTCAATACAGATCTGGGGCTGGTGCAATTCTTACACAACTTCTGGCAACCTAAATGCTGAGGGAATGATGCAAGTACTAACCCGATAAAGCCTTATCCTTGGAAGAAATTGGCATGTTCCTTCTTTGTTTTCTCACTTCAGCAATTATTACACTGGCATCTCCTCTTCTAAAAGCATGGTATTCACAGCTTTGCTTCATAAAGAATGAAAAGAACCATTGTATTTTAAATGCTGCCTAAGAAAATAGTCAAGATAAGAAAGAAAGGTACATTAGCTGTAAGTGTGTCATGCGTGTTTGCTCTGCGGTAGCGTAAGAATATTGAGATGAAGAGCTAGCTCCATATGCAAAACGCTATGACCATCAGACCCAGTTCCCTGCGTAACACCACATCTGGGGAGGATGCAGTGGGGCTGCTGTTGGAACAGAAACAAACCAACAACAGTTGGATGAAACACGCCTGGTACAAGCTACACCCTTCCTTTTGGCAAATACTTTCTTTCGATTCAGTATTGATTCATGACTTGTGACACTGCACACTAAATGTGATATGGGTTTTCATTAAAAGGGTCTTAAAAGAACAAAACCATTTGGAAATTGTAAAACGATGGAGAAATAAGGAAAAGGATACGTGTTTCAGTCCAAAACATTCAGTTCAGAATGTCTTGACTGACATTATCTGGATGCAAGTCTCTCCCAGCAACTCACATGTTAAAAAACCCCTACTTTTTCACCCTCAGTGTGGTCAAGTTCACTATTTTTAGGTATTTTAGCTCTATGTAATTTAATTATTTCACCCAAATAATCTTAGCATTTGAAAACAATCCTGATGATCATTTGGCTGACATCAAAAGCATCATAGAGCAGTGTTTAGAACACTGTAGGTTATTTGCACAAGTGATCCAACAGCTTTAAATCAATATTTTATGAAAATTTCCAGTCACACAAGATGCACACTTAGAGTTAAGAACATAAATGCCCTTATATTTATTAAGCAGGTTGCTTATTTGTATTATCAAAACTAGATCACATAAAGAGTATTTCCTGCCTTCTGTGTTTCTCTCACAGGTAGGTGAAATACTTGTACATCAAATGAAAGTACAAGAACAGTCACCTGCACTCCAGAACACCAGTGTGAACACTGATAGTGGAAAATAACTCTTTAACACTTTCATTATTAAGACATCCTCTTACACTTACTATTGCTTTCATGTTGAATAGAAAGACCCTTTCAAGTTACAATGTTTTTTGAAGACTAATAGGGACAGAAAAAAAACAATTATCAAGATAGATTCAGAAAGAGTGGAACAGACTAATAAAAATTCTTCGGTACAATGTACAAGCAAGCATCTCACCAGAATGAAAAATGCCTTGAAAATAAATACAAAGGAACTTGTTCTTCTGCAAAGTGCTTCAATAAAATACATGACAGATTGCACCAAATGGAATTCCAAAGACAACAAATGTTCCTCTGAAGTATACTTATAAGCCATAATTAAAGATATCCTTGCCAAGCTTTTCGGAAAGAAAAATTATGAAGTCTCCTAGGAAGCAGTTACCCACTCAGTTCTTCATAGTTTGTATACCTTGGAAGTCTTTTATAGACTACTTTCCACCATCCTCAGGCACAGTATGGTCTAGTGACAATTCTCCAAATATACTCTGATCTGAAATCAATTGGTTCATATACAGGTGCTAGAACTATGCCTAAGCATCATGTTCCAGCATTAGTTATCCTAATTAGCATTTTATTTCAGATTAACTTCATTTTCAGCCTTTTCTTAGGGTGCTCTTTCCATTTGTACCAAAACACAGGTAAGCCAATACCACCTGCCGCTTTACTGCACTACAGTCTCCAGAGGTGCCTTGGGTTGTCAAACTCAGCAGGTTTGGCAGAGTGACTTCTATTAGTGCCAAAAAAAGCAGAATATTAGGAGGTTTATGACATCATATTAAAAAAACCCAACAACAACAAAAAACAAACCAAAGAAACAAAAAACCCCCACAAAACCTCAGGAGTTTCAACTTTCCACTTGAGATTGGGAAATAACAGCAGTAGAAAAGAAAGCTTTCTGGGGGTTTGGGAAGGTAGTGATCTGATACACTGCTGCACTTCATACCCACACCTTTGATCGAGGACTACTGGCAGGTCACACATTTCCAAGGCCGCCACCTTAGAAAACTGAAATACTTACTTTGAAATGCCTATCCTATTACAAAATAGAGCACAATGCCTGGAACAAACAGTGCTCCATCTGTTTTCTTGTGTTCTGTTTTCTTCTTCATCTGACAAATCATGAAGGAGATGAAAATATTAATTTGCCACACCACCATAAAGAAACACCTTTCCTTCCAGTCTTGCAGCTGAAGAAGCAACCCGTTTTAGCCCACTCCATTTAGGTGAGCTGCTACATTTCCCCAGTTAAACGGGCTGCACACCAACAGAGGCATTGCACTTAGACTCGGTTCTCTCAAGGTAGAAAGATTTCCAAAACCGGCAGCTGATTCTGCATGGATTTCCAAATAATAGTTCTATACAAAAGAAGCCTCAGCAGGTGCTGAGCGTACATCTCTGCAATGCACAATGTCTAAAATGCTTTTTAGCAAATCAAAGGGAGGAACAATGCAGCCTGGCCTTGGAATACGGGGACAGAAACCAGCAAAGGCTGGAAATCTTCCCTTTGTCACCCATGACACTCGGCAGCCTCGCCAACACCAACTGCTGCATACATCCGCACTAAGCCTGTTTCTCAGAACCAGCGCTGTATAAAAGTTTGAAAGGGCAGCAGAAAGAAGCGAGAGGAAGGAGCAACAACATACTGGAAAAGCCTAGGAACCTTTGCAGAACTGATACTTAGCTGAACTAACTCAGTTTGAGTCACCTAAAATAGATGATTCTCAGTCTGCCTCTACATATTGTTCTCTGAACTTTGATTTTTACCTTTTTTCCTCAGAAAAGAACACATGGATTCTATTAATACCCTGAGTCTCTATGTCTCCCATCAGCAACTTTTGAGATCCATACCTGAGATTTTCAGGTTTACTTATTTATTAGTAAATCTAAGTCATTTGGAAAGTGAGGGGTCCCTCCTACTCCCTGTTCTGTAAGTATTGCAACAGAAAGAAAAAGGTCATGATCTCGCATTTGCCCCATGTTGTAGAGACTCCCATACAGTGGCACACACCTACTCTCTCTCCCTGGGCCACTTTCCAAACTTCCCTTCCCACAGTCAGCTCTGAAGGCACAACGCATACAGCTCCTCTCAGAAGAAGAAAGTTCAAAAACCTTACTAAAGCCTTCCATTCACAGCAGGAAATTCAGCCAAACTGGGCAAAATCTACAGAATCTGAAATTTAAAAACCACTGCTGTATATTTTTTGCACTTGTTACCTTTCTTACTCTTTTGTCTTGAAGCAATGGCCACGATCTTTTGTTTACAGAGGGCCACACTACCGAGCAATTTTCTTTTTAACACACTTCGACTTATAATTAACTGTGCCACCTCCCAACACTCAACCTTCTCCTGAGGCACCTAGAAAATCTTCACTGGGTACCACAAAAATATCTATACTACAGACCATATTTCTAAGAACAATAATAAAAAGGGTTACCTTATCCTTTTATCTTCAACTTTTTTCAGATACTCATCTCTCTTCAGTACTCCCAATATTGTTTCCTTTTCATGTTCCAACAAAAATGACAAATTGATGATCTCCAAGTGCTTCGTCATGATTCTTCAACAGCCACTCTTTCAATGACTGCTTTTCCCAATCAATTCTTCCAACGATTTATTTGCACAAGTCCAAAGGCACGTTTGTGTCAGAGTTACAAGATCCACACCATCAAGATGCTTTCATTCATCAAGCAATGAAAAAATGCTTCTTTAAATTAACCAGGTGTCAAGACTGTATCGCTTTGCCTTCCAACTACGCAAGAAATAAAGGTTTCTTCTTTGTTCCTTCCTCAAGAAAGCCAGTCATTTTCCCGGTTACTGAATGCCCTTGTGCCCTGGCCGACGCTCACCGGCACGCTGCCAGCCTTCAGGCTGCAGTCACAAGCAGCTGCAGAATCAACTTCCCGGCATAATTGTAGTTTGGAGCCACAAAATAGCTGGGTGTATTTATTTCAAACTACCTGCAAGTCAAAACAAACAAGCGTAGGTGATTTTGACAGGACCGTCGCAGTCTGATTGAGAAAGGCTTAATCTACTAAAGCCGCCAAAGAATGGCTTGCAGACTATCAGGTTATCTCGGGGGCTACTTACATGTCATGTTTTCTATGTTGTTGTTTATTTACTCGCTAATCATTGATTATTATGCTCCCACGAGGGCTCTGCAATTATCTTCCTACTGCAATACATTTAAATGACTATATTCACCTTGTAATACTGCCAACCTAACAGTAATAAGCATGGGGGTGGGGGGTGGGAGGAGGAATGATTCTACTCATTTCCCTGCAATTACTTTAAGAGAAAAGTAAAAATTAACAAGTGGAAGGGCTTCAGAGGACAGCCCTAAAGTTAAGACTCACCTCAAAACAAGTATACACCTGCATCTTAGCAAATCGTCCATTACACTCGCTTCACATTCAATTCAGAGAAACAGGAACTTTCAAGGAGCGATTCATTCACTTACTGCAGGCATTTAATTTAGGATGATGTGTTCTAGAAATGCCCATTACCTTCCAGTAAATGCAGCAAGAACTTAGAGTGACTTATTAACATGTAGCCACCCAGAAGTAAGACAAATGTCACTTTTCTTTGTTGTTGTTGGAGGGAGGACATTTCTAAACAGAAAACTTCCAAACTAAACCAAAAGAGACACCCTAGTCCATACTGGAACTCTGAACTTGAAACTGTTTGGAAAGAGTCACCGGGAAGCTACTTGGAAAATAGCTAAAACTTCTAGTTAACTGGTTGGAACATCCAGCCCTCACAGTCTCACAAGTACACATAAGAGTTTCACATCAAAACAAGGCATGACCTCCAAGACACTTTTCCTTAAAGAAATTAAGCTATGTGAACAGATGCACATTGTACTTTGAAGCATACACACATTATATACAGTATACAAACATAAACCCATTTATACACAAAAAATGCATCCACATCATCATACATAAGTACAAATACATATGTGTGCATACATAGGTGCACATATGCTATAAGATAATGCAGATTATTTTGTATTATGCATGCTGGAAGAACTAAAACAGCTTTTAAGAAATTGTTTATTTTTAAAAAAAAAAGCATCCCTTGCTTCCCTAGCTTTCAATGGTTTGGAAAGGTTTTGACAAAAATAAATAGCACAGAGAACTGAAGGAGTAGTGTTCATAGTCTGAGACAATTATGGGTATAAGACAAGATATCCTTCTGTTTCCCTTCCTAACAACCACTGAAGCAGCAAATACTGTTGCCAATGGCATCAAATGAAATTCTTGTGTTGCTTTTCACCAACTACTTCAGAATACGAGTTTTGAAATACTCCATTCCCCCAGTTATCTGACTATTTATTAGTAAAAGATACAAATGTCACAATTTAAGTTCAAAGGAGATTTTTCCTCATGTTAGTCTTACATGAGCATGGGAATTTCTTCTGATATTTTATAACCTGTTTCAATCTTTAAAATTTTCAAATTAATCAAAAAAAATCATAAAATACACACAACTGGCATATAACTATTTTAATCTTTTTTTTTTTCCCTAAGAAAATAGTAATATAAATCTTCCTGTTTCTGCAATATAGATCTAACTATCAGTATCACTTTCATCAGGTAAGAAAATGGGTCAGAAAGGCCAAACACAAACTGAAAGCTCAAAACAAGTCAATGCAAGGCAGAAATACAAGTCAGGATTGCCAGTGATGAGCTTACTATTACTGAAAATTGGGAAACAAACAAAGCACAGACTACTACTTCTGGCTAGATTGCTATCTTAAACATATAAAAGCCAAGTAATAAAAACACACATAGCAAAAAATTTAATTTGATTCTCTGCATTTATTTTAATAGAAAAAAAAACAACACTGGACCATTGTGGTTATTCTTAAACTCTTGAAAATGGTTTCTATTAATACCATAAGGCCAAGTTACTTGCAAGCAAAAGGAAGAAATCCAACATGTGAATTACACTTTGTTACTATCAAGAAGGCCAGCTTCTTTTGTGAACTGCCTACCAAAATGCCTGGTGAAAACAGTACTTTCATCCCAGCTGGAAACTAACATCAGTGGGCTGGGGAGCATGGGGCATCAGCATAAAACTCACAGAGCCAAGTTCAGCAGTCAGAGAATAATCTAAGTTGCTTGGCTGGTCAAGGCGCTCTGAATTTTTGTTCACAAGTTTTCCTTGCAGGGGTAGCGTAGGTGAGACACATTATTCTGACAGGCATTTATTTTAACTGAGAAAAAAAAGCCAAGTTTTATTGAAAAATGGAAAACCAAGAGCTTAAGGGGAAAGAATGAGCAATACAATTAGAAATTTAGGGCAACAAAAGCATTAAAAATGGTCTCTGACAGCACCATTATCGTCTGGATGATGCACTACAGGTAACTAGGGTTCCTGCAGAATAACAATGCAATGGTACGACAAGCAGGCTGACAAGAACACTCTACCTTGTAAGATGTATTCTGGTATTGGGAATTCAGGAAAAAGAAAAAACACTTCAAAAGATTAGACATCTGGCCATTTTTTCTGAGTTTTTTTTCTTTTAACTCTAAAGAGGTTAGTACTCCTATCAGAATATCTGAAAGACACAAAAATTCCCTTTGGCTAAGCATATCGCCTATCCTTGAATGTCCTGGAAGGTTTCTGTCTCAATACAGGGAGGCACATGTGAAATCCAAAATTACTAAGGCGATGTGCCATAATCAGGAACCCGGTTACTTCATCTGGTACCTGGAACATAGGGTCAAATACGTAGACTCCAGATCAGAACGAAGCACTGGTAAGGGTGATGAGACCACAAACTGTCAGATTAGATGGACTTAATTTTAAGAGAGCGCTACACCCTCCTGTTCCAGATGTAATTCAGCTGCAAGATCATTCCATTAAGTTTCTTACAGCTTTCAGCAGTAAGGAAATCCTAAACCACAGAACACGCGCCATTGGCAGCAGAGGCAACACTCGCAGGTAGAAAGCAGGTGGGATCTAAAATCCCACACGAATGGAAATCCTTCTGAGCCACAGGTCCACAGGCAGTCACAGCAACCCCTGGCCATCCTCAGAAATAGGTGGGGAAGAGGTCGGATTTAGGGGCCAGCACCAGAGGTGGTGGTAAGAGGTTTGAAGGCATGGAGAGTGGAAGCACGCAAGAAGAGGTTAAGGAAGGAGAGAATGGAGGAATTTTTCCCACTGCCCACAGGCACAACCTGACATTGCAACTGATCTCCGAGCTACCACCGCCTTCCATGCCAGATGAGATGGGTGTAGGAACACCAGAGCAGACTCACTGGACTGTGGTCTAGTCAATAAAATTCTGGTAGCTCATGCTGACAGCTGACCTTTTAGCTGAACTATGTGAATCTTGAATAGAAATTATTATAGTCTTGTTTGTAAAGACAACAGAAACTATGTTAGAGTTTGCAATATAGAGAATAACGCAGAATATTATTATGTTTACCGAATAGACAGATAGACCCAAATTACATTCATGTTACCCACATTAACAGAAAGATGTCTGTAGTAAAGTCTATTCTTACAGAAAGACTATAATCAACTGAAGTTTTATGCTATTCACAATGGGGTTTGTTGCTTTCTATTTTTTACTGAACATGCCTGGGAATAGAACCTTCAGTCCCATTTATGACAAAAATCTTGTGGGTTTTAACTGTCTTTATCATGTAACAGTGGGATTTGGCAAGTGTCAGAAAATACAATTTTACCTGCTTATGTGTTCAACCAACTCTATGTAGGTTGAAATACCTTGTGAACTAGCAAAAATATTCTCCTAAAGAGCTGGGGTGGCAGCCTGTTTAATGGTCTCATGTTCAGTATTAGCAAGACATAAAACCTACCAGTGACAGTCTTAAAAACAAGCATCCTCAAATTTCCCTTATTGCTTTGGTGGGGTAATACAGTCTCCAGCCCAACACTGAGCACGCTGGCTTTTGTGTTCAGGGCTGCAGTACCATATCTGATGCTGAAATAGCCCCATTTTTCTGTCCGGCAGCTCTCTGACATACGTGTACCAACCAGCTAACTGACATTAAGATTCAGACCCACCTTACCTTCCACGTTTTCTTCTGCACTATGAAATTGCTACTCAAAAATAATAGATTTCCTAACCAGACACTGTCTAGCTGCTGAAGCTTCAGCAAATACCTCAAGAGAAGCTCATATTTGTTCAGACAGGATTCCTTGTAAATACATCACACTCATGACCTCTGCCTAGGTGATATTCCTTACCCCAGCAGCAGCTAACTTGGCATAAAACAAGTTTTCCCAGTTCTTAGATAATGTCACTCTTGCAAGGCTATCTTTTAGGACCGAAGATTGTGCAGGTATCTTTACCCTACATGAAGCAGATCTAGTAAAAAAATCCCTTGTCCCTTCACTCCTGCCTGATGAGACAAATTCTGTGTTGAAACTCTGGTTCACACTGCCTTCACTCTGCCATGTGCTGGTACAGGAGCCACAAAACCATCCCCTACTCCACAGCAGGAGACCTTCTGGTTTAGCTCCTGTACCTGTTTGCTGTAAGTGGTGGGCATTCCTGTTATACACGTAGTTGTTAAACAAAAAGAAAGGCGATAGCAAAATCAGCAGGAACACTTACTCTAGGAGACTAACGAGGTACTGGTTTTAACAAACTACCACTTAAGACCTCCCTGCTTTAGACAACACATGATCAGAGACCAGGCTTGTATTTCACATTAGGATTTAATAGGAAAATTTGCACTGCTTCTTTCCTGCACTACTTTTTGCTCTCTCTCTAAACAGTCCAATCAGCTGACAAAAGCTGAATTAAGAACCAACTTAGGGTTTAAAAACAAAAGCAGCCAGACAGCTTTTAGAAAGTGGCAATGATCCTTTTAACAGATTTTTGATGTTTTATTAAGCAGCCCTGCGGCTGGTTAGGAAGTTTAGTTGTTTTCATCTTAAACTGAGTGAAGATTTCACACAACAGAGCATTTGGGGTACACTAAAATGCAGATTAGGACACGTGGCAAAATGCAAAGCCCCCTATTAGGATGGGGTTAATTCTAATTTACATTCAATTTGTAGTTAGAGCATTAATTTCTTAAGTCAGAGTAATGCAACAATCTAACATTGGACTTGGAAAGGAACTAGTAAAGGAGAAGGAATGAAGTAACACAATGGCAAGACAGTATGTAAGTGAGCCTCTCGAGTGTGTGGCTGTTTTCCCTTGCCTCATGAAAATGGGTAGAAGAACTGCTCACTGGGACTATCTGCATGCTTTTCCCACTGCTCTTATCCCTGTGGAAAGCAATTTCTAGAATGGAGTCTTCCTCTCTGAAGCTATTGTTGAGGGAAGATATGTTAGAAATAACAGACTCAGTAGCACACGACAGCTCTCACAAAATTAGAACTGAATATTAAGGTGCAGTTTATCCTGCAGTATACCTTCATCCACTGTATACAGGTACCGTGTCTATCCAGGCAGCATTTGCTCACCCTCCCAAGAAAAAAGAATTACTTAAGGCTTGTTTAAAAAAAAGAAAGAAAAAAAAAAGAAAAAAGAAAAAAAAAAAGAAAGAAAAGAACAAAAAGCACTACAGTGGGAAAGAATATCTTTTTTTTTTTTTTTTTTTTTTTTTTGCTAACTGCTAGCACAGCTGCTTGAGACTACTGGAAATACAGCACCCCAAAACTGAATCTTTGTGAGGGGCGTTCGTTAAGAGCTACAGGAAGCACAGTGAATCCACTGCAATCAGCTACGTTTGTAGTTACCACAGGTGCAGTGACCACTCCTGTCACTGCTGCGCGTATCCACCGGAACCCAGCAAATCAACAGCTTCATCTGCACTCCAAAACGCTTTCCCCTCATCTCTCCCCAGCCTCCCTGGGAAGGAGGAGAGGCATCCTGCCCGCAAGAGACAGAGCTGAAAGGAAGCGAGAGGAATTATCCTCTTTTCTTCAATGCTGCTATTATCAAATTGCTGGATGCAAGAAATTACTCCCACCACCAAGCCATTACGTTTACTTAGCCAGAAGCCAGTACGTGGAACGATTTAGTGACTCAGCAACAGAGGCAGCATCTTCCACGTGCGCTGCCTGCAGTGGTATGGGAATCATGGCATCACCTCACGTGGCTCGAGTGACAGAGCCTTCACCTGCCGCTGGCGGGGAATTCTTTGCCAGCAGAGAAATGTGGTCTGCACTACCTATATTTACTAACACCGGTGGATCTGGGACACGCACAAACAGTGTTTCCATACTGGTAAAGATATTCCTACTAACAGCAGCCGAATGCAGCGTGAAGTTGTGGACTGTAATTGACTTTTTCCACGAGAAGCTGAGATATGTCGTCTCTCAAAAAGGCACTGACTACTGCCCGAACCAAAGCTGCAGGATGCACAACGGCAATGTTTGAAACTCAGCAGGAGCAGAACCGACAGCACTGCTGCCTCTGACACACGCTTCAGGAGGCCACAGTTCCCACCTTCCAGCTCAGTGCTGGCACCATGTGTCACAACATCCCCGATCCGGATCCAACACACCCAGCTTTGACACTCAAAGAGAGACGCATTTCATCTATGCCGTGCTTAAAGCACGCCAGTACTCTGCGTCCTGAGTTCACTCACGTGGGGGACTGAAATAAAATTCAAAACTAAGACGGCATCGCTAGGTAGCCACCAAAACACATTCCATGCTGTCCTTCATCTTTGCTGAGGCCCACAGCTGTATGCATGCCTATGAAGGGGGAAGGGAGGAAAGGACCGCCACCATTAAGTCTAATAAAACGGCAGACAGACTTAAAAAGGTTCTTGTCATATCAAGAACCTTTAACAAATATAAAGCTTACCGTGTTGAGAGTGTAATGGCCAACTAGTCCCTCTTCCTGTTCTAACTAAAGCATACGGCTTGCAGAATGCCATACACGGGAGCAAGAAAAACCAGCTTCACTTCTTAACGATGTGTTTGCAGAGTGCACACGCCCAGGTAAGCAAACTAAATGCCAGCAGGTACTGAAGCACCAGGAAATGGTTGTTGCACAAAATCAATACATTTGCAAGGTAAGGAAGAACAACTCAAGACACTGAAGTCGAGCAGTAAGAAAAGAAAACCAAACTAAATTTGTTGAATGCGATTTCGGTTAATGGCACTTGGATTAGACTGACTGAGAGCTCTAGCCAGTACTACAACACAAGTAGTAAGCAAACAGATTCTTTGCTAAAAACAAACTTCAAAGATCTTTAGATATAAGAGCTAGAAGATTTATGAGCTGACAAGTTGTATATTGCTTTAAAGAAAGGGTCACTTATGAGTGGCAGACTTATGGAGAGTCTCTTGTTTGAAGAGACATTAAAAGCACAGAATGCCATCATACAAATTTGTATCAGTGCACTGGAATGAATATAAGCCGAGAGAAAGGCTGAAACTCTAATTTTTTTAAGCCTAATCCTCTCTAAGTCATGTAGCATAAGTGTGTTTGACTTCATAGTACTATGAAACTCAGATTCATTAAACAAAACCATTGGATACAGAACCAGTTCTTTTTTTAGGTCAGGCACAATTCCAGCTTTCTGGCAAGGTCTTGGCAAAGCTGCCTGTGTCTATGGAGGAGCAGGACACCCTGAAACATCTGTGGCCATGAGTAAGTCCACGCCAGAGCAGGTAAATCTCAAAGCGTCTGTGGCCGCGGTTATGCCTGTGCCAACAGCAGGTACACCTTGGAAGGGATTGTGGCCCAAGGGTAAGTCCATGCTGGAGAAGGTACACCTCAAAGCACCTGTGACTCTGGATAAAAGTCCATGCTGCAGGAGGTACACCTTGAAGATTCGGTGGCTGTGCATGAGGTCATGCTGGAACACTTCAAAGCATGTGGGCATGGATAAACCCATGAGAGAGCAGGTACACCCCCTGGAGGGACTGCAGTCTGTGGATAAGTGGAAGCCAGAGCAGGGGCAAAGGGAGGAGTTCATGCAACGTTAAACCCAATGGTCTGGTCCAAAGGGACCAGGGCTGGAGATTGTAATGGAAATACCTTTAAAATGTTGTAACCTGGGATTTGAGTTGCATGTTATAGGAATTACTACAGCAGGAACCACCTGAACCAATGGAGAACAAGCCTTACAAGAAGCAGTGCAAGTGCAGCGGTGACCTGAGCCGGCTTTGGTGCCCAATAACTCCACACAACACACCATCTCTCCTGTCCTGAGTGACCACCATAACAGATGGAGACCACAGTCATGGACTAAATGAACTCAAAGAACATTTTGTGGACATTTATGGACGTTTTACAGACATTTCACAGGGGTGGTCCATAGACTAAGGGAATGATGTCTGTGTATTCTATCAAAGAACAGGAAGGGGGGCGGTGGGTAATGAGGTGGTATTGGATAGTGTGAGACCTGAGCATGACATAAATGCTACACGCTATGGAATAACAGGTGGAGAATGTGCTGGTCTTGGTGGGGATAGAGTTAATTTTCTTCATAGTAGCTAGTATGGGGGCTACGTTTTGGATTTGTGCTGAAAACGAGTTGATAATGCTGAGATGTTTTCGTTAATGCTGAGCAGTGCTTACACAGCGTCAAAGCCTTTTCTGCTCCTCACCCCACCAGCGAGCAGGCTGGGGGGGCACAAGAAGTTGGGAGGGGACACAGCTGGGACAGCTGATCCCAACTGACCAAAGGAATATTCCAGACCACAGGACGTCATGCTCAGCAGATAAAGCTGGGGGAAGAAGGAAGGGGGGATGTTTGGAGTGATGGTGTTTGTCTTCCCAAGTCACTGTTATGTGTGCTGAAGCCCAGCTGTCCTGGACATGGCCGAAGACCTGCCTGCCCATGGGAAGTGGGGAATGAATTCCTGGTTTTGCTTTGCTTGTGTACATAATTTTTGCTTTCCCTATTAAACTGTCTTTAACTCAGCCCATGAGTTTTCTCACTTTCACCCTTCTGATTCTCTCTATTCCATCCCACTGTGGGGGGAGTGAGCTACTGGCTGTGCGGTGCTTAGTTGCTGGCAGGCGTTAAACCACGACACTGTCACATTGCTGAAGAATAACTCAGAGATTTAGAATGGTCCGACTGTTTTGTGCAAGATATATTTTGTATATATCAAATTAACAAGTAAGGCTGTAATCAGAAAGGCACACAGTTGGCCTTCATAGAGTAAGGGCACCCCAGAACAATTAGGCCTTGATGTTTTGAGGATGATCCATGTGCATTGCAAACTCGGCAAGAATACTCAAGGTCCATCAGAGAGAAAAGAAATGTTAAGGATAATTGGACCTGAGAAATGCAGGATGTGAGTGATAAAAAGAAATGTCCTGCTCCAGAAGACACCAAAGGCCGGATGATTGCCAAAGAAGTACGAATTGGGGAGAAGGTAAAGGTGGCAGGGGGAGATCGCAACCTCCGACTCAATTCAAGGCTGGAAGAACTTGTCCCCCCGCACCTGCAAGAAGCATGCATGCTAATCTACATACCAATGGCAGCTAATTTAAATATAACTGGCCAATAGTAGATGAGATGGTGACTACTAACCAATGAATGTAAATTTAGGCGAGTTTTGACTAATCACGTAACAGAATAAATACATTGTTTTTCTTTGGTGTGGTGTGCTAGCTTTGTGGAATTACCACCTAGCACCCATCTTTGCGCAAATATGCAATAATTAATGTCTCTTCTGAGTGCGTGACTACTGGCTCATTGCACACCAGGAAATGAATCTGCTTTTTGGACAACAATATGCCTACAGGACTGCAGATCTCTCTCCAACCACTGTCATTGCCTTCAAGCTATATCTAGTTTTTAGCGCTGGTGTAATAACATTTCAAAACCAAAATCATAAGTGTTTAAAGACTAAAGCACTGATGTTAAAGCTCATTTAGTCTACAAAGTATTCTACCTTACTTTGTAAGAAAGCAGTAAATTAACATGCCTGACTTGTATAATAAGAGAGCTAAGACTACGCTCAGCACTGCTGGTCTGAGCATTCATCAAACCACGCTCCTACTACAGGTCTCCCTCTGCCTGTTTTTTCAGCCCTCATAAAAATCTTCAAGTAACATGAAAAAGCATTTTTAAAAATATAACAATGACGTTTTCTGTCTCCTTGCTGTAGAACTTCAGCCTCACCCAGCTCCTCAAACGGTCAGGTTACATACTGCATGCAACAGGGAACACCACAACGCTTGGCTGCTGCCCCAATAACCTTGTGCTACTTTTCAAGCATGCTATGCTGGGAGAAAGGCAGCATGTACACAGGCAGGGGAGAAAGTGCAGAACAGACCAAAGGTAGACACTACACCAGGCGGCATTCACTTGTGAACACAAGCCCACGCTCCCCAGAGCTCCCACAAAACAATGAAATGAGAGAACTTAACCCCATAGGTGATGCTTTGAAATAAATATCTAACAATCTTCTCTATATTACACTGCTTTAGCTAGTATACTTGGAAGCAAGAGACAAGGAGCAGGAAGAATAACACAACAGGGTGGCAACCTTTTTCTTTTGTTTTGCTCATCCAGCAAACATGGTTCACTTCCCTGGCTAAGCATTTAACCAGAAAAGATGATACCTCCCAGTGTAAGAATGAAAATAAAATTCAATGCATCAGCATGCAAAATTAAACAAACCAAACAGATCCGAAGCAAAGAATGAATGAAGGAAAAGTATTTTTGCTATTGTTAAGCAAAAATAATCTGTGGAATGTTAAATCATCCACAAAAATATGACTTAGGGCTTGAGTCATCTCAATCTTATTGCTTAGTCACAGCGTGTATGAAGGCAGTATTCATTCAGTACTGAACTTTACCTTAATACATTTAAGTTATTCCCTTTGTCCCTATACTTTCTGTGATGAAGTGGAAAGAAAAGGGGTGAACCAAGGTCTAGAACAGAACAGATGTATACACAGTTGTAAAATAAGTTCTAATAAGCACCTTCCAGGCGTTTTATGTGACAGCTGGGTAAATTATAAATTTAACCAAGACTCACAGTTATGAAATTTAACTAAAACAAGTTGAAGAAAGTTTATCAACTGTTTACTTTTAAGAATTTGAAACCTCCTTTCCCCACATTAAAATAGGCATGGCCTCTGAGAGCAAGAAATCACTTCTTGATATTGAGTTCTTTTAGAAATATAGAACAAGTATAATGCCAGCAAGATTCCTAACCATTCTTTCTAACCACTAGCGTTTCTTACAGTACATCCTTACAACTATCAACACAGTGAGCTTAGGAGAAGTAAAGTTAATACGTATTATGTTATGACATGATTGCATTTGACAACAGGATGCACGGGACAGGAATGAGCTGGCACACCCAGGACACCTGAAAGCCACTGTCATTTCTGTTCCCGGTGAGCAGCTGCTGTCCTGTGATCTAGTCGTAACCTATCTCCATCCTCTTTAAATGCCCTCTCTCCCGTTTCAGTGGGATTTGAGGCTGCTCTGGGCAGCAGCTATCACATGTAACTGTGTGTGAGATCCCTGGGGAAGCACTGTTACAGGAAGCTTCATCTGACGTGGAGTAGAAAATGCGTGGTAAAACAAGAACATTATTTTCATTACTTAACGAGATGTTCTCACAAAAAAAGTACCTGTTTCTTTTAGCTGCAGCAAGTGATTGACTGAAATATCAGTTAAGTTCTCTTGATCTTTTTCCCCCAACAGAAGTTTCTCATCAGAAAACATGAGCAGGTATGTTCCACAGAAGCGGATGAGGATTCTTCAAAAACTTAAATAAAAACTTGTTTTCAAGTCTTCAAGTTCAAACGTTTTCACTAATTTGCTGAATTCAGAGTACTCTGAAGAAGGTGCCTTGACTTCATCAAACGTTTCATTTTGCAGAAAAACTCATGACTATCGATCTAAGGTTTAGCCCACTTGATAAAATTCTGTCACTGACTTTGCTTTTCTCATGAATAAATAAAAATGAAATTATCTCAGAGCTTTGCAAGAGGGATGCAGGAAGATTGCTGAGGAACTGCAGTCAGGCTGCAGAGTCAGAAAAGAGGGAACTAGCATTTAGAAGAGCAGCCATTTGAAAAAGCATCCACCAAGCCAGTGAAACCCCTCTGGGTTTTGGGAGAAGGGAATGCCAGACCTTGTGTGTGAGTGCTTTGAGTGAGGAAATGTGCGTGTGATGTGTGTGTGTGTGTGTGTAGAAGGTGAGAAATCCAGTCCTCCATTATTTCAGCCTAGGAGATGCTAAGTGCTCATTTGCCTTTCTACAACAACAGTATGGTGTAGTAACATTCATTATCCACTACACGTGATAATAACTTTCTATTTGATTTAGCAAAGCAACTGGATTCAGGTTTCAATGAAAAGAAGTTTGTTTTCATGCACACCAAAGGTATATAATCATACATTATATGACTTATCTCTAGAGAGGTGTGAAAAATCTTTCCGAGATTCATCTGCCCAAGGCTGGGGGTGCGGATGTTGGACTAGATGGTCTTTAAAGGTCCTTTCCAACATGAAACCATCCTATCATTCTATTCTGTGATCCCTCTTATTTATTCTGGCCTAGTCATCCCAGCCCCACTCTATAAGCAACAGAGAGAAATAGGCATTTCTAGGGCATGACTCATCTCATCTTCATGAGAAGATTTGAAAAAGGTCAGACGAATTCTTGTCTAGTAGCATCCATTTCTCTCCACTGACTATGAAGGGGATGCTGCACAATTACCTCAAACGCAGGCATACAAAACATGTGAGCAAATGCATCCTGCTTCTCATCTGCAGTATAAAATGAGCTGTTCACAAAGACACTTGTCCAGAAACCTACCAGAGGATATAAACAGCTTAATTAGAAAGTGGGATGAGCTTGGAGTGTTGCCTTGTTTTGTTTTTCATTAAACACAATGCTACAATTTTTTTCTCTACAAACAGTAAATAAAGCTAACGGGTCGCTTAAATCTTGCCATGAAATGCATCAGGATGTCAGCCCAGTGTGTCTACCTCAAAATGAGCATGGCTGGGAAGTCTGCATTTGTAAGCATATCAGTTTCCAAAATTCTTGTGGCAGGCAGGAAAAAAACCCCACAAAATTCTAGTTAGAAAATGTAATCTCACTTTCACAGGTTACGCTGCTGTCAGTCTGAAGACTGGGTTGTGCATCAACTATCAGAACACTGAGGATCACTTTCAGTAGGGCAGGGAAGGTGGTGGAATATGTGGAGGTTTTCCTTTGCTTCCCAAAGCGGGATATGTAACATAAATGTCTATCCAAGACAGCTCAGAGTAAAAGCACTAGGTCTGTGGGGAGCAGCCACGCGTATCACCTATGACTGAGGACCAGAGCTTGGATCAGTGAGAAAAACTACATGCTGCCATCTGATCATCTAGGACCCCAACAAATCCAACGAACAACTTTAGCACAAGCCTATATGAGACTGCCTGACAGCAGCATACACAGGATCAGCATCCTTTTTCATACACTGTATAACAAGCAAAGAAAAGTGACAGATTCCCCCCAAAATACTGTTCATCAGACAAACGGAAGATCTGGGATGGTTTTCTTTGCCATTTTAAAATGCTTTGCCCTCTCGACACAGCCCATCCAGTTCCTCATATCTCTCCTGAGAAAAGGGCACGCAGCTGAAGTTGCCAGTGCTGAACAGACTGCCTGGCTTCAGTCTAGTTTGCAGAAAAAGCAGCAGCAGAGATTTGGCAGCACAGTCTTCAACAGTGGCTAGTAAGCAGCAGCCAGGCACAGGGCTGGAGGACTGAAGCTCAAAGCTGCACAGCGGATCACCGCGTGGGAAGCGCTCCAGACTAGAAGGAAGCAGATGTAACTGCTAAAGGTGACTTTATAGGACATGACACAAGACACAGATTTCCACTGAAGAAATACCTTATGAGACCTGAGGCCTCAACCAGTCTTCGTCAGCAATCCGAATTTTTCAAGTGTAAAGGCTACCTAATGTACACCATATTACGATGCCTTATGCTAACTATAAGAAAAGGATCACAAGCTTTCTCACATATCCTTCTGGCCATGACCTCTCAAGGCAATTCCATGGTATAATACTCATGGGTGCTGTACAAACAGCAGGAGGACATAGAACCCTCCAGAAGCAGCTCCTACTCTGACACCGACAAACCCTTAATCATTTCTCTTCACTTCAGATTCCTTTTGTTATCATACTTCATACCTCTCTCCCTCTTTCCAGCTAGATACAGAATTCCAGCAGCACTACAAGCAAAAGAGTTTAAGGGCCTGGAGGTGGGCTTCCAGAGTTGCTACTTGTCCCAGAGCTTCGGGAAGAACAAGCTTGTCTTCCAAGCTTCGGGAAGAACAGGGGGTGGGCACAGGCACTATATTACTGGTACACTACCTTTTAGGCAAAATGGCAAAAGAGTAATTATTCAGGAGAAAGACAATGCAGAGCTGCACTCATGGGATATTAATCATAGCTTGACCTTTCTGTAGCAGCTTTCTGCCTCCTTTTGGCCAAGATTTACTCCAGCAATCTGCATAGTAAGTGTTTTGGCCTTTTGATTGCATTTGCAATACAGACAGCTTACGCCACTCGAAACCATACCAAAATGTATCATGATGTGAAGGTCAAACTACTCACGGGTCTGGGTTTGAGATGGAAAGCATAGTTGATGCACACTTCTAGTAGGAAATTAATGAAAGATCTTTCAGAGAGGGACAAGTCATCTCTGAGATGGTTCAGTGTACACAGGGCCAAAGTTTGCCAACATGGAAGGGATGGTGGCTCCATGCCCTCACCTGAGGAGCACATCTCTCCAAGATGATGGGGACATAGTCAGGAGATGCTAATAGTAGTATCTCTTGCCACTGCTGCTGCCTCTTGCTAACCTACAGCAATCGGCCCACCATAACCTAACCTGTAAAGCCAAGTTCCTAATTTACCAATACAGGTTTTAGAAGCTAGGGATAAATTATTAACCAGGCTTACATAAATGTATCAGTGTGAACACAGTTACGTCTCTTCCAGTGATAAAATGCTGGATACCCACATTCCACAGCTGAGCATTTCTCCTTACATATCATGTGCAGCAACTATAATTTTATAGATGCCCTCAGGGAGTACATAGGAGTGATAAGGACAGTTTTAGCTTGGGACTATTGAAAGGTTAGTAAGATTTATCTATTTGATCACTGACTCAGAGCACAGAGATTTGTGGTAGGTTTTGTTATTTTCCCCACATTTATTAGTGTATCAGCTTGTTGTTGCACACAGCTCATGCTCTTCAGCTTAGCAGGCACTCTCAAAAGGATTCATGCATGCACCTCGTCTTGGGCAGACTAGCTTATCTTCCAAGAAAATCTGGAAAAAAATGCCTCCCTACATGATAAACCCAGATGGCTGAGGAAGAGAAAAGGACAGAAATTTTTCCATGACTTATTCCAATAGCGGACCAAGTGATCTTCCCAGTCCATTGGTATTCAAACACCACTCACCAGCAAACAGTGCCCCACATTTCCACGTGTAGACTATTGGATACTGATTATAACCATTTGGTTCCCCTTAGAGACTGCAGAGGAAGAACCTGTCAGGACTGGAAGTCCCTTATTTTGTGACAGAAGAACAAACCTCCCCAACTTAAAAAAAAGTGCATGATTTTGACTCTATCTACATCTTTGTTCTTTTCCTTATCATTATTGCAAACCAGCATGCTCAAACACGCATCTTTTCCTCTTTTATTTTAAGCCCCTAAAGTAATGTTTCCAGAAACCAGGGTAAATACATGCAAACAAAAAAGAGGTCTTAACAAAACCACTTTCTGATCATCCCTAGTTAATATTCTATAACAACTCCTGCCTTTACCACTTGTGAATATCGGTACTATTCCAACTCTCAGGAATTAAGCTCGTGTGCGTGCACACAAGCCCCTAGGCAATTGTTGCTATATTGTGACCGCTATTCCTGGAATTCTTCAAGAAACAGAACAAAAACCCCTAAGGCATGAAGTCTTAGGCACAGCCTTCGGTACTAAACCAGATTTTCAACCGTTCAACACCTTAAAAATGTGTCAATTTTTACTCTGCTCACTTGGCAATATGAGAAAATTTTAAAAATATGCAGCCACAAACGTTATTTTGCACAGGACTCCTGTTCCATTCAAGACACAGGAAAGATTTCTTCCAAGGTTCATTATTTAGCATATAGCCCATGCCTCATTTGTGGCACATTTTCTCACTCCTGAATACAGAATTAATAGAAGACTCGACGTTTTCTGTCATACTTGTACACATGTACCCAGGTACCTTACAAACACTTAATCTATATAGTATTTTTGACGTATTATCTTAAGTTTTAGATAGAAAAGTAAACTCCTTTAAGATAATGGCAGGACAGGAAGGGAAACACTTTGGTAATATAATGGCTGGACACTCCAGTTACAGACAGCCTGATTTTTCAAGTATATTGAACAACCATAATCCCATATGATTTTAAAGAAACTTATGGACTCCCAGCACCTTTGAGTGTCAGACCCTTAAGTGTAAAACACTTCACCTTGCTATAGAGAACAAGAACCCTTGAACTCATCCTCTTCTTTCCTTGCAAAGGCTTCCCTATGCCCTCCAAAAAGACACAAAACATCTTTTTTATGGAAAAAAGCCCCACATATATCCACTACATATTTTTATACATACCTATGCACACATACACACACCATTGCAGAACTGTAGAGCAGTGATCCTAATATAAAGTGAGAGTGACACAGGTAAACTGATAAACTGGAAAACCAGTTATAAGCAACATGATTACGTTTCTATATTCAAATTCAGCAGAGCATCTAAAATCAACTGGAAATCTGAAACTGTTCTCTGCAACATTTGTTTAAAAGCAGCAGCACTATTGTAAAACTAATCATTTCCAACAAAAGGATAGCAAGAGACACTAAGAAAGTCAGTTCCAGAAGCTAAATGGCCTTTCCAGCTGTGAGATGACATCTTCTTGGAAGGCATTAAGGAATACATTTTTCTATAAGCTTTTTTTTTATATATATATAAGCTTTTAGAAAAAGATGCAAAACAAACCCCCAAAAATCAAAGTAAGGTTAGAGTGAACGTTTTTAGGGCTGTATAATGCACAAGATGAAGCAGTAAAATCCAGCTAGTAACATACATTACAGTTTCAAACTGCTGTTTGAAAGCAGAAAACGTAACCAGAAGCTAACAACATAAATAACATAGCTTTGTCTTCGTCACACATGATCTTCTGTACAAAAAGCATAGCCTCGTAAAGAACACACCTCAGGCTATTAAAAGCATATCAAAAGGTTAAAATATTCTCCTCCAATCTGAGGGGATTGTACTTAGTAACAGATTATTGAACCTTTTACTTCTTAACTGCTCCAAACTTAACCCGAAAAACTACAGACCAACCCCAACAACAACAGAAGCTAGCCTGATCCCTTTTGTCAACGTGCACTCTCTCTGGGGGGGTAATTCAGCATTAAATACTTGTTAAAAATAATATCTGAAGACAACATTTTCTTTAGTACTTTAATCCATTACTAAGAAAACTGCAAGATTTTACTGAAATACTAGATTAGATCACCCTTAGAAAGGGCAGTTCCTTCCCCTCTTAAATGATGAGTCCTAGAAACTCTAAGTTATTTTTTAGCAAATGTATTTAGATTCACAGCCTCCCTCCCTCCACTCCTTCACCTCTTACATTTATAAATAAACTACCTGTAGCAATACTGAATAGTGTCTTAAAAATGGAAGCAGGGTCCATTTCAAAACAATACAGAATGGCAGATGGAAGAACTTTTTAATTGAATTCAGTATTGTTTAGCAGCCTGTTTGATGGCACAACTCCGCAGTGCAGTTGTGTCAGTCCATAGGTCAAACACAGTATGAATTCAAACCGTCGCAGAGAGAGCACAGGATGCAGAGCGGTTTGCATATAACACCCTCAGTAAGGTTTCCTGCCATAAGGAAACATGTGGTGTTCAAGCAGGGAACAGCACTCCATTAAACAACAACAACAAAAGTTTAAGCTTTCCTTTAATTAAATTAGAGCTTGGGCACTTTCTTTGGTGCATAGCAAGGGGAAGAGAAAAGGGGTGCAGGCTGAAATGTACTTTCCTATGAAAAGGATCAATCTTTGATCATAGAATTTTATGACCAAGACACGATAAAATAACTTTGAATTATTTTGGCTATGTTACCCAGAAGATTCAGTAAACTAATAAACAGATACACTTAAAAGTTTAATTATACTACAGTAATGATCGCTAATCTGTGGAAAACGAGTGGATGGTCTCTCTGCTATATAGTTCAATGTTGCTAGCAGTACACCAAAAGACTGAATGCATGAAGATACTGAAGTTCAACCAGCTGCAAAATAAACAAACTTACAGGACTAGCGTGCATACAAAGCGGTAGTGATATATTTTTTTTCTTTTTTCATGCTCCAACAGGATTCGAATGTCCCACTAATGCAATGGGTTATGGGGACTACGGAAAAACTTAGGGAATAAATTTTTTAGTTTCACATGCATCGGTACAAAAAGCTATCCCAAGATGCGCTTTATCATGTTCATGAAAAGCCAAGCCACATTTACGCCTCTTGTGCGAGGCTTACTCCCTCACAATCGTTCCAGTGTCATCTGAAAAATCACATTTTCTGCATACAGCTTGAATGCAGGTGCAACACGAATTCCCACAAAAAGGAATCCAGTTACTTCTTTATAGCGATAACCTCATTTCTCAACAGCAGCAACCTTTTTGGAAGGGATTTTACCACCAGAGCTGCAGACCTGTCAGCTCTCATCCATAAGATTCATTCAATTCCCACCTTAGGCTCCCTTATTGGCCTGTCTGCTTCACAGCAACGCAAGCGCTTTCCCCCAATTTGTGAACTTGAGTGAACAAAACGTAGCTGGTCAGCTCATCACACACTTGGCAGATGAGATAATAGGGGAAGATAAAATCTTTTGTGTTGCACCACAACTTGGCATCTCTCCTGGCCGTAACTGGGTAGGAAGCCCAATCCCCAGGTGTAGTTTCCTTGTGCAGACCCAATCCTTCCAAACGACCTGATGCGCACAGGAAACATCCATCCCACGGCTCAAGGCAGAGGAACGTGTTCCCGGACACGACAACAGACACAAACCCGCACATCAGAAGGGAAAGCAGAGGTTTGGAGATGGCCTGAGCCAAGGACGCCTTGCCCGCGTGTGAGCAAAATGTGATTTGCGTCGGCGGGCTGGACTAGCATCTCCCTGGGATTGTAGGCAGATCAAGGCAAGGCTGCCTCTGGCTAATCACTGAGGAGCTGGATGGGAGATGATCTCACCTGTGGGATGTTCTCCTCACTGTTTGTGAAGGGAGTAAGCCAGGACATGGAAAAATATTGTGTTTAAATAAAAAAAAAATAAATTAAAAAAAAGCTGAATCGTTTATACACAGTGCATATGTTTGCAAACAGGGAAGTCCTACCCACGAAGGCAAAAGGAGAGCCACGGTTAGATTTCCAGGTCTCTAGGTGTGGACCAAAATTGGTTTAATAAATGAATCCACTGATGCTAGCTGTATTGAGCGCAGACCTTACTGCTGTTACAAACCACCTGACAAGAAGATTACTCATGACCTATTGCGAAGACAAAGGCAACAGAAGTATCTGAATGCCTTTAGACACTGGAACATACCCTCCAGCCTGGAGAAATAGATGAGAAATCAGGATTAAGTGACCACTTAATTGCTAGACACAGATTACTCAGATTACTCATTTTCCATGGTGACGCAGAATTGAGTAAGTGGGAGTCAAACTGTCAAGTTCACCAGAACCCTGGGGAATACATAATACTCATCTTATAGGTGTTTACGTATAGTATTACATGAAACTATTCTCAAAATCCATCCATCAATTTACCTTCTCTGACATCTTGCTTGTATTGAGCACTCTGAAATTTTCATCAGCTTTTCAAATATTCTCTTCTCCTGTAGTAGCAGGCAAAGCTTATGACAACTCATTTAAAGGCATTTAAAGGTAATACAGGTTTAAAATTATTTGGCTGTAACTCTTCAATCAGATTGTCCCCCCTCAGTAATTTATTATAGAAACTTCTAAAATAAAAGTTCCATCTGTACAAGTAATTTCCATGTAAATTATTATAAAACCACAAAATTCTTGAGAAGTTTCTTAAACGCTTTTGTTCTGTAATACATTGTCATGTAAATAATCAGTTCACCACTGCTCATGAGAATCTCTATCGCCATGTAAAAATATGAAAAGTGACAATCCTCCGAAAGGAACAGGCAGACTGCTACTAAGAAGAAACCACTTCCACCACATGTAAACCGCAGCAAATCTCTTGGCTTCTCTTTACTTCAGCTCCCAGCCTACACAGGGAGAACCCCTTCTCTTGCCTCAAGAGGTTATCTCAAGGAAAAATACATCAAGGATCATGAGGCTCACTGATATTACGGGTATACCAGACATTTCACCAAAATGCACACATTATGACAAATTGCTAAAGTCCTCCATTTATTTTCTGTGGCAAATCGGGTCCCTTCCTTCTTGGTTTACACATAACATAGGTGGGCCAGGAAGCCTCTCCAACTTTTTTTTTTTTCCCATTATAAAAGGTCATTTTCCTAACAATTTTGTGAATATACCCATCAGAGATGAAGTTTTCCATGGTACTTATGTTGAGGTTTGGGGACATATTTTAACTAAAATTTCTTAAAAAAGGCAAGGAAAAAAACCCCACCACATTGCTCTTTGTCGTAGGTCCATTTTCACAAATTCATATACAAGTTGAAGAACAGGGACTTCAAACATAAACAGGATAGGGAGAATTTTCTATCAGGTAATATCTTTCTACAGACGCTGTTAAAATTAATCTGCTTAAAACCACATTTTAGGCTTCCGGAAGAAGGCATAGCTCATACAAATTTGATAAAGACTTGCTAGAGCTACCAAATACATGCAGACAGAAATTGTCCAAGGGTCAAATTTTCGCTGATTTTAGGGGAATGAGAAGGAAAATTAAAAACAACAAAAAAAAACCAAAAAAAAAACCAAAAAAACCAAAAAAAACTCAAACCAAACCAAAACCCAACCCCACACAAAATGAAAAACACCCTGTGTGCAAGACATACTAGACAACCTGATTTGTAAGAATTGCTGGTTATGCCATTTGTAATACATCTTAATCAACCAATTCCATCTGTTCTCATCCTTATCAGGAGGGAGGGTCTTTCAAGACTTTTCCATAAACATCTGTCTCATCCCTTAAGCAATGAAATTCAAGTTTCTGGGGCAGCTGACACTATTTGCTTAGCAAAAAGAAGGAACGCTACACACCAAAACAAATAATTCATTTGATGACTTTCTTGTCTGAACTATAAATAGTTTAAAAGTTAATTAAATGGGTAGGCTGAGAGAGCAAGGCACTGAAAGCTAAGACTAATACCCTGGAGTATCAATATAGAAACAACTCCATTCAGGATGTTTCACGAAATTTAGAAAGCTTGCTTTGATTTGTAGACTTCCATCAGGTCTATTAATTGCACTAGTCCAGATACAAACTTTATTGAGGAAGCACAGGGCCATTGATTCCACTTAGTTAAGGAGTTATGGAGAATTGTGTGGAGGAAAATGAAGGTATTCAGTATTTGCCCCATTCCTTCTGTTCTTTTGTAGTCAGAAACGCCAACCTCTCTAGATCTTTTTTTCTGACCTAACGTGACTGCTTTTATGCTTTGCTCCCAGAGAACATGGAAAACTGCACTAGCACAGGTCATGAAATGTCATTCCAAAGTAACATGGTTAATGGTTGTAAGCCTTAAATACTATTATGCTGTTTCCAGCTTGGCTGACTGCTCTCCTTCAGTGAGCGGGTAACTTGTCGCCTTTTTTTTTTTTTTTGGTCACAGCTTCCCCCCCACCCCAGCCCCCGAAGTCACCAGACACATACATACTTGCAGCCTTTTAGTGTGGGGAAGGTGTAACAGTATTTTGGTAGTCACTTTGTCCTTAGTGCTCTACTGGAATATAAGAGTGAAGAACTGTTGTACTGGGAGTTGGAAAAGGGATTCTAAAGATGAAATAATTAGAGCTGTGAAAAATCATGTTTTTTCTAGAGTGTGAAGTAATTATTTTCTTTGGGTTGCAGTCATCGTGACTGAAACAATCATTCTGTTCAAACCCACCCTAGAATAATACCCATTTTTAATGGGTTTCAGGATAGATTTTGTTCCAACCCAGAACTACCACAAACTTCGGAAAGCCTACTTTGATTTTCAAGCTTGTCATCAAAATCCGCCCCCTTGAACATGCACGTATCTCAATTTCACATAATTTGAGTTTTCATAGAAGACTCAGAGCTACCAGCCTCCAGGACATTTCCAGATGTGCAGGGGTGTGCATATATGAGTAAGTGTCCTTGTGTGTGAGGGAATTAACCATTTGAATCTGTGTCTGGAAGGACTCCAGGCAGAATTCTTCATGAGAACAAAGAGCCCAGTTTAAACTGCTTTAAACACAGGGATCCAGCTCCTCTGGTAATATAAACTGATACGGCTCTTGAAGGAATAAGAATTGTCATTAGATTGTTCACTTGGGTTCAGTTTGGTTCAGCTCCATTCCTAGTTTTCCTCAAACTCAACGTTTTAATACAACATTTTGTTACAACTGTTGGGGGGTGGAAGTCTCAGGTAGCCAGGGAGTTGCAATAAACCAGCACAGTCCCTGACCACTTTAAAGCATACTCTTCCTCTGCTAGAATCACTGGATGCCTTTTCAGCCAAAGTCCACCAAAAAGCATAATTGGTAAAATTTCTGTTTATTTCTAGAGAATCCTGGACATCAAGTACCACGTAGCATTTCGTTACAATACTGTCATGACCATTACTGCTCAACTGTTTCAATACGTTGTCTCATGCTGATCTTCCATTTACATTTCTGTATATGATAGGGTTTCAAAACACAGTTGGAGAAGTCAGCCTCTACTACTGAAGGTCATACTACTGCGGTGCAACAAAACCCACAGGCAGAAAGCAAAAAATTATGCTGTGTATTTATGAATCAACATCCTCAAACTCCAGCAGGTATTAACCAGAGGTGCAGCAATAATAAATCAGGTGGGTTAACACTGTGGGATTCCTTAAATAATAACAGAAAGGTTGTAATGTATTAATAGTCAATGTAGGGAATATGGTTATGGTCCCTTAATTTAAGGTTGCAGAAATTTTGTAATACAAAAGTGGCATCTGCCTAATACAGAAACATTTGCTTGAAAGCCGACTCTAACTAAAAGATTCTCCTTACCTTTAGGGAGCCATGCACTCAGCCCATTTTCTTTTTGCACTACCCATACTCACCAGTAAACAAACAGTATCATACCACAGGGAGTACACTTTAACATTAGAGGTATTTTCCACCATTATTTTAAGATATTCTTTCAAAAGAGCAAGCTTCTGTCTAAGCTATGTAGCTTTTAAAACGAACCACAAACTACTTAGGTATAGTAGGACCTTCAAAACTAAACAGAGAAACCCACTGGGAGGCAAAAAGAAGCTTTTTCTAAACCACAAAACACAGACTGTTAATTGTCACTGGCCTCCTGTTTATTCCCTCCTGCCCCTTGAGACATGATATTGCATAATCCTTCTGCTGCTACTCTTTTGCCTAAAAACTGCTATTTAGGTATGCGTGTTAGCATTACAGTAAAAGAAAACACCTCCTGATCCCATAAAAGGATGCCAGAATTATTTATCCCCAGGAACCCAAACATAACACACTTTTAAGATGTCATATATGTATTTGTAGTGCTTTCCTTCCCAAAATGTTGTTCAAATATCTGCTTACGATACTGAAAGAAGAATATCTTGCTGTGTATATTATCCTTTATGATTTACAGGTCTCTTGATTTTTCTCCCCAAAACAAAAAAGAAAATAAGTGGAAAGATAACAATGGGGGACCTTACATTGACAGCAAGGCTCAAGAATATTTGCAGTAAGGAAAAGAAAGCTTTCAGCCTTCTCCCACATAATTTATGCACCTATAACTGAGCATCACTTCATTGCTGTCCTCAAGCTTAACTGTCTGAAGGCATTCACACAGTTATCTAACTAAAAATTCTGTTTGTGAATCAACTTGAGAGTTTTCTATGTATATGAACACATACATATTCATTCTTCTTGTATAAAGCTACAGCTTTCATACTATACAGACTACAGTTGAACTCTTCATGTTGAACTTCTGAGTGTCTTTTATTGTCTTGACTCATTTCATGCTTGTGCTCTGCTCCCTCTGAAGTCGAAGTGGTGAGATTCATCCACCTGGGAGCATGCAGTAGACCGCAGCGTGTTCTCTGCCCACCATCACTGCGGCTCCACCTGATGCAATGAGACGACAGGAGGGACAGAGCACTCTGAAGCCAAAAGAGAAAAACCACTCTGTCATTTTTCCTCTGGCTTCAGCTTGCACTTACGTGAGAAGTATCTCCACTGTAAAACCAGTGACGACAGCAAGATAAGCAGCACGGCTCCATTTAGTGATCCCTGCCTTGTTACGTTTGGTTTTTTGTGGTTTTGGGTTTTTTAGCAGGGAATTCAAATGACAAAAAGAAAGTCACATCCCCAGCTACGTGAGGCTGCCACGTGGTGATATGTTATTCTGTCCCTCTTGCCATTCCTCTGCTCCTCAAATGTCACGGTGAAAAACTTCAACCTGGTCTCATTCCCTCACCATTAAGAAGAGCCAGAAGGTCAAAAAGGGCGTTTTTGAGAATGTATAAAATAAAGGCAGTTTCAAAAAAGTGCAAGTTTATACATCAGGTGCAATCTACTTCCAAGCAAAATCAGCAGGACTGTATCAAGTCAAAAGACAAGAGTGTCAAACAAAACTTTACTTCTAGCTCTTAAGTATAGGGCAATCAAAAAAACCCATGTACTACGCACAGTACTTAAACTATTCCACCATAAACAGCTTGTGCAATTAACATTCTCTCCTTTTTTTATTCATTCATGGGGTTTTCAAATTTGAGATCAGCTTTTGTGTGCTAGCGATACAAATTAACACAAACACACCCCAAACAAATTTGCAATCCATGCTTTGTCGTCTCATGGCTATGTTTTCAGTATCAAATTAAATATGATGTTGCCCAGATTTAAGGTTAAGAAACAGTTATTGCTTTTCTAACATTACTTTTTCAATTAAAGGGAGGTCAGGCTAATAAAACATCATTTTTGATATTGCCATACATTTTAAGGTGGCGTGCTACAGACATAGCAAGTCTCTGAATTGATCCGCAGTACATTTAAAATAAAGTTAATGAAATTAATCTATCTCGAGTAACAACACTGACTCAGATCAATCTCATCAGAAGCCAACATGTGAACGGGTGCAGAGGTTCAATGAATGAAAGCCAGAATCTTCATGATGGAAGCAGGCACGGGAACAGGCCAGAAGACAGACTGAACTTGTTCAGAAAGAGAACTTTCAGCCAGGTCATTTCAGTAAAGCAGTAGAAGGCAAAGGCTTCTAAAACAAGAGAAAATAAAGCCCACAGCTCTTTTTTTTTTTTTTTTTTTGCTTTTACCCAGGAGCAAGTCCTTCAATCTTGAGTCTGGGAGAGAAAGAACAATCCTCAGAAGGTGGCAAACTGTTTGGAAAATGATTCTACAGCACTATCTTTGAAGCTGAGGTCTTACTCTTAAGCATAAAAACACCAAGTATGTAGAGTATTTCTAAACATGCCCAAGGCTTAACTCTGTTCTGAAAAGCGACGGACTTAAAAAACAGTACGTTGTGACTGATGTACAAGTTTTACTACTGGACGTTGCGCATCCCTGATTCATGCAGGGAGGTAGATTGTAACCGAGTTTCCTCACACAAGAGACACACCGCTACTGAACACCGTTCCAAGCAGAAGCAGGATTCTGTCCAGGATTATGCCTGGACAACGGTCAGGCATTATCCAGGCCACTGCAGATGACCATCTACAACAGTGATGGTAGACTGTCAATCAACACCATCTACAATCTCATGGGAAGCTGAAGGACATGGACAACAAACACAAATCTTTCACAACGTTTCTTTTCCCTTGTTTTCCTCAAAACCCAACTTTACTCTGAAAAGTAACAGTAGAAACACCTGTAGCAATCATCAGCATTACCCTCACTAAATTAGTGAGGAGGCTTTTGCAGGTATCAACGGTTCATGTCTTCCATCAAGTCTAGAGCTGAATGCTTACTTGCTTTTACTTCCAAACACAGTCTTTTCATATTTGGAAACATGGTGTGGCAAACTACCATTAAAACATTTGCACAAAATTAATCAGAAGTGAGCTCATAATTGCAATTCAGATATAAACAATATCATAAACAATATCACATTATTTAAACACTTAATTGAGAAGGTGCACTTTCAAAACTCATGTCCCACATATCATTTTGACATGTTTCTGCTCCCTTCCACAATAGAAATGAAATGTCGTCAGCAAGGTCGTGGTTCAAAGTGGTTTCAGTGCAAACTGGAAATTCCTGCTAAATCAGAGATTTTCTCATTAAAAAAAGAACCAGAAACAAAACTTGAGAAAAGGTTTGATCAAAAGGGACTTGTACCTTATCATGGATGGTACTGTTTAAATGATTCCCTTAAAGATTCTCACAATCATAACCAAAACAAACCCCTACCTAAAGACATTCGGGAAAAACAGGAAACCCAAAGGAATATTATTTCTCATATGAAATGCTGACAGCCCAAATACTGGGAGAATGCGCAGTTAAATTTGCCTAAACAGCCTCCGTTCAGGTTCTGCACTTAGAAAAGCCAAAGCCAGGCAAATGTATATTAATGAAAGCACAGGGTTTACAAATACGCCAGCAGCACCATGGCACGCAGAATTCCTCATACCCTATCGTTGAGGGCACTCCTTACTCACCCCAGCACCAGCCAGATGACACTTGTATTTGCAAAGGTTACTCATACTTCTCCACCCTTCTTTGCTGCCATAATCATTTCACAGCAGAAACAGAAAATACCAAGCAGGTGGTATAGCCTTCTCCCTTATCAGTCTTCTGTCTTACCTAATAAATCATTATTCTCCAGTGCATTAACAATTTTTTTTCTGCTGACTGTATCCCACGCGTCCATGTTGTTCTGACAGCAAGGGTTTGAAAACTAGACAGGGTTAAAAACAACAGTCCCACTGAAAACTTAGCTACAGCTTTGTTATTTTTTCCCCTCTAAAATTTAACACTGGTAATACTAATGGAGAGGGCTCTAATCTAGACACAGAGGCCAACAGTTAATAGACCTTTTCACTACTATATCATTTTAGTCTACTTAAAATACATCTATAGACCAAAGGGGTAGAAATACTCCTGGAGAGAAGTACGTACTTGTACTTTAACTCCAGAGCATGACAGAAGTCCAAGAAGCTGTTTTAATAGTTAGCAACTGTGAAAAATGTTACAGAAACAGCAGCTAGTATAGAAAAAGCTGTGAGAAACAGTGCCTTCTGCAATGCAACGTATCACTGCAGGCAGCCATGTTGCAATTTTTTACTATTAATCACCAATGTAAAACCCGAATATGTTTTGAACCTACGGGTTTCAAGAATACTCGCTTTCATCATATTCCAGTCTTCTGGATTACTTTACACAAGATGAAGATTCCCCGTTCCCGATACAAATCTCATGTTCTCACCTGTCCACGTTAACGCACTCCGTAATTCAGTTAGTACTATTGCTGCAGTAATGCCTACAGTGAATGGATGGTAATCGCTACACCAGATCTTTATTTAACCAAATGCATGACTTACACTTCTCTTAGCTTTCCGAAGTCACACATGTGTATAAGGGCCTGGCATCCTTGACATCATTAGCCTATTTATTATCTTAAGCAGGTTTAATATTGCAAGAATGGGAATTTAGTTCCTTATTTCCTCCATTTTTCTTTTACCCAACCCATCAGGCACTAGGGATTTTGTGCAAAGATTCAGGAAAAGGAATGACGTTTTAGAAGCAATATTAAGTACATCTCTTCCCAAGTCTGACCTTTTCTACAGTTCTGCAGTGCCCCCAGAAGTAAGGGGACAGGCTCAGATTCAACTCATATACAACTGTTTAAAAAGCCATCAACTGTGCCACGTAGTAACTGCAAATGAAAAATACCATCACCAAATGACAAATGGCTTGCTTGCAAACGGTGCTTTCTCCCAGAAATCTGTCTAATAGCAGAATCCTTGGAAACAACGTTCCCGTGGTCATGAACATTTGCTTCCATGGTATTCAGATAATACCCTGCAAGTTCTGTACCATACATATAAAACCCCATTTCTTTCAAGCTCCACTCTCCTGTTCAACCCCCGGAAACGCATTGGTGCTGTATACAATCCCTGCATTGTCCCCATCCCTGTAATACATCCCATAAAAACTTTGAGACATTCATGTTTTCCCCCTACCTGCCAATACACTGCTACTTCCATGCTTTGCAAGGCTGTACAGGTGAAAGATATTAGTCTAACCCAAAAGTTACACCTGTCCCAGGGGAGAGACACTAATAAGTTCAGCTGCATTCAGACCACAAGTTATCCCGATATAGAACGCAATCATTTCTCAAAGCATGGTCTTCCTCACGTGAAATGGCTATGGTGAAAGGTAATCTCTCACAAAAAAAGCTGTGACAATTTCATCTGGAACCAAGACAGAGCAACTGAAAAGAGAATTTATGTCAACAGTGAGGGGTGCCCAAGATAATGTAAATATTCCAGAGATGCATTGAAGTGAAGATGCAGAACAACTCTCTTCAAAATAAATAAATAAATTAAGTGCTCATTTAAGGAGACACCTTTGAATACTCATTTGTGGAATATGGTACAAACCACAATGGAATTTTATTTCTGATACCCATTTATGTTTCTAAGCAATACAAAAAGCATACCCAGGGAAAAGTTACAGTGAAAATAAAAAGGTACAGATCAGAGTAATTGCATTATGAAGAAATATCAGTGCAGGCTGAGGTAAAGATTAAAAAAAAAAAAAATGGACAAATTCAGTTCCTGAGCAATTGATTCTGCTCTGAAGCTGTGCCTCAGCATATGGAAAGCCGCACAGAACAGGGCCACTCGGTCACACCCAGGACAGACTAAGACAGAAGCTTAAAAAGACCTTTTTTTACAGCAGAGCCAGGCTGTTTGGAACAGGAAGAAGGCAGAAGGCTTCACTGGCATATATTCTATGTATACGTTATGTTCCTTGGTATACATTGTCTGTATTTGTTTACATGGTCCTTCTATGTAACTAGATGAGGGAAAAACTGCTCTAAAGATCCCAACAGAAATATGCAATATCAGCTTCTTGTGCCTACCACAAATCCACCTCCTACCTACTGCCCTTGGAGTCAAACCCACACTGTTCTTCAAGATCTATTCTTCCAGCTGTTCTTACCTATTTTGCTTTCCTAAGTTTCCAGGCTCTGGGACAGCACAGCAGCACGCTCATCCCTGGCACGAAGGAAGTTTGATTAGAAGGCAGAGTAAATGTAGGCAAGGCAATAGCAATAAAGAACTGGGAAACAAAGGGCTCGGTCACTGAGCAATCCTGCACTGCAGCTGCCTTCAGCCGTCGCTCTATCAAATGGATTCCCTTCCTCCCTCCCACCCCGCAAGACCAAATGTCTTACTAATAGACTGCAGTTAATCATCAGCTATGAAATTCATCTCTTTTGATAAGGAGATTTAGAGGAGAGCACGTTATGTAATAAGAACATGTTTTGTAGATAGGCAAACGACTAGATGACTGCAACATCACCCTGAAAATTGTTTAGCAAGATCCTTCATACCTACTGGTTTTCCACTCTAAAAAATACAGCTACAACCCCAAATTCACATGGAATTTTGGTTAAATAAGCATTTCTCCATCCCCAAAGAATGTAAGATTTCAACTACCATGAAATCTCTAAAAGTCAAAACATTCTAGTAAGTATTTCTAAGGGTAAACATAGTGCTGAAGACAGCTTAGAAACATTAACACATTAAAATCACTTCAAATGTTTAAATATGCTGATACTGTCTGGAAATCATACCCACACCTCCAGCCTTACAAACCACATTCCTCAAACCTTACTCAGATCAACGGCAACTCTCATCGCAGCTCTCACCTTCCAGATCTTCACTATAATCGCTTAGATGCAAAACAGAAGTGCAGAGACCCCTGTAATTGCATTTGGGGAATAATTTATATCAGCAATACACAGAAAAGCACGTAGCCAAAGGCTAGCCACTGATATTATCAAGCCCTTTTACATCAAAAAGCTTGAAAGGGGAAGCGAAGAAAAGAGAGCGTATATAGAATATGCTCCCAGAGATGACACAGCTTTCCTGATTATATGCCTAATAGAGGTAATGAGTACATTAGGATCACCTGTTCCAGCCTCCCCTACAGATAGCCCAGAAGATTTCCCCATACTAAGTCCTGTTAAAAACAGACCTGCCTCTAGAAAAAAACAGCCTTGGTTTAAAGTTTTTTTAATGAGGAAAAACTTTAAGAACTTATTAGTCTAACGAGTGCTGTTATTTTAAAAAACTGCACCCTGTGTCTAGCTGCAGGATGTCCAACTTCAAATTTCCAACACTGGATGTTGTTAAACCTTTTCTCTCCTCAGTAAAGGGCCCATACTTCACCTTGACATTTCTAGGCAGCGATCCAATCACTTTTTTCTTTCTTTTGGATCCACTCAAGACAACGTATGCTCCGAGTAGCTTTACAGCAAGGGGGCTTTTAAACATTTTATATACTGCAGCGGGCTGCACCTTGCACACAAATCTCTCACCTGAAGTGCGTACAGCAAAACAGTAACACCTGTGCACCTCACAGAATTTTCCCACCTGCTCCTCTATCTTCTCACATTAAAGGGCTACTCCCCGGCTGACTGCTCATCGACCTGTGCCAAGTTTTTTCCAAAAATCACTAACTCTGGGACGCAGAATCCCCTAACTCACTGTTCCTTGTAGGATGACTCCACGCTGGGTATGCTGAAAGGTGTACTGGCTACCTGCACGCAGTAACTACAAAGTAAATCAAGCTACTTTACGTAAGTGGTTTTCAGTCTCCATCATTTACTCCTTTCTTCGTACAGTCATATCATAAAATGTAAGTGTAGTAAGTAGACTATATTTTTCAAAGCACAAAACCTGGAAGAAAATTTCAGGTAGCACGCAACTGAGAGCAGATCTTCACCCGAGGGCCACAGAGCCACTCACCTGCTCAGTGACGAAGAGGACAAACAAGCTCCCGTTCCATATCACCCCTTCCACCGACCGATAACCGCGAACGGCATCGCCGACGGGCAAGATCCGCCACCTTCCATTTTCACGGTCACGTATGGTAAAAAGCATTAAAAAAAAAATAATTAAAAAAAAAATAAAACCCCACCCAACCATGCGGATACCTCCTGCCAGGTTATTAGTGCCAGAAGCCCCTGCTCTCCCCACGGGGGGAGCCGGGCCGGTTCAGCCCCCGCTCCACCGGGACCGCGCCGCGGGCTCCGTCCTAGTCCTTCTCTCGGGGGGATAAACCCCAAAACAACAGGAAAAAAAAAACCCCAAAACCAAAAAAAAAACCCGCAAAACCCCCAAACAGTTGCTGTTAAGAAAGAGGGACTTACCAGGAACCTCGGCAGGAGAAGGAAAAGACATACAAGCAGCAGCATCCCCGCCGAGGCTGCTGATGGCAACTCCGCAGCTCGGTGGAGCCGGGAGGTGAAGTCCCGCTCCCGGCTCAGGCAGGGAGCTTAGACACCCCCCCTCAAACCCCTCTACATCCCTTTACTCCCCCTTACACCCCCCTCCCGGACCCGGGGTACGGGCACAGGCTGGTCCCGACTCCCGCAGGTACCAGCCCTGCGGCAGCCAGCCTCGCCGCTGCCCCTTCCCCTCCCCGCAGCCCAGGGCTCCCGCTCCGCTCGGGGAGGGCTGGGAACCACCCGGGGGTGACTCACCACCGACAACGGAGCCCCCTCCCCCGACCCCCGGCCCCCGTCCCTCCCCGGCAGAGCCGTGCCGTACCGTGCCGTGCCCTCCGCCGCCGCCCCGCAGCGCCTCTCGCCGGCGGGAAGGGGCCGGACCGGGGCCGTCCCGTTCTCTTCCCTTCTTCTCCTCCCGCTCCCCCCCAACCACCACCTTGGCGAAGAGAGCGGGGTGGGGGGTGTCCGCTCCGTGGGGTGAGAAGCCGGGGGGTGTCCCCGGCCGATGGGAGATGGGGAAGGAGGGGCGGGAGGGTCCGCGGTGCGCTCGTTGCGGGAGGCGAGTCGGGGGGGTTCTGGGAATGGGCTTGGAAAAGGGAGGTGGGGGGGGGGGGAAAGGGTGTAACTTTGCCGTTTTACGGGGTTTCAGCCATTTAGTGAATAGGAGCTGGGTCCGTTCTGTGCGCGTTCAAACGGCAAAACGGTATTGAAGCGTATTAAAAAAAAAAAAAAAAAAAAAGGCACTTGCCGTAGCTGTCCTCCCCACAGCCATCTACAACAGTTCTTAAGATTCATGACCATCCCTTTTAGTGCTTCAAGGGAGCTAGATTTATCAAGCGGCTACAAGTATTGGAAAACATCCCAAATTTCAAAAGTAACCAGGCAAAACAGCATCTTGGTTCATCCAGATGAATCGAATGATTCATTCACCCTCACAGGCATCCTCAGGCACCTGAAGAGCTCGCTCAGCAGGCACGTAGGAAAGATAAAGAAACCAATTTAGCACTTGCATGTATTTCCCAACATGTTAAAATACGGGTTTGAAACTGGTGCAGTAAACAGAGGTAGGCCACATGAAAGTACTTAAGAGCTTTTCTTTTTCACAGCTGTAACTGATTTCAGAGCTGATCCGATTTTGTCACTTTCAGCAAATTCCAGGGCATGCAACCAAAATCTCCTGCTTGGTTTTCACACGTAAAATTTTAGCATAAAAATTGCAGTTTACGCACAGTAGCAACGTCACGTTACTTGTTACCTTCAAACTCCTAGCATTGCGTTTTTAAGAAACTACAGCGCTTGTATTATTCTAAGTGATGCGTATGTTGGGAAGTTTATATTTAGGAGGTAGAATGTTTACTTGGTTAGTTTCTAAATACAACTTCTTTGAAGGCTAGTTTGAGTTTTCTACATGTTATACTCACAACATCGTTCTTCAATTTGTTCAGGAAAAGCTACTGAAGGGATCTGCTCTAAATTAAATGCTCAGGTACCTCATTTGTCTGTAATTACCAGAATAACGCATTGGTCTCTATAACAGTGTGAATCCTTATCAAAAAAAGATGCACAGGTGAATATATTCTGTAATGCCTGGTTTAATGTTAAGTATTAAAACAACAGCTTCAGATTTATGTGGGTTTTTACAGTTTCATCTCACAAATGTGGTTGGGAGGGGCTGGCAAAAAGGAAGGGCTAATATCTGTCTGCACGGCAGCCTGAGAGCTCAGACAGAGTGTTACCACCCAGGATACCCAACTACAAGGTGAATTTCTGAGAAACATCACAGACCTTTTGTGCTTCTCTTGGAACAGAAAGCAGCCACTCTTAGAGACTGGAGACCCTTTATTATTTTAGTAGCACTGCCCCATAGCAATCCATATTTATTAAGTGCCCTTTGTGATCCATAACAGACCACGTGAACCGAGGGCTTTATAAATCAGGATTACAGAAATCTGTGGCCTCTTTAGAAGAAAGGTAAAGTATTCTTGCTGTTATTTCTTTGGTGGCTTCAATCTCCGTCAGTAACATTTGCATCACCGTAAAGAATTACCCCAGTACGGTTCTAGGCCGTAGCTTTATTAGGACTGACTCGTAGTACTCATGGCCCTTTTCCAGAGTGCTATGGCAACTCTCTTGTCCTCTGGGACAGCAATTTTCCAGTCAGTTTTCTTCTTTGGATACGCAACCGCTAACTCCATGCATCAGAAATCAAGGAACTTGGACAGTTACTGATATCCTGGTTCATACAGCCACAACATCTTTCCAAATGTGAAGAATTTGCATAAACTAGCCAGAGCTAAGTTCAATAACGTTAATGAACAACACCTAGTTTGCTTTCATTTCAGGTAGCATTAGAGAGTGCTCTGCAAGCTTTTATTTCTCCTTACCTTAATCTAATCTATCAGTAAATATCAGAAAACTAGGCTATTGATGCAATTTGCTAAACCAAAAGGTTTTGAGTAGGAAATCATGTGGCATGAAATAGAAATGAGATTTTTGTAATAAACACCTGTAGCTGTTAACAGTGAGGGCTGCTGGGGGATAACTATTTACATTTCACTCCTAAATAACATAGGTGCTAGGAGCAGACTTGGAGAACAAAATTTTAAAAGAAAGCTTTGCCAAGGAAGCTGAGATATGCAAGTTCTCATCGTCCAGCTGAGCACTCCCTGGATTGTTTTCCAAAAGTATAACTGCAGCCTTAATGAAGAGAGAGGATTGTGGTTTTTACTAACTCCTATTGCTCATGGTTTTGAGCTGTCGCTTGGTGGAGGTCTTCATAAAACCCCCCAGAGACTTCAGCAATGCCTTTCATCAATCGGAAAGTTATGGAAGCTACTTCAATATGAGTGTCCTGTTTCTCTGTATTTTTTTCAGTGGTTTGAGATCTTGTATGTTCTGCATTTTAAATGAAGAACTTTTTGGCATTTCTGTAAAAAGGCTCCCTGTTCAAATTTTAATGTGGCTTGTGATACTGAAGTGCTTCTCTCCACCGCCACTGAAAAGGGGAAAAAAGTCAGACTTATAATTTGAAAAAAATGCCTGGTTTGATGCACTAATGAATAGCAAGGCAATATAACATTTCAAGAAGAAATACAGTAACTGCTGCAGACGCAATAGGACCACTATGTTTCTTTAAACCATTTGTCAGCTCATTCAGCGTTCCTTCTTGAAAGAAGACAGATTTATTCAATCAGTGTTATTATGCCTGCTGTTTTAATTTTATTAGAACATATTTAATTTCATTTGAGACTGTTCCTTCACAATTCCTGCTTGATGAGCATGTGACATATGGGCTTCGTTGGAATTCAACATAACCCTGTCAACTATGTTTTTTTTAGTGTGCATCATAAATGTTCATGAGATCAGTGCAATCAAGTAGCCACGGGATCCGGACCCACCTGCTTTTCTTAGGACTGGGATCATGTGTTTATAACAATGGTATTGGGCTGCAAGTCAGAGGTTCTTGTCCCTGAGCTTACTTGCCCCACCATTTTTACTTACGCAACATGAAGAGGTTTTCTTATTACAAAGCCAAGAAACTTGCCTCTGAGAGAAAAGTAATATTTTTCAAGCTTCATTCCAGTTATTCACTGTCATCTTAGCCTTCTCTTCCTCTCTGTACTGAACAAGTGTTGTCAAAAGCAGGATGAGGATGCAGACAATGTTATGCAAGAACAATGAAGCCTTCTCTTGTACAAGAGGGCAACATTTTGAAAAGGCAATTATTTAAGGTTTTTCTTAATGTTCGTTACTACATGAACAGGAAAATTACATGTCACAGGCTTAGAAATGAAAAAGGGGGAACCGATGTCATTAGCTCTTCTGAGACAAGGCCATTTCTGTTTCAGCCAGTGAAAAGACTTAGAAAAGCAGGTATTTACAAAAAGCTTTTCAGGGTAACTACAGTGTCTCCTGGTCTTATTAAAGGAGAAGTTAAAAGCAGACTTGGAGATACATCAAATGCAGCAACACATTTATACTTCTCTTTCTCACATCATAAAACAAGGAATCTATTTACTTGCTCCTGCTTTTCTTTAGTACATTTAAAAGAAAAAGAGAATGCACTTATTGGTGTCTCACTGTGCTATGTTAAGCCAATATTTGTATTACTGCCTAGAATGAAGTCATGCAAGCTAAGGGAATGCTCTTATAGCCCCCATTACTGTGTGTACTATTTACTAAACAATTATTTTGGTGTCAGCTATGGCATTCTTTGCACAAGCAAGAACTACACAAAGTGAGTAAGAGCTGTAGAAAGAAATGCTGCATAAAGAAATGTTCAGTTAACATCCAGGTGCCCTGTGTTCCCCAGTGGGACAACGAGAAGTATTCCTCCAGGCAACACTGAAGGAACCATTAAAAGAATTTGAACATGTATGACGCATCTGCAAAGCATAAACTGGGAGCACAACATATAATTTCATCCTAAATGTAGTGAAGTAATTTTTAGAATTACCATTTTACTTCAAAATAGCTAGCTACAGTTCTATCAATTACCAAGTCCATCAGTAAAATACAGGTAACGTTTTATTGCAAAGAATTTTAATGGCCTTCACAAAATCCAGAGACATGTCATGAAACCAGCTGATTTCCTGTATATAAAATCTGTGAGGTTCATCAAGAAGATCGCTCAAGTCACCTAAATGTTACTGATCATCTAACTAATTGCCAATTGACAAGATTTAGGACTTTTTAGAAGATGTGGAGGAAAAAAAAAAAAACCAAAAAACAAAAGAGCACTAAAATTCCATGCAATACAAAATGAGCAGAAACAGCCCTCTCCTAGCTCATTATATTTTCTCACACTTAACCTCAACATTTTTGCTGGAGCTGTGAAGAGTTATGCCATTTCTTCTAACAAAATCTCCCTAAAACTCTACAAGATGACCATAGTTTCTTTGGCTGAAAATGCATACACAGAACCCTTAGGCCCTGTCAATTATATGTGGCTTGCAAAAATTTTTTAGGGTTCCAAGCAAAACTCTCCCTTCCCCTCTGTTTGCTGTCACTGTACTACTCTAGGGTCAAGATATTTCACCAGTGTCCTTGCATCATCTTGACTCACTGTACCACTTCAATATAGGCCAGCCAGAAAATGAGTCTATAAAACTACAGGGTTCATGCACTGGATTAACATAGCATACCAACTCATTGATCCTCAACTTTGTCTTTCATCTATGGAAGTATTCTGCTGCAAGCAAAGATATTTGTTAACACCAATGATTTAAAGCAGGCTTTATACGCCAATGCTTTCCATTCTGGTCAGAAACTGAAAGGACATTTTAGCTCAGATAAATTGGTTCAATTTGTCCTTGACAAGAAAAACTGCTTAGGAAGCAAGAAGCTGCATTCTGCATTTGAAACAGGGTTTGGAAAAATAACTAAGGCAGCAAACTTATAGCTTCACAGCAGAAAATACTTCCATTTATTTTATAAAAGAATTCTTCACCCTTTGGAAAACTCAATGACATGGCAGGAGTCACTAATTTGTCTGTCTTTCATTTGCATTATGTTTTCCTCAAAGCACTTGTGCACAGTTGTAAACTTATGAGGTAATTTTTGCTGAGAGAAAAGATGTCATCTTGAATGAAGTGTTTCTTCAACATGGTTTAAGTGACTTACAAACACAGCCTAACTGTGTTGCCTTGAACACTATAGAAAGATAATACTTTCTGTAGGCACTTTTCTATGCAGACATCCATTTTTGCTTTATAGAAAGCTTGTTTTCCAAAGTAAGTTCTGCTTCTTAGAGTCCTTAAGGCACAATCAAATTCTCCTTGCTGACTATCCCTCCCTTAGCAAATGAAGACAATGGCTAGTCCCTATATTTCCAGTTCAGAGAAGCCCTTTAATCTAAAAAATCAGTTTCTTTTCATGCTTTTCTGTGGTATGTTGGACAGTACTCTGGACAATGTTTTTTACTCTTTCAGCCAGAATGATGAAAAGGGATGTTCAATGTCTCTTCCCTTTTAGCTGGGATAAATATTCATTGCCTTATACCAGGACTGTGACAGGGAAGAATCGTTAAGATTTCTTGTTGCCTAACAGTAGTTCCTAGTACAGGTACAGATAGACAATTACTATATAAAAAAGACTATTAAAAAAAATATATATATGTTGATACCTGGGGAAAATGAGCTCATGTTTGGTTAAAAGGCTACGTTTGTCTAATAACCTGCAGGCACTGAAAGATGAAACCCGCCGTTCTTCAATGGTGTCCTGCCCTCTCCCTTGCTCTGCTGCCTGTCTGACCTCTTCGCCAGCCAGTGCAGAAAACTAGCAGAAAGTTACTCAGTTTTTGTTGCTGATGATTTAGTGAGCCACATCCCCAGGTGAGGGCTGGAGCCTCTGCCAGGGAAGGCAGGGTTGTGCTCCTGAGAAGAAAATTGAGGGGAACGGGGCTGGACCACTCCATAGGCTGGCACTGAGCCTTCGCATCAGCTCAGCTGTCTTAAATGTAATGTGTGTTTGGGTTTTTTTCCAAACAACAAGAAAAAAATAAGATCACCAAAATATAAATGCATTCACATAACATTCTTGCCAGTTTTTAACTCAACATCTAGTGTTATGGAGTTTTATATGAGCTGTATTAAGAACAAGGTCAGGAATGCATCCCAGTCCTATAATGGCTATTTTCAAGTCAGTAAGCAAATAATAGCTGAAAAGATAAGTGCTCTGGTCACAGTAAAGAAACACATGTGTTATTTAACTTTCATGCAACTAAGGTCTTGCGCTCAAGAAAAGGATAGCAGTGTGCCAGCTTTTAGCAGCAGGTACTGCGGCATTTCTAAATTATAAAAAACTAAGATTAAGAGGTTTTTTATGCATACTACACAACAACAAAATTCATAGACTAGATGTTTTTAAACAAGTACTTTTTAAAACAGTTCTTATTTTTACTTAAATGTTTACACATCATAAAACCTGTCGTCTTCAAACATGCATGTTGTAGGAGTTTTTGGACACAAGCTCTCATAATTTATAATCTTATAGCAGCACTATGATGACTGCTTGAATAACATTTAAAACAACACCATATTCCATGCATTTTAAGACATTATTTAATATGATTTAGCAGGAGCAAATGAAGACTTAGAAACATGTGACCAGGCAGCCTTGGTACACTCTGATGTTTACCCAATAAGCTCGCTGAAGGTCATTTTCTTTGCCACACATTACCATTTTCAAAAATCTTAACAAATAGGAGTTGTCTTAGAATTCATTCAAATTTATGAGCCTTCATTGTCATGTGAAGAGCTTCACTAAAACTGTATTTATTTCTGGTTCTCTGACTTTGAAGGTTACCCATGTACCTAAGTAAATGAAAAAGCAATTGAGAATTTCAATATAGGGATCACACACTGTTCATGAACCATCTGTGGTGAATTTTGATCTGTAGGAGGAAGTCATTCAATAAATTTTGAACAAATAGATCTGGAACCATTCTAAACTGAACCCAGCCAATTTCTGTTGTGGTTTGGGGGTTTTGGGTTTTTGTTGTTTTTTTTTTTTTTTAAGTTAATAAACAAGCAATTTGTTTGCTTTATGGTATTTCTTTTAAAATTTTGAACACTAGCAATTCCCACTAAATTGCCTTGCACATTGCTTTGCTAACTTTTTTGCAAAAGTAAAATATATTCTATAATACTTATTTGACCTACCTGGAAAACCAAGTCTTCTCCACTCACACACACAAATTATATATTGAATTTCTAATTTCAGTGTTACAGCTGTAATTGGTCCAAAAGTTGTTAATATAGAATAACGCTTTAAAATAAATGTAAAAACTTAGTAATATGTCCTAAATATAGTGTCCCTTGCCTTTGACCAATTAGATATATTCTCATTTCCTTATTTTACTGGAACAAAGGCATCACTTTCAGAACAAGGGAAAAATGACATAGGATGGAGAAAGCCTAGTCATATCATCTGTGCTAGGACTTTACTTCATCGTTCTGCTCTTTAGCTGTTCCTGCTGCTCCTGTTTTGTATTTATCAAATCATGAGAAAAATGGCTGAAGTGTAACAAATGATAAACAGCACATGTATCTTCCTCTCACGCTCTAAGAGAGTTGACGTTCAAAAGCCTTTGAATAATACCTTCCCCCCTCCTGCCTTTTTTGTGTCTCTAATTGCCAAGTATTACTGAATAAAACCATGGTGACAGTTGTTCCGTAACACTTACAGAGCACAGCTAGCGGTTTGGAGAAAGCTATTGCTTTCAGGTGTACACAGGGAGCCCTGTGGGTGGTAGGCATGCTGGGCTGACCCTGGCCGGCTGCCAGACCCCCACCCAGCCGCTCCATCGCTCCCCTCCTCAGGGCAGGGAGGGAAAATAATATGGAAAAGCTGGTGGGTCAGGATAAAGACAGGGTGATCGCTCACCAGCTACTCTCACGGGCAAAACAGACTCAACTTGGGGAAAATTCATTTAATCTATTGCCAGTTAAAAATAGAGTAGGATGGTGAGAAACAAGCTAAAACCACCTTCCCTCCAACCCTCTCTTCTTCCCAGGCTCAACTTCCCTCCTTCGTTCCCGACTCTTCTACCTCCTCCCTGCTGAGCAGTGCAGGCAGATAAGGAACAGGGCCTGTGGTCAGTCCATAACAGCTCCTCTCCGCCGCTCCTTCCTTCTCACGCTCTTGCCCTGCTTCCTCTCCCACGGGAGACAGTCCTTCATGAACTTCTCCAACATGGGCCCTTCCCACGGGCTGCAGTTCTTCATTAACTGCTCCAGCGTTGGTCCCTTCCATGGGCTGCAGTCCCTCAGGCACAGACTGCTCCTGTGTGGGCTCCTCTCCATGGGCCACAGCTCCTGCCAGGAGCCTGCTCCTGCATGGGCTCTTCGTGGGCTGAAGCTTCTGTCAGAAGAACCCGCTGTGGTGTGGGGTCCGCCAGGGTCTGCCAGTGGAGACCTGCTCCCCCGTGGACCTCCCTGGGCTGCAGGGGGACAGCCTGCCTCACCGGGGTCTTCCCCACGGGCTGCAGGGGAATCTCTGCTCCGGCGCCTGAAGCACCTCCTCCCTCTCCTCCTTCACTGACCTGGGGGTCTGCAGGGTTGTTTCTCTTACATTTTGTCTCACTCCCCTCTCTCACAGATGCTGCACAGTGCTTTTACCCTTTTTTAAACACATTGTCACAGAGGCACCACCAGCTTGCCTGGTGTGCCCAGCTTTGGGCAGCAGCAGGTCCGTTTTGGAGCAAGCTGGAACGAGCTGTACCTTGCATGGGGGCAGCTCCTGGCGTCTTCTCACAGAGGCTTCCCCTGCGGCCCCCCAGCCACTGCCAGCACCTTGCCACATAAACCCAGTACAGAAGGTCTGCACCATTATTTGGGACCTCTGTGCCAGCACAGGAGGAAACTAAATGGGAAGTCAGCTGTGTTAAGCTGCGAGCGTTGTTGTTCTCTCCCTAGCTAAGAGTTTGCCTGTTTCCTAAAACCATCAAAGAGAGAACTGTTCTCAAGGACTGCCTATTGATTTCACCAACAAGCCTGAAACCCTTTATCTCTTCCTTTGAGGATAACATTATATTTAAAACCTAGAGAGATTAATTAGATGTGTCGCATACTCCTCTTAAGTTTGGTGCCAAGGAAAATATTAAAGAGCTTGTTCCAGGAGAGCTTTTCTTTATTTTCCCCTCTCCCCCATTTTTTTCTCCTCAGCATTAATTCTGGGGAGTGTAGAAGGTTTTCTAAACACAAAAATACTGCAAGCATCCTTAAGGGCAGGTGACAGCTTCTCCTGAAGTAGTTCAATGAACTGATAAATTACTGCCATGCACAGCATCATTCATTTCTTCAGACAATCCCATTCTGCATCTTGTTAGTGCCCCATCCCATGTTCATCGAACACTTTTACTTCTTTATTGCAGATATGCTTGGTGGTAGCTCCAGCATGTGTGTGCAGTATTGAGCTTTGCCATATAGACAGTAGATATGGACCAGTGCAAGCTGGTTTGATCATGGATTGCTTTGTCCTGTCACAAAAGCGAGAACAAATATATTGCCTTCAGTGAGCAGGTCACCAGTTCCCACAAATTACTTCTCATTTTGAAATTTGAATTTCTGCCAAACTGTAAGGTCTGAAATGTCAGCATTTCCCATGGAACAGAAATTCAGAATGTCAATCGGCTTTTATCCCAAGTGAAATATGTTTGTATAGTTGCCTAAGCACAAGGATGTGATACTGTTCTGTCTGCTTCATGCTAGAATAATTTTCAAAGCTTAGGAAGTCAAGGAGGCAAGTGGTCTCCTTCCCTTCTGGCACGGTAGTTTCTATGTTGCGTAGGAATAGTGCTTCTGACTTTCCATATTAGAATGGCTGCAGCATTAGTTTGTGATAAGCCTTTATAAAAAACTCAGTCTTAGGATTGCAAGAAGGGGTGCAACTTTTTTTCTATGCTAGAGTATCTTTCATTTTGCCAGTGGGATTCACGGCTCTTTGTTGACCAGCAGAGGCATTCTGAAATTCAGGTACACTGGGCTTCATGTTCCAAAATGCTTCGTGCTGGCTGTCAACTTCTTGTCCCCTCCCCACTCAGGCCTACCCTGTCCGTACCATTTTCAGATGCAACACTGTCCCTCAATTCTGTTTCTCCAATAGCGGCTTTCCTTTTAAGCCCGCGAGGTTACTCCCCGCTGGTTGCTCTCTGGTCACCTGAACATACAAGAGTTGTCAGGAGTGGTTGAGGAAAGAGCTCCAAGCGCTTTCTTTTAGTACCAAGTGCCACAGACTTATCTGCAGCTACCTGCTGATGTGTTGCAGCACATTACAGGACCCCTGGTCCACCAACCGTGCAGACCACTGCCCTGTTTATCGATGGCACAGTTTTGCCTGGGCAGCGTGCCCAGGGTGCTAGGAGGCAGAGGATCTCAGCACGGGAAAGGGAAGGCGCTTATTTAACCCACTTACTGCCGGGAAGAAATGAGGATGCCACCCAACTACACATCAATACCCGGGAAGCAGAAAGCATTCCCGTAACAAACACAGCCCTCATGGCCTTCAGAAAAAGCAGCTGAATGCAAAGCCCTGTTGTGTTTGTGTAGTCTAAAGCTCGTAGCACCGTACTTTCAAAGACAAACAGCACATAAATCAAAACACCACTTAATGCAGAGGGCAAGTTAGCATGTGCTTTTAGTTTGTTCCTTTGAAGAGATTTCATTAGATCATTTGCTTTTACCAATTATGGCTTTACTGAATGTTTTAAAAATATGTAGCATCAGAAAATTCTATAGAGTTAGAAGAGATATCTGAGTAAAATATTGTTGCTTCATTCTCATTTCAAACACATCATGTAAGCTATACTTACAGAAAATAACATTATAAAAATCCAAGTAATATTAATCATGAAAAAGAATTAAAACTTCCTATTTATTCATTTATCAGATGTCATAACGCTAATGTTAATGTTTTGGGTCATTTAAGTGGGTGCTATGCAAACTTAGTAGCACTGGAAAATTATTCTACCTTGATGTATGTCTTAAACACTGACTACAGACAATAAATATTTAGGGCATATAACAGTGGCAGCTGGTCAAGCTTAACCCTAAAATTGACTGTGTATCTTGCCATATCACAAAGCTCACCTGACAAATCAAATCAGCCTCTAAGGAAGCCAGAATGGACTTGCAATACAGGCACTCCAGTTTGGGACTGAGCAAACACCCTGCTTGCAGCAGCCGAACGGACCGAAGGCAGCACCACGCGGATGCGGTAGCAGGAATTCCAGCTCCACACTTTGTTCCCTGGGGCTGGGCTAAGCCACTTGCACCGGCTCGGTACTGTACTCCTGTTCTCACTCATGATCACAATGTGATTTTCCAGTATTGTGACAATTCCAAAAAATACAGAATCTGCTTTGACAGACCATTTGTAGCTATGGAAATAGCGATGTCTCTGACAATTCACTAAGAAGTTTTTAAACAATTGTTGAGTGGGCACTCAGCTCTTCAAAAAAGTTCTAGCAAGTCACTGCAGTTAACATTAAAACAACTCTCAGAAAAAAAAATAATTCAGAAAAGCAAATCATTAACACCGCTGCTGGGGCCAAGCATCCCTGATCTGGGCAACACAAAAGCTGCCATATTGATTAGCCCAAGAGTCCACCTAATCCACCGCTCCATTCCCTGTGGTGCCGAGCAGTGAGTGCGTAGGAAGGGAGCAAGAACAAGAGCAGCACACACCGATCCTTCCTCCGGCATCTGGCTGCCCATAGCTTAGGAACTAAGTCAGAAAAAATTAAATACCAGAATTCTACTGATTTTGTATTCAACAGTTTAAGGTAGATGTGAAGGTTTAAAATGTTTACAACAGTTTAAAGGAAAAAGTGGCAGAGGAGGCATATTATTTTGGCTGCATTGGTATTCACATTTTGTACTGCCTCTGCTCACACAGTGGAGGATCTGCACAGCCTGCACAGACTGCCACCTCTCCAGTATGCCAAGTTCTCTTCAAATATTTGCTTTTTAATCAACAAATTATTTGAGCTGCTCTGTTTATTCTCTGTCTTTTTAAGAGCTCCTGTTCTGCATTTGAATGATAAAAGCCTACAGCTCTTTCAAATTTAGGGTTGTATTTCTGAGCTACCTCTTTCAGCACTTTTCGCATTTCCTATTACAATTCACAGAACTAATTATACTGCAAATCCATTTGCATTTTCCAGTTTGCAATTCACAGTAGTGTGATAAAGAATTAAGCAATGTTATCAGGTAACTCCCCTTGAAAAAAAAGTGTACTGGCTCCTTGTTACAATTTAGCATTGCTCTTGTGAAATCAGTAATAGCATCAGCCATTCTCAGGAAAAAAAAGAGGAAAAATATTGGCGATTTTGATTATTGAAATTAGATAAAAAGTGAATCTCTTAGGAAAAAAAGGAAAATGACCACTCAATAGTTGTGAAAGTTGAATAAATATAAGTCTAAAACTATCTCAAAAGATAATTTAATACCTCCTCCTCTCTTAAGGCTAGCTGGATGCCTGGCAGATGCTATCTAATGTGTTATTGATCCAGCGAAGGTGATTCCAAACCACGTCTGCTTCAGTGCTTTATTACTCTTACACTTGGATTTTTTTTTTCTAATATTTAACATTAATCTCCTGAGTTCAAATTAAAGCCATTATTTCTTGTCCTACCTTTCACCATACATTGGCCCATTAATCACCTTTTTCAGTAAATTACTACACAGTCAGAGACATCTACAAGGAAGACTGGGCAAGGAATATAAAACAAATGCAGTTCCTCCACAAATCACATTTTCTAAGGTTCCTTTTGGTCTTGCTGCCTTCAGGAAGAATTACTTTTCTGTCTCCGTCCTGCCATCACACTGGGCTGAGAGTTACATTCGATGCCTGATCAACACCAGGCAGAACAATGTAACTGCCCTCTGTGCCCTTTGTGGTGTTATTCGATGTATTTAGTTATTTATAACATCATACTTGCGTTCCTATTTATTGTAATTCCATATTTTTTTCTGCAGCACTACTGACTAGACTATTAGTCCCCATTTTGTATTTGTGCATTTGATGTCCTGGTTTTACAAATAGTACTTTATATTTTTGTGAAATTTCTTCTTGTTGATTTCTCCAGCCTATTCAATATTTTTAAGTTGATCCTGTCATTCAACGTGCTTGTAACTTCTTTCAACATGCTGTCATTAAAAAGCTTTTGTAAGCACCATTTTTAGTCCATGATTCCAGTTATTGTGACTAATGATGATTAGCTCTTGGGGCGCAAACCCATCTCCTTGTGTTTATTCCTCCTGTTTTGATAATGCTTTATTAGGAAGGATTGGTAACTTTTTCCCTACATGATATATTTTTATGTGGGAGAGCATAAACAGTCACATTTGTTACAAAATAACACACCTACTATTTATTTCCTTTTTATCCATTAAACCAGCTGTCCTACCAAAGAATAAAATCAGATTATTTGATATATACTCTTGACAAATCTGTGTTGGCTGTTCATGGGTGATGCTGGGTGTTTATTTGTAAACACTTCCTGGATGAATATTGTTTCATCATTTTGTTATTTTTCTAATGGCTCTCTGGATGTTGAGCTGAGCCTGATGGACTCATAATTTCCTCCTGCTCTTCTCCTATCTGTAAAGGGTAGTGGGGGAGGAAGGATAGGTAATGTTTTTGCATTGGGACCTACACACACAAACACACACACTCAATGGTCATTCAAGAACCCTCTCTATTTTCCAGGGAATTCACCGAGATAATTGTTGCTAATGTTTCAAGGAATGTATTTCTTCAAATATTTCTAAACAGAACTGAAAAATAGTCTAGAAACTATTTTCATTTGATAGTATACTGCATCCAAAGATACAGACGGAAAGATGCATGATCCCTGAAAAGACACAGAATAAAAACTGCACAGGATCCAAGGGTAAGTTATTTTAGCACTGTTAGCTTTGTCTACAGGATGCCAGGGTATATACAATAAATGTTTCCACTAGCTTTTATTTCTTTAAAAATAAACATGCCATTTTATCCCTGGCTTAGCCCATGAAAATACTGCAGAGGTCCTAACATAACAAACTTTAGACTGAAGGAGATTTTGTTTCATGTGTTTTCCTATGACTGCATCCCTCCGTGCTTGCTCATAAAGATCTGCCCTTAAGGAGATTTAGTCTTCATGGTCAGTCTTCTCCTGCTGTAGCCATTAGCAAATATTAGCCATGAAAGCTAGTTTGAGAGCAAGGCAACATAAAAAGGTTTAGCTTTGCTTCCCCTTGTACCTTCATGTTTTTCAAAGAGACTGTTTCCAATGAGCGTACAGTTAAGACTGAACAGGAGAACGTGTCTTATCTGTCCAAACATATGCCACCAAAACTGAAGCTTCAAGTGGGGCAGCCCTGGTCCTCTCTCTCAGGTATCACGGGGGGGTGGGGGGGGTGGGGTGGGGTGGATCTACAGCGGAGCTTCCCCCCAAATAAAAAACAACAACCCACACCATTTGAAAATACTGCACGGTTTTGTACTAGGCGTCTTTCCTGTTTCCCAGGCAACTTCGGGGAGACAGAAAAGATCCGATGTATTTGTGTTCATTGAGTCAAATACAGCTCGGGATCAATTCTTCATGATAAAGTGGAATGAAAAGAACCCGAAATTGCCATTTGCCGTGATTAAAATCCAACGGCAACTTTGTGTCAGATAACTGACACGGGTCCGTTCGGAAACAGCGAGGGAAGGAGGGTGGCGGCGGGCAGGGGTGTCACGGCTCCTCCGGAGGAACCGCTCCGGGATGAATTCTGCGCGCCCAGCAAGGGGCAGACACCTAACAACGAAGTTCCAAACCAAGGCGCAGGGGTGCCGAAAGCCGGTCAGACGCCGGCGGGAGGCGGCATCGCCCGCCAGCACTGCACCGGCCGAGCCGGGGACCCCCACGGGCGGGCCCAGCCCGGGGGTGGTTATCGCCCGCCCGCCCGCCCGGCCTTTGAGGGCAGGCCGGCCGTCCCTCCTTTTCCTTCTCGGCTCGGCCCGCGGGGATCCGGCCTCCCCTCCCGCCCTCCCCTCAGCGGGCGCCTGCAGGGCGGCCCGGCCGCCCCTCGCTGCCGCAGGAGGCCCCGCCCGGCCCGGCCCGGCGTGAGGCGGAGCCGCGCAGGACCCGCAGCCGCCGCCGGAACAGCCGCCGCCCGCGCCGGGGCCATGGAGGAGTTTCACCCCCACAACGACGAGGTAGGGGCCGCCGCCGCCGCCCCTCCGACGGGGCGCGGGCTGTGGGCCGTGACCCGGGCAGGGTGCGGGGCCCTCCGGTAGCCAGCCCCCGGGCTGCCTCGGCGGGCGAGAGAGCCCGGCGGGCAGCGCTGCCGTGGGCCGGTGACAGGCGGTAGTTGTACGGGCGGGTTGCGAGCGGGGACCTGCGGTTCCCCGTCCTTTCGGGCACCCCCGGGGGCTGTGCGGTACCTGGGGGCCCGGCTCGGGGCTGCCCGCGGTCTTCGGTGAGCCTGTTCCAGCGCTGGGAGCTGGAAGTTCGTGCGAGGGGAAGTGGAAGCGGGGTTGGGGAGTGCTGCCGCCCGCCGCGGTGCTCTCGGTTTGCGGCCATTTTTCTTGTCTCGCCCCTGGAAGGGAAAAAGAAAAATATGAAAAAAACCACCAACCACCAACAAGTGTTGGGCCCGGTCTGCGCTGCAGGCTGATCCCTGCCTGCCAGAACTGAGGAGCCTTTCCCTGCCCAGGGGCCTTCCTGCGGGTCTCCAGCTACCAGTTTTCCTTTAAAAAAAGAAAATAAATTGCTCGTAGAGACATTATTGCCCTTGAGGTTTCTGTCCGTGCCCAAGTGTTTGAAATTCGTCGCTGTGAAGAGGCAGATGGCACAACGGCGCGTGCCGTGTTTCCTTTGGAAGCCGAGCTAAACGCTGATGAGTAGGAATGAGCAGAAAATAGGAGGCATCGAAGCTTGCAAGATTTTTCTGTACTTGAGAAAGTTACTTGGGTAAGCTAATGACTGTGGCACCCAGTCTTTTTGATACCAGGGTTGCAAAACTTTGTGTTACCATTTGGCAGCAAGATGTAACCCATGGCTTAGTAAATCTGTGACTCCAGTTAAGACCCAGAGGAAAAGATTTGCCATTTAACTTTTTGTCTTGGAGAATATTCCCATGACAAGCACAGACAGTGGTGGAATTTAAATGTTACAGAAAGTGTAAATTGAACCTGCTTCCAAGCTCACTGAGGACCAAGGTTTTTGGACCCACTCAAATGTGACTAGCAAAACCACACTAAGTAACGTATGTATGGTGCTGGGGAAAAAAGGAAGGTTTTAGCGTTATACTAACAGACTACAGAATGCAAATAACCAGACACAGGGCTTGATCATTACATGTTACTTAGAGTAAAACTGCATCATTTGTTTACTTTTCTATGAAATAATAATAATTAATTTTTATTACAGATGATCTTCAATGCCGATGAGGCCCACAACATAGTTAAGGAGGTAGGTTTTAGCTAACAGCTGTATTTCAAAGAAATTCTTTACCTTACCTTGCACTATACTGAGAGCAGTTACTTTTGTTGACTGTCCCAGATAAATTCATTCTTATATGAAAGTATTACTTTTATCAGATAAAGACAGAGTTTCATCTGGAGCTGCTCTAAGCTTCATCTAGTTGTTGTCTTCAACTACCTAAAGAGGAGAAGGTGGATGAGAGAAGAGAGAGACAGAATTTGTATTACAGTGGAAAGACAAGGGGCAGCAGTCACAAATTGCAAGGGAAATTCACTCCAATCCCTCCCCGCCCTCCCCTTTATCCAGCTAGAGAGTAGTTAATCACTAGAGGGGTTGCAGGGCGAGCTTGTGGAGTTTCCATCCTTAGAGATTTTTAAAACTCGGCAAGGCCTTGCGCAACTTGATCAAACTTGGAAGTTAGCCTTGGTTTGAGCAGGAGGTTGTACTACATAAACTCGTTATTCTAGCAAAAAATTGGAAAACAATTTTTACACAAAAAGAGCAGCCTGAAAGTGAGTCGCCTGATGGTCTAAATTAAATACCTAGTAACTGGAAAGTGATTAATGAAGAGCCTGTGGCATACAGATGCTGTCAGGTTTTGCAGGGAAATACCATTCTGAGCAAGGAATTCCTAGAGGGGCTCTGCAGGTCCTTTCCCACCTGCCCTGTCAGGAAGGGAAAGGGCTGCACTTTCAGAACTGCTCCAGTACACAACAGCAAGCTCTTGGGCGTCAGATAAACAACAATTCAACCCTTTATGTAACCGTCCCTGCCTTGAAAGGTCAAATACGGTATGACAGTTTGCAGACGCTGGGAGTAAAGCCAAGCATTTCTGCCTCCGATTGAAAGCTTAACCAGAGCTGAGGAGCTGGGTACATTTCTGGAAGGACCAAAATCCCTGAGGGATCTTGTTGTCCCTCTTTGGTCTTCTGTTTTGTGAATGTTTGTTCCCATTGAATCCTTCATCCAGCTGTATACACTGTGATCAGAACTAATCGGGCTTTTTAAGATCTGGGGCACAAGTCTCTTATGCAGCCTGTTAGTGGGTGGTTAGTGCGTGGGATTCATCTTACTGAATCAGAGGAGAACGTGGTTTTATTTTACTTACCTTTTCCAGGTAAGCATTTCTTAACTGAATTTCTCAATTTTAAGAAGTATCCATCAGCACATGAGAATGCAGTTTAAGAGTCACAGTTTGAGAGGAGACTTTCTGTTCAGTCATTTTTAAGTTTAAACAAGGGTTGGCCAATCTGTAGCTGTGGGAGAACATGCAATTTTCAGCAGTTCAGGTACTTCTTGTGCTGCAAGATATGACCCTTGAGTATCTCTCTCTTTCTCTCATATCTTCCTCATCTTTTAAGCTAGGGCATGCATTTTGCTGTTGTCACTCTAGCTCTGAAGATTTTGGTACATTGCTCGCATGCTCTGAAAGGTTGGCCAGCCTAAGCTGACATTATTGATTTGAGTAGTACCATTTCCATTACAGTAGCTTTGGAAAGCCTAGCTGGAGTAGGCAGTCATTAGGAACAGTGGGATGTGCTAGTATCTTCACTGGTAAATAGATCCATTCACTTAAAACTTGGTGCTTAAAGCGTATGGCTAAGGTCTTTCCTACAAGAAATGTTCACTCAGAGCCTCATTTTTCTCTGTGTAATAATGTGGTAAGTATGTACTAAAAATAAGTTGCTGAGATGGATCATTTTTCTTCCCATTCAGCAACTGATACTGATGAACTCAAGTGATTTAAAGTAATCCAATTGCCAGATAAAATTCCTCAGATTATGCAAGACATTTTAAACCTCTACGTTTTGAAGTATGTTTACTGTAACTATTTTTTTCCCCTCTATTTTAGTGCATAGAAAGTGTTTTAGGCAAGGCAGATTATAATCACAACAAAGTCAACCAGTGGACTGCTGCTATAGTAGAACAGTCGCTGACACATCTGGTAAAACTCGGAAAAACATATAAGTACATTGGTAAGTACAAGCAGTCATACTTTTACCACATACAATCACAATAAATAATTGCTGAAAGGTTCATTTGAATGCAGAGCTATATTCAATAGAAAGTTTTAAACAGTAAGCAAAGCAGAGCAGATACCTGAACTCTTTCGTTATGTATATTTTTAGTAATACCTGTGGTAAAACTATGGCAGTTTTACCTGGGCTAAGCACGCTAGCAACACTTAGCACAGAAGATGACATGTTACACAGTCTTTCGTGGCTGGTATCACTTTGGTGATACCACTTTTGGTATCAGTCTTTGGTATCACTTCAGGAAATAATTGCTTATCTTAAATAAAATTTTCAGTAGGATTGAGCTCCCTGTAAATATGGACATTTGAAAGACTTTAGTCTTGTATGCTAAGTCATGTCCCATTATATGCACGTCTGTGGAAGGGAAATGGAAGTAAGTAGCAGTTTAACCCACTTTGGTCCTTTTATGGAGCGTTGATGTAATAGCAAGTGTTTGCCCTGTGTTCTGTTTTGAAACTCTTGGATTCAGATTGGCCCTGCTTGTGTGGCCATTGCAGGTCAGTCTAGAAATGCTGCCTGTTACTAGAGTGTGGTTTCAGGGAGCAGTCAGCCAGTACTTTTGAGAAGGAGCTCCCATCAAGTGCAACTTCTGCTGTGCCTGCGAGGACAGGACCTGCAGTCCCGTTCTGAGGTGCACATGACACAAGCCATATCTAAGTAGTTTAAAAGATAAAAACCATAATCCCTTTAGCAAGGATTTTGTTAAAGCCATTGTCTTTATGCAAGTAAAAATAATCATGAAATGGATACCAAGTTCTTGAGGAAAATACTGGGGGCGAGGAGGGTTTCAAAAAAGGTTTTGACTTAGCTGAATGCCATCTGTTAGCCATTTGAAAATGTTACGCAGGCTTGAGTTCAGAAGTACTGAATGATTCACCTCTTCTGCTTTAATAATTAATTCCTTGATTTTATGACTGTATCTTGCAGTAACCTGTGCAGTGATGCAGAAGAGTGGAGCTGGTCTTCACACAGCAAGCTCATGCTTCTGGGATACTACAACTGATGGTAACTTTCCTCACTCAGATTAAAAATTTGTAGTAAAAGAAATGTTACTTACTGCTCAGTTGTAATAGGTTGAACATTTTCAAGAGTGATTGTAGAAGCAGTAGCTTCCAGGAATAGATGCTTGCTTACAATCCCAGCAGAAATATTTTGTTAGCGCTCGGTGCCTGCATTAAGAGCGATTGCTTTGTAAATTATGAGAAGCAGGAGTAGAAATGCCTTCATTCTGAAACAAGAGTCAAAACATTCAGTCCTCGTCAGTGACCATAGATTAGTTGAAGAGGTAGTAAAACATTGCTCGCAGTAAATGCAAGTGGGTACTCCTAAACATATCTGCCTGTCTGCTGTAAGGGGGCAGCACTACTTGGGAGGAGGACAGAACTTGGACAGAAATAGTTTGACTAACAGTATGTGTTTCAGTTGCTTAACTATCAGCCAGGCCTTGGATATGTTTTACTGCTTCTAAATTAGTTCTAAATGCATTTTTTCCCAGGTTCAAAGTATCATGGGGAAACAAGATTAAAATAATCTTATGTCTGTCACAGACTCAGAAAGGTCTTTTTAGAAGAGGGTACCAAGATTTAACTTTAAAATAGAGATGGCATTAGAAAGTCAACCAACGTTAAAAAAAAAATATCATAAAATGAAGGTAAGTAGACAAGTGCAGTTTAATCTTCATGTTTCCTTGGCTTGTAAGGCATTAATACAGTAGAAGAGGAAAAATTACAGAAGGTAAATACACAAGAATGTATTTGATCTAGTCTTTTTTCTGATTTCTCCTCTAATTATCTTGCCAATTTCAGTATGAGATTTTCAAGGATTTTTGCAAGTCCAGCTTTTAAAGAGAGATACTGAAATTGTGTTTTCCTGGAAACTGTCTTAAGCATACAAGGCTCATGTTAGGCAGTAAACAATTTACAAGTTAATGAAAATGTTTTGAGGAGTGTAGTCCATTTATAGCCAAGATGACATGATAGTATTTACCTTAAATCATACCTGAATTATTCATACTAATTAGACATAATTTACACTGCAATAAAGTGAATGTACTAAAGATACTGGCATTCTATTTTAATTTTGTAATAATCTCTTCTAGGAACCTGCACAGTGAGATGGGAAAACCGAACAATGAACTGCATTGTCAATGTGTTTGCTGTTGCTATTATCCTGTAGCTGACTGGAAGATAAATATAAGCAACACCGAAGCCTTTAAGAAAAAAAAAATAATCATCCAAACACATGGCTAGATATTTCAAACCATCATTTGTTTTTGTATGAGGAGCATACAGAAGCTCTCTACAGAGAGCATAGAGTCTAAGCCTGTTCTCATAGATTAATTATCTGAAAGCTAGCAAAAAGTTTAAAATATATGTATGTATCTATCTAAAGAGAAAGTTTTAGTAATTTAAATATTCAGAAGTATGTTAATGAGAAGATGCCACAAAGATCAATACAATTTATATCAAAGCTAATATCAAAGATACTTTATTCAAGACGAACAAACCACATCAAAGGAAAGGTCAAAGGGCAAGCAAGACTTCTCAGGATTATGGTGCATTTGGGAACAAATTACAAACACAATTCAGAATGGATATACTGTAAACAATACTGGTGCTTCATGTTTGACTAAAAAAAGCTAACTGTCACATTGAATGCTGGTGCTTGTGAATTTGCATGAGCGTCACATTTTGGTCAAGCATGAACATTTACATTGAAATAAAATCCAGTTAAGCTTTTCCCCTGGAGGCAGAAGGTGACTTCACTGGGACAAAGGTGAAATCTACCTAGTTCTAGCAGAATTCTAATTTATCTTCAGAATGAAGAACGTAATAATTGTTATCAATTCAGGGAAACATGCTGCGATCAGACATCAGCCCTTAATTCATAGTTTATAAATCTGAAAACATTCTGAAGGTACTTAAATTTTATTTTATTCCACAACTGCAGAATTTGTGACAAGCACTTTATTGATTCCTCATGCAGTAGCCAGGAGCTAGGGCAACAAGACTGGACCCACGTTACTCCAAGTAGGATTACAGTGTTCAGAGAGGAGGCACACACATTTCTAGTGGCTCTTGTTGGCTTTGGAAGCATTTATCTTAAAGCAACATATCTGTTCTTTATAGGAGTGTTTCCTACATTCTCTAAATCTAGAATTGGATCTTAGTCCTGTGAAATAATACAGTTAAGTTTTATGCATTAAGAATTCCCCTCCTGTAAAGATTTATGCAAGTTCTTAATTTTGCTCATCTGATGAGTCTTAACTTGAAATATTCCACGTGGAAGAAAAGCATTTGCACACATGCAAGTATTTGCTGGATTGGGGCCTACATTTTTGTTGATTAATGCACAAATTATATGACAAAGAGATGTATCAATACCAAAAATGCCTAAGTGATTGCTGCCACTAAGTGGCAGCTACATTAAGTTGTTTTCTCAGATGCTGCTTAAGGATAGAATTTTTTCTCTATTACTCTGTGTCTTTGGAAGAGACTGGTGACTACCTAACAGCTAACATAAGGCTGTTTTGGATTTTAACAAATGAATATTAAAGCACTACTACACAGTTTTGTTTGGGTTTTTGTTTTGGTTTTTTTTTTTTTTTTCAGATAACTGACTATTAGGGCATGTAGCAAGTGTCCTGTACACAGAACAAGCTAAAAACCATTTCATTGCTTAAATTGTGTATACATATTGCTAGTATGAGACTACAGAAGGAACACGTGTACGTGTAATTCACAATAGCATTCAAAATCTCTTGCTTTGCAGACAAATAAGAGTACCGCTTTTACCTAAGTGCAAGTAACATTAATACTGTAATATTGCATTTGCCTAACAGGCAAGTGTAGTGTGAAGATGTATGTGTACGTTGTACTGACCTTCAAATGTATAATAATTTAACATTAATTTGGGTTAGGACAGCAGTTTCTGAACTAGGTGCCAGCATCCAAGAGCTGAGTTGTGGAACTGACAAAAATGCAGTAGTTTCACTGATATTTGGGATTGTGCAAAGTGAAAAAATAAGTGGGGTAGCAACTGGAAAAAGGTTTGGTACAATTGATGCAGTTTAAGAAGTGGGTGAGTAAAAATAGTGGTGGCTGTTATCCCCCTTTAATGAGCATTTGGGTGCCATGGTCAGAAGAAATATTCCAAATAGCCACTTGTAATCTCATTTGGTATTTTTGCTTTACTTGAAAATAAGATGCACTGAGTAAGACTATCAGTTTAATGAGGCTTGGTGAAGGTTCTGCTGCAGAAGAAACCTAGAAAATATGGCTTAATTATTAAGACTGCTTCATTTTTCTTTCTACCAAAAAAAAAATAAAAATAAAGTTTTGCCTTAGTTGTATTTTTGCCTTGTGTTCTTGATCAATATAAATAGGAACTGAGAAAAATACTCCTCTTGCTTTCATTCCCTTGTATACAGTAGTGAGAACTTGGGAAATTTATTGAAGTTGTCTGTGCATTTTAGGGACAAGACCTTGTCAAAGGCTAGTTCCCAGACTTGGCCGAATTTCTTACACCTCTTGTCTACTGTTCCTCTTACTGTTTGTCTTGATGATGCAAGTTAAAGTTTTGTTAGTCCAGAATGGTTATTATGAAACTCGGGGAAAAAGTATTTTCATTCTCCATTGTATCCTAGCGAGTTTAACTTCTTTCCTGTCTTTCTTTTCCCCATCCTCTGTGGGGACAAACAGCTACTTGTATTTAATATAACTCTCAAAACAAATGCTGAATACCATTAGTTGCTTTTCCAAGTAGCTTGTTTTCGAGGATAAAACTGAATTGCAGAATATGAAAACCCACAACAACATTTCAATAGTATTTTCTATCAATATAATGTTTTCTTAGTTGTTGCAATCGGGAGGATGAGTTATTGTTAACAATGGGGGTCTTATTAATGGGACGGAAGAGTTTGCATTAAGGTATAGTCTGTATATGTGGAACTATATGTTTCTACATATAATTTCATGATTTTTCCCATGCAGATTTTGTTAATCTAAACAGAAGAGTGTGAAAGGGAAAGTAAGGAAGCAGATTCATGACTTTCCTTTTCATTGCCTGCCAGATGTCTGTCAGTAACTTGTTGCCTTTCTGATGACTGTCTTCTCGTTATACTCGACTTGATCCATGAAATGAGTACAATCCTGGTATGTTCAATTTAGATTTATGCAATCTAAAGCACCTCACAGAAGCCACTGAAATCCCAGCTTGTAGCAAGCATATTTAGAGCTGGCCATGAATGTCAGAGCACCGATATTTTAAATACACCATAAAAGAGAACATAAGCTACTGGTAGCCTGTATGCATTGGTAGAGTAGCTGCCTTATAGGGCAAGCAGGGTTTTGTTCAGGCGGCAGATCCTGTAACAAAATTTCTTACCTGATCATTGAGATGCACTGCACTGCCTCTGGTACAGTCTGACCAGGTCATTTTGTTCCCATTTAATTCGGAGAGGGATTTTTTAGCGCAGCCACGGTGTCATACAAGCACGGAACCAGACCAAACCCCCCCATCAAATATCCTGAGCTAGGAAGTTCTGCCCGTGTATCTGCAGGATGCTCCCAGCTCAAAGCCAGCACCAGTTTGTCTCTTGGGGAGTATCTTGGCTCAGATGTGGTGTTCTGTAAATGCAGCAATAAACCCAGTTCCAAAGTGGCTCCAAAGCTATGCTATCATGTTTACATCATGTTCCATGTGAGCTGCTCTAGCCTGTTGGGTCTATGCCAGGTAAGGCGTCTGTGCACATTGGCTTGTAGGTGGAATGGTTTCTCTCTTCCACCCACAATGGAAAGAAGGCTGCAGCCAAACACCGCATGCCTGCCGAGGCACTCCAATGAGTCCAAATCACTGTCAAGTACCCAGAGGTTTTAGCTCCAATGTTCCAGCAAACATCTGTTCTTAAATACAGGAAACATACTGTGACAGCAGCTTTATTTGTTACGTAAAAGTTTTCTAAAAGGGAACAGAGTAGTGCTAGAGTGACAGCTACAAACACCCCTGTAACTGCCATCCCACTGACTGACCTAAAATGACTTGAAAAGGAGAATCAGGCTTACAGAAACACACCTCACTGGTCATTATGGTTTCTGTCAGGCACTTAATGGTTACTGTCTCATGCAAAGAAGGTAGTGGGGCCACATAGCACAAGTGAATGAAGGAAAAGAGACAGAAAGGCAAGTTTTGTAGTGACACTACCATTTTAAATAGACGGTTCTACTGTATCTGTAAGTTAATTATAGAGTTTGTAATCTATGCTTACGTAGCTTCACAGTGTAGAGACCACATGGAGTTCAGAATCACAGCCATTAAAATCTTCCATTCCCAGGGGAAGGTGGCGAGATGGACTAGATGGCTCAGCTGCAAGAAACTCAAACTTCTTTCTAGTCAGCAGGTTCTCCTCCTTATAGGCCTATATTGGATATAATCAGAATAATTTCTGAACAGCACCTCCTAAATCAGAAACATCATCATATCTGCAAAACCCCCCATCATAGCTGTAAACACCTTAGGAAGAAGTTAAACCCTCTCTGCTATCTGTTCCTCTAGAGTTTACTGAAGTTTTTGAGGCAGCCTTTATTCAGTGCTTGTTCATGACCATCCGGGTAGAATTAGACGTTGGGGGAGAGGGGGATGAATGAAGTGAAGTCCTTGTTTGACAAAAACAAGGGTGATCTTTATATATATATATATATATATACCCTGTCACACAGACATATATTATACATACATTTATAGGTATGTTCATCCCTTCTATTTATCCACTTCTCTCACAATTTTGAGTCATACATGGATAATTTTGTTCATTTAGAATTTCATCTCTTGTTTATTTCCACTTCAGCGATGTCTGGGTATCCAAACAAGGGCTCTGACAACGTTTATACAAACAAACATCCTGGCCAGAGATAATAAAATTAGCATTTAGATACTAGCCAGCAGAAGTGAGAGGGCTAGGTAACAGCAAGGATGTGACTGCCTTTATTGCCACTCACAGCACTCCACTTGAGGCAGTCACGACTTTATCCAATCTCAGGCAATAACTTTGGGGTTTGTTTTCTGTGTGGTCTTCTACAGTGGCTATTGGAACTGGTCAGACCAAATCACACAAGAATCTACTGCAGGGTTTTGAGTGACGTCATTTGTTAGTTTGAAATGTCTTCAAAAATATGTAAGGACCTCACCGATTGGTGCTGTAATAGCTATATTGTGTTCATGTCTGGGCTGAACATGTTAGGAAATTAATCTTAGATGAACTGTAACCATAGTTGTAGCTAGATGGTCTGCTAATGTTGTGAACAAATTCTAGGTGCCTATTTCATGGCACTCATTATCGGTCCCCTGAACAACAGCTGAAATGATTGTTTGTAGGGAACAACTTTGCAAAAGCTAGCTGTGGAAGGGAAGAAACTGAGTAGTTTTAATTTCAGGTTTAGGTCTGGGTCAGCTGAGGCTTAGGGGGTCAGTGCTGAAATCTTTCAAGCCCTTCTCTTCTTAAGCAAACCTAAGCAATTGCCTCGGGTTTGGGTTTTATTGTTTGTTTGTTATTGTTTTGGGTTTTTTTGTTTTGTTTTAGATTTTTTTGGTGGGGTTTGGGGTTTGGGCGGGGATGGGGTTGGCCTTTTTGTGCAAAATTTTGGCTGCATTGGAGTAGCAGCTGGTGAATCCATGCTTTCCAGTTCGGGCTTCATGAATGGCTCCACGGGCAGCCAACACAAACCTCTCTGAGGCTGTGGCCCTGCTGCTGCTGGAGGGGGGATACAGCAACCGCCTGTGCCGCCCTTCGCTTAACTCACCTTGGCAAGTCGGGCTTTTGCCGAGGCTGGACGTGCCTGCCCTGGACCTCGGGCGCTTACGCTAGGCTGCCGCCCCACAGGGATTTCCCAGTTACAGGCAGCAGTAAATCCTGAGCTGGCTGCTTCAGCGCTTGAGAACACGCAGGCTACCCGCACCTCTGCCTTTCGAGGCGGGCAGGCACAGCCGCCTCGGCCGCTGGTATTGAGGATTTTGCAAGTGTGTTTATCTGTCGTGTTCTGAGGACTGGCAAACATCCCAGCCGAGCCAGATAACGTGCTCCTGTTTCAGTACCACAGAAGTATGCTGTAAGAGACAATAAAGAGGTCTTTTTGCCGTTGCTTCCAAACCGTCTCGTCGTCATCCCGAGTGCCTCTTTCACCGCCACACAGACCCGGTGTGCGAGGCCTGTAAGGCTCCGGCGGGTGGTGGCGGGGCGGCAGCGCGCCCACAGCTGGCGGCAAGCCCACCAGCCCCGGCGGTGCCTCAGGCGGGAGTGCGGGCAGGGCCCGGGGCCGAGTGGCCGAAGCTCCCCTGGTTCCCACGGCCGGCCGGTGCGTTTCAGAGCTCCCGGTACAAAAGCCCGGCGCGTCCCTGCCTCGGGTTGGGGTTTGGCGGCTGCTGCCGTCGTGGGTGCCGGCCTGAGGGACGGCCCAGGGCCCGGGCTCCACGCCGCTGCGGGCAGCGGGTAACCCTGAGGAGAAGTGGCGGGAAAGCAGGCAAACGCGGTCAGGGGGAACCAGCCAAGGTGGAAACCCCCCAGCTGCAGTCTTAAAAGTAGTAGTAATAACGCCTAACAGTAACTTTCTTACAAAACAGCACGGGGCAGTTACGGTTGTGCCATTCCCCTTGAAACGTATGTTTTCTGTGAAACTGTGGTAGCCTCCAGGAAACGTGAGCCTGCAAACGGGCTGTCGCTGCTGGCCGGCAGATAGATATCCCACAGGCCCTCCTCTTGCTTTCCCACAGGGAACTCGGAGTTAGGGCAGCGGCTGCAAGCTGTGGGTGACGGTCACCCGCCCGCCTTCTGCCTCGGCTGGTTTTGTATTAGCTGTTGGGCCTCATAAACTAAGCTTTTTGTACGCATGCTTAACTATTTATTTGACACTTTTAATTTCTGTCTTGCTGCTATTGCAAATACTTTCTCTTGAGAAGAGACGCGGGACCGCCATTCATCTATTAGACCGCAACGGTAGTGATAATCTATTGATACTGAACAGATGTTGGGGAATTAAAAATAGAACTGGTCTTATATATTGCCGGCTTCCTTCATTCACCCACTGGAGCTGGTCAAGGGGCTGTACAATCTCATAAAAATTTGCATGATGTTTTCTCTTTTATAAGCCAAACCTGAAATGGAGAAAAGCAAAGAACAGAGGCAATGTGAAGGGGCGTGGAAAACACCAACAGCTGAAACAGAAACTTAAGAAAGAACACAGAGCTCCAGATTTATTTTTTATTTTCCACATTGGTAGATGATTTAAATAAGACGCAAACTCCCAACTCGTAGGAGCTATCCTGAAATGCAACTGAATTTACAAAACTGTCTCTCCCTTTTCCAGTAGTCCATTCATTCCCTCAGCTCCTATCTCATTTCTTTAGGAAAACGGTTTAAACAAATAAACGCAGCTTGGAAACCTCGTTTAAGAATTGCTCAAACAGTAGTCACTGGAACGTGTGATCCTGGTTCTCCACAGTAATAGTAGTAGTAGAAGTAGCATTGTTATTATAATGATGTTATTATTACTGCATCACCTAGAAGCACTAAGTTGGGAAAAATGCCCAGCTATGCTGGATGTTATTCAAACATAAAAGAAAAACCCAGCTACTGTCTGAAAGCTGTTCAGTTTGACTGCGAAGAGAAATGGACGGACACAGGCAGTCCTAGGAACAGAAAGAAGCAGTATTAGCCACCCCAAAACCAGTGGTCCTAGAGAGGAATTTGAGTCCAACGGTTGTCTCAAGATGAGGACAGCGATGAAGATCTCTGAGGAAGGTCATGGCTGCACATGTTGGTGCTGACTGGTATGTCAATGGCAACAACAACAGAGGGCTAGGGGTCTGCCTACTTAGAAACTTTAGTCACAGCATTTTGAGAGTTGCACTGAGTTAGAAGTCAGACAGGAGAAGGTTTACGATGAAAATGGGAGTATTGGCAATCGTATAAAATAATTTTTTTAGTTATAGATGGAAGAGAAGAAGGGCTGGTAGTTATATTAGGAAGAAATTGTTTTGATTAGTTTTTTAAAAGATGAGAGTATTCTTGAGTTGGGTGGAGAACAAGACAAACGAGGTGAGAGGTTCCCTTTGTGGCTTGTGTGGCATTTACAAGATATGCAAAGGCCTGTCCTGGGCAACATTTCCCACAGACACTTTCCTCAGCAGGAGTAAATACCTACTCGGCACATAAGGCAGCGGTTTGCTAGCTTGCCCCGGCAGTATTTTCTCTGCTGATACAGCTTCCTTGTGCGGTTACAAAATGCAAAACCTGTCCCCATTAGCTGGCAATGAACGGTGGTTTTGTCCACTGGTAGAGAGAGAAGGGAAAGGCCCAGCATCTTGAAACAAATTAAATGACTGTGTATATTAGCTAAATAAGGAGAGAACATCTGTTACTTCTAAAGGGGAAGTGGCCATCTTAAAGGGTTACAGCTTAGTCTTTGCAAATGACTTGAAAGGAACATCATTTTCTTGGTTTTGGGGCTAGCTTCTGTTACTTACATAAATGTAGGTGTACCTCTTAAATTTTCCTAGTAGTAAGTTGCCTGTATCTATCACTCTCTGACCAAGCCTCAGAAATGCAGATTTTTTTTGCAGCAGCAGAATAGTTGGAAGATGCTGGTTTTCCTGTCCAGCCTCACAAGCCGAGACTCCTATAGTGGCTCTCATCATCTCCTCCTCTGATGACTACTGTTCCCTTTCTGCTGGCCTCAAGATCCCCACCCCAAATATTGCTACAGAGATCTTATCTCTCATCTGTCACCGACACCTGCATCCTGCAAATTTAGTTAACCACCCCACCACCCTGAAAGGATTTAGGGCATACAAGTTCCTACAGAGGGAGTCAGTGCATAAAGGGCTTAAATAGCATATTGTCTTCTTGCAGGCTATCAACAAGGAATACTGGCAAATGTTCTAAATACGCTAAGGTATTGGCCCTGTCATGCAACACTCAGGACAACACTCATATCACTACGGTTATCCTGGAGGAGAGCTGTTATTCAGAGCAGTTGCTTGGGGAAAAGCTGCTGGTATGCCCCAGGCAGTGGTGGGAGGGAACACGGCATATGAACCTGCAGTCCCCAGTTGGTCACTTCATTCATTATCATGGCTGTTCCAGTGATACCAGCTGAACGTCTGACAGATTAATGCAAATAAAGGCATTGGGACATGCATTAAATTACCCGCAACGACTAACTTGAGGCAAGATTCCCTGGCTATGTGTGCAACATGGGTTTTGGTGCCTGCCTCAGGGCGGGTGAAATGGCAGGGAAAAGGCTCACTTCCAGCTGCAGCAATAGCTGTGGCAGAGACTATAATCTTTAGAGGTTTCCTGTAAAGTGAATGCCAAGTAATATTGGGTAACTGAGCATCAGTTAGTCCTCTGTAAGCAGTATTTCAGCTCGTGTTGCTGTTCTTTACACACTGTTTTTATCATTATTTGTTTTGACTTGTAGCGTTAGGTCTTTGCTATTGAGTGCTTGATTTATGCATGTGAGAAGGACAATAGTGATGGACAATGATCCATGTACTTACTTAACCATTTGCAGCCCTATCACAGTGAGTCTTTAATGAATTGTTAACAGATGAGAGGAACTTTCATAGTTTTGAGGCAGAAGGTAGCTGCTGATGGTCTACAGGGCTCTTCTGTCCCCTCAGGGGGATTGGCTCTAGAAAGTGTTTCTCACAGTTGGTTTGTCAGTCTTTGCTGATTATTTCCTTGCTGCTGTCTGAGCAAGGTTAAGGTCTCAGAGGGCTTGTGTGAATTCGCGGCCTGAAAATGGGCTTGAGCTAGCATCGGTTGTCACAGATGAAAGGGAAGTATGAGAAAACGGCAGAGATGGTGATAAAACCACAGCGGCAACTGTCTTCATTAGCTGTTCACGGGGGCTTGCCCAGCCTTGGGTCATCCTGCAGGGTTATTCACTTATACCATGGCTGCATGAGATTGCAGGGTAGAAATCTCTTCAGTCTAGAAGGGTGGAGAGTCTGTGATATGAAACTGGACACTTGCTGTGCCAAAATGCCCAGCTCTTAACACCAGTAATGAGAACTACATTTTGGCCTGTTAACTTCAAAGAGAAGATGCCAATTGCCCTGTCCCAGTTCTTCCCTATGTCATTTCTGCACCCAGGAAAATTCCACCTGAATTTTCACAGTGCTCTCCATCATTCAAAGAGAAACCTTACAGAGCCGCAGTGCAGACCCTGGACTTTGGCACTGTCCAGTTTAACTCACAGGAGTGTAAAAAGACAAAATCAGCATAAGAAGCATCAACACTTTACTTCAAAAGTGACTTGACGAAAGATGTCTCTGCAGTCCATTTGTCCTGAAGACCATAAAACTCATGTTGAATAGTATTTGCATACTTTCTGGTCTTAACACCAGTTGACCTACAAGTACAAAACAAAATCAACCAAAGAGCTATTTGCAGGGCACTTTACTCTGTAAATTGTTCCCAGCATTGTAAAACATCAGTTCCAAGGGGGAGAGATGGTCTGACACCCCCTCAGCTGGCCTTTTCCCTCCCTCCCTCGACAATAATGCTCAGCAAGGTGGGTGGGTATTTGCGGGGGAGTGAGTTTTTTGACCATTTCCCTCATTTCTGAACAATGCAAATGAGATATAGGGTCAAATGCAGGTCAAATGCTTTACAGGATAAAAGTACATAATTTGACCCATGCATGCTGAAATGCTAGAACAGAGCAGCTCATAAATTTCCTCTATTGTAGAATTTAAAATAAAAATCATTAAGCAGGGGGAGAGAATATTATGGGAAGGGACCAATATGATGTGTTTGAGCAATGCAGAGGTGGATACAGCCGTGGTCTATTTGTTGTGACAGAGGAGGTTGCAGATGAATCATTTTATGCAAGATGCGCGCTGCACTGGTTGGAGCTGGGAGCGAAGCCCTCGTGCCTCTCCCTGCACTTGCAGTGGGCACAAGCACTTGCAAAATTGGAAAAAAGATTGTGCGAGCTGGAGATTTTCGGGAAACTTGCAGAGCTGGGGAGCAGGAAGGAGTGGGTGAGTGAAGGGGTGATAGCAGCAATTGGTAGAACAGGATGGACGGAGAGAAATCGGTGGTAGCTGGCTGGGCAGAGATACACCACTTAGGCAGGCAGAAGAGTACCAGTGGAAGGGGAGGGAATGGGGTTAGTGGAGGTGCAGAACGGGGCTGGAAAGCATTTGTAAGCTTTCAGCAAGTCTCTCAACACTTTTCCACTCTACTGCAATTAATTTTGCTTCTAGTCTGGGCTGGCTTGTGTGTGGTGAATGTAAATGAGACCAGCAGGTTGCTAAGGTCTGTATGAAATACAAAAACAAATGTGTGGTTCATGACAAGTAACTACTCTGGCTTGTGTCTGTGGAACAGACGCTGTTGTACACAGTCAGACGTGAGTATCTTAATCCTGCCAATGCTTATAACCATTAGCATCTTAATGTATGCTCCTAACTTCCTTTGAGCATATATACCTATGTGTTTGAGGTGTCAGGGCTTACACCTGGCTATGAATTCTGCAAAGAACTCATTGAAAGTTGAAAAAATAAAAAGAGTCAACATTAATTTGTTAAGAACACTCCAAAACAGAGCAGGATCCTGAGAAAATGTGCTGTAATGAGGCCTTAACATTATTTCTTGTTTGTTTAAAAGTACCTTCTATTTCACAGGCAGCTTTTTGTTTGTTTTTCTGTTTCTAATTTGGTTTAACCCACCACTTGAGGACTGAAAGGCAGAAAGTCCCCACCCAGCAGAGAAAGTCTTACAAGACTAAAAAGAGGAAGACCTATTTTGCAACCAGGGTGGTTTCCCCCTGGGACATGCATGGTGGTGAACAGACAGGGTAGCATTTTTATTGTAGGTTAAAACTTAGGAAGACTTGTATTTCATTTGCCCGTGTGCACACTTTGCAAGTATGTACCAGGGAAGGAAGGAGGACTGGATGAGACCCAGTACATATCGACGTCTCACTTGAATATATTCTTTGAATATGGCCAGGTGCCATGCCCCCTCCAAAGCCCCCTTCCAGTTTTCAAAATCAAGATGAGGCCAATGGAAACCAGAGCTGCCCGGCACCCTGGAGGGTCTTTAACTGTAAGACTAACTACAGTGAACTGGAGATGAAGGCTATTGATGAATTAATTAACTGCTTATTCCAGATGACTACATTTGGGAAGACAGAGAAAATATTATGTAAGCAGGGAAGGAAAACATGCTGAGCTGAGGCCATAAGTGAGACCAACTTTCCTCTTCAGTCAGTCTGAATTGAACTCCTAGTTGCTTCCACTAGTTGAAACAGTTATTTTAATAATCCAACAACTGGCTTTTCTTGCCATCAGCAGAGCATTTTTCATTTGAACAGGGAATTTGTGGAACTGGATGGAAGGACAGATCAAACATCAGTCCACTTCGTAAACTCAGTTACAGCCCGAGTTCAACAGTGCATGCCACACAGACCGTGCTCCTGTCTCTACTGATGGTGTCAGGAGTGCTAAGAGGTTCTTACCTCTTTTAGAGTCATCGCTGCAGATGAGGCATAGCTAGGACCAAAGGTTACTGTTGAAGGACAGCCTTAATGGGAAAACTGCTTATAGTGTTCAGATCCCACTGGAAGTGGGGATGATTCCAGAGGGTGCCTGGAGACCCTGGCGAGCATGGGCAGTGGCAGAGCTCTGCCTGAGCAAGCACAATAGATCATTTACTTTGGTACCCAGCAAATCGGAAGCTTGGTATGGATGGGAGGAAGAGTTCTGTGGTGGCAATCGACCCTCATCAAAGAAACATGGAACTCCCTCATGTCCTGTCTTCAACCATTCACTGCCATCCTCCTCCTGTGTCTCCCCCCCACTGTCTGCAGAAGCAACCTTGGGATGGATGTCCCCGCGTTTCAGAAAACCTTGCAGATGCCGCTGCAGCAGGGTCATGGTGCCACGTAGCGTTGCCTGAACTGCTGAGTACCATGTGCAGTTTCTCAAACAAAGGTGAGAAGCCACCCTTTGTTTCCAGGGCAGGCAATTTGACAGCAAAACAATCAGTTTATTGTGAAAATGATCCCTTCCCCCACCCCCAAGAGAGAAAATCCCCAAACACAAGGAAGGAGGAAATTTTCAGCGAGAGGCCCAGCCGATAGCAATGGTCAGATTCCAAGCAGTGGCACTGGGCCACAAAAGAGGACTGTCCTTTAAGCTCACCTGTAGCCTGCTGTCCTAGCCTTCTCCTCTGGGTGAATGAGGAACACTGTATGTCCTGCCTGGGAAGTGGTGGTGCTGTCACAGCCACAGCTGTCTAAGAATTTAACACAGGCATGGGCTTTATATCTAATGTAAGTGTTGTAAAAGTTGTTTTATTAAGAAAAGGTCTGTGTTTAAGCTGGATCACCAGTTAAACCACTGATTTGGGGAACTTCTGTAGAGCAGGCAAGCATTTGGAAGAAGGGCTTTACTCCCTTACCACCCAAGAAGACAGCAGCATTGACTTAAAACAGTACGACTAACATCCCTCTGTGCTTCGCTGAAGAGTAGGGAGGACTCAAGCTAGTTTGTTTTTCATGTTTGTATTATTTCAGTGCTATCCGTTTCACTCATATATCCAAGATTTTAAAAAAACTTCATATTCAGATGATGACTGATAATGCATGGCTTGCTGTTTTAGCAGTATTTAACAGAACAAACCTTTGAAAGAAACCGAGAAGCTCTCACCTCCTTATTTATTAATAAGCACAGAATTCCTTTTTCTGAGTTTGAGTTGACAAACAACCCCTGGTACAAGTGTGCAGCAGCTCAGGGAGTGTCATTACAACTGGCTGAGTAAGGGAAGATCTCTGGAGTTTTAAGAACAAACATTGCAATGTTTAGAAAAGTAATGGGTGAACTAAAATACACCCCTCCAAGACTCTTCACATAATAAATGTGCTGTCTCCATTAGACAACTTGCAATTCCTCTTTGCCCACTTTCTAACAGTATAAAGGCTGATCATGTTTCCATTAAAATCAAAGGCAAATATTTCAGTGCTCTCTGTATGGGACGAGAGCCTTATTATGTTTCAGTAGCAATATTTTTTATTCCACAGAAGAAGTTTCTTTAATTTTGCTTATGTTCTATTCTGATTTAATAGGTGTGTTTCAAACAGAATTATGTGGATTTAAATATGGCCCTTCTGAGGGAAAGAACTGAAAAATTGCCCACCAAGAGTTGATCTTTGCCAGCACTTGCCAGAAACTGATATTAATAAATAAGAATGGGTAAGCTGTCCTTCTGAAGTAGCATGGAGTGCTTGGATAACATTTAAAAATGGTATAAAGGGAGAACACATCCTGTCTGGCAAGTTGAGGTGTAAAATATGATACATGCAACCAGATGGCTACACAAACTTGCTTGAAATTGCAGAAAGAGACCACCACTTTCTTCTGTGACAGTAAGAACCTGTCAGAAAGGTCTTGTGCTGTATAAGAGCTATTGCAGTGCTTGGCTGCGGAGTTTAAAAGTCACTAAGCAGGTGACTGAGCTGAACAGGAGACCCATGGTATACTAAACTGTGGCTTTTTCAAGGCTTTTTGCACTTCTTTTTTCATTTTTTCTGTGCTGCTGGTTTTAATGCTTTTTTTTATCTGCTGCTGGTATTAAAAGTTTTGGTTCCTTTTTTTTTTTTTAAGAATCTGTTACCTGTACTGTATATACAGAAGTAACGTGCTACGTATGGGTGTCTTATATGCACCAGAAACTTTATTCATAGCTATTCCAGCTACTGCCCACATGATCATTGCTTTCTCAAAGCTGGTTCACTATCAAAGAGGAACAGCTGAACAATAGGGCCAAAAGCACTGTATGCATTTAAGAATGCTTCAGAAAATACCTATTAAATCATTTAGCAACAAGTTTCTTCAGCCTTGAAAATCAGAAATGGCAGTCTTAAAAACACAAAATCTCTTCTTATCTGGATCCCTGTACTGTGAGTTTGAAGATGTGAAACCAAGAGCGTTCGAAGCAGCCAAGCGATGGCTCACGTGCCGGGTGCGGGACTTGGTTTGACTCTGTCCTCATCATCCCCCCACAGCTGGGGTGGGGTTAGGACTCAGAAATCCAGGTGGTTTCTTTCCAGTTCTCTGCTTTTCTAAAGAGGAACGACTGCTTTTCAGCTGCCTGCGTTATCTCTTGGACAAGATGTTTAGGCTTGTATTCGGAAGCCTGAAAGATGCTGGTGTGCAAAGGAGATTTCCTCTTGCAAGGAACAATCTTTCCCAGTCACCCTTCTCCAAACCCCCCTAGTTCCAGGGACTGGCTGCAGCCAGGATAAACTGTCTCCTAATAGCAAGCATTATGCTAGAATGCTTTATTGTTTAATAGCATTAAGCTTTATCAGCGTGAATTGTCTCCCAAATGCATATGGCTGCCTAGACCCTTCAGCAGTCATTATGAATAATAGGAGGATAAAGGCAGTTAATTGAGGGGAAATATCCTCACACAGACAAAGAAAATAGATTTCTACTAAATTGCCAGGACGCAGAGGGCAGTGCAAACTTCCCTAAGGTAAAACTTGACTCTTTTACTCTACCACAGAGCCAAAATAATTCCCAAGCAGCAAAGGGATTTGTGTTAGTGTAGCTGAGATTAGAAGCTGGGCTGTCCTTCCCAGACTCCAAACAGAAAAAGAGATCCAGTCTTTAGACTTTGTATTGAACGACTCCCACATGCTTGGAAGTTAGAAATTTTCCTTGTTAAAAATGAAGTGTACTCCTCGCGGGTCAGCTTCTGAGTTGCTGATGCTCTGCTTGTTGAGTGTGTCAGCTAGGCCCTCGGGTCCACAGAGAAAAACACCTATTCTGGAGCTGTTAAGAAAATGAAAATACGGTCAGGAGCTAGGTATGGAACAGTTGGATGTTCTTCATGTAAATCAATCTTACATTCTGTAGGTGCAAGCTTTTTTTCTCAGTTAGAGGAACTAAAGTAGAATGGGATGTCTATCCCTAAAACTTATAACCCCTTAAAACTTGCAAGGCACTTACTGCTGCTTCTAAAACAAATGGTGAGCTAAATCTCAGCTCAGGAGAAGTCAGTGGAGACAGGTTTATTGACCTCAGTGGAATCAAGGAAATAGAGCTTCAAAGAGCTTATGGCACAAATTCTTGAAAGGAACTTTTCTGGTTTTTTCCCTACTAATTTTGGGTGCTCAGCTAAAGGTCATCCATATTCAGGTTTTGTTTTTTGAGGAAGAAATATTTTTGGAGGTATTTAGATGTCACCTGATATTCCTATCTACTTGAGCTGGAATGATGGGGTATGTTTTTTCTGAATCTTCTGCTAGTAATTAGACAATCCATGAAGTACCTCACCAAAAAGGGATGATTTTTAAAAAATTGTAGGTTAAAACAATTTGGTCAAGACCATAGATCCTGTCCACGGCTGAAACAAGAATAGAAAATACCTGGAGATTGTTAGAAAAAAAATGCTTCTCTAGCTTTATCAGCCAAAAGAACAAGATTGTGCTATTATGGCATTTAGTTAGAGGAGGTCCATAGACACTATTGATTTGTACAGGTTTACCCAGGATGCTTCCCCGCAATAGTTTTGAACTCATTTTCCCAGTTAGGTCTTCCATACAAGGTTTTCTGTTTAAGGCCTGTAATCACATCTTTCTCTTCTTCATGATGCATTACGAAGTGAGTGGCCTGTGGGAAATGAAACAGAAAGGACAGCGTAAAGACAGAGTTAGATGTAGCAGCATTATGTCCTGTTAAAAAAATAATAATATCAATATACACTGAATTATTTCCAAACCGAGAATATGGAATTTATGGTGTTTAGCAAGGAAAGCTAACATTGGTAAAGTCCTGACTATCAGTGTCTATCATCTCCTCCTTTTCCCCAGATTGGGCGATCTCAAGAGTTAAAGCTCTGAAGCACTGAACACAGCAATTAATTACATTTCTTTTGCAATGAACTGGTTTAGTCTAAGAACTGTAAAATAAAGCTATGAATTGAAACTTTCACTTCAGGTACAATAATACAACTCCCTTGACCTTAATGAAGTTCTGCCAGTTTGATCTCTGGAAGCTTTGATCCATATGAGGAGGTCTTGTTCACTCTCCCCGTGTGACTTTCGCCTAGACCAGCTAAGCTAAGTAAAGCCAGGAGGAGAAGATGTGGTTAAGGGCATAAGTTCAGGCCTTGCAGAGCTCTGCAGCACTTTTAGATGAGAAAAAAGTTACAGGTATCTTTCTCCCCAAGGGAAAATTCTATGGCTTTTCTTCTTTCCTTCCTGTTTTTTTTCCATTGCATGTGTGGTAACTTCCTACCTTGCTCCTACCCCTCCCTGTCCGTCTAGCTGAGCTATAGCACTTTAGGCACATGGTGAATTTTACGATGGTGAGATGTAAGTAAAATAAACCAACCCTAAAAGTAACAGAGTGAGCACCTTTCCTGACTCAATCATGCATTCGCAAGTGGCTCACGGAAGAGCTGCTCCTTTGTATCCCCACAGCGACCTCCATGCATGGGACCAGATAGAGAACTCACAACAGTCCTGAAACAAATACGCTGCCATCGCTCAAACTTTGTGCATTGCCTTCTTCACTCCCAAATGCCATTAATTATGCTTTAAGCAGTATTAGCTGTCTTAGAGATACTTGCATGGTCACCTGAGGTTGCTGCTGTGAGGAAAGACTGCTTTCCAGAGTGCACATCCAGAGTAAACCAGAAAGGAATTGAGAATGCACATTAGCAGCTGATCCCATATAACTTCTGATGGGTAATGCCTGTCTGCATTTGAAACTTCTGAGAGCCAGATAGAGGCCCAGGATAAAGACCATTTGAACATTTATCAAAACATAACAGACTTGATAACATCAGCCTCAGTGCATATGGAAGTGATGTTTTCCTCTGTGTTGTTACCTGAGATTCATCCCAGCCTGTAAGGTAGATGTTATAGCTGAGAAAGTCTGCGTTATTCCTCTCCTGCATTTGAGCCTCCAGAGATTGCAAGAGGTCAGCAAACCATTCAAAAGCATGAGTGTCCCTGCAAAGCCAGTAAAAATAAATCTGGAAGAGACAAGAGTGAGCTGTCAGGGGACATAGGCACTTATGGTTTCTGGTTTATGTCTGCTGGCAGAATGAGGATTGTAGAGTTCTTGTAGAAATTGCCCTGACCACTTCAGTAGATGGGTAGGCTGGCATCGAGGGTATTTAGGAGTTTTGACGCTGGGAGGGTTGTGAAGCAGAATGAGTGACTGCAAGAACAAGGAAACATCTTTCTGTTTCTCTTCCATCAGCAGGCTACATTATTAGTTCATGATGTTTCCCCACTTACATCCTTGTAAAACAGTTTGTTAGGACATAAATTAATGATTTAGAGGTAGACTCTATCTCTCTGTCTGCTGGCAGGCAAGGTAAATTAAAGCAGGTAACAAAACCAGTTCTGTTCTGTGAATATGACCATAACTGCAGAGTGTGACCACGCACCTCTGCCCAGGGAGTTTCCAGGGGCAGGAGGGGAGAGGAGGATGGTAGCAGTGCTCTTCCACTGACATAAAGTTGTGCTTTCTCTGTGCTTAGGGAAGGAATGCAATATTTGCACGGGCTGTATTAGTGCCTTGGACTTTATATTTCTCATGCAGATTGAACAGCATCTCCACTGCACATGGAAGTCCCCAAGGCCACAGTCAGGATTTGCATGTGTCATTTTGCTCACAGGCTATGTCTCCTTTTATTATGTTTTTGCTTTTGACCCTCCTGCTTCCTTGCCTGCTAGTCTTGTGAGGTAACTGGCCTCTTCTCGTAGGACTTACACATGTCTGGAGCCAGATCACCTTTGCTGGGCCTGTTTTGATTTGGGCTGTCAGCCCTTGAACAATTACATGGGTTCTGGGAAAGAGGACACGTACCTTCTTGAGTTTTAGGTTGGTCGCATCGTGGCAGTATTTGTACCAGACAGACTTGAGTACAGATGCAAAGGGGGTGACCCCTATTCCAGCTCCAATGAGCATAACAGTTTCATAACTGAATACATCCTCGCTCGCTGTTCCAAAGGGGCCGTCCACAGCTATTCTGAAATTGAAAGTACACTTAATAAATCAATAGTGAATATTTATTAGCACCATTTAAAACAACAATAAAAAGGTAAGGTGTTTTTCTGCTACCATGCACATTTGAGCTTAATACTAGTCAGCAAAAGAAGACGTAGGGTTGATAGGAAGAAACTGTAAAGAGCCAGTTAAGGCCCACATCCATGATGGAAGTAGTTAAGGATTATATCACAGGTGCCACCAAACTGGTTGAGAAAATTGAAGCTATTGTAGGTGTTGGTCGACTTTAGCAAGGTTGGTAAAGGTTGGAGACTCTTTGTACGTACTTGGGCAACTTCCATGCCTCCTGGAATTCTTGCTTATCACATCCGCAGGCATTGAACAAGCCCTCTGTCCAGTCTCCTACAATACGGATGTGAATGCTGAAGTAATCCTCTTCTGGAGCAGAGGTTAATGTAAATGGATGCCATTCCAGTTTAGACACTGCTGGACATTTGACAAAAATGTATTGCCCCACCTCCATCTTGAAGCCCTTCTTCATCATCTGGAGCTCAATTGTCTTGAAGGGATGAATGACCACCTACAGTGAGAGAGATAAGGGGAAAAAAAGGGAAAAGAAAAAGGCTGTCTTCACTGTTCACTGGATGTATCTACATCCTCCATCACTAACATCATCATCTACTATGAGACCAAGGAAAGCAGGTGAAACTTTGTTCCCAGCAGAACTGGGAGTGAGGAACAGCACCTGACAGCCAGATGAAAGACTGCAGAAGATGCTCAATTTTTGGTTGAAGTACTTTTTCACACCATGCTTGCAGTCACTCCAAAAGGGACAGGTCAGACTGGCACGTCTTGTAACACATCACCGGATCTATGTATGCACATTGTTAATTCTAGATGCACCATACACAGTGGCACAGACCACAGTGTTAATGGATCTGACTGTATATATAGGGACAAAAATATAGGGCTGTCATACAGATGGGGAATTGAATAGATAGTACCACCAGAAACTGATGTTTTCGTGTTATAGCTGGGTGGGACCTATAATATGGGCATTTGCATTCTGTCTGTCTTTAGCCAAGAATAAATAGAAGAAATATTCTAGAAGCAAGGCTAATATTTCTGTCACTATGCTTTTTTTAATCCTAAAGTTGTCTGCCAAGGTTATTTTCATTTTTCAGAAGAGATATGCAAGAGGGAGAATCAAGTTTATCTATCCATTTATGTAGGTATTAAAAATAGTGGCTAATTATCTGCCAATAGGGCACTAAGCAGGTGCCATAGACATATGCTGTAGAAATGGCTCAGAGATATTTTGGTAAAATTACCAAAAAGCAGACTAGCATATAGGAGCCTTCCTACATGTCAGCATTGTGCCAGAGCACAGTAGAGACATCTAATGTCATCCCCCAAGCCCTGCTATGATTTGAACAGGGTACGTCCACAAGATGCAGCACAGTGCCATGTGAGGAAATTACACTGGGAAAGGCCAGGGTAGTTTCTATATGTTTGAGCTTACTGCTGTGCTAATTTGTCTGTCAGACCTTCAGAACCAGCATTAATATCTCTGCAGCACACCATGGGGAATGGAAGCTCAACCTTAGCTTTGGCTGCACAAAATAGGCACCCCCTAACTCTCCTTTTCAAGAGTCATTTGTTCTGCTGAAGAATCAGAATTCCTAAACATCTGGGTAGTTTTGAAAACAAAGATTTGGTATCTTAAATTACTCTTAAGGCTATGGAATTTCTACATTGTGGAATTTTTAATTCAATACAAAGAAAATTAATTTTTCTTTCCTAAGAGTCAGTCCTGTGCCTTAGCTACCTTCCTCTTCTTGCTCTCTTTTAGAGGCAGGCTGCATTTAGAAGTTAGAGGTTAACACCACGATAGCAAACGGAACATTCCTTTCACTGATAACATTGTCTGCTGCGTAGGAGCCACTGGCTTTGCTGCACCATTTGGAAAAATTGATAATGTTTTGCCCGGTGTTAAATGTAACGTCAACACATACCTTTGTGATAACAACCTTCTGCTGTGACCTCCAAAACCGCACCAACCTCTCACACAGGTACAAAAACATGGGACCTACTACCCACTTCCATGTCTGTAAGCAGAATAAAATGAAAACCCGGATGATGAAGATGGCAACTTAGATTAAACTGAATCCTGGAAATGCTATGAACAGATGTGAAATTCAGGTAATCTAGATTAGGGAACCTTTAAGAGATATGTCACCTTCAAAATTACTTCTGGCCAGACAGGGAATTTCTTTCTCTGTTGAGGGTAGCAGCTGGCTTTTTAGTTGCTACTAGAGTGACAGCAAAGAGTGATATTTGTCTAAAAATTAAGGTAACTAAGTGAAATGTGGAGTAAAGCTCTGAATGCATTATTGACTCAGGTCTGTATTACTGCAGGAAAAGATGTAGTTTCTGTTAACAGATCAGTCTAGATGTGAATGAACAACCAGCCCTGTTAGTCAATAAAAGCTGAAGTTTCAATGTCACATTTCCAGAGGCATTAATTTTCTTTTAATGATCATTAGTCCATTAATAATGTGAAGTGATTTATTATGTGGATTATAGCACTTTCTAGAAAACCCCACAAGCCACAAAATACATTTTGGGTAAACAGTTCTCAGGTACAATTTTCTCGTTGCTTTGCCTGTTAATTGTGCTCATTTTATGGCACAGTGGAAGTGGGTTGTCTGTCTGTCTGTAGTCCATTTCTGCTTTTAATCCATTGTGTCGAAATCTATTGCTTTATGTAGAGAAAGCTGCCACTGAAGAACACTGGGGGTTACATAGCTGCTTTTTGACAGCAAATGCATATGTTATTTAGCAAAAAGAGTACAGCATAAACATTGTAAATTGGATTTACACTCAAGACAACTGTTCTTACCATAGGAGGATTCCCTGAAAACTGGGGAATTGGGCAAGCCCCCTTCTTCCCCCAGTGAGTGAAGTTCTTGTAGCAAATCTCTGGATTATGTTCAGCCAGACTCGCAGCTGTCTGGCCCCGTACAATACGCCTGGAAAAAAATAAAAATCATTAAGGCAATGAAATGAAAATGAAGGTATCTGTCCCTTATTGTTATTCCATTTATGTACTACTCTATTTATGTACAGTTGTGGACTTCTGCAGTGCTACAGCTTTGATACAGCTTTACTGCTCTAATCAACCCACAGAATTGCTATTAAAATGATAGATATGGGGAGAAAAGTTTGTGGGGGAAAATACTGACTACGAGATTAGGTGAAGAACTGAGAAGTATGTCCATTACCATTTCCAGGATATGGTCACAATAGGAAAGCTTCATTCTTTTCAGAGTTACCCTACTTTTTTCTTCAATGAAAAGAAAACCTGAAGTGGGCAAAGTAATCAATTTCCTAGGGACAGGTACAGAAATTATTTCTGTTGTTTATCTTAGAAACTTGGAGAGCCCTTTCCAATGTACATCCTTCCTTTGACCCTTCCTCTCAAGCTGTGGAGTAGCTGTTCAGTTGGTGTGAATGAACACAAATGCTTCTGACGCAAAGCTGCTATGCCAGCTATACCAGCTTGCGTCAAATGATGATCTGGCCTCTATATTCTTGCTTGGTTAGGGGGTTTTGTTGTTGGTTTTTGTTGTATTATAGAGAAGCCTGATTGCTCCAGTTCAGCTATATTTCCAGTGGCGGAGCTAGTGCTGAAAGACAGTTTCAGTTTTGAGGGGGAAAAATATATTCTGACCTTGTTCACTATTTCTTGCCTCTGTCTGGAGTTCTGCCAACCTCAGGGGTGAGTGAGAATCCCCCAAATGATGGTAATTATTAGGCTGAGGGTCATAGTAGAGAAATTCAGATTGAGATTTGCTGCCTTTCCCTAGAAATGGTCTGATTCTGATCAGGGTGTTCAGTTATCTGCCAGCGTGATTCGGTTGATATCTCCTTCCCACGACTTCTCTTTCTGCTTTTCTAGCTCAGTTTCTATTAACTAGACTGTGTTTATGATGCTTCAAAAAAACATGGTATCAAAGTCATACGTATGCCTAGCCTGTTCACAATCTTGAAAGTTAAATGATTGCATTGCTCATAAATATTACTAATGAACCTCTTCCTCATTAAAGGTTTGATTAACATCCTGCCTGAAAAATAAAGGGAAGGAATGACACTGTCCCAGGAGCATCACGAGTTGCAGTTTGCAGGAACATCACCAGTTGCAGTTTACTTCCCCACCAGTGACAGCGGGTTCAGCTGAGCCGCCCGCTGGGATGAGTTACGGGAACAGGAGGAGCCCATTTCCTGCCACTCCTCACCCCATTGCTTAAGGGAAAGTGGGCCTGAGGGGTTTTGCCTTGCCCTATGCTCCATTCAAGGTTTGACAATGCTGGTACCCTGTACAAGAGAAAGAAAACACTTATTTTCCCTTATTACTCAGTGTAGATGCTCCTTCGGTACTGCAATTAAGCTTTCAGCAGTATAGCCTTATAATTACTTCTTTTTTGGCTGAAAGTGTTACTTTAGCTTCCAAAGCAGGTTGATCTGCATCTCTGTACTCTCTCTTTATGTTTACTGTGATGGGAAGTTCGGGACATCTGTCTGTGACACATAGCTCATGCACAAAAAACATCAGTGCTGCAGAAGTGCTGTAACAGCTTGTAACGGACAAGAATCTGCCCCTTCGATTCGATTATCTTTGGTTCAGTTTTCAGTATATACATATAGGTACGTATATATATGTATATTTGACACATGGCCTTCTGTCTCTTGAGATAAACTGACATCTATGCCTCTCTCTGTTACTTTGAGACTGTCAGGCCGTACTTACTCCATAACATCCACCTAAGATGCCTTCCTTGAGTGCAAAAAGCCTGTCCAATATTTTTCAATGTATTAGTATTTTCTCTAAACTCAAAATGTCATTCTTGCCTTTAAGGCCAAATAAGCGAGGCCACTGAGTTCACACCCAAAAAGCATCCTTCCCTCTACAAATAATAATATTCCTGAGTTTATCTCCTTCCAAAGGATAGCTGAACTTCTCTGACAACCGAATTCAACCCCACTGCTAACTAAACTCTTGTATTTTCAGTACAGTGCAGTTAAAATGGTGGAAGTATACTGAACATCCAAGTAAATAAAAAGTCAGCTTTTATGAAGTATATGCTCCTCACTGACTTCTACGAAGAGCAATGCTTGCTTTCTGATAGCATTGTGTCGTAACTACTGGCAAATTTGGACCTTTTGCCAATAACTATACAATATTTGCTGCAGAAAACATGAACCACTTGTTCTTTTCTTTCAACAGGTTTTACTCAAACCTTCTCCTTTTTTTGGAAGTTGGAATGGACAAATATGCTGGTGGTGATTCTTATCTGCCTTCTATTTTTGTTTTTCCTGTTGTAGTCTCATTTCTGTCTTTTTTCTAGCACTACCGGACTGAGAGGAAGTGTTTTTGAATAGTCATTTTTGCCGGGCATTTTTAAAGCACACTTTCTAGTGCACCTAGAATTTCCTTTAAAATGGACAATACAGTATAATTATGAACTATGAAATGTGGCTTGGATAATTTAGCCTTTTTTTTTTTTCCTTTATGCATCAGTTCTGTGGTTTTATAAAGTGGAACTAAATTTCATTTTTCTAAGTGCTAAAATTGTGTTTGCGTAGTGCTAAAGTTGTTTCATTAGGCTTTTCAGCTATTTCAGAAGAAGGTATGGAATGAACCAACAGTGGAAAAAGATGTTTGGCATTTGGAAGTTACAAAAACTTACAGTTGTCTTTATTTGAGCTGCAACAGCTAAAAATCTATTCTGAAATGTTGGTGATATTAAAAGTTCATCCAAGTCTGAAAGATAAGTCTGTGTTATTATAGTTTTCATTTACCCAACAAAATCCTGTGCCCTTTGTCATCCTTACAGGCATGTGTGTGATGCAATTCCTTTTAGGAGAGAAAGATAAATTAACAATTACAAACAGGAACCTTAGAAAAGAGCTTTCCCATTAAAATACCAGAAGAAGTGGAGTGAGCTGAATTATGCAAGTCCCATAAAGCCTCATGCGTATAAATAGCTTGTTGCATGTATCAGTGAGAACCTCTTGGCTCTCAGACCCTCTGTTTGCCCATCATTACCATAAAAAATAACTGCTGCTTAGTGACTTAAGTCCCTATACTTAGGTGTGTAGAGAGCTTTACATTATGATACAGTAGTTATTGTGTATTGTGTGATAAGTGCGAATACTCACCCAGCACCATGGATGACAAGGCCAATGAAGAAGATGACAAAGAGATGGTGGGTGTACCAAAATACTTCAAAATACGACCTTCGGATGGTTTTGGTGGATGACGTGATGATTAGTATGAGGGCCAGGGTGATGATAACGCCAGTGAGACCAGCCAAATATGTGAAAGCCACATACAGGCCCCCCACAGGATTCTGTGAAAGAATTGCACACATTGGTCTAAGGAAGGGGTTGCATCAAAGCAGAGCCAGCTGAACCATCGGTCTGTCCCACTCGACAAATCCTGTACCTCATTGTAGGTTTTAAGTCACCTTCCATGAATTTGCATGCCAACAATGCCCCAATCCCACTCCACTGTTGTTGCGCTGCAGATTTACTTGTACTAAAGTAAGTGGAAGTAGAAAGGGTTTTCCACCGATTCACACACCAAACACTGTTTCTCACTCTGCCACTGCTCAGCAGTACGGGCTTGGGGAAAGTGAACGCTTCTGCAGAGCTCTGTTGTTACATCCACATTTAGGGAGCTAAATGAAAGTGCTCCTTTTCAGTGGTGTTGTGCAGCTGTGGGTCTCATAACTCATACAGAGATCAGATGGTCGGTGCTTCTGAGGAATAGGGAAGTTCCTTATTTTGGTGTTGTTTTTTTTTTTTTTAACCAGAGTTAAGGAGCCCACGTTCAAAACTTTTGCCTTGGTATCGGTATGCCCTTCTGTATGCCACATCTACCTTAGTCAGAAGACTTTTTTGCAGGGTATTTGTTTTTATGTCATGTTTTAAATCTACTTTGAAATCCTGAGGTGAAAAAGTTTATACTACCAAAATTCAGCTACAATATTGCTCACAAATATAGAAGAATGAATTGGGCAGAGTTTTGCTGCAAGATGGTCCAAACCCAGACTGTGCACACCAGAAATAGGCACTCTGCTCAGATTGTTTTATATAGTCATCTAACCAAGTGTAATACTGATTCTTCACAGCCTGATGTCACTTACCCCAATAGTTTTTCTAAAAAAGTTGATATAGCTTTCATTTGGGTTATCACCAAGGCTAGAAAGCACAGCTGCCAGAGTTCCTTTCTCTTCAACACGGGCTTGCACACTCCACTCTACATTGAATAAGTGCGCGATGGTGTGAATTGCTAGGAGTGACAGGAAAGAAATAATCAGGGTTAAGGACAATAAAGGTACTCAGTGGTTTTGGCTATCATTTTAAACTTTGTAACATTTGGCAGCTGCAGTTTAAGACCTTTGCCACTCTCACCTTCTTCGTCACAGTTTCAGATCACCGACATGTTTTACCATTAAAGCTTTACCATCTGAAGTTTACGTCTTTTTGAGTGGGGGGAAGGAAAGAAGTAAAGGGAAGAAGTTTCCAGCTTTCAGCAATTCAAGTGGAAGAGCAGTACCCTAATTTTATGCCTGGGAAACTGAAGCATGAGATGGTTTAAATTATTTGTCAGGATCATCCAGAAATTCTGTAGAAGAGCCAAGAAGTGAATCTGGATCTCTTTGATGTCACATTTGCTAGCACTGCTTTGCTCTGCTGTATAGTTAATAATCACTGATAATGTTCTTGCTGAGCTGAATGTGTCCCACAAACCCAGTACAGCTGAGGTGCTTCACACTATTTCCACTACGCATTATTGCAGGGGTAAGCCGTACAACACTTTGCATAATTTTTCCCCTTTTGTATCACCAGATACTTATTCACCTTCAATACAGGGCCTGATGGGTACAGATCTAACACCCCCAAACAATCCATCTCTGCTGCAGACCTCCTCTGTGGTCTTACATTAATTAACTGCATTGTCCCACTCGTTTTCTATGAAGTGGTGATGACATTTCAGCTGCAGCTCAGAAAGGGAACCTGCTCAGCTCAAGTAATTTACTGATATGAAGACTGTTCTAGGATATATGATTTGTAACGTACTTGCATTGAGAAGTGACAAATTTGATGAAAAAAAAAAAGATGTAAACCCCTTAGTTTAGGAAATGAGAGATAAAAGATGAAAACATTTCCATGTCCAAGCTTTTTATACCCTTTTCCTCCATCATTTCTATTATTTGTTTCAGACATGCCATCTAAGAAGTAAGTCTAAACAAGAATTAAAGCCAGGTTCTCAGGTCATTGCCAAACACCCTTTATTAAACAGTGGCATAAATGGTGCTGGCAGTTCAAGAGAAAAGTATTCGTTCTTATTTATCTTTTGCTCTCTGCCAGTTGCAGAATAGTATTTGGAAACTGATTTAAGCCTTAGAACATGCTGACTCCTTTAGGTTAATGAAATCAGGTCTCTGCCCATATCCTTAAGTACTTGAATCCCACCCAGATTCTGTGCAAAATGCACGAGAAAGCAATAAACAAAGAAACATTTGAGTACCAACCAGTATGAAGGGCGATCATCCATGCCACCATTTTGTGAAAGGTGAGGTTCCTGTCCAGCTGTCGTCTGACGCGGGTAGAGCAACACTTTGGGTTTGAAGAAAAAAAGTATTTTAATACTATTTGTGACGTCTCTGCATACTTATTTAAATGCAGTAGCAAAAAGAGAGGCCCTGAGCACAACAATTGGTGGCATTGCTAGTAAAAATCTGGAATTCCTAAATATAGACAAAAAACATTTCCCCCCATACTTCAGAATATGGGAATAACAGATTATGTTTTAACATGTCCCACTGAAACGAAGTATTTGACAATGAGAAAAATCTTAACATCCAGTATGACAAAAGTATATATCTTATCTGTGTGAAATTACACATTCTAAACAGGAGGAGGGATCACAGTCTGACACGGCAGGGTGGCTGCCTTGGTAGAGTCTCAAGTTGCCACCTAGCATCAGGATCCTGTTGTGGTTCACACTGTAGAAATGGACTGTAAAACTTGGGTATAACTGTCTCAGGGAGCTCCCACCCCAAATGTACTAGTCTGTTATGCTCGGTAATATGAAGTGATTCCCTCCCCAGAATACCGGCTGTACTTGCCAGGCATTCACTTACAACTTGTTGCTGGAGTTACCCAAAAAGATACAGAAAGAAAAAAATCTCTGCTGATACAAACTGAAGAAGTTGGTTCTTAAGAAAAACAGAATGATATTTTCATTGAGGATGATGACAGGTTCCTAACAGGCCCCATCTAAATTGTGCTGCGGTCAGTGGGGGTTTTTCTATAACTTCAAGTTCCTGTAAAGCTAACGTTTGCTGTCTCCACGCAGTAGAAAGCATGATTATCCTGTATTGTAGCTTTATATTGCTTTCGCTGACTGGCAAAGGGAAGAAAACACCATTTCCTCATAAGAACCATGTAGAAGTTTCACACAACAAATTAAGAGAGACCAAAATATTCTCCCAGCTGTGCGCTGGACATTAACTTTGTAGATGGCAGGGTAAGGTAACGTATCGTCCCAGCTAATAGGGTGGAGCTGATCATCCCAACCATCCAGGAGTGAAACAGAAGAGGGGATGATGAAACACCAGAACAATTTGATTTCTGATTTGTTCTTTGCTTAGTGGAGATATATCAGCAGTGGCCTTACTCTTCCATACCAGTAAGTTTCTAAATATCCCATGCATATTAACTGTACAGATAAAATAGATGAGCAGGGAACAATTCTCTCCTCTGGTTATTCTCCCACTGTGACACTGATTATAGGGCAAAATCTAACACTCTGGGGCTATTGCAATGACCTCAGTGGACTATAACAACAGCCAGGAGAAATTTCGCCTTCTCTGTATCATGTGTCTTGAGACACAATTAAAAAGATTGTAGAATAAACTGTAGCATAGTGAGGAAGTGGCAACTTGGCTTGACTGCCTTGATCTTTCTGTTTAAGAAGCAGAAGGCCAAGCAATGGCAAAATGCTGTAGCTAGATTCAGTAGTGAGGCTCATTAACAACAGCGATGAATACAGCAATAAAGGGCATGAAAAGACAATACAGCTGGTCTTTCAATTAATAACAAATAACTTTGTAGCACATGATTTTTGGGTGGCAGGAGGTAAAGGGCAAGAGGTGCCAGCACATTCCTGTTGAACAGTGGGGTTGAAAAATTCTCCCCTCTACTTAACCCCAACGACATTGCTGTTGGAAAGGTCACTACCCTTTCAGTAAGTTATGTGACATTTTTAAATCCTGCTTTTTCTTAAGACATCCTCACAGGTGTTACTTGCAGAGCATAGCTAATTAGAGACAACAGCAGAACAAGCACAAGTATTTGTTTTATTGCAAAAAGCAGCTGAAGTTAAACAAACTCCATCTAACAGCCCTGTTTTATGCCCCCCCCCCCCCTTACCTCCCCACCCACCCTCAGAGCCCTTCGCTTCCTTGTACAGCATCATTAGCAAGAGAGCGAGCTGCAGGCAGGCAGCAGAAATGGAGCTGTAGATCTCTGCACGGTTCTCACTTGCAGACTGGGTGTAGCCTGAGTGAGACTGTATCCCAGTGCCCGAGACAGAAGGACTTACTCTGTAGCTTGAATACTAAGATAAGAGGCACAGCTTTGTCGGGATCCTGGTTAGAAAAGTCAAGTGATAGATGATAGGAGATGAGCAATTCAGGACAAGTAGCATAAAGTCCCAGCTGGAATACAGTTCTCTGATTCCTTGGAATGAGTTTTTAGCCTTTCAGTACCATCTCCAAAAGTGTCTTCAGCTCTTTCATTGCTCTGACCTCAGAAGACGTTTGCCCAACCTGCTTTCAGCTCAACCGCTGTGGAATCTATTTCAGACCTCATGAAGGCCTTGTATGATCAAGAGCTCATCAATATTTTCCAGTTGCATTCATCCAATAGCAATGTTAATTCTTACTAAATTTGCATTCATTATTGATTTCTGCAGCCTGGGGAGTCAGCTCTACGTTTTGGCAGATACTAGTTGATCTTTCTCAGGGCAGGGGAAGAACAGCTTCAACCCTACAGTTTTACTTACTATTCTTTTTCCTTTGTACATGGGGGGTACGGCTGTCTGCTTCTGTAGCATCCCAGCATCTGAAGGGGTATAGCACAAGACTGAGAGCCTGGTCTGTGTGGTTCCAACTTATATTCCTAAGTGTTATGCCTTAAAAAGGCCAGGGCACTAGCCTTACTCCTAAATGTAATTTAGGAGCTTAATGTGGCAGACAGGTCTCATTTATTCAGCCACACTGACTCTCAGGATATATGTACTAGATGCAGGTACAGCCTGTGTTGCCTCTGATTATTTTCTCATTACTTTGGATCCCACTCTCTTCCCCGATGAAGGACTGTTGAAACACTGCATCTATTTTATTGCTTCCTCTTTTGCTCGGCTTTTTCAGCCCCCACAGGCCATCTCATTTGCATGAAAGAATTTGTGCTAGATTTACAGATGAAAACCAACTCCTGTGAACTAGTTTTGTTGACCACGTGTATATTAAAGAGGCTAGAAAGAAAGGAGGAATTGTTATATATTTGGAAGGACAGTTCACAATGTTGAGGAGAATATTGGTTTTTCGCTGCACCATGGCATGCATTGTCTGCATTATTGCTGCTGTAATAGCCAGAGATCTAGATCTCAGCAGTGTGATACAGTCAATACTATCACAGGAGACCTCTCCAGCTGTCACTTAGAAGCAGTCGTCCCTTTCTTAGTGGTGGTTCCTCAGTGCTGTATATAACATTTGCATTTGGGAGCTAGAAATGGTCAAATGGCCTGCGAACTCTTTCATCCTGAGATGGAAATGCAGCTCAGACAAGAAAGAATGTAATTTATGAACCAGCTGAAAAAAGTCCCATGCTGAAAGTCTGTGAAGGACTACATTTACTTGAAGAACTGAACATGCAAAGACAGAAGACGTGGGCTAATACCTTCCTCTATAAATGGGTGTTGCATCGGTGACAAACAGGGCAAATGTGTGTAAGCACCACCCACAGCTGCTGCCAGACAGAAGAGGGACTTTTCATCCAGGGCAGCATGATGCCCAGGAGGCAAGAGAAAAGGGAAGACTCAAAGGAGGCTAATTCAAGGCTAAACCTCTCAACAGAGCTCTAGACACACCATTGGCATACAGGCCTCAGTCTTGCTCATAGCAAAACTCGACGTTTATCTACTTCTTAAAAGAGGACATCCCCAAAGTACGGTATATTTGGGGAACTTGGACGGAATTGCTTGGTATATTTGCAAGGCTTCTTGGCTTATTATCTTTCATAAATTTTGAAATTCTTTCTTCATCTTACCGCACTTGATCCTCTGAGGAAGGAGAGCAAGTTTCGACATACTGGCAGCAGAATCAGCATGCAGTTGAAATTCAGACAAGCTGCAGGGGCCCTTGCCAGTGCCAAAGCACGCTGTAATTGAAGAGATGCTGTTATTAAGTGCATTACCTAAGACGTTATCCAGGATGTGGACAGGCACAGATTTCATTTATGTATTATATCACAACTTTTCATGAGTGTGAGATCTAGAGTTAATTAACAATGTTCACAGTTCAGAGTAGTCATGCTTTGGCCAAGTCAGAGACACATATGCAGGCAAAACACATTCCTCCAGATAGACACCTTCTATTTCCAGTTTTGAAGTAATATGGTTGTACGAAAACCTGCCTGTCATGTCTGACAATCAATGGCCGAGCACTGATGCAAGTCTAAATTCTACTAAGCCATTAGTAGAATTTTTTGTCCCAAAGTCTTGCTGCTGTGGTTTCAGTTGGCTGGGAGGTTATGGTGGACAGAAGCAACAGCTTATGAGGGAAGTGGTTTTATGTTCTCTGTTGTCAGCAAAGGAAGTCTAGGGAAATTTGTTGCCTCATCTTTTAGGAATATGTTCCTTTAATGTTGCTTTTCACATCCTGAATTGATTTCAGCTTTTTGAACAAATACTGTTTGAAAGGAGGGAATAATGACCATATTAATCCAAACACAATGAAGGGAAGGAAAAGATAACTCTCCTTGCATCGATTGGGACCCTTTCAGGTTTCAAATCACAGTTAGTTACTTGGGGTTACACTGAGCTCTAGTTATCCAAGCACAGGTTTCTGTGACTTCAAAGGCAACTGCAGCATGATTGCAAAGGACAGAATTTGATCCATAGATCTGAAGCTGTATGCAGAAGGGGATTTCATGCTTTGTTGAATTAAACCATGGCTTTGCAAACCTTTTACAAAGTGCTGTGTTCTGTAATTTGAAGCTTAGTCTGACTTTTATGTCTGTGATCAGGCTTTTAAAATATGTGAACAAATTAATTTTCTCTGTCAATTGGTCATGACCTGTGGTAGCTTTGGAAGCAAGTTTGTAGTAGGATACATAATGCTGCATTAACCACTGGGTTATATTGAATAGCCCAGGGTCCAGGATCACTTGACTACTTGACAGCTATTCACACGCTTTATGAATATGTGAATGATGATTACTTTTCAGAGCTAATAGCTTTGTAAACTATTCAAGCTGTGAAAAATAATTGCATGCGGAAACGATTGCACAATAGTTCAGCAGCAATATTTTATTCATCTTTTGCTTAATAAAGCAGCCACAATGCACATTTACTTTAATTACCAGGAGCATAATAGTTACCTGAAAACATCTTTAGAATGGGATCTCTCTATTTTGCCTACCAGCTTTCTATTCAGAAGGACTGAACATCTACCTGCATTCCGTTATCTGTTTGCACGTGACTTTTAACTCCTACGGGAACCTGCTGCTCCAGCCACTTGATCCTGTTTCAATCAAGTAAAACTAGGCAAAAAATGCTATGTGCTCAGTCTATGCCAAGGTAATACATGTATTGTACTTACGCCAAGGAGTATTCTGGTGTAGAAGAATTTTGGTGGGATATCATATGCAAGGTAGTACCACCAAAAGAGGAAGACATTTAAGCCCAGCCACACAAGCTGAAAGAGAAATGAACAGGAAACTTTACAGTTTGTTGTTAGAAATCGTACGTCTGAATTTACACAGTTCAGATAACGGTCAATTAGCTAATTATGCTCCTGTTTGCACAGAGAGGCATATTGCAGGGTATGAAGGGTTCAGCAGGGGCAATAGAAATTTTTCTGGTGGAAGTGGGCTCTGATGTATGCACACAGGAGTACAGGAGTGGCTTTAAACCAAAATACAGCAATGGGTAGCTGAAACTTTTGCATAGCTCAAGGGGTTTAGACATGATTATATAAAGACCATCATATTACAGGTGTCTAGCAAAGTCAGCGAGTCTGGTTAAATCTCCAAACATCATTAAAGGTTAGGAGCTCTTTCAAATGGCAGTTCCTCAGACATATTAACCTATGTAAGAGGAAGACTTAGGAGCCAGGCCAAAGGCCAAAGAAGCTTGAGATCTAAATATAGATGGCCTAAATTACACCTAAGGCCTAATGTTTTCTATTGAGTAGGAGACTCTAAAGGTCTGAAATCAGCCTGCAGGAAATATTCGACACAGGCACTTTGGTAGTGTTTAGACTACCCAAAACTGCGCTTCTTCATAGCTGTAGTAAAGTATTGTCTCAGACTTGCACATCCTACTCTGCAGGTTTCTTTTGGAAAAAAAGAAGTTATTAGCCCTTCTCAAAGCTATCTAAGGCAGCTACAAGGTCCTCTGGCCACAGAGATCATAGCGAATCTGGCTGTTTGCCCTTCTGGAGGTGGTTGGCTGATTTCACATCCCATAGTGAAACCAACCTGTATCAGTGCATCCTCAGAAATTGCGACATTACAGTCCCTCACTCCTCCTAACCCATACTTTTTGCTAGCTCTTTGGCCCAGCTGACACAGTAAAAAACTTGGGATCACTTTAGAGCTTGAAAACGTCTTACCCTTGTGGCATAAATACAGGGAAATTAAGGGATTTCCATCTGGGTAAGGCAGTATATGGGAAATCCCCAAATCCTCATTAAAAAACTAAGCTCATCTCAGGATTAAATGCTTAGGATACGTATTTAAAGTGAGAGTGTGCCACTCCCACGTATGCTAGCCTGATAGCATGCCCAGAAGACCAAGACATTTGGCATGATCCTTGTGGTGTCTCACAGTTCTTCTTGGTGTTGACCCACAGGGAACATGGACCCTTTGAAAAACACTGTGGCACCTCTGGCAGCTTGGGTTGAGTTGCAGAGTTAGAAGCCATCCGTGCTCTTTAGCTAGGACCAGTGAAGGCAGCATTGGCTGGGGTTTAGGCTGTCATGTTTCTGTTTTGTGGGGATAAATTAATAGAAATTGTGGCTGTCCTGTTTCTGTCAAGCATTGGGCAGCCCTGTACCTAGTCAGTGTGCAGTAGAACTATACAGGACAATGCAGAACACTTTGGTAATGCTTCAGCGAATTGTCCTTTTAACTGGTTTCTTTATCAGTGACTTTGTTGATTTCCTTCCCCATGAGCGGACCTTGTTACAGCTTTCAGACTCTAAAAACAAATTCCTTATTTGAACAAAGTATGGGCCTCTTACTTAATTCTTCTAATATTTCAGTTCTGGTGGAAAAAAAAAACCCAACATGCCAGAATTCACCTCTTGGCAGTTTCGACTTCCTCAAGTCACTGAAGATGACAGCAAACATAGTTACTCCTTTTCAAAGCACTGAAGTGCCAGGCTTATGTTCCTAAACTGGAGCTACACATCTACAATATAATATATAAGTATGGATGGTTCATAGCATCAGAAATACCTTTTTGAATAAAGGTGTTCACATTTCAGTCACCACAAGTACATAATATCTATGTCTTCTTTTTCTTCCTCTCAGTATTTACCTCTACTAACCACACTTGGCAACAATACCTTAACTAGTACTACATTTTGGTGTTGTATGTTCATATATATATATATATATATATATATATAAAAAATTCTATACCTATTGTATCACACTGTGAAGTGAAAAAAAGAAAACACTGAAATACTAACTTCTGTCTAAGTTTTCTCCAAGGAGGACTGCCCTAATTTACTCTTTAGGACTTTTAAATGCAACTGGGATTTTCAGTACTTTAAAATCTTGCTGAGAATCAATTTAATCTACTTTCACAGCCACTCTATGCAAGCTGCATTCAAACTCAATTCAAATACTACGTGTCTTAATGAAGGATTCATGAATCTCTTCTCTAAATTCTGGAATCTGACTCTAATACAAATTTTATACCATCAAGACACTGTGCTTTCAGTTACACCCACTTTTGTTTATAAAAGTGCAAGAAAGGGTGTTTTTTGTAATTGCTTTCTCTGTTGAAGCACACATAGTTAAGTGAGATGTAATGTTATTTGTTTTCCTTAAGTCACTGTTGTATCCAAAAACCCCAGATACTTAAATATTTCTAACCAAGCAAATGAAAGTTAACATATGATCTTTTCTCAGTTGACAATGAAGCCTACAGCAACTGAGATACCAGACAGAGCTCCTTAAAAATTATTCTCTTGAAGCATTTCACTGCACTCGCTGCCCTAGTTTCAGCATAATCATATGCATCGTTCACTGGCATAGGGAGAACTGCTTAGTACAGTTTTCTGTAGAACTTTTTACCAGACTTAAAACACAATAAAAATTGTACTTACAACGACGAAGATGGACAGTCCTTCATTCTCTACCCAGTTACCCATGATTGCCCGAGACGAGCACGCACAATGGCCCCGTTCTTTCTCAGACAGCCTCTATGTCTTCTCTCATAAGGAAGTGAGAGTAGAAGCTTGCAGCAACCTGTTTCCTTTCTCATTCATTTAGGAAATAAGTTAACCATTGAATCATGTCCATATTTCTGTTTCAAATGTGTTTCTACCATCTTTACTTATAACTTTCCATAACTCAAATATATATAAACAATTGAAATAGGCTATTTTTACCTTGTGATACAGAGGATAACATAAATAACATAACTGGTCAGGTTTTCTGCTAAAAAAAATGCATTGCCACTTTATATAACTTTCAATGCTGAATGCACAGAAGAGTTATCTCCTCCCAGCCTTGTCTTTTTTTATCACCTCAGGTCTGAGTTGCCGTTTCTGCTCATCCTCTGATAAATAATCACTAGAATAATTTCTCTTCCAGTAATTCAATGTCCACAGAAGCTTCCAAATGTAATCTAACACTCCTCTTGTCTGGTACATGCAAGCGTTGCTGCTTTGTCTCTGCTCGGGCCAAAACTGAGGACATGTGTCACTACATATAGGCTATTTTTCGTGTTTTGCACTCTCACGGAGTCCCCAGCCCCAGGAACCACGTCACTGTATAAGAAAAAAATTAACGTAAGCATTTTGCTTTTGTGATTAGACAGAAAAATATGGGAAATTGCCCAAATGTATTTTAGAGCTTACAAGCCAGAGGATATTTACCCTAAGTGTATTTGTTTGGGGAAAAAAAAAAAAAAAAAATCAGGGGAGTGTAATGATTTCTGAATGTTTGGGCTCTGTGGTATCAAAATTTCAAAACCCGCAATAAGGACTGCAAAATGGTAGTTTGGGGGAAGCACTGGGATTAAGAAGGACCATCCTTTGGCAAGGTCCAGGCCCTAGGAAGGATCAAGGCATCTGGACCTGCCTCCCGCCGGCTTGCTCGCCCGTGTATTCCACAGAATACAGATCTCCTCCCAAAGTGACCGACACAAGCCTGTCTCCTTTCCAGAGAGGTGAAGTGCATGTATGTATGGTGTTCTTTAAAGATCTTTTTAGGCTTTAGAAGGTCGCAGAAGGGCGATTTGAGCGGTGGTGTCTCTCTGCCAGAGCTGCGACACCTTGTTGGACCCTGCAGAATTTCACGGCTCTGAAAGCGTCAGGGAAATGACGCTAAGCCTACCTTACTCTGGACTCACTTAGAAACTAGCTTTCTTACGGCCTGATTCTGGCAGCGATGAGACATTTGGTCACGATGTAAAACTGAGGATGAGAGGAGCCGGGGCAAATACCTGGGCTCTGGCTAGCAGCTCTCTTCCTCCCTCCACTTCCAACATACCACTACCTTCGTTAAATTTCTCCTGGAATACGGCCTCCATAAGGTGTCATAACTGGGGCTTGAACAAAGATCCATTACAGAAAAAAAGTCTTACATTTCTACGTTTTTCTAAACCATAGCTATCTGAATGATACAGGTGACTTCTGTGTTGTTATTCCTTCTTGGGATGTATAGAAGGAACGGCTCAAACGTAGCCCAGGGACGAGCAGCAGCCCTTCACCTCCTCACGTAGGCAGGACAGGCAGTGTTTCAATCATCTTCCTCCACAGAAGCCTCCCAAGTTTCAGTAAAGGCTCTCGCTGCCTTTTTCTTCCCCTTAGTTTAAGCTAAGTTTCTTAGGGCTTCTCTGGGGTGAGCAAGTGTGGTGGGCATCCAGGATGCCCCGAGCTTTGGCAGCCCTGCCTTGCCTGGCAGCTCCTCAGGCACCAGGGCCACTGAAACACAGATTTACTGGCTCAGGAGGTTTCTGGCAGGCGGCAAACCCAGCAGGGGCTGATCTTAGATCAGTCACAGCACTCGCACAATCTGACGTCCTCTTAACAGCCTGAATACAGGCCATGAATCAGAACATATTTCGGCTGCTCCCAGCCTAGCAGTTGTCAAACGCGCATAGCTGATCTCACTGCCTGAACTCGAAAGAAAGGGTCGAGGTGCTGGACCCTTTCACAGCTGGTGAGTTCTGGTGCTCCCTGATGTTTGTGAGCTTTCCTCTTAATTTCAAAAGTGACGGGACAACACGCAGCAAACTTTGCCCGGTTGCTGCAAGTGACAGGTGTGAGTAGAACTGGTATCAAAACCACCCACGCGTCACCTCTGATTTAGTTCTGGTGCTCGCACCTTCTGAATGAGTGAAACTGCTTTGTTATAATATTACAAAGACTTGCATGTTTTGTACTTTGGTCTAATTTGAAAAATGCATCCTGTACAAGAAAAGGCAACATCAGCAGCTGTATATTAATTACGTAGGAGTGTGTAAAAAATGGAGTATGGAAAAAATTAAACACTGTCTCACTCTGTTTCTAAAATTTCTTTCAAGCTAGCTGATTACGCACAGCAATTTTCATGCTTCTTCACACTGAAAAGTTCAGCGAACGGTGACCCTTTTGCAGCATGACAGTTTTTCAAAAGTATTCATGTCTCAGGGTTCTTCATTGCCTTGCAGTAATTTTACTCCCTTGCTTAGGAATTAATATATTTCCTCTCCTGCTCTGTGCAGTAGCGTTCTGTATGTTCCTGCACAAATTTAATGCCAGACACTTGCAATAGGCCTAGGTGTTTCACACCTGCCTCCTAAAAGGGACAATGTAAAATTCTGCATCTATAAAACCCAAAAGAGAGAGTAGTATGAAGAGGAAGGCCAAGGAGAGGCCTTGATCAACCTCTTTTATTTTGTAGGCTGAAGTCTTTATTTTGCATGCTGTGCAATCCTTGTTTACCAGTTTTCCCTCGATTCTACACCAAAGAGGAAGGAGCGGCCAAGAGCCTTGTCAAGCTGTCTTTCCTGAAGGGACTGCCTTCACACGCAGCCTGAAGCTGTCGCTGTATGCACTTGCCTTCGCTCAAGGGAATGACATAGTGTGAAACTTCTGCTCTTTCTGTTTTGTTTACAAAATAAATGCTTCCATGTTGAGATGAGGGCAGAAAAGCAGATAGCTGTAAGCCAGGAAGAAAATGTCAGTGAGACTCCAGTAAGGACTGGCAGATCCTTCTATGCCTTTGCTTTACACTATAACCCTCAGTGTAGTTCCCTGCTCTGGTACTTCCTCACGCTGCCTTTTGCAATAATCATGAGAAAGGCATGTGCTGTATTCAAAAAACCCCATGTATGACCCAGACGCTATTTGACATATCAGTCTTGGCTCAAAGTCAAACAGCACTATCAGAAAACAGGTCAGAACGGCTGCTCACTGCTACGCTACTGGAAGGAAGAGCCACCACCAGCAATGTACCCTGTCTAAGTGCAGATAGAAATTTTATTACATTAAGCTGGTTTCCAGGTAGAGCTGGAGTAAAGTTAGGATAGCTTAATCTCCCATGCGTAAAGGCAGAGGCCAAAATAACCTGGCTTCACGTGGGACCGAGGGAGCGGGAGCCCAGCTTGCAGCCTTTTGGCAGCGTACTGGGCTTTATGATCTGCTAGTCTGGCGCTGGGACTGGGACACAGCTATCATCGATTTGCTTCTCCCTGTGTAGCCAGGCTTCTCCTCCCATGGCTTCACACCTACTACCTTTACACGGGCCTGCGATAGCCCCAGGGTAACTCCTCTCTGCCTGGAGAGAAGGACTTCACCAGAAGCTGTTGACCAGCGATTTCCCACTCAAGAAAACATCTCGAAAGATGCGAGAGGGAGGGCGGTTTTCTCCTTATGCTCTTCCCCTGGAAGACTTTCAGCCCAGACTCAGCCAGCTGAAGTTTCAGGGCAGGAGCAGGAGCTGGAGGGAAGCCACTGGTTGTCCAGCCACCCTGGGGCTGCCTGCTGTGGCCGGTGGCTCGGCAATGCCACCCGCTGGGCAGCACCGACCGGCCCAGCCTGCCACCAAACCATGAGTTCAAGTTTTGTATTAAATTTGTTAATTTGCCATTCAGGGATCAGCACTTCCGTGGGGAAATATTTTAGGGATTAAGAAATCAGAAACAAGAATGAAAGTCGCTGGTGTGAAACATATAAAGTATCCGGACAGTGTCAGTTCGCCAGCCGTCACGGCCTACAGTCTCCAGGCAGCAGCTTTTTGGTTTTCCTCTTTTAACTCAAAATGCCACTTCCTTACTGTTTCCCTCAGGATCCCAGCTCCCACTCACAGGGCCCATTCTGACTGCTGCAGCTATATGCTCCCTGGTGGATCTGAAAATCTAGCAGACTTGACTCATCGCAAGCCTGCTGGCATTAGAGAGAGGCAAGCTGCCTCGGGCTGGGATTTCCCTGTTGCTCCACATCTGTCACCTGTCTCTCATCTTTGATTTTGAAAAACAGGTTCTGAAAAAAGAGTGTCTTTTTACTGCATTTGCACAGTGGCTAGAGTTGGATCCATGACTTGACTGTCAGCATGTTAGGATATCATACAGGGAGACAGCCTGGGAGCATCCACAGGCACCCAAAAGCCATCACTTCACAGAAGGGTCTGTAATCCCAGCACTAAACTAAACCTGCACCATGCCCCGATACAGCTTTATCCATTGCCTGTCTATGCTACAGCAATGGAAGAATGGCTTCAATATAACTAAAGAGCCATAGAAGTATTCCATATCCCCCTTCAAGCCCAGGAACAGCTCCCCAGGAGTGAACACCTTAGTGCCTACACCCTAACTACACAGGTCTATATTACTTTACATTGCTGCAGTTTGTCTTATAAAATACAAATGAGTGCTGTGATAGCTTTTTACTGCTCTTACTCTCTCCCAGTCCTCAATATGGGGCTGACAGGGTGACGCAGGTCAGTTAGCAGATGCCAGTCCATGACCAGACACCTGACAGATACAGCCTCTGGCTCAGTCCTGTTTGTACCAATGACTTTTAGTTTTCAGTAACATCAGTGGGGGAAACACTAAGGAATGATGTCATTTTTAATGGATGTGTCTGAGGAAGATAACATGATACAATGAACTGTGGAACCAAGGAACAAGCTTGTGCTTAAAAATTGTCCTGCAGCTGGTACTGGAACAGGTTGCCCAGAGACGTTGTGGCTGCCCCATCCCTGGCAGTGTCCAAGGCCAGGTTGGATGGGGCTTGGAGCAACCTGGTCTAGTGGAAGGTGTCCCAGCCCGTGGCACGGGGGTTGGAACTAGATGATCTTTAAGGTCCCTCCCAACCCAAACCATTCTATGATCCTATGATTCCTAAAATGTGGTTCATTCCTGTGCCAAGACTCAGCATGAAGCCTATGTGCTGCTAAATCATACTTAAAACTGCCTCTTAATACAGAACTACACTGCTCCAGCCACATAATCACCAGATTTTTATGTTTCCCTCCACTCATTTGTCACAGTAAAGATTTTTACTTCTGGATTTGCCATGAAAATTTGGACACTTGTCTGAGAGTAGCTTGCAAAGCCCTACCTGGCTTAAGTTACACCCAGGAGAAGCTTGGAGGCATCCATCCATCTCTTTGGAAACTTAATGAAGACACAAATGATGCACAACCTGGGCTTTGAATAGCGATTACTTTCTTCCAGGCTGAATTACCATTGGACTAATAGCTACTGACGTCTCCTGTTTCAAGACTGTTTACAGCACTTTATGCATACACATACCTCCCTCCCATAATACATTTTTAGCACTTCCAGAGAAAACACTATTAAAAATGAAGTTAAAATGAGTAGATTAGATTGGGGAATACAATTTCTGTAGTATTATTTATTCATTCTCTTTCTTGCTTTTATGGTCTTTTAAAGGTTTGATGGTTTAATGATATTCTGCTATTTTCATTGCTCAGGCTATCATGGGAGTAGCAATAGGCTGGAGATGCCTCAGTTGTTTCTCAGTTGGATTTACAGATCCTGCTCCTGGGTAGTTTTCTGCCAAACCTAAGGGAGTTGTGTCCACCTGGAATCAAAATCAGAGCTTTTGACTGCTAATTACAGTGACCTACAACACTTTCTTTTGTACTCTGGGACACAACCCCACCTCGCTGAGACCTTTGTTACCTGGCAGGGAGGGTCTGCCAAATCATACTCCAATCCTTTGCCAATATTTTTTTCCATACAAGTATGCTCTTGCACACATTAAAATTGCATTTAGTTTTCTAGTACACTGGAACTTCCTGTGAATGACTGATAAGCTTAAGACCACAGGCAGTTTGTGTATTTTAATTTTAGATCTCCCATTAGTAAATTTTCCCTTGCCCTTGCCAATTTCTTTTCTTTTCGTACTTGAAGAGACAACTGCTCATTTGCTGTTGTACCCTTGAAAGAAGAGTGATGTATGGTTTATTAAGATAGCAGCTCAAACACATAAGCCCTTGATTGCTATAGGACAGGTGATTTATAGGTGTTTCCTAATGGATTCCTGCTTGGGGCCCTTGGGGGCTTCCACTTCATTTTGTACCAATGGTGAATTATGCTGAAGAATCAGGTGTAATTGACAGTTGAGTCATTTGATAAGCTAGTGGTACAGCACTCTTTACCTTTCCCTGAATTTGCCTCACTATCAATCTTTATGGCACATCATCAGCATCACCGCTGAGGTCCATATTTCATGGCAAGGCAGATGTAATTTTTCACTCCTTGTTACATTCCTTGCCTGTTCCCACCTGATAACCTGTCTCCCCTGCAATGTTTTCACTTTCCTCTTACTCTGAAGTAGTTTGGTTCATTTCTGATGTACACAGCCAAATCACCATAAATAAGACTTAGCATGTGCCATGTCTTAGGCTTCTCCATTCGATTACATTTTATCTTCCTGTAAAGAACAGACACTGATTTTTCAGGGCATCGCATCTTGTAAGCTGCTGAAAAAAACATGATCCAAGCAGGAACCAGCCAGCTACAACATGGTATTAAAAACTCTCCGATATATTGCACAGGTCATTGTTTTTCTTTACGTGCATATGGAAGGTGGAATCAGCTAAGCAAACTGCACTTATTATGTCGGTGGTAACATTTCTGTTCTGACCATTACCATGGAAATCACCTATTTGTGCCAAGATGCAGAATCAAAACTAACATGTGTACTGCAACACAATGTACATAATTAAGACTATGCTGGTATTAAACCAGACAAAGAACAGAGAAAGATAATTTTTTAAAAAATTGAGGCTCTTTCTAGGTCAGGTAGACCTTCTTAGTTTCTGAGGCCGGGTACGCTGCGTGACTGTACTGGGGCGTACAACTGGGAGAGCAGCAGTGGATCCATCTGGGCTCACCCTCAATGCAAGGTGTTTCTGAGTTGCCCCTGTCACGACCCGGGCTGGACAGACCAGGGAGTCGTGTTGAGTTCGGAATTGCCTCAGGCTAAATGAAGGTGAAACAACACCGAACGATCAGTTAAACATTTTATTCGTGCCAGAAACAAACTGAACTTGGGAGGCACGACAGCAGGTAGCGGGGTTTCTCACAACAGGAATTGGCATGGAGCTACCTCAGTGACCCGTGGAACCTGCGGTGACCACCTACGTTGGTTCAAGGAATGGGGAGATCCCTCCCGTTGGGTCAGGGGGTTCAGAGCGGACCCCCTTGCTTTCCAGACTCCTTCTCGGAGAGGAGCCCGGGGGTGGCTGGATCCGCTCCGACTCCCAGACTTAGCAGTTTGTGTCTAAAGGGATGAGGTGTAGGGATTACGGAAAAGGAAGAAAAGAGAGAGCAAGACAGAGAGAAAGGAAAAGAGAAAGATGTCACCGGTCCTGGGTCCAGCGTTGCTCCAGTCAGCCAGAGGGTCCCGTTCCAGTGGGCGTGCACGCGTGGGGCTTCAGTTTGTGCCCTTTTATCATCCGTGCCCCTCCTTCGGGTGAGCACTTGAACCCATTAGGTTAATCAGGTGTCCTGAGCAGTTTGTGAGCCTTTGGGAAATGGGTCGGTGGGCTTGGGGGTCTTTTGGGGAGCAACTTCCCCATCCCAGCAGATGTAATCTTTGGCCGCGCAGGGTGAGCTGCCCTGCTCAGCGCATCAGGGCAGCGTTATCAGAGCAGGGAGATGTGCCGTGTCCCGCACAGCCTCCCCGCCTGCTCATCGGCTGCTTCTCTCCTGGCGTTCCTTGCTCTGCGGCGTTCCTCGTTACGCAGAGTTCATCCTTAAGCAGAACTTACCCCGCCACAATGTTTGAGACATTCACTCTTTTAGTCTCTCACAGCATCACACATTTCTGTAGGTTTGCAGTAACTTTTTTTTTCTTTTCATAAAGTATTCCTTTTTCTCATGTTTGGTCTTTTTTCCTCCTTGTTGCTTAAAGAGTATGAAAGGCGGGGTTGCGGGGAGGAATCCACAAACACAATGAAGAAAAACATTTAAGCAACACCTAATTACTCTGCAGTTGTAAGGCTCCCTTGCTTTCCTTGTAGTTCCAAAGTTGATGCTACTCCTTTTTGAAAATTTCCTTTCCATTCTAATTTTTTTTGAAATGACACCTGCATACTCTTGAGTTACTGTACTGCCCACTATTATTAAAATTCTCAATGTGGCAATAAAGAATTGACGCACTCCATGAGTTCAGCCCTTTTCACAGCCGTGCAACTTTGGCTCTGAAGAGCAGCCCTACTGAAAAATGCAGCTGAGTGTTTCACTGTGCCTTGTTTCTCCAATTCTATTTAAAATGACCACCATGAAGCAGCAGAGAGGAAGGAAGAATATATAGGACATATATTCTAGAGAACATAACTAGTGTTATGAGGGCCATCAGCTGCAAAACTAAAGCAATGGCAAGCACTTCTCTTTTCTGTTAGCTGCTGAATTTAGCACACATCTTACTGCAACACAGACTTACAAGACTGCAAATCCATGCATAAAGACAACAAATGCAACACTGGTGCCCCCCTCATCTGTAAGGTGCTGTGCTACTGTTTTGATATTTAGTTCCCACTCTAGAAGCTAGATATGAATTAATCTTCACCTTGACTACTTCTGGCATCGCTCTCCATCTGAATCCACCCCGGATCATTTTCCTGAAAGTATCTGTGGCTGATTAAAGCTCTGTACTGACAGGGCACATTAATCAGATTAAATGACTAACTGATGAAAGAAATTTCAGAAGTTAAAATATGTAACATTTATTCCCTGCCACATTGTTTGCTCTGTCAAAGTTAAGCAGTTATGAATGTGAAGGTACAGAACGTGTTTAAGACAGGCTGTTTCTATTTCATTAAATCAGGTCTCACCTTGAGGGCCAAAAATTTACAGCTGTGACATTGTTCCACAAGGGTCTCAGTAAGCACCTTCCAACTAATTAGCATCCATCCCCTGCTTAGATGCATTTAACCATTAATGCCAGTCTGTGATTAGAAGCCTTTTAGACACAAGCATTCACATCTGAATTTCACACCTGAAAGGTGAAATTTTCATACCTGAATACAGACACTCATCATCTCCGTAAAACTTAATTTCAGCGGCAAGAGATTTTCCTTATGACTGTGAGAAATGCAAAAAAGGATAAAAATGTTCCTTTTTTCCAGGATATGAAGTTGTTGTTCATTTAAGGGAGAGATTCAGTAAACTTTCACATTGTCATTTTGAAGCACTTACCTTTCATTTTGACTTCAGTTTTGGGGTGAACCCGAGACCTGACAGTTTTAGTATACTATTTTTCTTGGTCAGTAAGAAATTACATAAGCCTTTAACACCTCTTACTTTTCAAGTCTTCTGCCTCTGGTGAATCAAACTTACCATCTCTGCCAAATTACTATATATATTTCTGTCATGATTCCTGAGTGACTAGAGGCAGTCACCTCAATTGCATTTTAAAATACAGGATTAAAGATACCCACTATGATGTTTGGCTTGCAAATATCTCAGTTCAAAATCATGTTTTCTTTGGTACATAAGCCCTTCAAATAGGCAGGAAGTAACAGAAAATGGTTTATTGTTTTAGACTAGATATTATCAGCTGCTGTGGGAAAACATACAGAACTACTGGGGAATTAAAAAAAAATTGCCCGATTTTTTTATTTTTTTTTAAATTAGATTACAGTTTACCAACCCCAAGTATTCACCAAGTCTGAGCCAGCCTGCAAATGTCACCAGATCGGTTTGCAAATAATCAATCATTTTAAAAAAGGGGTTCATTTTAGTTGCCATGCATTTTTCAAGTCTAACAAACCCCTGTCTTTTATTAAATAGTTAGGAACTTACTTGAAATAAGTTGTCCTGCAATCAATGCAACAGTACAGAAAGTATAATGTCCCGTAGAGCCTGTACTGCAACATTTAAACTGAAGTGACTCCTATTGCCTCCCATGACTTTATGATGTCCTCCTCTTTCCCTCTGTACCTCTTCATCCCCACAACTTCTAGTTCCCTGTCATGCTCAGGACAAGAAGTAGCAGGTACGTGGATTGCTGAGTGATACACAGGTTTATAACACCTAAAGTATGTCTTTTGCCTGGCTTGTTAAGAAGTTCATGCTGAAACCTTTCTTACCAGTAGGATCATTTTATCAGTTCCCGTCTTTTCTCCTGGAAGATGATAGTCTTCACAAAGCTTGTATAAACCTGGTTTATTTCCTCAGATATCTGCCCTCAGAAAAATTTAGTTTTAGTGTGTCCGATAAGCTTGATATGTACTGGGGAGAACAGGGCTGACAGAGAAAGAGTGTGGTCACACAAGTTTTTCTTTAAGAAACCATGTTGAAAACAGAAGTCATCAACATTGTGCCTAAATCTGAAATTTTTCATTGAAGTTTTAATCTACATTTGATTAAAAAATATATGCTGGATACTCATTTAAATATCATCCCTTGAGACTAAAAATAATGTCTTTAAGAAAGGATTAATTACTTTCTATGTTTCAGGGAGCACAGCTCTCATTAGCTGATAGCTTTGTCCATTGCCACCAGGACTTCTAAAATCCTTTCTTGCTGTTCCTCATTTAAGTGAAGTGCATGCATTACAATTTGTTACAATGTAGCTATTTACACCTGTATTTTTAAATACATAGGTATTATATATATAAATTTACAAACACTTAAACATGTTACAAAGTTTTTTATGCATTGGTGTGCCTCCACAGCAGTCCTTCCTCAGCGTGGAATTTGCTGGCTATTCCCGAGGTCACAGACAAGCACATAGTAAATCCAGATGAGCATGAAACAAGCGTGCAGGAAAAAGTTACAAGATCCTTTATAAGGTAACAATTTCTTTCTGATTCCCAATGTAAGCCAACTAAATATTCTCATCCCGGCAATAAATAACCTATACTGATCTTGTTTTGTGTAACACTGGTCTCTTAAACTGCCTGCCTCCTACAAAATTTTCTGCTGAGACCCCAACCAGCTAAACAGCACTGGAAGCACCACTGGTTGAAGGTAAGGAACTCCCAGATCAATCACAGATTGTTCTTCTGTCAAAACTCTTCTGTTTCTGCTTGAAAACATTTCTTGTACTGCATGGTAACAAATGACTGTGTGCTATATAACCTTTACCTTGGATTTCTGAAAGCAGCGGACTAAGAACTGATACCAACACAACTTAAGGGAGCGTTTCAACATTTTAATTTGTGTTGTTTTACAAGTATAAAAGAAAACCTATTTATCAGATCTTGCATACTCTTATACATGTGAATAATCCTTACTGAGCAATCCTTTGTGCGGCTCAGGAGTACTCAAGTGAGTACAGTTTTTAACAGTACCCCTATACCCTTCCACTGAACACATACGCCTCTAACATTCATAGAGGAGAATAAAACTACAGTAAACTTGCAGCAAGAGATCACTCATTCATACACATACATCCTTTGTAGCTAATACTATCCTCTCAGCGCAGCCACAGGGTGTACTGATAACAACACTGTCTAGGACTGTCATTAGCCTGAGAAAGATTGCCTCTCCTAGCATTATAGCATACTTTAGAAAAATAAGCTTGTCCTTCAAAACACTGGTCTTGGCAAAGTATCTTTGTCTCTGTGACTCCCTCCCATACCCTCTTTCTACCAGCAATGGCAGCACAGCTAGATCCAAACATAAACAGAGCAGCAATACTGTTAGTTAATCTGCACTCCATGCTGTGGTGATATGGGGCATGGCAAAAGCAACGGCCCTCACGTTCATGGAGTGTTTGAACTGTATTTGGTTAGTCTGCACAACTAAGGCAAAATCATATGGCAGTAATATAACCCATACAATTTTTTTTTTTCCCCACTCGTAGCAATGATTTAAATATTCCATTCCCTACACATGCACTTCAGGAACTTGGTACAAAAATAGAAAGTAATATGGCACATTCTAAAAATATCCATATACAGTAGTCTTCATCATTGGTATGTGAAGTTAAATGGTACTCACTATGTACACATCCTGGACTCCTGGCTGTGTAACTCTCCTACTGTTGACTTCATTGTAGCACAAGCATCTCACTGGTTGAGGTTTGTGAGCTTCCACTGTTTTCAAATAGCAAAATCACAACAGCACCATCACTTACCATGTCCAAAGTCTGCTTTAAGAGTTTGGGACCTCTCCCTTTAGAGATGAAGTACTTCTACATATGAAGCCACTTCTTTTTTTCAAAGCCTAACATTTCAGACCTAGGTACATCTGTAGATAGGCAACAACCATAATTCCCTGATTACTGATGGATATCCAACGATAAAGTCAGATACTCAGTTTTAGTTAAGAACACCTGAAAATTTGGCTCTGTGTGCTGAACTCTGCAGGTTTGGAAGCAAGGGTTACATTTTCACTTGCTCCCTTAACGAGCTACTGAACAAAAAAAAATACCTGAAATACTCTTCTACATCTAGAAAAGTACAGAGAAATACTATACTGTACTTTGACATATAGAAGTACAGAGGAATGCTGTAGTGTCTTCAAGGAGTCACTTCACTATTCTATGCTCCTCAGGGAGAGAAATTAGAGCTGTTTGGTGTTTTCCCCAGATATGTGAGGTACATTCCCATGGCAAACTCAGGCCAAAAATTCCCACTACCACCCACCAATAATTTAATGGGATCTACATACACATACCACACACAGACACATATTAAGCAAAATAAAAAACATAACTCCATTATAAAACTGAAGTATGCAGACATTCATTTACAGTGCAGTAAAGAAAAAAAATAAAACCAGCTTAACTCTTTGCAGCATTGCATGTGACATATTCCATTATAAATGACCTCAGACACCAAACTTGAGACACTTCTAATACAATGATGCTGATTTCATCCCTACTGAAGAACTTCACATCCTCCACACCAATAGGATAGAGGCTAAGCTTAGGACACTAGGAGATGCTTTGGGTCATGAATTATTTGTTTCCACTAGCAGCCATAATGTGTAATACTCAGAAGAAATGCAAGGTACTAAATAAACAAAGTGCAAAAAGCTTTCACTTAATTTTTGAACATACAGTTGTGTTTGTATATTCCCACCAAATTCTTGGGCATTCATCTGCTAAAGCTTTCTCAGCAACTTGCAAAATACAGAAACACTTATTTGTGATGATATAGTGCACAGAAGAAAAAGTTGATGACTTTCATTGCCTCTTTCAGATTTCAAGCCTGCGATATTTCTGAGGTAAAGAAGTCAGAGGATTTTGAACTACTGGTACTAGCTAACCATAACATATTACAGCCTCAAAAAGAAGGACTCAGTGTCTTTTATCCCCACATAACAAGTCACTGAGTTGCCTGCTTGCTGTACTACCAACCCCCTGACAATCAGGGTAGTGCTCATCTCTTAACTTCAGCCATCTAAAAGGGAGACAGAGAATCAAAACTAATTGTCAAGGCATCTGGTTAACACTGAGTAACAGGTCTCCAGAGAATGATCTATATCACCTGCCTTAAAGGCCATTTTAAGATGGGTTGTATTACACCCTGGAGATGTGCTCTGGAGAGCACCTACATGACCAGTTCACACTATCTTTCCAACTTCTAGATATTTAAAGTTATATAAAGTGAACACCACCCTAACACCAGAACATCACAAACAAAGTATTAGATAAATGATTAAGTCAGAAAAATGAGCTATTCCAGAACATCACAATTAATGTGTTAAATTTAATTCCCTTACTAACAAGCAGAAAGTATGAAGGGTAAAACAGTGCAAAGCCAATAACCCCTCCGTCCGTTCTCAGTAACAGTCACATTTCAGTATTAGTGCTGGCTAATTGGCTGTTTCTTGGCAACTTAGACTACAGTGCATTGTAGAAGTCCAATTCTTAAACCACAGAGAGAAGTATTATCTTATTACACTGATTAGAGTGTAAAAAAAGTCTGCAATTTGATCAAAGCAGACCACAGCTACAGTCCATATATAGTCAAGGCCTAAGCTCTGTTTCCATGCTAGGGTGGCATGCCATAATGACATCCTATCTGAAATAAAATGCATTTCCTTCCATCCTCAGATTTCCTGAGTAAGGTGGGCATCAGGCCAGTTTTTGATGGATGTCTCCTATAATGATTTCAAAATAAGCATGTGGTAATAAATCTATGTGCAAAAAATTCTGAAATAGAAGTCTATAAACAATGATTGCTCTCCATACACAAACACACACAGATACACATACTCATACACGAAGTTTTCCAGAAAGGTAGGCTTGTCAGTCGTCATGCAGTGCTACGCCTGCAAGAAAGAAATCCCATTCACAAGACACAATGTCCAAGATACACAACATTCCCAGCAGGTGATCTGCCACCTTCCAAAGGCACCTACTTGCTTCCAGTTGTACTAGGCATTGGAAGAAACACTTTGATGAGGATTCCCCTTTTGAGAATCTATTGTCTTGCTACTGCTCCATGCTTCATCAGTATTTTCAGATTTCACCTCTGCCTTGTCTGTCAGTATGGTGGATTTGGGAGGCTTGCAAATAAAGCAGAGGAACTTGAAACAGGACAGCAAACCTTCGGAAATGCTGGATGAGAAAAGCTTTTTGCACGGGTGGCAGAACTGGTAGAACACCAACATGAAGAGGACAGCCATGCAGTAACCTATCAGGAGCTGCAAGACCAACAATGGGGCGCAGACATACAGGTAGATATCGGTTTTATAGATGTACCACATCAGCAGGAGGAATGCATTCTCGATGAATCGTAGCATGTAATACACAGTCAGTCGGTACCAATTTTGGGATTTGTTAATTAAGTCAGGATCATTGAGCTTCACTTGCACTGCTGACCAGCAGAACATGTTAATGCCAGCGTACAGGAAGGTGAGAAGGCACAAGACGATGGTAGTGCCGACCCTGCTCAATGCCTTCTCTATGTTCTCGGGAAATGGGGACTTGCTTTGCCAGAAGAGAATCCATGGGTAGAAGAAAAAACCAAAGAAATTCACTAGCACAACGGGGAGAGTCCAGATTTGAAGGACTGAACTGAAAAGGACCAACACCGTAACCCGTGTAGCAATCTCAAAGCTTCTCCACATGAAAATGCAGAGGTAGGCAGCTGGTTTCACGCTGACATCATAATCATCATACTTAATCTTAATAGCCAGGATGTTACAGCGTAAGGCGCCATATACAATTGACAGGAGAGAAAGGACCATAAAAACACCTACAAAGAGAAAAGACAGATCAGGACCTTCAGCTTAGCAGAAGTTAAAGACATTGCATCAGAGTAGTGCAGATGTAGTTGTCTTTGCAGCACTCCCGGGGATTCCCAGCAGGGTGTAACGCCAAAACAGCCATTCCTTGTATACACTTCTTACTCTAACCCTACCTGCTATTTTGGTCCCCATTTGTTACTTTTCCAAGTAGCTAGAAAGAAAAAAAGGCACTTAGCAGTCACAACTGTAAGAGTAACCAACTTGCTCTCAAAGTCTCATAGTACTCCACAAGGCACAGGAGTGCTACTCGCTCTCCATACAGATGAAAACCAGCAAAACAGAAGCTGAAATTTTGGATTAACTTGAGCATGCAGATACCTCAGCGCTTGTGAAGTTCCATGTCGAAGTAAACTGTCTAAGATCACAGAAAAGCTCTGTGACAGAGCTCAAAATTGAAAGCCAAAGCAATTTAAATGCAGAACCACTTGCACTTTCTCTGCCTGTGTAGACAGAGATTTGCCCACCTGTGTACACTGTGTTTTCCTATAACTGTTTTCTTTATACACCTGTGTCATGCATTTAAAAACAACACTCCTTTAAAAAATTTATTTAAATTTAGATCAACTTTCAGTATCTCCCATTTACCCAGAATCCCTCAAGTGAAGGTTTCACAGCATTTAAATTCTGCAGAAAGTGAAGGCAGAGGCCAGTTGTTACCTGGCTTCCCTTCCAGATGCAATAGGGGAAAAGCTTTCTGGCACTGCAGGAAGGAGTCTTCTCTTGCCACATTAAGTAGGTACAAATGTACAAGAACACTGGATGCATAGAACGAACATTCATTGAGAAGTACCTTGATGTCCAGAAGTGCTAACTGCCCACAGTTTTGTTAGCATTTGCATAATTTCTTCACAATTTTTACCCACATGCTGAACAGGTGATTTACAGGACTAATTTTAGGCAATCTTAGCATTTTGTCCACACAAGGAACACTTCAAATGCAAATGAGTTCAGCACAGTAAAATTGATTCAGTTGTCTCTTTTAGAGTTTTAATGAAACTAAGCTAACTGGTCATGCTACAGGGCATTATATTGCATCAGATAAAATAATCAGAGTTGGGAATTCTTGATTATGTCAATTACTTTTGCAATGCTTTGCAACCAATGCTTTCTGCAGCCTTCAATTAGTTTATGTGTCAATATTCTACAAATGAACTGGATTCCCTGCTTTGCTATAGCTATATAGCCATGACTATCAGTTTTTTTCTAATTAAATTTATTAATTTCTAAGCATGACTTTGAAAGAAACAAGTATTTTAGGATCTCTAACAACTTTCTAACAGGATTTTCTCTATCATTTTAGCTAACCTCTCTCCCACCCTGATCCTCAAACACCTCTGAATTATTTTGGAAAAAAAATAATTAATCCTTTAAATCTAATTTTCCAAGAGCAATCAGTAAGCTGAAAAACATTTGCCATTTTATATGGTAATTTTGTACATGCCAGTTTGGTGGTGCATATATTCTCTGAAAATGGTTATATATTTGCTTGTTTAACACTTAAATTTTTAATAGTGTTTTTAAACATCTTTCTTACAGCACTGTACTTGATCTGAGAATTTTTAAACGTTAAGTCTTAGAAAAACATTGGCTGAAAGCAGAAGAGCAAGTGAGTGCAGTCAAGAATACCACTTTGATATCCTGTGGCTCTTCACAAAATCTTTCCTGTAGTTTTGAGCTGGCTGTAGAACTGTGAAAGAACAAATAACTTCCAGCAGCTAAGGAAGCAAAAGATTCTTCTCAGAGTTAAAGAAACAAAAAAGTCTATGCACTTGGGGACAGGGCACTGCTGTCCTGGTACTCTGCTTACTTTGTGCTGTGATAAGCCGAGACATTCATTTTATTACCCAATTTCATAGGGATTCTATGTTAACCTCAAACTTGTCTTAAAAACTCAAGCCTTTGAAACAGGCATTTCTCCATTGATAGAAACCAGGTCATGCTGACTCTGATTTAATACAGGAGTCCAGTCCTGCTCCTTTCCCAAAAGCTCAGTACTGTCACCAAACCTTCTGTTCAAACATCACTTTTAAGTCTGTGAGAAAGATGGTTTGAAGCAACCACAAAGAGAAATGTGGGAGGGTGACATTATTGCTGCTTTTACTCATCCTGAGCAGGCAAAGAAGTGAAAATTTAAAAGGCAAAGTATTTTCCCCTGGAACAGTCCCAAATCCCCTAAAAGTCCTTACAAGGATGGCATTTGTCTTCTTCCTTCCTACTCCCAGAAGGCTGTACTTTTCTTACAAATCAGAGGTACACACTCAGAGAGTCATTCAGGGAGGCACAGTTTTACTTTGTTGGGTTTTTTATTACATCTTAAGTCTTTTCAAGACCTGGTCCCTCCCACTTCAGAAATTGCTAAGAGAGTGAATTCTGCTCTAGATGAGCTGCATCACAAATACCTATTACTAAAATCTTACATTCAGATGAAGAATCATAAATTATCTATTATATATATTATAGTTTTCTAAACCGATAATCAGAAAACTTGAAAAATAAAGGCACTTTTTTTTTTGCTTTAAGATACAATTCCAACGCTTAGAAACAACTATTAATACTCAAAGTATGTTGTTCAAACAATGAGAAAAGTATTCCAAGTTCAGAGCTTAATGAGTTGAGAAGAAGCAACTGTAGAAGCATCTTAAGATATCTAGTAAGACCACCTACAAAGCCCAGTCATGAACATTAGGAAAGTGACACTGCAAACACTAGTAAGTTGAAAAAAAAATAAAACCAAAACTTCTATTCTTGAAGATGGCAGTCAATGCTACAAATTTTCATTAAAAAACCCAAACCAACCTACCTTTTTCAGCAGAATAATTTTATTTTTAAATGGTAGGAAATCTGCCTTTTGAGATTATTTTATCACTGTAAGCAACACTTGAAAAAGATAACTGGTGTTAATGGCAAAAATCCTTTACACTTACAAAAAGATTGCTCTTAACGGAAGCAGATTGTCCACATTCAATACTGCAGGCTGAGAACTGGCCCTTTTTCAAGGATAAATGGCCAAGTTACACATCCCCCACCTCCAGCTAGCTGTTTTTGTAATTAACGCTAACTCAGGTCTTTCTGGCACCTCCTGGCCTTGCACTTCTCTAGGTGGTACTACCTAAGTGAAGAGGTCTGGATAGCTGCCCAACAGTGTGTAAGTGGACCTGAGCCTGATGTCGGCCACCTCTTCGAAGCAAGGTTGTAGCTGGCTCTCAGGCAATGCATGATACTGACAGACGTTGAAGCATTTAGTACAGGGTGAAGCCCAAATGTACAAGAGAGACTTTGGTGTCTGTTCTGGGAGTGGCAATTACAAAGTCAGACTGGGCATTTCATACAGTGACAAGTTAGGAACTTCTTCCCAGTTATGCTGTAACCAAAGAAAGAGCTGAATGTCTAGAACTAGGACTCAGATTAGGCTATTACATGTGGGTTTCCAATGTTGCATTTCATACAACATTTCTATTCATTTTGTGCTAAACAGTCACCAAAGCGTTACGTCTTTCATCGCTAACCTAGAGGCTTTGTCCTGCTTTGGCAACTCTCTTTAGTTGTCTTGATGTTACATTCTTGGCAGACAGTGAAATGACAACTTGGAGCATGCCAGACACTGGCAAGAATCTGATCATCCAGAAGAAGACATCCAGAGAAATTAATGAATGCCATGAAATACACAAGAAAGATGCAGCATGGCTCTGGTTGACAAAGGGCTAGGCAAGGATGCACGCTCTTTTCAGAACTGTTCAATTCCATACTGGAAGCAATAATGAGTTTTAAACAGATCTGAAAGGGACAAACCATGCTATGTAGCATGATGGTAAACAGCTTTAGGTTCACAGGTGATACTGACCTCATTACCACTGACGAAGCAGAATTTACACAGAATGACAGTCAGGGTAGTGTAGGAATCCAGAAAAATAAGAGACTGATGAGGAGACAAGACAAAAAAATGTGGAAATCAAAATGCAACAAGAAGACAGCCATAATTATAACAGAGACAAATAGAAAAGACCATGGACTTTGGATGACCAGTGTCAAAGAACAGGGAAGCTGAAGACATCTGAAGTGTGGAAGAAGAGCTGGACTGGCAGTTAGATTACTTTGATGATGCTGCAAGATCAAAAGGTTGAAGTCATGTCCCTATACATGAGAATCCCCATATACACATAACAAATAACAAGCTGAAACTGTGCTATGCATCATTCCCATTTGCTCTGGAGGCTGAATAGTACTGGTGGACAACAGGTACTACTGCAGAAAAAAGCTGGCTAAAGAGATTACAGAAAGTTTCAATATTTCAGAAGGTAAAATACACATAAGAGGAATATGGTTAGGACTCTTGTTTTTCCAATGAATGAGCTCTAATAGACATTGCCATTGTTCCTAAATCACTGATTAAGAAAAAACAACAACAGGTTTTTTTTTCCCCTTTTCATTTCTATGTTTTAGAATTACACCTGCTACGGAGATGGTTTCTGGGAGACATGAGGTGACTACTGCATTTGCTGGTGTGTTCGCTGAACTCCCTGGAGAGCCAGCTTATCTCTAGTTGTTTAACTTTACTTCACCCACAGAGGGTCACTTACCAGTGTGTCATTCAGAATTTATCTCAGCAGTGACTGATAAAAGTCAGAAGTAATAAGGCATTACAAATTATTATTAAATATGCAATTCTCTAATCATCTGGAAAACAGCACTTCTCCTTGGCAGTCATGACCAGTAAGGTCAACACCGGTAACAGAAGAAATACAATAAAAAGGTGACCTTTCTCAAGCAAATGCCATCTGCAGTGAAGTGATTGGAAATTTAGCTAATTGCACTGCTCAGCAAAGGATTCAGCTGCTTTGTTCTCATCCCAAGTCACAGATGCCATGGTTATTTGAAGAGCCCACCTTAGCTGTGAAGTACTCAGAAACCATCAGGAGCAATGTATTTCAAGTAACTACTGCTATGACCTTAAACAAGTACTTTTGTATAAAGACCTTAACCTGTTGCAATATCCTTACGTGCTGACTCGCCCTTTGGTATACTAAAGTTTTCCATTTCCCAAGTTGAGGGGAGAACTCTGACTTTATTATAAAGGCTTCTCCAAAAATCTTAGTTCCTTACCTTGGTATACTGCCAACCAAGGTACTGGAACTGAAGAAAGGAATCAGATTCACAACGTGTCACCCTAGCCTCAGACTCCCTAGCTGTGAAGCTGGTAAAGAATCCTGGCGTCTCAGGGCCTCAGAGATATAACAAGAACTATTTTGTATTTTGGTGGAAACACACCTCCAGTTCACACAGGTGCCAAAGCCCTTTCTTACACCAAAAAGCTGGTTGTCCTATGACCAACTGGAGTAGGTTCTTCATTTAGTCTAAAACATGATGGTGTAGATTAACTCGAAAGCAACATCACCATCTGTCAGGGAGATGAAACCCATTGCAATATGCGTGGTTCTTGCCCAGGGCAGCTACACCTGACTGCTGACCCTTCTCCTCTCCCTCCCACCAAAATATGGAGGTGATAACAACAGCTCAACCTACTTCTGGCAGCCGTGATCTCCTGCTGCAGGACACAGATGTAAAGCTGGAGCGTGAGCTGGGGCGCCGAGCCGAGGAACGCCTGGATCACAGATGCCCTACTGAATGCGGACCTGTGTGTACACAGCTTGCCTTCAGCCTGGCCCACTTCCTTCTCAATTTCTTCCGAGTACCCGTCCTTGGGCATCTGCCTCTTCTTCGTGATGCTGACATAGGGCTCTTCAACTCTGCCAGCGTGGAAGTAAATGTAAAAGACTTCCACACACCTACAAGCAAATCAAGAGTAACAGGAAAAAATCAAAGAAAACATAGGTCTTCCCACTCCTTAGTATTTTAAGCCATCAGATACCAAGTAATTTGTTCACTGAGCAAAGCACGTACGTTTTCTTTTCTTGGCAAATTTGGAATATGACAGATTTCACCCTTTAAAACATGAACTACATGCGGCTGGAGGGCAAGAATCTGGCAGTGCTCTTTGAGCTGCTTGTAGTACTGAGACACAGAAGGCAGTTGTTTCCTATAAGCTGCCCTTGTTCTCTACTGTCCTATTAAAGTCCTTAAACTACTGATCCACTGCAATGTTCATAGGCTCCCAACCCAGGATCCAAGTTGGAAGTGTTTCTTCAGATTCTCATGTCTTTCTCTTGGTGTTATCCATACACCCGTGAAATAGCAAACTTACTTCTCATACCTTTGCCTTAAACAATTGCAAGACATTGGAGAGAAGCTCAGGGTATGAGTGGGTGCAAACACCTCAAACAGTTGGAGTCTAGTCCTTGCTTTACCAAGCAATGGTTCCAAAACATAAGTAACAATTCATGGCAGCAATAACAAGACTAAACAGTTTAGAGCCTCACAACTCTGGATATTAACATTTTTTTTAAAGACACAGAAAGAGGAGCTTTACACCTTACATTTGCTTACATTTACTGCACTGTTTAAGGAATATTAAACACAATCTTGCAAAAATATTCTAAATAAGAACATGCAGCATTTTCAGCTGCCACAGCTCTTTGTACTGTAAACACAGGTGAACCAAACCCTCTTGTTTATGTAGATCTAACTTACCACAGACTAACTTCCAAAGAAAAAAGTTGTGCCAGCACATGCATTCCTATTCATAAATTACATATTGTTTTAACACATGCTGCCTCTGCCTATGCACAGAGAATAATCCATACATTTGGGAGGGAATCGAAAAGGGCTAAAGGGGTTGGCAGCAGCAAATGCTGTAGCAACGAGGACAAGTTGGCTTCTTGACTACTAAAGAAGATAATACATTCTCACACTCATTTATGAAAGGAAAGCTTCTGAAACTTCCTTTCAATGCCTATTTTTAGTTTGGCAAAAACTTTAGAAAAACTATTCTAAGAGAGTTGCTTGGGTATGAAGGTGTCAAAGGTGGGCTTGGGCATCAAGCAGGACCCAAAACACAAAGGGCAACAGTCAACCTTGTCTGGGAAGTAATAACAAGCAAGGATCTACTGAGGTACGGATGAAGTCACAAGCTGAGGGGAAAGGGAGAGGAAAGAAACACTATTTCTGTCACATAGCATAGGGTCCTGAAAATACAGGGCCTTCTGTGGAGGAGTCCATGTACAGCAGGATCATAAAGGATAAATGGCATTGACTACTGAAAAACAAAACTCCCAAAAGCCCAAACCCAGTGCAGACACAACCTGTTTTCTCTTTTATGCCTAATACTAGTATGGGCTTCAAGAAAGAAAAACAATCATAGTGTGAGCAACAGGACTGGTGAGGGCTGGCTTCCAGCCCAGAGGGAAGCTCAGGGGAGAGAAGCCCCCACTGCGAGGGCAACTTGTGGCACCAGCTCTGGTTGCGTCTCCTCCCATGGCCCAACACGCAAGGTATCTTCTTGTGTAGGCATCATCCTGACGAGGACTGAGCTGTCTTCTTTCCTTCCATAGTGCCTGCTGGGAAGGCATCTCCTCCACCTGGTTGCCTCTGTAGGTAACACTTGCTAGAATGCAGCATCTCCAAGTCTCTGACAGGTCAGATTTGGCCAGTGAGTTTTTGTAATGTACAAATAAGGCTTATCTGCTGTTTAAAAGTATCTCACAAACACAAAGCACACGGAGCTATACTTGTCCGAGACTTTGAATTCCCATTTCCTTCTCAGCTTGATTTTTTTCAACAATTGCCAAGTCAGAGTCTAACACAGCCTTCTAGGGGAAAGCTCACAGACTGAACTCTAAAGCAGCACTGATAGAAATTCAAATAAAAGCATATTAATTTTTGTTTCAATAAACTTGATTTCATTTTTCCCCCTAACTGGACCACTAGCAAGTTTCACCTGCTCTAGATGGAGAGCAGTTTTAGGATCCTGTAGTACTATCCTTGATTCACTAGGCTTCAGCCACTATTATCACTAAAGCTATTTGAAGCGCCTGGTGCGCTGGAGGCTCCATTCATGGTGGTGACTTCCTATTTTCCCCTTGTTAATCTTTTCAGTCTGGGCCAATCTTGTTCCATGTGAAATAATCCACACAGCCAAAAATAAAGTGTAAAAAATTAATAAAGCACAACAGCTTATGAAGCCAACAAATTGATTTTATTCCAAAAGAAAGATTCCAGAACATTTTTGTCTTGCTTAGTATTCACAGCCATCTACTCATCCTGAGCTGAGGGCAAGTCTGAAGTTGTTATGAAAAATAAGATCTCAGCCAGCATCAGCCTCTGAACTCTTGCTATGTGTGATCAGAAGCAGATATAGTCTAGGGACCCACCTAACAAGTAAACAGTAATCCCATAAAAGAGATGATAAAATTCATAAGATGACTGACTATAGCAAATATCATAATCAACAAAATTTTGGGGTTGGGAGCAAACATTTCATTTGTATATATTAGCTAGGTACTAAGTAGCGGTATATTGTTTGTGATGGGATATTTTATGTCCGTATAGAAAAGCAAACACAATGTGAAATGAATGGTCTGATGAGCAAACCTTAGGGCCAAAGGGGACTTTTACCAGGACAACAGAGTAATAAAAATGGTACGTGCAAGCACTCAGATTACATCAGTAATGATGCCCATCTGCTTCTGAGCCCTGCCCATCCCATGCCAGAGCATCTCTGGAGGTTATGCCTTCTAGGGCCAATAACAAATGTACTCAAGATTCTAGCTGGTGCCACTGACCAAGAAACTGCTTCAAACAAGAGCAGACTGGCAGCTGATACACTAGAAAGAAATAGCACCAATCTAAATGTTTAAGTAATAAAGTGTAAGAGGGGCAAAAGCACTTGAAGAACCATCCAGGTGAGAAGGGTTCAGAACAGTGATGAAGAATCAAATCAGATCATGTACCTGTGCCATGTTACCACTTTGTCTATGAAGTGCATTCAGAAATGTTGTCTTTAAATGAACTGGCTTGTTCATTTTTAGTATGAAACACAACTAAAAGACAATGCAAGAAGGCAATTGTTTTGAGCCAGTTTTCTTCCGCAGTTACAAACTCCACTACAGAACAAGGAATTCCCCAGAAGGCCCAGTTGCTCACTGCTCATTGCTGCTCTGCTCTGGAGGAACAGGAATGGAAGGTCCCAACTTCTGTACAATCCATCTCCTGCAGTGCAGTGATGTTTAGGGCCCTTTCAACAGATCCACACATGGTATCAACAGCAGAAGGCATGCAGCTGGCCAGTTTTGCTGCATGTAAAGCAATGACAGTTGCAGTACAGGCTCTGAAGGAACTAAAATTACTTTGAAGAAAAAAAAAAGTCAGATCTACTCTCTATAGTGAAAGTTAAAGGGTAAGAAAAAGATGGTACTGCATTCTCCTCTGCTGCCAAATCTTGGCAGAGAGAAGAGCTATACTTTTTCAGGGATCCTGATGGTGCCTACAAAGAGTGATTCAGCAGCAACACATTTGTCTTGTACACAGTCAGTAGGAGGAATAATCCTATCCTTCTATGCCTGCTGAGAGCAAGCACCTCATTCCCTCTTTTAATCATGGATGTGTGGGATTTAAATACAGGCAAAATAATGGTGGTGTGAAGAGGGAGCAAGCAATGAAACCAGGGACCTTCCCACAGCCAATAAGTGCTCCAAGAGCAAACATCTGTTTGAGAGACCTATCCACACACACTCAGTGCAAACATAAAAGCAGATTTCTCTAATGACTCAATTTTTAGTAATTCCTTTTCTTTAGGGAAGTGTGCAAAAGACTTATCAGTCCTGCAGATTTACTTACCTGTGTCAGACAAAGATTTGTTCCTCACTCATTGTTCTACCTTCCATCTGCACTGACTTTCTGTTCATCGCACCTTGGACACCTAACACATCTGCTCAAGAATAAAGAAAAAAGAAAAGCCTGAAGAGAGTCTAGGCATATTCTTCCCATCTGGAAAAGAGGGAGATGCATCAGCAGTTGTAAAGTTTAGAGCTCGCAGAATCTCCTACAATAAGGTCTGCCAATGGAAGTCCTACAAGTAAGAGAGGTTTTTAGACCTGTGCTATTCTGAACTATGAAGCAGGTCACTAGGAAAGAGAGACTATCCACAAGAGACAATGCTTCTGCACAACGTGACTGAAACATTATCTGCACCATTATAGCTTATTAGATTTCAAACTGCAGAATTAGGTGCCCAAAACATTAATGACTCCGATAATTTCAGCCTATAGGAGTTTTGTTTTGGGGTTGGGGTTTTTTTTTGATTGTTGGTTGGGTTTTGGGGGGTGTGTGTGGGGGGTGGTGTTTGTTTTTCTTTTTTACTTCCTGCAGCTCACAGAATCTAACTTTGGCTGTAACAGCAAATCCTCTGGCAGTTTGATGCAAACTTCCTACTGCATCTGTTTTGCTGCAGTCTACACGGTACATAGACACATGTAATTGTTTCTCCTTATGCCTTGAGAAACAAAGCCTGATCCCATTAAAAAAAAAAAAATCTATTGTTTACATTCTTGTCCCATTAAAATCTGAGGAAAACACTCATTAGTGTTCTATATCAGGGACTGTTATATTGGCTTTCAATTTTTTTCATAAGAGAAGTTCATCGTCCTGCGGACAGAGCCATCTCCTGATTGCATGTTTCTCATTAGGAAGAACCTGTAGGCCCACATGCAGCTAACAGAGCATTAGGGATGGTAGTTTCAAAGACACCAGCAGTCACTTAGCTCTCCTCTCCATGAAACTGGTATCAGAAGGAACCACTGCCACGTTCACACCAGTCCCTTCTGGATATGCCACTTCAGTACTGTCTTCAGTAAATCAGATAGTAAGGAACCACCACATCCAGCAGACATACAGTACAATACCACCATCACCCCCTGCTCAAGACTGTAAGCCCCGACTGTTCAAGTTGGTTTGTTGGAAATCTGCACTCCTCACTTCAGCTCCTGACCTATTCATTGCTTGCAGAATAGAAAAGGGGCAAGCAAGTTAACAGGGGTTTCTCTGGCACCCTTTGTGAAGAGCTATTTGCATTTTGAACGAATCCCTAAGTGCAGAGCAGTACACTAGCAAAAATACATCCAATTATTATTTATTGGAATTGTAGCAGCACTTAAAACCTCAAGACACTGTCGGTGCTACAGGTGCTGTCCAAATGAACAGGGAACAAAGAGACAGTTCTTGGCTCAGGAGCAGTGAATAATAAGCCAAAAAGCTCATCACGGTCTTCTCTAAAGAAGAGAAAAACGTATTAAATCTCTCATTGACATTGGCTATTGTTTTAAAGTAATTTATTCCACAAAAAATTACTTATGTGGTAAAAGAATCTCCTTTTACAAAAGAAAAAAAAAAAAAAGGAGGAAGTATCCAAATATATTTTCTAACTATCCAGACAAGTTTATGTGCTCACAAGGAGTGGCACCGACCTGAAATGCTGCAGGAATCCCCCACAGTGCTCAGAAACCTGCAGTTACTTTGTTCCAGCCAACTCTCTGCATAGTCTCCAGCATGCCTACATCCTAGGGATCAGAGCCAGGCCACCGAGGGGTGTAGGAATTTTACCCTACAAATCGCTCCAAATTTGTAGAGAGACTCTTAGGGAATGGCAGAAGGAATTAAAAAAGGGTGCATTAACAGTACTTTCCCAGTACAGTGAAAGTCCTCTCCAGGAAGAGGGATGCTTCCTAATTTTAGTGCTTCCAGTGGCAGCAGCAGGACAGCAAGTGCCTCCTGAACAGGTGGAGCGTGGGTGTATGGGGAAGGTGGTGGTATGCAAGAAGGTTTTATAAGAGAATGTACTTTTTTCCCTGTCGCATAGAGGATTCAAAATAGGCTGGATCATTTGGCTTGCAAAGATAAATACCCTCCTTCCCTGCCAAGATATTTCCATACCATTCCCTAAGATTCAAACTTAACTTTTTAAGGGAAAAAAGAAAGGGAGAAAAATGTCTAGCTTTTAAGATGATGAAGACGACTCACACAACATACATGGGCTGTCTGTAAAGCAGTGCACTGATATTTGAGTCTGAACAGAGAAATACTAACTAACCCGAATCATGTCACAAAACCAGTAGAGATGGTTAAAAAGTTAGTGTTAGCTTTTTTTTAAAGCCAGACGAAGCAGACTGCCCTCTGTTGAAGCATGCCATCTCACACAGCCTAAAGGCTCTTTAACATTTCATTCTGATGCAGCGAGTGGACAAAGCTGGGGCAGCTCTACTGTCTATATGTCCTATTTGACCTAATTTGACCCAGCTTACCCTAAAAGGCCCCGGGCTGTGCCAGTGAGACCTAAGAGAGACTGAATACAGGGAATGGAGTGAGGCTTCATATTGAGGAAGCAGATGACTAACAGCAGCAGGACTCTCCGGTGCAAAGGAGCAGACGTTTGCCTAAAAGGATAGGACAAAATGGCTCCAGGGACAATGGTCCTTATCAGCTCACAATGATTAAAGCCACAGTGAAGTGATGATACAGTCAAAAAATATTTTGCCTTTGAGCTGTCACCTCCGACTTGTGTATATTCCAGTCCACACAGGATAGAAAGCCTCCTGTGCAAAGTAGGGAAAGGTAAGGTATTTCACGTGCTGAAAACAATTAAACTTACAGTGCAGATCTACACCTGATGGGAAGCAATCAGGTTCCTCTTGACAGATACAACAATGTTTAGTGGCAGTGGATAGGAACACAAGGAAGAGAAAAAAAAACCCTTTAATGTCTGTTTCAGACTGATCACTTTGCCTTCCCACACTTCTGTACTGTATCTTACAAATAGACACATTTCCCCAAATTTAAAAAGAGGTTGTCATCTATGAAGCTTTCCCTCTTAATTTGTAGAGTCCCTCCAGCCTTTAGCAGGATGTAAGTTTTTTCAGGTGGCACGAATGTACTACCCTCTTTTTATTAGTAATTGTAATTCCAGTTATCCTGAGCCTAGAGAGACGTTACCATGCATCACTTACTACTGCCTAAATGATGCTAAGGGCACTGTGGCATAGGCGTGCTGCAATGGTTCCAGAACATCTTCAAACCTGGAAACACCAAGTTCTTCAATCTTTGAGAAAGGCAGAAGTGCAGAGCTAGCGACACACTCGTACACTGCAGCATCGAAGGGAGGGAGAGGGCTTCCTTATGCCCACTAGTTTTACAGCTGTGACCGCAGCTGGGAGCTCGCCAACACAGCAGAAAGTGTGTTTTGCACAAGATGAGACTCATGTTGTAAACAAATAAACTTGATGTTGAGAAAGAAAAAGTGAAATCATGATCAGTTGTTAAGGTCAAAGCAGAAGCCTATGTCTCTTCCAGATAATTAGAAAGAAAATCCTCTAATTTGTTGTTGCTTTCATCCTTTGTTTGCCTCTTTACATCTTGCAGCTTGACATGACATTCTTTCCTTGTCTGACCTCAAGAAATCGATTTAGAATGGCAAAAGTAATGAACATCATTTTTATTTTGATAGTTGCTTTCTCTTTGGTTCCACTCGTTTTCCAAAGAATTTTGTTCTTAGCTTGTAGAAAATCAGAGCTCTTCAAGAACTTAACTATTAAGCCATAACTTAAGTCTCTTTAAAATATTAAGAAAACAAACAAACAAAAAATCCAGCAATGGTTAAAAGGAATTAAATGTTTTTGATGTGTAAGATGCCTTGTAACATCCAAACTGTTCACCCTTATCAGTGTGAACAAATCTTCCTTCCCCACGCTGTCCAGGAATTTAAAAAAATTGGGGGTACTTCTCCTAGCCTGTACTACAGAGATACTGTATTTAATTGCCTTTCTTTTTAAAGAAGGGATTTGAACGTGAATTTAAAACAAAAGCCCCCAGCAAACATTTTGTCATGGGATTGCACCACCTCCGCAACTTTTCACCTATCTGTTGTTTTGTGTTCCCCCCCCCCCCCGCCCCAGGACATTTTCAGTCAGAAGTTGAACTGGAGTTGAAAAACCTCCAAAGCGATTTGGGGCAAGCAGCTCACTTTCGGAAAGAAGAGACAGACTACAGCATTACTAGTATTTCCACGGTGCACAGGCGGGATGGGTACCCTCGCTGTTTTAAGCCAGCAGCGGGGTTAAGTCTTCCTTTCTCCCTGGGAAGCAACCTCAGGGTAAAGCGGTGGGGACAAACCAGCAGCCAAGAACCACCGCCGGGGAGAAAATAAGGAAAATAAGGGCAGAAAACGCCGCCAGAAGGAGGGAGCGGGCTCTCCCCGGCCCTCCGCAGGGCCGCAGCCCGCCCCCGGCCGCAGCCCGTGTCCCCCCTACGCCAGGTGCTCACTGAAGGGCAGAAACCACCCCGCCCCTCGCCGCCTTTTCTGCCTCAGGACATCTGCAAAGGGAATTATTCCTCCCGCAGCTTCAGAAATCAGACCGGGAAGGATCTGATGGCGGCTAGCACCGGGGCAGAGCAGCAGCCGCCCGCCCGCCCGCCACAAAGGCCGGGGCGATTCCCCCATCCCCCCGGCCCGCTGAGGTGGGTAAAGGGCGGCGGGGCTCGGCGGGACTCACCGACCTGACGAGGGGCCCCAGCTGCAGGAGGTGCAGCAGCAGCACCAGCGGGCGGTCGCGGCTGACATCGCGGTGGATGAAGACCAGGCTGAGCTGCACCAGCGCGCAGGGCAGGAGGGCGAAGAGCAGCGTCAGCCACTGCCACATGCGGTCCCCCGCCGAGCGGTACGCCCCGCTCAGGCACAGCGCGGCCGCCGTCTCGGCCACGAAGAGGACGAGGGAGACGAGGACGGAGCCCGGGAATTTCATCTCCTCCTTCCACCACCACCAACCGGCCCGTTCTCGCCCCCCCCCCCCCCACGCCCGCCGCGCCCCGGCCCGCCCAACCGCCGCTGAGGTGAGGTGAGGCGCGGCGCAGCGCGGCGCCCGCTAGGGGGAGCCGCCGGCGCAGCCGCCGCGCCTCACCGCGGCCTCGGCCCGGGAGGGGCCCCGGAGGTCGGGTCCCTCCGGCGGCGGCCGCGCTGGGGTTTCATCCTGGCTTCTGTGAGGGTAAATGGAGTGGACGGTGCCCGGTGGTGCGTGGGGAGCACCCCCTCATCAGGGCCGTGAGATACGTGACTGGAAGGGGGGGGAATTGGTGGGTGGAAAGGTGGGGCTGCTCTTCAGGGGGAGGTGGGCAGGCTGGGGAAACAGGGTGAAAGGAGGAGGCGAGGGCAAAGTCCTGCACCTGGAGGAAAACAACCCTGTGCAACAATAAAAGGCTGAGGGGCAGCTGATTTAAAAAAAAAAAAAAAAAAAAAGGCAAAAAAGGAGCTGCGAGCCCTGGTAAGCCTCTCCCATGATGCCCTTTTACCACTTCATCAGGTGGATCTTACCTTTGCTTGTCAGGCCTTTCCCTTCAAAGGCTCCCAGGACCACAAACCCCAAAGCCCTGCCGGGACACCAGCAGCATTTGCCTGCTGTCCCCAGCAGGAGCCAGAAGACCACCCCACGCCTCTCTTCCTTGCCAGCAGAGCTCTGGAGTCATTCTGGACATGTGTAAGGTCACCCTGGCAGTATCACTGATGCCCCCATGGACGAGCAGCAAAAGGTATTAGCCCAAGGGCAAGACAAGCCTTTGCAGTCTCTCCACAACATCCTGAACGCGACCGCCTGGCAAGAAACAAAGCTCCTGAGGTACCTACTCAGGCTGGCAGATGGTGCCTGTATCCTGCACAGGGGGAGTCTTCAATCACCACTTCTCCTCTTGGTGCAGGTCCTTTGTTCGTGCTCAGCTGGTTCGGATGTCTGACCTGATAGCTCTTGTTTCTCCTTGCCTGTTCCCAGGTAACTACAGATCTGCAGGTGGAGGTTAGCTACAGACCTGAGACGTACCAGGAGCACAACAAGAACGCAAGACGCAGAGTTTGAGATGCTATTAGCCTACTAATGGGGTAACGCTAATGGCTACTTCTGCACGTCTGCTACTATTCTTTAATTCAACTTAGGTTGTCACCAGATTTATACAAAAAATGCCAATAATACTTTGTTTGGGCCATTTCTTGAACTACTGCACTGACTAATCTGCAGTCCTGTTGCTCACCTCTAGTTGAGCTCAGCTCATGATAGCAAAGATCGAAACCTTGTTATGGGTGGGCTGAAGTGAATTTAATTCTCTAGTGCCCTTCACTGAGAATGGAGCGGGTCTTTCTGGAAAGAGAAGAGGCCACGTGTACTGAGATTTAAGCAGGGTGAAAATAAACACTTAAGTGAAAAACTTTAATCTACAGGCCAAAAGCAACCTGTGTTCTCTTGGGAAGCTCCCAGGAGGTAGTTATACCTAATGGCTACGTGCAGCCTGGATGTTTTCTGATTGGAAGATGGATGGATTTTACCTTTGATAACACAGTACCACTGAAAAGCTTTTGGAGCCCTGAGTCATGACTGCTCTGGAAGGAAAAGCTGCCAGCACTGTGAAAGACAAGTACAGAAATAAGCAATCCAATGCAAAATCATACTGTTCAAGGTTGGGCTTTTATTTAAGGCAAAATATACTCACAGCTTTAATATTCATAATATCGATATATACAGAGTTTGTTCTGCCACTATGAAGCTTAGTATTACCACTGCTTTTAAAAAGCTATAAAATCTAGTTTCTATCATAATCTACAATACAAAACTAATACAATAAACACATTCTGAAAGATCACAGTGTTTAAAACATTAGAAGAGCAGGGGTCCTGCTTTTAAACAATAAGGTGCATTTCTAAAGAATCAAATCAATCTTGATTCTAAGGGCCTGTACCATATTATGGCTGTGAATGGCTATTACACTGAGAAATCAATCTAGGGTGTGGCATGTACTCCAGAAATGAACACCGTACATTGGAATATATTGAATATTCAAGTGTAACCAACACAAACTAGACATGAAGTAATGCTATTTAAGTTCCCTGTACTTTTTATTGGTGTTGGCATCCATGTATATTGCAGACATATTGAGGGAAAATGGGTATGAAACTGCTATCAAATAGGGCCCTGCATATGCAAACACCTGTGCTTTCCTCTTACTATACGAACAAGCCTTACTAATTCCAAGGGACTCGTGCGTAAAGGAAAGTTTGTAGGGTTGGGGTCCGGAATGATGCAGTTTTGCCCGTTTCACATGTGTGGAAGGACCTAACCTTGCATGTTTGAAATCAAGTGGAGATTCACCACTGACATCAGCAGTGGCATATCAGGCCCTTAAAATGAGCGCAGAAGGTCAAATCAGTGGCAAAATCAGACCATTGTTAGAGGAAATCTTTCTTCGGTCATGGTAATGAAGATGGAAGCCGAGTTCAGTTGCCCGTCAGACAGCCTTTCTCTTCTATGTGAAGTAGAAATGTATGTTTGAATAGGATTTGTTTTCTATTCACTGTGGGATACAACTAACTTCAGGACTTCTACATAAAATTCTCTGGGGAGTATGCATGTGTAGTCATGCAGTGCTGTTGCTGAATATCACTGCATTATAAAGTATCTTTCATTCAAATATCATTATACCACTAGGCAAAATGAGTTTTTAATTAATTTTCTGCCATTCTAGTTGGCATTGCTGTACTTGACCTAAATGCCTCCACCTTCTCTTGGAGTCATGCAGTGAACAAAGTCAAGGGACTCCCTTGTAAGTATTAAAAATAAATATGGCCTTATGTATTTTCAAGCAGACTGCTATTTATAAATTGACTTTTTTCAGAGCATGATGTAAAATTTTAAATATACAGGGTACCAGACCAACAGTGACATCAGTGACAGTACAAATTAGTCAGGAGGTTTAATAACTCAAAGGCAGGTTGAAAAGTTGGTGCATGTTGGCTCCTTGGATCTATTTTTTTTAATTGCCTAACCATCGATAGGGTTCATCATTTCTATTCCATTAAATGACAGGAATGGGCAGTAGGTTCAGCTACAGGCAAGTCCCTCACAGGCAGACTCTTTTCAGCATATGATGACTTTGCTATAATGGCAATGAAGCGCTGTTCAAGGCAGCTAAAACCTGTACACTGCACACTGTACCACTGTCTCTGCAATGAAGCAAACTGTGCTATTCTCTTGGAAAATGCCTATTCACATCCCTAAATTGCTGTATTGTTTTGTGGGCCCTGAGCATTTTTGTCTTATGGCTTTGAAGTATGTTGTTCCCTCAGCAATGTGATTTTTGGTCATTTTCTTACTTCTTTTCAGTTTAGCTTCCTGCTGCTTACTACTTAGTCCAGGACATGCTTATATAAAATGAAATGTCTTCTCAGAGCAATCTAAACTGTTCTGTTAGCCAGAAATTGCTCATTGGTGTAATTCTTCACAGGAAGGTTACTCTTTACAGTAATCTACAGGGCAATTCTTATTCCTGATATACTGATCTTCCTATGGATTAGAATATGCACTCATGCCAGTGAATATTCAAGGTATGTAGGAGAAGATTACCGCACCTGAGATTTACTTGGCAGACCTCAGAGATACACTCTGCCCATGGATCTTATAGGTCCAAGTAACAAGGATATATTGTCAAAATGCATGCATACACTAAAATAGGTCACTGTCTGCATAAAACATGCAAGATGTTGGCAGATGCTATAACTGTATATGCAGATAACGATATAAGTACAAAAATTTGATTGCTTATGAAAGTTTTCATTTGCACATATTGCACCTGTATGTTTCTGAATACATCAGACACTGACGTATTGTTTTTTTCCACAGTATTTTAAAAACTAATCAGTATTCTTATCATATTCTCTACATGTCCATACAAGTATTATTAGAACATCAAAGTGGCATTACTTAATTTCAGAGTAGCAAAACCGGTGACCACTTTATTTGCATTTGTTTGTGCATATTTCCCAAAACTATTTAAATGTGTATTTTGGGATGTTTAGCCATTTCACTTGGTTTTGATTGTCTTAATAGAATCGAGATACTAGAGAAGTGAACATGCTCCCTGGAAAGTGTCTCTTTGTTTTATTTAATGATGTAAAACATCAGTGACAGTTGTTATACAGTATAATGATTTTTCCTTAGCAGGTGGGGAATGGCAGAGCCGGTGAGAAGAGGCCATCTGGGAGTGTAAAATAATGTAATGCAAATAAGTGGAACACCCCTCTTAGGCAAAATTAATCAATCTTATTTTCAAGAACAAAAGACCTGGGCTGCTGCTTCAGACTTCTTAACTTATTCATAGGTTGGGAAAGAAAGGCAGGGAAACTGAAGGAAACGATGCAAACAAAGCAGATATTGAAAGCAGTAGCACAAAATGAATATGTTATCATGCTGAGAAGTTGTGAGTAGCAGGAAAAAATTAAGATATATTTGTTAGAACTCTACTGTTGATGAAACTTATTGCATCTGGCTCTATGAATCCTGAAATCACTAAATCTGGACATTACAGATCTAGTTTCCCTCAAAATTTTTCCATGACAGTAATCTATGGATGACCTACCAAAAGTCATGAACAGTATATAGCTCCTTAAAGATTTGTAATCTACAGCTTTACTCACGAACAGCACCACACAAACACAGGTACATCACAAATAAGCACCAATACTCACACAATACATCCTCTTTGCTTTAACAGCATAATCAGAAATACTATTACATCACTTAAATTCCTATTGCCTACACTTTAGAAACTAAACACTGTCAAGAAACTAATGTGCAAACATGACGTAGTAACTTATGTTTTACACTTTGAAAGAGGCTTCTCAAGTTTCTGGTAACACAGTCTTTTGTCACAGCACCATGGCAGAATCTGTTCAGGAAAACGTTTTTTCAGTCTATTAGGGACTGAGTCAGGAGCAGGAGGAGACAGCATCCCACTGAGAATGTCTAGCAAAGGTTGCATGATCAATTTCTCGAAGCAGTAAGAAGGGAACACAAAGGACTTATTTTTTTATTACACTGAAAAGTGCTGATGGCTCTGCTCAGGTTGCTTTCCTGTCAACATCTTAAAAGCAACAAATAAAGGTTTTAACAGTATGTATATAACAGCATATATAGTACAAAGGAAAAGAAGCAGCTAGACAATTAAGAGGAGGAAAAAGATGAAAAAACCCTGCCCATTTAATGACTGGCATTTTCAGAAGAGCCCTGGGGTATATTTACACTGTGTTCAGAAGCTGTGACTACAGCCCATCTAGTAGCCACCTTAACCCAGCTAGGTCAGGTAAGAAAAGCCACGAAGCTCTAAGAATGAGCTCAAACTGCCACGTCTGACAAAACAGATGAATAATTATGTTCCAAGATTTTATAAGATGTATCCCATGAGACTGGATGTTTATGTTACTGTTACTGATCTTGAGTGTCAGTAAACAAAGTTCGTGTGCTGCCCTGGCTGAAGTCAGTGCCGAACTTGCACGACTTGCAGAGAGATGTTTGGGAGCTAGATTTTGAAAACTGGGTGGTTGCATAGGTTTTCTCATTGTTGAATGGAGTAACTCCTACTCAAGTAACTATTTTCTTTCTCACAGGATTAGTATCAAATGAAGCCAAACACATGGCTTCATATTCGGAGAATGGTTGTAAAGACAGAGATTTGTTTCGTGGGTGCTGTTGAACACGACACAGAGCAGATCGGAGTCTCCTCTGAATGTAAATCAGAAGGAATTAATTCTACAAAGAGACACAGAAGGAAAACCACTAGAAAACTAACACTGAATTCTTAATGTATACTTCCTGCCATTTATGAAGAATCACGTTAAAAGATAAATGCAAACATGACCGTTGGAAGTTAAGCATAATAAAATAGAGTGATTTTATCTACTGTTATTATGGTAAATTTTAACATAGATGTGGTATGTTTTACAATATCAGCATTCATGACTTGGTCAGGATCTAAGTTACTATACTCATTTATTGTGCTCTAGATTTACCGAGGTTTTGGCAAAGGTTTTCTTCTTCAAGCATCTCCTGAGAAATAACTAACTGGAAACAATTAAATGTTGTGGCCCACTGATAATTAAAAAGTAGGCACTGGGGACAAAATCAAAAGGTCATGATTACTATTCTGGTATGTGTAGATTCCGTTAAGGCTTAAGTTTGGAGTTGTTTGGGTTTTTTGACATAGTTATCCAAACACTAAGCATTCTTGTTTTATGTTTGCATCTCTAAATAAAAGGATTGGCAATAAATGTACGGTTGCAACAGCCTGAGTCTAGATCATGGCAGAACCTATAAGAGAACCTATTCTCTTACAATATGACAGAATACAGTTACAGTAGCTATCTAAATGCTATGGCACAAATGTTGTTACTTACATGTTTTAGCTGAGTGACATTACCCTACAATGAATATTGAGACTGAAAACCTATTGACCACAGGGAAAAAGTGGATAGGCCAAGTTTTACCTTCCTTAAACATTTGTTTAAAAAGGTTCCAGTTATGAAATATATTAAACACCCACATTACAGGAAGCAACTAGAGAAGAATCCTGATAGAATTAGGATCTTCACTACTGACAGTTGACTTTGCTCTGATCTAACAGGAGCATTTCAACCTGGCTGGGCAGAGCATGCGCACATCTCCATTGACTTTTTGATTTAGCCTCACATGTATACCTGCCTGTGAAATACATACTCCTATGTGTACACATCTCACTGCTCAGAGTAATGATGTAAGTGACATTAATGGCTTTCTTAAAAGACCTTTTATCCCACAAATAATAAACACATAACAACTGTATATTGAATTTTAACATTTCTGTTCACCAAAAAAATCCCTAAATTCTTGACAAGCTGATACAGAACTTCATTGCTTTATTCACCAATGGCTTCTATGATTAAATAATTAATTAGAGCTGCACAGTGCAAGACAAAATAGCAGAAATCCTAATCTGCAGCTCATAATGATGCAAGCCATCTCATTAAAATAACAGTGGCAAGAGTAGGAATGGGATTACTATATTAAAATGTAGAAGGGTTGCAAGACCTGGCTCCAACTTACAGCCTGATCAAGGCCCACTGAAATTAAATGGGAACTTTAATCCATTAGGCATTAAAAATAAAGAAATTGTAATCTCCTCCAGCTGAGAATGCAGGAAGAGAGACTGCATTGTTTGGCAGTGCATGTAGGTCAGCTTTTTCACCCTAACAGCAATTTTTGACATACTGGTCTTCCCAATCTGTCTTCAAAGGCAATTGCATTACATTATTCCCATATAAATAAAAATAAATAAATAGTAAATATCTTTTAAATACAGATATTGATTTCATAGTTTTTTAGTACAAATCTACATTAGCATTTTCTTTAGCTTTCAAATACCATGTCTCATATATAATACATATAAAACAGCATATAATTGGAACCTTAAGTGCTAGTGCAACTAGTGTTGAGCAACCCATTTATTTCTATAGCTACAAATCATTTGGGCATATACATTATTTTGTTAACCAGGAAAAGAAGCAGTTTTGAATTTTGTTACCAGGTTTTTCTTAAAATCAATATGCCATTCAAGGTTTGCATTCAGTTTGCAGGGTTTGTAGTGAAAAATTCATTAAGGAAAACAGATTTTCTGTTGTCTGAAATATGTATGCTATTGTTCAGAAATGCTGCTATAGGTAATTAATTTTTAAAGGAAGCTTTTGTATCACTGAACAATGCTTATCTAGTAATGCTGTACCATGAAGAAAGCATCTGCCTGCTGTATCTTTGCTATAGAACTTTTTGATCCATTTCTTCTCCATGGCTCCACTCATCTTCCCTGTAACAGGGAAAGTATTGACAAGAAGTGACACGGTTGCAGTAAATCAGTAAGGAGACCAGCTCCTTGCTCCAGACTGAGCTCTGAAAGGAAAGGTCAAATTCACTTCTCATTTACACACACAAAACCCCACTAGCTGAAATGAACCTGTGAATATATAGCTTTCTATGTAACTATCAGCATATGCATATGAAGATGAAGGAGCTCCAAGATACAGGTATTTCTAATAGATGTTAGTAGAACTAGTAGATGTAGTTTAGGTAGCAAATCCCAGATTTTGCCTACGTGCAGTGTTGCGACATGTCTACAACACCCTCCCCGACATGTGTATCACTGCACGAAGACTTCTTTTTGCAGGTCTCTTTTTAAAACCTACTGGATGCATCACTGTTTCTTCTATGCATGTTGCTATAATTCTAGCTTGCCTTTTTTTTTCTCCTGTGTAACCACCAGATTAAAAGTTTGGTAATGCCCCTTTCTCTCTCAGTTGAATAATTAGATTTTGCTTCTTATTACAGCTAAATATCTACCCCATCAGATTCAATCACTGCCCCCACTTTTTTTTTTCACTGACCCAATTTTTATGACCACGCACTTCCCTCCCAAACCCCCAGTGTATTTTCTTTTTCACATGACTCCCATCTAAATTAAGGCTAGCATTAGTGGTACCACTGGCTTGTTTTGTAAATAGCCTCTCTTGACAAATAAATGAAACCGCAGTGCCCTCTCCCACCACCACTAGGATGTGGCCCTGGAGAATGATACTTTCTAGACAAAGACACTGAAGAGAGGAAACTCAGCTTGGTTGGGTTGCAGCAAGTCAGTCAGGAAACACACAGTTCCCGAGAAGCCTTCATACAGACTATACACACTTTCTAATGCTCGGGAACCAGCCTTAAATTCTTCTGTAAATAAGAACTCTGCAAACCTAAGAAACGGGAAAAAAAAAAAGAGTTTGTCATTATTTGATGTCCATGTATGTCTACTTGTTGTTTGAAAGCATCATTTTAATAACATTCAATGATCATTAAAAAAAGTAGAAAGTTCATTATTTAACCTTATGTGGAAATTTTACACTCTCCAATTTCCATGACAAACTGAGGTTGATGAGATCTAGAAAAGCCGAACCTTTGTGAACTGTACATGTGTTACGCTTCTTTGAGCGCTATAAACTTTTTCTGATTTCTACTAGACATATTATTAAACAAATACTTTATAATAACTTTTATCTTGGTTGTTATTTCAGCACGATGCAAGCAATGTTTCACCTTGATGCAACAAATTCTGTAATGCTGAAATTACACAAATAAAATGTTCTCACTTCAAACATCTGAAAATAAGTCACCCTAATTACTACACCACATCCCCTCATTATTCTATGCTGTACGGAAAACAGTTACAAACATTGAATACTATGTTTTTAAACATGTATGGTAAATTATGGAAATATAATTAAGTATATACTATAATATAATAATAATAATAATAATGTAATAAATAAGCTGCACTGTGAGAGAATTTTCAGTGGACCATACCTGCTCGCATGAGGACAAAATGGAATTGACCCCACTAGCTAAGCTGAACAGCACAATGTCAAACTGGCTAAAGCTGGGAACGATAAATTAAAAAACTGTAACAGCAAAGCAGGTCCTATACTTATTTTCCACTTCTAGTAGTAAGGGAGAGTGTTAAATGCTCTGAAAATCCATTCCTCCCATCCACCCCAATTCTCTCCGAAGGAACAGAGGCTCTCGGGCAGGGAGGGAGGGAGCCCGGGAGAACCCGATGCTTCTCCTGCTGCAAGCAGCCTGGAAGCAGGACGGGAGGGCTCCCTGCAGAGCGCTCCTGCCCCACAACTCAGAGCTAGAATTGCACCTGAGGCTTAAACACTCAGACTACATCCAAGGATGGTGATCCCAGACTCTGAGCAGCCTTATAAATGTTCTTGAAACTTTCCGGTATTACCCTGAACCCAGAAAGGTAGGAATGCTAACCTTTGTGCCCTGTATATGTATTTTGAGTTTCCAGTGAGCCTATACAGCAGCAGGAACACATAAGCACTACCAGCCACTCCATGGCATATTCCAGGTCCCTTCTTCAACAGGCCTTTCTGCCAAGTTAGCTCTCCACACCGGATACAAGTGTCCAGATATTGAGGCTTCTTGGAAACCAGGTAAGCTTTGGCAAACAGATATGCAATGCCTAGGAAAATAGCAGTGAGATTGTCTTTTGTAATAAGTATGCCAAAGGTTTTGTAGAAGACATAAGAAAATAAAGATTGATACACTAATGAACTGCAGTCTCATGCTCTACACATGTCAATGTTACATATCCATACACTACATATGGAGGGGAAGAGTATCTGGTAAGCTAAAAAGCATATGGTAAGATGTACTTATCCACTCCCTGTGATAAAACCACTTTCAGTCTTTTCACTGCATTACTGAATGCCAGGGGTTACTCAAACATCTCTAAAATTCCCAGTCCTTCAGCAATTTAATACAGTAGTCACATTTTTGCCTTTAAACCAGTAAATGCTTGGCACTGTCTTCTACTGGTTTGAAATCCCCGTTCACCTCACCTATTTACACTGACAGAAACACAAAGACAGGCTAGATAATTTCCTATGCTGGCAACAGATACATTTTTTTACTGAATGAGAAAGAGAAGCTTGCCCTCTTTTCAGTGTGGCCCATGCTGCTTTATTCTAGTTATGAACAGTTATGCATACTAACTTCTGTCAAAAAAAAAAAAAAAAAAAAAGCAGCTATTTGGCTTATTTTTGGAAGTGATTCAAATAAATTGATCATAATCTTCAACAGAGCACTGTACAGCTCAGTTCATGGTAACCTTGAAAGAATGCATATGACACATAACCAAGCCAAGGGCCTAAGGAAATGTTTAGAATAGTTTGCTTGTGGACTGAATATAATACACACTCAAGCAGGTGAGAAGTGTTCTTGTAAGCTACATGTGCGTTATTACCCAGAACAATGATGGGATACAGGATTTTCTGGGGAAGAACAATAGCAATTAATGAATTTACATGTCTCTAAATGTCTTCTAAAGTAACTTCTTTATGCCCTTTGGGATTTTGACACTTTGGTCCAGTCTCACTGCATGTGTCTCCACTAACAGTTAAACCCAAGTCAAAGGCCACTCTCAAGATACTTTAACAAAGAGGGCATCTTCCCTGCAGGTTTCATCACTAGGCCAGCCATGCTGTAGAAGTAATTTTTTCCTCTCAAAAATAAAAAAGTCTGGTAAGCAAAAGCTGTTTTCACTTCATTAGAGTGTGAGAGCAAGAAGCTTGTTCCTTAATCATACCAACAAAAAAGTAATGCATCAGCAGAAAGCACATTTAAGGGATGCTAATTATAGTATACTCTCTGTAATTTAAATAGAACACCTTTAAAAGCAATGCATCAATGCTCATGGACGTTTTTTAATAAAAGTAAGTTTTTCTGTAACCTTCTAGGTTCATGTTACCAAGCCAATATGACCAGTTAGCAATAAAATTCTGCCTGGGGGTAAAAAAGCAATTTCAATACACAGCAGTACTTGCCGAAATTGCAAAGGTATAGGATTAGATTCTGAACTGACAGACATCAGCCTTATCTTATGAACCCAAACTAAAGATTGATTCTCTTTCTCTCTGAAAAGCAGTTTTATATGGCTGACTTTCAGAAAAAATGCCTCTTGCTAGTACAAAATCCCCTTCACATGAAAATAATTTGGTCAAATTTATGCATTATCCATGTAATAAGTGCAGCTTAAACTTTGATTCTGGTGAGGGAAGGGAAAAGCTATTCTGAAGGCCTTCCCAAAACTCACAGATGTGTCTGTATCTGTGTTCTTCTGCATACTATTTATCTGTCCAGCATATGCTGTCTTTTAACTCAGCCGTACCATTCTTCAAGGTCTTGTCATAAAAGGGAGCAAGAGCGGAAAACATACAGTTCAGGATCACCAGAATTCTTTCAGCTGTGATCACCTATACTTTTAAGGCAGGAAATACACCTATCCTTCCAGCTGCTTCAGCAATAAATAAAACACTCCTAACTGGAAGAAAAAGCCTAAATAGTTTGCCTGCCTCTCATAAAATGTCAAAAATCAAAGTTATCCTGAGATATCTTCTACATGGAATCACCTAATGTGGAAAAGCAATGTAATCTGCATCTGGCTATTCATAGCATCAATGGGAAAAGAACCTGGAGCTCCATGACACCAGTGTACAAGCTCATTCTCCCGCTCGATTGTCTCTCCCAGCTCAGGAGGCCAGTTGCTGTTCTGCTCTTGGTCCATAAGAAAATCAACGCTCTGCCACACAAGCTCCTGATCTGCTGGCTGCAGGTACTCATAATAGGAAAGCAACATCTGAAGGATTGATGAAAGCCCATGTGCTGCACCTGTAAAGAACAGCAACAGTCAAAAGGTAGGTTTAGGTCCTACCTCCATTTCATGACAACTTTCTCTTGGGACTGATTTCCTTGTCAAGTCCTCTTTCATCTTCTTTATGCATATTACAATAGTGCTTGAAATAAAGCTTTTTAGGTGCATGACACTATGGTTTGTTACTACTTCTGTCTTTTCCAGTTCCCCAAGCTAAGCAAAAATACATAAGAATTTTGTCTGCTCTCACTCATGTGACTGAAACTCAGTGTGTGAAGTTACACTGAACCTGAACTGAATACTGTTTCAAGATGTTATTCTTTTTGACACACTACTGAATCTGGACCATTATTCTGAAGTCTTTGTTGAACGCAAATTGAAACTGGACTATAAATAGTATTCCCAGTTCCTGACTGACACCATCAGTCAGCTAAAACCTTAAGTTCAGTGCAAGAATTGTCTGTATCGGCCAGGGTCTGTGGAAGAGCACCAGCAACTTCTCCCTCTGCTCCCCTGCCAGAGAACTCACTAACATTTGCAAAACAATCTCACGCTTTCTGCAGTGTGATATCGTGCCTTGAGGACCCCAGTAGGGACCTGCTCAATGACCTGTCCAGATGAGCTCCCACTAAGCTGCTCGTGATGGGTAGGAGCTGACCAAATGCTTGAGTTGCACTGGTACGGCCAAAAACGCTCTGCAACTCCCTGCGTGGCAACAGCAGCTTACAAATAACATTCCCTGACAGTTCTCTCTGGTAACCTTCGCCACGCAGGCATGGGCATCGCACCTCTCGCTGCCTCCATCTGGCAAGGACAGATTTACCAGGGCAAAAAGGAGAAGAGGGAACGAAGCTGCTGCCTGCTGCTCCCCTGGTGTAGCACAGGCACCTCTGGCGTTCCCCAGCGCCAGGCAGCATCAGTCCTTCCCTCCAGCTCCTCAGACCCACTTTGTAGTTTTAGGGGGCTGGATGGTCCCAACTCCATCAGGAGAAATCCCACACTGTAGGTTTTATGTATTTTATTTCTGAAGCATCCACTGGCTCAGCATCTACACACAGCATCACTTTCAAAGTAGTTGTTGTGTTTTACTCACCAAGATACTCTGTTCCATAGTAGGAATACATGAGTGGGAACGGTTTCCTCTTCTTCACTGCATACTGCTTTCCTGATTCTAGTATGGCCAGGCAAATTGATTTTATTTGTGCTGGGGTCAGCACCTAAACAGAAACATCAAACCAAACATCAAGTCTATCACAATAATTTCATTTTTTAGACATTTTTCAGGACTCTGCTTTTTTGCTAGTGCACAAGACAAAGTACTGTCTTTAATCTGCATGCTGTAATGTACATCATTATGAAGAGTGCCTTACATAAACCAGTAAATTTACATAATGTTTCTCAAAAGCAGAGTTTCATCCCCTCTCAGGAAAGTGAGTGTTAAATCTTTAGCTGCACAGATGAGATGAAAAGATGCCCACTAAGAGCTCCTGCCTTTTCTTCCCAGAGATCCATCAGTCTGATGGAAGCTGACAAAACGTACCAGGCAAGCTGCAGAACAACAGCCTCCAGACTGGAGAAAGAGACATTAGGAGAAGACAGAGGAAAACAGACCTAGAGAAGAAGTAAATGTTACAGGCTTTACTGGGAGATACCAAGCTAGACAGATTTTTCTGCAGACAAAATAAAAAAGAAGCAGCAAGGAAGAGGGTACTAAATTTTACTGAAAACCAATACTACATATGTGGGTGCAGAAACATCTAAGTAAAAGAATCAGGCCTTCTTACTTCAAGCAAATGCTAAGAAAAATGAAGTGCAAGACAGGTTTCCAAGAAGACACGCTAGCTATGTTTAGGGGACTTTATCATCACGAACAGGTCAACACTGCCTTTAATGCAGTCCTGAGAAATTACTAATGCCTTACTCTTAGTGGTGTCAAAAGTAAATAAGATTGACAAATCATGTATTTCACCAGACATTAACTTTTTCCAAGTGACTGAGCTAAAGCATTCAGTGAGGAATTGGTTTTAACTACAGCTCTAATTATATGCAATTCACTGCAATTGTCAGCAATTTCATCTGTGTTAGCCACTTCTGCACATTGCTGACCAATACCTAGGTTATCTAAATAATTTAGTTGAAGTAGTGTTTTAGGGGAAAGCCTGTATGGCAGCTGTACTTTGCAAAAATATATTTCAACTTATGAAAAGAGAACTGAGAAAGAAAAAAGGCAAAATGAGGCAGAAAAAAGAAGAGAGCTGCAGAAATAGCCTTGACGAGATAAATAGTAATCCTAAAACTAACTGGAATATCAAGGTAATGTCTTTAAACTGTTTCTGAACACATTTGGTTTTGCTATTTTGTATTATCATAGGATTTACAATTACTTCTTCAAGTTAAAAAAATACTGTTATCATTAAGCATGTAGGCAACGTCTGTTATAAACTAAATTCTTTCATTGGCATGTAAAAGATGCTATGGATAATTAATGTAACTTAAAACATAAATGAAAACTAACGGCTGAAAAATCTTGTTTGTCTACTTTACCTTGCTCCCTGATAACAAGGCATTTTATTACAGCTGCTCCAAATGACTATGATATTCGTACAACCTGGAGAATAACCTACTTCTGATCTTGATTAGTGTTCTTTAATGTTGCTGCAGTAGAAGTAAATAAGCCATTAACATCTGGAGACTTCATTCATTTCCATTCATTTTTAAATTAATTGGTTTAGCTTCACTGAATTTAAAGAAATGGTTTAAATCCTAAGCAAACGAGGAGATCAGAGACACGGTGAGACATACTGCATTCTCTCCAGAGCTCTCATTTTACCATCTTGCAGTTTGAGACCTAGTCCTCTGAAGTCTGTATTTTGTAAAAGGATTAGTAAGGTTAAAAAGAAATGTGAAGGATAAGATCTCCTAGTTGTAATTCTGGAAGGCACACTGGCTAGAAAAATCATAATCTGTTCATTTTCTGTACGTAATGGTTCCTTTACCTAATAAATCAACTGTCTTTCAATACAAACTGTGTTTTGCTAAGCTTATTTTTATGTTCAGTGCATTTAATTTTTAAATTTAATTTATGAGTATTTTAAAATGCTGATTGTATATTTTAAATGGATTTAAACTTCGACCCAAATCCAGCCTTGCACAACACTGCATAAAGAAGTATCAGCCAGCAAGAAATGCATTGTTCATGATTTTTTAGCATAAACTAAGTGTAAAAAGTAAAAAGCACTACGATTACTTAAGTGTATACATAGTATACCTTTTTGGCTGGCATAATGAAATGCTAATGAATATCACCTCTTTTTCAGAATGCGAAAAAAGCCCACATGCAAAGCCAGATGAAAAATGACTATTTAAAATCATTATTAGAATGGATGATAGAAATCAATGGATCCTGACCCACTTCCACATTACCAAAGAAAACAGAAAAGAAAATAACCTGTATACCTTGAAAGCAACCTTCTCTCTGGCGACTTGGACTGACCTGTACACTTAAGGCAGATAGGAAATGTGTCCTAACTACTACGTAAACAAGAAAATTTTTGAGCTGACTCCAAATATCTCTTACCAAGTGCCTCAATCCAGAGTCATTGTAGGGCTGCTGCCTCTCTTTTTCCAAAACACTTAAATATGAAGGATTTGTATTTGCTCCTTATTCTAGGAGATGGTTGGCTGGAACAGGAGCCCTCACTTACCATTGTTATTAGTGGCATTCCAAAGGTTGAATGATCAGAGATCACATTTAAGATCTCCATCAGCTTGCTACATTTTATTTCAACCAAATCTGTGTTAAAACCTCCTCAGATTTCTTTCACTTTGACAAGAAATACAATCTGTGGCTAGTCTCTGTATGCTCCCTCACAGTGTCTTTAATAAAAGAGATGAAAACTTATGACCAAAAGAACAATCATAGAATACATTAATCATCATCACAGACGGTGTAGCCATGGTTCTACAAAGTTCATTTTCATTTCAGTGTAGTTGCAATGCCTCCTTGCTCCTGGGAATTACTGAAGCAATATGTTTAATTAGGGACGGCAAAGAAATAGACTGATCATCCCAAAGGCTTTGAAAGGATAAATTGCATATTGATATGACATCCTCTGGTGAAAGCTGTCAGACGCTTTGATGAAGAATAAAGCCAATATGAGAATATGCTACCCAGAAAAAAATTTCATGCTTGAGATAGCTACATTTTTTGAGAAACTTCTTGAATGTCATTTAATATGAGCTGGCTACACAGTAGGTGAAATATTCTTTATCATGTCAGTACTTAGCCAAAAGTCTACTGACACTAAGAGATACATTGCTGGTGGTTTAATATTTCAGCTAACTCTTTTTGTGTTTTTAAAGACACCACAAGCTATCCTATCGCATTAGAAGCGTTCACTTTGGTCTCCTCACTAGGCCAAAGTTTGGAATACAGGCATTCCACATTTTCCCTGCAATTTCTGTATCAATTGGTCAGTGGAGTTCTTTATCTTCTGTTTTAAATCACTGTCCAGTAATGCCGTGTGCTGTTAAATAACTGTTCCACTCACCCTGGTGACCGCTGCGTTCCCATATACCTTTTACTTTAAGCACAATGCTTAAGCAGTACTATTAGTATTTGTACTGCTGCCTGTGCCTAGAAGCCCTACTTATAGTAAAAAAAGCCATTGTGATTATTTCTAAAGTCTCTCCATTTTTCTCTTGTGCCACTGCAGACAATACGCCTTCTCCCATTAAGGCACTCCACAAATCTGTGAATTATTTAAGGCAGGTACTTTATTCAGTAAATCCCTGTTAGAAGTCAGCAAGGAAGTGCTATGTCTACAGCAATCACAGAACACCATCATTTTTTGTTGTTAGCAGTCTTTCTCAACCTGAGATTGTTTAGTGGGAAGTATATAATTTCACAACTCCTTATAATCTACTAAGAGAGATTTCATAATATATTGGTTATGACAATGCTAGGCCCTAGATATGTGTTTCAAAAACTGTAGACAGAAATCTTGACCTTGAGGATTAGGCATAAAGAAGCAGGACTAGCTCTTCTTTGCTTCTGATTACAATAACACTTTCAACACTTCCTCATTCCTCTGAATGTTTGCTACAAGCCCCTTGGCTCATGATTTGCCTTTTGAAAACCACTGCTACATAAAACTGCATACTGTATTGAGTATACTTGACGACTGTAAGCTTTTAATTCTTTTGAAAGATCTGTATTTATTTTCTTAGAGCTCTTTCCTGCATGCCAGTAACAGAAGGCATTATTGAATGCCAAGTATCATTATCTTTTTATAGATGCATCAGTACTTTTAGGAGGTAACAGGTACACTTACATCATTGTGGAAAAAGCCTTCTTCTATGCATGTAGAAAAACTTTAATATGCATCTAACACATCAAACCTCTCTCTGTCACACTTCTAAAAACCATTTACATGAATTTGATCATATGCTTTTTCTGATGCTGTAGAAAGTGTCAAAATAAGCTGAAAAAAATGGATCAGTCTACAAATAACCTAACAGGAGCTTTGCCATTAGGCTCCTATGCTGGAAGCCCAGCAGAGGGAGCTTGTGAATTAGCTATAATACTCAAAAACGCTGTACAAAAAGATATACATGTCTGCGTTCAGCAGGACAGCTGACTGAAGCAGAAAGATGCTGGAGCCAACTTGGTAATTTAATGATACCTTACTGCACTGTGTGATGTTTACATTCACTCCTTAAGCTTAATCTTTTTCTACCAAAGACAAGGGCTGGAATTGTTCAGGGACCTTTCTGTGTAATGTCATGGCCAGTTTTTTTTTCTTTCAGATGATGCTAACACCTGAAGCCACGGAAGAGTAGCAGGTACGAAGAGAGAGGGGTCTGCCTTCCCCTAGTGTTATTCCACTTTGACTGATGTACCTCTCCTGCAGCAGAGTGGAAAACCCAGCCCTAAGTGCACATCTGTCTGCTTTCCTTACAAGAAAAGTTTTTTTATATCTCCTGAAAACTTTGTTCAAGGAATCAGATTAGTTCCTGAAGTACTACTGATACTGTTGCTAATGCAGTATGTTTCATGCTGTAACAGCACCATAAATAGTACTTTCTGGAGAGTATACTTTCCCAAGTTTCTCATATTAATACAACTACATGACAGTATGTGTAGACTCAGCACAGCTACTAATATGATTCTGACATTTCATTGGAAAATGGTACTTGACTGCAATCTTGAGTAAAACAGACTTCCCTGTAGATCCCACTGGTATTCCTTGTTTTTAACATGCAAATTTGGGGGGTTTTGAGGCCTGCTCTTTGCCTCAGCAGTGTGGAAACAGCAATGTCAGTCCTATCCTGTTTTCATGGGTCACTAATCATGAGTCCAGTCAGAAACAGAGGGCGTTTATTCCTGATGAATCAGATTACTGGTAAAGAAGACAATAGAGCACTTTTGTTATTGCTAACAGAGTACAAAATTTCCACAGGTCTCACTTGCCAGGACTGTGTAGCACTAAACCCATGACATTCTGCTGTTAAACCTGTCCTTTTTTTTAAACCTGTCCCCTTGTTCACGGGGAAAATTTCAGACACAGCTCTAAATGAAGTGTTGCAGGAAAGGATGGAGCACAACTGTTACTGTAGTAGGATGCTGGTTGAGAGCAGCTGGTGTTACTGCACAATTGGTCAAATGTCTCAACTTAAACTGGAGAGTTCAAGGAAAAACCAGCAATCAACCTTTCTTCAAACTCCCCCCATCCTGGGTCAATGAAGAGAGAGGTAAAACATGAGTTTCTCTTGGTACACTCTGTTCCTCTTTCCTATCTATATCCCCCCCAATTAATGATAGGCCCCAGCATCTCTTATACAGCTGCACCAGGGTCTGGCTGGACACAGCTATCTAGTTCTAATATAGCAGCTCTCCTACATCTTCAGAGGGAAACAAGAGGCCCCCATCACCCTCTTCACTTCAAGAAAGTCGGGAAGCACAAATCCCCACTCTCTGCTGCTGGAGAACTGAAGCAGGAAGGATGTCAAGGAACAGATCTAAGAGGAGAGCAATTCAGATAACCAGGAGGTATCAGACTTAGGAGGTATCAGTCTGCCTCTTGAGACCCTAGACACAGTTCAGCTGAATGTGGCTGGTCAACAGCAAAGACAGCAGGGAATTGCTCAGGACAAGTCCCATCATGGAAGAAGCGAGGTATCCTGGGAGCGACGGCTTTCAAATGGCAGCTACCTGTACCCCAGCTCCATGTTCTCTTGGGTTAGAGTTACCACAGGGCACAGAGAAATTTAATTTCAAGCATCTCCCCCTAGAACTGCACCCAAATTCAAGAGCATGAATTGAAAAGCATGTTTAAAACCAGTAAAAATAGAAGATTTGCAAATTAACTGATAAACAAATCCAGTGCTGCTTGGAGAGGCTTTTCTACATTACAGAATTCTACCCCAAGTTTTTTTCAACAAACAAGTACAATTCTTCTTTTTTCCTTTATTATTATTATTATTCACCAGCCTTGTAACGCATGGGTGGGCCATTCTGGGGGCACACACCCTGGGAACTGGCCAAAATGGATGTATCAGTGATCACCGTTCTGCAATCCAAATCCTTGTTTGGAGCTCCTGTGTGTCAACCACTACTCCACCAGACATTGGGGCAGTTTATGACAGCTGCAAATGAGTCAGAGATCAGTGCTGCACGGATACTGCTTTCCTTCCATCTGTGCTCCCCACACAGGTAGGAGGAAGATTATTCATGTAAAAACTTCTTCATCAGTGGGAAATCCTTTGACTCTGTTTAGTCTCAGTCAGAAAGTGCATCAGTACATGAGTCCTGTAGTTAGCTTATGCCAAAACTGCAGCACGGAGCTATCATTTCCTGATGGGAGATCTATCCTTCTGCACTCTAGATACGTGTCCCTGACAATTCTGCGTTATGATGATAAACACCTTCCAAGCTGGACACCTTGCACCCTGGTTTGAGTAACAGGCAGCCCAGTGTGTTGTGGCTGTGCTGCCTCAGGATCCCATCCCATTTTTTACACTATTAAGCAAGGAACATCTGCTCTACCTGTGTATTTTGGATCAGCTTACTTCCCCTTAACAGCGGTCTGCTGATTTCATTCAAAGTGAATCCACGCCTTCATCTGTTCCAGAGACATCTCCTGCTGTAGCAAAGCTACCCCGGTGCTTGAACTGGTTGATGCATGGAACCTATGCAGAGGCATAAGAAGTACTAGCCATTCTTCCAGCTCCAGAGCAGCAGGACACTCATGAAACAGCCTTTGCAAAAGATAAAAACTTTGTAACATGGATGAGAGAGCCTCCCCAAACATTGCAGTAACCATGGCACTGCCTTTAGTCTGAACTCAAAAATGATGCAAGTCCAGTTTAGTTGGGCACCACCATTTGCTACCAGGAACTTAGGCAGACCGCTCCTTGGAAAAATGAATTTATTAGTGTTTGTACACATCTGCAGGTCAACATGAGACAGGCAGAACTTGATCTTGAGTCAGTCAGTAAAGGCTAATATTCACAGGAAGCTGACCTAAGCTCAGAGTTCTGCAAATGAAAATGGCAACTGTATCTAGAAACCAAAGTTGATAAACCATATTTTAAGATGTCCTGAAGGTCTCCAGAAAGAGCTGGACACTTCCATACCTTCATTCCTTTACTTCATCTGAAAAGGAGAGCACTCAGCATCTGACAGGGCACCGATCCAATAAAATGTAATGTGTTTATTTGTGAGGAGTATAAATGTGCAAAGAGAAATGTTCATGCTAGGCCCTCTTAAGATTATGAATTGTACTGCTGCCAAGTCCATGAAGACATAGTTAATTTTGAATGTGCCACTAAATACAGGAGTGAAATCAGGCCCTGGAAACCACTGTTGCAAGGGGTAAGAGGAAACAAGGACACCTCTGGTTCATCTCCAAAATTTAAGCTCTGAGAAACTTAAGTCTAGTTTTCTACAGGAAACTGATAAAGTTCCTTCAAACTGATGCTTGGTTAGGAAAGATAAAGGGACAAGAGCACTGTGTACCACTTCATATACCCAGCTTAACAAAACCTCACTGCTGTAGTGCTCTCTCCCGGCAAAGGCTACGTGCTTGGTGGCTGGCGAGCTCTTGTCTTCCTCGGCTGGGCTGGGAAGGGCCAGCTGGGTGCTACATTGCAAAAGGTGTCACAAAACAGAGATGGGTTGGCGTAACTGGCCCTGGGAGAGAGGGAAAGGGTGTAAAGAGAGAAGGAGAGAGAGATAAGAGACTGAAAGAGCTCCTGGGCCCCGCAGGCTGTGTTAACTAGCTGTGTCTGAAGAGAACCATCTACATCCAAATTCAGCATGGTACTGGCCTGGAGAAAAGAGTCAGCAGTTTGAATACAGCCCATTTGGATGATTAAATGTTTTTCTACTGCACCCTTTACTGAGGCACCTCTCTGACCAAATTACTGCACAGGACCTGTATGGTCGCACAACCTTTTATCGATTTCCAGCTTATCGTAAGTACCTTTTTCATGCTGCAATTGTATATAACTTTAAAGCTTCACTTGCTTCAACAACAGTAATTATGTTGTTCATGTAAGATCACCAAAAAAGATGAATAAAATGAAAAGATTACACTGAAAGCAACTATATAATACAATAAATAAAAAAGTCTAGGATGGGGACAGAGAAAGATTGATTGCTAGTTCCTTGACAGTATCTCTAAGGATATTCATAGTTCAATTCCTCTTAAGTAATACTGTCATCTTAATCACTCAGAGTGATGGAAAAGAGCCTTTTCAGTCTCATGCAGTATTTAGTTTTTTCAATTTGTCAAAGTCATTTCACCTATTAGATCATTCATATGATCTTTTTAATATCAAAGTCCTCATTGACCTGAATGGGTCTTGACTTTGGGGATGTTACTCCTGGCAAGTACTATATAAGAAATGCTGGAAGTTTTACCAGTCGGCATGATATCTAACAAAGATATAAAAATAAAGTAATTTCATGACCCCCAGGAATGGAGTCCAATAATTCACTTAATACCCAGGTCGATAAACTCGGGTTTCTATGCCACGTAATTATTCTTGTAAATTCTTGTTATTCCATGTCTTGCCAAACACACCATGGGGCTGGCTCATAGTCTGTTGAGACCACTAGTAATTTTTGTCTGTGGTAGCCTTTAAAGCCACAGAAATATGGCTTACTTGACAGAGTAAAATGCTGACCTTGCTTGTGGAAGCTGCGCAGAGAAACCTAACAGATACAGCTGAGCAAACATCTAACTCTTCCAGGATTGATCCTACTCTCATTTTAGTCAGTTTGGAGGGAAGTGACTAGCAGATGCATTCTCACTCATTGCTCTACACCAATGTGGAGTGCGTGACTTATATAAAATAAAAATGTTTGTGTTTTTTCATCACTTTTTCTTCAATTCAAGGCTGTGTACACTCTATGTCTCTATTGAATAAAGCTGCATTTATAAGCAGTAGCTCTCCCTGGAACTCCTGTAAGAATTTTGCTTCATGTCAACAAATATTCTTAAGGAGATTGTTTCCTGTGACGAGCTGGGCAGTATATCATCTTCCTTATCTAAATCAAAGAGGATTAAAAATTTCAGTTGAGGTATGAGTCACCACTCCCCTGCAGCTAGAATTCCAAATAATGGTTTATATTTTGTGTTGAGGCAGAGCTTTACACTCTTGCTGTAAAGCTTCTTTGCTACTGCAAACACCTTGTTTCAGGAACTAAAGACCTAGCAATAAAATGAAGGATTGCAGTTTATACACCCACCATCAAATTGTACTGGACAGAACAACCTGATCTCGCTTGATATTCAGTTTAGCAGGAATTCATTTGCCTTTCAAGCTGTTATGCTAGGTCATGGTTCACAGGTGCAGCTGTGATTATAGGGGACAGGTCAAATTTCCACTGTTTTCCAGGGGAAAATTTTTTCTGTCAGGACTACAGGTTTGGGCCTGGAGTACACCTGTCAAAAATATTTCACCACTTTTCAACAAATCAAATATTACAATGTAAGCAATTGCACATCCATTTACTTATGCATATGAAGTGGGTTGCTAGGTATCAGAACTTATTTGTTCCTCCTTTTTTTGGCTCCCTCAGTGTTTTGTTTAGCATTGTTCACAAGGCTGCAACTCACAAAATATGCCGGGTACATTTGAAACACAGGAAGAGAGAGACTTCCTTCTATACGTTATTAGCAGCCTTATGGTTTTTTCCTCTTTATGTTAAAGATATTGAATTCCTCATCTTTCATCATCATCCAGTCCTCTTATCTTCCCCATGCAACAATTCCCAGTCTACCTTCAAATGCCTTTAGGCTTGTTTTCTGAGTGTTCAGACCTCCTCCCTGTCTACAAGTGAACATACGTCATTCACAGGCTTAATGAACTAAATAAGAAAATAGAAATGCCTCCTCAAAACCTCACGGCGGAAGTGTCAGAACCAAAAAAAAAAAAAAAGGGGAGGAGAGTGGCTGAGAAGAGAGGTTGACGCAAAGCATCCATTTCGCACTCTTCTACGCAACCCCCAAATATTTTGCTCCCAGTTCAGAATCAGTAGTACCAAATGCTAATGAATTCTGCTACAGAAAGTAGCATTTGGAAAACTATCCATAAGAGACTTTACAGCTTGTTACTGTGCTAAACTTGCAGAGGTGAACTACAGAAGCACAGAAAACCAAAATACTATTCTTTTCTTCATCTGTTTCAAATTAAGGTTCAAGAAAGAGAACATAGTTGCCGGCAGTGTTAGAGGCTCCCAACCACAATGCTTTCAATATTGTGTGGTTTTCCCCCATTTAAAACCAATAAAAGTTTGGTTTTACAACTTAAGATGCTACATAGGAATGTATGGAATGCCCTGATGGTGGCTGTATAACACATGCACAGCTGTAACAGTTCAGTACCTTAAAGGAGTTCTTGACCTTCTCAAAATCTTACACTTACGGAAGAACCTAAACTATATGTGAAAATCTGCATAGTGCTGTGAACAGCTCAGTGAAAATCTCTGCTTAGTATATTACAGCACTGTGGAAAGCAAACAAAAAGTGTTAGGATGCATGAGAGTAGTACTGAAATGGTTATTAAAAAGCTACTTTAGCAGTCATTGCTTTGTTCTTTCTTCCGATAATTCTCCAGGTCTGTTCTCCCGTATCAAAATAAAATAAAATAAATTAAAAAAAATCAAGCAGAAACAGATATTTTAGAGACAAGTAAGATATTCTCCTAAGAAGTGAAGCTAAAAAGACCGCAACATTTCTTTCCTGGATAGGAGGTAATTAATGTGATAAAGAACACAAAAAGTTATTCGATCTTGTAATGTAAGAACAAAATGCTAGCTTATGAAAAGCAGCAAGTTTAAAGACAAAATATCTCTCTGCTCACCCAAGACTCAAGTAAGCTAGGGAATTTGTTTCTGCAAAATTTAGCCGAGTCCACTCGCACTGTGGAATTTTAACAAACCAACTAAACCTCTCTATAATTAAGGTGAGAATTTTTTAAAAAGATTTTTGGGTTAACTGCCAGAAGTGCCCCACCAATCCAATTGAATTAAATTACAGTTCTTCAGAGCCTGTGTTTTTTAAATAAGTATTTTTTCACCTTTCAACTCATCAAATATTACACTGTAAGAACATTTACTCCTGACAGATGCTGCAAGGCCAAGTCATACAATCAACTCCCAGAACTCAGCCCACCAATTCTGGAAGAAAGGTAAAAACCCTTGTACTTCAGAGCATAAAGCCAGTCCTTAAAAAATGCAGGTTAGGCATGTTACAGACAAGACATTTCAAAATTACCTTCCACAGACATTTGTGCAGCTACTCTGAGTCATATGGTACTGGTACAAGATGTTTAATTAGATGGAGCATTGGAAACAAATCCTAAAGAAGAAAGATTTGTTTGTATACTACTGTGCTCCTCACTGCAAGAGAGTGGAAGCATTCAACACTTTGGACAAGGTCCATGTTGTGCTGTGTGTAACACAGTTCGAAAATCGTTACTCAAAGCTGTTCTGCAGTTAGTGTGCCTCTGCTGTGCAGGAACAGTTTCTTTCCGTGCTTACACTTTGGGTGACAAAGAAACAGAGTGACTTTGGAGCCTGGAGTTTGGGGCACCTCCCTCCAGGCTCCGCTCTGAAGAACATTTGAGTATTTTATATAAGTAATTTCAATCAGAGCTGCAATAAGAGAGACTTGCTCTAGCCATCAGCACACTCAGCTTAGAGGCATCAGCTTAAATTCTTGCACTGTGCCAGAAAAAGAAGGGATGTGAATTTGAATTACCAGGTTAGTGATGAAATCTCAAGGTTACTGCATTATAGAAAGGAAGAGACTATGACCCCCATTTGGACCGTAATTTGCTCAGAGCCCAATTTGGTCTTAAAACCTGTAAGAGCGACAAGAGGTGAACACATTCTGCCCCTGCTAATGGGAAAAGACATGATGCTTAGTTCACTTTTACTCCACAGCAGGCCAGACCCTGCCTGGGGCTCTGCGAGAAAAACACCTCCAGCAATCTGGGAGAGACTGCAACAGGGAGAGAGGAGCTAGGTGGAACATGGTCCCCAGCTGCAGCTTCACAGCCTCTTTTAGAGGAGGTAGAGACAAGGTACGGCAGGTGAGATGGAGTGCAAACTGCTGCTACTGTGGGAAGGCAACTGGAAGGAGTTGCATAAACACCATGGAGAAAAGAGAGAGCTCTAAATCTGTACCAGAGCTCCATGGATGGTGAGTGATGCAGCTGTTGACTTATAAATTTTGGCGTGGCTTATATGTCCCACAACACACCGCTCCCAGGATTTGCATGCCTATCAAAAGATGCCCAGAAGACTTGAAGGGCATAAACTAGGTGCCTTGGACATTTAGGCATATCCAACCTTAGTCACCAGAAGGGGAAAGTTTTGACGACAAAACTTTTGGGTCTTGGCACCCACAGTGGGTTTCAGGCAATGGAAAGGCCTGAAGAATCATAGAGAGTGAACCCATAATACCTCTGTTGGGCAGTACAGCTGCGTAGGAAGCCCAAAATTTCATTGACCTTTTGAATACCATGTTGTGTTAACCTCTGTCAGGACTGGTTATGACTTTTCATTTATATTAGCTGTTCATTCCCATGCAGAATAAATGCAAAGAAACATAACCTTAATTTACATTAAAGTAAGCGTAGAACTCTGATGTGCTATCATGTTATATCCAGATGTACAAGCAGTGATGCAGCACACGTGCAGACAATATGCTGACACTCACAAACTATGTGAAGTGAGTACACAAGTAACTCGGGCCCTGTCATGTTCGTCTTAATTGAATCTCAGTTTCTTCCCAGCATACAGGGTCAGATTTATAGATAATTCTCCCCAGATACATGTGCTCGTACTGCTAAAAATAAACCTTGGTTTAGCTCATTTTTTAATCTCTTGAGCTGTTTTCATACTTTTCCTCTGCCTCTGTATGGTATCTGGCACTTGTCTCAGTTTAAAAGCCAAAGCAAGTCTTATCCAGTGAGCTGCTTCTTCTGGATCATTAATGAGGATAATAAATATGGCTGGTTCCTACATCAGTCCTTTATTAGTAGTTACGATTAGCCTGCTTGTGGTCTTTCAGCCAATTCCAAATTTACAATGTCCCCATCCAAGCCAGCATGAATTAAGTTTTCAAGGAAGATTATCTTTGACACTGCATCAAAAGCCCTATTCAAATGTAAACAGGGTATTGGCTACTGCTCTTTCATCAGCCACTAATTTTATAATTCTGTTATTTACAACAAGTGATCTTGTTTGTCTCGCAAGACTTCTTTATTCTTCTAAGTCATGCTGCTTTATATGCATAGTTCTGTTATGCAGATATTTATGAGGCATGTGACATCTAGAAGTATGTCTAAATATTTGCTGCTGAGGAACAATGTGGCTACCTACGAAATTAGTTAAATGAGGTAAATGACACAACAGCAGCATTCACAGGCTAAGAGAAGCATAAATTAGTCACTTTAAAGTAGCACCAGCATTGCTTTCAAGCAAAGGTAATTCTGGAGAACTCCACGCTGGCATCATGCCACTTTTACTTTGAGTGATGATCTGCAATTTGTGCCATGCCGATAAGCCACTGAATAGAAATATCAACTTCAGCTACGAGAAGAATGCTGACAACGTAATGTAGGAAAACCAGATGAAGGTGATCGAGTCCTCTGAGTCATCTGAATTTTCCCCTACTCTTACACTGTGGTAGCAGTCTGATGTAGTAAAAATCCTGATGATCTGTACGTGGCTCCCAGATCCTCCCAGGCACATCGACAAAGACAGTTCTGAAGCAAAAGACAGTAACAAAAGAGTTTCCAGTGGCACACAGTGCCGTTAGCATTGCCTGGAAATACGCCCACAATTCCAAATACAATTCAAGTCATACTTCAGTTACAGACAGTCACTTATAATTCAATACTGCCACATTTCCAGGGCAGAGCAAGAGTCATGGGATTAATTTGAGGAAGTGTGGCATACTGCGCTCTTTAAAATGTAGCTTACTTGGTAAATAATGGGATCACCATCTGTGCTTTTCTCCTGGTGAAAAGATTGCCATTTGGTACTATAATAAAATTAGGAAAGTGTTATCAATCTTCCCTTTGCACTACTTATTCTCAGTTGTGACTGTATAAACCAAGCATGCTTTGGGAAAAAGAGACTGCTATGCCCAAAGGCGCAGTTCAGATTACTCTTAAGAGTTCAAAACTCACACAGAAAGGAGGAAGAGGAGCAAGAACCATGAGACAAATCATACCACCACCACCACCAGTAAATAAACATCCACTACACTCAGCCATTACCTTGCATTTGAAGATCTCAAAGTGCTATATAATTAACTAACAGGGATTACTATTACCTCACACTATAGATTACACTGTGTTGTCGCTGCCCTGGGAGCACTCAATGCCATGCTTCTCTTTTGCTGGATTTGTCATTTTACACAACTCTTCTCTGCAGCCCTACAAGAGTGGCCTGGTTTTGGGGAAAGAGGCAAACAGAGCAGGAACGACTGCAATTTATAGGAGTCACATTTGATTTTTCTGGCCCTCCATGGGTGCTTTTCATGTATTAACTCAGGGATTGTTCAGTCTGGAGAAGAGAAAGCTCAGGGGAGATTTTATCACCTGATGGGAGACAGCAGAGAAGAGGGAGCCAGGCTCTTCTCAGCAATGCCCAGTGATGGAAAATTCTACTTAAAGAGAAAGCTTTTTTACTGTGAGGGTGGCCCAACAGGAACAGGATGCCCAGGGAGGTCATAGAGTAGAGATATTCAAAACCAAGTGGACACAGCCCTGAGCAATCTGCTTTGGTGGACGCCGCTCTGAGCAGGGGGCTGGACCAGAAGTTCTCCAGAGGTGACCTCCAGCCTTGGCCATGCTTTGACTGTACGACTGAACCAAATCCAAATGTAAGTGTGTATGTTGATACACTGTTCAGACAGATGGTGTGGATTTTACTCCTCTAGAGGTCTTTAGGTTCAACTCTTGATTTTGACTCAGCTTACCTGTGTGGTTTTTTAAAAATTTACCTCACAATATTTGTTTTACCAAAATAAGCTAGCAGTCCCATACTGCTTAGAGAACAAAATCAAAATAGGACTGTCCTAGTTTTGTCTGGGATAGAGTTAATTTTCTTTCTAGTAGCTGGTATAGTGTTATGTCCTGGATTCAGTATGAGAAGAATGTTGATAACACACACATGTTTTCAGTTATTGCCAAGTAATGTTTAGTGTAAAGTCAAGGATTTTTCAGCTTCTGATGCCCAGCCAGCGAGAAAGCTGGGGGGGTACAAGAAGTTGGGAGGGGACACAGCCAGGGCAGCTGACCCAAAGTGGCCAAAAGGGTATTCCATACCATGGGACGTCATGCCCAGTATATAAACCGGGGGTGTGGGGGCGGGGGGATTGCTGCCTGGGGACTAACTGGGCACCAGCAGCAAGTGGTGAGCAACTGCATTGTGCATCACTTGTTTTGTATATTCCAATCCTTTTATTATTATTGTCATTTTATTATTGTTATTATTATCATTATTAGTTTCTTCCTTTCTGTTCTATTAAACTGTTCTTATCTCAACCCTTAAGTTTTACCTTTTTCCTTTTGATTCTCTCCCCCATCCCACTGCGGGGGGGGGGAGTGAGTGAGCAGCTGCGTGGTGCTTAGTTGCTGGCTGGGGTTAAACGACGACAAGGACAAATGCATTCATACTATCACTCTGTCTACATTTTGTCTTCTGGATGTGCAGCAGTTATATAAGCATTATTCCCAGGTATTTTTGCTGGCATAATAAAAAATGTGTATGTATGAAAACGGCAGCCTGGCATAAGAAAGCTCATGATTGATTCAGCTCTGCAAGACCAAGAACAAACAAATCAATATTTATTTAAAGAAGCTGAAGAAGTTTGTTTTGCTGTTCTAGTATTAAGAGTTTTCCCTAAGTTCATATTTGTCCAACTTACATCTGATCAAATTTAAACAGCTACATGTGGAATGTGTATCTTGGGGTCCATTGCTATTATAGCTGTAATTCTGACTAATTAATCACTGGCTTAGCCTTAGAAAACTGAAACAATTAAGTATAACATTAGCCATTTCACAGATGGCAAGTAGAAATATCTAGAGATCAGGAGTTAGCTTTACAAAGGGATGAAAAGCCTTAGTGAAAATGGCACGCTCAAAGTCCTATGAACATCTATGGCAAGGCTGATGTTTCCAGCCCCTGCCTGTAGTATTAATTTACTGCAAGACAATCCTTGCTTTTGTTAGGACAGTTCTTGTAGGCCAAAAACCCCACATTTGGTGACGGTGGATGAAGCTATAAGAAACTTCTACAAAAATAAAAGTATAGATTTCCATTGACTCATGCTGCTGGTGAATGCAAGAATACATAAAATGGCCCTCACTGAAGGTGTCAGAACTAGGAAGAGAGACAACGCCGAGCTTTATCTTTACATTAGCAACAAAAGTAAATCACAAGAACAGACCAAGTTTAACCTCCAGACACTTCTTCAGATTTCACTTATTCCTTGATTTCTAATGTGGACAAAATAATTGACTTAATATGGTCCTCTCAAATCTATTGTTCCAACTGTACTTCCAAAAAGGAAACTTATCACTTCACAGATGTCCCCTGAATATACAATGGCACATCTGGTGTTACAACATAGAATAACATATTCCCAGTTTTATTCAGGGAACAAAGGAAAGGGATTCTCTAGTTGGCATTAATGAAACAAAGCTCCTTCAGTTGAAGAAGCTTCTCATTTTGCGTACCACAGCACAGCTTCTGCAATTCAATGATTGTCTTTGTATGACCCCTACCTACTTCACTTGTTCAGAGGCTTTTCCTAATGAATACCTGTCCATGTAGGAGCGGCCCATTAAAAGACTGCTGGATAATAGCAGGTCATGAGCTGATGTGAGTCAGTGTCACACGGGTGTGAGATGCAAACACCTTACTGAGCTGTATAAATAGAAACAAGACCTGGAAGAAACAGAAAGATATCTCTCTGCTCAATTAGAAAAGCCTGTGCTAGATTCGTGTGTCCAACTTATGGCACTCTACAGGAAAGGCTGGAGAGAGTCTGGCGGAGTGCAATGGGAACAACTAGAGATGTAGAAAACATGACACACATGGGAAGATTGGAAGGATTAGGATTGTTTGTTTACAACAAGAAAAGATTAAGGGTAGAAACTATAACAGTCTTGAAATGTATGAAGAGCTTCTGTAAAGAGGAACAGAATTTCTCACTATTTCTCAATGGACAGGACAAGGAGTATCAGGCTTAAATTACAGCAAGATTCAGATCAGTCATTAGGCTAGACTTTCTAATAGGGAAGTGTCTCAGACAGCCAAGGCAGACTACAGATCTTCCATCAGTGGGTGGTAGGAATTGCAGGTTAGAGAGAGGCTGCCAGGGATGACACAGGCACAGGTACACCTGCCTGGGGGCTAGACTGTAGCCTGAATTAACTCTAAAGGTCCCTACCAGTTCTTTGATTCTGGTAGGGATATCACCTGGTTGTCAGGACCGAGTGGACAAACTGCAGAACACTGTCAGTATGGAACATACAATACCCACCATTTTCCAGTTCTGCACTGACCCACCAGTGGAGAGTTGCTTTGTCCTGTGCAGCTTCTAGCCCCAGGCCCACACTTAAGAGCAGCTTCCATTTCCTTGACAATGAAATCTACATTTCACCAGTACATCCCCAGCTTACAATGGTCAATTACATTAACATTGTACCAATGAGGGAATAGAAGTATTCTGTGAAGAAAAAGATTAGCCACACAAAATAACTGAATGCCTTGGACAGCTAGAAGGTGTATTTATCTGCCGCATTTTCCCCTCCTCCGGTTATTCAGTGATATCTGACATCCATTCCATCTCACTCATGATCCACTGCTCTTCAACAAGAGATATTAAGCCATTAAAATGAGGAATTCATTTGATTTGCTGCAAAAACAGATTTACGGCTCTGCTCTCAGACATCAAAATATACCAAGCTGAGAAACACCAAATGACTCAGCAACAGCTTGGACTGCTATTAAGATATTTCTTGATCATGTTTGCCTAAAATGAAATAACTATTTCAATTATTTTGCCTTGCTACTCCTAGAAATATTAATTAGCTCACTAACTATCACTTGAAAATAATCCTACAACATAGATAAGAAATAATTGTTTTTGACTGGGTATTTTCATTGAGCCCTATTGTAATGGAGTGGACAGAAGGTTACGCAACATCACTCGGTGCTTAATCTCATGCTTGTCAGTGGTCAAAGAACTGCATGACAGACACAGATAAAGAGGCATTTTGATACACTGTCTTATTAAAAATGGTGACCTGATCGCATATATTGAATTCTGATTTTTTAAAAAGGGGGTGAAATAGAGAAGTTGGCTGACAAACAAAACTCCCATTTATAGCAAATGCCTTCCACCATGCTATGATGGGATGCTCCTGCAGCAGCAGAGCAGGACCATGGGACTTTTACCCATTTTAATTGCCTCCCTGATCCTCTCTACAGAGCCACCTCTACTGCTTGAAGGCGAGGCTCAAGACAGCAGTTTACTGTCTGAGTAAACTGCTCTGCAGTCTTTATACAGCCTGTCAATAGGGTGGTAGGTTGATTTTAAGACTGTTCAGCTGAATTAAGAGAGAGAAGTAGGGTCTATTGATTTAATGGAGCAGAGAGGAAAGAAGAGGATGATTTCTATATTTGGTCCCTGCTAGTTGTGGTGCATAGCTGTGCTATGATTTACGTACCAAGTCTAATGTTCTAACGATGTGTATTAAATGACTATGGAGAAACTTAAGGCTTAATTTTATCCCTCCATTTCAGTGCTGTAAAGTGCTGAGGGTGTTATACTTTCATTGGTAATTGTTGTTAGCCTCGTGCTCTTTTCTTCCTGTCAGGAGCAGCTCAGCCTTTCACATTTCTGCTTCTTTAGCCTGTTCCAAAATAAGGTTTACTAACAGCATTACCATTTAGGTTACATACTAATTTATAGTATTATATGCATGTAATAGGAAAATGTCAGTGTCAAAAGAAGTACGGCAATGTTCATGAAAATGCCCATATTTGCTTCTAGACATCAAGTAGTTACCTCAGTTATTCCTTAGAGAAAGAAAATATGGAATATAAGACATAATGTTGTGCTCTGAATTTGCAAGCACTGAACGTGATGACAGCTATTTTTGTAAGTGTATGAGCCCATGCAAAGAGAATACAGTGACAGAAGAGTGACAAACAAAAAAACAAGCAGACAAAAATAGTAATTTTCCTCAACGAAAGGTAGTTTACTCCTCTGCCCGCTCCCTCACCCATCTTCTCCCTGTCATTACTCTTCTGTTGAACTTTTATCTTCTTCTAAATTGAATACATTAGCCATCAGATCCACACTAGTTTGCCAGAAAACCTGATTTTCATTTTAAATCTCCCCTGCTCCAGGGTCTAAGTTATTTCTTCCCTTTTCCCCTTCATCTTTGAATTCTGCTACCCCTCTGCAGCGTTCCATTTTTATATTTTTGCTGGTAACTTATTCTTTTGCTTTTTTATTGGTTCTTTCTTCCTCCTCTCTGTTCAGCCTCCGCCAAATGCCTTTCTTCTCTATGCCTGCCTGTTTCTCTGCCTCCACACACTCCACCATATATGCACGTTCTACACATGCACTCTTTCATTCCGCTATGTCACCCAGTGTTAACTGTGAGTTAACACAATTGACTGTGGCTTTTGGTCCTTTGTGAGAACTGTGCCAAAAAATCACTATTTGCCTTTGTCATGGAGGAAAACATAAATGTCAAATATAGCTACCTGTAGAAACACAGTACTGTAATAAAGTTCTTTGATGCATGTATAAAATATAACACACAAAAATCTGAAAACCTAAGGCAATAGATTTAAGAAACTCCTTGCACTGTGCCACCAAACTGACCACAAGTAACTGATGCTGTGAAGAACAGTAGCTTCCACCCAAGCCCTGCGCCTCTCTGCTGGAGAAATTCCCTGCTTCTCTGCTTCAAATGCTCTGACGGCTCTGGATGCTTCCAGAGATTCAGTCACCAGATACGCTCCACAAGTCCAAAGAACTGCTCAGCACCTTTTCCACAAAAAGCCCTCCTTCTGATTCCCACATTTTGTTCCGCAGCTCTCATCTTCAAGCCTGGGGCAGCACACTCTGCTCTGCAGAGTACAAAGACCTCTGCTTCTAGCTAGGCTCCGTGGTGATGATGAGGAAGATGACTGAACTGACAAGGTTTAAGAGTTAACTTCCAGTATGTGAAATGTAAAGGAGTTAGAAGAAGGACGGGAAAGTAGAGGTCTATTTTGGATACAAGAGACGCCTCTGGATAAACACTTTTCTTTTTTTTTTTTTTGTTAAAAACTGGTATTATAGCATCAGTATTACTGCTTCGGCTGCTTTTTCAGCAAAAAGATGCTTCTGCATAGGCAAACATTCTTCTAACAGCACAAAGCGGTACAGAGATACGACACTGCTTTTGTACAAAACTGTCTTTTTAGAAGATGATGGCAGATTAATACCACTCTTCAGCTATAAGCAGTTGAAATCTGTATTTCTGCAACAGAATATATAATGCATGTAGCTAAACTTGTGTCAATCAAACCTCCAGTCCTGGCAGGATTCACACCAAACCCTCTGTACCACAGTGCTTTTTTACTGGCTGTTAAATAGTACACTTGAAATTCAACACTTTCAACCCTGAATTTTCTATTTTAATTCTACAACTGGATATTCAGTGTCCACTATGTTGAACTGAATCCAGGTGGCCATTTTCAAGATGTCACCATCTCAGAATTTGAAGGCTGTTTAAACTAAAAAAAGATTCGTGCTGCCCTGCTGAAGGGAAACAGAGAAGTTCTGAAATGTAGACCCAAACTATTTCAGAATGCTTTCTAAAAAAATCTGGATGCAAATAATTCCCGTTGTTTCACTGTTCACTTTAGAAAACTCCTATTTTCAACTCCTGGTTTAAATTCATCAATTTAAGCAAATTAATGCAAAATCTAGCCCCTGTGTGTGGTTTGAGAAATCATGGCCAGAGGAATGTACATTTAAAAGAGGCAGGCTAGGATCAAAAGCTTTTTATCTTTACTGTTATCTCTTTTTAATCCTCTGTGGCAAAAAACGACATCCTGGCTGTGTAGTGGCCTGTGTAAAATGAAATAATGAAATCAGTACAGCTCCAGCTAGCACCACGCTATTTGACATTTCAACCACCATAATGTTTCAGATAAGCTGGCAAATTCTTCCACAGAGAGGAAGGACTTCAATGGGCACAGAGAAGGAATGAAATACCTCAAAGGACAACGCTTCCCTTTCAGGCGCAGGTGAGATTAAAAGTCTTAACGTGGGGACTCTGCGCTACAGCACTTGGAGGTACATCTCTTCTGCAGGTATTTTGCAGAGCTCCCTTTCTAAGATCAGTCCATTGAGTGTCTTTCATAAACACTAGGTTCGGCATTGATACATTTCCACTCCACTTTAAAGAGCTGCAGATTAACATGTTCTAGGCAGCATTCAGGAAGCTCCTTCCTCTCACACTTTCTGAATTTTTTTCTAAGAGATTGAAAGAAAACACCAAAAAATGTGGAGCAAAGTAACTTACAATAGTCTTTAAACACTAGCTGGAGGGAAGACTCTAAGGAACAAGTAATAGCATCTAGAGTTGTCTGAGGAGTTGAAACAATGTTAAATTTTCATTCATTTGTATCTTCTCTCCCAAAATATTATGAAATACACTGGCTGGACCTATCCGGTCCCATGCACTGCACATCAGTCTGTTCCACTGTCTTTTAAAGCCAGTCCTGCCTCACACTTCCCTTGCTGTGGCACCCAGGTGCCCGACTCCGCACAGTAGCGCTATTTTTGTTTTCCACGCAGGAAGTGAAGTTGGTCAGCTTGATTTGCAGTCTTGGGAGGTCCAAGAGAAAAGAGACTCTGGTGACAGAGAGCAGCCAGGGTAAGTACAGTTTTTAGCAGGGCCCTACACTTAACGGAGTCCTGCTAGAAAGGCCATTGCCCTTTCTGGGCATCCCATAACAGAATAACATCAGAATTGTGCCCTCCCTGTGACAGGACAACAACCTCATAAACACACCAAATCATGACATCGCATTTGTTGGAAAGGGAAATGGAGATGCCCCTCTGCCACAGAGACAGAAAGCTTAACCGTACAGTGGCATGAAAGAGCTTAAGGTCTCTGCAGGCTCTCAAGACTCACCCCAGTGCCTCAGCCCACAAGGGAACTGGTTTGGCCGTGTTGCTGGCATAGTGTGCTGGTTCAGCTTCTCACCACTGCAACAGCAGGCAAGGGTCTCTGACGGTGTCCCCAGTGTCTTTCAAAGATACAGTCTCTAATGAAACCACAGCATCAGGCAGTCATGCAAAATGCTGCCCTGCCTTCTACGTGGTACACTGCTACCTGTCGCTGTCTTTTCTGCTGCAACCCAGAGCTAGTGGAAGTCAGTCAAGCCCATCAGCTCAGTCAGTTATTAAAAGCAAACCTGAGCTGTGCTAAAAGGCGGTAACAACTTAGCAGATGGTGATGCAAGAAGCCACTTGAACTTCTGTACCTTTTCCTCTGTCATCTGACGGTTACACTGCCAGAAGGAAGTGCAACTACCGAGACACACCATGCTCCATCAACCACGAAATGAGACAGAAACATCACTGAGAAAAAATGAGGAGAGGATAAAATGCCATCTGAACAGGGGGATGGGACCACCATTTTAATGGTGTCTTAATACTACTGTTTGCACAAGCAAATAGAGACTGAGTGAAGAGAATTAAAAGCAGGACTGACAGATTTCTCCAAGAACACATAATGAACCAACACTACAAGCATCAGGAAAAGAGGTGGCCAAAGAAGACAGAACAGAAACAAAATTCCCCCCGAAACAGTGAAAACACAGCAGTTAAGGACAGCTAAAGCACATACACCTTATTTATATGTACCTTATACAAATGACACATCGTTTCTGCCAAAACAGTATTTTACCCATCTCTGCCTAGGAAGCAGCAACTACAATGTAATGGAAATTAAAGAAAGGATGAAAACAAACATCTTTTCTAATGCACAGTGCATCATGAAAGTCAGACCCTGTTAAGCGTTGACTGTTGAAGTAATCCTTACTCATGCAAAAACTCTCAATTAATTCATCAGGGAAAAATGCTGCAATAGCCTAAAACTCTGAAAACCAGCTGAATGCAAATGACTTCTTCACATGAGGTCAATGTTGTTCAACCGACTGGATCCTTCAGGACTGTCCGCTAACTTTCTGAAGAATATGCGAAGCTTTAAAACACCGAGACTCTTCAGCAAGAAACTGAAGCATCAGGGCACAGCAGCTGAGCTAAACTGGTGTTTACTGAAATAAAGCAGTCTCCTTCCTTCCCTGCTCGGAAAAGACAAAAACCAAACCCAAAACATAAATTGTAAAATTTGCTCGAAATGCCTTTCTTCAAAGGCTTCTTGTATATAGGTCACTATTTGACTTCTTCAGAGGAAAAAACAACCACACGGACAGCAGCGGCTCTATTTCAATGCAAGGAATGGATTTCACTTTGTGCTGGAAATGTTTGTACAGCGTCCTCAAAAAAAGAACGTGGGAAACAAGAAAATACGCTGCAATGAGCCATGTAAGGCTGTGCACAATCAAATTACAGGAGGTAGCATTTTCCAGTGGTTCGAATCACAAGACGTTGCTTCTATTCTGGGATGTACCTGGCTTCCCGTTTGTTTGACCTTGGGTAATAGATGACATACACTCTCTCTGGGCATCCCTTTCTACACTTGTAAAAAGATGCAGGGTCTAGTCTGGCAATGTACGAATTACAGTAATTCTGTATTAGGATGGGAACACTTGTCAAAAGACCCAAATTTTGCTCAAGCATGAGTACACATAGACTAGAAATCATTATCATTTTCCTCATCAAGGAGCAAAATATTTTAATTAAAAGTTCTAGGTTTTGTTCAAATTTAAAATTAATGTTGGTTTTATTAATACTTAACAGTTGAGATTATTTTGATTTATTTCTTGCACTATAGATTTAAAATTACAATGTGGTGACAGAATAAATAATACTATGGAAGGATGTTAGCCTACCGATTAAAACATTAGCAAGGGGACACAGAATATCTTTTGTTGGCAAAATAAATCCCTCTATGATTGTATTTAACCCACCTGCTAAATGGATTCCACAATAACTGCATACCTGTGCTCATCTGTGGGGATGTTTAACTCTTTACACCGACATAAGGTATAATTTTTCAGCAAGCAAGCAAGCAGAGAGGAGAGCTTTCCCCTTCCTCACGCTGCCCGTCAGAGGTGATTGCACCTAGTCTCCAAACCGTTCAGCGATTGCTCTCAAGGACGTCAGACAAATGGATGAAGGAATTAAATGAAGCAGGAGAGTCCAGGGTGCCGCCTCATTCAGCTGGTATGTCACAACACCATCACAGGCACTGACATGGGTACTAGACACACTCTCCCAGTGCAAACTGAATTAATAGGCATGGTTATTCCTTTGTGAGGAACCATCCCCTCAGCCTGACACTGCTGCACAGGACTGTGATGTGTCTACAAAACTTTCCTCTCATAGAAAATGCTGTCAGAATGAAAAATTTGGTTATGTTATGGTTACAAATAACATAACCATTACTATGGGTAAGATTGTCGGACAATCCTACGCGAAGAAACAGCACGTATGGTACGCTACTTTAAATGCTTAGTGCTGTAAGAATTTTCGTTCAAGGCGATCAAAACATTCAACTGACTTAACATTCTTGTTGCCTTCTCTGGATACCCTGGAGCCTCCCGAGTCCTCCATTAAATGAACTTCCTTGGACTCTGATTGCAGTGACTGGTATTGGATGGGGCAGAGCCACTTGGTTTTACATCATTTATTTACTTGTAATAGTTGCTTCCTCTCGCAGGAGGAAAGAAAGCCAGAAGCATATGAACTTGCAAATCAGTGATTAACAGAGGAAACACAGATTGGACCTGACAAGAGGACAGGAACAAAAATCTAACAAATGCCTGCTCAGACACTGCACTGACCACTTAGTAACAAACACCACAGCAAACAGAATCAGTTGCATTAATTCTTACGCTGCAGTCAGTGGGAGCTCTGAATTGTCAAGGCTGACAATGGCAATATCCTGGGGTAATGTCCCGACTACCGAAACCAACAGCACACTGAACCATCATCACATCTCAAGCTTCCAGAAAAAAAACAGCTCCCGTTCACCAGAAGCACCAAAATTCGTGGCCAGATTTCCAAAAGACCACCAGCTTTTCTGTATGCTGGGGTTGGCAAGACCAAGCGCCGCTGCAAATCTTGCTTGCAAATTCTAGCACAGCTCCACTTATCGTTATAAGGTTCCTTGCTCTGTTTTGCCCAACACTATTCCTTTTTCCCACCCGCTTCATTTTGCTGAAATATTCTTGAAAAGCCCGGGGTGTCTCCTGCCAAATAATTCACCACCTGGCAACCAACAGCGGATGCTCTCGGCGTGCCCGGGGAGCGACCCGCAGCGGGATGCAGGGCCCTGCTCCCGGCGGCGGGACCGCATCCCGCACGCCCTGTGCCCCCGCACTCCCTCTTCCAAAAGACGCGTCTTTTGAGTTCGGGGGAGGAGCGCTGCGGAGAAACAGCTACGAGAGAAACAAACACCGGGCGGGGGTGTGTGTGTGGGTGTGTGTGTGTGGTGTGTGTGTGTGCTCTTCCCGAAGCGTGCCCCCAAAGCGCAAGCTGGAAAAGGCGCTTTTGGGGGGTTTGTTTTTGGTGGGAGCCCCGGCGCATCCCCCTACCAGCCAGGCACTGCCCCGCCTCGGCCCCAGCCCCGGGGACCGCCGCCAGCCCCGACGGCGGGGCAGTCTCCCTCCCCTCCCCGGGGGTGGCCCGCCGCCTGCCGGCCCTTACCTCCATGCCCAGCCGCTGCTTCAGCACCAGGGCGGCGCACAGGTAGCCGGCGCGTCCGACGAAGAGCTCGTCGGAGCCGCACTCGAGGAAGGAGAGCGGGGCGCAGACCTCGCTCAGCTCCCGGAACTTGCCCAGCGGGCGGGCGAATTCGGGCAGCCCCAGGGCTCGGTAGACCAGGGCCGCCACCGCGTAGACCCCGGCGCCGCCCAGCAGGAAGGCGGCGCGGGTGTCGGCGTCGGCCTCGCCGCCGCCCTCCTGGTAGCGCAGGCAGGCGTCCACGACGCGGCGGGCCGCCCGCAGGTAGGCCTCCCGCGACGGCGCGAAGAGCGGGCACTGCGCGACGTGGTAGAGCATGTAGGCCACGCCGGCCACGCCGCCGTACAGCCCGCCCTGGCAGCCGCGGGGGCCGCCCAGGGGCGGCAGCTCCCTCAGGATCCGCTCGATGGTGGCCGTCACCAACGGCACCGCCGCCTCCCTGTCCGGCGCCGCCGCCGGGCTGCCCGGGTAGTCATCGAAGCGGTTGGCGAAGCAGCGCTGGTTCTCCATGCCGCCGCCGGCGAGGCGAGGCGCAGCGGGGAGCGGCGGGAGGGAGCGAGCGAGCGAGCGAGCGAGCGGGGAGCTGCCGGGGGAGGAGGCGGGAGGGAGCGGGGAGGAGGGAGCGCGGCGGAGGCGGGAGGGAGCGGGAGAGGCGGGAAGGGGGCGCCCCCACAGACGCCCGGCGGCTCGCGGGGGGGGGGGGGGGGGCGCGGCGCTGACCATGAGGGGCGGCGGGGCGAGGCGGCGAACCGCCGAGTCGGGGGGGGGGTGTGGGAGGGGGGAGACCGGCCGGTGGCCCAGGTCCGTCCCCCCCTCAGCGCCCCTCGGGGGGGGGGGGGGCAGCCGCCCCAGCGAGCGCTTCCTAAGCGGCCGGTGAACCGTGGAAGAGGTGGCCGTGACTGACCCGCGTTGTGTGCGTCTCGTCCAGCCGGGGCGGGCGGGGGGGAGTTCTTCGTTCCCTCATCGAAGGCGCTGCCTGGCTGGGGGGCTGCTGCAGCCAGAGGCGAAGGATGTAGCCGAATCGGAAGGAGGGCAGCCCGAGGACAGTCTTGCAGGGAAAGCTAAGCAGGTCCGTGGCAGACCGGCAAAGGCGCAAGGCCATCTTCGGCCCCTTCGTGCATGAGCCAGGCAGAGCTTGTGAGGAACGGAAAATTTAGGCCACTGAGGAGATCCCTAGTTGAAAGGAAGGGGGGGGAAAACACCCGAAGGAAAATCTTGAAGCAGGTAGTAAGAGCAACTCTTACATGACACAAATGCACAGTTGCCACATCTTCCCCTGACGGTGTGAACTTGTGCAGCGTAAGTGAATTTATCACCAAAGATCCGTGACTTATGGTCACCTGGTGGTCTCTGGTACTTTCTCTGGAGATGCAGCCTCCATAATTGAGGGCCTCCCCCGAGGAAGGTGGAAAGAGCAGCTTGCTGGGGGCTCCAGCCGGTAGCCGGCAGCTGGCACAGCAGCAGCAAGAGCCGAAGGACTGGCCTTTGGACGTTGAAAGACCTTTCTAGAGTTGTGGCTGGCTTCTCTCTGCTTCGTGCTGCCTGCTTGTTTCAGCCCTCTTCCTGCCTCCCCCTCAAAGTACCTTCAACTCTGTGCAGGTCCTTAGTTGCACTTCCACACCCGCTTTTGGTTTGAACTCACCTGTTCTTTCTCTTTCCTTCCTTTTTGGGGGGTTTAGGATCCGCTCAGAGACACTTGTTTCCACCCTCTTTGGTTTCTACACTTCCCTTCAGTGCATTTTTTTGCCATGTTTATGTACATTCCAGATACCACCCGCTAGTCTGTTTGTACAGCGTCCCTTAAAGCCCCATTTTCTGGCTTATTCGCAACTGTACCCTATGTGCTTTCTACCACACAGGTCTTGGCAATCTAGAGCATTGAAGGTGGGAAAATGCCCTGTCAATGGATAGGGCACCTCACTGCTATATTATTTTCTGTCATAAACTGGTTTCTGCTGGCCCGTTGGTAGGTTTCAGGGTGTAGCTAGGGATTTTCTGGCACAATTTCTGTTGGTTGTAGAGAAGTGTATTCCCTAAGTGCTCTTTTAAGTGAAAATTTGGGAATTTGATTTTTCATTCTGACACCATTTATTCCACATTTTGGGGATGCTTGCTTCATCTTTTCAATCTTTTTTTTTTTTTTTCAAATTAAAAGGGCTGGTATTTTCCTGCAGTCTTCTGGGGTGGGAGGTGTCTCGTACATGGTCTTCCCGTTGATGTGAAGGAATCCTCTCACTGGAGGTGCTTGCCTCCTTTCACTGAAAGTAACCGAGTCAGTAACCTTGGCACAGGCACCTCTTTTTGAGAACCTTGTCAAGGGGAAAATGGATCTCAGCCAGTTTCAGCAGCAAAGGATTTAAGAAAAATACAGACTTTATAAGAAAATCACTTGGGTTAGCAACACTTTTCTAGATGAGGGTCAAATAAGACTGCTACAATATTTTTCAAAAAGGAGTCAGTAATGACATGCTGAAAAGGAGCACCTTCCGTGCTCTGGAGAGTCTTTTGACAAAGTAAAGAGTGCTTAGCCACTGTAGGGTCAGCAGGTGTCATACAGCAATCAAGCAAGAAATGAGGATGACAGTTTCTGCTGTACTTCTTTTGTGTAAGAGTATTAAACCACCAAGCCAAAAGGAGAGCTACATTAAAATTACACATACGCTTCTTATAGCTGTAAAAAAACCTAAGTCTTAAACTGCTCATGTTTTCATTTACAAAAGTTTCATGCTTTTAGACAGGATGTGTTCTGTATCTTTTTCACTCAGCCAAGCACAGATGCAGTCCTCTGCAATGTGTATGTATCCTGCCTGATACAAATGGAAGAGAAGTAGGGCTGATTCTCAGATGTAGATCGTGTGTCTCTCATCAGATCACCCTTTGAGGTTTGCCCTCTTCTTGGGTCCCAGGGCAAGTGTGGGCCTCCGGTGTATGGCTTCAGCTTGAGAAAAATGTGAATTCCCCCCTCTCACCCTTCTGCACTGCTACAGCTCCCTGGTTTTTGCTCGCTGGGCATGCCATGCCTCCTCTTTGGCTTTGTAAATCTGATGCAGCAAGCCAAGAGGCAGGAAACAAATTACAGATTATACGAGAAAAGGATATGATACTGGTGTGGTGGGTGGAGGTAACGGTGGAGGTGGGAGCTGGAGCCTCAAAGCTCTTTCTTCTGTTCTAGTAAATCCATAATTACAGAACACGTATTCTGGACATATGCTTGTTGCATATCGGTACGATGTAGACTCATGGAGTAATTCAGGTTGGGAGGGACCTTAGGAGGTCATCTAGTCCAACCCAAGCTCAAAGTAGGGCTAACTACTTATTAGTGTACTTGTTCAGGTATGCTTGTTCATTTCTACTTTTGATTTACGTATTCCTTCAGGGAATCCACCCATCTGATATTTCCAACAGAGCACAGCAGTCTGTCCTCAGTTGTAGTGTAAAGACTGGGGGCATCTCCTAACATGTCTTACAGGTTAGCCTGTCATTTGTTTTGTATACTTTTTACTGATGGAACAATTTAGTATGCCTTTGGGATTTTTGGATACCCACATGGTTGCCAGTTATGTTCTTACCCAGTATTCCACATCTTTCCTGAGCTGAAGGTGAAACACTGGGCTCCCATACACAGGCTGAGCTTCAGTAATGGAAGTGTATTTAGTGGTTAACAGAAGTGTGTTTAGTGGTGTGAACACATCAGCAGGGTTGTGCTAGAGGATCTTCAGGCTGGTTTGAGTGCACTGGCTGTTAAATTCAAAATGAGTTCCCACCCTACCTATTAAAATCAGCCATCAGTACCCCTTACTGCCCAGTACTGCTCGTCCCTCCCCAGAGAGCTTTGGCACTGCAGGTCAGCTTTGCAGCTAGCTCGTCTCCCTGCCTGTTTGGGCTTTGTCCTGGGAATCCACACTCCTAAACGAGTGGCTCTGGGGTTTACAGGGTCACCTCTATCCCTGCCCTCTAATCAGTTCATGTTTGGTAGGCAGCTGGCCCTTGGGCACTTGGCAGAAGGGAATGAATTAGGCAGAGCTGTTTCATGTCCGCATTAGAAAAGAAGTGCTTGCATTCCCCAGATGCCCTTCTTCTACCTTCCCTGCCATGGGTTCTCAAAGAGGAAATTCTCACTGTGCACTGCAGAGACCATGCTAGTAGCCAAAATACGGAGGAGTCTGACCAGGAGTCACACAGCGGAGGCAGCCCCAAGGATTTCATGGCATTGTCAGTCAGTAGCCACATTGCCCCAGCAGTCTCTGGTTGCTCAGTATATTCTGGTTTCTTACCATAAGTATTTGTTTCATTTCTCAGGTTGGGCTATCCTGTTCTGTATGGACTCCACTTACAAAGATACACAAAAGCTTTTTTGTTTTTTGTTCCACGATGATGAATTGACAGTGATATGAGGACCTGTTTTGAAAATGAAGTGCTTCTTGGCATTGCATAATGGAATCTCTTTTCCTAAGTTAAGCTTTTATTCTGTTACTTGTGTGTAGTTGATAGTACAAACACAATTTCTGCATGACAGAAGTGATACAAGTTTTAGTGCATGTATTGCCATTTAATCACAAGGAAAATTACACATCAGAAGATAAAGCATGTTATTTCACAGAGATTATGTTAAATATTATGTCACATATTTAAATTATCCTACCTCCTTTGAATTCCAATAGGTATACAATGACTGCTCTTGTGCTTTTATGCAGCAGACCTACACCCTGAGACTTGCATGTATTTGTTGTTAATCAAGGTGGTCCATGAGCAATGGCACTAATAAGGTCTGGTGTTGACTGATTTGTTTTCTGCTTTCCATTATCACCATCTTATTCCCAGGCCTGCCCCGTGTTGGCATTTCTCACCTTGGTCACTGCATCCCAGTCACGCTCTTCCCATTTGGTGGGAAGCGTGTGCCTGCAGCTGGTGAGCGGAGTTGAGTTACAATTGGCCCATGCTAAGGGGCTGCATTGAATTACTTTTTGCTCCAAGGGCACACTGAATTTCTGTCCACTGCTAAGTTCCATGAAACTTAGGAATTGAACAGAAGTTTAATTTCTTTGAGACTCTGTCTTTATTACCAGAATTGGTTGAAATTGGCCAACAGATGCAAGATTATGGGGATGGTGGGATCTGCTGAATAGGTACTCGGGTAGTCATGTATGATCATGCAAACCTTGCTTCCTTAAGAATCTAGGCTAGAAAGTTCTCAGGTTTGGGATTTTTTTAATGAGAAAGTACAGTGAACAATTTAAAGGTTCTTGTAACAAGGTACTGAAGGTGTGGGTAGAGGTGGTCATTGCTTACAGAATTGATTCTGCTTACAGAATAGCACATTTTCCACTTGTAGAGGAGGGCTAATTTTGGTAAGGGTTTCAGCTTAGGTCGCAGCTGTTATGAAGTCTCTTAAGAGAGTACACATTTTTCAGTATCTCTATGTAGACTTATTTGCGATGGGTGATTCAGCTGTTGACAAATGCCAGGGCTTTCTGCAGAGCAGGAGGTTTGAAATTCTGAGTTTGGGCTTAACTGGTAAAAATCTAACTTCAAAATAGCATTACCTTGACCCTATCCTGAGCTTTTTCCATAGGCATTGTTATTCCTAGCATTCCTTCCCTCACCTTGAACCTACTCAAACTAACAGGATGGTGGAGCTATTTTCTGCAGACATGTCTGTCACAATCCACAGTTTCTTCATCCAGCAGATTATGTCCATTTTTTTATGTTCAAAGTGATTTCTAATGAACCACGAGTACTCTTACATGCCTAGAGAGCAGTACTTCATCTGCCGTTCTCTGCATGTGTCTGACATTGTCTAACGGAATAAGGAAGCAAAAAATCCCACTGTGCACACCACTGTTAATATTAAAACAAAACAGTTATTTTTGTCTTACTAATTAGTCTGTCAGTACAACATATATTGTAAATTGTAAATTTCCTTAAGTGCATCTTTTCTACAGCTGATGCCAGTGTGATAACCAAGATTTTAATTGTAACTTTTTTTTTTGAGCTGGAATTTGGAAGCATTTCAAAGTACAGGAAAAAAACCCAGTATCTGAAATCAAGTAGTGTTTTTACCTGAAAGCAGCTAACATTTTTATCCATGATGTTTTACTTGAATTTTCTTCTCTGTACATTTTGCTGCTGGCTTTGCACTGGTTCGTCTCAGTAATTGCTGTCATGGAAATACTAGACTTTTATTAACAAATCATGCTTCTACTTGCCAGGGCAAAGACCTCACCCAGTGGGCCTCATCCCACAGAACCTGCACGTGATGAAGAGAGCTGGGGACAGTGACTGGGCCTATTGCAGCCCTGGGGCTGGACACAGTTGCAGGCACTGAGTAATAATGCAGGTTGTTGGGATTTCGGGCTAGAAGACAAAGTCTGATAAGAAAATGTCCCGGGGTCTTAAATACAACTAATGATGATAATAATGTTTTTATGTCCTTGAGGAAAGATAGCACCTCCAGAAACAAGTTACGCTTTAATGATATGCTAGGAAGTTAGATATCTGCTAATGTGGATGGAAGATTTCCAAGTTCTGAATCACCAAAACTAGTGCAGCATTTGACCTTTTTTAAAAAATTTCCATCTTGACCAGCATACTGACCAGGTCTAAATCTCTTAGCTTGACATATTTGAGACATTCATAGTTCCAGGTGATATGCTGCGTGTTAGAAGATACGGACACATGCACTGTCACACACATAAAGTACAATATTCTCCAGAAACAAAACCTCTTCCAGGATGTTTGTTGGTTTGGTTTTATTTTGTGGGGGGTTTTTTGGTCAAACTAACAAAACCATAAGACAAGGCTGGGTTTACAAAAATGAAAACTTTAACATGAGACTTTTTCTGAGAACTTTCTAGCCCAGCTATTTTCAGCATAACCTAAAGAGTAAAGTAGCCTAGGTGAGGGAACACTGGGTCATGCAGAATTGCATGGGTCCAGCTTTGTGTGAGTGAGAGCAGCCTGGTCTAGATGCTTTCATGAATCTGCAAAATACTGACTTCTCTCCATGGGAATCTGAAGAATTATCCCTTACAACTGCAGACCTAGGAAAACATAAAATAACCTGACTTTGCATGTATAATTATTGTCCACTCAAAGAATGAAACATAGCTTGATTTAAGACATTGAAAATGAATGAGGTTGATACTCAAGAAAACAGCAGTCTCCTCAGGAATTTTTTTGACTGACATATTTTAAAGTACAATTCTCAATATATTCACAGGATGACAGAATGGCTGAGGTTGGAAGGGACCTCTGGAGGTCATCTGGTCCAACCCCCCTGCTCAAGAAGCATCATCTAGAGCCAGTTGCCCAGGACTATCTCCAGGTGGCTTTTGAATATCTGAGCATGGAGACTCCACAACCTCCCTGGGCAGCCTGTGCCAGTGCTTGGTCACCCTCACAGTAAAAAAGTGCTTCCTGATATTCAGACAGAACCTCCAGTGTTTCAGTTTGTGCCCTTTGCCTCTTGTCCTGTCACTGGGCACCACTGAGAAGATCCTGGCTCTGTCTTCTTTGCACCTTTCCTTCAGGTATTTCTATACATTGATGAGATCCTTCCCTGAGCCTTCTCTTCTCCAGGCTGAGCAGTCCCAGTTCTCTCAGCCTTTCCTCATATGAGAGATCCTTTAGCCCCTTTCTAATCTTGGAGACCCTTTGCTGGACTCTCTCCAGTAGCTCCATATCTGTCTTGTACTGGGGAACCCAGAACTAGACACAGTGCTCCAGTACTATTCTTGGTCTACTAAATGTTAAAAGTCCATAAAAGTTTGTTTGTTTTTCATGTAGATGTTGCAAATGAACTGAAAATAGGTCTCAGAAGAGCAAATAACTAAGGATGCCAGAGTTTTTAGTTCTTAGGAATCCTGAAGCAATGCATGGAACACTTTTTTTTAAATCCAGTGATGATGTTTTCTTGGGAAAGTGCCAAGAACATTTCAAAATCAATTTCTGTTCACATTCATTTACAGCTCTTGCACTTAGTACACCGTCTGTCTTCATTTCGTTGCTATATGTTAGTCTGATGGGATGCATAGAAGCTGTGCTATACTTTGCTAGATGAAGATTCATCTGTAGCAGTTTATGCTGTTTTGCATACTCACCATCCAAGGGAGAGGTAACAGAAATGTGAAATACATTATACTCTGTCTGTTTGGGGGTTTTTAGTAGGAACAAGCTTTATTACTGGTTTGAAGTTATAGATTAAAATAATATGAAGTAATGATATTGGACTTTGAACAAAAGTATTTTGCATTATTTTTGTACCCCCAAATGTGTAAGCCATGATCCAGGAAATGTTTACATCTGGGATTTGTCTTACATGTGTGAATAGTCCCTCACTGCTCTCAGTAAGTATTGTTTGCAAGATCATGGTCTAAGATTGTTTCAGAATGCCATTAAGCATTTTTGTTTTTCTAGTCTTCAGTTTGCAAATGCCTTTTAAAAAAAAAGCTGGAGGATGTATAAAAATAATGCACAGCTTCATGAATTATGCAGGGAGACATTTTAGTTCCCTGTTGATAAGGCAAAATGTTCAGGTGCTAAGATATAAATTTGGATGGGATATTACAAAATTAGGCTCTGATTCAGTAAACCATATGGGTCAGAAGAATTGCTCACATAGTTGATATAAAGCACATGCTCGAGTGGATCAGACCTATACTGCTCTGGCACAGGATTTGCCCCTTCCAGGTTTCTGTAAGTTGAGATTTCTCTGAAGTAGGCAGAATTAAGGCTGTTTAAAGGACATTTTAAACCACTTAAGACTTCGCAAAGTGACACTAGTGAATGACAGAAAAAAAACCCACTGCCTTTCCACACAAACATGGTTATTATAAGTTCTCTATGTAAGCCAGATGATTCAAGTTCTCTAATGAAAAAGGCAATGTAGATAAAGGAAATTATATATATGTAATATTTATACACAAAGTTACATTATATATATGCATGTATAAGCTCATTTCAAATTTGAAAATAAAACTTGCTCTGATGAGTCTGAAAATAATTTTAAAATGGAACCCATTCCTTTCTCTGATTATTACCTTTGTTATTGCACCTCATTAAAAAGAAATGAATCCAGTTATACCTACTCATTTACTGCTTGGTTTATTTGCTGGTTTCCACAGCTGGTAAAGCCAGCCTTTTTTGTGTCACCTCATTGCTTTCAGCACTTATGCAAAGAAGAAGAACCTCGACACTACTTTTTAGAGTCACAACTAGTTTAGAAGAATTTGCCTGCATTTGCTGTCTTCTCTCGCTGCCTCTCCTTCTCTGTTCCCCTCTGTCAGAGTCAAATTATGAAACAAAGCCATCAGCTTTCTGGAATCAGGCATTAATAAACCATTTGATGAGAAACCTCTCCTTTGAAAAGGATGCTGGGCTCAATCATCAGAAGTCACTGCAATAAAAATTTTGTGCTTGGAAGTGCAGCTGCTGATGCTGGCAGGGCTGGACTGGCTGGCTTTCTGGATGCCCCACATTTGGATGCTTGTTCTTCAATGCACAGTGACTTTCACAGATGTCGGTGCTTGTTACCTAATGAGAAGAAATTAAACTTCTGCATGTTAGCCAATGTGCAAAATGTTCCCTCCTTTTCATGTCACTTTGCCTTCCAGCATAGGAAGGCTCAGAGTCACACACTGGGGTACTTAGTCACATTTTCCCTTATTCGCCTTTAGATTTAGGTATTGTGTTCAGGAGATGGATTTAAGTTTCAAATATTTCTTCTGATTAGAAGAGCCCTATCTCAACAGGAGGTCAAACTGATGTTTTCAATGGGCTTAACTCCCATTTTCATTAAGGTCCTGGACTCCCATTTACATCAAGGTCCTACTCTTGCATAATGTTTCCTGGAGTGGTGTCTGGATCAGCCTTGGCTGTCACTCCAGTTGCTTTTCACTGCTTGGGCAGTTAAAAAAGGTGGAAAACCAGTATATCTGACCTTGTCATGCACAGGAATTTTCCACTGGCATCCTCCCCACCATTGGCACGGAGTTCCTGGGTGAGAGAGGACATGTTGCAAGCATTTTATGGCCCAGTGATGACCTGTTCCTAAAATAGGACCGAAAGACCATTAACTTCTGGAACAAGGTAATGAACCACCTCCTCTCCCACCCACTCATCCCTGGCACACACGTCCTGGAGAGCGTAGGTACTCCCTGCTGACTGGCAGGCAGCAAGTGGACTGTGAAAGGAGCTCTGGTGGCACTCGGGCAACGTTTTGCTGCCAACACGTTATGTCTTTAGATCCCTGTTCTTCACCTTATGGCCCACAGGCGTGACTGTCAAACATAAGAAGTTAGGAACAGAGGTTTACATGTGTTGTCTGTAAAATTACTAGTTAATTCATTGTAGGTCCCACTCTAACCCGTGGCTGAAAATGAAGATTTCTGAAAAGCCATCTCTGCCTCCAGCATGCTGCAGAGAGAAGACAAGTTCTGTAGAAGGTGACTTGCCAGGTGCAATTTCTTCCATCATCAAAAACTCTCCCTGCCTTGCTTTGTTAAAAGTTGCCGCTCTTTGGTGCTTGCCTTGCAGGCCCCAAAAGCTCATTTTTCTTCTCACAGAGAGTAAGAGCCCCTGCACAGGGTGGGGAGGTACTCTGGTTACGGGGCAGAGGAGGTGGTTCAGGAGCCAGGAAAGCGTACTGTGAAGTGACACTCCCTCATTTAGTTTGTTTTCTCCTCCCTTGTCCTGTAGGTTGGAGGAATAAGGGATGGCAGCTGGCTGCTTCTGGGAGGGAGGTTTCAGCTAGTAAGAAGGAAGATGTGGTAAAGCACGGCAAACAAGTGAGACGTAGCCATAGCCCGAGGAAGTGTGACGTGAGCCAAGTGTATCAGTGTCAGTCTCGGTGTGTGAGACTTGACAGGTCTTTCATATCAGAGCCACGAAGGTCATGTGTGGGTTTGGAGCTTCCCTTAGGGCAGCATAAGCAGGATTAAAGACCTGAAATTAAGTCCATTTAGTTTAAATAAATTCAAAAGATGCTTCCTTCTTCCAGCACTTTCTCCTCTGTATAGGTTGGATTTTTATGATGTCAGGAATTAGTAAGAGTAATATAAGTTCCAGCATGTGGCATAACTGAGATGAGTTAAGAATTCATAAATGCATTTGGAACAAACAACTCCATGTTACTGAAAATAAGATCAGTTATGTGATTAAAATGAATGCAATCAAATTCGAAGCTTCAGGCACTGCAGCTAAACAGACTGATATCTCTAATCAGCAAACTATGTTCTTTTAAGGAACATTATAATTTGAAATGGAGAAACTACTTTAAAACCATCTTCTCTAGTGAACAAATGACTATGCAGGAATATTTACATAGTCGTATACGACCTTTTTTAAACGGAATTCATGAAGATTCTCTAATTGGAGCTCAACAAAAACTTTGCACCTAAGAATTTGATACAAGGGAGACATCTGGTGAGACATCCCCGTAATGCCATGCCTCTGCACTGTCAGGCTCGCAGCAAGTGGAGCTGGGCTTAGCTTGCTCGGTACAGAATTCCTCAGTGAGCCTCAAACGTACCTATGAGACACACTGGAAATTCTTGCCTCCTGGCAAAAACCTGACTTCTATGTCAGTTGAAGTATTTATAACATCATCTTTGGGGACTTAGAGAACTGGGGAAGGGAAGGGAAAAAGCAGCAAAAAGAAAAAAAAATAAAGAATTTGTGTGTTATATTTTATACTTCTCTTTGATATCTGCACACACAAGCAATTTCTTATAATTTTTAGAAGTTCCCTATTAATGCATTTCATTTATGCTACACTGATGCTTTTTTACTCTAAGTTAGTGCTCATGGAATGAGGTAAAACATCCATGTGACTGGGCCAGGCTAATGCTATGATTGAGAAGAGCCAGGACCATAGACTGCCTATCATCAGGCCTGTCCTTTGGTGCACCCTGCTTTTGGAAAGAGTGATCATCCTGGTGAAATCAATGAATGTGACTCCAAAAAGCCTTGGTCCCACTCCCAGCCCTTCTCTTCATTTGCAGAATGAACAGAGAGGTGAATTCATCCTCTGCAGGAGAGCAGCTTACCTGTTCGATAAAGCACAGAGAACTGGTATGCCTGTTTTTAGAGCTGAGATCTGTGAAGATGTCCGTGAGACCATACTTGGGTCTCTTGATTCATGAGACTATGCAAGTGTAAAACTTTATTAAAGATAGGAAAAGCTAGTAATACCTGATTACCATGGCAGTTTAGGCCTATAAGCATTTATTTGGAAGTGACATTTTTACTATTGTAAAACTCCACCTATTTTAACATGTATTTTTGAATGCATGTCTGTGGCTGTATGCCTCTATACAAACACAAAGGTGGAGTGAAAAAATAAAGCTAATCCTAAGTTTACTGTGACATTTGTTTGAGAGACTTAGGTAACTGGGTTCCCTTTTGTTGCATTTTCTACTTTTGAATTGCTGGAAATGTTTTTGGTAACCACACATATTGCAGCATATACCACAGAAATACCGCAGGCACTATATTTTTTTGCACCCACAATTAGAAATTGAGCAACTCAATGGAAATCCATCAGAACAACTTATCCTGTGCTGCAGACGTATCTGTTGTGAGATCTGATGTCCATATTCTATCATTTACCAGCAGTCCTGGCTAACCGGGGAGGTCCCAGTTGACTGGAAGTTAGCAAATGTGATGCCCATCTACAAGAAGGGCTGGAAGGAGGATCTGGGGAACTACAGGCCTGTCAGCCTGACCTTGGTGCCGTGGAAGGTTATGGAGCAGATCATCTTGAGTGCCATCACACGGCACGTACAGGATAACCAGGGGATCAGGCCCAGTCAGCGTGGGTTTGTGAAAGGCAGGTCCTGCTTGACCAACCTCATCTCCCTCTACGGCAAGGTGACCCGCTTAGTGGATGAGGGAAAGGCTGTGGGTGTTTTATGCCTGGACTTTAGTAAAGCCTTTGCCGCCATTTCCCACAGCATTCTCCTGGAGAAACCGCTCATGGCTTGGACGGGCTTACTCTTCACTGGGTAAAAAACTGGCTGGATGGCCGGGCCCAAGGAGTTGTGGTGAATGGAGTTAAATCCAGCTGGCGGCCGGTCACAAGTGGTGTTCCCCAGGGCTCAGTTTTGGGGCCAGTTCTGTTTAGTATCTTTATCAGGGATCTGGACGAGGGGATCGAGTGCACCCTCAGTAAGTTTGCAGACAACACCAAGCTGGGCAGGAGTGTTGATCTGCTGGAGGGTAGGAAGGCTCTACAGAGGGATGTGGACAGGCTGGATCGATGGGCCGAGGCCAATTGTATGAGGTTCAACAAGGCCAAGTGCCGGGTCCTGCACTTGGGTCACAACCACCCCATGCAGCGCTACAGGCTTGGGGAAGAGCGGCTGGAAAGCTGCCCGGCAGAAAAGGACCTGGGGCTGTTGGTCAAGAGCTGGCTGAATATGAGCCAGCAGTGTGCCCAGGTGGCCAAGGCGGCCAACGGCATCCTGGCCTGTATCAGAAATGGTGTGGCCAGCAGGAGCAGGGAGGTGATCGTCCCCCTGTACTGGGCACTGGTGAGGCCGCACCTCGAGTGCTGTGTTCAGTTTTGGGCCCCTCACTACAGGAAAGACACTGAGGTGCTGGAGTGTGTCCAGAGAAGGGCAACCAAGTTGGTGAGGGGCCTGGAGCACAAGTCTTGTGAGGAGCGGCTGAGGGAACTGGGGCTGTTCAGCCTGGAGAAAGGGAGACTGAGGGGAGACCTCATTGCTCTCTACAACTACCTGAAAGGAGGTTGTAGTGAGGTGGGGGTCCATCTCTTCTGTCAGGTGGCTGGAGATAGGATGAGAGGAATTGGCCTCAAGTTGTGGCAGGGCTGGTTTACATTGGATATTAGGAAAAATCTCTTCGCCAAAAGGGTTGTCAGGCATTGAAACAGGCTGCCCAGGGAAGTGGTGGACTCACCATCCCTGGAGGTATTTAAAAGACATGTAGATGTGGTGCTTAGGGACTTGGTTTAGTGGTAGACTTGGCATTGCTACGTTAACGGTTGGACTTGATGATCTTAAAGGTCTTTTCCAGCCTAAATGATTCTGATTCTGTTGCAGCAGTCTAATATAGTAATTAGGCTCAAGGTGAATCTTCACCTGAGGCTCATTTGACAAGTGCAGTCATTTTCCAGATTTCTTCCTATGTATAAATCTCAAGTCAGGAAAAAAAAATTAAATTGCGTTTATGGTATCTATTTATAGTGCTGTCAGGCTCTGGCTGGGGTCATGCTCAGTTCAGCTGCCCTTCTGCCCACAAGATTTCAGTTCTTCCGAGCACCTGAGATGCTACCCAACCTTCACTTCAAAAAGCACGTAGACAAGGCACTTCAGGACATGGTTTAGTGGGCATTGTTGATGGTTGGACTCGATAATCTTAAAGGTCTTTTCCAACCTAAATGATTCTACGATTCTATGATTCACTTTCCTTTCCTTGGAGCCCCAATGCTTGCACTGCAGTTTCACCTGGCTCTTCTGCTCTTCAGAACGGTGAGCCTTCATAAAGGGTAGGAATATGCACTACCAAAGGTCCCTGCAATGCTTATGATGTCATACACTAAGAATACCTTAAATTTAGTTTCCACAATGAAAGGTGCTGTTCCTGGCAGATAAGACTGGCTGTGATGTTAATACTCTGTTATCTATCATAGACACAACAAAAACTTGCAAAAAATTATCAGACCTGCATGCACTCTTTTTATTGTAGGTGTCTGATAGACCCTGCTGAACAGAGCCTGCAGAGGACCGCTAGCTACTATTTCCTGAGTCTCACAAGTGATGTTTGAGACCATTCTCTTAAATGTGACATCAGAAAAAGACTTTAGCTTCATACTATAGTGGAATGAAGTTTACCTTCCCAGTCATTACTGATTTTGTTGAGACAAGTGCAAAATGGGCACTTGTGGCTGTGCTGCATGTAGGGTACTGAATGGTAGCTTCTGTGTGGCCGCTGTTTACTTCAGAAATAGTATGTCATCATCAGTTGTCCAAAGAACAGAAAGAAGACTTCAAGGCTGTCAAATTCATCTTAAGGCTATAGTATTGCCAGGATATGCGGCAAAACAAGAAAAAATGCCCTCAGAAAAAAATACGCTGCTGTGCACTGCTCTTTCATCTTCCATTTTTCCCTGCTATACTGCATTTTTGGTTTGTGTTTTCAGCGTGCCTAAAACAGTAAGTTTCATCCCCCTGCTTGTAGCTTCCTAGATTGTACTGCAGTGCACATAATAAAGATTGAATATTTGCTACTGGAATAAAAGTTACCTAATCAGGTGGCTAGAATACAGATTTACAAATCAGAGAAACTCATCTCAGTTCTTGCCTTAGCTAATGATCTATTGTGTGCCTTCAGTGTCTGTGGCAATTTCTCAGATATAGAGTAGGGAGAGTAGGACGTGTTTTTCATGATAAAAAGAAGAGCTGCTCAGGTGAAAAATATTCTGAAATCGTATTGTGATTTTATTACATTTTAATTTCCCATGATAAAGAACAATGATATCTCTAAATTAAAAGTGAAATATTATTAAGACATATAAAAGTGAAATTTTATTTTTACATGTCAAACTAGGTCTTATTTGAATGCCTCTGGACTTTGGTATTGAGCTTTTTCAAAGAAGATATATATATATCTATCTCTACCACTTTTCGTTGCATGTTTAAGGTTCGTAACCTCATTGAGCAATGACTGAAGGAACCAAAGAATGATATGTCATACTTATCTGTAAACTATATTTTACGTGTTTATTGCAAGGAATGCAAAGACTGAGAATTAGAACTATAAATAAAATTTTATTTGTTGTGTTTGTCAAACACACACAGGCACACTGGCCCTTTTTCGTTTCTGGTGTTCCGAATAACGACAAGCAACAAACAGTTTGGAAAATCAGAAAAAGGTAAACATAAGAACCAAGATAAAATCATCATTATCACACCTTTTATAATTATATAACCACTCCAGAATAACTCATTTAGACATTGTTCTCTTCATATCCTAAGAGAGTGCAACACAGTTTTTCTGCTCACAGGCATAAGCCTAACCGTTGTTGTTCTTTTTATTCTGTATAAAGGAAATTAGTTAATATTTCTTCCAGATGGAGAATTCTGCATCATATGTGGAAAGCTGTCAAGAACAATCAAATCAAACAGCAGTATAAAATATATAACATAACCCACCTGAAAAACAGAAAAGAATTTTTTTGCTATATTCCCATTCTCTTTTAATCGAAAGCTAGTTGAGAGTTTCTAACCACTCATGTTTTTCAAATGATTGATTTCTCACTGAAGTGGCCAAACAATGAAAATATTGCAAATCAAGCCAACCTCCCGAGTATTTTATGCCACTGAAAAATGACATATGATTTGCTTTCAGAGACTTTTCATAACTTGATTAATAGATTCAGATTTGGATCAATAGTTGTTCTCTCTCAATGGACTATTTACTCCCCACCTTTGGTTGTATGACCTTATGGAGCAAGGGCAAACATCATCATTGCTGCCTATTCCTGGTGAAGTTAATCCGTTCACCTTTATCACTGGCCAGAATTAGGGACTAAGCATACCTATAGCACAGTCATTGCAGCACTGACCTGCTGACAGAACAAATGAGTTTGAGTCATTGTGTCCATTAATTTTTAAATAATTTACATAAAATTGGCAGCTTCAGTGAGAGCTTTCAAGGCCAAGTATTGCAGCATACAAGGAAGCACACACAGCTACCTCCTTCAATTCCTTTCTCACTCACCGCTAACCCTACAGCTCAAATTGAGGCCAGCTCCAAATTATCTGCCATGTGAATTGTGCCAAGTGAACCCAGACTGCCTTTTCAGTTCATAAAATATTCATTCAGTCCCAGCTGGGACTGTAAAATATGATGTTTGTTTATAATGTTGATAACATACCCTTTTCATTCTCTTACATATGTATTAAGGAAATAGTTATACAACCACTCACAAGTACAGCTATATGACAAACTATAGCTCTAAAAAAAAAAATTAACTTCTCCATCTTACTCTGCTGGAAGCCCATTTGACACTACAATAATCTGTCTAATCCAAATGATAGCCATTACAAAAATGTTTCAAATTTTCACCCTGCCATAAATTCCTACCCTCTCCCTTCATATCCATCTCCCATGTGGGAAACATAAGTTCCTCAACATTGCCTTTTCCTGGCATTTGATACTCCGTATTGGACAAGTATTTGCGGCAGGATCAATGCAATGTATTTCAGAGCTTCAATGCTAATGGAACGAAGAGCTTGGAAGTCTCCCAGAATATATATTGACTATACCAGTTTAGAGAACTGGCGAATGCCTAGAAGAGTATTTTAGAACACATTTGAGAAATTTTGTCTGTATTACTCTTGGGTTTTCTGTCTTCTTTAGATTTACAGGCAAGGATTAATGCAAATCTTTACACTTACAGAAATTAAGATATTCACCTCCCAAAACACTGTTAACATATTCTGAAAAAATATTTAAAATTAACTTTTCAGTAGAAAATAATATACACACATACCTATCTGTAGTAGGTGTATTTATATGTGTGTAAATTGGATAGTGTCATGATATAATGCATAGGTTTATTTACAAGATTTGGGATGAATGTGTCATCTTTACAGTCCAAACAACTGCTAATAAAATGCTCAGAATGCCTCATGCTAAGAAGCCTTAAGAGAGAAGAGTTGGGATGAGTTGCCTTGTAGCCCCAGTGTTGTGACATGAACAAGAATGACACAATGACAGACACTGCAATTTGAGTTGGAACTATACCCATCAGGTTTAAAGAGAAAGAAGGCAGTGTGCTTTGTGAGGTGCTAAACTTTACTATTTGGTCTTTATTGGCATCTGATTTACACAGTTCAACAACCTGCCATTTGTCTTTAAATCAGAATAAGGTCCCACTCTAGTTGAACCCGGTACTTACCACATGAGTGATAACACGGGTACTTACACGCTACTTTAAAAATTGTGTTATATATTCTGCTGGTGTTACATTTAGATCATCCCAAATACAAGCTGCTTGCTACTGTAATATCATAAGGTTTCTCTGTATTGGATATAAAGAACTGAGGAATAGTTGTATCCTGTTTGAATAAAATAAAAAAAATAATGTTTAACAACTAGTCTGTGCTGTGTTGCCTCTCTTGGTGATAAAGGCTATTTTAGTCACAACCAGAGAAGCATGATTTTTTTTGAATTAGGTAGGCACGAGAACTGGTTTGATTAAGAACTTTGGATATATCTGAAATGAAATGAAATGTCATGCCATAGAAAAGCTTATACAAGGAGTAACAGTCATGTAGCAGTCATGAGAGTCTGAATCTGTCCAACTTTTCTATATCTTAAAGCGATGAGAGAGAAAAGTAAGGGCAGATACAGGACATGCTGAGTACAAATGTATGGCCTGCTATCATTGCAAGAACCAAATTTAGGTCCCAGTCAGAGAGCAGATGCCTGACTGGCAGAGAAACTCTGAAGAGATGTTAACAGTTGGTTGGAAAGATGAAGCACTTTTCTATGGGAGAGGGCAAGGTGGCTACAGCTGTCAGCTGCGCTTTCAACGAACTGATGAAGAGCTCTATATTCTTAAGTTTCAATAGGTACTATAGGATCTTGCTTAAAGAATCCCCCCATGTGTCACAGGCACATTTATACATAATGTCAAAAACCCAGTCCACTGGCCTTCATTCAGATCTAGCAGACTCTTTTGTGTTCTTTTTATAAAGAGGTTTCCACATAGGCGAGATCAGACATGCTCTTACCCCAAGAGTCTTCCAGCCACAGTGGTGTGAGATGCAGGCACTTGGGGTTTAGATGAAGCCACTCTTCCCAAAATGCCTTTACCTGAAGTCTGGGACTTTCTACCTTTCCAAGTCATAAGAAAATTGATCATGGGATATCCCTGACCGTAGAAAATTTTGTGAAGATACTGTCTTAAACTGTTTGTAGTGACTTGGACTGTCTGTAAGAATGGTAATATGACCCGTAATTTGAGTAGTAGAGGGGTAGACTGCAGAAAACTGGACTGAGACATCATGCCCCACGTACAGATGTTTGCTGCTTCTCAACGAAGGGGAAATTCCTGGTACTTCCCTTCTTGCTTCTAGAATTAGCATTGGCCATCATTGCCTCGATATGAAAGGAAGGGCTGGCACACTTTCTAGACAGTCCACATCTCTAAAACACTGATGCATAAACAAGCACTGTAGTGGACAGGAAACCCAATTTTATAAGAGTGAACGAATCCGTGCGCTATATTCAAGCCTTGAGGCATCTGTTACGGATTGCCTCAGAGTTTTATTTCGAAAGCATACTTCATCCAGCTACTTAAAAGTTCATGTTACTAGAGGGAATACAGTCAGGCAGGGGACCGTCAGGTGGTTGACGCTGAGGGTCTGCTGGTAGGTAATCCAAAGGGACTCCATTTTCTGAGGGAAAAAAATCATTGATGTGAATTTCCTTCTTTCTGAGATGAGGAGGGCTGGTTGTCTAGCCCCTATGCTAGAAGAGAAGCCAGTTGCTGCGGAAGTCGAACTGGTGATAAGAGTGTCCAGAAAAGTGATGAGGAAGGTGAATAAGTAGCACCAAAGAAACCAGAGTGCAGTCTATCTCCACGAGTTGCATTGTCCAACACTTCAGCCTCTGAAATGGTTGATTCCAGTGTAGAAAGATACCTGGCTAATTAGCTGTTGAAAGGGATCTATAATGAAGATTGATAGTGTGGGGAGAGAGAAAGACTGTATCCTTCAATATGCCTCCAAAGCTATTCTGTAGAATACGAAGCTACGAGAGGCTGGTAGATACAAACAAGTGGCCTCCAGCAGCAGTAATGTCTAGCTGAACCTTGTTATCTCAAGATTGTGTTGATATGCTGTCACGGAGGACAACTGGCTTCTGGACTTACCACACTAAAAGGTAAACATAGTATGCGCTGTTGCTTATGCTTAGTGGTTCTAGATATTCTTAGAGATCAAATGGTAGCCTTTGACTTCTTGCACACTCAGAGTCCCATCTTTTCTGGGACCGAAGATCTCCACGCTCTCAAGAAGATCCTCTGCTGGAGGAAGAGTCTTTTCCCTTGGCAGTCCCTATGTATACATTTTACCGAGGCTGAAGAGGCAAAGCACTGAATGGCAGTGACCATGGGATCAAGTTTCACTTGTAAAACAGAGATGAAGGTGACAGCTTGAATAAGGAAAAGATTAAGAGCTTTACCTTGAGACAGATCATCAACAACTGCTGTCATTTAGATGAAGTAGAGATGTGCATAAAGGGTGAAAAGAACTCTACTTGATGATTATAAACAAAAATGTTTGCTATATACAACATTTTACTTACTGTATCCTCTCTCTCCAGACTTCTCATAAAAGGATTATTGGACAGCTGAGTCTTTTCCAAGGCTCCTGCCATCACTTACAAGCCCAGGGTAGGGTGAATTTAAAAGAAAACCAATTTCAGATGCAGGGCGCTGCTATCACTGGCTCACATTTTGGCTTAGGTGCTGCACAAGGTTTCCCACATCAAGAAGACTGTTTCCACTTGAAATAGTGCACATGGATATAAATGAACGTTACCTCGTGCTTGAGTCCTAACATAGGGCAATTTGAGGGGACCTACTATTTCATCTCATAAGAGCCAAGAAACCTCTATAACCGTGTACCTTGGGTGAACCTGCAAAGAAACCCATTCCTACCTAGACAGAGAAGTAATAAAAGGTCTGTTGTAGGAAGATGGCCCTAAGTGAGAGTGTGCACTTGCAGGGTCTGCTCTGGCTTGGGTGCTGAGAAAATGTGATCTCAAGAGTCTGCCCACATTATCTACCAAACAGGCTGCAAAAGGACCTACTGCTAGAAGGACCAGTGCGGCGAAGAGGAAGGTATATATCATACAGCTACTATGGCATAAACCATCTCAAAGGAACTTGAGGCTCATCCCAGTGCATTTAGTTGGGGTTTTTGGGGGGTCATTGGTGCAAGATTTGGAGGGAACTGGAGGGAGATAGCCTGGATGTGAGGAGCAGTCTGTACAGTCTCTCAGGGGCTGGAGAAGATCTGGGAAAGAGCCTGGCTTAAGGCAAGCACCCCAGTTTGCCTATCTGACTGGTGCCTCAGAGCTGCATGTGGGAGTATGAGAGAGCCCCTTTGGTAAAATCCCTTTCAGCTCTCTGACAGCCAGAGAGCTTCTCTGGCAGGCAGGAGAAGCTGAGAATAAAACTGGTGGTTTTGAAAAAAACTTAAAAAAAGAATAATACAGGTTCTCTTGAGAGATATAAAATCCTTATTCAGTACTTGGTGATAAGACTCAGGGCTGAGGAAGTGCCTGAGAAGTGCCCTGAAAGCCAGAGAAGGAGATGCTTTAGTAGGTGAAAGATAAGCCATGTATCCTCTTTTCTCTCTTCTCTTCTCTTCTCTCCTCTCCTCTCCTCTCCTCCCCTCCCCTCCCCTCCCCTCCCCTCCCCTCTCCTCTCCTCTCCTCTCCTCTCCTCTCCTCTCCTCTCCTCTCCTCTCCTCTTTTCTCTTCTCTTCTCTTCTCTTCTCTTCTCTTCTCTTCTCTTCTCTTTTCATTTTCATTTTCATTTTCATTTTCATTTTCATCACATGATAGAGACCTGCCATGCCAGTTTGGAGGCACTGATAAGGAAAGGGAGCTCACTCAGACCTATTTATATGCTTCAAAGATAAAGAGAGATCTTATATCATGAAGGTGTCAGTAGTGATGGAGAGCCGCTTTCCTGGGCTGCTTTGCAGGTGATTGATGTCTCCTTTCTAGCTATGGAGTTATGGTGGGTAGAAATTCTGCAGCGTTGGTCCTCTCTTGTTTTTCTGTAAGCCAGTACTGAATTTTCAGGAAATCATATACTTCCCAGGAACATACTTTTCTCTGAGGCAATATAGTAGTATATAGCATATCTGCCAGAAAGGGAAATCTCTCCCCTGTAATCTGAATTCTACTGTATGTTTCTGAGGACCCAGGAGACAAGGAAAAAAGTCCAATTGTTAAATGAAAGCAAATAAGGATGAAAACAATTTCAAAAAAGAGTAAGGTCTGTGTGAGGGCAGGACACAAAGAAAAGAAAAGACAAAAAGGAAAACAAAAGTAAAGAAAAAAGAAGATAAAAGCAAAGAAAAAGGAAAAGAAAAGAAAAAGAAAAGATAAAAGAAAAGAAAAAAGAAAATAAAAGCCTAATTTGGCTGGTAGATAGGCAGTGATGAGTGTGCTCATCTCATAATTATTATGCAGCTAAGCAGGAGGTACATCAGTATGGATGTTGTTAGGGCTAAAAATCTTGTCTTGCATGTTTGGATCTATGCACACCACAGTTTGCATGCTCATATGGACAATCACTTGAAGGGAAAACACAATCTGCTATAATGCCTATCTGCTAGACAAAATGTGCATGATTAGTTCCATATGGCTTTTCTTTCTGAAACAGTAGAGCTCCAAAGTGAGGAAAGATTTCAAACAGAGGTGATGATGTATTTCAAAATCCCGGTTCAATAATGCACTTATGGGGGAAATTGGCCTTCAGTGGGATTTAAACACACATTTGTGTGCTTTGCTGAATAGAGATGTCTTTAAACGTCTGCTTAAAGACATGTACATACTAAGACGTGATCTTCTTTGGGTGGGCTTTGAATCAACTCCCAAGTGATTTGCCGAATGAGGCTTCAAAAGAAGATATCTGCAGTCTACAGAAAAACAGTATCTGTTTTCTAATGTAACATTTTCCTTTACTGCTGAGCTGCATTATCGAATAGAAAAGTGCTAATGCTATTCCTCCTCACACAGTCACATTCAGGAGATAGATACACTACTTAATGGAAGGAGGTGCCTAGTCTTATAGGTGCCTCATCTTACAGTTGCAGAGGAGAGAGTCCTTTAGAGGACAAATCAGAAAATCCAGATGTTGCACTGCATTTGAACGTAACCCACCACCGATGACTTTAAAACAGCCCCCGACCTTTCGTTCCAGCTTTGAAAAGCTTCTGGGTGAGCTTTTCTTTCTCCACACACCGTACAAGGGAAACGAGGCAGGCTAGTCTCCCAATTTAGATGCCTAAATCAGTTGCCTAAATTTAAGTGCTGTTGGTAAGCAACATGAATAAGCTCTTTTAGACAGAATATTTTAGGGGAGATGGGCTCTGAACCACTGTCATAAATGCAAGAAAGAAAACAAAGCAGTCTATCCAGCATGGCTGTTTGCTTTCAACAGTCAGGAGCACTTCAGCAGGCGTTCAGCAGCGGGATGCAGGAGTCGTGATGTTCAGCACGTGAAATCCCTGTCGTCAGCACCGGCCCGGCCATGCCGTGTCCAAGGGTGGGGTGACGGTCACTCTCCGTCGAAAACAGGAAAATCAGGCATCCAAGTGGGAATGTCCAAAAGCCAAATTGCTGAGCACAGGGGAGTTTTAATCAGAAACACCAAGAGGTCTGAAACCTTGTCTTTGATGTTTCCCAGGGGGGGAAACAGGGATTCAGAGCCCTGAAAGCACTGTCTGAGGTGTCTTGCCTGCTCTCTTCCACAGCCAGGGATTACAAAATGTGCCCAGGAGGCGAGAGCTAAATCCCAAATCATCATCACCCTTGCTGACATTTGAACCGATGGCTCTGCATTACAGGAAAATATGTTAGCTGCCAGCTTATGGGATGTTTTGTACAGAGGTAAGCCTCACCTCTCTTACCGAACTCGGACAGCCCTGTAAAGTGCTGGATTTGTGCGAGCAGGAGGCAAGGGTCCCACAGGGAACTGGATCAGTAGCCTTGGCTGAAGGCACTTAGCCTGGGGAGGGGTGCTCTCTGGTTCCTCAGGCTAACTAAGAAAATCGAAACATAGTGCTCATAAAACAGGGAAAAACGCTCTAGAATAGGAGCCAGAGTCCTGCCCTCAGGAAACACGCAGCCCATTGAGCTCCAGGTCCCAGTTGCTCTCTGCTGGTGCCACGGTCCTTCCTTTCCCAGATGTACAATGGCCCAAGAATAATGGGGAACATTCCCACCCCAAATATGCAGTGTCTGATGTTTAGGGCATTTTTTGAAGCTCAGGGAGGTGGAGGCTCAAACTTTCGTGGGATTAGAAGAGCCTCGGATGCAGGTTTTATGTTTTCTGGAGCAGTGCTCTATGTTATTGGGCAGAAGTAGGGCATCACGTTTTGTGATCAAGTCAACTTAACTGAACTCAGGAATAGTTCAGGCTTGTGAAATGAATTTGGGTCAGGCCCCAAGCAGCCTCACAAATTAAGCATAAACCTAGCTGGTGAGCTCAGGGAAGCCAAGGCCATGTAGAGCATATCTGTTGATGCTGCAGTAGGCTCTCAGGGAAGATTTTCTCTGGGGACGTAGGTGTCCCATGTGCATAAAACAAGGGAGACGACAGCATTTCCCTCAGCTAGTCACGGCAGGGTACGACAAGATCTTGCCTTGATTCCTTCCCCTCTGGGAGCTTTGCAGCCTGTGCCTCCTCCACTATCCCACCGTGATTGCTAGTAGCACAGGCTGCATGTGAAGTCCTATCTGAATGCAGTTTTATTTAGGAACTTCTATTTCATATACAGAAATAAATGGCTCGTAACAAGGACTTGAACTGCTGTCACTTTTCCTCTCCCTCAGGCAGAGAAGGGAACTCCCTGCCAGCTTTCTGCATGCTGGCAGACACCTCCAGCCCTTGAACAGGGCTTTTCACAATGTACATTTTGGGTATAGACTCTTAAATTCTGCCTAAGCACCTCTTTGCATGTATAAATCTCTTTTGGGAGCTGAGAATTAATCCGCATGCCTCACTTTTTGTCATCTGCAAAATGGAGAATTTCCTTACCTGACACGAAAAGTGAGAGGATAAGTATTTCAGAGACTATGAAGTACTCAGACACCTCTCTCAGTGTGGGTGACAAAAGTACCTTGGCTAGACAGGAAAACTCTGCTTTAAAATTCCCAGAAGAACAGCACAGAATAGAGATGAGAGAGAGCAACGTGGGAACCAACTGCAGCAATCTGTGTGATAGATGGTATCACTCACACAAAGGCAAAATGGATCTCTGTGTAGACTTTCATCCCTCGTACGCTCTCTTCACTTCTGGCATGTGCTTCATCTGTGCACTACGCCACGAAATAATGTTCACCCTCCTGCTTTTTAATTACTGTCTGGTACATCGAGTCCCCCAGAAAGAGAATTGGGAAGAGGAGTTGCTCGTATTTGGACTGCTGTATGGGGTTTGTGTGGCAAGGTTTTGGTGGCGAGGGGGGGGTGACTTCTGTGAGAAGCTGCTGGAAGCTTCCCCTGTGTCCCATTACCCTACTCTGCTTTGACTGGTAACAAACGAAACTGATTTCCACACGTCGAGTCTGGTTTGCCCATGGTGGTAATTGGTGAGTGATCTCTCCCTGTCCTTATCTTGACCCACGAGCCTTTCGTTCTATTTTCTCTCCCCTGCCCAGCTGAGGGGGCAACGGATAGAGAAGCTTTGGTGGGCACCTGGTGTCCAGCCAGGGTCGACCCACCACGCCTGCTTACTCTTTTGACATTAATGGGACAATCTTTGCAATTCCAGTAGGGACCTAGGCTCGGAGCTGTTTTCTGCAGAAATGCAGAAAGAGAAGATGTAGGGGGAAACGGAATTCTTTGACTAAATATTTACCATGTGCAGGTCTCGCACCACTTTCTCCCCAGGCAGGGCATCCCTTGGCCATCAGCCTCGGGCGGTGAGACCCCCCCGACACCGAGGGAGGGGAGCTGGCAGCTCTGGCACCTTTAGCTGCTGTTTCCAGGCTCGCCCCACGAGAGGGCAATATAGCAACATCCATTGCACTTCCCTCCCTTAATAAAAGGATCAGGCTCTTGAACTGAGAATTTCATTCTACAATACATGCATAGTATGTCTAGAAAGAGCATTTACTCTTTTAAAGTGTTGCTATTTTGCTTATAGCAGTAACATATAATCAGTATGCATTAAATTTCTTTCATCTCACAGAAGCTAATATGACCCTCTGCTGCTATCCAATCTAGGACAACTAAACATCGGAAGAAAACTTCGGGTTTTTTTCATATCTCAGACGTTCTATAAGGCAACTAATCCGGAGGCTCAGTGGTACAACTCATCCTCAGGGGTAGCCCGTTTATCAGTCGTTTTAACAGGACTAACAGAATGAATTAAATTCGATAGGTTCATGTCCTTACGTTCATTAACCCTTATGCAATTAAATACCTTATTTTGTATCTCACCCTCGGGTCTGTAACCTCCCTTGTTTAGCCGACAAATTTCTGTATCACCTCCTAACCTGGCTGATCCAAATGAGCTTTTTGAAAGTGCCACTGACAGCAAATCACTGCTCCTACTGCAGTCTATAAAAGGTTTATCTTCCACTTGAGTGGAAACTGCTAACCATATGCTAAACATTTTTGATAATGCCATGCAGAAATGTTTTTTCCCCCCGTATTTCATATTCTGTCTTATATTTCAAAAGGCCACACATATTTTGCAGCTGTCTTATCAGATGCAGCTGAAATATTTCTCTTCTGAGTGAGTCAGTTCTAGACGAGTGATTTGTCTTCACTTTGCATTACACAGAAGTTACTTGCCAGCTCCAGGCTCTGGCAGTGATTTGCAGTGTCACCAGCTATTAGAAAGGAGAACCGAGAGTCGTTAACCAGATCTTGACAGGTGAATGACAGACAAACCACATCCGAAATGCTATGACTAACGCTGTTGGAAGGAGGAAACACGTTCTTACAAGCAACCCCTTAAAATGAATAAAGAAGTAAGGTGAGATAAAGGTCGGTACAGGCTATGGCTGCGCTATTTGCAGCAGGATGAGCAGCAGACGATGAGGACAGAAAGGCAGGGACGACGTTGCAGGGACGCAGGGAGGACGTTGCAGGGATGCAGGGAGGATGTTGCAGGGATGCAGGGAGACCTGGCAGCACTGACTCCTCCAGAGCAAACCGGCTGGTCAGCCTGCAACCGAGCGTGCCGGCGTGGGCAGGCGGCAGCAACAGGGACCGGGGCGCTGGCTGGGCCAGGCCCACGGCCGCAAAAGGGTCAACATTTTTAGCACGGCATGGACATGACTATGTGTGCTTCTCCCACTTATCACGCTATTTAATTGCTAAACCATCGGGCAGCTCCGTCGGATGGAGGGAGTAACTAGTTTGATTAGTCACTGTTTGCGAAATCGTTTAGACACACGCGCTGAGCCGTCATCGTTTGTGAGGGCGAGCTGCCGCCCTCCGAGGGCAGGGGAGAAGATGGTGGAAAGCAAAGAGTCGTTGATGCCACCGAGACTGCGGCAGCGCTGAGGGGGCGAGTCTCAGCAGGTCGGAGAGAAACTCTGCACTTGGAGAATTGTCTTAGTACTTCTGTATAAATGAGGACAGGTCAGTCCCTGATAATCCTGTGCCCCACTGTGAGAAGTGGCTGTGCTGCCATCGTGAAAAATTTAAAAATTAATTTACTTGCCTTTTTGTTTCATCTTTCCTTTGGGCACTGCAGACAGGCAGGGAGCACTGTTACCTCTGCGCTTCTGCTGCCCACGGCTTTTCTGCTGGCCCGGAGACGCAGCGTACGCTGACGGAGAAGTCTGATGTGGTACCTTTCTACGCCAGATGTATTTGAAAGGGATCTTTAGTAAGTATGTAGTTTCCAAATCTACTTTAGGAAAGACACGAGGAAACTCTGCTCAGAAAAAAGCGCGGTGGGAGTGGTGCAGCACGAACCAGGAGCACCGAGCGGCTGCTGCTGGCCCCACAAAGAGAAAGAAAATATTTCTGATAGGAATGCTTAGCAGATTCAAGCACGAGTAAATATAGCGGCGCATGCCAAAAAAGCGAAGGGCACCCCGGGGCCAGGCTGGGAGGCTGCCGTCCTCCCGTCTGCCCCATCACATCCATGCGGAGCAGGCAGAAGGCGACGGGCACCAAAAGGAGGGTCCTGCGGGTTATGGGGATCAAACCACGGCCAGGGCCACGGCTGGGGTGCCTGGGGCTCTGTAGGGCTGGCTCCGGTGGGGAAGAGCACCAGGGACCTCTTCCCTGGGCTGGGAGCAGACCCTGCCGCCCCAGCTTCACCAGCCGGACCCCCTGGCTCGGCTCCGGAGCTGCCCCGTAGCCGCGGCCGTGGCCAGTGGTCCTTGGGTCTGCGGTGGTCCCTGGTCACCGTCCCCAGCCTGGCTCTGCCCCGGGGCTGCCCTGCTGCCAGGACAGCCCGAAGACCAGTATGACCCTTTATAGGTTCATCCTTCTTCATGAAAATAGTGGCCTTCTCCAGACTATTTTTTACCAACTTTTCACCGTAGTTCAGCAATAGCAAACCACCGGCTGGAAAATTTCCTTTACATCAACAAGATTTGCTTAATGGAAAAGGATGTTACTATTATGGAAAGCAGTTTTTCCAGCCCACAGAACCAAATGCCAGCCAGCAACAAAAAAGCGAAAAAGGGGGAAAAAAGATGGAACCTATAAAAAGCTCTATAACTTTTTAAATGTGAAGCTTTACTTGTGTTATATATTTGACCATAAATTGCAATAGGCTTTTAAGCAAAAATAAACTTGAGTAGACTTTAAAGAAATTTTATCTGAGAGACACATATGTAAATTTTATTAAAGCTTCATAAAGAGGAAAATACAGATTTAGTGTGACATGCCATGTGTAACCAATTCATAAATCTCCAGTTAAATTCAAACACTGTGAGGGACGTGCACATGTAGGGGTTGGACTCTAGATAATCCCTGCTATTTAACTGGGGAAAAAAAGAAGAGTGGCGAAGCCTAAAGAGTTTTGTCAGCTCAGCCACCTCCAAAATCACATCCCAGCCACGCACAGTCCTGTTCTCACAGGACAAACTGCTGTGCAAAGCCACTCAAACATGCTGGTCACAGAGCATAACCAAACAGGATCGGCTTCTGAGTTAAGAAGTAGATAAGATTCAAACGAAGCCGACCTGAAACTTCAGCCCAAATGAAGAACTTCATGGGACAGGGCTGGTTCTGCCTCGTGGCAGAGGACGGGAGCAGACGACTTCTCCAGCCTCTTGCAGGCCTGTGCTCACAGCAGTGACCTGTGTGGATGTCGCTATCCAAAATTTGCAGCTTTTGTGTTTTTTGCTTAATTATTTTAACCTGTAGCTAAAATACACTTCTTTGAAGCAGGTAGCTGTCAAGGTGCCCCTTCCCACTACCTGGTTAAGTAAATACATGGTCCTCATAGCTAAACATAAGCAAAGAGGTTCGTATTTTTAGCTCTTATTTGATTACCACCTTTGCTACAAGATTTGCAATAAATATTCTACAGCATCCAGATGAACAATATGTTACAGAATTGGAGCATCAGCCACTACTACTTAATCATGGTTTCATTCTTTACATTTTAAATAATTTAACTGGCTGAATCAGCTTAATATCAGGGGAATCTGCAAAGCATTTAGAGCTTTTGCAGTCAAGTTCATGACAATTTCTTTTCTCCACAACCATAACTGTTTCCCTGAGTACCTGCCTACTTATTTCTTGCCTGGGATGTTTACCTATTACACGGGGAAGGTCAGTAATTTCAGCTGAGACAGACTGGCAGTGTTAAGCTCAACGGGAGCCTGACCCCCGGTTCCATAACCAATAGGTTATGTAATAGAAGTTTATTACTTTTCAGAAAAAATGACAAAACTAAACATTAACAGACAGATTGACTTTCCCGTGGGGTCACTGTTCATTAAATTTCCCACTGCTTTTACAATCTGAGCCACTACAGTCATTTAGCTTTTAGCTCAAGTCCTTAAAGGGAGAAGATTGTTTCTTTATTACCTTGCGACTATCCTTCATTTCAATGGCATTTTTCAAGCTCTCATCTTAAAACTGGCAAACACTGTTAAAAAACCAAAACCTGTGCCTTCTATGTCTCAAACACAAACAAACCCCGTTGCTTCCATCCCTCTTGTTTAAAATCCAACAGGTACCGATTTGTGCCAGGCAGGTAACTGGGTGCCTAATGGAGACAGCTGGGTAAGGATGAAAAATTCCTTCCCAGAGGCTGATGGTAGACCCGCAGCAATTATCTATGAAGGTCTCGTTCTGTAAAGCAGCAGGCTGTGGGGGAGGCCGACACGTTTTGGACCCAGGACTGGGATCTGGGGATGGGTAGTTGAACTGAGGAGGACGTGCCAGGGAGGGGTTTTGCCACTGTGCACAGATGCCCCAAGGCAATCATAGTGCTGTAGCTGGACCAGAAACCGGTGACATCTTTTGTCTTCTCCTTTCCTCTTCCAAAAGTCAATATACGGACTTTGAAGAGGTACCATTACAGAAGGTCATCCAGGTACGTTACAGAGGACTGTTGTGGGAAAGGGCACACACAGAAAACAGAAAGAAACTGTGGAGAAACTCCCTGCAAGAGATCCTGCCCACCAAAGGAGAAAGGTGGTTTTTTATTTCTTATTAGGAAGATATGCCATAACATTTAAAACCTTGCAAAAAAATAATTTTAAAAAAAGGATTTATTACCCACCTTAATCACATTCTGTATCTACAGATTTCAGTGGCTACAAGGACAGTATTTTACGGGCCCTTCTTTAAGGTGACAGGGTATTTAAATATACAATGGCCACAATATCCAGTGTTTGAAGAATAGTCAGAGAACCCTCTTATCTTCCATCACTGATTTCCCAAGGAAAACACCTTTTCTGCACATATTACATGATACACAGTAACCTAGTTCCCTCATTTTCTGATAACATGGGGCTCAGGTCATAGATTTTACATTGCTTTGATGGAAGACTGAACAAAACTCTTTCATGCTTGCCTCCTGCTAATAGACCGTGACCTTTTAACTTCGTTTCCTACCACTGACTGATCGTGGAGCAATGCAACCTGACCGCCTGCCCTCCTGCCCACTCCAAAATGAAAAGGTGATAAAAACAATAGACAAGATAGAAAGAGGCAAACATCTGTTGAATCGATATTCTGTGTCTTAAAGCTGTTTTTCTGAGCCCTTAACCCAGCAGACTACAACAACAGCTAAGGATGCCTAAAACAAGAAACACTTGGGAGAACTTTGCAGCTGAGCAACAGCAGGGGAAGGAGGATGTTCCTAACATTACAAGCTCCAATTGTTTTTCTTTTCTAAATCCAGATTTATTGTTTGGGGCCATCACCAAAATGTTCTTTGTTTTTCCACTATGAAACAGATGGCATAAATGTGCCCTGCAATTTTATTGCTACGTTACAATTTCATCGTGTCGTGCTCAAACCAATAGGTTCATTCAGTCTACAATAAAACTTTCATTCTGCTGTGCTGCCTATGGATGCATTGAAAAAAATGGCAGTTTAAAAAGTTTCAAGTTGCTAAATCAATATTTCATAATTTGTCTCATATTGGTTTTATTAGCGATAGAAATGAAGCTCAACAACAGATAAAAGCCTGAAATGATTACTTGGAAAGATGTAATGGGAATGGACTTGTGCACAACCACTGCAATTTTAATCTTTTCATTTCTTAATACAAGCTTAATACATCTTTCCCGACACGATGAGATTAGACAAAATGGCTCGGCTTGTTCTTTGTAAGGTTAGTCAAACTACCAGCTGAAAGAATCTTTCTCAAGGTTATACACAAGTGGAAGAAAACTTCTAGGATAAATTTACCTTGGCATAGGCTAGAATAAAAAAGAAAGCCTCATCTGCGAAGAGGTGCTCTGAAGAGCGTTCAGTTCAAGAGGAACACGACTAAAGGGAAAACACCTGAAATACAGCAAGATTTAACTCTCCACAGTTTTTTATCAGTGCTTTTCAACCACAGCCAACAATCAGCCGTTCAGCACATTTAATCATTTAAGGCCAGAGGCAGGCACAGGAATTTGCTACTCTAACCTCAGAGGCATTCTCATACCCAGGGCAGAGCGGAGTTGATACCTGAATACATAAACATATGTAGAAATCCAACTTCAACCACTCTGTTGATTTCTTAAGGTGAGATAGGGCAGGCCAAGCTCTATTGTTGTTACAGACAGAGCTTTAAAAGGGAAATGACACGGGGACATGTTGACGACAGAAATTCTTTTCTTCTACAAGAAAGATATTGCAAATCTCTTTGCTTTAGGGGACACTTTATCTATTTGCCCTGTAGAGATAACCTTATACACACCACCGAAGGAGCAGAGAAGTGATTTAAAAAAATCCAAAGGAATGAAAACACTATCAGGTTAGACAATCACTGCAAGGTTGCTGGGATAACCTCAGCATTCCTGCACGCCTCCCTCCCCGCTGCCCCACCGCACGTCAGCCAGCCGCCCATTAACCCTCTCTGGAGGTTGTCTCCTTCCCACAGATACCACCAGCGCCTGCCCTGCCGGATCCAGTTTAGTGGACTGGTATCTCTGGTTGCCCCCCGAGGGTGGTTGGTACTGCGGGACTGGTCCAATATCCCCATTTTGAAGATCTCTCCGCTGTGGATTTGCTGGGTATCTTGGGATCAACCGCGGCAGGAAGGCAGGCCAAGTCAAAGCAGGGAAGTCTGCGTTAACTCGAGCCAAATATAGACAGTGAAGTTATAAAGAGATCAGAGATACCTGTACATGAACAAACCCGAGGAATTTGGAGGACTTCTAACACTCCTGTACTCTTACTAGTGTAGTTGCTTCAGCTGACCTGGCCTCTTCCTTTTCTTTTTCTTTCTTTTTTTTTTTTAATTAAGAAAAATACTAGACCATTATTTAATTGTATCACTTTCTTTAGATTTGGCATTAGAAGAGACCTTTTAACATTTCTGAGTGCCCTTCCAATAATTAGACTTGCAAAACCCACCCTGTAGCATTCTATTAAAATTAATTAACTCACCTGCCAGCAGTTTAAATAACAAAGTGAAGAAAACAATTTGTATCAGGCACCAGACAGCGATGGCACGAACATTTCAAAAGCACACTCGCATAATTTCTTTACGCTCCCTTCAAAGCCTTGTAAAAAAAATGCACCTTTTACAACACGCCCTCGAGAAATTAAAATTAAGGCCCCATGAGTCAGAGAGAGAAAGGCAACGCCATGGACCTGGAAAGCTTTTGATGCTCACCCAACCTCCTCTGCAGCACAAATCCAGCGAAGATGTCGCTACCTGTAGTTGCAGGGCTATGGCACAAGGAGAGAAGTGGTTTCTCAAACAGTGTCATCGCAGGCGGAGGAGGTTATCCGCTGAGAAAGCGGAGGGGAATGCCAGGAGGAGAAGGGGGAGAGCAGGGCGGCGTCTTGCAGCATCTCACCCGTGAAATCTCACGGCAGAGGAGCACTTGTTCACGACTAACGCGAGCGATCTCTTTGAAAGAAAGGGTTAGTGAAATGGTGTTGGCTATTCGCAAGACAACTGTCGTCGTCGCCAGCACAGAGGAGATGCCAGGTGACAGGTCCACAGGCTGTACCTGACCGTGAAGACCCGTGTCCGACAGCAAAATGGGCTCTACTGGTCTTCACCCTCTGCAAGCCCCGGCACAGAAGAGCTGCTGGGAAAGGCAGGCCGGAGGGAAGTGAATGTTTTGGCGAGGGGCCTGGCAGGGCATTTTGCATGTGTTTTGCCCCCAAAACAGGAGCCTGAGAGGGGTGTATACCTCTAATGCCGCTCTTGGAGAAGCATTTTCAACAATATGGCACAAAAGCTGGTGTAGGAAGTACTGGTGAAGCGAGATGGTTTAGTCAGCCTCATCAAGCTAAACATGTTTTTACACAGCAATCTGGAAATCTCTGGACATATGAGCAACGTTGGATGGTCTTTTTTCAGCCAAGTTGCTAGGAGACATCACTGGAGTCAATCATATAACCATCAACTACTGCTGCTCAGGAATTTTTTTAATAAACTCTTTTATTCTGAAGAGTAATTCAGTGAAGCTAAAAATGCTCATGGGACCACGCTAGTTTTGACAAAAACATGCAACAAAACCTGCACTGGCAGAGACTTTCAGGTTCCAGATGGAATTTGTGATCCAAAAAGTGTAAAGGAAGGTCACCAGCATATAAAAAACCCAAGAGGAGCGGCTCAAACCCACACCCTGTGATATCCCTTAACAGAAAAATACCGGTCTGCTTTCCAGCAACCCTAAGAAGCTAATTAAGTAAATTAAGTCTATGGTAAGTAGTTTAAATTCACTACACGCAGAAATCTGCATATACTATAGGAAATTTCAAGGGATGTTGAAGTGTGAAAAAGATGAAGACTGCTAGCCGAGTCTAATGTGCAAAGCAGCCTAATGCCCCGCAAGGGAGGAAATCCAGGTTCAAATCCTTTCTCCAGGGACGTGGGGGAATGACAAGGTCAGGGCAAGAACCAGCCTTCCTCATGGGCTGGGGGTTGGCCGACAGCCCCAAGCCACTGAGTATTTTGGCACTGGTATCGTCATTTTGTGACCAGTCTTCGGGCTGTGAATTTTGTGCTGATGCAGAAGAGTAGATGTTGAAATCTGAAAGCATTGCGCAGGACAGAAAAGCTTTTTCTAAACACTTTGGACAATGGGGGAGATGGTAGCATTTTCACAGAGCCGAGCTGCCTGTGTGGAAAGGCTGAAAGGTAAGGAAAGTGGTGGCACAAATACGTGTGAAAAGGGAAACTGAGCTACAAATAACACTTTATAGGGCTAAAAAAAATTATCAAAGAGAACATAACATTAGAAATTATTTCCAAAGCTACATTTCTTCTAAAGAATCTGCACAATAAAAATATCAACATTTATGTCCTTTGATATAAGACCACGTGAAAGATTTTAGGGGGGACAGAACAAGAGGGTATCATTATTCAGCAGTGTTATTAAATAAAGTGCAAAAATCAGTGAGTTAAGAGAAAAAAAACCCCAAACCCAGAAATAGAAAAACAAAGCACCTAGCTTTTTACCATTACCATATATATCTGACTAAACATCCCTTCATTTTGCAAAAGCTATTAAACTGTTAAAAAAATTCTGGAGCCGAGACCAAGAGTAAAAAAAAGTTATGTAAGTGTTAATAACGATTCCTATAGGTAGTAACAACTCTACTCTGAGTACGGCTTCGGTAGCTTTGCCCAGCGCAGGCTCCACGGAGGCATTACGGTGGGCAAACACGGTGCAGACACGGAATCGGTGCCAGTCCCTGGAGACCATTACGGTCACGCAGATGTTAAAATCAATGTTTTGTTCTCAGCTACCCCCACGCCTCAAATCTTGGCGAGCACCCACACGTGGAGTACAGAACCTAAAAGGTTACAATATGCTTATTGTGGGCGAATCCCACAGAAGCGCCAACGTACAACGGGCTGGGTTGTGCTAATTGTCGGGATGATCGACCTTCTCCCAGCCCACGAGTCTCGCTACGCCGGCAGACGTGCCGCACGTCGCCGATGCTGTGCCAAACCCTCTCCGATGCAGGGGGACCGCCCGGGGCAGTAGACTCAGCCTTAGGTTTGGGGTCAGCACTCTTTTTTTTTTTCATGGGAGGCAGCTGTTTTCATTTTAAAGTTGGTGTTTACCTTCAACTTTCTCCACTCGTAAGGCGCTTTCACAGAGGAATTTGCTTACTGCTGCCTACGCTACTAGCAAATGAATGTGCAAGTGTGCCCAGCCTTTATTATACTTTTACTAGCACTCTTGAAGCTGTAGGCGAGCTGGAAATGAACCAAAACATAATTTCACGTGGCTGTTGGATGGAAGAAGTACATTTAGAGACACCAACCTAATGTTCAGGAACGTAAGCCCACAAGACAGCATGCAAAAAGGGGATGCTGAGGTGTAAGTATCACTGTTGGGAGACGCAGCAGGCATCAGCGTGAAACTGTGGTTTTATTTAAAACCTGGTGAAGTAGGTACATGCGAAAAACGTAGTCTGACCAACCCTTATGCACGTTGGTTGTTTGTGTTTTTTTTTCAGAGGGCAGATATCTCATCTTCATCCACCTGTAAGGAAAAATTGTGGTTACAATAGAACCACAAACAGAAAAGCAGACAATACAAAAATGAAAGAAAGAAAAAATAACCGCAATTCTAATAGTAAATGGAAATAAATGACTTGTGATAAGACAGTTTAGGGGTACCAGACAGGGAAAATTTTTGCACTGGTCACACCGTCCTTGCTATTCTTTGACAGTATCAATTTTCACAGAAAATCCTGGCAAGAAACGCTGTCTGCAGTGGTTTTAATCTTGGAAATGATCCATGTGTGTGGCTGCATTAAGACTGGAAGTTAAAAGGTCACAGGTGACAATAACCTCAGGAGCCTCTGACCTATGGAATTGGTCCAGGGTCTGTTCTTTGGGAAAACGCATCCTACACCACGGGAAAGGCCAGGGAGGCAGCCTGGTACAGCTTATTCCTTATGCAGAGATTTCATTGCTGGGAGTATTGAAATAAATTTTCTGAGTACTTGTTTCTTTCTTGCTTTAAGCTCCTCAGGTAACCTCAGGAGCCACGCAGGTACCTACAAAGCTCCCAACTGGAGAAGGTAACGGCAGGTCACGCTGAAAGGGTTTGAGTCTTAGATTTTGTTGTTTCTAAGACAGGGGAAAACAGCACAGCAGTCGGGGTGTTTTTACTGCCTGACACACTGGAGACAGGACACAGGGAAAGAGAACACAGGTCCCAATATTACAGCAAACATTGCTGCAGAGCGCTAAATGGTAAACAAATGCTGCACAATATAGACAGTCAAAAGAATATCAGGCAAGGCCTTTCTTGCACTGACTTGTTACTTAGCATTCAATAACTCACTGTCAAATGAAAAATACAATTACTGGGATCCCACTGCAGAAGAAAAGTGTAGTTCAACTTTCTGGCAAAGCTCGAAGTTCAATTACTCTGTAGCAAATCAATCAAATGGGTGTGCAGCAAGCAATGAAATAGTACAGATGTCACCTCACTACTCAGCTAAACATGGTTTTTCTTCTTCTTAAAAATCAGCAAGTAGCACTAAGAAATTTTTACAAAGTTCGCATTATGCCGAAGATAAAAAGGAACCTATCAGTGTGATTGAGAGTGGCAGAGAACAGCGTTCAGGGCGTACGAAACAATAAATAATGAATGTTAATCACTAGCAACCTGGTGCGATGATTTGATTTTTATAGACACCAAGATTCATGATACCAGTTTAACATTATATCCGCCACTTTCAACAGCTAGAAGCCAGGCATGCAGAGGCAATCACGCATTGAATCATGTGCAAACACATTACCCACTGCTGATGGATGTACGGTCAGGACACTGAACGTGTATGTGCACAGCGAACGCCACTTAACCCACCACAGACTGTTCTGTTTGGATGGCGTTGGTCTGAGCTACGCAAATAATAGTTTACCAAGGGGAGCAAGGTGCTACGCTATGCACATAGTGGCTTGGAAAGTCACACACACTTTGTTGCTTCAAGTGACTCTTTTTGTACTTTTGTTATGACCAGTACAAAACTGCACTCGTGTTTACGAAACTCTTAAGATACGCACCTCCTATCAGGCTTCACTAACGTCTCCAACAGGCTCCAGTCATTCAGTAAGCTAGTGAAAAATACAAGGGACATATTATCCTGTTTACCAGCACCTGAGCGAGACAAGATGACACAAAGGTTGTCTTGACTGGAATGGAGATCTTTAGTTTCCAGCAGGGATCATTAAGCAAGGCTGCGTTTTGGTTTTTTTGTTCGCTATTAATACATCATTCCCAGAGCTGATGCAAAGTTTTGCAATCACTGCCTTTCAAATGGCTGAAGCCAACTTTGAAAGTAAGTCCTCTGACTTAAACATTTTTGCTAGAGTGTAGTGTTTCAATTTGCTGTAATAGAGAATAAGAGAAATAGAATCATTAAGTTTGGAAAAGATCTCTAAGATCATCAAGTCCAACCATCAATTTCTGCTTTCCCTCTGCCTGTGACTGTTATTTCGCTATGGCTATAATAAATACTTTTTTTTTTTAAATGGAAAATAAACAAATTCACAAATCTGATTAAAACTGAGCCTGAATTTTGAAAGCATATCAAGTCTACCTGCAAACAAGATTATATTTATATTTTAAGGTATCAAAACAATTGATTCACTGCAACTGATTAAGTACATACAAGAATGGAAATGAAAACATTGCTTAAATACACAAAGTTAATTCTCACTGTAGTTGTGTAGAATTGATATTTTGAAACATTAGAGGCATCTTAAAAAATTTTATTTAGCACATCCAAAAACAAATGTTACAAAAAATTTTCTATAAACATAGGCAAAAATGTTTAAATAGGATAATTTAATGTAAACCAAACCCCTTTAAAATATGCAATACTGTAATCAGAGGTTATTTACATCCAGTGAAGACAGAACAACCTTCACTAAGGCTAAATATCATCTAAGCAAATAATTAAGTTCCATAATTTCTTAAAAAAGTGACACTTATATTTAAGTTAGTTTTAGTAGATAAATCATCTCAGTCCTAATATAAGATGAAATTCAATGTTACATTCAGAAGTGGGAAAGGCAGTATCCTGACTATTCGTGTCATCAGTCAAGATAGTACTGCATTCAGACTTGCAAAACCTTTAGAGAGGTACAACTATAAATTTATAATATTTATTCCATGACAATGCAATTACAGGATAGGTAAAACAACTAAGTGACCTGGAAAAAAAAAAGCTGTATAAAACCCCAGTACAAATGAAATTTTATTTTTCCATCAGATTAGAAAAGCCAGCCACAAGACTAAGCTATTTTCCCACATTTCACGAAACAGAACAAAATAATTTGTAATTTGAGGTTATTCCAACATGGAGAAAGCTGTTCATGTCTTAGGAAAAAAAATACATTTGGATAACTGTCCCATGCAAGTTTTCTTTAATTATGAAATTTATTCACCAGGACATAAGTTTATAGCCCGAAATGGCTTTCATGCTCATGTACATGGAAAAGGCATAGCCCTTTTCAACTAATAATTTCATAAATTCAACTCATAGATCATTTTAGATATTTGGTTGTGGCTTTTTTGGAAAGACAAGCATCATTTTTGCATTGCACATAAAAGTATCTACAGGATACAGCAACATAATCAACTTAGGAGCCAGAAACATAAAACCGTTAAAAGTGGTAGTGGAATACAGAGTAATAAGGAAAAACCCAAAAGCCAGCTTATCTCTAGACTGCCCATGTTCAAGGGATGATGACAGCTGCTGAATGACCTAATGTGAAATGGGTGATCTCCATGCATTTCCCACAGGAGAGTCTTATATCCAAACAAGAAAAGTGACTGCTAAAACTTCTAGCTGTGCTGGCAGGAACAGGAGATGCCAATATGGCACGGACATTGAAACACCAGCTCTTTTTGAGGTGGTTTCTGCACGTTGAGATGAGGCACTTTGTTTTGGTAACGTCTGCCTAAAGCAGTATATTAACTGTTGCTCAGTATAAAAGGAGCTTTAACTTCTACAAGTGGTAATTCAGGACACACAAGAGCTAAAACCACTTCAAAAGAAAAGGTCAGACAGTCCAAAAACAAGACCCAGGCAATTCTTACTACAAGTGTCCAAAACATATTGTACTTATCTGCCCAATATCTATTATATAATAAACATAAATAAGAGTTATCTTTTTGACAGCAGTTTGACCTGGAGTTCATCTGTTAACTCTTAATACAACTTGCCTCAGCATCTGAAGATCCCCAGTAGACAACTTAGGCAACCTACTCTCTGTCAAAAATGAGAACACAAAACTAATCATAAAAATCCTTACTTCATTTGTCAATACATTATATCAAATTCTTACAGAAGTCTGCATATACACACCCATCTTTGACCATACATTTCTTTTCAGCAGCTTTCTGTAAAATTCCTTAGGGAAAAGACGGGCCATGCCCCCATGAGACAGTAGACACCAGCACACGTCTCAGACATTAACAGCAAGGATGGCACTGGCATTTCATTTGGGGTCTTTGGAACAAGATGCAGTTTGGGTTTCTGTTGTAAGAAAGCCAACATAACACAGTAGTCCTTCAGGGCTAAATACATTTCAATCTGTGCTAACTGATCAGTGGAACACAAAACAATACTAAAGCTAATGCCATGCTACCTACGTGTGGGAAGAAAGAAAACTGAAATGAAAATTCAGAAGCTAAATCAAGCAATGAACTTTTAAATCAAGCTGGGAAAAAAGAAATCGCCACACTACAGCTTGCACCACCTTAACTACCACCAGCATCTAAACCAGGTGGTGGAAATTCTGTACAAACCTCTATTCTAACTTGCATCAAGCCTGTCAGAAACCTCCATCTCTTCAGCCTCTAAAAGTCACTCCGGACTAATGCTTGGGGCTATGCCTGCGTTGTGTTCTTAGAAATACAACACGATGGGTCCTCGGAGTTCATGCCCTCTGTCAGGTGGGCTCCGCAGCTCACAGCCGGGGCGAGCAGAGCCAGGCTGGGCACACAACTTCTGGAGCCAGCCTGGACTAACACGCTTCCCAGCAGCTCTTACTCTGATGAGCACTCGTAACCCAAGAGCTGTGAAAAAAAGGCTTGTGTACACTGAGAACGGAGTGTGCCTTAAGAATTCATGTCATGGATAAATGCACTACACTGATCTTAGAAACAATGAAAAATGTAAGTAGCTTTATTTCTTTATAACATACTGTTAACTTTTGCAACAGAAGCACCTTGTTGGAATGGATAAGCAATAAATGTATTTGTTGTTGAAAAGAGGTATCTATATCCTCTGCAAAGTATTTCCATAGCCACCAATACAAGGTGCCCACACGGTACATGTACACATGCAAGAGGCAAAAGAATATCAGGATTTGAGGAAGGGGTTTTTATTTCGTAGTTGGGGGGGGGAGGGGAAAGTCACACACCCCGAATGTTCTCCCTTTTTTCCCCTTTTAAAAAGGAAATTAATACCTCTGGGTTTATGTGTTTATGGATAATAGCCTGGTCCCAGCGAAGACTATGATAGGAAGACTATGATCAGGAATTTATCCACTCTTGAGTATAACAGTATTTCATTATTTACCTTTGCATGAACTTTCAAGTTCTAAAGTTAACATATGCACACTTCTCACCTCTAGAATACACACGTACAAACAGATAGGAAAACAGAGAGGAAAGGCAGAACACAGACAGAAAAGTACACTAATAAATCCACTAATTAGTATCTTGAATTGTTAGCGTCTAAACATTTACAGAATTTTGAGTTCTAATAGCAAAAGCTTTAGAATACACCTCTTCTGCTAGGACTCTGAAATTATTGCTATTATGCCAGCATACTCTTAACGAGAGACTGGTTTGAACACAAAGGCATACTGCTCTCAGCCTTCCAAGGGCCCAGGATAGGGTGCAGCATGTAACAAAAACCCAAGTGAAAAAAAGGAACCAACCAGACCAGAGGCAATACTGCAAAATCAGTCCCCTTTAAGTGTAAATAATTATCTAAAATGTTGCTTAAGGATTTCCTACTTCAGGCAATTCTGGCAGTCTGCAGTAAGAAAGGGGAGGAGGATTCCACAAATCTTGTGGGGAATGCGGACAACGTTCTGAATAAAACAAGTGACATCCCTCAAAGCAGAGGGACTTTTGAGAAGTATGACAGAGTACCACGTTTGTACCTGCACTCACTCTCAATACAGATTCCTTAAGACCTGCCGTAGAGGAAAAAATCCCAAACCCAAAGAACAAGTGAATCTAAAACAAAAGTGAAGTTCATTGTACAAGTCCATTAAATTACAGAAATGCATAATAAGCCAAGATAAAGTGCTACAAAATGATTAGTAATTTTTAAAAAGTCCATAGCATTCTTCTTGCTTTACTTAGTACCGGTGACAACAGGAGATAGTGCAATGGCACTGGCTGAACTGGAATTCACAATGTCTTCGTATTGCGGGGGTGGATCTAAATGTTGTTCAGTTTCACCGCTTCTCACACTGATTTCGCCAGTGGCTTCCTCATATGAAGGAGGAGGATCACAGTTTGAGAGCCTTGTGGATATTGAGTCTGACCGTCCATCCATATAGCTCAGACCTCCTGGAGAAAGCCCACTGACTTCATACATTTCCTCCTGTGGGGAATGAACAATGCTGAGAGGCGGCGGAAGAGGACCTCTGCCATCAGCCACAGCACCATCACCCATTGCTTCGTGGGCTCCCCTATGCACGTACACCGACTGTCTACGCATTTTCTTTTTAAACAGGCATCTCCATATGACAAAAATGACAATGAGGATAACAAAAAGGCCAATGATTAATGGAAATGCAAGGTAAAATGAATACCAGGTATGTCCTGTGTTACTTTCTCCCTGAAGTCCATTTTTGTAGACTTTCCAGAACTCCTTCTAGAAGAGCAAGACAGGATAAGTCAGAAACTATAAGACAGTTAAAAAAAATAATCACTGTAAGCAAGTTGTTTTAAATGAATGAGGAAAAAAAGGCATTTCAAATACTGATGATTAAAATAAGAACTGGTACGGATAAGCACACACAATAAACTTTCAAATTTTCTTCCGATGTGATTAGTGATACAAAAGGGTTTTTGTTTTTTAAAATCAGCTCCTCACTGCTTTTAAGATTCCTGTGTCTGCACTTAATATTTACAGCAGCACAGACAGGACCAGGTAAAAAATAGTAGTGGTAATAATAATAAAAAAAAAAAATCTAATCAGCATGCATATCAACCCTCTGGTGGATCAAAATTTTTCAGCACCACTCAAGGTAAAAGTTAGTGTTTTGTTCATCTGTTTTAAAATTGTAACAATATACTAATACAATTTAACAGGGAAATACTGTTTCGGAATGACAGACCATTTTGGCAAAGCACAACTATGTTGTACTGTCATCTCATAATTTAGAATTCCCCCACCATGTGGCTCATAAAGCAATCGTTGTCAGCTTATTTTGAGTTGATTCATACCCTCTGTTTATAGTTAAAAATAGCTCCAGCACTATGAGAATATTACACAGCTTATTATATTCTAGAAATTTTGACAGCACAGCTACAGATAAATGGAACAAAGTGAAAAGTGAAAATATGGACAAGTGAAAACAAAGATGAAGGGGGATACCAGTACTTGAAAATACTCTTTGCTATATTAATATGCACACACAGGAGCACAAAGATCATGTCGCCATCCAATTTTCTCTGCAGCGAATGCTATGAAAAAAACAGTACAAAGAAAAACATACACTGCCTCAAAAAAGTAGTCATCCTCACCTGTAGCATAAGGTCTCTCCTACTAAGAAACACTTCCACTGTACTGGGGTTTATAGTCATGTATAATTTAAGAAAAAAATAAATTACCTCCATCCCACCAAATCCATGCCAGAAACTCTGAACTCTTTAGTTTTCTTTAAAAATGCAGAGACCCGGCCCATTCACACTCATGCCAGCATTTATTTTAAATGATAGCACACATCTAACATGCAAGTATTTATAAAATAGTCACCAGGAAAAATGGATGTCATTGCTCAGTTATTAGTAAATGAGATGCTCAGGCTGCAGACTGACTGACTTTGTGCACAGACAAATCAGATCCATCAATTTTTTTAGTTCAGGACTGCTGCCACATGATCAGCATTAAACAGATAATGCCACCAAACTTATCTCAGAGGCAGCTTGGGTCCAGAAGCAGCATGGCCCCTCTAGTGTGGAGGCTAAGTTTGCCCTGTGCAAAGCCAGGACCAGGACACCATGGGCAAAACACATGCTCGCAATGCTTCTGGATCAGAATTAACTAAGGTTAAGAGCAATGCCATGTGCATGAAACAACTGGCTATCCTGTGCATTTTCTTTTTTTAAAAATAAATTCAGTTGTTCTTAGCCCTATACTCAGTACAAGTTCCCCCACCCCCCAAAGTCTTAATTCCTACAGCAGCCCAGGATCAGGCATTTTTCCTAAATTCCAAGGCTTGACATCACAAGCAGGTCATCACAGTGCTGCTCTTTGATGTGAACCCAGGTACAAATCATCTAAGCAAAGTCAGGTAGCATTGGCTTCAAAGCAAGCAAGTCTCTGCCTTCCTTGATGCATTGTTCCACAGTGAACTCCAGATCAACTGTGCTGACTTCAGAAAAACATATTTGAGGGGGGAAACTAACATTTAAAAACTGGCATTAGCTGCACAGCTGAGGACTTTTGGGATCTCTGCATGATAAAACCCAACAAACCCAAAAACTGACAAACCCAAAAACCTCAGTTCTCCCCACCATACCACCAGGCAATTAAGATCTGTTACCTATTACCTTTCCATCTGATTTGAATACAAGTAACTAGATTCTTTAGTGGAATAAATATATTGTCAACTAAAAAAAGCTGGTAAGGATTCATTAGAATTATTAAATGCTACTGTCTGTACTGGAACCACACTTCCCACTTCACTGTTCTGTGGCCTCAACAGCAGCAAAGGAATAAAATGGTGCAGTGTTTGTTTTTGAGGCCAAAGTTGCAAAGGTTTACTGAAAGTTATCAAATATACTGTGCAAGGATGTATTGTTTTAAAGACTCTGTGGAGGAGAAAGGTAGATTTGATGAAAAAGAAGAAATCACACTTTTCCCCTAGTAATATATTTTGTTTTGCAGACTGCAGAGGAAAAGCACCTTCTCCAATGGAAGGGTAGTAAGTTGTGACTGGTACTTTAGTACTGTTTCCATGTTACTTCTAGCTCAGCTCTATCTGCTGGAGAAAAGGTCTCTGTACCTTCTTGAGAAAGCTGAAATACCAGCATCTGTCCTTGTCACTCTGCAACATGGCAAAGCAGCAGAAAAGCTGTTTTCCCAGAGTGGCAGGCAATTAGTTCAGAATAGGGTGTGTGGCTGTGGGGGATGTTCAAGTTGATGGTGTGACCGTACAGGTGCATAAAGAGCTTAAGAGTTTAAACTGCCTTAAGGATGAAAGTAGTTTAATGTCCACTTTCATTTACATGCTAGACAAAGGAAATAAATTCCAAGACAGTTTAGACACACGCACCCATGTCAAAAATTACAGTGCTTCAGATCTAAGGTTATCTTACAGAGACAGAAGAATAAAGTTCTGCACACAGGTAAAAAAAATGCTAAGAAAGAAACACTTGTTTCGTCATTTAAAAAAAATAATCTTTCTTTCAATTTTTCTCTTTGGAAAAAAAAACCTACCCCACAAAAATCCACCAATGAAAAACATACTAGTACTAGAACTCAGGTTTCCAGCTTGTATTTTTGCAAGCCAAATCTCAAAGAGAAGCACAAAGACTGTTAGTTTCAGACTGACGGAACTGCAGGAAACTAATACTTCAGGTTCAAGTTGCACAGCTGCCAAGCAGCTCCCCCTCTGCTCTGTCATCCCACAGCTACACTGCACTGTAAAGTGAATGCACAGGAAGAGGACAAGCCACCTGGTCAAAGTCAAATCATGCCCAACAAAACCACAGAGAACTTGGATGAATTTGCACAGTCTGAAGATTTGTATAAAGTGCTATAAAAAAAACCCCAAGAAGCGGAAAATACTGAAAACCTAGGAAACAGCTGTACAACTCAGAGAAAGTTAGAGTAACCCAAAAGTTGGAAAACTAACACCACAAACATCCCTTCCACAACTGCTGGTCTCTTAAACCAACAACAAAAAGGACTTTCTTTCTACTTAACAAAATTACTAACTCGTGATTTATGAAAAGGACACTCCAGTAATAATTTATCCTTGAGTGCTGTACGGCTGGGAATACCACGCGTATATGCCTTAAAAGGCTGAAAAACTAAGTTAAGCAAGCCACAGAATCAGATAACTGCAGTGGAAAAGACTTAGAAAACATCCAATGTATATTCCTGCTACGAACTACTTTTCTGAATGTCCCTTACTGCTTTGGCAAATCCAGTTTGAAATAATCAAAAGGAATTCTCAAGGGCATCCCACGCAAAGACAGTTATGGTCAATTTGCCAGAATTTGTTTCCCTTTTATTTCTAATACTTCTCAGAACAGTCAGCATCAGTCAACTGGATCTGAACGCAGCATTAAATAAGGGATCCACATGAAAGTTAAGAGACTCGCACCCTGCTGAGAATTCCAGCTGAGGCCTTTACTACATTTGGCAGCATCGTCAGCCTTAAATGATTCTTGGTCAATTGTCTGACTTGTTTTAAAGGTGGACCAATAATATACCACTCAGAAGACTGCTTGATATTCAGTAGGCAGAGGATGCAAACAAAGCAATAATGGGAAGTGAGTGTACCTACTACACCGTTTTCTTCTGGTGTGCCCTCAATTTCAGTTGGCAGGAAAAGATTCACCTCTTCTCTTCTGGGTATTTATCCAGCATCCATAATTAGAAATAGACTGATGCTAGAAGTCTTACTTGATCACATCATTTTAGATCTCGTGCTGACAAGTTTTGAGTTGCTTGCTAAGCTTTTTAGTAGTTTGTTTGTTTGTTTTGCTAGAACAGAGCTATATAGAGAATCTTGCAATCTGTGACATCTAGCTTTTAAAAACTTCACGGAGTATAATTTAAAAAAATGAATTAATGGAAATAAAATTAATATCAGTGCTTAAATCACACTTCGTACAGTAACCTTTAAACAAATCTTTGAGTCTCCCAACAACCTTTGACAACTGACCAGTGACCACATACAGTGCTGCCTGCAGGCTACAGGTACTACAACTAAACAGCTTTACTAGATCAGACCTAGGGTTCACCTAATTTGTTACCTTCTCTCTGACAACAATCATTAAGAGACTGCCAAAAGAAGAGTTCAAACACAAGCAGGCAGCGATACGCTCCCAGCCTCCACGTATTTGTACTTCAAGACTTCTGTTAGCCAAAGCTGACCCCTTTTATTCAGTAGTTCCAGATTGATTTATCTTCCATTCATTTATATTGTTGTTCTCTGAACCTATACGAGGTTTTAAGATCTGAGACATCCTGCGGCAAGGCAGTCCACAGTTCTATTATCTGTGGTGAGAAGAGATAATTCTATTTGCTTTGAACCTCTACCTTCTAGTTTCCTTTGAGGTCCTCTCAGCTCCCCTGTCTGTCAGAAGGATGGCAAGTGACTGACCTCAGTTCAATGTTCATGCTCCTCACAGACATCACCACATATTCCCCGATTTAACTCTTTTCGGATCTATTGTTACAGAAGTCTTTTCATATCTTTGGTCAACTGCCACACTTTGTTGGTTCTCTGGTCTTTCCTCAGCTACTAATTTGCCTTTTAGGAGATAGGGAGATCAGATCTGTACACAACACATTCAAGATGCGGATGTGCAATGATGTAATTATTTTCTCCACTTTGATCCCTATTCCTTTCTTTGGATTCTTAGCACTCAGGTTTTTGCTTTTGACTGCTGAGCATTAAAGTCTTCATAGATTCAAATTCAGATCTTGCTCCCGAGTTCAGTTCAGAGCCCATCATATATATAATGAATGTTCCCTTTTCCCCCGCACGCATTACATTTGTCAACGCTGAATTTCATATCCTACTTTATCCACAACGTCCCGCAAATTCTTCCCTGTAGGCTCTAGCCTTACTAACATAATAGTATTATCTTCATAATTAACTTTATTTTTTTAAAATAATAATTCTGAACCTATGAAAATCCCCAAGCCCACACCATATTAAAGGCATTCAATATTTCTATGACAGCTATGCACATACACTTAACATACACAATGCTAACTTCCAGGAAAAACTCATGCATCAAAAATAACTTGAGGGAACTGCTTGATATTATTTTAATATTACAAATCTGGGTGTTGCATACCTCCCCGGAAGACTGCAGAAAAACAAAGAACCAAGTGGACAAGATAAAAAATACAAAGAGAGAGATTACACAAAACAAAGCTACCATGAGATAAATAAGCTACAGACCCAATTCAAATCCAGTCTATTTATACTATGATATCATTGCATCTTTGTTTACTCTAAACCTACTGTATCATGATCCTAGCGTACTGCATCCGTTTCCTTCCCCTGGGACACAGAAGTTAAGTCTTACTAAGTGGCTGTAAGGATGAATACTGCTGGGGCACAATGGACTAAATAAAGCCTAAGTAAATGAGGCTGGTCAGGCACGACTGCACATTAGTAGAGCCTGGCCCATTAACAAGCTACCAACAACAGAATAAAACAGCTAGGCGAAAAGGACAGAGTAGCAGAAATGGATAAAAGGCCAGAACCTTATTGGGAGCTTCTTCTCCACTTATGACACAAAGGTTGTGGCAAGAGCAGAAATGTAACTATTTCTATTTTATTATTTCCCAAATAGCTCTGCAAGGGAAATGCTATCTACCAAAACAAAATGTTCCTAAATGGGGCAAAAGGAGCTGGAAGTGAAAAGCAACATGTTTTGGCTACAGTTTGTCTAGTAACTTGAACTTCTTGTGCTACGTAAGCAAAAGTGATATTGTGTTAGAATTTTACACAAGTTATGTCATTGTACACACTATTCTTAATTACACAATGAGCTATCATTAGGAATGGCCACACCAAGCCAAGTTTGGGAGGTAAAAAACATGTGTGTGCATGCATTTTAAACCTTCAGAGAAAAGAAGCTTTGAAGAGACACCGCATGTTCTACTACTTCATTTTAATAAATCAGAAAGTTCTCATTCCAGCCTTATCCATCTCCCCAGGTATGACCTCCAACAAAAAGATGCCGAGAACTTAAAACGTTCAGCACGCTTTTACACATCACTATTTTTTGATGTGGAGCTCAGCCACTAAAGGGTGGAATGCATCACCTGTGTAAATGCTGGAAGAAAACCAAAATGCCCCCGTGCCACTTCACCCATTAACCCACTGGCCTTGCAAGTACAATCTGCCTGTGCAAAAACACACGAGGGATAAAAGGATTTTTTTGAACATAGGTTTTCTGACTCACATTTTCTAGCACTTGTTTTTCTCTTTAGATTAATTCTCAAATTCAGCCCTAATTTCAGCCATGTCTGTCTTGAATTAAAAAAAAAATAATAAAAAATTCTTGATTGTATTGCATTAAATAGGTCAGATGCCACCAAGAAAAACCTGTGTGCTGTTTTTATTTGTTGGGAACAATATAAGATATGTTGGGTATGATGTGCAGCTATTGCTTGCAGAGCCATTAGCCCACAAGCTTCTTTTAATTAGAGAAGCCAACAGAATTATGCAACAACTCTGTGTGGGCCGTATCTGCTTCATTCCCACAAAGTTAATGTATCACTGCCCTTGCATAACACATGGTAACACTGAGATCATTGTGCTTTCCATGTTTTAGATCATGGGGGCTTGCAGATTTTAGCCTGAAGAAGGCCACTAGTCTTTCCTTATTTTTAGACTATTAATAGTCTGGGCACTGAACACTTTGGCCAGCTACACCAGCACCCGGGATTCAAAGGTGTATTTTAAGTGGAAAGCTTTTTGAGTTGCTCACTCATTTTATGTGAACATATTCAATAAACGAGTTATTCCAGAAGGAGTGAGATAAGTGAAGACTTGTGCCCTTTGCTACTATATATTCCCCATAACAGTCCCAATAGCATAAATTCTTCCAAGACAACTGCATTTATGATATCCAGGTCAGACTGTTGTGTGATGACAGGAGAACCAGTACCTAGGCTATTTGGGTAAATAGTGCTGCCAAACAGATGACAGTTTTGCCCACCTTTTCTCAACTGGAGGTATTAATTCATGTTCCTTTTCTTCCCAGTTGTCAATTTTCACAATACTTATGAGCATAATTACCTTTGAGACTTCCACCCCTTTCAAATTCAGTTTAAGTGGGATGAAGGATTCAAAAGTTATTGCTGTGCAGTCTATCCATCTCCACTGTACGCCTTATTTGCTTAAATAAACAGGTCAAAAAGAAAAACTAATCTAATGTAATGCTGGAAAACACACAAGCATTCAGCACACCCAAAATTTAGTATCAAAACATACCGTTTTTTCCTCATTTTCAAATGCTTCTCTTGCTTCTTCATAGCTACAGATTTCTTCTTTGCATTCATGTTCTATGTCACCTTGCTTTAATTCTTCCAGAAATGTGTTGGCTCTCGGGTATCTTTTTAACACAGAGTTGGCTTTGTCCCCTGTTAAGAACACTGAATAAGAGGAGAGACAACAAAGGTCACTTCTAAAATAGATATCCAAAACCTCACGCCAAAATCACTCAAAGAAAGTGTGCATTTAAGAAACAAAGAGCTTTTTCAAAGTCTTCCCCTTTATTTAATATGATAAAAGGCCTCTCCTAGTTTTGTTCACTATTGTAAGTAGTTGGGCCTACAATTTCAGTAGTTATTGCTATAACTTCATAAATGCAATGGACCTCAATTCAGCATCACAGTCATGTACGCTTAAACAAGATTGAAGCCAGTGCCTAAGAAGAGTGCTCAGAAGAGACAGGCACATGCTCAGCTCAAGCGACTTCTTAAACTAAGATGACACAGAACAAACAAATCCTGCTTGTGAACATCCAAAAAGATATTTGCAACTGCCTGAGGGCATCACAGCCAGAATGCTCTGAAGTTTTTGATATAAATATTTATGAATATTACCCAGAGTCACACACACCAGAACAGCTGGATTTATCAAAGTTTAAGTCTATAAGTTTTCTTATAGGAACTGCAACTTTGAAGCAGACTTGCTCCCTTCACTCAAGAAATCTCAACCATGAAATACTGACACTTTTGGGGGTGTGGGGGGGAAGTAGCCTCTTTCTAGTTTCTTAAATCATGCACAAAACCCTGCCTTATTTGATGAATCAAATACAACAAGCCCAAAAGGCAACCAACGTTCTGACACACGTATTCTTTATTTGCTTTCCTTACTTTTCTGTTCAATGAAAAGAGCTAGAAGCAACCTCTTTTCTTCTGATGTTCCAGCTTTCCCTCAAATTCCCCGACGCAATGATTTTTACAGTAATATGCAGCAACTGGAACACTCCAAAATCCAGCAGACTTAATTACCCAGGAGGTATACGTACAGTATTTCAGGTCAGAAAGCAAGAACATCATGTCAGTGCAACACTGTTCTTGGGCTCTCACTGCCAGCAAGAAGGGCTAATTATTCAATGCACTGGCATACTAATGCACTCATGCCACTTTCCTGACCTATGCAATCATTTCTGCATTGGTTCATTTACAGCTAGTCTGAGAGCGCCAATATGCTATGAAGACAAATTGTCATTGTCTGCTGAAGGACAGAGACTGACTGATTTAAGCAATGATTTATCTATAATTTTATATGAATCAGTTGGCTGGGTTTTTTTCCTTAATCATCCGATTTTGAATTTTAAAAAAGGATGGCAGCAAGTCTACAAAGATGATCACTATGCTTTTGCTTTAGATAGATGTGGTGGCATTTTTCAGCAATGAGGCTACTACCATAATTAGGCTGATCTACATTAATTTCATTTTGTTTAGTCTCTGTGGTATTTTTTGGTCTAAATTGTTAGACAGTCATCTTCCTTTTGCAAAGGATTAAATGAAGATTTGAAGATTAAGCTCCAAAACACCAGTCACGCCTATACTTTCAGTTTAATACATGTGGTATGTACATGCACCACACTAATTACACTATTCATGGTGTTGCCAGAGTTTCAGTGCATACAACTCTGCAACTGTACCTATTGCAATTTTGGTTTTCTACAGCACCACAGGTGAGCATGTGGGCATCTCCTGTTGTGTAAGTTCACTGACTAAAAAATCTCTTCAAAAAGGAAACAAAAAAAAGGGATGGCTTCTTTCCATTTGCCACACAATTCTCCTTACTCCCCTCTAGGCCTGAAGAACTTGGTTTCTCTCAACATGCCCCAGTGATCACCTAAACATAATGAGCTGAAGGACTTGTCCACATCAGGAAGCCAGCATGCAGCCACGCATGGGGATCGACTGCCAGCACTCTACCTGCTTCTCACCAACTCCTCCTGTGGGCATTCCTGAAGAAGAACAACCTGCAGCCCAGACTCTCTCAAGAGTCCCCATATGTGGAGTCACCGAAGAGTACATAACGCACTATAAATCAAGTTTCCCTTCCTTCAGCAGATAAAACCTAGGGAATTTCATTTCACAGCTGGAATCCATCCCTGAAAAGAGCAATAAGAGAAACTACGACAGCTTTGTACTGGATGCAGAGGGAAAAGAAATACAGAGGAAAATGCAGGTAGCTGAAAATACCCTGATTTAAAGGTTCTGGCTCCCAGAAACAGTACACAAATCTTTGTTTCTGCATGCACTTTCCAATTTACCAAAGCAGCAAACTGACAAAAAAGGTTTAAAAGCTGGTATGTTATGAAATATTGCATTTGATACACATTGGAATTAATTTCTAGGCAATAGGTTAGTTTTCCAAAAAGAGCTAAGCAGACATATCTGCGTCAAAATGCATTGATGAAGAACAGCAAAACATTAAAATAATTCAATATTCAAGAGTGGCCAATATATGACTATCTAAAAACCCCAACTCTTTATTTAGCAATTCGTATTCAGAAAGTTTCTCTCTTCTCTCACAATACAGTATAGAAAATGCATACATCACAGGCAAAAAAGCCCTCTAAGGAAAATAAACCACACCCCATATTAATTCTGAATCTATCTGATAAATAATGATCTATGTTAATCCAGACCAGGAATAGCTTTTGACACTGCAAGGCTGGAAAAAAAATGAAGTATATTAATTTTGCTTTGATTTGACATTTTTAGAGCTCTGCACACTCCTAGTGACTTTAAATCCTATTGAGAAGTCAATACAAATGTACCAAGGAAACATAAAAACATACACTGATCCAAGCAATCTTGATGGAGATACTGACTGAAATACAGTGTTTTAATGAGAATCAGTCATTGCCTGATGAATCCTGTAAAAAGAGATAATGGAACTGTATTGCAGAAACCACTCTGACTGCTTAGTATTCCAGGACCATCACCATGTAGACATTTAATTGCATAGGTGTAAAAAAACCTGCTTTGTGTTGGATGACCACCTAGCCAAGCTACAGTGTGGCTGAATTCCCTACAGCTGTTACTATGGAGCTGAAGATAATCAGGGAGGAACTGCATGTGGCAAGAATAATAAAGCAAGATAAAACTTACTTTTTCACTTTAAGAAGATTAACTAGCAAATACAAGATAAAGGAAAAATCAAAATTATTACTTTGGCATTATGTAACATAGACACAGAAACAAATATCTGAAGTCTCTTCCTCTCACAGTCTTTCTAGAATATAGATGAAGATATAAAACTATCAAATTTAATGCATTTGAATACATGTTTATTTCTTCAGACATGCTTGTGCTCTGTGTGTAACTGTAATACTTGGCTTTTAGCAAGTCTTTATGCATCAGAAAGCTACAAAGAAAATCACTCCGAAGTCTTAGTTTCATTTATTATTGAAGAGAGTAATACAGTCAGATCAATGTATTATATATTCTCTGGAAAACCTGGGTGCGATCGTAATAGTGAATAGATACTCTAGCAAGGCGAAATTCAATCAGAATCAGAGACAGGCAAGGACACAAGAGGATATATACATCTCAGCCTGCCAGCTGAAACTGTCACAGGCAAAGAAAATAGGCTTCAGGTCTTTAGTGATAGAAGGAGCAGGGAGCAGCACCAGCATGGGAGAAGTACTGAGACACAGAAGTGTTGCCAAAGCAAAGCCCAGGGCATTCTGGACACCAAACCCATCTCTACTGAGACCATTTTTGAGGCTTCCTTTTTCTGACTCTTTACCAACACCCAAGCAGATGAAAACCACCACTAAATACTAGAAATTAACAATTTTAAATTCGAAGCTGAAGCTACTGATAAATTCGAATCTTTCTGTAGGCGATCTTAAAAAAACTATTTGGTTTGCACAGTGCAGAAGGGAGAAAACGAATTCTGAGCATTTATTTAGGAAGCTTAAAAAGTGACTTCTGCTCTGAGAATCTGGAGTTACTGGGACAAGCGTAAAAACAGTTAAAACTGAAGTACTCAAGGCTGGAAATTCAGCTCTGTGGTCTTCATTCTGCAGCCAGCTTTCAAAGGTCCACAAATGAGTCTGTGATATTATGCTCTGCATATAATACCTCTGTCAGAACAGTAGTATGATTCCAGTTCAGTTTACTGTGGGCAAAGATCTGCACCATATGTAACACCAAACCCAGTTCAATAGCAGAGGACATTTTTTGCGCAAACTGACTGGGATTTTGAGCAAAGGACAGTTTTGGGGTGTGTTAATGCCCACTTGATAGTGGATAATAAAGAATGCACACTCATCACTAAGTTAACAAACTTACCACTATCCATGATGATTACTGTCAAGGCAGGGAACTCGCAAATACCAAGTCTGTAAACAAAAGAGGAAACATCTGGTTGAGTTTGTGAATTACCATGAACTTGGAAAAGTTTCTCTTGATTCCCAAGTAATGTTACAAATATATCAGTGTTGGAAACCCCATGACCAAGATTAATCCCTCTTTTGAGCTGTATGGCTACCACATGCAGACTAATTTCAGTAGTATAGGAATACTGTCCAAAAAAAGATAACTCTTGTGAAATGGTGAATGCTTTAATCTCTTTCAAAGCTTTCCATATTTAGAATATGCAAAAATGCTAATATGAAATAGAAGGTGTGTATAATTTTAAACAAATCTGCAACCTCTGTTTTACCTAATTGAACTTGAAAAGTATTGCATTCTCTACTGTAATTACTTATACCTTATCTAAGACTTAAATTCACTCTGCAAAGATCATCAAGTCAACTCATTATCTTTAGTCTACGGATCAGATTTTGTGAAATCAGAATGAGCACATGCAAATTCATTCAGAGTCTGCTACTGATTAAAACAGAATGGCTGCATAAAGTTCAAGAGCAGAACAAGACCTGTGATTTGGCGAAGGAACTTGCAATACATGTGAGGATCCCACCCTGCCCTACAAGAACGTACATGTACTTTATACCTCATCTTGGAAAGAGAACAGACAAGAGATGCTCTCAGTCAAGAAAGTGCCTGAAGCTCATTGCACCCACCAGGCAGAAAGCCAAGAAGAACTGCATTTGAAGACAGCAAGAGTAGTTTGAGGGACTGTTTTCAGTTTCTTGGAGTTGTTGTTAGCATGGGAAAAATTAACAAAATAAAAGCCTTCAGGAAAATAGGAGAAAGGTGCAGCTGTCTAACCAAGTTGGTAGAACACCACAAGGTTAAAGTTTCTTCTACTAATAAATTACCTACTCCAAAAGGTTAGCATTAGTTCTACTTCAGAGGCCAGGTTACACATCAACATATCATACCATACTAATGTCCTCACTCTCCATAAAACCAAAACCTCATAAGCAAACCCCTCTGTAAAAAAGTGACAACTATGCACAAAGTTTGGCCGTAGCTGCTGTGATAAACAAAGATGGAGAGTTAACACTTCCAGCACGGCCCATTCACCACTGTAATTCATCATGGAAAAGCAGACTGCAGTACTTGTAAGGACTGCTCCCGAAGTGAATGGAGCTCTATAAAGGCATCCCAGTCTGCTGACAAAATTGTAGGATTGGGACTACAAGACATGTAGGATGGAAGAATAAACTGATATCAAAGCAAGTTCATCAAATCTCTGTAAAGGCAAATAAATGTGAATAAACAGCAGATATTAGAGCACTCAGATCTCACCACCATGGTATTTAGCTTTTCATTACTAAGTATTGTAGGGTAACAGAAGCAGAGGGCTTAAAAAAAATTCTTCAGAATATATATAAGCTCTTTTAATAACCTGAATTTTTCTTAGCAGACTGCTCTATGCAAAGACAAAACTGCCTTTGCCACTTGCTTCTTGAATAAAATTAAAGTTAGCGTAGTTTTCTGGATAGTCACATTGTTATAACTCAAATATCTGTGCTGAAGAAATTGCCAAGCTTTTAATAATAAACAGGTCACACACACAAAAAAAAGCTACTGGTATAACTATTCTCTTCATCTGTTGCATCATGAGTTTCTTTTGCCCTTTATGACTGCCAGTTTCAGGTGGCTGCTTTTGCAACAGCACCTCAAATAAGATTCACAGCAATACAAGAGCAAGACCCATGAGTGCTCACTTGCTCTGTTGAGCAGAATACAGTGCATGAAACACACCTTGCAAGGCTTCCCATCTCTAATGGGGATGTTTTTCTGCATTAAATTTCAGTTAGTGTTTAATATTTCACCCTTTTAACAAATAACTTGGGTGTGGATTTCAACAACATTAAAAAAAAAGGCAAGCAGAACACACGCATCCACATCCATGCTCACTGAGTCACAACTAGATGGCTCTGCCTACTGGGAACTGTCGCAGAAACAAGGGGACTAACATGCTTCTTCCCTGCTACGGGATGTTTTCCACCAGGAGCAGAGTGTGACACTGCCTAGGCGTGCAGTGCCGCCTTAGAACCTGGCACCAGGTGCTTGGTACATCATGATTTTTGGGAACGAACCTCAGAATACTGACATACACAGATTGGGAAACAGGAAAACCTGTGGAGGAGGAGAAGAAAACAAAACACAAAAGGAAAAACACCTTTTATTTTCCTCAGTGGAAACTGAGGCAAGTATATTACGAGCTAGTGACAAAATAAAGATTTGCTGAATTGGGAGCAAACCACAAATTGTTTCTCTTCACCCTTCCTTCACTACAAAAGGAACCAGCGTGCCCTTCTCTATGAAATGTCAAATACAGCTTTCCAGCAGCTGTGGTGCAGAAACTTCAACAATCTATGTTAGATTCTTACAGTACTTACGAGTATTCAGAGATCCCTGGAACTAATTATGTCCATTTTCCCCGAAATGTGTGTCTTTTTTATGCTCCCCTGCCTTCCCTCTTCGTATCTCCCCAAACTTCTTCATTTCCAAGCTCTCACGAAACATAGCTAGCTTCTTGCTATGACACCCAAATACCTACTGGGCAAGAGGTTGACTGAGGACACAGGCAATGGTTGCCCTGCCACTACATGGACATTACACTCACAGAACAGACTCTCCCACTGCAGAGGAACTGCTTGGGTCTTTGCTCTCTACTTCACTGCCCCTTCCCCTAAAGGGAAGGAGCTTAATTATATTTTGGTCCTCTACTCTCTGACAGTCTTGTTTCAAATTGGCTAAATAGTTCACAGGTTGTTTGGATGAAGGGATGAAACACAAACAAGTACATACATCTTTTTTAGCTTCATAAACCAGCTAATAAAACTGAAGAGGGCTGGCAACACTACAGGAACATCTTGACTTGCTACTGACTCATTTATTCCTCTACCCAACTCTTTATTTAGTTTCTTGCTTTCAAGTCTTCATGAACCTTACTGAAGGCTAGGGTGGTCCTATGGCATCAGAGGAATGTTTTTCATATATATACACAAATGCAAGAACAAGAAAACCCCCACAGACAATATCTTACTAGTAACACCGATGTTATTGTGTTTCAGGAATCCCTCTTCCAACTATCTTCTATATATTATCCCTTACACACCCTCCAAGGTTATACATCACCTTACACTTGCTTGCAGAAAAAGCGACAACACAGTGGACAGCATGGATAACACTATAGCCAAGCTGAACGTCAAATTCTGAGTTAATGGCAAGCTGATGTACCCGACCAAGTGATCTCTTCTGACTGCTTACTTGGCTGTCAGTATAATGGTAAAAAACAAAACAAAACTAAAACAATCAACCATCCACTTCTAGTAGAAAATATAATGACTCAAAGGGAAATACAATGAGTTCTACAGCACGTGAGACAGCAACGGAGACATACCAACAAGGCCTATGCTATTTACCAGCAGTACTGTGCTCACCACCAAAGGGCTGTAGCATCTTACTGAGGAGAAATGTTTTGCATGAAAGTTTAAGGAACTAATATTGAAGTAACAAATCAAGCTGTATATTTGTTTCTACAACTAACCTAACTATGTTTTCCTCAATCCTGAAAGTGCCCAAACCTTGTATACACCGTGTATAAGCTCAAAGCATAGAATATTTTTATACACATTTCCAAAGCTGGTAATCATATTCTAGCAGTGCAGTGTATCCCTTAAATTCAGAAGCTAACTAATTTCAGCACTGAAAGTTGTTGGCTCAAGACAGTATTTCTGCAAGATTTTGTTGCATTTATTAAGATAACCACATTAGGTTGGCAGGTACACCTCTTCTGGGTACATTTCCTGACTACAAGTTTTATGGAAACTTGTGTGCAGCACATACCATTAAAGGACAGAGGATCTGATGGGGGGCACACAAGTCCAAACTGCGTTCAGTATTCTCACTCACTGACTATATATTCTAGGGAGACAGCACATCAAGAACAAAGCAAGTCCTTAAGGGAAGGGATTACAAAAAAGAAGGGAAAATAAGGATAATGTAAAGCAGCAGCAGTACTTTTCCTCACTCAGTTCCTCACTTGCTGTTTTAACAGGGACTTAAAACATTGCAAGGCCATCATGCTCCTCTCACAACCGGGGAGGGACGCACATTTACAGTACCAGGTAGGGAAAAGGGAACTGGCTTTTTTCATTCTGCAATACAACTCTAACAGTGCATACAGCTGTTAATTTTAGTTTTGTTATCTGTACAATTAATGAGAGCACTGGGATGCAATTTACAGCCAGATGCCACATAAAGCTATATAATTTTTTGAAGTTATAAATATTGAGGTTCTTCTGGAGCTTTTTATGAAAGCAGGGACATTCAAAGGACACTGCTAACTAAAACATCAGTAGATGTTCAGTCTAAAAATAAATACCCCTTTTCTAGTCCCCAGCCCCAAACCAGGTGCAATGAAACAACTGAAACACTCCTGTGGGAGGTTTGTTTAGAAGAAAAATGAAAACATTAAATAATTACACAGGAAGACAGATGATAATTATCTGACTGCCATTTATTCAAAAAGTGTTATGTGCCTACCTAAAAGTCCCAGTCCCACCACACGTGTCTTTTCCATCCTTGCAAGAAAAATGTTACAGAAGACTACAATTTTACTTACTATAAGCTGTTTCAAAAGAAGTTTTTCCCCAGGGAAAGTGCACAAAAGAATTTACATGGATTCAAATGCTAGAGAAAGATACTGATTTTTCTCTGAACAGGAAGTCCATAATTTAAGGATATAGGAAAAGCCTGTATTTATTAAGTTTGGATTGCTTGAACCGCAAGGTTTTCCAGGGAATTCAGGTGGGAATAAAGAGGGATGGAACACTTTGGAAACTACTCTATCAAAGATACAAAAGCTTTGTGCCACCTAAGACTACAGGGGAAAGGAGAAGAGTGAAAAAGAACTGAAAAAAACCCTTTCCTTTGTAGATACTATCCGATCACAGCATTATAAAACATTATCATTAATTTTGATTACATATGGACCCAAAACCACAGGCCAGATCACTAAGAGAAACCTGTACTTAGCAGACTGCCATTACGTCTAAACCCAGTAAAATATATCATTACTCACAGAACTAGCATGCTGAGTACAACTCTCAAACACCGCCCTGTTAGTAGAGAGAAGGTGGTTCCTCATGACTGCAGCTGGACAGGACTTAAGCCAGCTGAGACTGAGGTCTAAGCTTCTGCCTCAATTTCATTACCCCTTCTTTACTTAGTGGTTTTTTGTTGTTTTAAAGCTGTGACAATGTTCTGGCTCGTTATTCTGTGGTTACTTCCAGGCTCTTCCAGTTCAAAGGGGGAGTTGCTATAAGCTAAGGTATCTCTTCCTTCCCCTCCCCGTCAAAACCAGACAAGAACAATCTCCTGATACACACATTTTGGCAAATAGAAGAACAACTAGGAGGACAAGTAACAACACTATCACTTCAGCAAGGCAGAATTTTGGTGGGTTTCATTGTTTTGAAGTGCGTGGGGACCATCTAGGGCAGTTCCTGGGAAGCTTAATTGAACACTTACATAACTACCTGTGTTGAAACCAGAATTGCACAAATCCTCAAGAGACCATGCCTTTCTGACCAGCTTACACAGCAGCATTTCAGACACCTCAGTCTTCTGTAAGCTACTGTTAAAAGACATTGCTTTAGGTTAGACAATATCACTATGCTTTGTGAATTGAAATTTGGAGTATTTAACTTGATAATCCATTTAAGTGTTGACATAACAATAACCAATTCTACTCCTCCTTTTTCAGGTAGGAATGGTGAACAATTAAACAAAGCTTTCACAGTAGGATCTATTTTTATCCTGATTTTGTTTGGACACAAGCCTAACGATACTGTGTTACTTATCCATTCTACTTTCTGTTCCCTCCTCAACACCTTTTAACTAAATTGGACAGTGAGATTTCTTCTTCTGTGTACCATAAGTTTTCCACAACAATCAATGACCAAGAAGAACTGACAAAACCCGTTAATTTTCTCACTGAAGTAAAGATGGGGTTTACCAATTGTGGCAGTATCTCATAAAGCACAGCACCTGTGGCAGCTGTAAATCATTATCCATTTTTGCCAGCAGAAAGTAGGTAGTCAGAAAGTATACACCATGCTCAGGAGCAGCCACAGCCTGTACAGACCTTTGCAAGCTGGTAAGTCAAAAAAACGTTGAAGAAATGAGAATAGGGAAAGAGCGCAGCCAGCACATAAGAGGTGTCAGAATATTGTGGTGATTTGGGTTAGCTATGGGGTCACAAGAATAAGCATGTTATAGAATGGAGAAGAACTCAGATTAATGAAGTAGGAAAGGGCAAAAGGTAACAGAGACAAGAAAACAGCTTCATTATAGCTCTGGTGCTCCCTGACCTAATTACGATTTAAGTGTCAGCTTCCAAATCAAACTTAAGGTGTCAGCTACTTTGATATTATCTATTCTAATTTAGGCTTGAATAGGTGGACTCTCTATCTGAAGCAAGCACAGTGGTCATGAATAATAACTTCTAAGTGCATTATATTTATCTCTATCCATGACTATATTCACATTAGCCAGGAATGCAGAGCAATAGGAGTGAATCTGAAGAACAAAACAGTTGGTGCAGAGGACCCAACATTAACACACCACCACGCTGAGAACTTTCCGTTGGGGTAGTTCTAATTTGCTTCCATGAGCTGAATGCTGTGTGGCAGTGGGACTGCAACAGGTATGCTCTTGGAGCACATCTTCTGGTTTGCTTTCATCCAAAAGTAATTCAATCTGAGTGCTTTGAAATGATTCTGCAACACAAACCAATGCACAGTAAGTGTTGACAATCGTGAGTTTTGCTTCCAAAGCATACTCCTAATCTGAACCAAAATGCTACTGCAGATACACCCAATGCGTACTGTATGATGACACTCAAAGTAGTAAGAACCTCTGAGGAAGGAAGCTCTAGATAAATGATTCCTCAGCAAAGAACCAAAGGTTGCTATGGGATGACAGTGAATGTCTGGCAAAACTTCCCGCAGAGCTACAAAATTACTTTGTCAAACAAGTTGACAAAAACAGAGGTAATGTGAGGTTCTCCCTCAAGCAAAAAACCAAACCAACCAACCAAAAAAAAACCCCTAGAAACAACCTCACCACAGTGAAAGAGATTTCTGAAGCAGTCTATGTGCTTGTCTCTTATCTTCAAGTGTTGCGTTCTTACTGTAGAAATGAAATACTGTTAATAAACAGGATGCCACAGGGCCCAATTTAAGAGATAAAAAACTTGAAATACCAGAGTGTTTACTCAGAAACGCCAGAAAAAAAAAAGAGACATATATAGATAATCTGGGAACTAGGAGACAATCTAGTCACCCCTCATCTCCCCCAAAAAACTCCACAAACAAAAAAGCACATTGTCTCCCCACATACCCAAAGAGTGGAAACTTGCAACTACAGACTACAAAATTAACATCCAGTTTATGATCACCGTTATCAATATTTTCTATTACTTCCCCTCCAAAATGTTACAGGCTTCTAAAATAATTAAGTAATACACAAAGTCGATACACAATAAGCCAGGGAAACTACATTATGATCCTTCTGCCTTGCATTTACAGGTGGCTGAAGTTTTAAATAATGTATTGATAAATTCTTATGTTATACTAGTAAAGTGACAGCTGCTTATTGAATAGCTATCATGTATTTTTTTAAAATTTATAGTAAGATAAAACATTCAATGGACTTGCTAGCTCTTTTCAAGAAAGAAACCACATGAACTGTATCAGAATTGCTGCAGACTGTTTTCTTTATAGCATATTTTCACTCACAGCCTCCCTAAAATAGAATAAGCTTTTAATGTGGACTCATTTGATTTTCCCCCCCTATTTTGTCCTTGTTTTCATACAAATGTAACATTTGCCTGTGCTTTGTAAATTACAAACAAGCCAGCTTTCATTTTGCAGTTCAGTCCATCTCCTGATGCTTTACAGACAACAAACTGAGGAACATTACTCAGAAGCTCTCAACTCCAGTTGGAAACTGGATTGTATATGGATTAAAAATTACATGCTGCTTTTATTTAAAAGAAAAAAAGATGAAAAAGAAAAAAGAAAAAATCCTTTGTGTTTAAGTAATCACTATATAACCACTCTGAGTTCAGAAAAGGCAGACATTCAGCTGAGGTAATTGTAACACACAGGGCCTCCCTGGATAAGTTGGTCTCTTGGCTATACACCTGTGACCAGAGAAGAGAAGATAAAACACATTACAGCTAACCATTATTTCTCACACCATGAGAAACAGGAGGGCACCCACTGACCTAAGCTGACATAGATGTAAATAAAGGACCTGAATTTTCTCATAGTGCCTAAGTTAGGGAACTTGCTGCTGCAAGATACTGTTCAGGACAAAAACAGAAATAGCTTTAAAAAACAGAAAGGAAATCAATAAATGAGGGAGACCTTTGGTGATTACTATAATAAAATTCTCCAGATGTATCCTCTATCCTGTGAAACTTCCGATATACCGGGGAAGGCTCGCTCTGTCCACGCTCTGCTCCAAGACTCTTTCAACAGCATCTCCTGCCAGCTGCTGGCACAAAACACACCACCAGGCTGACTTTTTGGCTGATCCAGTATAGCAGCTCTTACTTATGTTCTCCAGTGTGCTAAAATGGCTAACCATTTAGCTTCCAACAACCTTCACGTTATTAATACCTAGTTTAGCATCTTCTACAGTTTGTGGCCAGACGTAATTTCCCAAACGTTTCAACCCTTTGCTAAAGTTCAGGAGCCAGCTGACCTTCAGATTTTAGTATTACACAGTTTTTCAAAAAAAGTATGTATTATTACATACACACAAGGGTCACCACATATGCCTTTTTTGGTAACAGTAACTACCTGGCTATGAAAGGAGGGAAGCAGTCCAGTGCCCAAGATGGAATGAGTAACTATATCCAGTTCCTCTCCAACGCGGTTTAAAACTGGTTTAGGACCAGGAGAGTAAATACCAGCACATAATAGAAATCGAGTTGACAGATAGCAAGTGGTCTCTTTAACGGATCCTACTCACTATCTACAATCTCCCTTTTTCATTCAGCTCTGGGTCTCCCATCTGCCCCCAAATCAACACATCAAAACATTCAGGATAAGCAGAAAGTAGATTGTAACAGTGCTGTCTGCCTTTTAAAAGCATATATGGGTCAGGTAGGAGAGGAAAAAAAAAAGAAAAAAAAAAAAGAAGAAAAAAAAAAGAGTACTACCTTTACTTCAGATTATACCTCTCCAGGCATGAGACAGAAGGGCCAAGCAACCTGGGCACAGTCCATTCACAAGAATATCATTTCATCGCAGGTACAGTGTTTGTCCACTCAGAAAAAGTCACAAGATCAAAGCTAAAAATGTACCATTCTTCCTGCTTTGAAACTCGTTATAGATACTTTCTTTCCCAACACATCTTAAAAAGCAAAACCATGACCCAAATGTCATAAATAATACCTTTATGGATTTTCCAATAACACAAACTGGCTGTACAAAATTCAGCCTCCAGCTGTATCAGTCTGTATCCAATATTCAAGTCTCCTCTTTTCACAGGAAAAAAAAAAGAGAGAAAAAGAGAGAGAGACCTGACAATTCTGTACATTTGAAAAAGATTATTCTCAACTCAGTGACTTTTTCTTGAAATTGTTACAATACTGTGAAGGGTAAAGAGCAATCGCTATTTTTTAAAAATCAGTTTCCCTCTAAACTACCACTATTTTTCAAGCAGCTATTAAAAAACCCCAGAATGATCCTAGATTTCAGAATGCGTGTTTCTTTAGCCAAAAGAAACCTGGATAATTTCACCTTGGCATCTTCAGTTTTGCATGCAATGATTTTATAATGAACATAAGCCTACTACTTTGTAAAGTTTATTTTGCTTTTCTGTGATGAGGCAAAGGTGAAGCAAATATTCTGTTCTGTACAGAAACTGCATTTAGCACTTGTTTGGTAGGCCAATGTCTTACACCTCATTTAATTTAGAAAAATTAGCCAGAAAACAATAAAAAGTAATTTCTTTGTGAAGTGCTAAACTAAGCTAGAGAAATGTGCAAACAAAGCCTTCTCTTCCAAATATTTACGCACCGTCAGCATGTTTTAATACAAGTTTCCACCCTGCCTGTCTTCCCCTGAAGCAAGGCACATATGACAGCATTTCAGAGCATGTTTTAATGGGATTTTCCAGTCAACCAAAAATCAAATTGCATAGAAGTGATGGAAAAGTCATAAATACATATTTCATCTTACTGAATTATATGGTAACTAGGGAAAAGATAATGAAGCACAACTCCTTTACATATTTTTATGAAGTTTTCTGTCACACTGGGAAATTGCATAAAGAAAGTACACAGAAAGGTATACACCACCAGAATCCACAGAGCAGCTGCAGTCATACTCCTCAGTAAAACAGAAGGGTAAACAGCCCTACAAACTGGGGCGGGGGAGAATTTTTTAAATACTGCTGTTTCCCACTCTCACAACACCCACAGCCATTTCCCCTCACATCAGCTTTGCCTGAATTTCCAAATACGTTAAGATGCACACATTACGACTGTCTTTTTTACTGCATTTTACTGCATTACACTTAATTTTTTCTAATTTTTTTCTGAAAAAAACCTACACACAAAAGTATTCCAGCTGATTTACACGTTTGGAGTATAATAAAACGTGATGTTTTGGCTTCAGCCTTGCAGAGGAGTCAAGAAATTTCTCCTCCTTTCCTACCTACCACTGCTACCCACCTTTTACTGGGGACCAGTGCCCCCGATGTGGGCTGATGTGGTTCTGTGCTCTGCACTACGGCTTCGCACCTCTCCCACTGACCTCCCTCTCCTCCTCTCCCTCTTTGCTCTCGAAGATGGCCGCAGAAGGGAAGTATGAACTTCCTAGACTGTATCTGCCACCAAAGCCAACCTATTGGGCAACTAGTTTTGCAAACCCTCCTTATTTACCTTGTGGTCTCAATAACAGATTACATTTTATTTAATAAGACTGAAATCAAGTATCAATTTTTATTTGAAATGGGTACAATTCTGTGAGATTTACTAGAAATGCAAAAATTGAAAACTTCAACAGTATTTCTTTACAAAGGGTGTTAACACAGTTTTCCTATTTTGAGATTGTTTTCCTTCAGTAAAAGAGGTTTGTGTCTACATGGGGTTTCCTCATGTCCTCTAGTCCAACAATTTTACTCGCTGGTCCTTTCCAACCAACTAGTACAGAACAGTAGAAAACCTTAAATTCATGGAAGTTTTCCTAAAGAAAGCACACTTGTATAGAGAATGGAGGCATTCTGAACATTGTAACTCGATAAAAGTCTGGAAGACAAATTAGTATCTAATTCAAATTTGTCATTTATGAAGAATTAAGTACCACAGTAAAGCTTTAAGTCACAGGTTATAACTGATCAACCACGCAGCATAAATCCATAGGAAACGAAGTCACAAAACTACTTATGAACAGTTTTCCACAGTTTCAAGCACTGTGAAAACACTAGAGCAGCTCCCCAAACTAAAACAATAATTCTACTGATGCTCTCCTACGCCTTATGAAGTGATTCAGTACAATACCCATTCTGTCTGTCAGTAGGAAGCACAAAAAATTATATAACAAAACAATTCAGAAAGATTTTAGCTTTAGAAATCATTTTTAAAAAATTTAAGGCACGAAAAATTTTACTCATATTGAAGTTCCTAACACTGCCATGCCAAATTAATGTGATGAATTTGTGTGCAGTTAACCGTATTTGCAGATACCCTTTATCTTAATTGTATCAAAAGCATACACGGAATTAAAATAAAGTTAATGCCCGAAAACTTCATTCACAACTGAAGAACCTCCACAGGATCTAACATGTCTAACATTTGTTCTGGAAGATTTAGAGGGTGCTGCTCCCCACCCCCAAGAAGCTGTATACCTACCCCAGCACCTAGAGATTGTGAAGGAGGAGAGGAGTTTTCCAATGCAAACAAATACATCACTGATAACTTTAAATCTGGTAATTCTGCTGTATTCATTTACATATGTAATACACTGCAGAAGTCATTGGAGAACCTTCCTAGACATGCTGCCCACCAGCAGGTGCATCTCCACCTTTTGTATTTCTGGTGTAGATCACTTCACTCACACAAAAAAATCATAGAACCATAGAGCAGCCCAGGTTGGAAGGAACCTCAAAAGATTATCTGGTCCAACCTTCTGTGGGAAAGGCAGCCCAGATGAGGTTATCTAGCACCCTGTCCAGTTGCATCTTGGAAACCTCCAGTGATGGGGATTCACCACGTCCCTGGGGAGGTTGTTCCAGTGAATGATTGATCTCACTGTAAAAAATTTCTTTCTCATACTGAGATGAAAACTTTGATCAAACCTTTGCCAAGATGAGGTCCTAAAGAATGGCCATAGTAAAAGTGCTTTGATACTTCTGTTTTTCTGAGACAACAGAAGATCTGATGAGCTTGTAGTTGGGCACTTCTTTACAGTTCATCGTAAAGTGGCCTTTCCATAAAAGATGAGTTTGTTCACCTTCTCACTTTCTGAGTTTGACCCCAAGATCTGTTCACCAGGTTCTTGGCCCTCTTGAGGGACTTCCTTGTATCTTCCCCTGTGAGCAATTTGCTGCTGTCCTTCAAAGATGTCAGCAAAGACAGACACTGATACACTGCTCCTTCACTGATAGTTTCAGAGTCAGTGCTTAAATCAATCCCAGCTAAAGCTGCTGTCCGAGTAGGTAGCTGTCCCCCCCAGCCACATAGTCCCACTCCCTCCCTTGAGTCAATACAAGGTCCAGCTGGTAGTCCCCAAGGCCAGCCAGAGGTAGCGCAGTGGAAAGCCTTTTGTGTGCGTGTGTGTCAGTATGCTTGTTTTAGTTTGACTGGTTTCATTTTAAAACAAATCAGCTCCTTGGTTTAGCTGACTGCACAGCATTAAGAGTGCTATTGCCAGTACAAGAGAAGCAGTCAAAATGCAAAACCTAGCAAGTATGGAGGGGAAAAGCAAGAACTCTTGTTTTCAGGCAGCAAGACAAGCTTAGATCAGTTAAGCTGCTTACAAAGCCACACACTCAGTTCTCCAGACTAAGTCATGCCTTTATTTTGCTGCTGCCCACAGCTCTGATGACCAACAGTAGCGAACAGAAAACCGTACAGTGAGTCCGCTTCATTTGTGCTACTCAGAACTGCTCAGCAGTACTGCAATAAAATGTCACAGACTGTGCCCATTTCAGCTGCCACAGGGGAAATCTATAGAAAGACAGGCAAGAGAGTTAGCCAATAATTTTGCTGTTGAGACCTCATTCAACCCTTCCCCATAGCCATGAGAATGAAGACTAGGGACAGAAAAATGAAAAGAAAGTTGCTTCTCTTCCCAGCTTTATTTAGCAAATAGTTTGAAGAGTAATATTCTGCAAATAAAAGCTGAAGAATACATACAAGGTCAGTAAACAGCACACTGATAAACCTGGAGGCGCTGTCAGGTGCAAAAGTTCACATGCATGTCTAATGAAGCCACTCTTTCTGAATTTTCCTGGTAGCATTCCCATAAACTGCCTTACACCAGCAAGCTAACAAATTCACACTTTTTGAGCCAAAAATGAATCATTCTTCAATGCTGAGTAGTAAATATTTAGCAATAGAGCTAATTATAATAAATATTACACAGTTTAGACAGTTACATTAAACAGTTAATGTAGCAATAGGGTTTTAATGAGGAATTGCTGTAAAGTGACTCTTGAAACCGGTCCATGGCATTCAGTCTTATACTACAGGAAAACAAAGAGCTCAGCAAAACAGGAACATCCAGAATTACAATAGGGTGTAACGTCTTGGTGTAAACAAACAAACAAACCACACCTACCCTAGAGTTCTGGCAAACATAGAAATTCTGCAGTTTCAGGCAACAAAATTAATACTTCACCAGGATTAAGAAGTTTTATCTATGATATACTATTCCAATACTACCTTTCACACAGTCTCTGGATTTTAGTATCACTTATTCTGACCACTGTTGGAGCAATCATATCCTCATATCCGCGCAGACTGACCACTACATTGAAAAACTTAAAGTATGTTGACCAGGTGAGCTTAAAATGTGAGATGCCAACTTTCAAAAGTCACTTCAGAAGTGCCGTGAGAAGCTCGATTCAAATGCTTTAAAAGAAACACTCCACTGAGCGGTTACACAGCACAATGTAATGTATAAAATGCAAATGATACCAAACTTTCAAGATGCAATTGCAGGATAGTCTGTCACTCCCACATACAAAGACATATACTCTCTCAAAAAAAAAAAAAATAAAATACACAAAGCAGCATTCTTAGTTTGAAAACAGGCAACACTTCTTGAGCTACTATATTGTCCAGGAGTCTTAGGCCTGGATGCTAATACCAGTATGTTGGGCTGTGCAAACATGGTTCTTGTCTGATTTTACAGTGTATTTCTGAACAGATCCGTAACTTTTATCCAAAGTTAAAAGACATTTCACATAATGATTATCTATCATTAAAAATAAGCGATAGCCAGTGATACACATCAAGCAGCTTTCAACAAATGTTTCCTTAGCAAGCCAAAACACATGGTATGATTTTTGTTGGTTAGTATGTAATTTAACTTCCAGTATGAAGACAGGCTTTGCTTTTGAAATGTAGCTATTTTAATAACACTATTCAGCAACCTTGATTAAAACACAGATCACCTGATAACCATCAAAACTGTTGGCAACAAGAAAATGGACTAAGTGTATTTCAGACCTCACAAATGTATATCAAACTTTACTTAACAAGAATCAGTAAACAAAACAAAGGTAAACAAGGAAAGGGCTGGGTATTGTCAGATTAGATTTTAAAAGGTCAAATAGTTACCAACATCTGAACTCAAACAAAAATAGCTGGCAGGAGAACAGATATTAGACATTAGGTCATTTAATCCACTCCCTTGCCAGTTCTGTATTGTTCTCTACTGCACATTGCAAGTGCTTTTGTTTATAATGTGGAAGAGGAGAGGAAGCAAGGGATGGGGGAAAGAAAGTAGATTGTCTGTGGAGGCTGAAGCAAAAAAAATATTAAAGAAACATGAGCCAGAGAAAAACAGCATCCTGGAAACACATCTGATAGCAATTCATGAAAGAGCAAGATAAAAAGAAGCACAAAAGTTCAGAACTGAGCTGAGAAACTGAAAGCAAAAGCTCTTAATGGGATGGTGTAAGCAAATAAAATTCTTGCCTATAGGAACCTGGAGTCATTTGTCGAGCAAATGGGAAGAAATGAAGCATATAAGATTTATGGGACTAATGGAAGAGGGAAGTGGCAAGGCAAAATGGCTTAGGTTTTTCTCAGCACTCATACTGGAGGTCAGCGGTACCAACCACATCTCTTGTTCCCCTGTCCATCCAGTTGTTTATAAGAGCCAGGTAAGAGTCAAAAGTAAGTCAGATATATTTTTTTTTTCAACCTGATTAATTCTGTGATCCATCTCACCAGATGGATATGGAAATGGTTATGCTATCACAAGTGAGGGAGGTCACAGAGGTAGGCAGGACACAATGATGGAAAAGAGGATCACAGGAAAAGGGAGCTGTTTAAAACGACACAGCAAACAAAAACGGTTCACAATACTGTGGTCTAAATTCACACTGTCCTGAAGTATACTTTATCCCTGCTTTTGTCACAGAATTCATTCATGACTCTACATAAATTACTTAAAAACGCTGTTTCAATGTGAACACTAACTACATGCCTTTTATTTTAGGGGTGCCTCTCCCAAAATCTGAGTGCATGGCTTGCAAAAGCAGCATAGGCTTACCAGATATTCAATTTATTTGCACCTGTGTACTTGATATAAACCAGGACACTGAACCCAATACCCTGAAAAAAAATCAGATCCTACACCTGGACCAGATTTGGTCTCCATAGTTTTATCTTTCATTCTTCATGTGGAATGGGAGGATGATTATTTCCTTGTCTTAGGAGAGTTTTGTCAATTAAGGGGGGGCTTTGTCAAGTACCAAGATATTAAGGTGATAAGCACAGTAGAAGTCACAAGGAAATTTAGAATTCCATAGTCAAAGCAGAATTTGAACACAGATTTGAGTCATGCTCAGGAAATAAGTCTTGATGTCACACAACCAAAATAATGAGGTTAAGACCAAAATCCTTCATCTCTTTAATACCTTGAGTATAACAGGATTTTTTACACAACAAACAATATGTTATTGCTCAATAGAAAACTGTAGTTCAATCTAGATGTATGAAGAGGCTGAATTAAAGCTAACTCAAAAACTTCAGTTCTCCTTTTCTTCATTTGTGAGTGCTTCTGGAAATGACAACATTAGTATAGTTACTCTAACTGTAACTATCCACTTCTAACAGAAGAAAACTGATGCCACCACGTTATAATCTCAACACCTATGTGTGTTATAACCAGACGCAATGCTTTGCCGTTTGAGCTAATACATTAGCTGGATGCAAATTTCTGGATAAACTTGCGTGAGAAAGGGATAATCCGTGTTTTGCCTGGGGATGGCTGAACAGATGAGTAAAAAGCCTCACTCCTCTGTTTCCATGCATTATTCTCACACAGAAACTCCCCATCCCTTCTTCTCTGGCTTCTACCCTCCCGCCCCTGGTCCAGCAAGAACTACTCTTGCAAACTCACCCTTACTGGATGTCTACGCAGACTGCTAGTCACCTCCCGCACTTGTAAACCTCCCCCACAACCACTTTATCAATGGCACTCACGCCGTTCAACACAAGACCCAGAATGCACAACATCGCAGTTGCATAATCCCTTTACACAGGTATGTGCGTGCCTATGTGTATACATACACATACGTACATAAAAACCCCAGTGCTTTTACATACTTACTTACTCATTTATATACAAAAAAATTAAAACTCTTCCCCCCCATCACACATCTTTCCTTGAGCTAGCATGAGCATACCTACGGCAGCGCAGAGAACCAGACATGAGTACTAACTAGGTTAATGAGAAAAAATGCTTAAAAGGCTAGTGTGAATCTGTGGGTAACGCTCCATGCCACTTCATCCCACTGCTGTATAAACAACAGTGCCAGCATGAAGAGAAGATGGCACAGAAGGTGGCCACGAGCAGCACACCTAGTTTGGGGTTTTTTCCAGTGACAGCATCAGCCTATAGTAATAATAAATTTAAGGTGTTGATTTCAATCTAGAACACCAACATCTGCATAACTGTCCCTCTTCTCTCCCCAGACTTATCTATGACAATTGGGTTATGAAAACTTGAGATTCTTTCAAGTGTCTTCACTTAGTTACAGTCTTCTTCCCTTTACTCACTGGCTCCACTCCTCTGTTTTGTTCCCAACGAGCCTAGCCACTGCTCGTCCTTTCACCCCTCAATCAATGCAAGATTCAATCCCAGTTTCAACTGTGATGACATTGAGGCTCCCTGTGCTCCTCCTGTTTCCTGTGGGTATGAATAAGTGGCCCCCTTGCCAGTGTTAGGCCTAGGAGAGGTCCATCAGACCCCTGCAGAAGCAGGCTCACAGGCGCAATACACCTACCCACACTCAGCATCTTAAGGCTTCAGCTCCAGTGACTGCCCTGGCTACTGCAGATCTACTACAGATGGAGCCTTTGGGTGACCCTTCCAAAGCGAAAAAAAGTTTTACCAGGAACATGAAAGCTTCAGAAGGCTGCGGTTTTATTTTGTGGTTTTGTTCTGGTGGCAGTGGTTTCTAAAACTTCAGAGAAAAATTCATTAGCCGCCTATTTTGGGGACAGCCATCAACCTCCTTCAAAAACAGAAAGCCGGCAGGATTTTTCCTTTGTTAAGCACAGCCAAAACGTTTTCTGCCCTGGCTTAACTGGAAATGGCACAAACCCCTCGAGGGAACTTTTCCGGGCGGCTCCGCCAGCAGCCGCCGGAGCCCGGCGAGGGGAGGAGGGCGGCCGGCTACGTTTCAACCCCCTCTCCCCCCTTCGAGGGCCTCCCCGCCGGGCGCACCCCCACGCGAGACCCCTGCCCCACGCACACCCGCCGGGCAGCGCCGCGGCCCCGCTCCGGGCAGCCCCCTTCCCCTTCCCGGGCACTCCACGCGGGTCCCTGCCCGCCCTGGGGTGGGGGCAGCGCTGGTGCCTATGGCTACCCCCGTAGCTAGGCGAGGGGGAGCACCGCTGGCCGGCCCCGCTTCTCTCCCTGCGGCGCGGCTGCCCGCTCCCGGGACGCCCCTGCCCGGCCAGCTCTCCGCCACCGGCCGCGCTGCGCCCCACAGCCCGGCCCGGCCCGCGGGACGGGACAGGACGGGACGGGACGGGACGGGAGGCGCCGACTTCCTTCGCTGCTGCTCCGTACTCACCGCTGCCGCCCGACGCGAGGATCCGCCGGGAGACCGGTATGAGGGCGGCGGAGCTGGCTGAGAGCTGCCGGCCCCGCGCTGCCGCCGCCGCCGCCCCTCAACTCTCCGGTACGTGCCCGGCGGAGCAGGCGACGCCGCCGCGCATGCGCCGCGGGCGGCTCCCCGGAGCGGCCGCCAGGGGCCGCGAGCGGAGGGCGGCCGTGAGGCGGGGCGAGCCTGAGGGGGCGCGAGCCTGAGGGTCCGCCCAGCGTGAGGGGCCGCCCGTCCCACCGCCGCGGCTGTCGGTTTCCCCGCCGCCCCTCTCCTGTGCCCGGCCTGCGGCCCAGACCCTCTTCCGAGCTGGGTTTTGGGAGTCAGCCACCCCGGAGGGCAGGGTGATCCCTTCCGCCGCCCGCCTTGGGGGCTTTTCCCTCGCCCGGGGCCCAACAGACCTTGTTAAGGGGTGGGAAACGCGGGCGCGGCGGCAGTTACCTCACCGCTGCCCCAGGCCTTTGCAGTCCTAAAGTTTGTGTCAGTTTGTCCGTATAGGTGCATGCAGCCTTTTCTTGTGGTAGGGAAGTCATCCTCCCCCCCCCAGCAGTTGTGCCCTTTCATGGAGAGCTAAAAGTGACACAAAAACTTCGAATTTTCCCTTTCGTTGTGTCCCCAAGGGTGGCTGCATGGGACAGCGGGTCTTGTTTCCAAGGTCTGGCCCTTTGGGTGTGCTCAGATCTCACCCCCCCCACCCCCCGGTAGATGCATTTCAGGAACCCTAAAACCCTAATGTTCCACATTAAAAATTAAGGGTAGGTTGGGTTTTTTTGCACTGCCCAGGCTTGGTGCTAACTAACTTTTGGTCCTTCATCTGAAGCAGAAAGGTTTGTTTAGTACCTTTGGTTTTGCCTCTATGACTTTTAATGGTGCATACGGAAAGAGGATAAAGCTGCTCAGAAAATTCACAGCGAGTGAATAATCCCTACCTGACTTCAAAGGTGCCGTTGTTCAGTGGTGCAGTGGCCTGGTTATAAATGACTTAGGAACGATTCACAAAAATAACAGCTTGGCATGCCAGAAGAGAGATTGAGGTCTAAATGGTGTGGAGCGTAAAATGCCTTTTATTCCATGAAAATGGAAGTGAAGCTCCCTATAAATATGCAGTGTCTTTTGAAGTTTACGTTGCTACTGCCTTCATATTCAATGCTCTGTGGCTGCAATTTTTAGTGAATTACTATGCTGTATACCAGTACTTTTTAACTTTAATTTTATATTAATAGACAACTGACAATGAGCAGAAAAACAAATGAGGTAATAGTACAGTCAGAGACGTTTAGAGAACAGAAAGATGAGACAGTTTGCAATAGTTCAGACATGTCTCAGCTTCTTTAATGGATCTTGACCTATAATTAAAAGTTAATGATTTCATATATGTCAGCTGAGACCTGACACTAAGACCATCACGATTTAAACAAAAGAAATTACATTAATATGTCTGACAGTACTTTGACAGAATTATCTAGAAATTCAAATCCCTTGAATCGATAGGAGACAAAACACTTGTGCTCTTTGAAAGTTCGCTGAGGCCCTGACAACAAATGGTCATCAGTAAGTCCCATATAAATTTCATATGTAGCTGAATCAATCAGGGTCACAATCAAGTTTAAAGAGAGAGAAAATGATAAGGTAGTTGATAATCATGAATATTAGTATCATATGTAATATACCTTTCCTACTTCACAGTTTTCTCAGTTTCTGAGTCTAGTACCGTCCACTGGTGTTTTGTATGAGGTCTTCTAAACAAAACAGACTTCACTCCACAGAGGACAGTCTTCCCAGTGTTGTTGAACTGATAGTCAAAACTATTCTGCAGAATTAATTCCAGTTGGATATTAAAAAGTATTTCAATAAAGCCCTCTTATCCATTCATTCATGTCTGTGAAGGACAAAATCTGCATCAAAAAAAGAATGGTTCAACTAAACAAAATTTAATATTGTCTACATAATTAGATTTTCATTTATTTGCTTAAAGCATTGATTTTTATAAACTCAAGACTAAAGGTCAAAAAACAAAGTTGGGAGGAGGGAAGGGGCTTTGAAAACTATAAAATTGTATTATGTTCTCTATAATAAAACACCATGAGCAGTGTAACACTTACTCTTATGGCTGAAAGGCTGAGAAGGCAGAGACACACTGCACAAGTAAACACTGTGTATAGGGAGGAAAAAAAGAATGTCCCAAGTAATTTTCATGTTTGATTTTGTATTACATTTGTCACAGTAAGATGTATATTTAGTGAACATGGATTCTTATATGCTTATGATAGTTTTTGACATTTTCCACATGGAAAAGTTGTTGTAAACCCATTTTATCTCTTGAGAATTTTCACCTTTGTGAGTGATATACACTTTCAGCCATCTGCGCAGACAAAAGAGGTTATTCCTGAGTCATTTCTAAACTCCAGCAATCCCTGGTTGCAAAAACTACCTCGGGGTATGAACAATTTTCGTAAATTACAACAATCACCAGGCATTTGAGTTTGTCCTGAACACTAACCTACACTGATATAGTTTTGTTACTGGAAGAACATAAAATTGTTTTGAAGTTACTCTAAGTTGTTCCAATTGCCCCTTGTCTGCAGCCAAAGTAGTAAAATGTTTGCCAAGAGAACAGTGATGTGTTAAGGACTGCCCACGTGGCATGACAAAAAACATATGATTTTCAAATGCTGAGAGTCTGATGTTTCAAGGAATTCAAAACTGAAGATCTAAATATGAAATTTTATATGCAGTATTCACAGACTATTAGCTCAATTTCTCTTTTCCAAAAGAAAAGTTTCCTTTTTTGCATCCAGTAACAGTTGCATCAGTGAGAAAAACACTATTATTGCTTATGTTGATAATACTTTTTAGGACTAGAAAAACATCTTCAGTGCTATGAAGAAGGAATTTAGAGAAGACTCAAATACATTTAGAACAAAAGGTACCTTTTAAATTATGGTGTTGTAATTGCTTTTGAAATACAGATAACTATATTCTATTTACGGTTTGGTCTGAATCATCAGAACATCTTTTTTGAGTTGTAGACACATAATTCACTAATCTAATAATTTATTTATTTTCTGAAATGAAACTGTATTTTGTAATTTAATATACAGATACCGATTAGTTTTAAACACAATAAAAATAAAAGACAAGGCATTTTATGACTCAGCTGCAACTTTAAAAATATTTTACTAAGTAAATGATGGGAAAGGTACAAATTTTAGAAACTGTCTGTATCTTAGACTAGAATATTCTCCAGAATTATGGCCTCAAGTTTCTCCTAAAATAATACCGCTTGAAATTTCCATGGCATGAACAAAAAATAGTGGCAAGCTTCATTAGGTTGTTTGAGAGAGTAAGGTGCCTTCCTCGGGATGGTCTTATCTGACCTTTTGCATTTTCTTGTAGGTGATTGGGACCAATTTTCATGTAAAAGGCTGAATCTTTTTTCCTGCCTGCCACAGCCTGATGCAGGTACTGTTGATGCTATTGTCCCTGCTGGTAAGTGAGAGTGGGAATATCTAGTGGCTCGTTCTGGCCCTCTCACAAGACAGCAGTAGCAGAGGCAGTCCACTCTCCTCATCTCAGTCTCTTCCGTTCTACTATGTGAAGGCAGCAGCTGTTGTAGGGCCTCCTTCCTGTCCTTTCCCCGTAGTTGGCTGTAATCCGGAAATTGTCTGGCAAATTGCTGTTGTTAGAGAGAATGAAAGGCGGAAAGCAAGTGCTTGTGCAGAGGTATGTGGTGTGTGGCTGCAGCATTTGGAGTTTAGGATGTGTGTATGTCTGAGTCACGAAACTTGGATTTGGCTCCTAATCCCAATGCTGCCAAGGTTGGCCCATTCTGAATCTAGGGCTTAACATTTTCTTCAGTGTCTTGACACCTGATTCTAATGCCATGATGCCTAATGACAAAACACTTTCCAGGGGCCCCCCATTCTTTGTTATTCCCATCAACTAAGGCATCAGGTTGATTTCTTCCAAATACATAGCAGGCAAAATGGCAAACTGTCGTCCTTCTCAATGATGAGGTTAGAGGTGAGAGCTCCAGTGTCCACACACACCCCTGAAACTTGTTTGTGGCAAACTGCCCAGCTCTTCCATGCACCTCTAACATCACCCCCTTAGCATCTTGCAGACCTCTGGAAGTCTTGAAACAGGAGATGTGCACTGTGTGAAGAAAAGAGGAGGAGAAGTCAAAGGCAGGTGTGTAGGCAAGGCCTGAGAAAGAGCACCAGAGTTTTTAGCAGAATGAAAAGGAACCTGTTGCCACCATCTCCTGAAATATCTGTGGGAAGGGGCTGTTCAGCAACTTGTGTGGAAGCTCAGATTCGTTAGGAGGCAGGTGAATGTGAAAGTACAGCAAAAGTATGGTACTTGTAGTGAAAGGCTGAAATGTAGAAGACTGCAAAATAAGGAAAAATAGATTTCACAAATCTGTATCAAATGCAGCTAATCAGGATAGGCAAAAAGAGACAAGAAACTATGTTGTGGAGAAAGGAGAAGCTTTGACAATTGTTAAATTCATCTTTAAGGAACGAAGGAAACAATCTCCCTGCAGTTTGGCTGAACAATGGAGACAGGCATGCACCATTGTAGGTTGGGTCTCCAAGAGTTGTGAATTTGCAACTGCCTTTCTTTGGAAGGCAGGGAGTTTTTATGTAATAATTTACAAATGCTTGCCACATCCTGTTTGAATAAATAGCATTTGGCCATATCTGTTTAACTTAATAGCAGGTGGTTGGGAAATAACCAGGAAAGGCAATAGATGAAAAATTTCTTTATAAGGGCTAGGAGGCAATATTTACCTTAATAATTGGGCAGTACTTTCTTCCTTGATTCCAGACACATTGCAGAGTTTGTTTGTGAAGGCTTAGAGCCAAAAGCTGAAACGGGCAATGAAAAAGTTAAAAAAGACTCTGTGAACAGAGGACAAGAAATGTCACAGCCATGTTGGAAGAGAGCAAACTGTCATTGAGCCTTGCTGAAAGGAGTGGAGGCATAAAAGCAGACCAATCCTTAAGTAGAACTCATTGGGGAATCTTACAGTTATGTAGACTTTCTCCTCAGAAAAGAATCAGTTTTTAAGGATGTAGTTTAATAAAATTTAATATGGGAGAGGTATCTTGGTTCCAAGGTGGGATTTCCAGACAGAAAGAGACTCATTAGTATGAGTAATAGATGTACTGTTTAGGTAGTTTACTTGGATTTTTGAAAACAAATTCAAATCTCTGCTCTTCTACTTCCCATACATGAGGTGGGGAAACATTTGGGTCCTGCTTCTTGGAGATGTCTCACTTTATATAAAGTAATTAAGTATTCACTGGAACAGCAGTAGTAAACCCACCTGAAGGTCCTAACTTCCTGTTAAGCTGAATGACAGTTTTCATGAAAAAGTCGTAAACCTCAGTTTCTCCCTGACTTTTGTTGTGGAATGTAAATAATTTTGAAATGTTATGTCGTATCTGCTTTCATCTCTAAGAGTAAACAGTCATTTATTTTTAAAAAGATTGTCATAGGCTTGTAAGCCCAGGGTACCTTTAGGAGGCCCACTCCTAAATCCTGAAGAAAAGAGGTACAAAAGTGAGAATACAGCCAGACCATTCTGGGGTGAAATAATTATCATTATCATGCAGCCCAGGAGCAGGACAAGGAGTGGGAGAAACAAGAATTCCAGATGAAGGGAGATGAAAGTCCAAAACCTATCTCAGTAAAAGAACTGACAGGACTTTAAGAAATGGAAGGAAGCAGAGTTGTAGCTAGCACAATATCTGTGATACTGTACTGTTTTCTAGAAAAATATGGTATAGTATATACCCTAAATTTAGGCACAGTGTACACATATAAAGAACAAGTGCCTTACAAAGTCTTCCTTTTTTATGTGTATAATATGATACAAGTAAAGATACTTTTAAATACAGAACTTTCTTGAAACAAGAAAAGGGGATATGTATCAAGTATCATTTACTGCTAAGAATAGTGCAGGTTTATTATGGGTTCTGTCTTTCAAACTCACATATTAAGTTTTCCTGTTTATGCTGTGCATTGTGTTTGCACAGCTAAATTGTACCTCGCACTAAACCATTTCCCTGGATGTCACACTTTCACATAAATGTAACTGGTTTATTATCTCTTTGTCATCAAACAAAGCATGCAAAGGTAAAACTGAGAGGTTTCTGGATTGCTGTGTCGGACACAGATCCAGTATCCTCATTACTCAACATTTCCTGCTTGGTGACTTTTCCTCATCTCCTGACAAATGACAAATTTCAGCACGGAAAGGGCTAGTCTGATAACGAGAAAACAACACAGACTTTCCCTTCTCCTTTTATCCTTTGGTCTTGTTTTGCCATCTCATTTTGAAACTTCTGAGGGCACAAAGAAGCAATAATCGCTGCGGGGAATTGTACAGTATTTTCCAGTGTATTTCGCCATTTCTCCCCTCCAGTCCCTCTGCCTTGAGATCCTGGACTGGAGCAGAATTCCTCTTAGCCATGTAGGGCTACTTTAGCTTCTATTTAGGGCTTATTAAAGTTGCCTCTTAATCAGGCAGGGGAGTTGGTCTGTAATGGCAGCATTGATGAGTGATGTTCCCCAGGAGCTGAGTGTGTTGCCTTGTAATGACCCTTAACCCTGCTTCTGCACTGAAGCATTGCCTCGCAAAATCTTCAGATCAGCAGACAGGCTTCGCTAAGCAGTTGCTTGCTGCATTATGTGAATGTATACCACATTAATGAATTATACACTCTTGGGCTATTTTCAAGTGTGTTTAAATATCACTGTGTAATACATTAACTCGATTCAAATATTTTAGATTTTTTTGTAATCCTTTATTATTCCAGCACAGTGACATTGGAATGTTTAGTGTTCTGAATGACTGACCACTCACATCTAAATGGCTTTGTGCTTTCAGAAATTAATTTATGATTTGCTACACTCCCTTCCCAAACACTGACAGGATTTGATGTGTGTTCCAGTTGTATTGTGAATTGTTTGGAAAGCACAATTTTGCATCTGTGAGTGTACTCACCTGAATTGCTGTAGACCACACAACTGTGCTATTGATCAAAGCCAAATATTACAAAATAATTGCAAGTGTATTTCTGTTCAATAACCGGCAGTAAGGAGAGCAGGCTGCATGTAAATCCTATACCATTGTTTTTATAATGTATATTTTAGTTTGACTGGTGGCCTCCATGTGACCTATGAAAGTTATTTTTCTGATCCTGAGTATCCTATATATCTCATAATTCCTTCTGTGGTGTTGAAACAAATAAAGGGGAAAAGAAAAATAAACAAATAAAGGGAAATATAGGAAAACAAATCGGGTGCTTTAGCTGTGCAGTTCTTCCCTACACATTAGCAACCACAAACCCCCCAGCATTGTATGATATAAGTCTGCAAGTTAAGATAGTGGTAAACCTTGGAACTGAAGATTATGTGCCCAGATCCCTACTGTGGCAACAAAACAAGCAACTTTCTAGTCAGGGCTGCTGCGTAGCTTTGTTTTTCATTGCATAAGGATGTGAGAATATTCAGACTAACATCCTCAAAGAAAAACAAATAGCTGATGAAATAATACATTCTTAAGAGTCTGACAACTGTTAGGAGAATTCCAGTTCCTATATTTGTGGAAATAAGAATTTGGGATTCATACTGCTAGTCTCTACCCTGTGAGTTTGGATTACATTTCCATACTGTTAAGAAGAGAGGGAGAACAGGAAATAGATGACTGAAGTTTCATTTTATAACACCATACAAAGCTTTTAAAAGTCCATTTGATGTAAAAAATAAATAAGCAACTATGTTTAACAGGGCTGTTCTAGCAATCTCAGCAGCCCTGTAACATCACAAGCAACTCAGATTTCTTTTCTGTGGTTTATAGTGTCTCTCCAGAACATCTAAACAGAATTGCATCCTTGCAATGCATTTTTTTCTTAAACTCTGTTATGCTGTTTGTAATATATATTTGATACACACATTTAGCAACAAGGCAAGCATACAAAAAGAGCAAATATCCCAAGTATAAAATCCAACATAAATTTAAATGACTGGAAATTGACTTATTTAGCACTTTGTTACTTCAGGCTGTCAGAATTCCACTGACGTGATCTTATAAGATGCAGCACTGCGTGCCTTCTGATTGTTAACAAAAGCCTAAGGAAAATTATATTTATTCTGTACAGTCCTCCAAGTACGTAAGTCTTGAATTCACCCACAACTCAATGGTGGCAAAATCCTCTGTTGTGCTATAGTTCTGCTAAATGAGAGACCTTATTAGAAGACCCCACTTCTATCCTGGGCAAAATAATAGGTCTCTTGGGATGAGTGACTGATTGATAGACCAGATGGGTGTCTTGTCATTCAGAGGGACCTTGACAGGCTAGAGGGAAGGGCCAACACAAGTCTCATGATGTCCTGCCCCTGAGGAGGAATAACACCATACAACCAACCTGCTGGAAAGCATTTTGGCAGAAAAGGACCTGGAAGTCCTGGTGAACGCCAAGCTGACCATGCCATGTGCCGTGTGAGGGAGGTGATCCTTCCCCTCAGGTCGACCCTATGACACCCATTTGGAGTGCTGGGTCCAGCTCTATTCTCCACAATATGAGGGAGACATGAACTTACTGGAGAGAGTCCAGCGGAGGCCATGAAGATGGTGAAGGATTGGAGCATCTGTCATATGTGGAGAGATTGAGAGAGCTGGGGCTGCTCAGCCCGGAGAAGGAAATGCTCAGGGGAATCTTATCTATGTGTATAAATATCTGATGGGATGTTTATCCCATAGAAGGTAAAGCCAGGCTCTTCTTAGTGGTGCCCAGTGACAGGACAAGAGGCAATGGCACAAACTGAAATACAGAAAATTCCATTTAAATATAAGAGAAAATGTTTTTCATGGTGAGGGTTGTCTAACACTGGCACAGGCTGCCCAGAGAGGCTGTGGAGTCCATCCTCGGCGATACTCAAAACCTGACTGGGCATGGCCTTGAGCAACCTGCTCTGAGTAGAGGTTTGGACTGGAGGATATCCAGTGACACCTTCTTGCCTCATCTGGTTTGTGCTTCTGTCTCCAGACCAGAACTCCATGTAAATGAGGGTTTTGCAGGGGCAAAGACTATAGCAGTGGGTCTGAAACATAGGACTGGGCCAGGTCTTGTGTTTTGAACCAAATTGTACATGTTTTGATTAAATGAGGAGAGATATGAGAAACTCCGTGCATGTAGAACAGGTCTAGCTGCAATACAAGGGTGGTGGCCTGATTTACAATACCAGGATGCAGCAAGCAAATGCCACCAGGTGAGGACCAGGGAGCAGTGGGTAACAGGGGGGATAGAAAACACCCCCAGAGGCCTTCTGGAGCAGGGTAGAAGCCACCGATGAGACTTCCTGATGCTTGTTCTTGCCTCCCCATGGCTTTCTCTACCACCATCAGCTCAGAGCTGGCCCCCACTGCCGGTGCAGGTGCTGCAGGGCACTGGGGCACTCCAGGCCCTGACATCTCAATTTTGCCCACACTGGATTCACTCTCCAGTTTAAATCAGCAATTTTTTCACAGCTATCTATGGCTAACCTAACTGATTAGTTGAAAAGGAGCGATGTTAGAAACGGTGTGACTATTAGCATTGGGAAAGACAGCAAGCAGAGGACCCCCTGGTGAAGCACTAACTCCTTGTGTTACTGAGTAAGTGTGTTAGCGAATGAGAGGCTTTCAGGTGACTGCACCCAAGCCTGCGTGAAATCACAAAGTTTGAGCTTCTGTATCAGCATCAGTGATGTAAACATTTGCCTTCGGCTCTGAGGCTTATCCTTCTTAGCATTGCAAAGAGTTAGTGGCTTGCATGTGTTCATTCACAGTTTATTTTGAAATGTCTTAACTATTGTTTCTGGATATCTGAGGAGATTGTAGGATAACACTGGAGGATTATTGCTGTTTGGGTAATGCTAGCTTGTTTCTACACGGCTAACAGCCATATTAGCAAATAATTGATATGTGGTCAGAAGCAGGAGCAAAAGTGGACTTAATCTTCAAGCTAATTTTTGGTAAAGATACACCCTTCTCATCTTGCTTTAACTTTGTAATATTCAACAACCCTGAGAAAGGTCATATTATTCTTTTGTAACTCATAACCACGTTGGAGCTGGATCCAATGGTGAGAGCTTAAGCATTCCACAGTTTGCAACTCCATGGCTGAAAGAAGAGTGGTAAGAAGTCATCTTAACAAAATCAGGAGCTCTTAAAGAGAAGAAAAAGGAATACAGAAATAGGAAATTGTGTCAGATGAGTGAAGATGAGTATGAAAAAATGGGGTGGGTGTGAGGGATCTAATCAGAAAGATTATAGAACAGCAACATGCAGAGAGAGTGCAAACAAAAAGGGTGACAAGAAGTCATTCTATAATCATGTTAACGATTAGAGGAAGACCTAGGAATGGTCTTTCTACCACTTAATGAAGTGGCAGAGCAAGAGAGGTGTAGAGAGCAGTTATCAATATCTCACTGTCAGACGAGCTTCTGGTAGATTTGTCTGTAGTCCTGGTCCATTCAGTGAGTGATAAAATGGAAAATATGCTTATTACAATGTCAGATAATATGTGGAGAAATGGCCAGTATGCTTGAGGACAGGATTAGAATGAACAGTAATCTTGATAAACTGAAAAAATAGAGGATGAGATTCTATAGAAACAAATGAAAAGTAGAATACTTGGGCAGGAATAATCACCTGCACAAATATGGTATGGTATATCAGTTCTCCAGGGGAGGATCTAGGGAGGGATCATGATGCAGTAGATCACAAGCTGCATGTGAAGCTAAACTGAAATTCGTGTTGGGACTTACAAACAGTAATAGATTGAAGGACATAAAAAGTCACTTTTCCATTCTGCTTATCACTGTTAAGGCCTCTGCTGGAGTACCATATCCAGGTTCTCAAGAAAAAAATGTAGGACAGTTGGAGAGAGTTTAAAGGAGACCAGTGAAAGTGATCAGACATCTAAGAAGCATGGCTTACCAGGAAAGACTGAAAGAGCTGTGATTGCTTAGTCTACAGTGGAGAAAACTGAAGGCAGACATGACAGCAATCATGAAATACATAGAGGCTTTTCTGAAGAAAAAGGGAATAGTCAATTTTTCAGGTCCTTGGTGGACAGGGAGAGGAGCAAAAGAGATTTCTGTTGGGTATTGGGAAAGTCTTTCTCACGGTAAGCTTAACAAAACAGTGACATTCATCGCCTGGATAGCTTGCAGTCTCCGTAATGGGTTCTTAAAAAGTAGACAGACACATGTCAGGAATGGCAGTATCATTGATCCTGAACTGAGGCAGGAGGATTATGATTACTAGATGCTTTCTTGAAGTCTTATTGAGTTCTTAGAAGTTTCTACCAATAAACCTCAAAGCACTTTTTGCAAGAGATACTATATTTAAATAATACGTTTATGATTAAAGAATTCCATTTATTCCCAGTCCACAGGAATTTAAAAATTATTTACAACTTTAAAACATACTAGGCTCCTGTATCCTGGCAAATCTCCAGTAACCCAACTGACTGCCACAGATCTATCAACAACCTGTGATTTCAGTTGCTACGCAATAAAAACTTACTGTTGTTCTTAACCTATAGCATTCTTTTAAGCTGGGTGTTTGGCTGTCAAGTGCTGGTATAAGTTTCTCACATAGATCAGGATTTTAGATTACTGGGTGAGGAAATTTTGGTTCCACATATATTCATCCTATGTATCTGTCATCAGGTGGTTCCGTCCCTCCCTGCTGGCAGGTCTGGCCGGAGTTGAAGCTTTGCATAAGGCAGTCTGCAGTAAAATGCAACACCAAACAACCAACATCGTGCTGATCCTTTGAGTTTTGAGTTTAGCACTAAGGCATCACCCGTGCCTACTCTGCAGACAAAAAATGTGTTCTGAGATATATGCCATGATCTTTTGACAACAGAAATACCAAAGAAACATTACTTTCTTGAAAAACAAGCAAACAAAAAGAAAATAACAATGGCTGAAGGTCTCATTTAATGAAAAATAGGGTTTATACATAATGCCACAAAGAGAAAACAGCACATTACCTGAGATCTGTGTATGGTCTTTCTCAAATATTTCCAGATACTTCCTTTCTTCTGCTAAGAAAAAGAAAAGCTGATAATTCACACTGAAATAATTTATCATTCAAACCTCTCCTCGTAATATGATATTTCTTTTTCTTATTTATTTGCCAGAAAATACTAGGATTTCACCTGCTTATGGCAACAGATACATTTCCATTGCTTGGGAGAGCCAAGAGAATCTTTAGTGGTTTATCTTTCCTTTTCCCTTTACGTGGTGTCTAGAAGTCTCGTGCCCATAAGGATCTCTCCATTTAAATTTTATTTGGTCTCTGTTTTATTAAATAGAATGCCGACCTACATCTGATTGGCAGGACAAATTCCTTAGAACAAAGGTGATGATTATCCCTGAAATGTCTGCTTACCTGTTAGAAGAGAGGGCTTACAAACTGATTGAAGACAACCTCATCACTCTCTTTAATGCCACTGTATCTTGTAGTGAGGTGTTAAGAGAAGGATGGGGGAAAAAACCAGAGATACATGATAAAGCCATGTGATATTATGTCTTTAGCTATTGTTGTGTACAGTCCTGATGAATTAGATAGCCAGTTAACTTTATGAACAGCTCCTGTGGGCAGTGCACTGTATTTTGTAGTAGATACTTTCTGTTTGTTGGCTCTGAACTTCCCTGAACAGCCTTCTGCCAAGAACTGGACTTCGTGGACCTAGAGCATTTCCACCAGCAGCCTTCAAAGGAACAGCTCCATTTTCCCAGCCCTTTGCTGTTACATATCATTCCCTCAGTGCAACTTTGGTGGTTTACTGTAGCACTTTTCTTATCTGTTGTAGTGCCAAGTGAAACAAGTTTATATAAACATTCAGTGGCAGTTTTGTGCTAACACATTTTATTTTGCTTTCCAGCCCTCTAGCAGTATGTACATCGTCAACAGTTACATCTCAGCTGTGAGTTGGCCCTTTCAAACTCAGAGCTAGTAAAATATCAGACTTTTATAACAAAAAGTGAAGTATTATCTTGCTCTTCAAATGTGTTAGTAATAGTATTTTATCCAAAGTATTTGATAAACAACATCTGTTGTTTCCCCAAGGAAAAATGTCATGAAATTTGTACTGTCATACAATCAGTTACTGTAACCAGACTTAATACCTAAGGAGACAGGAGGAAGGCTTTTAAAAGGAAAACAGTTTAAACTAGTGTTTCAGGCAAACCAGGGAGATAAAAAAATGTATTTTTCTTCCTGATACTTAAGATCTTACCAAATTCACTATATCAAAATGAAAATCGTAATTTTATCATACAGTGTAATTTTTGCTAACACAACACTCTGAATATGTTCTTGAAATCTGTTTTAAAATGGTGAATGATCAATAAAATGTATAGCTGCTTTCATTTTTAGAATTTGTTTAAAAAGTCTGAATCAGGCCAAGTAAGCAGATATTTGAATGCTTCCACAGTTGCATTTATATAACCTTATGCCCAATTTGTCAGCAATAATGCAACATATGGGGACAAATTCAGATTTGGCTGGAAAAGAAACATTTTTGTATTGCTGTCTGAAGTGGTGTATTTTGGATCTCCATTAAGCAAACAGATATTGTAAAAATAAATTCAATTTCCTGATTTCATATTCAATTATCATGTTAAAAATAGTTCTTATTACTATTGTGTTGTATTGTTTTCCAGCATATGCTGATTATTAAATACAGGATTTAAAATATACAGATAGGAAGTAATTTGTTTTGCAGCTGAATAGTGATTCAAACTCAATGAATCTGCTCTTAGGTTTGATTCTTTCCAAATATGAGAAATTCATGAGAACATTTGTATTAGCTGTTTAAGATAATATAAAACAACTTTGGTTTCTTCTGGGAACTCTCTATAAATTTATACCCTAGTTGCATTTGGCTAACTATTTCAGTTCAAGTCCTGCAAATCATTAGTTCTGAAAACTATCAGGTTATTCAAGAAAAAAAATTTGGTTACAGATGGCTTCTAAAGTTATTGCAATGCCAGATGTTAACAGTATTTTCTTCCATTATTTATCCTTACGTTCACTTTGTGCCATGCAATGAATATAAAGAAAATGATCTGTTTCTTCTCAACTTGTCTTCAGGCTTTACACACACACACACACACACAAGACAGAAAGTTGCTGGTTTTAATTGAATTTATATATGCATCACAGAAAAATGTTAATCTTTTCTATTGGTCTCAGGGTGTGCAAGTGTTTGTTCTTAAAATGTTTAGAACTTAAATTTTGGCTCGAAACTGATCTCACAGTGTTCCTTAAAATCTCTAGATCAAAGGTGCTTTGGAAAATACCTGTCTAATAATACCAAAAGACCAATGCTTTCAAACTTTAAGACTTAAATTAAAGGTTCGGTTCCACGTACAGCTGAGCTGATTACATGCTGGGACTGAAAGGAGGAGAGCTTCCTTCACCTTTTCGTCTTCCAGTTCCCTGTCTCTCCAGTTCTCTCTTACATCATCCTGCTCTCTCCATCTTCTTTCCTCCAGGCCTTCCCTAGTTCTGACCATCTGGTCCATCCTCCCCTGCCTCATTCCAGCTCTGATGCTCCTCAGGACCTCACCCATAGTAGCAGAAATGAGTTTTTATTGACTCACCTTGTGGAAATGAACTCTGAGGTACATCAGCATCGATGGACTTAGGAGACACACAAGTGGCAAAGGTTTTGGGAGTATTGTGTCACCAGTAGTCGCCCACAAAAATGACTTTAACCTAGAGGTCAGGTATCCTACTGACAGAAAGTCCTTGAATGTTTCTGAGTTCAAACATAGAGTTGTGGTTTTCTGCACTTCATAATATAGAGAAAAACAAAAGCAACAGTCTGCTTGCATCTCTGTTTTGTCACTTAGCGTCTCTGTTTTTGTCACTTAACAGCATGGCAATTTCAAAGAAATAATGCTAATCAGTGTCCAGCACTGTCTAATGAAATTCTTTTCAGCATGAGCATTTTTACACTCCATTGGCCTTTGTGGATGGCTTCCTGTAAAACAAAGATGGTGCATTCAGTACAAAATCTAATAAATGGGGAAGAACAATTAAAAGGTTTTGTTCTCCCTATTACAATGTGCCTGGCAACTAAGGACAGGACAAATTTGATTGCAACAAGAAAGTCCTAATGGGTTTGCCAAGATGCTATCCCCAGCATGTCTCCCTAATGAGGCTGAGAGACTGTGATTGGGGGTGGTATTATATTTATTCTACACACACAGAAACATTAGCAACCCTTTGGAAAGATTAAGATCCTTTCTAGCAGTATTAATGGATGAAAAATGAAGATTTTATTTTTTTCACAAAGAAAACAAATTAAGAAACAAACACAGGAACATTTGGTTCAAATCAACACCAGCAGTTTTCCATCCAAGAGGATTTTTGCTTATTTTTATTCTTTTACCATTTAAAAACTAGACCAATTTATTTTTTCTTTTAAACTGATGCCCTGAGCAGCAACCTTACTCAGCACAACAAGATCCCACAGTAAGTCTTTTAGAAATGATAAATAATGTTAATGAAAAGAGTCATCCCTTCCCTCTACCTAAAGGAGCCTAAACATGCCAAAATACCTGATAATCAACCACACCTTCAACTAGTTTTGGTTAAGGCAATTCAGAAGATAATGTATTATGTTTTCAAATATCATAAGGGGTTTGTTTGCCTTATGGTTAGCAAGCATTTAAACATTTAGATTTTTAGGCTTTACAAGAATCAGAATCTGGCTTCTCACCCTTTTCTTAACTGGAGGCCATGCTTCTTAGGAAACAAATGCAATATAATCTTTAATAATTACAGAAAATGGTAAGAAAGTCATTCTTTCAAAATCAGTGGCTAACTTATACATGAGTACGGTAGTATCTGAAACCTATCACTGTCAGCAAGGTGTTTTTCAGGCCACTGGAAGGTGCTGTCAGTGAGCAGCAAGGGTCGGGTTCTCCCCCAGGGACAGGCAGCCAGGAGGTGAGGGCAGTGATGTGACCAAGCAGGGCAGGGATGCGGGAAGCTGGGGACCAGTGAGCTTGCAACATCCCTGGGGCAGGGACTGGTGGCCCCAGGCTGGGCTGAAATGGGCCTCCCAGTCCATGAGAAGGGTTGGGGGAGGCCCTGGGGGTGCTAGGCAGGGCCAGTAAAACTTATTCATGCACTCAGGGCCTTTACAGATATCTATGGGCCTTCCTTTGACGGCCAGAGACATCCTTTCACAGTTGTGTTAGCTGCCTTGAACAGAGTTCAAGGTCCACATTGACATGGGAGAAAGCTACTTTTTTCCTCACGTGTTGTGAGATAGAGTTGGAGGAAATCACTGGCATGGGAAAACTTCTACAGCTTGTACTGTGTCTGTTCTACAGATAAAGTATAAGTTCATTTTTTCGGTATTACATTAAATACAAAATGCATTGTGGAGGTTGAGCAAAAAATCTGAAGTCACTTGCTACCAGTGAATCTTTCTGTCATAATGTGAGCATATTACATGTCTTTTGTACTGTTCGATGTGGACTAAATAACAATCAGTGGTGTATTGAGGATTTGTTTTTTCAAGAATGTAATTGATCAGCAGTAACAGATGCTGGGAAAGGGTTTTTCCTAAGGTAGCACAGCTCCAGGAGCAGGAATAATGCAGCACCCAATTCCAATGTAGGTATAAATGAACAAAGGTTAAAAAGAACACTATTCAGAAGAAGAAATCTTCTTTAATGGATTTATAAGCTTAAATATATTTTGTGAATGATCACATATAGTTGTCATCAGAAAGTAAATGTGCTCAGCAGTACCTACACAGGAACAGTTAGAGGAATGCTGCTGAGATCAGATTGTCAAGATCCCAGAAGTCAGGAATGGCGGAAGTCTTTGTAATCTCAGTTGATGGCCTCTTTTGCTTGTGTTATAAGATAGTCTTTAGTTGTTATAGCCTCACCATTCCATTCAATTTGCAGAATAAGCAAGGCTTATCTAAAGTGAGATTCATCCTGCTTTTCCATAACTATTTACAAATTAGACATCTAGTCTAGACTAGTTCCTTCTCTTTGCTCTAGCCTCTGGCTGCACACCAAAGCAAGGAGAGCAGAAGATACAAAGTCTGAAATATAGTCTCCCATAAGTGGCACACATACAGTTTGGTCAGTCTGAGGAGCTGCAAGTGGTGACATTAGACTTTTTATGGATTGTAGTTAGTTTTCTAATGAGGCTTTACCAGTATGTGCAACCTGAGATTATTTTTTTCTTACTGGTCAGTTGTCAGCTTTTCACTAGGTTGCAAAAGACTCTTCCCTGACAAAGAATTAACCCCTAAACAAAGGTCAAGCTCCTGCACTAAAATCTAGATAAAACAGTATGTTCAATGAAAAGGCTGACAGGACTGTATTTTAACATGGGTAAAACAGTGTGATTCCCTAGCTTTATTCTCAGAAATGTCTGAATTGTTAGAGTTGAAACTTTTCAAAGAAAAAGCATTGTGCAAACACCAGATATGGGAAAATTTCCTTGTAAGTAATTGAATTTTGCATAATTTTAAGCCCTCAAAACCAAGGCCTTTTAATAGCACATGTGGCCCCATCTGTAACAGAATTTATTCCAGCTGCTTGTATTGTGATGAATCCCCAAATATGCAAAGGATTACCCAGCTGTCTGGCAGACCCCCCTGATTTTCATTATGTCCTGAACATTCAAAGTATTTTGAGAAAGTTTCAGTGAGCACCCTGTTCTCCAGAGATTTAAACAACTCTACAGTCTTTTACAGGCAGGTATGAACTCACTCTCATCACATTCTAAGTCAACTGGGAGCCACGCTGATGTTTTAGCACACTGTTGAGCCCAAGCTGATGTACTCTCACAGGGTTTATTAGCTTTACCCCTTGACAACAGCTTTACATAGCTTCTAGCTTGGAGATGGCTTGTATCCAGTCTCTCAGGACCACGTCTGCCTGCAGAATCCATGTAGAGGTGCCCGTGGGAAAGGAGTTTAAGAAGTGCTGCCTATCTTGTACACAGGGGAGGCTGCTGAGATGGTGCTTATAATGTGAATAGTAAACTTGCTTACAGCTGTGAGATTTCTCTTTGGCAGCTTAGAGGGAACTGACTGCAATCATAAATGCACACTGTGCAAATGGTACTGTATTAACTCATTATAATGGTTTCTATTTTGTTACTATCCGGCACTGTTATGCACACTGCACAGAAACTAGATTATCAGGAAGAGTGAAAACCTGCCATGGGACAGCTATGTCCCGTTACATCCGACAAACTAAATAACTTGCAATGGCTTTCAGAGCATGTATTATTTATTATCAGTCATACAGTCTCCCTCAGCTGTTTTTCAGATTTGACCTGCACTGCGGAGTTTTGCCAGCAGAGTTATTTCAGCTGCAAGTGTGAAAGTAATCGTACTCCCTTGCTGATAGAGCCGTGCTGCAGAAGAGAGCTTTTGTTGGCTTGATTAATGTTGCAGGGGAAAAAACCATAACCAACTTGACAGAAAACCCCTCTTCAATGAATGCACACTGCATCTTCACCAGGCTGCTGTGCCAGAATAGCTGTGCTCAAACTGGGGTGTCAACAGAGGCTCTGTAGGAGAGATGTGCTCTCAGAGATAAACAGTCTTTAAAAAGCAGCCAAAATGGAACCTACATGTAAAAGGAGGAATAATAATTTTGCTTATTATGCATCACAGAGAGGGTTACACATTATGTGAAATCCTGGATGTGTCGAATTCAATAGCAAAGGCCCTGTTCTTGTAGGCATAGAACTAAATGCAGGATTCAGGCTGAAATTTATTCTTTGGCTCAGGCAGTCCCCATAGAACTAACCTGTTTATCTCTTCACATTGCATCTTTTTTGTTTTCCAAAGGACTCCTAGTATTTAATTCTTTAATATATTGAACTATAACATTTATTCTTCATTTCTGCTTATTGGAATGCCAATATGCTCTCTTTCCTTATTGTTGCTTTATTAATGCATTGTTTTATCGAGGTAATGGAAATCGTTAGCACAAGAAAAATACCCATGGAGAACTGTGAGCTTGTAGGGATTAATCATCTTTCTTATCCTTTTGAGAGTTTGTTTTTAATTCAGGGAAATCTCTTAGGCTAAATGGAGTGGGGGAATAGAGGGAAGGTCAGATGAAGCCGGAAAATAAAACAATCACTCAAAGAAGAGCATTGCTCTGCGCAGTGAACACAAAGATAACAGCCTGAACAGAGCAGAGGTGTGGAATATGTTTTGCACATAACTACCCACCAGGTCCAGGCTGCAGCTTATTGCAATACACTGCACTGTTGTCTTCATTAAAATTACTTGATTTCCTGAGATGTATAAGTTGCGCTTGTCTTCCCCCTGGTGCCACATATAAAGGCTTCCTTCATCAGTGGTGCTAGTCTTCTGTGCATGTCAAGTCAGTGTTTAATGCCGTCAGGTAGTCCCAGGGTACTCCTCGTGTTGCTTGAAGGCCTCGGCGCTAAACCTTAAAGTGATTAAAAAATCAAGACCAATCTGTATTAAAGGCTGAATTTCAGTCTATGAACTACTAAGGCAGCTGATCTCTTGGGATGGTGCACTTTACAATTCAGAAGGTAAAGCACACAGAGCTGGGAGATTGGACAATCTCAGGATCACACACAATTTTTCTTCCTGAGGGAGCCTCTTCACATGCCTATCTCCTGGCTAACCCAGTCCTCAATTTTGTAGTCAAAATAATAATAGTAACAAAAATCCAAAGGATAGATATATATACTGAAACCTGAGGGAGATCAGATATTTCATGAAACCCACTAAGGTCTTCATTGCTGGAAATCTGGGTTACAAGTAAAAGTTGCGTAGCTATGACAGTGATGGGTAGGATTTTTAACCCCCCTGTAACCTGATATGAGTTAGGAATAATGATGACAGTATTTTGTGACTTTTATTATATTTCTATGAAGTAGGAATGGTACAGTGTTAATTGCTTATGGGTTTGTCTGTTATATTTATAATGGTGTCATACAGATAATTGCACTCTGCTAACTGGGTGAGTAACATATCTCAGGGTGGTAAAGGATGAGTAGGACTGAATACAGAAGTCCCAGTTTTGAACACTGGTCTTTCATCAGAGACCATCAAAGGTCATTTATGTGCCTCACTGTACTTCATCTGTCATCTGTCATTTGAATAGTATCCTTTAAATTTTTACAAATGTATTGCCAAGGATCACTGACTAGGAAAAAAAGTAAACTTCATATCTGTACAATAGTTCATTAGAGGAAAATATTCAAAATCCAATTCATTATATTAATTTCTTCTTAAAAATGTTAAAAGCTATATCTTTTGAAACTAAGAAACTGTTATTTGGATTTGAACAGAGATTTGAGAAAAACAAGCAAGTGCGATACGTAAACTCATAGGCTAGTCAAATGCAAAGGTAGGTGGATGCCACCTAATATAGTAATTCTGTAGTCATAATTAAATCATACAAATTAAAGTTAATAACAACAACCACAACTGCTTTCCACCCTACAAATTTTCTCCAGAAATTACAGAGGCATAATTAAGCTAACATAACTGTACTAATATAACTGTCTATATAGATGCATATTCCAGTATGAGAGTGGCTTTTTCTGGTCTAGCTGAAATAATTTCTGAAGGAATTAATGCCAAAAGTGGAAAAAAGAACTCTTATAATGAGGTGAAAGTGTCCACATATGAATTTGTATTAATGCCATTGTAGCACTTTAGAATCACAGCTTACCTTTTATTGCCATAATTTTCCATGTGAACAATCTGTAATCTTCTGTCAAATGCCAGTAGCATTAACACAATCTGAGTTCAGTCTTGCATGAGGGTCCTATTCTAAAATAAATTCAGCTGTGTTTCAAGCTGTTCTCTGCATTTCCATTCTTTTTTCTGGTTCTGGGAAACTATGCTAAAAGCTGACTAGTCACATTTTTCTGACTTGCACTGCTGACATGTAAGTTCTTTTAGAACTTAGAGTATTTTTTACCCTCTATTACAGTGTTTCATTCTTCTTCAAGTGAAAATGTGTATTTACACGTAGTGTTTCTAAAATGGTCTTGCCATTTGTATAAATACTGCTCTGTGTATACAAGAATATTAAGTTGCTTAAACAAACACATAAAAGTGTATTACTTGATCTAGGAGAAAAGCATTTGTGATCCTGGTGTAATGTTGGTTTCTCTGTGTTGATGAGGACACATACTGGTTAAAGTAAGTGAATCTGCATGTGCGTTTTAGCAATACTATGACTCCATAATAATCCTGGTTTGCTTTTGGGAAGACTTGAGGGATATGCATTTCAGGTATGGTTGTGGAGTAAATGTCATCTCATATTTGCAGACAGCTGCAACACGTGCCAGCAGAGCTGTTCATGCACAGGCCATATTCATTCTTCATGTCACCAGAGCATCAAGCAAAGGCAGCAGTGGTGCCTCCCAAGGAGCACGTGTGTAATTCCTCCCTTCTCAACACTTCATTAGTTGCCATCGTACTTTTAGATGTGATGCTTCATCAACTCTATCAAGATACCAGTAACCATAAAAAAGAAGTCTCTCTATATCTTTTCTTTCCCAGCTGCACGAGTCAGTGCAATGTGGATCAGATTATTGACCTCTTCACTCTTGGGATACTAGAAGGATGATTTTCATAGCTGCCTTGTTGAGTCCCAGGACCCAAGTCCCTGAAGGGTCTTGAGAATCCTTTCAGACTCTGGACTATGTCTCCTAAAAATAGCTGGAAGATGGCTTTTCCTTTATTTTCCTGTCAGTTGCTTTTCCAGATGTCTGGCAGCCTTGACAGTTGATGCAGGAATATTGCCTATTGCACACACGCCGTACAGCTGCTCTGCAAAGGCGTGCTCGCGTGCACAGCCAGCCTGCCCTACCTCACTCGATGTGCCAGCAGCGTGCTCATCACGTACGCACGTCAGCTGTGCGAAACCACAGAGGCCCTCAGCCAGCATTGCTCAGGGCCCCCAGTTCCCTCTGACAGCCTCCAGCAGGATCTCTTAGCCACGCTTTTTCTAATTGAAGGCAAATCGCGTTTGGACCCAGTAGTTCCAGCATGCCTTTCCATCCGCTTCAGGGACTCGTGTACTCGTACAAGTAGTTTTGCTGTAATTGCAATGCTGTGATGTACAGCCCCGAGAGGAGTGTGGGCAGTATCGAGCTGGGGCAGGTACTGATGATACCATACAGCGTCTGGCTGGCTTACTCAGCCCTGCCAAAGGTTGCCACCCTGTTGCAAATGTGGCAGAAGTAAGCAAGCGCTTCTTAGCTCCTTCCCTTAGCAGCCTGGTGTCGTGGCTCAAGCCCGTCTTTGTTGATAGCTTAAGGATTTGCTCTGGAGGAGTTGAAGTACGTGCACACACCGCAGTCTGCCAACTCTTCTCTGAGGAAAATAGCCTCTGGCAGAAGAGAAGAGGCAGTTTTGAGACAGACATTATTGTAAAGTGCTTTGGCAGGGCTCCCTACAGCTCTTCTGTTAAAGCCCTCTGTGGTACTGACGTGGAGAGCGGTCCTACCGACTTCTGTGGGAAAGAGAATAAAGTCCCATTTTATGTGCAATGACAGTACATCTTTCTGATGCAAAACCCACCTTCCTAGGTGTACTGGGAAAACATAGTCATTGTGGACACCGAGTTTCAGTGATGAAAGCTAGGGCTGACTCATTATTTCATTATTTATCTCATTATTCTGTGAATAATGAAAGCCAGATTTGAGACTATAGGGAAAAAAGGAATAACCTGGCTTATTTTAAAGTTACAGAGTGTTACTGTAATGCCTCAGAGAGAAGAACATAGTTTTGGCCCTTTTGTAGTTTCAGATAATTTATTCTTCCTTAATTACATAATTTGCTAAAACTCATAATGAAGTGATAAAGCAAATTTAATTTTTTACTGATACGAGTGGTAGAGGTGAAAGTAATTTCCAGTTACCGCAGCAAAGCACCAGTATCTATTTAGAGAAATAAATTGATTTAGATGCTGTAAAAAGTGGCAGCACAAAGTTGAAACATTACCCATACTGTTAAATAATTTAGCGAGTCATTTCTGTCTCACTTGAGTATATCTGACTTGCTGCACTTCAGGATTTGTATTTGTAGGCCTTTGATCTCCCTGAGCTGACTACCTTTTACATCCTTCCCATGAAACTCAAAGGAACGTCTCTGAAATGAAGGCTGTGCCTTAAAATGCTTCTGTTTCTTTTTCCTATTCACTTCAGATCCAAAGGGTCAAGGCCATTCAGAAGTGCGAAACATTTTTTTCACTGACCATAATATTATTCTGGGCAGCTCCTCCTCCTCCTGGAGGAAGGGCTGTTTTTTCTCTGGGTGAGATTTCCAATGGTTCAGTGGATGTCTCACAGCAATAGTGATATCTGGCAGTGAGTTTCTCTGAGAAAGCTTCACTTGACTGCGGTGAAAGAGGGAGCTGGTCCCCTAGCTGCTGTCTGTTTACAGGCAATAGCTAATTTTAACTATGATGTAAGTGAAATCCTGTGTTGGATCCAATATAGTCAGGATGAGTTACCTAATTTCTTAATCACATGTCTATTTTGAACTCCAGTGTGGCAGTTAAAGATAAATGAATAATCTCTGGACTTGATGGTTACCTTGGGACCAGTGGTGTTATTATACTCAACATGAACAAACCATGGGCAGTTCCATTCAGCGTTATATATTCACTTAATATAGATAGATAGATATGCTTCAAATAGCAAATTAATTTACTGATTTGAGAACATTTCTGAGATAAACTAGGTTAAGACAAAAAATAACCCTTAAATTTGTGAAATAAACTCATTACCCCATTGATTCCACAGTCAAGTAAGAAGTCAAGTAAGTGTAGCTTGGCAGTTTGGTTTTTTTCAGTGGTGAGTGAAGGAAGAAATTAAAAGAAATATTAAGAAAGAAATTAAAGGAAAGAAAAAACCTAAAATACCAATATTAGTTAGTATGAATTACGAATTAGAAAAAAGGGAATGTCAATAAGGAGAGATAAAGATATCAGAACAAATGAGATTGAAAGTTCTGAGGACAAAAATAATACCTTCTCAAGGGTATTAAGGAGAAAATAAAATGTAACTGGAATCCATTGCCACAGGGAGTTGGAAATTTTTGAAGAGCAAGAAGAAAAACTATTTATTCAATAAATGTTTTTGTCTTCCCTTTGAAAAGAAGCAGAGGAATGTAGTCATAACACATGAGGATGGAGAAAGTACTTTCCAGTGAAGGGAATCCCACTAACTCCAGTTTGTGTCCAGCGGTCCAGCCCGTGCTCGCCGTCGGCACCTTCTCTCCAGCCAAGGTCAGGCACTTCCAGAGGGGAATTTATTCCACTCTCTGTACCTGGGGCTGTAGCATCCACGTTACCACCATGCCTCGGGGGGGAAGCAGGCCAGGTGCGTACATTACGTTGCCCTTTGATAATAAAACGATGCCTGCATTTGTGGCGGAACCAGCCGGGCGCTCGGTTCTGCAGACCCTGTTGTGCGGCGAGGGGGGTGCACAGCTGGTGGTGCTTGCTGCAGGCATGGTCTAACGATAGCTCCTCCCGTGCAGTTAGGGGCAGCTTCAATAGGTTCTGTTTGTGGTTAAATTACATGATCCCCCCGATACAATGAATGATTGGGTATCGCACAGAAAGTGCCCTTTTTTTAGCAGCTTTCAAGATAATAGTCTTTGACAGTATAACCATTGTCTGTTCAGGCAGAGCTTAAAATTCTTTAAGATATTCTGGCAGTGTTTTCCAGGTGTGGCTTTGTGATAGCCTCAGTGCTTTGCAGTACCTTCTTCTTCTAGGTCAGTGACTCAATCACATACGCGTTCTTGTTTTAGGATTCCTGAAAACTCCGTTTGCACGGCACTTTTTTCAAGAATATAGGCATACATGTATATAATGCTTTGTCACCCATGTGTTATTAATATCTGTGTGCTTACAGCAATGTTACTGCTATGTGCTCAAATTTATTTGCTTCTCTTCAGGCTACAATAATTCTCTCCTTCGTGGTGACCTGTTCAAATCACAATTTCTTTAAAAGCGCAGTTGGTCAAACTGTTCAGTACCCAGTTTGTACATAATCACCGGTCTCTTGAGGAAACATTTGGGGTTTGCCTCATAAAGTATTGATTTTTCTGTGCCTTGTTGAAAATAACCTTGAGATAACGTATGTAACAAATTACCACTATGGTACATAATACCATAACCTGCATTGCTAATAATTCAATAATGGATGAAATAGTACACATAAACTAGAAGGCATAGGACTGTAGAACAGCCTGTCCCACCAAGACTTACTAAATACTGTCTTAATCTCTGATGCCCATATTGTAATTTCTTGCTGATTATATTCAGTTTTCTTCTTGGTTTGTTGAGACAGTGTCACTGATTACTGATTACTATGGATTCATAATAAAAAGCTTTCTTCCACTTCTTCCATTCAGCTCCTGTTGTTCCTGTGACAGTAGTAGTTGTCATCCACCGGGGCGGTTTATGGATTATTTTCAGTCATTCTGATTGGAGAATGATGTTTGGTTGTACACCTAAAACCTGGGAAGTATTGAGCAAAATATCCTTGTAAAATATGGGTTTCAATTTTAAAATATGGTCTTACTCTGAAAATACCATGATAGAAGTTTTTTTTTTTGGGTGGGGCCTACCAGCTGACTTTTGGATCAGAATAGTTCTTTATCGTGAATATTTGCTTCCATTTCTCTACAGCAAGAATGCATCCTAATACCTTTCTGAAACTATGCAGTCAGCTCCTTCTTGAGGAATGCCTGGTTTCCACTGGGACGGATTTTACCAGTTCAAGGGTCATGAGTTTATATGTGGTTCTTTCATGTATCTGCAATACAGCTCCACACAGTAAAGTAAGTAAAGCTACTGGTTTACAGTCTTCTAACATACAGTTAAGATGGTGGACCTTTCTATACTTAATTAGATCAACTTTGCTTCTATTAATCCTTGCAATAATGTATTTTAATAGCAACAAACCACATAGAACTGATAATATTGCAATTGGATTCATCTACTATTATTACAGTATTTGAAACTAATGAGAACACAACTTTTTCAAGGAGCAATGATTCTCCTTGGCTATGTACTGAAACATATAGTCTTTCATTTCTTTGTGGGAAGGCTTCAGTCACATCATTGCCCATCAGTGATAGTTTATCCCAAATGGATTCAAGGTCTACAGTATTCAGTGTTCCATTCACTACACCTAAATTTCCTAATAAAGTACTTAAAATGCTACTTCTCCCTTTCACTTTCAAATATTTCTCAATCCATTGCTTAAACAGGCTTTGCTCAGCATATATTCCAGTTGAATAATTATGAAATTTAATGGAATAGTTACTGGAGTTAATTTGAACCATATGTAACTTTCTACTCTAGCTTTGAAAGACCTTCTGACTTTCCATATTGTCTTGGAAAGTGAAGCTTCCGGGGTCTTCAATTCAAGCAGTAGTTGGTATTTGCCCAATAAAAGGAAACAATATGAGCAGATGGAGATGGTCTGTGAGCTTGGGTAGGTCCAGCATTAGAACAAAGCAATCTGACGTGATCTGTTCATGAATGAGCCTATTCTGGCAAAGCTAAACATTAGATGGAGTTAGTACAGTGTGATGGTGGCTGATGCAGAGCAATGGGTGCACAGCAGGACCAGTTGTAAATGCTCTAATACTTCAAAACCAAATCCATCTTCAGTGTGTAGGAGGTTTTTGGGCCAGGGTACAGACTGACTCCATAGGACCCCTTTGGATCACCACTTGGGGAAACCAGTATGGTTTAGTTCTTTTTCACCTATTTACAAATTGGATAAAGCCATTCCTGTGAAAAGAGCTATCACACAGTTATCTGCAATGCAATTACATAATGTGGCGTTTTAACAATGGAGAATTCCCAAGGAAGCCACATCAAGAGCAAATAATGAAAGGCTTGTGCACAATCTTATGAATCAAGAAAAAATAAATCCCACATAGCAGGACAACCCCAAAGTGTCCACTTGTTCTGGACAAGTGGAATATTCCTACAGAATGAACAAGGAAACTTAGAAAATTAGTAAAAGGTAGTGATAAAAGTTAGGATAAGGAGCGGTCTACTGTACTTATGGCCCTAAGAGCAACCGCTGTGGTTTGATTGGTATATGCTTCTTGAGACTTTCATTTGAAGAGAACCGAAAACAGCACAACACTAGCTGTAAGCAGGGTTGCTTGTTGAATGGTAATCTGAGCTGAAATCTTGAAAAAGTTCAACCTAACTAACAAACTATAAATTGTTTGGTTTAGAATTTGAAGAACAAAGTTTTACATCTACAACACTGGAATTATATCACACTGCTATCTTTTGTTTAGGTGATTTCCAACCAAGGTACCAGTGGAAATATCCTGAAGAGTTTAAAACTTACAATCAGTGGGCTAACTGGACTATCAATGTTAACAAAGGTATCGTACAAGGTCTAATTCATTTTGAATGTAAACGGCGAGACCCAGATGATCAGTGATCACTGGTGTGGGTACATATAACAACCACACTAGTTTTCCTACTGAGGTCCCTAATTCCCTTGCTATGGCTTTAAGCTCAGTGGCATCTAATTCCACTTTAACCATGATTTGCGCCGTGTCTGCTATTACAGCTAATTTATTTTTCAGCTAATTTTTTTTAGATGAAATCTGTTTGATGTCTCCTTGTATTTCATAGTGTAATCCAAACAACAGCCTGTGCCTCGCTTAGTGTTTGGCTTAACTCTCTCCCTCTTCTGGAAAGTGTCCACCCTGTTCCATACCCGTGCCCTTTTCCTGGAAATCCCATAATATAGCTGCTGTCCTTAATCCTTCTGTGGTTGCATCATATTCCCAATTACGCTTGGATATTGTTTTCAGCTTGCTTCCCGAACACTCAGAAGCCAGAACTGCTCATCCAATAAGCTCTTTGAATGCCCTTAACTTGGTTCTCATTGACAACCATGCCTTCAAAAATATGTTTTGCATTTCCTAACTGCCTATGGAAAGCACCCTCTGTCTGCAGATTAGGACCACACTGAATCATGATTCTAACTGGCAAGGAATTTTTCCCTCCTTAGAGATGGCAAGACAAAGGTGGTGATCCTTTCAATTTGTTGCTTACACTCTCCTCTTTCCATTACTGGACTGGTTACTGTTCCATTGCATATTCTGCAATCTCCCACTGCAGATCTTGTTTGGATATTTGGGCCTGGGTTGCAGTCAGAACGAGACAAGGAATATCTCTTTCCCTTCCCTCAGAGTTTCAGGAAAAGCTTACTCGACTATGCTGCCCACGTTCTCCACCAAGCATAGCAGCCAAATTACCACCAGGCTTCAGGTGGGGAACCCGGCCAGATGTGCATGCCATGTTGCCCTTTAATGACAATAAACCAGTCCCTGCCTTTGTAGCGGTACAGGCTGGCACGGCGCTCGGTTCTGCGGAGCCCGTCCTGCAGCAAGGGAGGGTGCACGGCCGGTGGTGCTTGCTGCCGTGCAGGTAGGCACAGTTTACCGATAGCTTCTCCTGTGCAGTTAGTTAGGGGCAGCTTCAACAGATCCTGTACGTGTTTGAAGTTACGTGACCCCCTTACAACTCCCACAGAAGGCGCCTGGTTTTCTTTAGCAGGCATCAAGATAATAGTCCTTAACGGCATAGATGGTGTTTGCTTGGTCACATATGCATTCCTGTTTTAGAGTTTCTGAAAATTCCCTTTACACAAAACCGTATACAAGAATATAGGTGTGTGTGTGTATGCAGTGTTTTTTAACCTACTATTACTAATATCCGTGTATTTACAGCAATGTTACTGACATGTTTAAATTTATTTGATTCTCTTCAGGATAATTAGAATCAAATAGCTCTATGGGGATCTTCTCTTTCTTTCTCTATTGTGGAATCCTAGGTAACTTAGCTATTTTTAGATGAATTTAGGTGAGATGAATCACACTATTAGTAGCCAACGTGGATGTTAAATGATGTGTATTAGCAGAAGAATATTTCACATTGGCAAACCTAGATAGCTTATGCCCAGGATTCCTAAAAGCAATGACTTTTAGGATTGTCTCCTGCAAATGTCAGGTTTGAATAAGTCTTTGCATGTGGACGATTCTGAAGATCAAAAACATACTAGTATTTTATGAGTATTCAAAATGTTCAAGGGGGAAGAGAAGGTAATAGGAGCCTTGGTGGGTAGCATCAGTTCTTGGCAAAATAGTGGAAAAATGATAAAGATTCTGTTGATAAAAAAATGAAAGAGAAGGGTTTATTAAGCTTGGTAAACATGATTTATGAAAAATAGGCTTCGTCAAATATATTTGATTTTCTTCTTACAGTTACAGTTGATAAAAGTAAGTACATAATGGACTTCGTGAAGCATTTGATTTACTATAAATGACACGCTGATAAAAATATTAGGGCTATGCAGTATGAGTAAAGTACATCTTAAATGGATTAAGAACTGGCTCACAGGACTCAAAGAATACTCGTCAGCAGGGAGTTATTACTGATGATGACATTTTTAGGAAGGTTCTCTAGGGATTAGTTCTAGTTCTCAATCAGCTTCGTTTTCATCAGTTCTGTGTTCTTTGTCATTTCAATCAATTAGCTGAAATAAGTAAGAAATAAAATCAGTGGTGTCAACATTTGTGAATGGTCCGAAGTGGTAAGGAATGTGAAAAACAAGTCATGCAAACACAGTATTCTGGATTACAAGGGAGAAAGTTGAGCTAAGTGAAGCACGCTGTACTTTAACACAAACTGCTAGAAGAACATATGACAAGGAATAGGACCGTAGATCTTACTTAACAGGACAGAGTCTGTGTCCTGGAAAACAACGAGAGGTTTTAGTAGAGAGGCAGCATGATCTCCCTGGGTGACGTGCTATAACAAAAAGTTTATGGTGCATAAACCATAAGAACTGTAAGCAGGGAGTATCGAGGTGATTTTAGCTCTCTACACAAAATTCCTAGTGTATGCAGTTGTGATATCAACACAAAAAAAAAAAATCACAAAAATGACTCTGAGGTTGAAGGCAATATTTTACTGTAGTAGACATATTTGTAGCATAGTTAATGTATCAATGCCCCTGAACGCTATTCCTTCAATAGTGTAGTTCTGTCAATCAAGTTTTTTGGTGCCCTCAGAGGAGATTTATATATATTTATATAATTTCTCAAACAAGATTTTATATTGGTACCTTCAAATGAGATTTGTATATATATAAAATACATATAGTACATATATCATATATATACATATATATATATATATTCCTGACCTATATAGGATGAAGGCCAGATATTTTCCTTTGGTTTGCTACTCTCACACTTCTCAGAAACATACTAACCACTGTGAGACCTCTGTGGGCACCTGGATAAAACAAGAGATTGTCTTACCTTACAGCAACACCAAGAACATGAAGTGTATGTCCAGAAGTCCTTATGTATTAAACCAGTGAGCTGAGCACTGAATGAAGACACACAACATCTGGCAGAGTTTTGCAACGAGATTGTTAACATGTGAGCAGTGCTAAATTAACTGCTGCTCATCAGAAATAGACCATCCACTAAAATACACCCTGAGATGCTGAAAAAGTTGGACTTCTTTCACTTATCAAATAGAACGTGGCCTTGTAAGAGTGTATAAGCACTTTCAAAGGAAAACAATACTAAACAATAAAGGCTTCTCAGTGGAACCAAGCAAAACAATAATCTGGGCTTGGTTACTAAGGCCAAAAATATTCAAAGTACAAATCTGGCACATATTTATTTTGTTACTTTTTTAATAGCAAGGCTGATAACAAGAACAATTGTCAAAAGAGGTTGGTGTTTCCCCTGTTAATGTTACAAAATCAGTGGTGGATATCTCTTGGAAGATATAATAGAAATTTTCTTTAGGAGTTACTGGCCTCTACAAAAGTATTTATGTAAAGTTTAATAGCCTGTGCTGTAATAGAGATCAGACTACAAGATCTAATACTGTCACCAAAGGAAATAATCTATAAATAAACTATACTAAAAGTATTACATGAGAAATGGCATTGGAAAGCACCATTCAATTATCTTATAAATAATACCAATGGCTGTGATCCTTTCTTGAAATTCTGGGACAGAATCTTATTTAATTTCCTACTAAGGCCTAAATATTCATTCTTGAATTGCCGTGAAACATATATCTCTCTCACATATATCTCTCATATAGAGTGTCATAAGTCATGGTGATATTCAGAAAACTGAACCAACTGGGAGGATGTAGGGTGTGATTGTTAGAGCTGGAAGAAACCCTATTAAGATCCAAGAGGTTGAGTAGAACAGAAAAAGAGGACATCTGTCCTTTATTAAATGATACTTGCAATAGAGAGAGGTAATGAAGATTAATATTGTTGGTTTTCTGATGCTTGAGATTAAAGCAGTATTACACAAAATTCATGCAGTAGTTACTCTTGCAATACTGACATGGTACTTTGAAATTAACTCACATTGCTGCAAGTATGAAAGATATTTCCAAAACTGAAAGTAAAAAGGATTGCTTTGCAAAATGCAGTGATGCTAACTTACTAATTAATTTAAAGTGGTGATTTCATGATCACTGGCTGCCATTAAATTGTTTCTTGCAGGATCATGCAATGTGTTTGTTTTGAAAAGCTACACCAATTTGCTGTATAATTGCAAGATCTAAGTGGAATAAAGTTGAAACAAATTGCAGGAGACAAATTCAAGAGCTATATCTTACAGATGTAACAGACCAATTTGTTTTGTGATTCCTAATTGTTAACAAGTCAATGGAATGAAATGTGCTTTCAGAAGCTTCATTACTGACATCACCCCATTCAGCACAGAAGCTGCCTCTTTGTCTTCCTGCCCTTTGAAAGTTCCAGCAGTTGATGCTGAACAAGCGAAAAATAGCTACCAAAACAATAAAAGCACAAAGTATGGGAAACACAGGCTGAGTCATGGAGAGGAAAGAGAAGAAAAGATTAAAAATAAATGGGAAATTAATGAATAAAAATATGTTGCTCTGGGCAGGCTGGGGTATGAAATAAATTGCCGAATGAAAAAGAAAACTGACAAAATCATGACAATCAGAAACAACGATGATAAGTGAATATAGAATAGTGAGTCAGACAAATATTAAATCTTACAACTAGAAAAAAATCAAAGGGAAGAAACAAGCTACAAAGTAGCTCAGGCAGGAAGCAAATCAACTTGAGAAAAGTAAATAAAAAGTGATTCATAGAGGGACAGATCTAAAAGCAATGAGTTTGTCCAAGATAGGCAAGAGGGTCATAGCTAACAAAGAGGGCCATAATTAACAAAGACATTTTCAAAGGGTCATACTGAGGATGAAATAATCAGTTTCATTAGGTAACAAAGAGTAAGGACAAGCAGAGGGAAGAACCATTGTACTCTGAGCTTTCCCAGCTGTGAAACCTCTGTGTATGCCACAGCTTCTGATTGCTGCATAGTTAATGACGCGATGGCCTGAAAAAGTAAAGGCAGACTTTTTTTATGTAAGTCCGTGCCTTTCTGAAATTGTTTTTCTTATTTGTAGAAGAGTAAGTTGAGACATCTGAGGGTTCTTTGTTTGCTTTTTGTTTGTAACATTCCCTTTCTAGGGAGTTACAAAAAACCCTTTTGAAGTATGTTCTGTATTTAGTCATTCATTTTTAAAAAACAAACTCATGGTTTTTTTGCAAAAATGCTTATGGATTTTTGATATCTAGATTTCTAAGAAACAGTGCCAGTTCTAGGACTCCCTTTCAGAATCTAGGAGTGAAAGATGTCCCGTTTTATTTTTAACTCACTGAAAAACCTTTTCTGTTACTAAATGGCAGTCATGGATTAGTCTAATCTACCGATCTAAACAGGATTTAGTTGACATGAAAGAACCGCTGTCTTCAGAAGCCTGGTGCGAAACAATGTGCATGATCTCCCCTCCTAAAAATGACTCATTGAGAGCAAAGGCACAGAGCGGCTACAAAGAATCGCCCTTATTCAGAGAGACTAAATAACTTATGTGATGTTTTGTGTTGGAGTGCAGGCCACACCATCACAATAGCGAAGGCTGTGTACAGCCCCTACATATTTTTGACTGAGAGGAAAAAGTATAATCGTAGATTCCATTCCTCAGACCCTTTTAGTTGAATGTGGTAGTATTTCTACAGTTTTACCCCTTTTTCTGTTTTACATAGTATTTGCCTGAGTCAGGGTCCTGCTGCCTACACGTGACTGCTTCCCTGGTCTCCTTGAGTGACCTCCCCAGCTGGGCGGGCAGCCACTCCAGTTTCTGGACCTCAAATTCATCTGCACCCTTGAGAGGGTGCCAGCATCACAGCACCTCTCTTAACTCTCTGTGACCCCTCTGGAGCACCTCCAGACAAGGACTTCCTTGGAGTCTCTTAGAAGCCAGTCTTCAGCAGTAAAATTGACAGCTTAGCTCCACCACCAGCTGTTTGGCTTTGTTTGTAGAAACTGCAGTTACCAGGACTAAATCTCTTTAGGATCTACATTTTGATGGTTAGACTCGATGATCTTAAAGGTCTTTTCCGACCTATATGATTCTATGATTCTATGATTCTACATGCACAGGCTCAGCGTACTGCAAGATCAGTTGCAGCGGTGAATGGTAAGGAGCCATTCCCAGGTATCATTTAAAGTCTCTACCTGGCTGTCTCATCCATGCCTTATTCAACTCCTTCCCTTTCTCCTTCTGTCTCTGAGGTAACACCAGAGCAGTCAGCGCCCTAGATCAGGATGCGGCACTGCCTCCCGTGCTGACCACCTTTGCTGTCAAGGGTTTGTTCCCAAACAACTACAAATTGTCAATGTCTGGTAACTTTTTGTCCAGACCGTGCCATCACCCTTAATTTTTTCCACTGTTAGAAAACCATACATGCAAATCCAGAAAAACTGAGGCAACCGCAGTGAACATAAAACTGCATCCCAACATAATCTTCAATCTACTACAAATCCGCCAGTTAAATAAGCTGACTCTTTGTTACGCTTTACTGTTTGCATTGACCTCAATGACTAAATATTAACATATTCTATGATTATTTTATATATTGAATAGGATCCATCTTTGTTCAACTATTCCGGCTTCTCCATCTGCTGTTTCATATATGAATTCTTCCACATCTTTCAAGACTGCAGCTACTGACCTACAGTTGTATTTGTCTCATTGCAAAACTTTTTCACATCTTAGCTTTTTGAAACTTTTTATTATTCTTCATTAATTATTTTGTTCTAGCAACATGTGAAATGTCTTCTAGTTGCTTCAAATACTTCAAAGACTTTGTGCCAAAACTTCTAGCAAACTTCTCTAGTATATTCAGTTGAAACCACCCCAACTGTGCTTCAGTTGTGATCTTGGTAGTGTGGGAGAGAGATGAAAATTACTTATATGTTTTGCTACATTTTCAGATTCCAATTTATATTTTTTTATCTGTCATCCATAGTGTTTAAATGCTTCCAAAAGAACAACGAAGACTTTCAGTTTCTTATATCTTAGTGTCCTGCATATCTGGGATTAGCGTTTGTAACTAACTACATGTTAATAGAATATTTTTTTGTTTATGTGCCCTTGGACATTTTAGTTTTTAAGTGGAAACTGAATATAACAAAGATGAGTCTAATTAGAGATTTCTGGAATGCCGGTAATGTATTTAAAATGCCAAAACAACCATCTACTATTCAAAGTGTCAATAAAACTGCTCTTGGTGTACTTGGTTACCTCTGTACTAGTGAAGCATCTTTATCTGCAGCCAGAGATCTTGGATTTAGAGACAAAGAGTCCATGGATGATGGACTGGGACTAATCTGGGACAGTACAGTGAATGAGCCACTGGGAAGATAAGGATAATTAGCTATTGGAACAAATCAAAGAAATAAGTATGTCAGAACTGGAGATCTTGATACCAAGATGGGATGTTTCTCTAAAGGATAAGTTTTAGTACAACTCCAGCTACTGGAATTAAAGAAGCAATTAGATCTTGGTAAATGACAAGGCTTTTATATTACTGAAAGTCTAATTAGATGGTCACAGGACCATTTTTGTCTTAAATATTGTGAAATGTCACTCATGACTATGAAAAACCAACTTTGCTGACTACTAGGAAATGCTTCACAATCTGTGGCAAGATGTAACGTGATGTGTTAAATACTGTGGATAGTTGGGCCCCTGAAGCTTATATAGGATGACAGAGAAGTGCTGGACTCATGATGTCAGCATAAAGAAATGCTTATTGTATCCTTGGCTAGAAATTTGAAAAACTTTGTAAGCTGGCTTCTAGCCCTGTGGGTAAGAACTTGAGGGGAAATGTTCCAGTGGTTGCTGAAAGCTGAATTTGAGTTAAAGTATGCCACTGTGAAATATAAGCAGCTAATTCAAATATACTGAATTTAAAATCAGTATTAAAGTGTTGTTATACTTCCTAAACAGATAATGGCATTGGGCAGATGAATTTATTTTCCGAATGTGCCCCAAAATATAAAAATATTGCAATAATAGAATTCAGCAGTATAAATTGCTATGCTACGTCTGACCACTCTTTTGGCAACAGAGAAAAGAAGAGCACTGTCATAAATATAGTAGCTTTCTTCATCTCTGCTGCTTAGTGCACAGCTGTTCTCAGTGCTGGGAGGCCTGCAAGGGAAGACAAATGAGAAATAAGTCATGCATACAAATCCCTACTGCATTACCATTCTTGTAGCTGATAGGTTCAGCTAAGTGCCTCCTCTTAGGATCGATGGAGAGTTATGATGTGCGTACCATTGATTTCTGCAAAATAAAAGACAAATCCTGAAACAGGGTTCATTAACAGTCAAGAGTGGGGAAAAACGTAAAAACACTCTCCTCAAATACTCTGCTTATTTTGAAAATTCTAGACCCTGAAATGTTTATGAAGAAAACTCTTCAGAAAGCGTGTATGGTAACTGCTTTGGCTCTTACACAGATCATTTCTGAGAACACATGGAGACATAAGAAACGTGCTAGACTTAACGTTTTATTCAAAAAAATAGAAATACTAGAAGATCACACCACAGTAGCTCACAGTTTATACGGACAAGGGCTTGGCTGCGTGTCCAGCAGGAACAGAGACCTCTGTCTTTACCTTTCCTCCTCCTCCTTTCCCTTCACTCCCTCTCCTGCCCTCCCACGGCAGGGCCATCCCCTGCTGCACTGCTGTGCCAGGTAGGACTCATGAGGGCAGAAGTGGATCCACTTTCAGCAGACTGCTGAAGGATGCTGGGTTTTGCTCTCTGTAGCAGATTCATCAAGGTGTGATCAAAGTATGTACTAGCCTGCCAAATTACATTAGTAGCTCTTAAATTGGATTTTTCCTCTAATTGGAAATGCCTCTTGCATGTATGTCAGATTGCACTCACCCACCCTAAGCTATTTACGAAGTCCAGTGAGAACTTATTTTGGTTGTTTCAATATTTCCTAGGAATTCATAGTGCTCTTGCAAATAATTTTGTTATACATTTTCTTTCACCAAATATCTAAGCAGTTAGATCTCAGAGATATAGGTGTATTCAGTTATAGTAAAGCAGCTATAAAGTTTTTGGAACCTCTTGCATTTCCAAAATGCACATTGAGCTTGCTGACCTGCAGGAGAGGCCACACAGTGCCCAGGTAAAGCTAATAAAGTCACGCCTTCTCCCAGAAAATGTGAAATCTGCCTGCACACAGGCAGATGGTTCTCTGTTTGGGTGGAAGAAAGAATTCTGTAGGAGACACCGTCAATTTAATGTCTTTTAATTTTCACTGTAAATGCGTCTACAGTTTTAGGCATATACATATTGCAAAATTAATTAAAATTATGCTTTCATCATGGTCTGCTCAATTAATATTTTGAGCATGATTTACTGGTTGGGCTATGGAGAAGCTAACCACTAAGGGCTGCTTCTGGAAAGGAGGGTCCCTCGCTCTGGGTGCTCTGGCCAGCCGGGGTTGTTTGAGCACCAGCTGCTGCGCTGCCATAAAATAGCCGCACTGTTTGCTGCTGGGGCGCAGGCATTTCAGCACACAGCCGACGCTAAAGCAGAATGTGTGTGCTTTTTTCATGATCAGGCAAAGCATTTTTGATGTTTTCTAGTATTCTGCCTTCTACGGTACTTAGCTCGTGCTGCTTAGCTTTCATTTCCACCCCCTTTTCAGAGAACTTTTAGCGAGATATAGAAAGGAAATAGTTGTTACAGCAGGTGACGGATATTGCAGTGGTGGAAGCTCACTGTTGACAGGACCTCATCACATACAAGACATATGAACTTGTGCCAGCTATGAATTAATCTAGGATATTTTGCAACAATTTCTGTAATTTCAGGAATGTGGATCCCTCTTCAGTTAATAGAAAGTAATAAGTACTGAAGAAATGAGATTCAGCTCTCAACAGTTCCCCAAACTATTAGCTCTGTGTGAATAGCCTTCAAGACTGGTAATACTGGTGACCTCTATTCCCACTGGATAATTGCTTTTATTATGCATTGCCTGTTTCTGTTCTTGTCTTACAGCACTGATGGATGTGATTTTGTTGTATATGACATAGGTGCTTAATGAAATTGCTGAAAGAAAGTTTATTGCTGAGTTAAAAAGATTATGTCAACTCTTGAGTCTCAATGAGCATCTTACCTGGAAGCTTGCCTTTTTTTTTGCCTCAAATACATTAAATATTTTTCATTATGGCTAGGAAAAATTAGAAAGTGCAAAATGTCCATCATATGTAGCCTAAAAGACAAACATATCTAATACTACCATAATAAATAGGCATGCTCTATGTGTAGCTGATAAACGAGGCCACATGGTGGCAGGTGAAATGAAGTGTAGATAAGGTGAAAGTACTGCATGTTGAAAGGAGAAGCTGAAGACCTGCGGAACCCCTATGTTGATATGACCAGTCAGAAAGAGAAATGGATGTCAGCGAGGAGAAATCAATTTAATGTCTGCTTTATGCAAAATATCAATACAGACAGGATATTAAACTGCATTAAGAAACATATCTACAGATAGATTTACAGGCAGACCACAGCATTTAAAAATAGTGAGTGACTAGAAAAGGGAAAATAAATGGCATGGAGAAACCCTCAACTGAAGAAAAAATATACAAATACAGGATTAAGCTGAGCAAGAAATATTAGGATAGAGATATATAAAATAATGAATAGAATAGTGAAGGTCAGTTGAACATCCATGTTTCTCCTTTTTGCCTAGTGTGCGATGAAATGTTGAAATAGCAATCTGAAAAAAATCAGTGTAAAATTCATAAAAGAAAGCGTATATTGACACAACGCATCATTAACCTATTGAGTAACATGAATTCCCCAGAGTATATATATCTTCTACACTCTGCAAGATACGTTCTATCCTAATTCCCATTTAATGCAATTCTGAAGCTTTGTTATTGATCTTCAAAGCCATCATTGGATAAGGACCCAGATAAATTGGGTAGTATCCTTTCGTCTGTAACTTAAGAAAATAAATGAGCTCTCCTAGTGTAATGCAACAAGCTATGATGATGTTCATGAAGACTAGGGTTCGTATTTTCAGGCAAAGTGGATTGATAATGCAACGAGTAGCCGTAGAAGGTTATACTGAACCACAGTCTGACTGCATTTAAAGTAAATAGACATATCTATTTGGTAATGGTTTTCAACTGTAATTGAAGTCAAGGAAATAAAAACATCAAGCAGCTCAGAAGGCTGAGTACCTAAAAAGCTGAAAACTGGGGAGTGATCCGATACTTCAGACAATCACAATGCAAATTTAATTTATTTTACTAAGAACTTGGATTCTAAGGAAGTAAATTGGATAAATTGCATATAAAATGTAAAAGATACATGTATAATAAAAGTACACATAATTGTACCACAAAGTGATTAGGCGGTAATTTTCAGCCTTCAGGCAAAAGAAAATAAATTCACTAATATCTGCACATGCTCCTCAATAATTTTATCATTACTGCCTAAGAAAAAGGCTCTTGAAATTGTTTAAGTAACTGGATAGCAGGAGACCTGCATAAAGTCAATGTGATATATGGAATTCTATTTTAAATACCTATGTAAGGGGAGGGGGTTGATCACCCTCTGGAGGTACTTATCTCAATCCTAACCACAGTGGAAGCTTAGACTAGACATTGATTTTATATCAGTGAAGTATGGCGAGATGAATCCCACCATTAGTAACTTGAAGAAATCACACCTTAGTTGTGTATAGTGCAAATTTAGTATTGATTCATTGATACCAATAGCTGTTGACATCTTGAAATCAGCCTGGAAAGGCTACTGCTCTGGTTCAACATGGTAAATATCATGATTTTATGGGAGTCTTTAAAAGCCACAGGCAGCTCTTAAAGAAACCCTGAGTTATATGAGAGATTTTCCAAACTATCCCATATCTGAATTTCCGATTGCCTATATATGTGCAGTTTCTCCATAGTTATGTTCTGGTTTGATCAGAGATGATCTGCCCAGCTCAGAAACATACATCTTCATCATGTTGCTGAGTGTGGTTCAGTGATTTTTCTTTCTACCCAGCAATTTTTATATTTGTCCAATACACGAACTCCGTGAGTGGATATGGATGCTTTTAGAGTTACTAAATTTTTCATGAATGAGGATGTTTTCACACATGGTGACTAAAAAAGATACCAGATGCAGAAAGAACTTCCATTGGAACAGACTGCAGGAAACAAAGGGTGCATTTGTACTTTGGTGCTGAAATCTTTGGACTAACTGCTGCGAGCTTGTAAGACCAAAATGTTCAGCTCACTGGGTGCTGGTACTAGCCTTGGTCCCCAAATCAGTATTGCCATGTTACAGCAGTACTATGGCTTCCCTCTTAGTCAGGCTATTTAGCTAAACTGAAGGATTACAGTGATAAAATCACTCTGCTTGTGCTCTGTAGATTTATATAATAGCTCAGTGTGTGGCTCTTGGAGCCCTAAACCATATTGCCGAATAATGGAGACAGTATGTATTTATGATTCTGTTTTTTGTTTACCAATTTCTACAGAGTCACCCTAAAGAGAAAAAAAAAAGGAAGGCATTTTTGATTGCCTTGTCTAACTGACAGTCTATGTGTCGTTCACTTTTTTCAATAATTTTGGTCCTGCTCCTTTCAACCCAATCTGAGAAGGAAGGACCTCTCAGAGATTGGCAATTCTTACACGTTTTGTGAAGACTGATGGTTTCATTGAGCAAAAAGACCCAATAAAATCTTCATTAGTTCTGCTTCTTGCAGAATGCTTTGTTTAGTGAAGAGACCTTTAGAGAGAATTAGAGCCCAAATCTGTCATTTTGAGCATTCTTGTTTTCCACTAAACAGAGCAATTTGCAAGATTAAATGCAAAGGAATATATCTTGTTACTCATCATTATTTGGACTTTGTTTCTGACTCCTAAAAGCTGATATAAATGTACACACACTTTATTTGTTTTACCAGTAAGTGGCCCTATTTCCTTCTAGTATATTCTAAATATATTTATTCCTCCTGAAGTAGAATAAATAGGTCAGCATTCACAGTTCAAATCACAGTTCCTCTGGATTCAGAATGAAGTGCAGTATGAGTGGCAGTTTGTTCAAATTAGTTTAATTATCTCAGATATCACTGTCATTTCTTGTTGCTGAATTACTATCAAATAAACTACCCTTATGATCATTTTAACTGCCCCTTTTCCTAACCTCTTGAATACTTTCTGAAGGGGTTTGTCTGTGTTTTTAGAGATCCCTGGATGAGTGAGAGCTAATTCTGATCTAATAGATGACTTGGTCAGTGCACAAGCATCTTTGATCTGTGTTTAGAACATGGGCAGATAGGACCAGCGTCTCAGGTCTCCCTATTTTCTAATACGTGTTTTCTAATAATGTTTTCCCCTGTGCAGCAGGGGAAAACAGACTGGTGATGGCTTTCTAATTCTGCATCTCATTTTACAATGGCCATGCCCCCAGGATAGATCTGAACAAGCTGGGGGCTATTTCATTTTAAATAAATTAGCTTCATCTATTAAATGGAAAGAACTAATGATGCTATCCTGGTTTTCTGGCTGGAACCTGGGAGGATAGTCAGATCAGTGGATAGTCAAACAAGTTTCATGTCTGGAAAGTCTGGCTTACAAAAGTTGGAAGTGACTCAGACATTGAGGTGTGGTAGAGATTTATATAAGGTTATACTCTTCACTCTGATGACTATAATACAATTTTGAGAAGTTTGCTGTGAAGCTTTATTATTCATCATCTGATACTGCTAAGGTGAATGCAATGTGAATTGTACAGCTTACTGCGCTGTAAAATAGCATGAATTTCTGCAGAAGTAAAATCACTCTTAATGTGGTCATATGATTTAGTGATAAAGGAGAAAGAATATGCATAATCCATACGCTAGCACTAGTTACGAAGGATTCTGTCATCAAAACAAAGTACGCCTGTTCCTTTACAATAGTTTTCTCTTTGGGGATGATTATTAGGTGACTAATAAAAAAATTTTATGAAGCCAGCATAAGCTGAGAAAAGGAAGGAGCCGAGTCCATTATCTAATGTTGTTTCATAATGAGTTATCATAATGATGGCAATAGTAAGCATTTGGATATAACGATCTGCAGAAGAGGAGGAGAGCCTAGCCAAACTATTTCAGAGAGATCAGGATTCTTCTAATGCAGAACTTGGCTCCTCTACACACAAGCTAAATCACAGTTAAAATTTGCTTTCAAAAAATTTAGTTAAATTGATAAAAATTTTGTATGGACATATCTACATCAAATCAAGTGAGAATAGGGCACTGTTCTTTGCTATTAATTCTTCTATGACAGAAGTGATTTTTAAAGATTTCTGTCTCTGCTGCTTGCTCCAGCCCCCACTCACAAAGTTAGCATCCTGTCAATAGTGCTTCTTCAACTGTTCATGAAACAGAGCTCTAAACTGAGACCAAGAAATAATCTTGCTTAAAGACAACACTCCTCCAACGACACCAAAAAAGAGAAGCATGTATGAGTGCTTTTACCCTGGATCGTTTCACAGGTCAGGTTTATTATACAGCCCCACATGGAGCTCAGTTAGCAGAATGAAAGCTAGTGAACTGACTAGGAGGCAGATGGGAATCTAGGACACCAAGAAGGTCAGAAGGAGTAGAGAGGGCGGGAACCTTCTGAGGATCCTCTTGTACTCCAGCAAGGTCTGAACTGAAATGAAAAATCATAAGCAATTTTTCTTTCTAATAGTTTTGCTAACAATATTAAATGTTTGTATTGGACAGGAGTGAGAATAGATGAGAGAAACAGCTCTGCAGACCCCCAGGTCGGTGAAGAAGGAGGGGGAGGAGATGCTCCAGATGCCAGAGCAGAGATTCCCCTGCAGCCCGTGATGAAGACCCCGGTGAGGCAGGCTGTCCCCCTGCAGCCCAGGGAGGTCCACGGGGGAGCAGATCTCCACCTGCAGCCCAGGGAGGACCCCACGCTGGAGCAGGGGGATGCCTGAAGGAGGCTGGGACCCCGTGGGAAGCCTACACTGGAGCAGGCTCCTGGCAGGACTTGTGGCCCCATGGAGAGAGGAGCCCGCGCTGGAGCAGGTTTTCTGGCAGGACTTGTGACCCCACGGGGGACCCACACTGGAGCGGTCTGTGCCTGAAGGACTGCAGCCCTTGGAAGGGACCCACGCTGGAGCAGTTCATGAAGAATTGTGGCCTGTGGGAAGGACACACATTGGAGAAGCTCATGGAGGACTGTCTCCTGGGGGAGCAGAGGAAGAGTGTGAGGAGTCCTGCCCCTGAGGAGGAAGGAGCAGCAGAGACAATGCGTGATGAACTGACCCCAACCCCCATTCCCTGTCTCCTTGAGCTGCTGCGGGGAGGAGGTAGAGAAATTGGGAGTGAAGTTAAGCCTGGGAAGGAAGGAGGGGTGGAGGGAATGTGTTTTAAGATTTGGGTTTATTTCTCATTATCCTGTTCTGGTTTGATTGGCAATAAATTAAATTAATTTTCCCCAAGTTGTGTCTGTTTTACCCGTGATAGTAATTGGTGAGTGATCTCTCCCTGTCCTTATCTTGACTCACAAGCTTTTTGTTATATTTTCTCTCCCCTGTCCAGTTGAGGGGGAGAGTGATAGAGCAGCTTTAGTGGGCACCTGGCATCCAGCCAGGGTTAACCCATCACAATGTTCCTACAATTCTCAGTGGAATGGAAAAAATAAATGTGACTGACTACTTTGCTGTGACATAGTATATAACAAGTGACATATTTGACATTTTCTCTGAACTAGTTAGTTCTTTGCTTTTGAATTTGATTATTTCCAAGTACTAGAATGGGTAATCAGAAAGACAGAACATTTCCACATTACTTTGATGTGAAAACTGAGGAATAACCCAAAGTAAGATAAACTAATGAGCTTGTGACTTTTTGGCACCATCATGATGTCTTTGTAAAGTTTCAAAGGTTTCTCTTTCTTTGGATCAGATATTTCTTAGGTCTTATCTTACGTCTCTTGACTTTCCTCAAGAATTCATTCAAGGATCAGAGAAACTATGTAGGAGTATTCTCCGTTCTCTAGTGAAAAAGCAGAGGGAGTTTAATTCTTTGATAAGGTAATCTTCTCTTTTAATTTTTTCTTCTTTTTTTTTGTGTGTGTGTCAGTTAAGTACAATCATGTTACCATAAAACAGATTCAAGTAGTCATCCCAAAGAACTCCCTTCAGATGCCTGGATTTTACCCTCAGCACTTGCAATGTCATATTCTTCTTACTCATTCTTCAGTACCTACCTTTCTACAGATGGGTAGCTATCACTCGAATTTTTAAGAGGGACAAAAAGACATGTTAGCATCCCTCCCCAGCAAGAGACACAAAGGCTCTCCTCTCTCATTGCTCCCTCTGGGTTTCTTGACCCATTAAACATAGGCTTTTGGCCCTTTTTTGTACATTGGTAGTTCTCCTGATCCTGTACCATCCATGTTTGCAGATTCTCACATTTGACTTTTAAAATATAAATAATTTGAGTCCTCATGCACTTTCAAGGGATGAAGTAATCAAGGCAAAACATTTTGGGTTAATCAAAACTGATGTTTGACGTTCTGTGCGCATGCTGTGCGTGCTTTTCCCCCTCCTTGCTTCTGCTATTTTGAAGCAAAGCACATCACCCATTATCCTCCAAGTCTGCCTAAGTGCTGGATTCTTGTCAGCTTCATTTTACCACTTAAATTACAGCATAGGGATACAGAACAGGAACACATCTTTCACCACTCAGTAAATGCATGCAATGAATTATTAGCGTAGTCACTGGCACTGCAGACACTGAGCTTCCCACCAACAAACAGGCGCGTTAGTGCCCTGCTGTGGTTCTGTGTAGACCACGTCTGTGATTAACATGCATGCCCAGAAGAGGAATCAGGTCATTTTTATTTCAAGTTAATCCACCTTTACTGTAAGAAACCCAGGGCAGGAAGAACATCCCTGTTTGTATTACCCCTCACTGTCCCGGGCCGCTGCTGGAGAGCAGAAAACACCTCAGGTGAAGAAGAGGGACCACGCTGGACAAGCCGGAGCCCATGGCAGGCCTCAGGTGTCTCTTTACTGGTAAAGGCAGGCCAATAGGATGGTGCTGTTTTGGCGTACTTCCAAAAAACCAGGGGGGTCTGTTTTTTTTTTTTTTTAAATTTCCTTCCAGCTCCTGCCCGACCTGGTGCCCATGAAATGGCGGCCCTCCACCTGCCCCAACGGCCCTGACTACCGGGGCCCCCTGCACCTGCCGAGGCGGCAGAGTGTGAAAGCGTAAAAGGGCGGGCTCAGGCTGCGCCCCTGAGGAGACCGCAAGGAAACGCCACAGTTTCGAGCTAAAAATCCCTTCCTTTGGGCAACGACACGACACGGCGCGGCCGAGGACGCCCGAACCCCGATGGCACCGCAGGGCCGGGCCGAGCCGCTCGGCCCCTCCCGCCTCTACCCGATTTCTCCTCTTCCGATTGGTCAGTTCGGAAGCGCCGCTCTTTTCCGTCCAATCCGCGTCCTGCGTCCGTTGCTAAGCGATCGTTTCCAGGCCGCGCTGATCGCCCAGCTGAGGCGGCGGCCGCCATGGCGGGTGGGTGGCGGGACGTGGCCGGGGTGCGCATCGCCCCGGCTGAAGTGTGCTTCAGGGACGCGGTGCCGGGGGGCCGCTACCGGGCCGCCCTCAGCGTCCAGAACGGGCGGGTGGAGAGCTGTCGTCTCCAGCTGCTGCCGCCGCACCGGCCCCAGGTGAGGGGTGGCCGGGAGGGAAGCGGCGGGGAGCGTCTGCCCCCACAGCCCCTGGCCCGGCCGGGCGGGTGTAACGTCGTCGAGGCCTGCCTCTCTCTACGAGTCAGCTGTCGGCTCTGTGCTTGTTCATGCAGCACCTCGCACCGGTCCAGCGTGCGTGAATAACGGTAGTGCCTCATGAGAACACACCTCACGAGTGGGTCCCGAGGGTCTGTATCCTTCCCTCCCGGGGTTGCCCTGAGGAACCGGTATGCAGCCCGCTCACCTCGTGGTTCCCAGGCCTTCCTTGAGGTGCAGAACATTGCCAGAGGAAAAGTGCATCTCCAGAGGCTCTGCTTTTATTTCCTGCAGTTTTGGGGGGGTGTCTGCCCACATGTCTGCCCAGCTAGGTAGGTCCTGTGTAAGAGGCTGCTTGGGCAGGTGTAAATGCTTGTCTGTGTTCAGCTACTGCGAATGGAAAATGCTACCGTGGACTGTCTGAGCAGCTTATGAAACTGACTGGAATTTGCTGGTGAATTGGAAATTAATTTAAAATAGTTGAATAACTGGATAAACTGGAAAGAATAAGAGGTAATTCTTAGAGCCAAAGTTGTCTGAATTGCTTCTTGTGTGACAGTTCAGAAGGAGGAAGCCAGTCTTGGTTTATTGTTTTCTTGTGAGAATGTGTAGGTCTCATTTCTATGATACTTGAAAAATGTTGTCATATAGAGCTTCAGATGAGGCTGCTCGTTTGAAGCCTGTAAGTCAGAATGAAATGAACCCCAGCCTTCCCAGTTCTGTATTTTCCTGAGGTCATGAGCAATTTGAAGAGAGCTTCCTTTTTTGTTAAACCCATAGTTTCTGTGGAAGTAAATTAGCTTTCTTGTATGTCTTACTACATGTCCATTGCTGGTAAAAAATCCTGCTTAGCTTTACTGGCTGGTTTTGCACTCTCCAGAAATTTTATCCCTCAAGAAGCCCACGAGTTCCTTGTTACTTCAAGGAGTGTTACGTAGAAATGGCTCACTTTGCTATGGTGTGAACACCAAACTCGTGGTGTGTTCCAGCTCAGCTGAAGGGCACAACTTTTGTAATTGTTTTTGCTTGGATTTCCATAGGGCTGATTGATCGCTCTGTTACCTCATTTCTGTATTGTATGTTTCTAAGTTTTTTGAGTGGAGTGCATTTGTGGTGCTTGCTTGCAGAGAGCCCTCTTGGAAAAGAGGGTTTTACAGTCTTTTCTCAAGATAGTATGTTTACTATTGATAGCATCTGATTAGTTCTGGAAAAATCATCGCAGAGCCAGACTTTTTAAAGGCAAATGCATCTTTACAATTGTAACCGTTTTAGCCCTTGACTTTTAAAGTATGTGGGTCCAGCAAAACCCAGCTGTGGTTAGTAGTTTTATGTTGCTCTTTGGTCTAGCTAGTTTATTATCTGTTAATTATGCCAAAATCAGGATCGAAGGGTTGGACTGGCGTTGGGGGTGGAACAGAAGCTGGTGTTGCTTTGTGTTCACAGCAACTTGAACTATGAATAAGTGTATTCCAGCATAGTCATTAAAATGATTGTCAGACAATTGAAGTACCTTGGATAATTTCACTATCTGTGTAGTCAGCCTTTCTCTTGGAGGTCAAGAGTGGCCAAGACTGTGTATGCCTTTTATCCCACCCTAAAATCTGCTAATTTGCATGACGTAGACATCTTGATTTTTATTACACTGTAACTGAAGATTTTTGGAATGAGCTGGAAGCTGTTGAGAGTGCTTGATCTGGTAGGGCTGTGCTTATTCTGTTTTGTTAGTTTTCATCAGCCTTATCAATTTTTCATGTGCTCCAGATGTGGAAAGGCAGAGCCAGTTTTAGAAAAAAGAAAAGGTTACTCAACAATAACTTCTGAGTTTTTACCTCTGTGAGTATCTCGTGCCTTTTGCCGAGTATTTTAATGCTATTGTGCATGAGATGACTAATATGACAGGGGACAAAATTCCACTTCACATGCTCCATTCCTGAAAGGTCTGTTGTGTTGCCCTTTCTCATTCCCAGACCTTGTGCTGCTATCTGCGATTAGATGGCTCTGAAGTATATGACTCATCTGTAAATTTTGAGGCATACATTCATAGAGTGCAAGAACTGAAAAATAACCTTCCTTGAGCTGTCGTAGTGCATGGCCAAGAAATGGCTTTCAAGGAATTTAGCTTAACAAAGCAGTTTTCCATAGGTTTCGTTAAAAGTTCATAGTACGATATATTCATTTTCCCTTGTAGAGAATGAATATGCTTGGCTGTTTAATTCTCTTTAGAGAAGAGTTCAATTTTACACAGTTCAAAATTAAAACATGGCTGCTCTTTCAAAGTCAAGCCCCTAATCACAGTGCATATTAGATAAAAAATTTCCTTTAGCTGAGTGTTTATACTGCTAGGAAAATTATAAGGGAATAGAAGGAGGTGTGCAGACAATAGAATCAACAAACAGTAAATTATATGTTTGCATATTTCAAACATAAATTAGAACAGAAAACTTAAAGAATACTGGGATGACTCTCTTTCAGAAATAAACATTAATTAAAATGGACATATAGAGGAGAAACATACTGTGGATAGAGTGACGTGAATTGTAAGGAGACTGAAACACCAGAGAAGCTCTAGACCTTGCTGTGAGGCTTTCCTAGGAATGTGGGAACTGCTGGATTTCCCACTACATGCTAGTAGGTTACTCGTGTATACTGTTCAAGGAAAGATGGGCAGGAGGTGTTGGATATAAGTAGATGCTTACAGACAACAACAAATCCAGAATTATTTTTTTGAGAGATGAAAAAGGTGCTTCCTCTCAGCTGCTTCTGTTTTTTTTCTCTTTCATTTGACCCCCAAAATTGGAGGTGCCATGGGCCTTTCAAGCAGATTTTTCAATGTACAGTGAGACTTTCTGTTGACGTCAGCTGAACGTCAGTGAGACCTAGAGAAAACTCTTATACTGTCTCCTTTTGCTGCTGCTTTGGACTGAGACTTAATCCTTATTACTTTCTCAGGTACTAAAAAGATTCTGCATTGAGTAGTAGCTGAGTTAATTTTGTATTGCTTTAGAAGGTTTATTGCAATGGTAGGAAAAGCTCTCTTGAAAGACTAGAAATGATATTTACTCTTCCATGTAATTTGATGCGTTAGTATTCATTGTGTCTTTCTGTTTCACTGTAAAAAGTCTGGGCTTCAGTAAATAGGAAAAGAAATTTTATAAATCCTGCATATTTTAAAATTGGTTGTGAATTTTAAATCAATCTGCATATTCTTCTGAAAATGAACCACATGTATATGTTTTTTAATCTAGAAATGTTTAACAATTTTAAACAAAAATTATGTTCTCTTAAATTGCAGTTTAAACTGATTGTGGAAAATCCAGAAAAACCTGTTGCATCTGGACTTCAAGTTACAGCTGTTGTGGAATATTATCCTGAGAGTGAAGAAGATCTTCAAGATAGACTACTTCTTTTAATAGAAGATGACATAGTTGATATCCCCCTGCTTGGGTATGATGGTCAAAAGTTCATATCCTGCTGTTATTATTTGCAGTTTAATCTTATGGAAAGTTTGCGAATACATGTCACCTATGGCTATGTAATTAATCTGTCAGTTGCATTCAAAACAAATAGTAGGTTTCCTTACAAAAGTAAGATTCCCTGCTCCCCCTCCCCCAGCAGCATACAGGTAAGAAGTTAATTGAGGTTATGTCCCTCTAAGATCTAGAGAGTTTGGGTTTTTGTTTTTGCTTTATTCTAAGTTGGTTGTGATAACGTTGATAATTTCCACTTCCAACATTAGACAATTTAACATCTACTCTTAATGTCTTCCCTCCTTACTGAACCACTTATATAAGAGATTGTCCATATTTGCAAAACTGTATTATAGTGAAACATATGTTGCCTAATTCTAAAAATACAGTGTATGTTTTAGAATAAGGTCACACATTGAAGGATCATTTTCATCAATCCATGTGTGATTGTGCATGCCTATCTCTGTGTGTGTATATGGGTATATGTCTCATATATTGTATGTAACATATATTAGTTGGAAAAAGGAAGCCTCTAAATATAGTTTATCAGAGTTAGGCTAGGTGGTTATCTGAGGATAAGGGGAAATTGCTCTGGAGTACCTTTCTCTCCTTTGTCTATAAAGGTAAATTAGAATGACAAACTTCTGTTTACAGGTCCAGCTTTTAGATGCTTAAATCAGGACAGATTAATCCCATAAACTATTGCAAATCATAGGTTTTATGAAAATCTTGACACTACAAATTACATGTACAGACAGAAAGGAATTTCTGTGGAGATTTTTCAGTATGAGTTGTTTTTAAAAATCAAGCAATCCCACAAATGTCTCATGCTATCCTGAATTGTGTAAGGTTTTGCCTTCAGATAAGCAATGCTTACTCCTACATTTTGTTTACATGTTATGTCATGAACTTTTTTGCTGATATGCTTTTCCTCATTTAATCTTAAAAGTTGTGGGAATTTTTTTATTTTAATGTTGTACTCTTGTTAATGTAGGACACAAATAGTTAAGTCTGACTGTCTACCATTGGAAGACTTGGAAGTAACAATTTCAATTAGTTGGGTTTTTTTCTGTAGTGTTCGTAAACTCTTATTCTCTTAGGCCATGGTATTAAACAATGCTGTTATAGCTTTCTTAAATTAACTTCAGAGAAATTTAAATGGAAAGCCCTAAATGCTTTTCTTTGGCTGAAAGACAGGGATGACTTTTCATAAGGTAAATACAGAACTTAGTAATTCGATATGATTGTTTTACTATTAAAGATAGCTGTCTCTAAATACGTTCTCCCAATCTATATTTTCCTAGAAGAAAAAAGTGATTAGGGAACACTTTAGATTTTTTTATGTTTTTAATTTTTATTTATTTTTTACGTGGGTTTTTGTTTTTTGTCTTTTGGGTTTTTTTAGATTTTATTAGGGTAGTATTGTGGAGGTAAGACCACTTAGGGTGATAATGCTATTGGTGAGTCCTTTCTGGAAAGGCTTTTGCAGGGAAAAAAATTGACAGGCTATAATAATTTTTTTTGCTTGTTTGGAAAAAAACAAATATACTTTGTGATTCTTTTTAAATCAGTCTTTTTCCTAATGTATTTCTTGTAATGCATGTCTGCCGTTTATAGATGATGATCAATTATTGCACTGAAGGGTCACTAAATACATGATATATTTTCCTATACAAACATAGTTTAAAATGCACCATTAACCATTTTGAGAAAATAATGTATATAGTGTAACACTGATTGAGAACTACTAGGCAAAAGATTTTTTTGATAAAAATTGCATTATCACTATGAAACGTCCATGAAAGTGTTTAGTTTGGTGGAACAACCTGAAAATATTTTCAGGGGAATATTTGCAATGTTCTGTTTTGAGGGACAGACGTCCCCCTTCCCCCGAATTTATTTAATTCTGATATGGTTTTTTTCACTTCCTATTTAAAAGTTTGTGCATTTTTAATAATGTTATACTATTTCTACTAATGTATCAATAATAATGTAAACACTAATGATACTTTTCCTAAAATGTCAAGAATTGAAATAAGTGATTTTAAAAATGGTTAAGGCTATGCTTAGATATATGTCAAATTGCTATATATTTTTTGACACACAAAAAATCTCTTATCAGCAACAAATTCTGATTTTTGGCCAGCTCAAATATAGTGTTTATTTTCATTATCTCTGGTGAATGTCACTCAGATTGTGTATTGGCAATACGTCTGAAGAGTTGCACATCTGCAAAACAGAATTAAGTTTTAAAGCACGTGACAAGAAGTTCAGAAAATTCATAAATATAATCCAAGATAATGTATTATTGTATAAGAAATATTTTGAAGTTGCTGGTATTATTCAGACTGGCCTCTTTAAATGTCTGCTACTTCTCTCTTACCCGTTAGCTTATTTGTAGTCTTCTTTCTTTGAAATTATATTGTTTTTCAGTCTTTATTTCTGTATGGGTTTTAGGCCAATATGTACATATATGTAATTCACACTGAATTTGTAGAAATTGTGCGTCTGCGTGTTTTGTCCCTAGAATTTTATTGAAAGAAAACTTCACTGGTGGTTTAGGAAAAAAGCATGAAAAGATTTAAACTTTTTGCCAATAATTTGTGTGATTCCTTCAATCGCATCTAGTGTTCATTTTAAGGTAATCTTTAGTCTGGGATGAGATTCACTGAGAGTGTAGGCAAGGTTAGTTTCCCATACAACATTAAACTGCAGTAACACTTATTTTTGTAACCATTTATTTGGTAAAAAATGCCACAAAAATAATTTTATTTCTATTGTGCTTTAGTGACATTAATATCACAGTTGTTTGGTTTGCAAGTAAAATAGCTGTTACGTGTTTGCCTGACTCATGAGACTAGATCCAGTGGTTAATCATATTGATTTGTGGCTGGTGTATTTGATATAAGGGAGGCAAAACAACATTCTTAGCTTAATCTCTACAGCACCATGGATTTATGATGTGCTCAGTAATACAAGTGTAATGATTTAGTTATGTAAATATTAGATGGCCATAGAAAATACTTAAGGTTTGGGAATGTGTTTCAAACAAGCCAGTTGCGGTTGTGTAGTGGTGGTTTGTTTTTTTTTTTTTTTTGTTTTTTTTTTTTTTTTTTAAATAATTAACAGAAACTCTGCATCCAAAATTTTTTTGAAATATAGTAATTAAGAATTCTTTTTGTTTTAAAAAATATTAAGAAAACATTGAAATTAGGCATTTCCAGGGGTAAATTCCATCTTCATTAAAAAACCCCAACCAAATACAAACCAGCAAATTAAACCAACCAACCAAACCCCACCCTGTATTAAAAAACAAACCCCAAAACCTTTAACTTGACTATCTGTCTTTTTCCACAGGTCAGTATCTATTGAAAAATCTCACTGCAGTTAGAATTTATGCTTATTCTTGTCCACTTGGGAAGTTTATATGTATGGATCTTGAGAGGAGAGATACTTGTGTTTCATTTTTCTAACAAAGCTTCTTGGAAGAATGTCTGAATACTTGGAACGTGTGAAGTTTTTACAGTCTTTTCAAGTGTACTCTAATTTTGATAGCAGTTTCCTGGTATTTTTTTTGTTGTTTGTTTGGGTTTTTTAATTGTTTTGGTGTTTTGGGTTGTTTTTTTTTTCTGCATCCTTGTGTTTCATTTTTCTAACAAAGCTTCTTGGAAGAATGTCTGAATACTTGGAACACGTGAAGTTTTTACAGTCTTCTCAAGTGTACTCTAATCTTGATAGTAGTTTCCTGGTATTTTGTTTGTTTGTTTGGTTGGTTTTTTTAGTTGTTTTGTTGTGTTTTTTTTTTTCTGCTTCCAATATTGCATTACAATAAATTATTAAAGAGAATTAAAAAGTGTATTAACATTCCCAAGAACAATTTCTTTTGTTGCATTTCCTGATTAATTTGTTTTTTTGTTTTCCCCTGTCTCCCTTCCTTTCCCTCCTGCTCCCCACCTCCCTTTTGCAATGGATTATATGGGCAGGGTCTAGCTAGCTCAGCCAAGGAGATTTATCTTCCTGCTCCATTTAGTCTTCCTTACTGCATGTAATGCAGATCATGCGATTCAATTGTTCCTGCGTGTTCCTGTTTGTGGTTAAGAGGAGATAGACTGCTGTGCTGATGTAAAATTCCAATTCATATCAAACACAGTTTTATGTGAGATCGGAGGTGTGATTGTATTAGAAACTGGAGCCTTTAAAATACAAGTTTCCTGAAGCGAGTATGATCTTTTCATTATAGCTAAGCAGTACCCAGCACAGTGATGTCATCATGCTGGTTGAGGCTCTTAAATAATACAAATAACTTGCGTCATTATCTACTTCTGTCTGTTATAGTAAGTTTTGTTGAAACCACATAAAGTATCTATTAAACGTGAAGACTGTAAATTGAACCTGGCATGCATGTTTTCCCTCTGCTTTTAGTTCAGGCAGCTGAATAATGAAATATTGTGAATGTTTAACTTTGGTCTTATTTTGTGATGCAACTAACTCAAGATAGTTTTATTTAAAGTTCTTTGTAGTACAATAAAGTATTTGAAATTAAACAGAAATTTATACATTCCATTTTGACTAATTGTTTAAAGGTATGTTGTTTTAATGTTACACTAGATAGCCATTGAAGCAAACAGCTTGATAGATAGCTAGATCTCTTTTACACCTTCCCTGTGTATGCTATGCTGCTGAAGTGAGTTGCATAAACATTGTAGGAGAACAAGGAGAAAAGGAGAATTCTCTTCCACTGGAGTGCTTAATCAAATTTCTTTAAAAATGCAAAGGTATTTTCAAGTTTTGGGAAAATATAACCATGTCTTTTCTCTGCAGATTAATTCCGTGCTGTTATCTGGAAATTGAGTCAGACATTAATTTTGGCACAGTGATTGCAAACAGTAAAATAATTAGTAAAGAGATTAATATTGCTAACCATGGATCATCTTCAGGTAAATATTTAGTATAGATTAAATTATAAAAATATTTTGTTTCCTTGGCAAATGTAATTTTATGCAATTTAACCCTTCAGTGGCCAAGTAGAAATTAACTGAAGTTCTGGGTTATGCATATTATGAGTGTTGTAGCTAAAGTTGTTATAAATGGCCCATTGCTTCTGTAGGCAGTATTATATTTCCACTTAGGGAAGAAAAATGAATTTAGAACTTTGTCAAATTTTAGGAGTTTGCTACTTATGAGTCCCACCTGAAAGATGTAAAAGTAACAGTTTCTCATTGGCTTACTATGCTCAACATAAATAGTAGCAAATCACATCTGGTCTTGCTTTGTTGTCTTTGTGATTCTGTGATCCCAATAGCTGTCTAGGAAATAAATTACAAGCTCCCTGTGCTTTCAGAGCTAAAGTCCTCTAGGATGGGAATTGAACCGTATTTGTTACCAGAAGATAATGAGAGGTCTGATATTGCTGCTATAGCTTTTGAAATCATACAGCTTTCAAAACATGCACATCCTTCAACTTCTGTGAGGGACCCTTCCAAGGAGTGCAAGAAACATGGAGAATGGAGTGCAAGAATGTTTATGTGATCCAAGTAACCTATTTGACTGCCTTTTCCACTGGACAAAGCTGCAGACACCTTTCTCTGGAAGTATGGTGGCAACTATGCTGAGTTTCAAACAACAAATTTGAGGCAGTGAACTGGTTTTGTTTTTCACTTGTACAGCTGTTTATTATATCACAAAGTATCTGTATTTGCATTAGGCCAAGGTTTTGTGAACATTTGCTTCATAGATTTCCACAAGAAATATTGTACCAAGAGAAAAATACGTTATTGTAGAAACATAGAAATGGGTTGCAATATATATATATTAAAAAAATAAGTTAAAAAATCAAATGGCTGTCTATTTAGAACAGAAATTTATTTTTAATTTCTTTTCCAAAAAACAAAGGCATTTTTTTTTCTAGCCAGCTCAACTTAAATTAGGTGTAGTATGTAGTTTATATAATCAACTCTTACACATACATACTAACTTCTTACTTTGAGGAATTATGATTAGATAAAGAAAATGAGATAACCTACAGTACATATGCATCTACAACTAATTTGCATGATGTAAAATTTCTCATGTTGTACAGGAACTGTTTCTAGTTATAAAATCTGTTGTATCACATGCAGGCTGCATGATGGAGTTTTGCAGGATTGGACAGAGCCAAAATTAGAATGAAATCGGTGGTTAGTAAAGAATGTATTGAGGGCAGACAAAGGAAGAGCTGCTGAATCTGTGTTTTTGTAGGCTCTGTAAATTGTAATACAGCAGGTTGCACTAACAGGCAGTATGTAGACTATCAGCAGGAAGTTCTGTATGCTGGCCTGTGACTCAAGGATTGCATTTCATGTGTTATCCCATGCACAAAATGGGTCCTTTGTTCCTGCTTCTGATCTCATATCAGAGATTATTGTCTGAGGTCAAACAGTGCATTTTTCCTACACCATTTGAAACAGTTTCTTGCTATCTATGATATGACAGATAATTAGTGCTGCTGGTTAAATACACATTTAATAATCTTGTCACATTTTAAAAAATATTTTTATAACCTAGAAATATTCACTGTCCTCTCCTGCAATAAGTTGTGTTGTGTACATACCAAATCATGAAAACTATTGTTACCTGCAATATGCTGTTAACTTTCTGGCTTTGGTAGCTGCCTGGAGCTGTGTATAAAATAGCATGTAACTTACAAAATGTTACCTACAGCTGCTTTATAATATAGTCACTTTTGTTTGGAATGCGAGTACCTTTTCTGTTACAATCACAACTTGTGAAGTGGCATTGTACATGTGGGTGTAATATTTAAAGAAACCTTGGAAATAATGATCTACTCTGTGTTAGAGAGAGTTTTGGAAAAGATTAACTCCATGTTTCCTGTTTCCATAAGAAAATGTACTGCTTGTGAATATCTGCATTATGTGTTTTGTAATCCCAAATGTGTTATAGAAGAATGTAAATCTACAACTTTATGTTGTGTAACATGCTGTGTATTATTCTGTTTCTTTTAGGTGCATTTAAAATATCATATGATGGGGCTGTCCTGCTTAACATAGAACCTACTAGCGGAGTGGTAGAGCCGAAATCTATAAAGATGGTTAAAGTGGATATCTGCACAGATGTACCCAGAATCATCAAAGAAGTGATAAAGTGAGTGTATGACTGAAGAAATCCAGCTCTATAAGTTATGTTTTTGTCTGTTATTAATTCTAGTCTTTATTGTACATGTTTGTTTAAAAAAGTTAAAACAGTTGCTGTCTTCCACATTTATTTTTATTTAATCAATTTGATGATTATGTTATCTCCACAGAACAATGATGCATAAATTGCATACCTAGCTGTGTTATTAAAGAACTCTCATAAATTGTAATGATATGGATGTTTGCACATCTCTCAGTTTACGACTAACCAAGAGCTTTTCTATCTTCACCTTTCTATACATCCTGTGTTCCTTACTCTTTTTAGCTTCTGTAACTTTGCTATTTTTCTTTCAGCTCTGTGTTTCAGAAGTCTTAGAAACATGATGTCCTTTGGTGTATCTTATTTTAAATGGAGGGGATGTATTTGCAACCACTAACTCTTTTAAGAATAGACTATTTTTAAATGCCTACTCTACAAATGGTGAATATAGACTTTTTGGGAGGTGCCAGAATTTGCAAGTGGATACCAATCCAGAAAGTCCTTCTCAATCCTGTTTTCTTATAATAGTGAATAATTTGTGGCTGGGTATTTTTGAGAGGGTGGGGATGTTTCCTGTTTTGTTTTTATTAAGATATATGACTTATTTAGTTCAGTTCTTGCCGTTCTTGCTTTTTGTAGCCTGTTGGAAAAGGAAATGAAAGGAAAGGGGAAAAATTCTATTAAGAGTGCCTGGGAAGACAGTATCTGTATTTTGCCACACAGTTACATCCTCCTTCATATGATATTTTCTTTGGTTACTGAGTTTCAACCTTTTGGTTGGAAAGTGTCATGCTTTCTGCCTTTCCTTTGCTGTCCAGGCTACCACCACTGTTTTCTTCACCCCATCTTGGTCAAATGGCTACTGTCTCCTGCAGTCTCGTAGATAGTTTATCTATTAAACTGAAAGAACATAACTACACAGAGCTCGGATTTCATCCTTCACCCATTTCCTGCCTTAAATTCTACATAATTCTGTCAGTGAATTTGGCATTTCTTAGTCATTGCTATATCCTTTAGACTAAATGAAATCTTAAGTTTCCTTGTCAAGCCTTGCATGAATATCTAAATATATGTGTATACATGTGTGTGTATATGTATTTAAACAAACTGAATACTGAAAGTCTTACAATGGGTATTTGACAGGATTTTGACTTGGAGAAATAGTACAGTTTTGATGAAAACACCCTGGTTATTTCCATTTGCCTTGTCCTCTAAGCATTTTTCTTCTATGCGCAAGCAAAATGCTTTTCAGAGGAGTCTACTCTTTTTTTTTTGATATTTCTTTTCTGTCTTAGAGAATCTCCTAATCACGGTTAAGAAGTTGAAAGATGATATTTAGAGAGTTTGAGATCCTCTCCTAGATCCCTTGTGTAGTTGTATATGTGACTATTCAAAACAAAGATTTTTTTCTTTTTTTTTTTTTTTTTAGCTCAGAGGCTAGTTGATGCTATTAGAACAATAACTTGTATTGCTAAATTTTATTTTTGTGCAACAAGAAGAAATATGCTTTGTTCCAGTAGAATTCTAATAACGAAGATTTGTACAATGTCTATATAGTCCTTTGGTGTTTTGTGGTATCATCAAAACTAAGCATTCAGGCAGGAACAGCAGCAGTTCTTCAACGCTTATTCAGATAAACTTCTAGCTCCAGTTGCCTAAGACAAAATTACTAAATATACGCTGAAATTGGTACCTAGATACAAAGATTCTCAGAAATAAGAGCAGTGTATCATCTGTGGACTTCTGATTCTTTTGAGATGTCATTCCTATTGTTTCAAACACTAAAAAAAGAAAAAGGGGAAAAACTCAAAATCTCTCCAAAACTTCACCATGTATTGTGTGATTCTTCCTGATTGGTAATATTCTTGTTAGGTATCACATTGTCAAGTACACTCTTCCCTAACCACCCCCGCCCCCTCTCTGCTTAGTTTATCTATGGAAAGCCAGTGATTTAAATGTTCTGATTTGATTCAGTTTTGCATAGGTTCTAATATAAACAAAACTAATTATTTCTAACACTTTTCTACATTACCTATTTCTGCTTGCTACTCTTACTGATAGAGTGGAGTTGGAAGGTCATGGCTGCACTGAAGTATGGATCAAAGCTGTTGTGGTTGAACAAGTTATTAAAGTTCTAGGAGTGTCTTGTGGAAATGTATTGGAATGCATTAACTTTGGACCAGTTTACTTCGGGTCTTCAAAGACTGAACAAATATCTTTATACAATGAAAGTCCTGAGTGTACGGACTGGGTAGCAGTACTGGAAGACAATGCCATTGGAGGAGAGATGGTAAGAAACTATTCTAATTTTTATTTTAGTTAAAAACTTGTTTTCATTTCTGCTTTAGCATTTTTTTTTGTTACTCAACATTCATCTTCTAGTACTATGTCATGCTATTTCCTGATCAATAGGCTTTCTGAAACTTCTGTCCAACCAATACATTTTTTACTATAATTTAACCTTGGAATTAAGTTTTTCAGATATTTCTGTTTCACTATGTGACATCTTAACCTTAAAAATGTTAAGTACATCCCCTGGGTGTGTTTTTTTTCTTTTTTCTTTTGTTTGTTGTTTTTTTTGAGTGGATTTGCTTGAAATCCTACTAGATTTCTTATAATTTAGTAGGAATTTTCAAAATATATTTTGGTATTCTATGATGTTAAGCATCTGTAGTTTCACTTTTTTTTTTCTCGGACAGCGAAATCATCTGAATGAGCATCATCCTTAGAAAAGGGAATTCAGAATATTGCCATGAAATTGATGTTTAAAAACTGATAAATTAGCCATGTGATATGTAACTATCTTAGTGCTATTACTTACATTATATCTTTCTACTTTTTTGTGAAAGATATCAAAATGTATGTATAGGGAAAAAACAACCCAAACAAACCACCAAACACAAAAATGGAAGCAGAACAGGCTGAACTATTTAATATTTTGATTATTTTTTAGGGGACAGATCTTCAGAGGAGTGCAGATGCTGTTTTACAAGACTTAAGCCTCAAAAATAGAACAAGAGATGTAGATGTTTCCACCTTGATCTTGTGCATTCCCAACCAAGGAACCTTGCAACCTTATGAGAAATTATTGGTTACATTGTGCTTTAGTCCAAAGTGAGTGGTCGAAATTAGACACATGCACACAAGTTGATTCGTCTAAACTCTTTTGTAAAGAGCTATGTTAGAGAAAATAATTTGAAGTTAAAGTGCCTGCAAATTTTTTTCTGAATGACTGTTTATGTATTTGTGTGTTAAAAGAAATTGCTTGGCATGATACCACAAATAAGAAAACAAAGTCTGAAGTGATTATCTAGGAGATGTTTTATAATATAATAAGGATGTATGTGAACCAAGAATTGGTTAAGCTTTTTTTTGTGAGAATAGGAATTTTATTAGATTAGATTTTGCCAAGGGAACTAATTGTAGCTCCCATTAAACATGTTGAATCTCTAAAGATTGTTGAGAGAGTCCTACAGTGTCAAATTAAGTGCCTTTTTAATGACTGCAGATTTATTTCATAAAGATATAGTATAAGTGCAGCATTATGGCAATATATATATTTCATCACCAAAAGACTGAAACATTAGGGAAAGCTTTCATTCCATTGAAAAAAAGGTAAGGACAAAGGAACATTTCTTCTTCACGTAAGGAAAAGAAAAAGAAAATGTGCTCTTGCCCTTTCCCTTACTTAAACTCTAATTAGAAGTGATTATTATGCATGTAATATTAGTTTAGAAAACTTGTAGGCTGGAAAAGATATCAAATGACTAGTATATAAGCATACAGATATTGTTGAGCTTAAACTTGTTACAGTTCTATTTTCTGAAAGGAAGTATAATGATAATTTGTTCAAGCTGTAACCAACAGCAAAGAAGCCAGACTGGATGATGAAAAACAAGCCTTGATTTTTTTTTTATTTTTTTTTTTTTTTGGTGGGTTGAGGTGTTTTTGTTTTGTTGTTTTTTTTTTTTTTCCCCATCTTGTAATTAGAGATTGTGACTCTTACAGAAGATTTAAAAGGGACTTTGGAGTAAATGACTCATCACTGAAACAAGATTACGTACTGTTTCTGAGATTTGAAGCTGTTGGGAATAAAGATGGCTATCTGCAGGCCCTCAATGATGGCACAGCATTCACAGGTACGTTATCAGAAATGTATAGTCACCATCAGAAATGTATATATGGATGATAAAACTATGTATCTTGATTTTTTTTTTTGATTTTTTTTTAATTTCTTCATCATAGTTTTATGGGAAACCTGTGTTTATTTTATTTATATCAATACAGATAAATTATTGTAACTTACATCTTTAATGCTTTAGCACCAAAAACTCTTCGAACAGTGAGTAGAAAGGAGGAGGGAATAATGCATGTCATGAGTACACCTGCTGGTAGTGAATACCTAGGACCTAATTATAAATGTAAATATTTGGAGAATATAAAAAAGACTCCAGCCAGTTGCAAGTCACCAGCACTTTGGTAATACCAGTTTTGTGCATTTTCAGGTGACTATTTGATCACCCTCAACTTCCTTAATGAGGGAATATGTTATCTAACAGCCACTATAAGTAAGCATGTCTATGTTAAGTTTATAGAAAATTGCATTATAAATCATTTTGTATTATGGTATTACTTGGTTTTTGGAACCATATAATACAGTATGACTTTTCTGTTTGTAAGCCAATAGGTGTGTGAGGGTTTTTTTGTTTGTTTCTTTTTTGTGTTTGTCTAATATAGTGAATCATCCTCATCACGTGGAGTTAGCCTTGACAGGTTCTGGGCTTCCTGTCATGTTAACTTTTAATCCAGGACCAGTTATTGAGTTTATGGACTGTTTTTTGGGTGAACAAACACAAGTTCTATGCACACTCAGAAATGAATCTGAGTCCCTTCCAGTAACATTCAGCTTCCGCAAGACTGCTCACTTTAATATTTTTCCTCAAAAAGGAAAAATTAAAAAAAGATCTGCAAAGGTAACTAACTCTTTCCCTTAGATTATGTAGAAATGCAGATTACTTTACAGTGGACAGTGGTGGAATTTCTTGAATGTAAAACAGAACAATTTCATTTCAGTAGCCATGATGTTTAATATCAGCCAAATATATAATTTTTTTTCCTTATGTAGAGTCTTTGAATCCTCTTTCCTGTATTCCAGGAAGCAGCAAGTGTTATTTTAAATTTCAAAAAAACAATTGTAATACTAAAGAAACTTTAACCAGGTTTTTCCTGGCTTCAAAGTTTTTTGTATCTTACTGACTTGAGAAGCATTGGTTCATAATCAAACCTTTGCAGGATCCTTTTGATTTTTTTTTTTTTGCAGTAAATCACAAATACTCGAGTAAGACAACATTTATTTTAATGGAAGAAACTTTGCCAAACTTAAGTCAAATATGGAAGCATCCATAATTCCATAACCTGGAACTCAGGGCACAAGAGAGAACAAGTTGTCCCAGAAATGAGCAAGTGAGACTTGTTCTGATGTGTAGCAGTTTTCTTTCTATTTCCTTATATTGCTAATTTATGTGTGGCAGTTGGCATACTCTAAAAGCCCAGTTTTGAACACCTATCTTAGAAGTAAGTGTGGAGAGAAGTGACTCAATTAAACAGAATTACACAAAACTTTTCTCTTTGCTTTTCTGCCTCATATATCTCATAATGACTTTTCTTTTCCAGGATGTGATATTTTCATTTTCTCCCCATCAAATAGGAACATTTAAAGTGAAGCAAGTTGTTGATATCATTGGTACAGGACTAGAGAAAAATAATTTACAGGTTTCGAAGACAAAATCCTTTCACCGCATGTATTTGAGCTTTATTGGTGTGTGCAAATCTAAGCGAAAAAACATTCTATTCAAAATTAATCCTGGTAAGATGCCAAAAAGATAAGTGACAAGTGATAAAATGTTTTAAAAGTACATTTTTTTAACATTATAGATGAGATTTTTTTTTTTTTACTATTTTTGGTTTGTTTTTAAAAAATATCTCTTTGGGACTAGAAGGAATGCTCAATTGTATGACATATACTCATGAGAGTATAAAACAAAAGCTAAAATAATGGTAGCACCCCCCCCCCCCCCCCAATATTTTAACCCAAACTGAACGATTAAAGCATAAATTTTCATCATATGATTATTTAACTTTTATAAATCAGAAAATAAAGGCTTCAGTTTTTGGCAGCGATGCCATTACACAGCTAATATGTTTCAGTTGTAAAAAAGTAGAGAGACGGGTAAAGCACAGAAAGAAGTTAGGAAAGATAACAGGGTATTCTTTATTGATTGAAAGTTACTAGTCCCAGGTGAATTTGCCCGTCAATACAGCCTGCTACCTGTCCCATGCCCATTGACTCTTCCCATCCTATGAAGCCTATGCTAGCATAAAGAATCTTTCAGGATATGTAATAATTAGTCCCTAATTTGTTCCTCATGTTCCTAACCACTTTACAGTAGATTTGACTAAGCCTGTCACTGGATTTTAAAACCAGACATGGGAAACGTGGCTTTTTCTAGTATTCAATATGCCATAGCACCTGCAGGTAGTGTGAGTGCAACGGGGCTGTACTGTACAGTGGTGCATCTGGTTTCCGTGTGTAGGTAAGGAGGGGAGCTTGAATATTCCTTAACTGACTGCTGCCCACTTGAAGATGGGCTCACTAATGAAAAACAGGAAGGCAATACCCATATTTCTCAGAGTGCATTGTAGGGAAGTAAAAAGAGAAAGTCATTGGAAAGTCGGGATAAAATGTTCTTTCTACAAGTATCAGAATGGTTGATAAGCCACTGGACGTTCCTGCTACTTTCAGGAGGGTATTTCAAGTCCATGGCAATCAAGAATTGATGAGAAACTAAAGTTTTGCAAGCTCTGGGTTTTATTGTTGCAATCTAGAACTCCTGCAGTTTTCCTGCTTCAGAAATACAATTAAAATATGTTTCTGTGGATCAAAGATTTAATGTAGTATTCAAGTTTTGTCAGCTTTTCTAAATGCTCTTGTCTGACATTTGCTCTATTAATGTCCCCATTCTGCTCCTATTTGCAGGTTTTTATAAAGAGGTTGTGAGGGGTAATTGTGCTCTATAGGCTACTGATATCTGTGTTTTGCTTTTAAGCTTTATTGAAGTGTGGAGGGAAAGTGATCTTTTTCAGATCTTATGTAGATGGTCTCTATATCTTCCTGTTCTCTTCTCCCAGTCTCTGTGGATAAGTATGTGTACTTGTCTCTGCATTCGGTGGAGGGGGAAGAGACTGGAATGAAGCTTCTTGCACACTGTGCCTCCCTGGGCAGTAGAAGTTGTAATCGCTCCTATAGTTTGGAGGATGGAAAATAGTTTGGTGTTTTTTCTTTCTTTTTTTTTTTTTTTTTAAGCCATTTTAGAGTAAAGTAAGGTTAATGTGGGTAAAACCAATATGTGTAGTATAATGTATCAGTTTTTGTGCAGGTGAGGGAGGAAGGGGCAGTTGAGGAATGGATTTACTTATTTGTAGTGCTATTTTAAACATGTACTTAATGTAAGGAGAGGTGAGAAAACACATGGCCTAGTTTCTGTCATAATTTTTCTCTTTAATGTATATGTGCTTTTCTAAAACTAGAGTGAAAAAGATCTGAGCTCTCTTTAGTTGTGCTAGCTTGGGAGTTCTTTGTTGAAAATCATGCCTGTGTTTGCAGCCCTTAAGACAAGCTTTAGGACACTGCAGACAGTGTTGTGACAGAGGCAGCTCTGAGTGTTTGGTCATGTGCATGTGCAAGACAAAATGTCACAGCTGGACATAGTAGTAGTGGTCTGGGCTCTAGTATTTGTTAGTCTGTGATCTAGGCCAGGGAAGGCAGTTGACTGTTAGTATGGTCGCCTTCCCTCTTGTTTGAGAAAAACATGATGGGATGGGTGCCTCATTGTTGTGCTGCTGGGTGGACCAGTATAAATTAAGAAATATTTTTCTAATACTTTGGATTTTGTTTAGAAAGTATTAGTGTAAGTGTATGTAACATGTTTTATTTGAATTTGAAGGTATAACACCAATGATTTCCAATGCAACTGGACAGTTTGTAGCTGATGGCATAGGACGGTACACTGATATGGCACCTGTGGCAATACTTAAATCCACCCAAACACAAATTCATACTCATCGGATAAACAGGAATTGTAAGGGTGATGCACTTACAGCTTTTCCTAACGATCGTGCAGCCAGCATTAGGCCTAGTGAACGGAATAAAAAGTACAGGTAAAAATTATGTCAATATAATATTTAAAACCACACATTTGTATATACTGTATAGTAGATCAAGATTGGTTACTCATATGATAGTTTACTGTTGGTTGTTTTTTTTTAATAGACTGAAAGTTCTTTAAAATTCATTGCATTCTACTTAACCTTGAGCCTCATGCACATAAACTTCTTGAGTTGCTTTTCTTACATGAAACTTCAAATGTAGCTATTACAATTTCAATATTTCATTTTTATGGTTGCCTTTACAAGGTCAAATATTAATAATCAGCTGTGATAAAAAGAATATTTGCAATGAAATATGTATATAGAAAAATCAATGTGTTTTCATTCTAACAAGACGCAGAACCATTTTATGCATGTAGCAAAACTACAATTCTCTTTAAATGTTTAGGACTATTTTCACAAAGACTGAAAGATATAATTATATAGATCCGGAGTTTTCTTATACTGACTGTGAACGATTGTCAAAAGAAGCACATAAGGAATACTACGCAGACTTCATTTCTAGTTTAAGACAGCGCCGTTTACAGAAAGATGCTGCTAGGTAAGACTTTGTTTAAAGGACAAATATTCAGCATAAAGGCTTATATGAAAAATATGTGTATATATGTGCAGAATTAACTTTGTGATACTAGTCATGCACCTAAATTGGTTCCATGCTGAAATGCTTACGGTCTTGGGGCCGTCATTTATAATGCATTCAAAACCTGTTTTGTTCAAATCTTCATTTAGACACGTAGAGATCCCTTCCTGGGTAAAACATAGGGAAAGAGGCATGGAACTTGAAATTAAAATGAACTTAAGATGCCAAGTCTTAAGAAAATTTGGTTAAGGTTAATAGGAAAACCATAACATTGATTCTGTTGGATTGTCTTTTCTTTTTATGTGATAAATTGGATGTATTTCCAACTAGCATGTCTAGCTCACCCAAAGTGATAGATTCAGTATGTAAATTTTGATATAATTTGTGGAATGAAACAGAGAAGGTTAAAAGATTATATTGGTCTTCTAGCCTTATCTTATAGTAAATTCTTACTTCATGAATTTGTGTATTTGGTTGGTATATTGTGGAGCAAAATAATGGAAAAGAACAACTGACAGCTCTGCTACTTTTAAAAGTTTTGTTTTGTTTTGTTTTTTAAACAAACAACCCTCCCCCCCGCCCCATAAAGCCTCTAAAGCAAGAGGAGTAATACCTTAAGTGTTAAGTTTGCAAGGCCCATTATTTAAAAATTAATAAGGCCAGTGGATTATTCTTGTAATCACAATTTACCTTGCTCTGCTAATATACAACGTGATTCAGACAAGGCCTTCAGAGCTGGATTTACTTTATTTTTATGCATGCGTATGATGCATGGCTTTCTTGAAAGGAACTGGTGTTGTGTAGTGGATGAACTGTTGTTTATACGACCATAACACACATATTCAAGGTGTATTGCGTGAGGAGCAAGAACAGAAATGAAAATTTCACAGTTATCAGATGAATGTCACTGTTACTATCAAACATAGTAATAATTTTCTGAATACTTGCTACAAAACATCTGTGTAAGATCTCTGGAAGTTTTAAATCTCTTGGTTGCAGGTGAAATTGATTGGTTGGAGTTGAACTTTGACCAAGAAAAGTTAATTGCTCTGAAAATTAGGCTGTAAGTGGTCCAGTTCAGACATATACAATTAAAGGATCCTTTGTAATCTTGGCATTTGTTAACTCTTAAGTGCTTGACTCTAGAACGTCATTGTTCTTTAAGAGGAATTTTAGACATGATATAATATTTATATTTTGGTAGCCATAGTGCTTGCAACCTATTTAGCTAAGCAGTTGCCACAAAATGTGCAACAGATATTAATCCTTGCCTAAACAATACAATAAAAGACTTTTCAAGGCATTTTCTGTACTTGAGGTTTTTTTAATAATGAAATTTTCCTACTTAAAATATTATTTATGTTTAAAAGTCTTAATTTAATGTGTAAACATGAAATGCTCAAAATTCTAGATTTCCATATTCTTTTTTTTTTCCCCTCCCCTATAGGCAATTTTATATTTATAATAATTCTGTGAGCATAGGCCTTAAACCAGCTGAAGGGCTTGTGTCACCAAAGATTTCAATGACAGATTTTCACAAGGAGAAGCTACAGTTCAAAATGCTTCCTTTAGATGAGAATTGCCTATTAACTAGTCGAAAATTGGCAGCAATTGGTTCTCAATCTTCAATCAAAGAAGTAAGTTAAATGCTTGAGTAGTAATGTAAGCATAATGTGTTTACCATATAAAAAAGCATAAGAATTTTGATTCTGCTCTGAGAAGATGTCTTATGCTTATCACAGATTTGGAGTGGGCTTAGCGCTATGCCATATTCTACCCAGGAGAAGGAAGATTGTAGTCTAACTTTGACATCCAAGCAGCTTCATCAAATATTCATTGGTAAGATTTTTAATTTGGTTAGTAATGCATATATTTGTTATAAAAGCACTTATTTATAGTAACACAATTTATGTTCATGATTGTTCACCTTGAATAGAAAATAGCTTAATTTGGTGGCAGCTTGATATCTATAGTAGTGTTTAACTAAAGCTTGTACTCCTCAGAAAACACTGAGATATAAATAGGTATGACCATATAAAAGGAGAGCTTCTTTTAAAAACTGCTCATAAACCAGCCTATTACAGAGAAATCAACAAAGCATAGTATGAAGGTTACTTATACACTTATGCCTTGTTATTGGATAGTATCTGGACCGGCATTAATATCAGGAAGATTCATGGGAGTGTTCAAAATGTTTCTGGGAATTAACAGTGATACCCCAAAAACATAAAAATTCTTCAGGATCCTCCTTCAAAATAATTTCAGTGGAATGCTCTGTGATGGGGAATATCACCTTCTAAAGTCTGTGACAGACTCATCTATTAACAACACTTGGTACTAAAACTGGTCTGTTTTAGGGTCATTTTTTTTCCAGTAAAATTATTTAGTAGCAAAGTGAAAATTTTCAGTACTTTCTGGGCTTTTTTTTTATTTTCAATGAAGCCAGAACTCTAATAGTGTAGCTGTGTATACTGATACACTTGGGAAAAGGTAGAATAAGATAAACATATTAATACAAAACTCTAAGTACTTTTTGTAAGATGTTTGATTAGTGCCATAAGCACCAAAGTTTGCAGACCAGCATAAAAACCAGTGGTAGCGGTAAATAAAGTAGTGTGATAATTCTGTCATCATCAAATTACGTGAGTTATTAAACCAAATGGTCACACATCAGGGAGCATATAAGCACTTAACAGGTTAAGTGCATAAACTTTCAGTGAATTGCTGGTTCTCTAGCCATTTAAATACCTGATTAATAAAAAGAAGTATTTATGATTATTAATAGTGCCTTTAGTAATTAGCACATTGCTTTTCCTTTTTTTAATAGCTGTCTAACAGACAGAATTAAGAAATAAATGTTGGTGCTGGCTTTTTAGTTGTACTACTGAAAATATTCACAGAACTTGCATGGTACTTACTTCCAAATTTTAGTGTGAATCTGTTCTGCTACAGGATTGTTCTAGCTGACTAATTCTGTAATTTGAGAAACTAAAATGTTTTGATCATAATGTTTTAGTAGTTATGCTTCCTTACGTTAACATCCACTTTTTAATGTTGAATATCTTTATTTCTTTTATATTCCAGGTCCTTCTACTATGGATTTTGGTGATGTTTGTGTGTATTCTACAACAGCCAGAAAACTGCACATCATCAATAACTTGTTAGTTCATATATGGATACAAATTGAGATTGAAATTGATGAATTACAGCAGACGGGTCCATTGTCTCAGGTTGTGCCTCCTCTTACAAAGACTCATATTCCAATTGTATTTGAGACAAACACTCTTGGAATGTTTAAAAGGTAAGGCTTATATTTGTCTTGATTTACATGTTTTCTTTGGAGTAGTAGAATAAAAAGTATCATGTGTCTTGTTTAAAGTCAGTGTAATTATGATAAGTGTTAATGGTGTACACTAGTTTATGGTGATACTGCAATAATTAATGCAGTTTTATGTTGCAAAATTTGGCTAGTATAGTAATGTTTCATAGTGTTTAAAAAAAACCCAACAAACTGTATGAATGAAGCTGCCAAAAGTCCATATAACCACAGGTATATCAGGGAAAATAGTTTGCTTTTACCGTGTATTTGTTAAGATACATTTTATGGAAAATACCGTGCTCTTTCTGGCATAGTGTTGCATCACCACATCTATGCTCAGATCTTTTGATGCAGCTCATGGGTAAATGTATAGGCAAACTGTTTTTTAGCCTTCTGGCATGGAGATCCTTTGGGACGATCTTCACTTTTGACATAATTTAAGTTGTATGCAAAACAATTACAAGTTGCTTTCTCTTCTCAGTCTTAACTGTGTGTTCACAATCAATTGTTTTGTTGAGTATTTTCTTGCTAATGATTATATTTCACATAAAGTTTACTCTGACTATAACATAATATATATGTAAAAATATTGAGAAATATGTATTTTTATGTTACAGGTCTTTCACTTACACAATAAACAACCAACACCTTGGGCATGTTCTGGTAGTTGCAAATGCAGTGTCTGTTGAACTTGAGCTGTCTGCAAGGGAAGTGATTTTAAATCCTATTCCTGGCTACCTAGCAGAGACAGAATTTAGAACAACTGTCAGGGTATACAATTCCAGAAACCATCCTGCTGAGTTTACTTGGAAACCTATAATTACAGATAGAGGAACTGCATTTTCTATACGTCCAACCAAAGGTATACTATGCAAGTACAGTGTGTGTGCACGTGTCTTAAATGTCAATAATCTTAAATAAGACAAACATTCACCTGATACTATAAACTGTATTTTTTAGATTTGGGTCAATATCAGTATCCCAAAAGTAGTACCAGGTCAGAGTGTTAATACCATAGTGGCACTCCCTGTATAAGCCCTACCTAAGTGCATACTCAGTCCAGTTTGTTGTCTCTATGTCCACCCAGCAGCACTTATGTAACCATTTTTCTAAGCACAGATTGCTGATATTTAAGAAGGGAAGCAGCTATTTAATGGCAGTCAGTAATATTATACAGCTCATCAGGATAGGAAATTTTCCAAAAGAACTGTATGGATGAAGCTGCTAAAAAGTTGATGTAGACAGTCTGAGTGACACAAATGGAATTCAATCTGGGATTAGTTTCCACTTGCATTATGGATCAGTATTTGTTAGAAATGTGTGAGACATCAGCTTTTACCTTCTTTCCTTTGAAAGATAGTGTTCTGCAGGAGTATGTTGGAGCTCTGTTATTAAAGAACTGCTAACTGAATTGGTATTACACTGTTCAAACAAGATTTGGCTGGATCAGGAACTTGGTGTGCTCTGATTCTTGAGAAAAGATATCTCTGCTGATACGAATTCAGACTCAATTGCAAGCAAGAAAATATATATGGTCTTTCCCAAAATTGTTATTATTCAAGGATAGTCTGTTCTTTTATTTTTTCAAATGTTGACTATTTGAGTAATTATGGCTAAAAATACTAGTGAAATTTGAGTGTATTTTACTGCAGGATACTAATAAACAGATTATGCAATTGTCATGAGAATTCAGAAACTAATTTTACTTAATTCAACATACTGTTCAACACCTTTGAAATGTAGGCTTAGTCTTCAGTAATAGAAGGTCATTTTGTTTTATTATGCTTATGTTACTTCTAGTTATACAGTGTAATTTGATAATTGTACATGCGTATGCTATAACGTGTAAATTATGCTCATTTATTTAGGCTTTGTGGAGGCCTATAGAGATCTGGAGTGTGAAGTTGTTTGGCATCCAGGGTTCAACTCTCCTGAAGAAGGAGAATTCAACTTGTGTGTGCGTAAAGGAAACACAATTAAGTTGAAATGTTTTGCAAAGGTAACAATTCATAAAGCAGATCTAGAGAAGCAGAATGTGTGGGTTTTTTTTTAACACAAGTAATTTCTTAAATATTTATATTATTTTGTATTCAGAAAATTATTTTAATTTCACATGGCTTCTATTTGAAATGTTTAAGAAAAGAATATTGCTCCAAAGACATAGAAACATAGAATTGTTTAGGTTGGAAAAGACTTTTAAGATCATTGAGTCCAATTGTCAACCCTGCCTAATAACCTGTGTCCTGAAGTGCCTTGTCTACGCGCTTTTTTAATACCTCCAGGGATGGTGACTCCACCACTTCCCTGGGCAGCCTGTTTCAATGCCTGACAACCCTTTCAGTAAAGAAATTTTTCCTAATATCCAAGGTAAACCTCCCCTGGCACAACTTGAGGCCATTTCCTCTTATCATATCACCAGCCGCCTGACAGAAGAGACCAACCCCCACCTCACTACAACCTCCTTTCAGGTAGAGAGCAATAAGGTCTCCCCTCAGCCTCCTTTTCTCCAGGCTGAACAATCCCAGTTCCCTCAGCTGCTCCTCACAAGACTTGTGCTCCAGGCCCCTCACCAACTTGGTTGCCCTTCTCTGGACACGCTCCAGCCCCTCCATGTCTTTCCCGTAGTGAGGGGCCCAAAACTGAACACAGCACTCGAGGTGCGGCCTCACCAGTGCTGAGTACAGGGGGATGATCACCTCCCTGCTTCTGCTGGCCACACTAGTTCTGGTAGAGGTCAGGATGTCGCTGGCCTTCTTGGCCACCTGGGCACACTGCTGGCTCATATTGAGCCAGCTCTTGACCAACAGCCCCAGGTCTTTTTCTGCCAGGCAGCTTTCCAACCAGTCTTCCCCAAGCCTGTAGTGTTGTACTGGGGTTGTTGTGACCCAAGTGCAGGACCCGGCACTTGGCCTTGATGAACCTCATACAGTTGGCCCTGGCCCATCGATCCAGCCTGTCCAGATCCCTCTGTAAAGCCTTCCTACCCTTGAGCAGATGGAGAAAGCAAGACAAAGACAATTTGCTTTTTTTCTTGTTTTCAGCTATATACTTCCTTTGGCACCACAACTTAGTGATCCTTATATATTAAGTGGTAATTGTTCTTCCTGGCATGCATAGTTTAGCCAAACAAAGGTTGAGAGGTGGTTGAGAAGGTGGTATGATAGTGCTTTAGAAATGTATTACAGGGGTAAAAATCAAGCTGTGTATGGGAAGGTATGTTTCAGAGCTTCAGGGTAACAGCAGGCTGTTATGTAATTTTGTATTGTCATTTGAATATGGTATTTGATACTTTGAAAAGCAATGTTCTGGATAGTCTTCTAAACAACAAAATTCAGCTTAAATTAATCATTTGTTATCATGTTACATGCCAGGGAGTGTGAAGGAGACAGATTTTTTTTTTTCTTTTTTTTTTTTTTTTTTCCCCTCACTGTATTCTACTGGCTGCATGCTCTTGAACTTCCATTTTGGGAGCCAAGAACACTTTTCCCCTTCCTTTTGATGTGCCTGCTTTCTCTCCCTTTTTTTTTTTTTTTTTTTTTTTTTCCCCCCCCCCCCCTCCAGTAGCTTTTTTCTTTTTTTCTTTTTCTTTTGAAGCCTTGGAAATTGCCGAATGTAAACCAGGATGTGTGTAAATTAGAATATTGGCATTTCTACTGCTATTAAAATTTCTTGTCCTGATCACACATTTAGGATTAAAAAAAAAATCATGGAGCTTGTGCTGTTAAATTAAATTTGATTAAAATATTTGTCTTGAAATTAGCCCAGAAATATCTCTGGGACTGTGTCTGTTCACTTTAAATCTAGGTAAGTTCAATATATTGAGTAAATCTTGTCTCACATTTAAACTGTGTTTGTCTATTTGAATACTTTAATTTATGCATTTCCACAAGTATATTAGCTCATTATGTAATGAAAAGAAAATTAGGCTGAATTATTTATTTGTACTTAGTATTATGTTATTTAGTCTGTTTGTTTTCTCTTCTTTTTTTATAGCTTGGTACTACTAAAGTTCAGTTTATGGAACAAAGGATATCCTTCAGTCATAGTCCAGTGGGTTTATCTACTTGTAGAACAGCCATTCTTCAAAACATAGGACACAATCATGCGTACTTTCAAGTAAATTAAAATTATTTTTAGCATATTTGATTTCTGGGGATGGGGAGAAAAGAAGGGAGTTCATTTTATCAGATCATGTTACAGTTTTCTGTTCTCAGTTATTAGATACACACCTACTTAATTTTTTTGTCTGGTTTTCTGAATAAACAAGGTTTATGTGAATAGGAATTCTGTCCCTCTGTCAAATTTGGATTGATGGATAGATGGACTGACAGACAAGCAAAGTGGTAATGGTCTAAAAGATTCTGGAAGTTTCATGAGAACCAGTGGTGAGGGTAGAACCACATACTGGTGTACCCTGTGAAAAAGCAGTTACAGCTTGGATGGTTTTTGTATTTCGAGAGATAGAGCAAACTGGTTAGTCATCCTATTCATACTGGCTGCCCAGTCAGTGCATGCATAGACCCAGACTGGTCACAGCAAATGTGATTACTTTGCTAGAGTAACATCTGAGAGGAAGATAGGCTGTGTTGTGAATTGGATAAGAGATCAGATGGATGCCAGAGTGGGTAAAGACATAATACATGAATTAGTATGAAACCTAACCTCATTCATTCTCCTGACCACAGATGTGATGATCACAGATTATTTTACTTTACTAAATTGATTTTCATTTAAATGCTCAGAATTATTTTACTGTGTTATTATGGTACTAAGAAACTTGATTAATTTATTTTGATTTGTACCATATTTCTCTATTTATCAACTGGGCATTGTAATAACAAGTATTATTATTATTACACTCTTGGAGGATGGGCCTGAAGGAATAAAATCAGCATAATCAGTAAGATAAACAAGCAAACATACCTGGCCTTTTAAGCCTTCACAATTACTCTTAAGCCAAGAGATGGCTGGTTGGTCTTGGTCATTATCACTTATGTAGCTATACTTTTCAAAGTTATCTGTTCGGAGTGCATTAGAAGAGAACAAATTCTATTTTTGTCCTTAATAATTGTGGGTAAACTGAATATTACTCCTAGTATTATTACTGAATTTTACAGTATTAGGATTATGTGTCCCATCTTCTAACTGTGAATATCAAAAAAGAAGATAGGAATTTATCTATCACTGAAAAAATGCTTTGCAGAATATTCTAGAGACTTGCTAGATAGCAAGTCTTAATTTTAATAACTTCATGAAAAGAACCCAAAAACCAGACTGTGAAATTTCGAGCTAGTGTGCAAAAATTATTTCATAGTAGAAACTGACAGTCAACATATTTAGGAATCTGTTACTTTATTTTGCTTGCTGGTATTTTTGCCCCAAACTTCTAAGTCCAAGTTAGCATGATATGTTATGAAGGTTCTCCTTGTAGGAATACAAAATCTTCATGGTAGATATATTGATATTTAAAAAAAAACCCAAAGCAAAACACCCTCCCTCCCTTTTTCAGTATTATTAATGCTTCATGTTTGTGTTTGAAGGTTCTTGATTCAAACCCACTGCCTGGAATGATGATCACCCCTTCTGAAGGGGTGGTACCTGTGGGAGGCCATGCTGATCTCAAAATCTGTTTCACTCCGAATGCAAAAATGAGTTTTGATACAAGAGTGGAGGTATGCAAAACTGGAAGAACTTTGAGTGTTACATTGTGTGTCTGTTTATGTGTGGAGATGTGTGTACATTTGAGCATCTTTTGGATTTTATCTCCAGTGTTCTAATGCTTTTTAAGGAAAAAAAGAAAAAAGGTTTTCTTAAGCAGTTGATGGCTGCTGTAACCTATTCTGTTATTTTCTCTCAGTCCTGCTCTGAAGTATCAAAACAGCCTCTTTGTTTGAGGTTCATATAATACCACTGGCAAGCTGTTGAAACTAACGTGATTGTCTTCAGGCGATCATGTAGACATATCTGCAGTTTTTATGATCTGTGGAGGAGCAGGGTTGGAATATTGTAGTGTCTTTAATTTCTTGACTTCTTTTTGTGGTCATCTCAGGAATGGAGTTACTAGTAGATTCGATTTGATAATAGTGCAATAAGCATGTAATCCTATTTTGTTTTCTGCATGCCTGCTACCTGAACTTGTCCTTGGTCAGATAAGTGAGAATGGGAAAAAGGATGCTATTGCGGGGCTGGTCTTCGCTACCTTTTCTGACTCTAATCCTGGATTCTCCATCTTCTGTGGCTGCCTACATTATGCTTGCTAAACTTAGTATCCATTTCTTTTTTTGCCACTTCTAAAACAGATTTAGCATTGCTCAGAACAATAGTATCTACTTTGTATCAGCAACTCTGTCAAGCAATTTGTGTTGTAGTATACTTTCCAATCTTCACAGCTGCTGAATAGATCTAACCCATCCATTCAGCTTTCTCCTGTTGGAGAAAACTGTTCATTCCAGTGAAACAGCCTCCTGCAACATTATTTTTGTCTGCAGAAGACTGGTCTTTCCTAAAACTTTGTTGTTTTTTTGTTGTTGTTTGTTTGTTTGTTTTTTAAATTGACATCTGTGACTGTCCCAGATATGGTATGCCACAGAGGCATGATTGGTTCTTCTTTGAAGCCACATCTCACTGGAACCTGTATATATATATATTCTAGAAAATGAAGGAATTTTCTTTATCTCTATGTTTCCATAACAAAAATGCTTTATATTATAAGGGCAGAGTTATTTCCATATTTTCATTACAAATTATGCTGAGTGTCTCTTTCCACTCTATATCTGTGTGGTAGGTTGGTTTTTTTTTCTTTTTTTTCTTTTTAAACTTTTTTTTTGTGTAATTATGACAGATTTGGTGAGATATTGATGTTAAAAAGGCCTTGTCAACAATCACACTGTTATCCATTCACTTAGGTAGCAGTGCGAAATTCAGGAGTACTAGTACTTAGGATTGGTGGATTTGTAGAGATCCCTGAAATAAACATTGATGTGGTAAGTGAAGAAATTGTAGCAATTGGTAAGATTGATACTGTTTTGCTTTATCTAGATGTCTAAGTGGCTTATCCCTTCTTCATATTTCTCATTTTTTCCTGTACTAACTTCCTGAGAAAATTATCAAAGAGAAGAACTTAGGAAGAGAAATTAAAAACTAAGTGTACATATAACAGTTGCACTAAATGATAGCTGACAGCTTTAGCTTTTGAACTTGATAATCCAGAAAAAGTATGTTTAAAAGGGAGAGGATTTCTGTAAGGTAGTTATAGGAAAAAAATGCGATAAGGGGGAAAAGGAATCCACTGATCTGTTTACTGAATGATGAAAACTTTCCTGATGGTGTAATTGGACTTATGTATTGAATTCTAAACTGTTGCGTTTTATGTCCTGGACAGATTTTAAAGATAAGGTTTATGTAAGACAATTGATTAACCAAGACTGTTATTGTGTTATAAATTGTGAATCTTTGAACAATTATATTTTTCACATTCTGTTCAATTATAAACTTGACTTCACAGTGCTTTGACCTGTTTTTTTTTTCTTTAAACTTACAGGAAATATTTGACTTTAGTGGTGTTTATGTCGGCTCTACAAAATCAATTCCCTTTTTGCTGCAGAACAAAGGACAAGCGTGTACCAGAGTGGAGTTTGATTTTTCTAAGTATAAGGATTTTAAATTGAATGCTAATGACCATTCAGGTATTTGCTTTTGCTATATCAGAATTTTAATTAGATAAGGAATGGATAATGCTAAGAGAAAAATCTGTCAGACTATTTCTGGTATACAAATTTTCTGATTTAAGACAACCTAAAGCAATTATTTTACAAGTGCTGCTTAATATAAATTAAGAGGAGACATTTTGGTTTGCCTGTAAAATGACATTTGCCAAAAATAAGCATTTGGAAAATGTCAGGTTGCCTGTAGATTTTTTTTTTCTTTTTTTTTTTCTATAGATGCTAAAGTATGTTAAAAAAAAAAAAGTTTGAATACCCTCTCACCAGTTCAAATTACAATCCCCCACATTTAAAAACACCAAGCAAAGCCAAACAACTCTACTCATTTCCTATTCATGGGCTTTTACCCATATTTTGACAATATTTACCCTCCAGTAAATTCATCATGAGTATAAGGGTCTGGACTTCCCTGTTTTCCTAATCATACAGGGTGTCTGCAGGTTAATCACAGGACCTCTGTTCTGCCTGATGCCCAACTCAGAATGACATTGGGGCAATATGTGGAATTAGATTGCTATTCTTTGTTGTTTTGATAGAACTAGTGCAGATTCTTATCCTTGACTTGTTCATCCCTTTTTTTACTTCAGTCCTGGCATCTCCTTTGCTGTTACAACATCTTTATTCATGTGAGAATTTTGCAGCTATGCTTATATGGCCTCTTGTCCAAGCAAGCTCAGGAAATCAGGACTCTCCTTTGCAAGACAGTATTGTAATATTATTTGTATCTTTATGTAGAACTATGTGTGGATGATGATACAAAAAAATCTCACAAGAACAGAGGGGTTTTCTTACCATGGGGTGGACTTCAAAGGGAAGGTGAGGGCTCCTGGTTAGTCATCTTAACTTGGAAGAGAAATGTAAGACTGTCTACAGCAGGCAACTAACTAGCCAGCATGGGAATTGACTCATTACACATAATTTCTAGATCAGAGTTTGTGCTTGAAACAAGTAATGTGACATCCAATCAGGTCCAGTACTGTTCAAATGGTGAATACTGGATGAATACTGATCCTGGTGTTTCAGGATGAATACTGATCTCAGAGGAATGCCACCTTGTTTGTTGGAAATCCATGCTTCTGCCAGTGCCTTAAAATTGGACATGAAAGTCTGAAAAATGAAGCAAGCCTTACTGGTAAACTTCTGTAGTGTAGATTATGCCTAAAGTAATTCAGAAAAGCAGTTTCAGCCAACTATTTTTCTCCCTGTGGTATTAGTTTTCATTATTTAGTTAGCTATTTTTGCCTAACACTTTTATTCAAAGGTAAATGTCAGTGGGTTTTTTTCCTGAAATATTGTATTCTCCCAAATCAATAACTTTAATGACAGTTTCTGTTGATTAACACTTCTCAAAATTACCTGCAGAATCCATGTGAGAAATACTGTATTAAATTGTAACTTTGTGCGAAATGTTTACCATAGAGGTATCTAGATACCTAAGGCTGGAAATCACTTTGAAGTACTGCAGCTATTACAAAGTTGATATTTAGTGTGACAACATCTGTAATTTGATTCTGAATTTTGTTTGACAGTGGTTGACTGCTGTTCTTCAAAGCCTTATTTGTATTCGGTTAACTTAAAGGGAAAGTCAGCTTTGCAATGCTTGTTGTCCTTCATGCCAAAAGAGGTAGGTTTATGGGGCAGTGGTGATTATGCTAAATTAAAAGCATGCTCTGTGATATTTCTACAGTGAAAGAATATAGACGTTTTAGATGCACATTTTAGTGTGTACAATAGTTTTATAATAGTAATCCAATTCTTAAGAAAACAAGTTCTGAAATAACCTTTATATATCTTTTGCTGCTTTCCTTAAATGTTTGTGTGCACAAAGAAAACAGACTTTGTCAATTACTTAAAAATGGAAAAGGTATAAACTTAAATTGAAATGTCTTACCACATATGCATTAAATCATTCGACAAACTGGCCGCCATTTTCTTTTTGCAGCTATTAGTGCTTTAACTCTTAGATGACCAAGGGACTGCAAAAGTAGAGGAGTTTTGTGTCATAAAGACTGGCAAAATTTCTTTCTGACTGAGCTATTTGAGGGAAATATATTGAAGATAAGAGACTTTATGGGTTAGCTTCATATCAGGAAAATAGTATTTTATTGGCAGTAGGTGTCAGCAGAAAGCGCTATAGCAAATTGTAAATCTAAACCTATTCAACAACACTTACGAAATGAAGGGTTTGGGGTTTCCACATATTTGGAGAACAATGAACTTGAAGAAAACTTAGTCTTTGATGTTATGAACCAGCTTTAGAACAAGCAGCTGGGGACCACTTCTACAGCACATAAACCTGTTGCATTAGCTGCATTTTTACCTTAAAAAAATAAATTAATATCAGAGACAATGCATTTGGAAAGGTCAACAATATTCTTTTTTCACTTTTTTCCCTCTCTCTCCTTCCCAGCACTTTTGGTTTTGAATAAAAGGGAATTCCTTTGTTCAAAGCATCATTCAAATAGTATTTGCGTATTGCAGGCTGTGTCTGGTAACACTGGTTTTCTTCCTCTTATTACTGTCAGCTTAGATTCTGTGTACACATGGAAGATCTTGCGAAGTAACTGATGGTGTGAATTTATAGCACATTCACTACTCTGAGACAATTTTTCCTGACAGAACATGAGTCAAAAGATTCATTAAAAAATGAGCTATTTCAAACCAAATTAATTTCCTCCTATAGCATAGCAGGCCCTGAAGTTAGGGTAGAAGCAGTAGATGTTGTATCTTTAAGTATCTTGACACTGATGCAACATTCTCATAAACAAGGTAGTCAGATTTAGAGTAGATACAGTGTTGGGAAAGTATGTAATAGTTTGCAATATGATACATACAGAATATCACCCAGTGACCTATTGTCAAACTGGAGAGAAAGTCAGGAAGGAAAAATGCTGAAATTTTCATTTAAGTAGGAAGGGTCAGTAATAGAAATGCAGACTAGATAATGCTGTTGGAGTAATCTGTGTATGACACCGTAGATCACAAGCTGAACAAGAATTAAGAGTAGAGGCAGACACCATACTGATTTATATGAATAGGAATAATGTTAGTAAAAGAAGTAAAATAATTATTCTAATCAGTGCTGATAACACTTCACCTGCAACACTTTTCCCATTTGGGATGCTACACTTAAAGAAAGAAGTGGGAAAATTTCCCTTGGAAAGAAAGTCCAAAAGAAAGCAATGGAAATGATCAGAAGTCCTGAAAGCACAAACTGTGTAAAAAAAAAAAAAAAAAAAAAAAAGGAACCAACTTCCAATATTCTGTGGAATATATTTTATACATGCTTGTTCACTGCAGTAGATGGGTAACGAGTAGTTGGTTTAAGTTACGCCAGGTGGATTAGATCAGATATAAAAACTCATTGTAGCAAAAGGAGTCAGATATTGGAATAAATTACCTGATAAGATATCTCCATTACTGAAGAGTCTTAAGAAGGGGTTGGACAAGCATCACCAGAAATGCTTCACTCTGTCCCGAGTGGACAAGTCATGTGTCAGACAATCACATTTATCCATTATAAAATCATATTCTAACAGCATGTTGTTGTTCCAGAGACAAAATTCAGGCCCCTCTAAGGCCAGTGTTAAAGCTTTTAGTAATTATAACAGTACTTATTAGTGGCTCTTTCTCGCTAAGTGTGAAATTCAAACCAGTTAAACAATAACTAATACAAAGGGATATAGATTTTTGGCTTAAAATGATGAAATTGGAATGTGGAAAGGCCAACTTCCCATATAAATAAAAAGAAATGCATAAAATAGTGTAGAGCCATGTAAAACAAAAATGGGGAAAAGATCGATTGACCTTTTAATGAGTACATTTATATTATTACTGTTCTTAACAGCCAAGCTTTGAAACTTAATTAGTTTTGATTTTTATTTTACTGGTAAAGTCCTCTGAGATGCATATTTCATTTACAAAAGCAATCTGTTGTAACAGCATTCTCTCAAAGAACATTTTTCAGCTTAAAATCATAAGTATTCAACAACATTTTAAATTTTTTATTCTAATTGAAAGTTTGTCAATAGAAATAAGAAACAAAATGCTGCTTCGTAACTGCCAGTTAGCTTCTAGTAAGCCATAGATATAACACTAAACAGGGAAAGTAAATGGTTGTTAAAATTGTAAAGCCCTTCTGTAAGAACTTTCCAAATCTCCCAAGTTTCCATTCTTTTCTGTTCTTCATTTTGTGTCATTTGATTACTTTGGAATAGAATATACTTACTTTTGAGGAGTTCAAGTTGAGTTGAGTTTGTGCATTAGATGAGAACAAGGTAATGATGGTACAACTAATACTTTAGATTAGTTAAGCTAGTGCTTCATTTATTTTTTTTTTTTAATTTTTTTTTTTTTCAGCCTCTATACAGATAATTCAGTTAGGAGTTCTATAAAAATAGAATGCCACAAATGTACTGAGTTAAAAATTATAAATAGGGTCTAGAAATACTAAAATAGGGTCTAGCAATATTGTTCTATGGATGCGTACTATGTGTAAGATTTAACAGGTAACAGTAGTTTTAATTCCAAGGCCTCAATTTCAATTTATTGTCATAAAATAATTTTACTTAAGTCTTGTCAAGTATTTAACAGAGGTATTTCTAATCTACACTGTAGATGCAGTTTTCTTTTTTTTTTTTTTTTTTTTTTCCCCTTTAATCTCAGTAGCTAAAAGCACACAATTGTGTACAAGATCTAAACCACGTACATATCGGTGGGAGCCATAACTTGAAATCTGACAAATCTGTTCTTGCTTATGGCATTGGGTTTCTCTGGTAATAGTGCTGCTGTACAAAGTGATCCTTTTTTCTCCACTGTAGTGGAAAAGAGTGTAGTGGGTGGTCAGTCATTCCCATTTACAGACTTGTGAAATATCAACTTTCTAAAATCCTAAATGCCTTCCTCCTAGCCCCAACTATCAAAACAGGGATTTTATTTGCCTCCCAGTACTCAATTTCCCATTATTACAATTGAGGCCTGTTACTATTTTCTTTCCTTGTCAAGTTGCAGGATGGATTAAGAGTAGAAATGTTGCAACTGACACTGCTGTAAATTCAAGTGATTAACTAAATTAATACTTCTGAAGACTGCTGAAATAGCAGATGGTTCTTCATGTTTAATTTCGCTTGTCATGTAAACTACCGTTTGGTATTACTGTTTGTTATTGATGAGCATCTCCACCTGTCATTTGATACGGGTGGTATGGTAACCTAACTGAAGACAAGGTTATACGAGTCAGCAGTCTGCTTTAATTATGATACAAATTTAGAAAAAAAATTCTTACATTTGACTGGATCTGTTTTGTGACTACTCTTCTTAAAAAATAAAATAATCTGCAGAATATATTGCATCTGTTGGTTATTGATTTCCCTACAGGGTTTTCTGATGTCATCCTTTCTTAATTTTTCAAACTCTGGGTCTAAGTGTTCTTCCAGTCTTGAGAACAACTTTTGGCAAACACAACTTCGTGCAGAAGTAAGGGCATAAAGAACTTCAAGAAGGAAATTTTCCTAGGGCACCTTATACCTCATAACCAACTAATAACTGCTGCTTTATTGAAATGTCTTTATTTCAGTTTCCCCTTCTCTCCATGTGCTCACAGTCTTTCGGTGCTGGGTAAGCTCACTGTACAACCAACGCTTTCCTTCTGCTCCAAGTGTATTACTGCCCGCCTGTAAGGGGGCAGCTTACTTATTGCCAAGCAAGACATGCTCAGATACACTTAAAACTTACAACCCACTGGTGGTCACAAGTTAACATCACTGAGAGTTAGTGCAGTACTGATGGCTGGCAGCAATAGCACTGACTAATGTTGAATGAAGTTAACTTTGAAAACTAAATGTGTTGCCAAGTATGGTGTGACTAAAGGAAGCATCTGGAAGTATATGTACCCCCTGGGATGCTGTAGCTTTTCTTAAATTAAATTCCTGTGAAGTAGCATGCTAATAAAAAGCAGTGTTCTGTTAAGAAAGTGATCCAGGTACCAGCAGCTCTTGTTGTGATCAGAAAATCTCAGTAGTTATTGATTCTTAAAACGTTCCCCATTGGATCAGAATTCTTTTATCATTCTACCTCATCTAGATTTCCCCTTTTTCTCAAGTGATTTCTTCCTTCGCTTTCCTGATTTTCCAGTCTTGAAAAAACTCTAATCTTCTCTGTATATTGAGCTTCCCCTGTTCAGGTTTCACAGTTGCAAGTGCTTTTTTCTGCCTCTGCACTTGAACAGCTGTTTTTTCTGATCTCATCACCATTTTCTGGACAACTGCTCTTACCCAGCTTACCTCTCAGCTGCTACAAACCTGCATCCCATTGAGTTGCATTCTTTTCTATCTGCCTTCTGGTTCTACTAAAACTTCCTGCTGTTGTAGTTGTTACTGATAATACTACTCTATAAACCCTAAAACCCCACTATACTGACGTTATTGCTAAAGAAAGTAGATACTAGAACTAAGGAAAATTAAAATAATTCAGAAGTGTTGATAAAAAGAAATAATCACAAAAGCATGAAATTATTTTAATATGCTTTAAAATTTTATTAAAACTACTTGAATTATTAATGTAAGGTTTCAAGTAATTTAGTCTTGAATGCAATCTTGAATTCTCCTGCTAAAAATCAACTTGGCAATAGTTTTCCTTCTGCCTCAAAAAGCTTCAAATCAACAAATGAAGTAAATACATAGGACCTCTGAATAGCTCCTACAATTCTCACTAAAACTTAATTTCTACAAATACATGTGACATCAAAAGATGCTCTTAGAGAATAAGTATGTTGGCCTGCTTATAAAATATCTAAAAAATTTTGAGATAATTTTTCCAATAGTCTAAGTGGTAAAATGAAGTCGATGCATTATATATGAGGCTAGGATGCTGCTCAGACATGGCCTGGCTGTGCCTTCTTGTTATTCCAGTGTCTCAGAAGGTGTTAGAGGTGAAAGGGCTCTCCGCCTCAGTGGAGAGAGTTTAACTTTGGTGTTTGGCTGTGAAAGTCAAAGCTGTAAGTGAAAGCAGTATACAAAAATATATATAAATAGGTAAGCTAGCAAATACTACTTAATAGCATATTTGTATACGGGCTGTATACTGCTTTCTTTTCTGTTTTGATATAACTTTGTTTGAGAGACACTTCAACTATGTTTTAGGTTTTTTTCACTGCAGTGTAAGGAGGTTTAGCCAGCTGAACATCTGATAGGCTAGGCAGGGTTCTCATTTTAGAGCTGAATAGAAAAAGATTTTCTGGTAATTAAACAAAAAACCCAACCAAGCAAAACTAAACAAAAACCCCCATGACTATCTGGCCAAATACCTGTTGTAGCTCCCTCATCCCTATCCAGAGCCAGAGCTAAGAATTATTGCTACAGATATTATTTATTGATTGATTACTAGCAGTGATTATTTTTGACCCGAGTTTTAAATCGTACTGTCCAAGAAGCATAGAAGCATGGCTTTTCTGACCATGGCTCTCTTTCTGTAAACTACCTGTCCAGGTAACCTTCCTTTGGATTTGTGCCAGGGAAACAGGCAGCATGTAGTCACTTTAAATATTTGCTCATTTTTGTTCCTCAGCTGTTACGATGTTTCTCCAGGCTGGATGACCTGCCTGGTAGCAGCAGCGTCATGTATGGTCTGGTAAGGAAAGCAGGCAAAGCAAGGTGCAGGAGTGTACTGCTTCAAAATGACCTTTTTTCTTTTCTTTTTTTTTTTTTTTTTAACCCTGCTGAAAAATAAAAAATTCCAACATCTGGGAAAAAGACAAAATACACATCTGTGTAATAATGATGCCTAGGAGGACCTTTGATTGAGATGAATAGAACGAGTCACACCTGTCAGAGCTTATTGCTTAAGCTTTTTGTAGAGAAGTGACAGGTGGTTTTGTTTTGTTCTGTTTTCTTTTTTTTTTTCATTTTTAATGATGTAATTCTTTTCTGTTCTTTCATTAAAAAAAAATAATTCACCATGTAAGAAATGAATTCTGTGGAAAAACTGCAGCTGTGGAATTACAGGGTGTTGCTGGTGCATCTTCTCTGACAGTATACAAGGGAAAGAGTTAGTTTTATTTCAGTGTTTTGAATGATGGCTTCAAACACTAGTTACATTATTCATTGTGGAAAGCTGCTTATCTGTGATATAAAGCTGGGGAATTTAGGCTGCATGAAGGATTTAAATGTTTTTTAGGGAAAAGCTCCTGTTAAATCTGAGGGGAGATTGAGAATGTATGTTGTATACAGTTGCAGGACATAAACCCTTAGTTTTGCAGTTAGGTTGAAATTTGAATCAAACTGATTTTTTTTTCTAATATACTTTACATTCTCTCATAATACTGCTGAATCCGTATGTTGTTAGTGCTATAAATAAATAAAGTTCAAAATCAGCCTTTACACAAAAATTCAATGAGTTTTAATGCTTCAAGATATTTGAACAGTCTGCATGTTATTATATGATAAATAAATATAAGAGTATTAGCCTTTACAGATGTTTTAACTTAGTTTTAAGTCATAAATTAGCTTACTGATGTATTTGCAATTCCCTGTGAAGTTGTACTGTGAAAGCAAGTACTGCAATTTTAGGGAAATGTCGCATATTCTTTGTGCTAAATAAACTAGATGATTCCTGGATTTGACAGCAAAATTTTTACTCAACCTTGAGAATATATGCTGTATTACAATAATAATTAGCAAAATATATTTTATGAAGCATAAAATATATCATTGCATTGGGGTACTTAGTAAAGATAGAAATGAAGTAACTGCTTTGAAAGTTTTTTTTTAAAAATAACTTAATTTTTGTTTTCTACTCTCAGATTTCCCCCTCGACCTGACAACTGTGCTTGAGTCTGTTTATTTTTTATGCATAAGTTTTATATAAAATATCATTTTAATTGTCATGGTTGATGGGGTAGTTGTTTCCCCTTTTGTTTCTTTCAGTATACTGAGTATTTAGGCCTGAGGCAGGAAAGCATTCAGCTATGTTCGTTCTGCAATGTTGGGCTTAGAGCTACGGTGCACTTTGTATCAAACCAATTTTATAGATTCAAATGAGTTTTGGTAGCAGAGCTTTCTTGATCAGACAGATTTGTTAAAATCAACAACTTTTATTTGTTCAGCAATTCTAGCAAAAAAAGTGGAAGGTGTTTTAAAATGCTGTCTAAATAAAAGTTTGCAGGAATATCAGTTTTATTTAAAGAATTGTTATCTACTGGTGGCAGCCTACCCAAGCATGTACTTTTCTGGAATCCTTTGGAGGTGTTCTATGTGATCGCATAACAAAAACCCCCTCTGTCTCACGTGACTAGTCTTTTTAAAGCTTCTTTTGAAGTATTTTAATTGCTAAGACTTCCACTTTGTAGATGATGCCTCCTTTCCAATTAACGTGCATAATTAGTGTAAATCAGGACAGGAAAAATATTTCTTCTAATGATACAAACAACCTTGAGTGTTTGTGAAAGAACTCTCTCTGGGCTGCTTGCTTCCTGCCCCTCCATGTATTCTCTGGTTTATGAAGTTAAATGCAGCTTCAGAAAAATATCTCAATAGGTAAATAACTGTAAAGTATTCATAAATTATTTAAAAAGCAACTGCAAGTCCAGTAATAGTATAAGGATTTTTGTTTTTTTTAATATCGTCATTAATTTTTTGGAGTATATCAACTTATAAGAGAGAATTTTCCATTATGGAGTTTTAAAGATTAAAAATGCAACATAAATTCTTTTTCTTAAAATATGCATAAAAAGAAAAATAATGATTTACTTGCAAAGTGAAGTCCTAAAAAAATGAAATTAAGTTTTAATTCTGTTTCAGTAATATGTGCGTGTATGTATGTGTGTATATTGATGAATTACAATATGATTTCTATGTATATAGAATTTTTAAAGACTTTTTCATTTGTAGTACAGGTTAGTTAATGTCCAGTTAATGAGGCAAAGATATGTGTGAATGAAACACAAGGTCTATGATTTGTTCTCATATAAATACATTTCTATGAATTATGTTGGCTCTGAATTTGCACCATTGTACTTCAAAGCAAATACAGGTTTTCAGTGAGCATCCTGTCCTACACGTAGTGAATTGAGTGTCTTGCACATATTTGGTTTTATTTGCCAGTTCTTAGCAAATAAAACCCTTCATGCATAGTAAGACTAAACCAAATTTTCCTGATAGCAGGGATGAAAAACAAATTTTGAATAGCTGCTTTGGGAGAGGGATGAAGGGATTCTACCTTTTGTTGTCTGACCTAAACATACTAAGCATAACAGCATTGATGAAGAACAATTGCAGTGCTAGACTGTATTCTTTTGCATAGCCAATGATGTAATGATATCTGTTATAGACTAAGCATTTTAATCTTACTAAACTTTAAAAACTTACTTTAAAAACTTATATCTGTCATACATGCTAGGGATGGAAGGGGTTTTCTAGCTCACTTTTTACTGTAATTCTTGGCAATGGTGTTTCAAGTGTTACAATTACCCATGTAAAGAAGTACCTGCTGGCTATAGGGAGCTACCAAAGCTGGGAGCAATCTCAGAACATCTTCTCAGTCATCTTCTCTCTGTTCTCCTTACAGTGACCCATAATGCTTGGGAGAAGTTGGTTATTTATGCAGCATTTTGCATATTACACCTCTGAAGCTGTGTTCTGGGTACACTGTACCAAATATAGCAAACTTCTTGTACAGCCGAAGGAGTGTGACAGAATCTTTGGATTGTGTCTGTGTTGTGACTGTTGTACAAGATGCTTGATCTATAGAGTCCTGTAAAGTTTTTTTTCTCACTCTCTCGGGTATTGGTTCATTTTACAGTTCTCTCTTACATATCTGTTTTAACAGCTCCCAGAATTACCAAATAACCATATATTCAGCTCTGTTCTATCAAACATCTCTTATGTTTTAGGAAGAAGTTCTAAAAGATTTTTTTTTTGACAGATTTCACAGCCTTGAAATGCAATGCTTATTACTTTCTATAAGAAAGTAATTTCTATTACTTTCTGTAAGAAAAGATAGTTAGTTGTTCCTCTAAAACTGTGAGGAGCCACTGTTAGTGACATGAAATCATGTGCTTCACACATACTTTGAACTGAAAGGAACTTCTCACACTATGAAGAAAAGATCTTTTTCAGTCTAATTTTTAATTATGAGTTTTTATGCCACAGGAGCGTATTTTGAAGATGTAACTTGATGAAGTGACTTGAGATACTAAAAATAGAAGGATATGCAAATCGAATCAGGAGATTTTTACTCAGTCTGACACACCTCGAGCATTAGTTACTAAAAACATCTTAAATGGCATTCACCATGTTAATTTTGAAAACCCAATTCTGTGTTATCAAATCTAATAGTTATCGGATTTGAAATATCAATATAAATTAAGGAACTGTGGTGATCTCAGTAGCAAAAATTCCCCTCATCCCGTGCTTTCCTCTTGCTAAGCACAAATAAGCAAAATGTTCCAGAAGGCTCACCACACATCTTGCTCACCAGGAGTTCGTAATTGTTTGTTACAAACCCTGCTGGAACTCCAAACGCTGTAAGTGCTGCATACTTGCTTCTCATTATCTAAGCTCTGTGCTGATTCTCTTGCAGATGGCTATGTGCCTCATGTCCTAACATAGGACAATTTTTTTATTTTTTTTTTTTTTACATTTCTTTCCTGTCACTTATATATTCTGCTCACTACCACATATGTCAAAGTGAAGCATGACGCACTATTTTCTGTAGTTTTTGAAAGCTTTTAAATGATTCATAACTTCTTTATACAGCTGGTTTTACTGCAAATGTTGACCAGCATGCAGATTGTATAGGCTGGAGTCCTTTCTGGAGAATTCTGTGGCCTTCAAGGTGAAAATGTTATTTGAAGGACTCTAAGAGTGGTTTCAGTGCAGAAGTTTTGTCTTTTCTTCTGTTCCCTTCGTTAGGGTTATCCATACCTTTTTGTCTGGAGAGCATACTGCTCCAGTGTGGTGGTCCTTGGAGAGACAGAGTGAGAGGCAAAAAATGCCTCCTTCAGAGTGTGTTGTGAAATAAATTTGCCCTCTCAAGTGCACAGTCTCTCAAAAAAAGAGGATTTTGTATAAAAGTGCTATCTTTTAAATTTTAAATCCCACTTATTTGGGGCTGTGGTTGCAGAGATAAAGCTAGGATCAAAATCACTGGAATTTGGACTCCTGGAATTCAGTGGTGTTCAATGACAAAGGTTTTAAGAATTTTTTTTTTTTTTTTTTTTTTCCTTGAGCTTTCTCGATTTTTAACTCATGCTCCACCTTGATCTCAGAGCCCATTTTGTTTATGCTGGGTAAGGGCTGATACTGGGTGCTAATAAACTACTATCCTATTAATATAATGATCAGGTCCTAAATTAATTTCAATAGTTCTTCTGAAATAGCAATACTGCTCAGATGGTTCAAGAAGTACCTACAATTTCTGGAACAGTAATCACAATGATATTTTTGTCCCTTAGGTGGCAGCATATGACTTCACTCTTCCAGTTAATACTCCTCAGGCTGACTTCGCATTGACACAGCCAAGCCCTGTATCTGCAACTTCAGCTGGATCCGTAAAGCACATTGTTGCTCCTCGGCCACAGGCCGTGGCTGTGGCTCTTCCATTCTGTAGAGTTAAAGCAGTTGGTAGGTAAACTAGGGACTTAAGCAAATGGTGGATACTTATATTTGTAGTGAAGTTTTTGCATGTATTGCAGAGAATTACTACTTAACTGAAATTTGATTGATAATTGTATAATTCGTAAATTTCTTGGAAACTTTCAAAATTTTCGAATTTTGATTTGTATTTAAATATGTGTAAAGCTGAACTTTCTATATATAATTATGACATGGTGGAAAATATGTTTTTTCTCATATAGCCCTTTGTCATATATAAAAATTGGTTTACCAAAACTCACTTTTGCTTCTACTCATTCACTAGTTTTTCTAGACCATATCATGCAGACCCCAGTATTTACAGCAGTTAATCTGAAAAGTGTAGAAAAGTAGTATGTCATTCATACTCCTTTTTTTTGTGTGGTTTTTTTTTTTAGTCTTACCCTGTCAAAGCTAAGAGCTCTAGCTATATTTAAAACTCCTTTAAAATGCCTCTGTCTGGCCCTGATCCGATCTGAGACAACTGGTGGTAATTTAGTTCATTTGCTTCTGTTTGCTTTTATGTGCAGAACTGTACTCTTTTGGCCTGTCAGAATTTGTTAATAGCCAAAGTTATAGGCTGTTTGCCTGCAGCAAGAAATTGATATCTTAAATGATTCTTCTCTGCTTTTCTCAGAAATAATTTGTGGTTCTCTTTAGTCTCCTGTCTGATCCTTATAGTCATGTAGACCTACACATTGTGAATACTTGAATTCACTAGGTTTCCTCAACTCAGTGTTTAATATGTAGTCGCTGTTTATTTGTGATGAGACTCAAGTGCTGAGTGTCTTCCTGGAATGATGTTTGTGTAATGTTTAAACATCTTGGGAGCACTGAAGGAGACTTGGCCAATTAAAGGCATAATGTGGGGTAAAAGCAACTCCAATTTATTAGGTTTTATCTGTTTGGGTTTTTTTCTTTCTTTCTTTTTTTTTTTTTTTTTTTTTTTTTTTTTCCCCCTGTAAGGCTTTAACTTAAGTCTTACTTTTGAGATCTTCTAAGATACCAAAGACCTTGTTTAGATCCTGTGGTAGAAGTAAATTCATATTAAACATTTCTAAATATATTTAGCTTAAGAACACGTAGAATAAAGATAAATGTTCATACGTATGTGAGATTAGTAGAAGGCACATCTCTAAGAAAAAAATCATGAATCAAAGTGACAAATTTCTAGTGCAGAAGTGATTTATGTAACCTGAAGAAAAAATAAAATGTTTATTTCCCTTTCTTTGTGGAATAATAAATCAATACAATCAGTAAGTCTCACTAATAAAAGATAATCTTATATAAATTTTATCACAAATTTGTACTTCTGCCACACAGAATTTCTTCAAAGTTTTTTTCCTTGTGACATCTTTTGTGGTTGACTGGGATTCAGACTGCACAGGACAGTGCATTTGGCACTTAAATCAACAGCTTATATCTGGTGTTTATACTCGTATTGTTCACCTTGAGAAAAGAATCATGAAAATCTTGGAACAGTCAACCCAGTCTTTTAACTTCAGTGTAGTCAATATGTTTTCAATCCATCATGGAACTTTTTTTGAATTTTTTTTAAAAACAATGTCTGTAGACTGTTTCAGCACCTGGGAGGGAAAGCAGGTCTCTTAATTAAATACTTGTAAGACTTTTCCCTTGGAGGCTGCTTATTATTATGTAAGAAAGCACTGAAAGAGAAAAAAACCACCCAGCCCGCACCAGAAAACTCAACTGGAAAAACCACAAGCCCTACCTCAGCCAGACACAGAAGAGGAGGACATATTATCAATGTAATAGCCTCATGTGAGCTGACTTTTTTTTTTTCTTTTAAATCAGTCTCACATTTTTTTGTGGGTGGATGATTTCCTTTCTTTTTCCTCTTAGACTTTCAGTTGTGCTGTGTTTTCCTTGTACAGGCAGTTTCTATGAGAGGTGGGGACTTTGTGAGTGACATAGTTGCATATTGGTGGAAGCATTCCAGCAGATTATGTTCCTAGATATTAGTTTATAGAATTTATATGCCTGTGCTTTAGAGAAATATGGATAGTATTGTTGTTTACATAATGTGACATATGTAATTAGGAAATCCTTTGGGCTTTTGGGGGGGGAAGAGAATTGATCAACACATTTCCTCACTGACTGTGAAACAAACTTGCAGATTTTAATAAACGGATACTGTATGCTTGCTAGGTTAATTTCCAGTGTTAATTTAATCAAGAAGCAAAATGAGGCTGTGGGAACATATACCTTTGTTTTCCTAAATCCTTACTTTAAACTTCATCCTTTGTGACAGTTTCTTTTTCTCCAGCTATATGAAATTAAGAAAAATGCTGGTTTTTGTAAAATCTTTCAAGTCTTTTCTCATGATTACCATCACAAATGTAAATGCATTCAACTGCAGTAGAAAGCTCATGCGGCTCTCTGTTTATAGCATCTTTATGTGTAGAAGAGATGCTGTAAGTCTGGTAGATACAAAATTTAGATAATTTTAACGTGGCTAAAGGGTCATAATAAGACAGAAAGTTAAATTACAGTAACTATATATATAGTATGGGAACAACAGAAAAAATACAGCTTTAAAACAAGGGGAGAAAATTTTCTGCTAAACATGTGCAGAAACGATGATTTTATGGACGGACTTTGAGGAAATTTTTGTCAAAATAATGGTGTATAAACATCTTAGATTATTTTTTCCAATAGTACTTAAATCACCATTGGAGTTCTCCTCTATGGAACTTAAATTTGCACAACATGCAAGTGGCATACGTTTCAACATTGCCGGTGAAAGTCTGAATTCTCAGGTATGTAATCACAAGTGTTGTTATAGATATTCTTGGGTATAGCTTTCAATTACTCAAAAATGACTGGGAAAAGAAGACAGATTTGGAACTAAAAACTCAGTCATATTCCAAATATCTGGTTTAAATATAAATAAATATAAGTTTTCTCATTGCCATTTTGTTCAGTTTTTGATTTTATGTTTGTGTTTTACTAGAAATTTTTCCAAAACTCAAAACTGGGCTTGTCCTGACTCTGATATTTGAGAAAGTGTGGGCACTGTGAGAAACTGACCATGAGTTGTGTAAGAAGTAGCTTGCTTCCAAAGTTTTTCTGCCTCTGCCTATACTAGTAAACCAGACAGTGACAGTGCAGGAATCCAGTCAATGTGCCATGGTGGTCCATACAGTTAAATTGCTGTCCCAGTACCTTGTATGGTACTGATCTCTACCAACTGGCACTCTCCCAAAAAATTCCTGGTCATGATTTAGGGCTTAATTGTAAGGAGGCACTAAATAGGATATTTGACCACAGCCATTCTGTTTTGGAACATAAAGAATTTGGCTCTATGAGTGCAAAACATGCCATAACATAATTTCATGTTTCTAAGTCCCAAAGGCTTTGTTTGGAAATTATAAAAAAATATTTTTGGCAATGATGAAAACACTTGAAATGCTTTTTCAAGTATCTTCAGAAAACAATGATAATACAAAGTCAAGGCCTTTTCCTAACTATGGATGTGTTAGGAAGTGAAAGAGCAACTCTGAGATAAAGGAATGGAACTTTTTTTGTTTCCACTGTCGTCTTATTGAATTGAAAGAATGGGTTTTGAAAACCTGTTCTGAACTCTTCCTTTTTCAACATATCCACCCGTAAGTCTAGATGTCATGACCCATGTGTTTAGTGCTTGCTATGCTTCATTTGTATCGGGAAGAACTCATTTCTGTTTGGCTAAGCACTCCCACTGTGATGCTTTGATCTATTTACCTTGCATAAATTCTGAGAAGAAAGTATTGCTCTTCGTGAATGTAGTGAGTGACTGGAAAGCATCTAGTCTGTGCTTATAGACATACTCATCTTCTCACCTTACAGATATAATGAACTGGGTTCTTCATTGCTTTCTAGTGCTTTCTTGCTTTTACTCTGATCTGATTGCAAAAAGAATGCTTAGGATAGAGCAATATGAAAAGTATCAAGGTATTTGCTGCTTTCCCTTTTCCATCATGTCCTTTCTCTGCAAATATTTACAGAAGCTTGACCTGAAGAATGTCTCCAGGCAGCAGTTGACATGGAAATTGAATTGTGATGATGCAGGCAAAAATAAAGATGATGGTATTTTTAAATTTAGTCTGCAGACTGGATTTCTTGATCCAGGACAAAAAGTCCGTATTGCTGTATTGTTCTGCCCTTGTAAGTAATTTTCTGAGTTCTTCTACAGATACTTTGGCCAATATACCATTTTCATAGATTTGATAAATGACTTTTTATGATGAATTGTAACTAGTACTTGTTTTGATTAACTTCCAGTTAACATGATTAAATAATGAGCTGAAATGCCAAAAGAAAGGTGTGTTGTGGTTCTGAGAAAATAAGACAGCTGCAGACCTAACAGAAAGCGTGGAATTACTCGATCGCACTATTTGAAAAGTCTGGTTTGCACACATAAAGCATCAAGTTTTGCATCTATGAAGCATCAAAGGCTGGGATAGCTGAATCATTTTCAGTACTGCTCCTTCACGTGCATTTAGGCTGACTGACAGATACTAAAGCTTTCGAAGAGTACTTGGAATGTGTACGAACTTTTTTCCTAAATAGCCGTAATCTTAGATAAGCATGGAAATTTCCTGCTTCAATGAGATACAAAATCACTTAGCTATGGTATTTTCTGAGTAGCCTGCTCAGGCAACCAGACATTAAGTAAAAAACATAAAATAGATTTCTAACAAAACTTGGGAGCATGCAGGAAGATGCTAATCAACCACGTACACCAGAAGAGGAATGGCAGAACATGAATATTGGGATTCTACCTTATTCCCAGTCAAGTGTTTAGGGTAGAGAGTAATGTAACGCTCTATTTGAGTTGATAAAGCCCCCCAGCTTATGCAGCTGATGCCTACAGAACTCGGTTGTTTTGACAGTTTTAAGTGGCCTATTTTTGGGGCCCCAGCATTCTCAAGGGGAAGAGAAGTTGTTTTTTCAGTCGTATCTGATCCCAAGTCAGCAAGTGAGCATCCCTGTCCTAAAGAAAGATGTTGCTGCTATTCTTTATGATAGGATTGAAATCTATAACCTCACTTAAGTACTGGGAACTATTTAATATAATTATAAATAATAAAAAAAAATAGGTATAAGAGTCTTGCCATGATTCTGTATGATAAATTGAGAAGACTGTATTAGATGTTGCTCCGCAAACTTGTGAATATGCAAGAGCGGTATTTAATTGCACATGTTGCTCAGAGTTGCTTGCTATACTACAAAACATTTTTCCATGGTCTTATGCCTTGTTGGTAGCTTTTGTCTTCAACTTATGGTTGAAGAAAAATCACATCAACTTGTGATTTTGCTTCATGAAGTGGAAAAGTAATTAATATATATTGATTTTTGCAGAATTATATAGAAGGTAATTTGTTTTAAGTTCTTTTAATTTTTGTTTCAAGTAGCAAATTCTGACTTTTCTGAAGTAGTATTTCTTTGTGGATATAATACCTTGAAAGTTTCTGGCCCAATCAGTATCTATAGTGGTAGTTTTTACACTTCTGAGCTGTCAATGAGGCATCCTTTTAGAAATACGTATTTAAATTACACCATTAAATTATATATTATTACAGACTAAAATGCTAGAAGAAAGTTAAATGGCATTTACTATTGGAAGGTTGAGCAAAAATATTTAGAGCATGTTTCTGGCTTTGGTGCATCACTTTGTCTCCACTTCTTCTACATTCCTCCAAAGAAATTGCAACCCCCCTGGTTTTTGGGTCTGAACCACAAATTTATGAAACAGCCGTGAAAATGTGTTCAATGTAGTAAAAATTTTTTACTAAGGTTCTATATTGTACTTTGTGTAATCCTTGTTTTTGGAACAAAATGATGTGATCTCATCTTTGTCTCGTCTATGCTGTTCCTCAATCAGTTTTTAGTGATAACTTATATATGTTATCAAAATAAAATAAACATAGATGAAAATTTTTGTTAAAAATTTATTTTGGGAGCGATATGAAATAAAAAATCCAAGGATACTAGGTAAAATGAGTGAAAATATTGTCTCGGGGTGTGAGAAAATGTTAGAACACAAAAATCAGAAGGAGTTAAACACTGGGAGCAGGATGACAAGATTGGACAAAATGCAGAGAGATATCGTAGGAGAAAAATCTGGAAGTTATCTCTTCTCAGATGTTCAGTTTTACAAAGTGGTAGAAATATGGACTTGGAATCTCAGTTTACTCATGAAGGATGTAAGGATCTACTCAAAGCATGTCTGGAGAGTGTGTCTAGACAAAAGAAAGGCTTTGGGTAAACTTCTGTATTTTGAGAAACTGTTGAGATGCAACTCAGGAAAAATAAGTTAAGGAAGTAGAGGAACAGAAACATATTATGACCCCAGGTCTTTGGAGGAAGAATGTAGAGGTAAGAGGAGTGGAAGCCTAGAAGGTTGGAAAGTGAAAAACAAACGCTCATAACCTTCTGTTTTATCTTGAGATGCAATTAAAAAATACACATGTAGTTTACTGTAACTCTATTTATTTTAAACATTTTTTTCTCCTTTCATAAATTTCTACTTTGCTTTCAATAAGGTATTATATTTTTTTTTCTGCAGTATTTCAGATAGTAAAGCCTACAAAATAAGTGTTGTAACTTTGAGAAGGTATTCCAATAGATATTTTTGCAGAGTGTGCCTATGATTAGAATAATTGTGGATCATACAAAAATGATCACTTGTGAAGAACACATATAAACATTTTTGTCTGCTTTGAATTTGAGAAACATCTTCTTCTAAAGGGAGATAGAATAGCTGCATTTTGCATTGATTAGGTTAATGTATATAGCTTGGAAAAGAAAATGGCTCAGGGCAATATTAGACGTGGTAGATAAAAAGAATAAATCTGTATTTCCAGATATCTGGTGATTTTTAGGGCCCAGAGGAGCACAGAGTCTCATTTTCTCCTTCACTGAATATAACTACTCTTCCTTGTAAGAGAACATTAGATACATCAAAACCCACACAGGAGACCTAGTTAATGAGTATGGTGTGCTAATCACCTTTATAGGTTTGTACTGTACAGTTGTATGTGGGGGTGAACAAACCTTAAAATGAACTTTGAGTGTGCATTAGAGTAATTTGTTTAAATATGCCACAACATTTATAATAATGACAGTGCAAAATGCTATCGTAAGCTACAGTGTTAAATTAAATGCAAGAGTTTATATAATGTGTGGTAGTATGATGCTACCTGTTTAAAAAAGCATACTAAATTTAATAGAGAGTCTCAAGAACTGAAGTTATATAAATATGATCCTCTTCTGCTGTACTATAGAATAATGCATTATCAGTATATGAAAAATTTCACTGTATCTTATTGTAATATGAAAAAACTTATCTGCAACATAACAAGTTACAATAAATCTGTGCTCTGGGATCCCATGTGGAAAAATACTCACAAACGCACCTGCGAGTTACCAGGAGTTCAGCGCCCCTGGAAGATGTGATAATCATGTAATGGGCACAGATGACCCTGATGACCTCCATCTTCTAAGTTTTTTTTCTGCAGTAGTAAGATATTAAATAACTATGCCTTTTAACAGTTTCTGTGGAGAAATGGCTAGTTTACTTTTTTTTTTTCATTTTTTTTGTAGGGCTTACCTTTAAGTTTTAACTACCTGTGACTTTTCTTCTTTGAAGTCTGTATTTCAGTGTATGCAAATTCTTCACTGGCACCCATTTATGCTGAAGGTGTATATATGCAATAAGGCATGAATTACCGGAAAGTCCAAGGCAACTAAACTAAAAGTGCTTATTTGGGAGACAAATGTAGGAATTGAATAACAATCTAATACAAAGTTAAGAGGGTGAGAAGAGCAGATGGTGATTTTACTTTCTTCCCACACACTCTCAAAAGATCGAAACCCATGCTATTATACAGTTAAGATTTCTGGGGGAAAAATAAAATAAAAAAATTACATTTGTGCTGCTAGAGAGGAACAAGGAATATGGACACCCTTAAAGAGGTGGCTGTTTAAACTAGCTTTTGCTGCTAGCTTAAATTGCAACTGAAACAGGTAGGGTGGAAGGTGTGGGGAGTTGAAATTTCTCCTCCAGAAGTGTGTGAGCAGTATCGGATGGAGAACTTGCATATGTGTATAACTGACTTTTGGTAGAAATATAATCTGTTTATGTTTCTATTAACAAGGAATCTGCATAAAGTATAGTCCCAGGATAGCATCCCAGGGAGTTAGGCACTCTGAACTGGATGGGCTTTCTAGTGTGAATTAGACTGAAAATGAAGCAGCTAATGAATATATGCACAAATGCACTTTGAGGAGTTGTGTTCCTTTATTCAGGGTTTTTTCTCAGGTAAGGCAATGAATGCTTATTTCCCCTAATAAATATATCTAGAAAAAATGGGGAAATTTCCCATATAATAGTACAGATTTTGTTAGCCCTTGGCAAATTTAGATTGGCAGATTTGTAAATACCATCAAATCTCCCTAAGGAAAACTTTCACATCTGCTGGACTGCTTGTTGTTTGCCCTATAGAAATTAATGGTGGTATATCAGAATGGTAACAGCAGCACAAGCTTTGACAGTAGTCATGAAAGGCGTGAATAATAGAATAAATTCATGACTTCAGCTGTTATTTCAGGACATAATTGTCATTGATTTCAAAGTAATTTATTTAACATGAAATATCCTGAAAATGTTGGTCCTAGGCGTTACAAACTGATGAACAGTACTTAATGAAATCACTTCTTTTGTCTTTGTGTCTGTTTAAAATGAGGACAGTATTGCACTGGTGTTTCTGACGAGCAATAAATTATTGGCTTACATATTATGCAGAATTTTGGTGTTAGTAACTGTGTGGAGCCACACACAGAATGATCAGCGATGCAGAATAAGCACTGTCTGTTCTGCCTTCTGAGTGAGTCAGGGATTCTATGGCAAACAGATGTGATCATGTAGTTAATGGATTTGTTAGAATTGTTATGTACAGTATGGATGAAAACTTTGTATGAGGAAAGCTTAACGCCACTCTTTCCTAACTTTTGAAGGTTTAACTTTGGAACTGTGGTTAATATAAATATTTTAAACTGTGAGTTTGTGAAAAATGCATTTTCTCTGGTACTGACATATGCTCCTCTAGTTTTCTTTCTTCATGGTGTTCCATCCCTATGGCGTTTATGGGTTATGGCCCTTCACGTTCATTTACCATATGTCATACATATGTATGAAGATAGGATACCAGAAATACGGTTTAGTTAGAGCACAGCTGTAGGACAGTAGACTGTCTAGCTTGTATATGGGAGTAACTTGTATAGAACATCTTTTCTTACAAGCATGTAAAAAATATCCTGTTTGGCTCTTCATCCACCTCCATGACCTTTTCTGATGCTCTCTCACCTTTCCCTCATAAAAGAGCTAAGTGCCAGAAAAAGGTGTGCTTTTGCTGTACCAAAACCTAGAAGCACAAGCTTCTTAGCCTTCTCAGCAGTATTGTCTCCTAAAGATGATTTCCATTTAACAGGGATTTAGCCAGGCGTTGCAAACACTGCAGCAAGTTCCTATTTCATCTGGGTTTTTTACTTTGCCAGTTTCATGTTTTCTGGTCTGAAATGAAAGGATCCACAGGCCATGTTCTGGTGAGCTAAAAGGCTTCCATGAAGCTCCTCTGTTATCATCTCCATGAAGAAATTGGCTCTTATGAGGAAGGAATAAGACAAAATATTTTGAAGAGACTAGGTTTTCCTTTTTGTGTTTGTAAACAATTGCAGCTCTTTTCTCAGGCTGTGAAAATAATTATCTGAGCTAGTCTCAGAAGAGCTTGTCACGTGTATTTTGTTTGCAGTGACACATATGTGCTCATACAGACACATAAAATACAAAATTGTTTTGCTATTTCTTTCCATCTTAAATATTAGGTGAGGAAGTTTCCATACTTAGTAATCCGATGACATAGGGGAATCAAAGGGAAAGGTGTTCTTGAAAATGAAAAGATTAAACTTTTTGGGTTGTCTTACAACACCTCATGCAGATTTGTTTCTAAATACAAGAGGTGTTCGTTAGTTGGCCCTCAAAATTTTTTATTTTGCTTGCTCTTCAGCACGTAGGAGTGACTGTACTGCATGTCTGGAACACCATTTTGACAGTGTAATGGGTTTGGAAGGAAGACCCTTGCTCCCTGTATCAGTGAAAGAAAATGTGCTTTTCCATCCCTGAGAAAACTGCCTTGCAGCAGTTAGCAAGATGGCGTGAGAAAGGGCAGAAAACAAGGCAATGGGAGATGCTGTCAGTGGAGGGTAGAACCCGTCCTACTGGCTTGCGTGAGGCTGACTTGGCGACAGTAGAGGTTTTAGAGTCATCTTTTAAAATATAGTAGTGATTGCTGTCTTAAAAGGCACCAACATTTTCTTGTCTTGGCAGTCAGTTGCTTTTCTTATTTATTCCTTTATAAAATTGGGATTCTCTGTGTTAATAAGTGTAATTTATAATATGACTGCAATTCTTGAAATTCTGAGAAGTGCTACATTGATGTTGTATCTAAAGGAATATTAATACAATAAATGAAGAACTCTTTCCAGCAAATTAAAAAAATATGAATTTCTGGGTTGCTACAGGCAAGTGTTCTAAGCTTTTTTAATAAGTAATTCTTATACAACACTTACTGTATGTTAAGCTACATTTTGAGTAAGAAAGCAATACTGATGACTTCTTAAAAGAAAAAAACCAAAACCTGAAAAACTCTCACTATAACTCCTTTAGTTGCATGTATTTATGGTAATATAATTTTGTGGCACTTGTTTGTGTGTTTTTCTGTGTGTTGTGGTTTTATTGTTTGTTTGTTTGTTTTTGTTGTTTTTTTTTAACCATTTTAACAGCTTGTCCTGGGACATACACATCTGAAATGTCAGTGTGTCTAAATGATAATCCATCACTTTACAAAGTAATATTGTCTGGCACCATGAAGTCGCCAAAAATAAATTTTGATCCCCCCTTCTTAATGCTGATGCCAGTTCCTCTGGATGTGAAAACTGAAACAGCCATCAGTATCATTCCACAAGATTATTTAAGGTATAAATCTCAAAATAATTTCTTTATGGAAATCCTGAATAATTCTTGGTTTTGTTCTCTTCTGAAAAAGTGAATTAATTTTTGTTTATGAAGGTTAGTATTAATTTTCTGCTCATCAGAGTAAAGAGTCTGCAAATTTAAGAGAAAATTTCTGTTATTAATGTTGCTGTACATTCAACAAGCCCATGTTCTGTCCTCAGAACATTTTTGCTTCATGAAGTGACCATCTTCTGATATATTCACTCTGACAGATGTTTTTAAAAGTATTTAAATAGCACAAAAATTAAGAAGAGAGTCCTACCAGGATTTTTTGTTAACTTTAGCCATATACTAAGACGCAGAGTCTTATTTCTTTCTTCTTGCATTGTGATCAGATAAAATCTTTCTTCTGTTTTATTTTCTCTACACATTATAATACACTGTTTTGAAATCTAGCTGTTGTTTGGACAATTGGTGGGTTTGTGTTTGTTTTTGTTGTTGGGTTGTGGGTTTTTTTCCCTTCCTAAGCAAGATTTCAGTACCAAAGAGGGCAGCAAAAATGTTTTAATCTTGTCACTTGAAAAATATATGGATTATTTATTATATTATTTTTTGTAGCTCACCCACTTTATCCTGTTATTTGAATTTATGAGAGCCTTTTGGTAATCATATTATATAGATAACCCAGCACCACACCTATTCCAATTTGACAGAAATCTTAATATTTTAATCTTTCCACGCACTCTTGTCTACATGTGTGTCAAAAGATGCTTTTCTGGTCTTTAAGATACAACTTTTCTGTTTGTAACTAGTAAAGAGCAGTAATGTTAGTTTGTTATGCTTACGTAGGTATCATTTCAATCCCAGAAGAACTGGAGCAAATCTCTTTAAGTTGCTATAAATTAATGAATTTTATCTTCAAATTATTATTGTCTTATCTCATTTGAGTTGTAACAATTTATCAAGTGATTTGTCTATTGTCGGTAATTCAGTGGTTGGAACTGAAAGGATTCCATATGGGCCTGGACTGACTGCCATTCTTATTTCAGAACTGGAACTTAAAATTACATAACTGAGGAAAGCATCTTAGGTATCTTCACAAATTTCCCCTTAATATTTCTATTCTAAAACTTGCTTTAACTTGTTGTGCAATAATGCAGTTAAATCAATATTAATGAAAGCTTTAGTTTAGGAAACCTAAAGTAAGGAAGTAATATTTATGCCTTTTGTAGCACAATTAGTAGAAATTACTTTTCATTTGGATGTTGAACTATTGTGAGTCAGTATAAAACTTTCAGATACATATGTAGAAAGCAAACTAACATCTAAATGCTAAAGGGATTTTAATTCAGTTAGTTTCACTTGATTTATACTTCAAAAATGAAGTTATTCTTCTATATTTGACTGTGAAAAGCAGTTTTGTAAATGTGTGAATCTGTGAATCAACTTTATTACTGTCATTCTGTGAGCACAAACACCTTTACTATTTATTTTTAACACAGGCAATCACGAATTCAAGTTGAAATTCCAGAGCTTGAACTTGATGATGGTGACAGGATTTACCCTCTTTCTGTACAGTTCCCAGAAGGACAAGATATTGTTATTTCATCAGATGGCACAAATGAGGAACTAATTTGTCATATCAGCTTCAAATCATCTAGGCCAATGTCATTCTTAGGGAATATGTTCTTCATTGATGAAGAAAACAACAGGTAATGTGTGCAGTTCAAATTCTTTTGGGCACAGGGTCGAAACTGCCAAAGTTGGATATAAGACAAAGAACTCGTAATGGTTGGGAAAAGACATAAAAGAATCATTCTGAAAAAAATGAAAATGAAACATAGAAATGTATATCTTTTTTCAACTGAATTAAACCCCACAAAATTTAGCTTTGGTCTCTAAGGTAAGATTCATCTAAGTGGTCAACTTAAGGTCTTGTATCTCATTCACATCTGCTGGTGGCCTGGTTTCGACTGGGGTAGAGGTAATTTTCTTTCTAGTAGCTGGTATAGTGCTGTGTCTTGGATTCAGTATTAGAATAATGTTGATAACACATGGATCTTTTCAGTTGTTGCTAAGTAGTGTTTACGCTAAGTCAAGGATTTTTCAGCTTCTCGTGCCCAGCCAGCAAGAAGGCTGGATGGGCGCAAGAAGTTGGGAGGGGACACAGCCAGGACAGCTGACCCAAACTGGCCAAAGGGGTATTCCATACCATGTGACATCATGCCCAGTATATAAACTGGGGGGAGTTGGCCTGAGGGGGATTGCTGCATGGGAGCTAACTGGGCATTGGTCAGCGAGTGGCGAGCAATTGCATTGTGCATCACTTGTTTTGTATATTCCAATCCTTTTATTATTATTGTCTTTTTGTTATTGTTGTTATTATAATTATTACTTTCTTCCTTTCTGTTCTATTAAACTGTTCTTATGTCAGCTCTTGAGTTTTACCTTTTTCCTTCTGATTCTTGTCCCCCATCCCACTGAGTGGGGGGGTAGTGAGTGACCAGCTCTGTGGTGCTGGCTGGATTTAAACCATGACAGCTGGTAATTCTTATGTCTGCTTCAGTCTTCTCAGATTGCTTTGGAAGAGACATGATCTTCATCCAGCAAATCTCAATGTTTTCTACTGCAAAATATTTGGCTTTTTGAAAAATACCCTATTAAAATTTTACAGTCCATTCCATGCTGTATTTCAAGGTGGTCTGATTTTGGGTTGAGTCAAACTCTGTGAAATTTTATTCCACCGAGCCTTTCTCCTATGTTTCATTTTTTTAAGAAGAAGGAAGTGTTTGTGATTGGCTTAGAGTCTCTTTTCTGGCATCTGGAAGAGCTGGTGGTTCTTGTCACCTATTTGCAAATCTTTACAAAGTTGCAGTGGAGTGATCTTGCAAAGGATGACTCCATTTTAAGTCCTCTCAAAAGCTTCAGGTGTTCCTCTTGTACCTGAGAATTCAAGAAGAGACATCTTTGAGTAACTTAGCAGGTACTGTCTCTAAGTAAGAGATTCTAGTTATTTTGAAGACTATCTGTACAGTGTGGAACTGTGCAAAAGTACTCATGGTTGTGGTTTTTTGGGGGTTTGGTTTGTTTTAAAAAATTTTTGATAATGTGGTTTATTCATGTGATTTATTATTTTTTATATTTTTGTTATTTATTATTATTGATATATTTATTATACATGTGGTTTATTAATTCCTTGAGCCTTTGAGCTTCAGAGCAAAGGTAGGGAGACTTCTCAAGGGGGAATTACACTGGAAGTCAGAATTTCATTTTGCTAAGAACTGGCAAAGAACATGTACCAGTTTTATTTTAAAGGGACATCCCTCCCTCCTTCTCTCAGCATATGTCATTCTTCAGCCTTTTGCTCTCCATGTCATCTGTCCTTTTTCCCCTGCACTCTACTACTACCTTTTTCTTTTGAGTGAGTGTGTCTGCCCTTTCTTTCGTGCTTTTAATTATTTTTTTAAATGTTACTTTTAACTCATCTTCTACTGTTATATCTTAATCCTTAATTTTTCCTTCTCTGGTTTTATGTTCTCTGTTTTTAAGCTTTTTAGAACAGGACAGCCTATTATGAGTTTGTATCCTCTGAGCTGAGGCATTTCCTGATCTCTGGTTCTTCTGCAATATCTGCAATATTGTTAGTTAGCTTATTAGGAATCTGGAGGCTACTGTCCATACCAAAGATCAATATAGAATCCTTCAGCTGGAAGAGTGTGGGTTGGTTTTCTTTTCTTTTGTTTTGGTTTAGTTTTTTTTGTGTGAGTTTGTTTGTTTGTTTACTTGTGTTTTTTTGTATTAGTTTTGGTTTTTTTGTGTTCTTTTTGTTTGGTTTTTTTTGTTTTGTTTTGTTTGTTTGGTTTTTTTGTTTGTTTGTTTTTTTGGCTACTGAGAAGAAAGCTGAATATGTGTGTTCCGAGACAGGAATTGGGAACTATTAAGTGGTTAATGTATTAATGCTTCTGTCATTTTTTTTTTATTTTTTTTTTTTTAAATTGCAAGGGGCAGAGCAGCTCTATAGGGAAATGGTGCATGAATAAAAAGGAGGCCAACTCCTAATCTCAGTGAAGGTGTTCTTTGGGTTCTTTTGCTCTTTTGGGTGGTGAGCAATTGCATTGCGCATCATTTGTACATTCCAATCCTTTTATCATTAATGTTGTCATTTTATTAGTGTTATCATTATCATTATTAGTTTATTCTTTTCTGTTCTATGAAACCATTCTTATCTCAACCCACGAGTTTTACTTCTTTTCCCGATTTTCTCCCCCATCCCACTGGGTGGGGGGGGGAGTGAGTGAGCGGCTGCGTGGTGCTTAGTTGCTGGCTGGGGTTAAACCACGACAGGGGCATAAGATAAAGAACCATTTTAAGAGCCAGGTGACACAAGACTGCATGGATGGATGTTGGTTGTCTATATCAGTGCAATTTATTGTTTACAGATTCTAAAATATATGTATATACACACATACATAGATGTGGTTTTCTTTTTTTGTATGTGTAATGCTAGGAATTCATAAAAGTATGCTAGGGATACATTTCAGCTTTAGACCATACTTCCTGTATGAAAAGTATATGGGATACTATCTTTTCTCATATACTTCTGATATATGAGACTCGGGACTGGGTAGCAAAGTATGGAAAACTGTTGGTGTCTTCTCTCTCCCTCCCTCCCTCCCTCCCTCCCTCTGTGTTGGGCTCTTCAGTGTTTTCTGCACTGCCTTAGAGGGACTTTCTGGGCAGCAGCAGCAGCAGAAGCAGGCACCAACAGTGAGAAGGGATAAGTGACAGATATGCTTTACATTGGTATTTATTTGTTTATCTATTTCCTCAGATAAAATCCTGTGCACTATGTCAGAAAGCATTTGAAGTTTTCAAAAGTACTGAAATTATTTGGGAATATAAGCATGGGAAAAATCCTTAGGAATTTATGTGGTCTAATTCCTGTTAGACCTAAATTCCTTTAGGACAGAACACCTAGAGTTTGACAGCAATTTATATGCAGTGTTCATACCAAAATTCATCTGTTTAAAACACTGTTTAGTGATGAAGACTCAGGCAAACATGAAATTCATACCTCTTATTTTCATTTTAAAGTAGTAGGCTGTATTTTAAGTAACTTTTATGGTGAAAAGCAATGCAGAAGATCTCCCCTGCCCCTAGTAAATGGAGATCAAATCTGTTATTAAATGTTCTGTGCAAAAATAACTTTTCGGCATTTGTCCCTTTTGTTCATCTCTCCCTTTGGTGAGATAAATGAGTGTATGCATGAGAAGGAAAGACAGGTACTGCTGTGATTAAAAGTCATTCCTGCAGTTACTATTTTCAGTAAAGCAACTATTCTGAGGGTTAAATATCTCCACCCTACAGCTTAGAATCGGCTTTTTCCTAAGCATAAAACTAAATTTTATATTATTTTGATGCAAGGGTTATGGATCTTTCCGTTACTGCAGCTTGCATTGCATTAGTATTTATATTTTTCTGTATAGATTGTCAGCCAAGAATGTATTTCTTATTAATTTTATTTAATTCTAAGATTTAATCATTGTGTGGGATGTGATTCATAAATGTGTGCTAAGGCTTGCAGTAATTATGAGAAAAGGATAATTTAAGCTTATGATGGGGTCTGAAATATAGCAGCTGAGCAGGCACAATATTTAGTTTTAATAACTGTTTTTATATGGTGCACTAGCAGATTCTCAAACCTTGTTATAGAGAAATAATCCTTTCTGCTGTGTAATAAACGTTTTTCTATATTTGCCGTTAAAATGAAATAAAGGATACTATCCTCAATTTAAAGGCAAACTCAATGTGTTTTTGAAAAAAATATGCCAAATAAAAGTCATCAAAGTAACCTTAAAAGGCACCCCTGCTCATGAAGGTGAACAAATTCATGCTCAGGAGTGTCATATCATCTTGAAATTGTTGCTCTATTTTAAAACATAGTAAATAGGTATTTGTTAAAGGACAGAACTAATAACATTGGTTTGCAAATATACGTGATTTCCTGTCAGGCAGTTGCATGTGTGCGTGGGCTGTAGGAGCAGATGATATAAAACCTGAACACAACTGGATGAAATAGCACACCATCCAAAACAAATGGATTCTCTGTGTGCTATTAGTCAGTGTAGTAATATTATTCATATTGGCTTTTGGAAGAAATTATTTGTATCGTAACCAGAAAGAATTCTTTCCTTCGATTGGAAATGTAAGTGCCTGATTCTCTAATCCTGAGCATATTGTTATTATTCTAATAAAGTCTATGATAATTTATCCAGACTTGGGTGTCGTTACTACTGTTAGTATTACTATGTGCTTTGATATTCCACTCTATAGTAATCTGTAGCTGCAATTTCTTGTTCTCCGCATATCTACCCTCATTCTTCCCAGCACCCCCCATGGGAGACCTGTGCAATGCGTTCAAACTTCAAACCTGATTCAACTAATTATCTAAGCATTTGAGCAGTTTGTTTCGAACTGCGTAACTAATGAATTTAAACTGCTTTGTTAATTTGAGTCTTTTAGGAAGGCAAGATTTCAGGTCGTCTAGATCTTTAATAATAAAACAATGAAACCTATAACCTTTTATATCACCTATAAAAGCTAACTGGTCTTGAATAGGTTCCTGGTTTGTTTAATAGGCCGTGAAATCTCACAGTATCCGTTGCTGAAGATGTATTAATGTTAGGTATTCTCCCCTTATGTTTCCATTTTCAAAGTAATAATATGTATTTTTAAATGATTTGAACTAAAATTTTGAACTTCAACTCATATTCTGTGTTCTGGGATGGCATTAAAATAAGCGAGTTAAAAAGTTATTTTAATATGTTAGTAAAATATCACATCCTGTATTTAACTGCTTAGAAGAAGAGCCTTAATTTCTAAGCAAAAATAGTTCTGGGCATATTTCAAACCATGAGTATTGATGACACAAATACTGTGTTTTGGTCATTTTTTACTTAGGCTCTGCAGTATTTTGCTTTTCTAAGGTCAGGTCTAAAACTTCAGTAGGATTGACTCTCATAGTCCATATTAAGTCCATCCAAATAATAATGTTTTTTTTTTTCTTTAAATCAGAATGAACATTAGGTAAAAGATAGGTATTGTTGAATTCGTCTACTTTACAGAAAACATTTGAAAGATGATAGGCAATCATGTTTTATAGCAAAACCATGCTATAGGTAGCTGTAAAAGAAAACTGAAGAGATAGATGGTTGTCATTTATGCAAGTAATTTACTGTGTGCACAGATTCCATTAAATGGATCATAAGAAAGTACATTAATATTTATTTAATGACTGCCTTAAATGAGAATTTGCAGTTAATTTCTAATGTTATTTTTAATCTTGCTCCTTTGACTCCAAAGCAGAATGAATGACATTTCCTTGCATAGGGCTGATAGGAATAGAAAAGTAAAAGATAACATAAAATCCAAGAATGTCTGGAGCAAGTGTTTAATAAATGGGAAGAAATATTTAGCTATGACACTTAATTCCTTCAACTTGAAGAACTAAACCAAAAAAAGCCTCCGCAAACATGGCATATTTATATATTTGTCCTATACTTGTTATTATATCTTTTAATTGGCTGATTAGATAAATAATTTAGTGGGAAAGAAAGTTTTCTGCCATCCTGATTGAAATGACATTTAACTTTTTCTAAAAAAAGTAGTAGTAAACAACAGGTATAGGTTGTGTCATACCATCAAAGAAAATGATGCTCTGGGCAGCAAAATATATCCTCCTCCTCCCCCCGCCCCATGTGGTGGGTAGAAAAATTGTTGTGACCATTGATGACACAAATGTTCTGAGGTCCTTGCCTCCCATGTTCTACAGTTCTCCATTTTCTTTCCCACTGGGAAGCTGGAGAAACTCATGCAATTTCTGATGTTATCCGTGTTGTTCACGGCTGCAACTTCAGGAAGAGAGGATGTCAGGCATTTTAGTCTCTAATAACAACATGATGCAACTGAGACACAATCACTAAAAGGTACCCAGTTATGAATTGGTTCCAGTTGTTTTGATAGTCCATGAGATCTCAGGGTCTCATGGAGGGAAACGGTACATTCCCTTTTGCTGTTGGGAAGCGCGCCTAAACAGTGCAACTCTTTAATGGTCATTGCCGGCAAATATCAAATGTATGTATTCTGCTGGCACACCTTAGAGAATAAGACCTGTCAATTTCTTTCAATACCATTTAAATTCCGAGAGACCAGGGAGCTAGAAAACATCAGAGTTCTTGATATTTGCATGCTTCTTTGCTGCATTCATCTGACCTAATAACATCTTGGCATTTTACTTCAGGTAGTTGGGAGGGCTTTTGAAAACCAGGATGGTCCAAACCCATTAATCACTCCTGTTCCTTTCTGTGCCTGTGGCTTTCTACCATTTTGATGGTATAAGTCGTGCATATCGTGTGAAACCATGTGTCTGTCAGTATTTGTTATTGTATTATTTTGATTGCTGTGGAAGCCTGAGCTCCTGCTACAAAGGATAAGGGCTCCTCAGTGTTGGGGAACTGCTCATTTGTGAATAGAAATGGCAGAGCTTGCATGGGTCATCTTTTCCTCTCCCTTCCAGTTCTGGCATCTCTGGATCTGCTCAAGGATTTTTGTGGGGAGGGAGGAGGGCAGGTCTTTATTTATTTTTAAATTACAACTTCTTGTTCCCTCTGTCTAGGTTATTCCTTGTTCTTAAAGATCTGTAAAATGCCTTACTCTCATGTCAAGTTTCCTTTTGGCACTAATCAATTCTGCAAGCAGTTTGTTTTGTTTCCTAAACTAGCAGTGTGTGCTTCCATTAAATTAAATTTTTTTTTAATTTACCCAAGCAGTGTTGCTACACAAATTTGTCAGTTAGATCCTAATGGCTTTGGATTCTTTCTCTTTACAAATTGTTAGTGATACCCTTCATCTGTTAATGAATACTGTTGAAGAAGGCTTTTATAACTATGCCTGTATTTTTAGAGCATTTGGGGTATACTGATACAAAACAAATCACTTGTTTCTACTTAGAAAAATGTCTGAAATGCTATAGAGCAAAATAAAAAAGATAAATATATTTTGATTCAGGTTCTTTTTCTACAAACATAAACACAAACAAATGAAAAAAATTTGAGTTAATTTAAGATAAGTGAATGAACAGTTTTTATATTGAGTGTTGGATGGTATCTTTTTGTCATCACAGTTGGAGCTTTAGTTTTTGGTGATCAGCATGTTTCAAATGTTGGTAAACACAATGTATCTAATGGCCATTCTCCTGTTCTGTGTTCTTTGGAAACATGCATTAGAGAATAAACACTGAAGTAGCAGTGGCAATGATGGTTCATGTAGATAACAAATTTTTTACTTGCTTTATTAAGCATTATAAAACTGAATACACTGAATAATTTAACACATTTACTAACTTCACATTTGCTAGCAATACAGGTGCCTTTCATTCTAATAGAATAACACAGACTTTTATATTATTTAGTTAAGCCCTGCTGCAAATACAGAATAAATATGTTGCACGAGATTTCTAGCTTTGTAACCTCACTTCATGAATGGTGTTATAAATAAAAGTCAGTGGTACAAGATGATTTTAAGCACATGCAGAATGTAAATGTCTTTGTAATCTGTTCACCATATGCGTATGGAAATATGCATGCTTTTCTGTTTGGTGCCCTGTGCCTCGGTGCCTGAAATGTGTATGATAAATACTTAGCTCCTAGCACCTTTTTTTTTTCTACCATGCTTCCTTACAAATGGAGTGTCTTCTTTTGAAAATCAGGTTTTTAGGTACTGACTCATTGTTCTTGAAGTTTTCTTTCAAATACCACTTTTGGGAAAATACTATATTAAAATACTCAATGATTATGATGAGTGGACAGGTTGCTAATAAGTGAGTAGACATTTATTATCATGGAATGGCTGAAGCTGGAAAGAGCCTCCAGAGATCATCTAGTCGCCTCTTTGAATCCCCTCCTCAAATCAGAATCAACACTATTATCCAGTTGGGTTTTTAATATCTCCAAAGATGGAGACTCCACAACACTCACTGGTCAGACTCAGCCACTGTTGTGGTAATATTTTTTTTTTCCTTATGACTAGATAGAATTTCCTGTATTTCAGTTTGTACCCATTGCCTTTTGTGCTCTCACTGAGCACCACTGAGAAGAGTTTGGCTCCATCTTCTGTAGTCCCTCCCATCAGATATTTATACACATAGATGAGATTCCCCCTGTGCCTTCTCTTCTTCAGGCTGAACGCTCACAACTCAGTCTCTCTGCATATGGCAGGTTCTTCAGTCCCTTCTTGATGCTTGTGGCTTTTTTGCTGGATGAAGTCTTCTCTTCTGAATTCCAGGGTTGCGATACGGCTTTTTGCTTTTTTCCTCCTTTTGGAATCCTGAACTCCATCTCGTGGTCATCACAGCCATGGTAGACCCATGGTCACAGGAGCTAAATCCTTGCTGTCAATATCAGCTGCAGAATCAGTTGTTGACTCGCAGGATCCATCCACTGATCCTCAAGCTCTTTTCTTTCACCAGCATGATTGAAGAGAAGACCACCTGAGCCCCATTCCCTTGATCATTGCCCCCAAAACTGTGCAGTCATGCCTCATATGTTCGAGGTCTCTCCATCAACTTCACTGCTGCCTATGTGGAAGAGTAGCAGGGCCAACGGTCGGACAAACTGCATCAATCTCTCAACAGCATCCTGGATTAAAGCCCCAGGCAAGCAGCAAACCTCCCTAGATGAAGGGTCAGATTGGCAAATGAGGTTTTCTGTCCCCCGCAGCAGGGATTTACTCCCAACTATCACTTGCAGTTTCCTGGTGTTGCTTCACAGCTTGCGCTCAACCAGCACAGGTGCTTCATCGTCCGATCTTTTTCACCTTATGAATACTCTGGAACTTCTAAATTTCTTGGTTAAGAATGTATTTGCATTGCGTTTGCTATTGGCTGGGTGTATTCATTTCTCTTACTGTCATACCACGGCAACCAAGGAGGCATGTCCTTGTTGGATTGTTAACAGCATGGAACAGGGAGGACCTTCTCTTGCAGCAGCACTGTGAGGTCTGAGGCATTTATTTGTACACAGATGTTCTGTAGCGATGGCCGTTCTTTATATTCGAGATTGTGCAGTAGGTTGCTTTGAGTAGTATCACTCACTGAATTTGGGGAACTAGTTAAGATGTAGTGCAGTTGTTCTTGAGCACACTTTTCTGTGTTTCGTTGCTGTACAAATAGGAGCATGAATGAAGATTTGGCATAGGCCCAAATCTCAAATCAGTATTGAGGATGGAGATGGCTGAGGTGCTCACCTCAAACTGAGACAGCAGAAAGTTGACCTAGTCCAATAATACAGACATCTGAGTTACTTGCATATAACTCGAGAGCTATGTCTTTCATTAACCTTCATACAGCTTGCTTCCACCCTGCCACCGGTTCTGTTGTCTGAAGTTAACCTAACGTATGGCTGCAAAGTATGGAGGGTTGTCGTTTATGACAGTAAAGTCACAAGTTGGAAGTTGGCAAACTTTTCTCTGTTTAGTTATTGATCCTGTGTGTCTTCAAATGGCTTGGTAAAGGTAGAAAAATATTATGCTCTGACACCTGGTTTGGGCAGGTACAAAGGTGCGTTTTGTACGCGTAGACAGATGTAGATAATCCTCCCGTAGCCATCTGTCATGCTGGTGTCCTGCTCCTGAGATTTTTGCTGAATAAAAGCTGAAAGCATGAAGCGAGCTAAAAGAAATACTATGCTACAAGGTGAAACTGGCCAAGGCCCTTGCCCCGCTCCCAGCCAAGTTCCAATAGGATTGACACATCCTAAGAGCAAACCAAAATATTGCAGAACTGGATTATAGATTTAAATAACTGTTAGCTATGAACTTGGAATACAGATGTGAATATTTACAAATAAGAAAGATGGCTATGGATTTTGTTGGAGCCTTATTTAATCAAGTTCCTCTGAAAGCAGTATCTAAGAATTTTGTGTTTAGAGAGAGAAGTATGAAAGAGGAAAGAAAGCTACTTTCCGGTACTTTTAAAATATTTCTGTTTTCTTTGGTTATATTACTCTATAACAAAGCAGTGGAAGGTAATTATGTCATATTATAAATTAATCTGAAAGGTCTTGTGATATCTTTTAATATTAATCTAAATTTACATTAAACTGTAATTTATCCTTCAATATGTAATTTAAAGAAAACAGAAAATATTTTTTTTTATTCTGTGCAAGGTATATATTCAATATGCATAATTCTTAATATACTAAAGCAAGATGGATATCAGCACGCTGTTTGAATTATTAAAATACATTTTTCTTTGTATATTTGACAGCATAGTCAAAATATTTTATTAATATTAATGTTAGTTAATCAGTTAATATGGTGTAAAAAAGCAGCCATGTAATAAAACAGGACTAAGCTCAGTTGAATTACATGTCAGTTGCAGTAAGCTAAGAGCATACATACAGATGGCTAACAGGGATCCACTGATGGCAATAATTCGCTTGTTGACTGCACCCCAAGAGATTGAGGTGAAGTACAAAAAAGGGTTAAAAGGTGGATTGCTACACATTAATATGGCTGGTACAGACAGTCTAGTGAACGTTGGAGCATGTACATCAATTTCTATTACATTCTAGCAGTTGCAGTCAATATCTCATTGTTTTTAAATTGAGTCTATTTATAAATATGTATTTTGAGATTTTTATAAAGTCTTGTAGAATAAATGTTAAATCAAAACAGAAGTTGCTTTTCAAGAAAACTTCCCATGTCAAAAGTTACAGGATATATTTAGCAAGTTAGCAGTCTCCTTTAGGACACTTACAAATGTCAGCTGTAATTTTAATTGTTTTTTGTCTTCAGAGAGACGGTTTATTTATTTCATGAAATCTCTGCTAACTCTTAGACTTTCAGATTAAGGATACATCCATGCTCATGGTAAAACTATGAAGTGGAAATATTATGCTGAAATTCACCATTTTGGCATATGCAGTCCCATCTGTGTACTCTCCTATTGAACCAGAATAGAAGAGAAAAGAAGTTGTCTAGATACTTTCATTCTGTCTTTTATTCTTGTGCTGAAATATTTTGATTACCATGGCTAAACAGAAAACTATCACTTCTGTATTTTGTTTCGAACAGGTTCTCAATTCAAGTTGCTGCAACAGCAGAGAATTGTCTTCTTACTTTATACCCATATTTGGCATTTCACCGCTCTGATCAACAAATTAGCTTGAGAAGCAGTAAGCAGTCAACATTCTACCTCTTAAAATTATATTATGTCCAGTAGTGTTATCAATGTTTTCAGTGTGATAATAGGGATGTTATCATTAAGGTAGTATTTTTTTCTCATTAATTACAAGGGGATACTGCAATTGAATTTTTAAAACAGTTTAATAGCTTCTGTTTTCTTGTTGAAAATGGGGAAAACTTACATAAAATTAGGTAATGTTTATTGAAAAATATTGGATGAGCCTAAATCTTACAGAATGTTTTGTGAAGTTTTTTAAACTATGAGTAGAGAAAACAGCTCAAACAATAGAGAATAAATTAAGATAATTTAAATTATATTGATAGAGTGATCATCAGTAGTTCCTAGGACAGCAGTTGGATATGTTTTGAAGAAAGCAAAAGAGAAGAAAGCCATATGATGTTATGTGAACATAGTTTGCATTTTGGGAATAATTGTCAGGTTTTTTTAATTACTATCCTTGAAGGCTGAAGAGCATAGCCATATTTTAAACTCTAATAAAAGCCTGCAATCAGAGACTAGAAATATTTTTATCTGCAATGTGTCTCTCTGCTTGCCTCTCTTTCTCTACATCTCTCCCTGTGTCCCCTTGCCCTTGGCCCCATCTCTGCCTGCCTCCTGCCCCCCAACTTCTACCTGCCTCAATGATCTGTAATCTCTTTATATGTAGCTGTGCTTATGGGAAGAGATTAGGATCATTGTATAATTCCGGTTGGAAGGGCTCTCTGGGGATCATCTAGTCCAACCTCCTGCTCAAAGCAGGGTAAATTACTATATTTTTTATAGTTTTGGGGATCTGATATATTTTGATGAAATAAACAAGTTTTTCAAGTAAGCGAGTTATTCCTTAGGTCTGAAATAGATGTAGCTTTGAAGACTGTGAATTCTAAGATTACATTAACTTAAAATAAGTATGTTACTTGGACTACCTAAGAGAAAAGAGAGTTGGTACTTGTGAAGCTGGGAAAGGGATTAGCAAGAAGACAGGTCATTTATTAAATTATTTATTTTTTCACATACAAGGTAGGAATAGGTACCATATCATTCATGGATCATAGCACAATTAAATAAAGATAGGAAAGGGGGAAAAGTATTCTCTCTTGTAAATGTGTGATTTTATTTATTTATTTTTTTTAAGTTTTTGGGGGGTGACCAATAGATCATTTTTGCAAGCTTCTCTTTCGAAGATGCTTTGTAGGTTTCCCTTGAGGTTTAAGCCAGAAATAGTGATGATTTTATAAGAACTGATTTCCCATTGATAATGGGATAGTTCTGTCCTGTATTGATTGCTTATTGGTTTGTTTACACTATCAGTTTGTACCAGTTTTGAAGCGAGTCATTACTGCTAAATTCCTTGAGTCTATTTTATGTGGTTTTGTATAGACAGCTTTGGTGTGGAATGCTGCTCAATGTGAACAAGCCACATCTATACAACACAGTGGCTTTGAACGCTATTCAGGGAAGGCTTTGCTTCCACTTACCTGACACCATGCTTTTGTGTTATTTGCTCCAAACCATATAAATAACAGTGCTAGCAATCAAAAATTTAAGAAGTCACACAGAGTTCTTCCTTCTCTTGCTGATGTGTTTATTTCTTTAGAAACTACACTGAATTCCTCTTCTACTCTTGTTCTGCAGACTGACATTACCGATAGCTGGCAGAGGTCCTCTAATCCTATTACAGGCCAAAATGAGAATGCCAGAACATATGTTCTGGCAGAACTGATAGATTGATAAAGCATGCTTTTGAGTTTGGTGTGTAAAATATGTGTTGTTGAGTCTGAAAGAGCTTGATAATGGTATGGTCAGACTCATTACAGAGCTGTGATCAAAAATTCCTTAAGAATATTTTGTTCATCACTTAGAATTCTTGAATTAGTGCTGTTTGGATAGGTGCTTTTCAGCAAGTGTGAAGACCCGTCCTGTAAAACATACAGTTAATGGAAAAAAATATACGGGTAATTTTTTTCTTTTTTTTTTTTTTTTTTGTCCCTGGTCTAATGAGCAAAGTGAGATTTTCATTGTGAGTCAACTGAGAACTTTTACTTGATTAATTGAAGCACAGAATAGAAAAATATAGAAGCAGATAACCATTTATAAACTGTTATAAACAGTTTTATTGTTTATAAACAGTAAAATATGTTTCCTCAACTGCACCTTGTAATCTTGTTTTATAGACAGTAAAGACTGCAGTAGTGGAGAAGTTGTTCTGCATCCATGTTGCACTCCAAAATCACTTTCCCACAGTATTTCCTCCAGTTCCTTTGGTGCAACCACTGACTCAACCTATGAAGATTCTCAATCAGGTATAGTGCAGCTGTTCACTTTAAACATTTTGAGCTCTCACAACTGCTTCCCACTTACTGCTTTATACTGAGATATGTTTTACTTTTGTAAGCTTTGCCTGAAATCCTTCTGCACATATAATCAATGAATATTGGGGAGGCTGTCCTCTCCTGTGACACCATGGGAAACCTGGCTTAGAGTATAGAAGCAGAAAAAACTCTCCTTCCTTTTAGCAGACTAAGTGGAAGGGAAATCAAACTATTAACACCCCCCCCCCCCCCCCCCCAAACCAAACCCCCAAAACCCCCACCAAAAACAAAACCAAAGAATGTCAAGGTCCTATTTACAATAACATGTCCATGAAGGAGCCAGCAGAAAATGACTACTGAACAAACCTAAGAAATTAGTTGTTAAGAAGGGCATTGTTTCTGTAGTCATGAACTAAGCAACCATATATGCTCTGTTAGTATGCTATATTCTGAAAAGGTCTACCTGTACACTCAGGTTAGACTTTGACATTTTTATTGCATTTATGAAGTACTGTATAAAAACAACCATTGTCAATGGGGCTCAGTTAAGGTGCAGTTCCATAAGAACTAAGAGTAATAGATCTTCTATAAAGTTGTCAGGTGACTAGTATCTGAGGCTGTTGACATCTTTCGGCTGGTAGTTTTCTAACTAGGAAGTTAGAACAGCAGAAGTTACTGCTGCTGTTTTATCACTGTTGGGATTCCACTCTTGCAGATCTGCTGATGTTTGTGTGATCATTCTCTAAGGTACTGCCAAGCCAAAAAAGGGTAGTTAAACAGATTAAATAGTAGCTCTTTACGAACATGATTCATTTTTAATGGAATGATGTAAGAAGAGTTCAAAAGAGCAACTCAGTTTCAGATCTGAAAAGGCAATAACCTCTGGCAAAGGTGGCAGTGACAAGATGGGGAAAGTAATCTTGTCAGCTAGCAGAACTGCACAAACTCAGATCTGACTGCATGATGATCTCATAAAGGATGAGTCTCTCTTCTCCATATTGTACTGTTTTTCCTCCTTAAATCCTAACAAGATTTTTTTTGTTTTATTCACTAATGTATTGTTTTTATTTTTTGCATCACTTAATGAAACACTACAACTGCAACAGTGGTATTAAAATAGACCTTCAAGGATGGAATCATCTAAGTTATTTGTTCTATGAAGAAAAGTGTTGTTTGTTTTCTCAGTTATCTTTTGTGCGATAATAGTGTTGTTGATGTTGTTCACAACTAGTAGTGTGAAAATATATAATCTAAGTTCTGACCAGGTCAGAATTTATGAGAGAGAAGGCCTGACAGAGGGGAGAAAAGTCCAAAGGCTTATAGGTCAGGATGTAGGCTTAGTTATGCAATATGTGATAAACCGTTTGACCACAAGTCAGTTACTGAGCCATGCGATCTGATTGAGGTGGTGAACTAGCATTGACTAGCTGGCAAAGCTGTACCTACTGCAACTGTATGTAAGACTGTTTCTTTAAGATTGCTGTCTGTGTTTTTGTAAGCCATGCCTGAATTTATTTTTTCTGATTGGGTAATGATTTTTTCTTTAAGTGAAATTAGATACCAAGAATATAGTTTGTTTTATTCCCAAGATGTGCACGTCACTTAAATTGTTTTCTCCTGAAATAAGTTGATAATTCATTGTCTGGTTTTTGTTTTCAGAAAACAATTGTGTCTTAAAAAAAAACAACTGTTTTTTTACTTGACAGAAATAGGGAAATAAGGAATGTTTCTGGATTTTTTTTTTTGTGTGTGTATCATTCAGGGTCGGATACTACTTTTGAAAGTGAGAGTGATGAAAACATGAGTGAGGAGAGTGAAGCTGACAGTCAAAGTGATGGGAGAGAAAATAAATTTGAATTATCATTTTTTCCTGAAGAAGATAAAGAGGAGTACATCTTCTTTCAGAAAACCCTAACTGCTGTTAAGAATTGGTTCACTCTCTTTGGTTGGTCTAAGGGACAAAATCCTATTTCAATACCATATTCACTAAGACGGTAATTCATATCTGCTTAGAGCTAACTTATATCTGCCTAATAGAATGTTAACATATATACTAAAATGTTTTGGATATGATCTGAGGAATATAAACACACTCTAATGCACAGTTGCATATTAAAATTGTAGCATCTATGTGCTGTTTATGTGAAAATGTCATTCAGGTGTTATTTTTCATTTTCTAAAATATATTTCCAACTATGATGCTCTGATGTATCATAATGCAGTGTATGTTAAATATGCAGTTCAACCTATATGTCACCCTCTTAACTGAAATTGATTCTTCTCCCAGAATGAACACAGTTCTAGCAATTTTTTCATTCTTTGGTGGCATAAATAAGTGTTTTAACAATATTTCTTCCCCCCCCCACTGTGAAGATCAAGAAACAGATGGGAAAGCAAGTTTCATAATCAACAGTCTTGCAAACACCCTGGAAATAGATCAGTCTTAGTGGCATCACTTAGTTGATATTATCTAGCTCGCTACTAAATAATGAAGCAGCCAGTCTCCTGGGACACAAACACATAGGCATTTATTAACATGATAGAAATCAGAGTTATGTTTGGCAGAAAGCAGTGACAAACACAAATTGATTTATGAAATATTTCACATATACTTCTTAAATATTACATGCAGTTCGAAATTCTTACATTATTATGAAAGTTCTGTAAAAAGCAAAGAGTGCTATACTTTTCAACCTTCTTGCTGCTGTTTTTACTTCATGGTTTATTAAATTTATCATCGTGATATATATAATGTTAGCTTATTTTGTGCATTTAAAAGAATAATATCAGAAGCTTTTTTTCTCTTAGTGATGTGTGTAAAGTCCAGATGACCTCTTCGCAAGAAAAGGTTTTTAAACAAAACCTTGGCAAAGATACTAAGACTGTTTATGACATGTTATTCCATCTGAGTGGACAGTTGTTACCAGGCGTTACATCGAGCCAGTCACTGCCCCTTGATCCAGTTGAACGAATGTTACAGCTCCACCGGCAGCATTCTACATTGCTTGCTTTCCTTAAGTAAGTACTTGTATGATAAAATATGCATGCATGTATCTTTTCTTTCCACTTTTTTTATTAGCATAGTTCTAACGTAATTCCAGCTGAACAATATACAGTGGCTTTAGGGTTTCCTTTATACTATAACTATTGTGATCCAAGATTTATGTATTATAAACTTTAATTAATTTTTATCAGGTTTATCCTCTGCAGTTTGTACTAATTGAGGAGTCCTTTGGTAGGGCTATATCCAACACAGGAATTCCACAGGATCTCTGCTCCCTTAATTATGAAAGATGACAACTCAACCTCATTCCTCAGACAGACTCAGTAGATAGCCAGATCAGGTTTGCCATTAATGATCTTACCATTCACTGATGCTCTTTGTCCTGTAATTACTGGCTTTTGCAAAAATTTTGTAGACTTACTTTGTAATCTGTAGGTCTTTTATACTAATAATGTGCCAAGAAATAGAAGCACTATTCCTGTTGCTGAACGGATTTAGCTATTAGCTACCTTCATTGATAATCTTATCTTGTCATATAATGTGGAACAACTGTCAAAGATGGTGCAAATCAAAAAAGGTTAATAAATTCTTCTTCATCCTTCTTGGCTGTTGCTGCTGTGAAAGAGAGAAGAAAATTAACTTCAGAGAAAGTCTAATGTCATGAGATCCTTCAGGATCATCAGAAGCCCTGAAAGACAGCATCTCTGCTTCTTTTCAGCATCCTCACCTAGTATTCAAGAGGCTGTAAAGCCATTTAAAATCTGTTATTTACATACTGTTCTAAATACAAGCTTTCTATTTAAGAATAGTGGATAGTGATACAGTTGTATTTGAATTCATAATGAGACCAATGCACACGGCTCCAACAACACTGGACTTTTATTTGCAATTTTCATCCATGTCATTTTTATTAAAAAACAGGCAGAGTAGCATTCTTCTGTGCATCATAGATAATATTGTGGCAGATGATTTGGAGGAGCTGTTGCAGCAGTGGCAGAACCAAAATAATTTCTCATTGGATGACAGTGATACCTACCATCAGTCATCCTTCAAGTTTGAGTGTGCCACCCAATATCTTTGAGTATAGCTGAAAGCCTTCTGGGTTGTTACCAGCTCTGGGAAACACTTCTTCACCCTGATGGTGTCAGGTGGCTTGGGCAGACAAGGTAAATTCTTAGCACTTTTTGAATTTGGATAGAGTGGTGCATATGCTGTGAAGCTGGCAGTATACTTTTTAATATGACCCAGTTTACTGAGTCATTGCACCTGAGAGAGAGAGGGAATGTCTCTATACATTATTTATCTCAAGTTTGTTTATTGTAAAATGCAAATAAAAACATTTATTCATAACATTGAAAATGAACAATGCAAGTGGAAATATTTCTTCAATATGTAGGTGAAGAAATGAAAGAATGTCATTAATCTGCTTAAATTAAGTTTGTACCAGAAAGGTCTTCCAAAATACCTTATTTTGTTTATATTCTGCCAGCTTCTGGCAAGGAGGCAGTCAGGTTTCTGTACTTTTGCATATCTTATGCTTGAAGTTACCTCTAACAAAGTCTGTTCAGGAACTTCCATCAAAATATTCATTCACAGAAGTTTCCTTAGTGTTTTCATGGAATGCTTTTGGAGCACTCCTAGATAGGGTCAAAATTTTCTCCTGGTGGAGCCTGATGGCTCTTATGTCCAGTCTTCCCATTGAAATTTTCCAGGGAATCTAGGTGTCTTGAAACTAGCGTACATGATGTTGCATAATTTAAAATGATGATGAGTTTTGGGGTAAATGAATCCCAACCCCTTTTGCTAAGCTAATTGGAAAGAAATACTGAAGAGTTTCTAAGGTAGTTTCTTGGGCAATTTGGAAAGCTATTTAATAGCTAAGTTTTAATAAAAGCCTTCAGTCTTACTGAGTTTTGTCTGTTAACTCTCTGACATATTCAGGGCAGAATTGGAGCAGCAGCCAGTTGGTCAAAGCTAAGTTCAGTGCCTCTGGACACAGATACATCTATGACTGATGATTGACAAGGTCTGATGATTGGAAATGAAGTAGTAATCCATAACAACCCTAGAAAAATGGTACAAGTTGCCATAGAAAAGCAGTTCTAGCTGGACTCCTGTGCTTATATATATTTGATGGTAGATGATTAAATTGGTGCTCAGTATGTGCTTAGCATTACCACATCCTGTTAGTTTCTGCCTCTTCTAGTTTGTGTGAATCCCATCAGATTTCTTCATTGTTCTTGATTTATGTATATTCTTTCCCTACTTGTGCATTTTAGGATCACCTAGAATATTTGCATTTCTTCACAGGTTGTTATTTAAGAACGTTTATAGATCACAGTACAAAAATGTCTGATATCTGCGCTGCTGGCATGACTGTATGTAGTGATGGTAAGACATCCACAGCCAGCCTAGATATGAATAATTAATCTGTGATCTGCTATCCCTGTATGTTCATTGTGTTTTGTGGAAAGTGCAAATTCCCTCCTGAAACCCAGGAGGACACTCTGAGGTTAGAAACATACAGTTCTTGGCTTTCTTCCCCCAACCAGTACTTTCTGGTCAGCATGGTTGAAATAAAGCATAATTCATCGTTCAAATTTTCCATTTGCTAAAGCAGGTGGATGTTGTTCACTGTTTCAAGCAACATTCCAAGTATCAGTTTTATTCTCTGTCCCTCAAAAGGTTTCCTGGGTACATTAGCACAGTAGTAAAGGAAAAGTTTTGGTATTTTACAATACAACTAACTAATTTGTTCCACGCTGTGTGTCTTGAGGAAAAACGCCTTAACAGTGTGAAAATACGGATGTTGGAGAACTGGCATCATGTTAAATATTGACCTTAATGAGGAGGAATTTAAGATAGTGTTCCTCAATAACAAGAATGCAGACGATTCTGAAAGCATACAGTTATATAGAACCCATCGTTGCTATGATGACATGTAATGTTGTTATATAGCTTTTCTGAAGATGAAAATTGTAGGTTACACCTATTCCCATATATCTACCAAATAAAAATATTGAAAGAAAGATAGGACACCTGCAAAGATGAATGTTGTATAGCTTCCTTCTTTTATCATTTGGGAAGAACTGAAGTTTTAGAGGGATTTCATGGGACAGAGTCTATGACTTAATGGAAAATGGGAATTTCAGACACGGTAAGTTTTAGAACCAGACTACTAATTTGATGCTCTTTTGGGTCCTTGATTAAAATATTTGTCTTTTAAAAAACATGCTAGATAATTGTATGAAACATGAAATTTCAGTAATCTGAGAAGATAATGCCAGTATGTAAAATATGAAGACAAAAAATGTGCTGTTACCAGCAACATATAATTCTGTGGGAAGAGAAATAAGTTGTCATGATCCTAATTTCAAACTGTGATGTATGACTTTTAACATACAAATTAAATTGAATTTGGACTGTATGATACCGGAAAAGTATGATCACTTCATTTGAATGAGAGACTGATTATGTAAAAAGAAAAGTTCATCCGATCATTATTCACATTAGCCATATTAAAACCACCAGAGAACAATGTAAATCTAGATACACTAGGATAATCTTTCTGACCTAAAAGTTAGGAAACTTTTCTGCTCTCCTGAGAAAAATAAACTTAAGAACTCTTCATTATTTTCCCCTTTCCAGCAAAGTTTGTTTAAAATGTGTCATTTGAGGCAAAGACTATTCTTTCTTCATTTGGAAGTTAGCTTTTTTTGGTATTCAGTCTAATGAAGTTGCCTTTTGTTACTGCAATTACTTTTCCTATTGTATTTATTAGTCACTTGAGAGCAGATGGCAGGTCGGTTTAACAATTAACAGAGTTTTGAAATACCTTTGCTTACAGCCGTAAGACTTCCAATATCAGACCAGCAGACAGATAAAAACATCATCAAGTTTTAATTCTACTAATGTTAGTTATGCTGGTTTTGACTTTCACATGGAAATGGGTATTGTGTGTTTTGATGCTTTGTGCTATAATAAACCCTTTACAAAGGAGCAATTCTCATAAAGAAGCCAGTCTGTCCAGAGTTGTATGTGCTTTTAGCATTTAGTTGTTGGCATAGAAATTGAACATGAACTTCATAAATAGAAGCTATCTAAAGGAATTAGTAGAACTGGATCATTAGTCCAAAGTGTACTCAGAACTCTGAAGAGCTTACACATAGGTTAAGCAAGTTGAAAAACTTGGACTGCTCTTAAAAAGAATTATTTTGCTTACCTATTAACTTTTCCTGCTTTATGATTTCAGAAGCCAAGGAGCATATCTTCCTCATGTTATGCCAGAATTTCTGCTTGAACCTGATGATTATAAGAAATGGATTAAAGTGCAAACTGCAGTGAAGGTAGGTTTGGGTTATTTTTGTGTGTGTTTTTCTTCTTTTTGTAACAAAGACCACATGCTTAGTGTCAGTCCTTTGAAGATGAATGGAACTTCTCTGTGGACCGTGAGTATTCCTACTGCGGTTGTTTCAGATTGCATAAATCTAAGCACATGCATGAGACTGAAATTTAAACTGACACCAACATTTACACCCTTCTCCCCCATTTTTTCTCTTCCATTACTTCTGAGACTACTGATACCTTTGATTAATTTCCAACAGATATGTTTTCTCAAAATAGAATTAATTTTACTGCTTTCTACTGGTTTTACCATTTTTAAAAAAAAAAATCCTATGTGTTACCTCTCTGTCCTGATTGCTGCTTTTAACTCCTGTCAATTCCGTATTGTGCTTATTCCTGAGATAGCAGGAAACTGTAAATGGTTCTAATGCTGATCACTATTGCACTATAGTAGATGTTATTAGTTATTTATGTCATTGATTCATTATTGTCATCTTGTGAATTTCCTATCCAAACTACTGAAATGAATATAAAAAATAAATCCCATTCCTTTATTTGAAGGGTCACACAGATGAGTTGAAAAAAGGAGATGTGAAAAACTCAGACGTATTTAGCAACAAGCATCTATTCATTCTGGAGGACAGCATGTTTGAGACAATGAGCAAACGAGCTTGGACAGATGTGCTACTGCAGGTATACAAGGTAAATTGTAAATACATTTACTACTTAAGTTCTGAAGAACTGATGGCAAAAAACTTTGTTTTGAACAAGATATGTGGTATATTCAAGGGTTTTTTTTTTCCAAACAGTTCTTTAAAACTAAATACTTTTAAGTATTTTTTTTCTCTCTAACAGAGAAGAAAAAGAATGAGTGAGAACATTTTCATTTTCTTAGTTCTGAAACTTTAGTAGTGTGTTAATATGTTTCAATTAAGAAATGCTATGTTAGAAGAGTCTGCATTTTGTACGACTAAATTTTACAGAAATCTTTTCTTACAAATAAAGAAAACTCTTCCACGCTTTTTTGTTACCCTGGTTAGAAGCACTTTTCACTGGAAATACTTAGTTGACTAGACATATACCCAACCATGGTATTTATTATCTTATATTAGAATGGAATTTTTAAACAGGTAAGCTTTTTTATAATACCTATTCCTTTTAAGAAATAATGAACTTGGTCAGTATGGATTTCTCAAACTTTATTAAATTTTCTTTTTATTGATGTTACATAAACACTTTGGATGTCTAAATTAAAGTAAACCTGATGTGCTCACTAATGATCAGTAATGTTTGTATGCCTAAAAATAAATATTTACTTATTTCTGTAAAAAGGAATGGAAAATAAATGGAAAAAAAATAATTATCTGGGCTTCCCAGTACAAGCAAAACATGGACATACTGGAGTGTGTATCCAGTGAAGGTTCCCAAAGTTAATTTAAGAGACTGGAGCATCTGTCATACAGAGAGAAACTGAGAGAGCTGAGATGGTTCAGCCAGGAGAAGAGAAGTTTCAAGAGAGATTTTATCAATGTGTGTAAATATTGGATGGGAGGGTGTGAAGAAGACAGTGCCAGGCTCTTCTCGGTAGTGCCCAGTGACATGGTGAGAGGCTCTAGGCACAAACTGAAATACAAGAAATCCCATGTAAACGTAAACTTTTTTACTGTGGGGGTGGTCACACACTGGAACAGGTTTTCCAAGGGATTGTGGAGTGCCCATCCTTGGAGATATCCAAACCCCAACTGAACATGATCCTTTCAACCCACTCTAGCTGATTCTGCTTTGAGCAGGAGTCTTGGACTAGCCAATCTCCAGAGGTGCCTTCTAACCTCAACTATTCTGTGATTATGTGATTACTTACTGAAAAAGCATAATAAAGAATGACAAAATGTATGTTAAAGAAGGTATGTAACAAAGATATAGAGTTGATCTACAATTAAAAATATTAGAAAAATAGCTGAGAGTAACTTATATCAAGCACTATGTACCCATGGGCTGAGACAGATGACTCTAAGGATACATGGGCACATGGATGTGGAAAAATGCAATCACAGTGACCAGAAAGCAAGTTGCTTTTCTGTTTTTTTCAATTTGCTGAATTATTCATAGCTACATGACAGACTAGAACAGAGCAGAAAAACCCCCAAATTAATACTATGCATGTGTGTTGTTTTGGTTTTGATTATTTATTTTTTTCCTGATGAGATGAAACTAAAAAATAGGTAACTTAAAATGGCTTGTTTCAGTGAGGTATTGTATTGGGTTTATGTGGCAAGGTTTTGGTAACAAGGGGCTAGAAGGGTAGCTTCTGTGACAAGATGCCAGAAGCTGCCCTCATGTTGAAGTGAGCCAATGGTAGCCAGCTCTAAGATGGTCCTGCCACTGGCCAGGGCTGAGCCCATCAGCTGACAGTGGTAGCACCTCTGGGATAACGTATTTAAGAAGGGGAAAAAATGGCTGTGCAACAACAGCTGGAAGAGAGGAGTGAGAGTATGTGAGAGAAACAACACCGCAGACCCCCAGGTCAGTGCAGAAGGAGGGGAGGAGGTGCTCCAGGCGCTGGAGCAGAGATTCCCCTGCAGCCCGTGATGAAGACCCCGGTGAGGCAGGCTGTCCCCCTGCAGCCCAGGGAGGTCCACGGGGGAGCAGATCTCCACCTGCAGACCAGGGAGGACCCCATGCTGGAGCGGGTGGATGCCCGAAGGAGACTGTGACCCCGTGGGAAGCCTACACTGGAGCAGGCTCCTGGCAGGACCTGTGGCCCCGTGGAGAGAGGAGGAAGCCCAGGCTGGAGCAGGTTTTCTGGCAGGACTTGTGACCCCACGGGGGACCCACGCTGGAGCGGTCTGTGCCTGAAGGACTGCAGCCTGGGGAAGGGACCCCCGCTGGAGCAGTTTGTGAAGGACTAGAGCCTGTGGGAAGGACCCACTTTGGAGAAGTTCGTGGAGGACTGTGTCCCATGGGAGGGACCCCACGCTGGAGCAGGAGAAGAGTGCAAGGAATCCTTCCCCTGAGGAGGAATGAGCAGCAGAGGCAATGTGTGATAAACTGACCCCAACCCCCATTTCCCATCCCCTTGTGCTGCTCGGAGGGAGGGGTTAGAGAAATCAGGAGTAAATCAGGAGCCCAGGAAGGTGTTTTAAGATTGTTCTTGTTTCTTATTGTCCTACTCTGATTTAGATTGGCAATAAATTTAATTTCCCCAAGTCGAGTCTTTTTTGCCCATGACTTATGCTAGAATTAGTGGAGCAGGATGATGGTTCCAAATAGATCTTTCATCTCTCTGAGCATTGGTGTAGACACAAGAATAGGATAGAACACATGGTTGCTGGGGATATGAAAAAATTCAGGTTTAGATGAGTTTAAAGCTATTGTGAAGATGTGCTTTTCATCATTCTAGTTCTGTTTCATGCATGAGGAGCATATTTCGGCTTCTCATTCATTGTTCCATCATCTTTCTATCCTATAATAGTACATTTTACAGCGTTATAACATCACATGCCTCTTCTCTGTCTCTCCTGCCAATGTCTTGGGAATTATACATCTCTGCTTTACTTTTTTTGTGGTAGCCTCATGCAGTTTGGCTAACATGGTATTCAATTAGGTATAAAAAAGCATAAACAGAACTCTTAAGATAACATGACCTTACATTGGAACTAGTCACTTAACATTGAAAGTCCTGTTCACTCTTCCAGATCCATCTGTTCAAACCCATTTTTGACAAGGGTGACATGACTGCTGATGAACAAGGTTTATGTATTTATTTTATTAAATTTGTAAAGGAAGTATGGGAACGATAAAGAAAAACAGGATATGAACTGCCAAGACAGCAAGATCAGTTTATATGAAAAATATTTGTTTGGTCTAGTGTTCAAATATTCTGAAGTTAAGAGAATGTTTCATATCTTAAGAGCAGTTTCATTAAAAGGAAAGTAGAGACAAGCCTTTTTGTGATTACGATAGCTTGATTTCAAGCAACATAAGATGAAACAGAATCCTTTCTTACTCACATAGCATGCTGCAAATTTCAGAAAATGTTAAAAGAATTCATCTCTTCACTAGACATGTTTTGTTATCCGATTTTATTTTAGAAATAAAATGTTGTTATTAGAAATACTTAATATTATTCTTTATCAACTAAAATGTCATCCCATATTGCTTTCTCACCCATACCTGATGCATTATGGTCCACTTATGAAAACTTCTGTTGCTGCAGAAGTTCCAGAGGAAAAAATATATACATAAATCCAGCTCAGGAAAATAGAAAATGAAGTTTATTCTGAAGAAAGGCTAGAACCTGTGGAGAATAAAAGGGGGAATTCATCATTTGTAAAGATATACTTTTAGTCCTCTTTTTGAGCAAGGGCTAAAATACTAATGGTATTCTACAAATCTTGCAAGTCTAGTCTAATGGAAATACATGGACGCTGGCAGCAGAAGTAGTAATTTAGCCCTTGATTCAGGCTGGATTTTCAATAAAGATAATTTATCTTTGAATTTAATGAGCATGTAGTAATAAGGATGGTTTTTATAGTTATAAGTAATAACGTTTCCTATCCTGATAGTTGATTTCTTTTTTTTTTTTTTTTTTAAATAAATACAGTGTGCTCCAAAAAGACACTGTATGCTAATGTCCTGGTCCCTCAACAGGGTCTCAATAGGAATGTAGACATGTGGGCATCTTGGCTTAGGATGGATTGGACTTTTCTTGTTAAGAGAGAGTAAAAGAATGTTTTATGGGTAAATAATGTTTCATTTTTTTCTTCTAAATGTAGTTGCCATTACTCTTTCCTGTTTTGATCCTTTTGATAGAACATCAGGTTATACTGATGAAGGAATGTTGCAATAAATTAACTTGCAAAGAAACTGCTTTTTGAGAAAACATGAAATCGTATATATTTGATTGCTTTTTTTGCTATTGTTTTCTTCAAATTTATATCTGAGGATGCTGTTATAAAATTTTGAGATTTCTTTTTCTCTTAAGATAGTTCTATGCAAATCAGTGAAGTGCCGTGGAGAGAAATCCAAATATTTAAATTAAGTTAGCTCAGCCTTCTCTGCATAGAACTAGGTTATGCTGAACTGAAATGCTTCAGGGTTTAAAAAGGAATTTCAAAGCAACTAAATTTTTTAAAAAAACTGTAATTAAATATGGATGCTATAATTCAGGTCTCGTGTACATTAATAGTTAAGTAGGTTTTATATATTAGTATGTCATAAAAGGTTTTCTTCAGAAAAACTTGAAAGCAATGGATGACAGTCCTTCATGTTATCTGGAAAAAAAAGAAATCTAGATGTAAATGTGGAAGCTGTGAAGTGACATGGCTGTAGCTGCATCATACTATATGTAAAAGTGTTCCTCTCCATCTGTAGCAAATGGAGGGATTAAAAGGTTTTAACACTGCCTCAGGAAACTGATGCTTTTTCTAATGTACCTGTTAAAATCTGGTATTGGAAAGCAATATGAAGAGAAATAATTATAAAAGGGGTGCAAGCTGTTTTAATTCTGATGAGATGAAATGAAATGGCATAGCTTTTTCTTTACGTATACATGTATCAGGGAATTGGACGTCACTGGGAATGTTTAAGGGAGTGAGAAACTGGGCCCAATTCACACTTCAAAATAACATTTTATTGGATTGAGATTAATTGTCAATAGACGTTGATGATTAGTTGTTAGTCTTTTTTTTTTCTCTTCTCTTTTTCCTCCTCCAAACAATTGGTCCTTAACGAATTTATCCTAAATTATCTGTGAATATATGACACTGTGGAGATGATGCAGTGTAGTTAGCATTTATGGCCATGGTCCTTGATAGTCTTAGTCACCAGTCAAGGTGGTCAGGCCTGAGACCTCTTTGATGAGGGAGGATGGAACCAAAGCTGTTGACTTCATTGTCATCCTGAAAATCAAGTTCTGTGTTCTTCCTTGAAACTCCTTTTTCTGTGCTGTCACTTCAGTTGGGGGGAAAAAAAAATAATCAAAGGTAATGTGTAGAATATTTACTTTTAACTTCTTTATATTTCTGATATACTTTATATACATATGTTTATATATTTTTTTAAAATGTACATTCATGCAAGACTTAATCAAGGACCTCTGAGTGCGAAGAATTTTCTTGCAGGTATTTTAACGTTTATTTTTTTCAGGAGAAACAGTGTAATTTGGACCTAAATGAGCAATTGGGTCATGAAAGATACCATTTCAAGATTTTCTATAGATTGCACTGGACATCAGTATAGTAGTTCAGTAATTAGTGCTTTGGATAGAATATACACAGTAGTTCTTGGAATCCAGATGGGTCTAGTGATTTCATCCAGTTCATCAAAACTTGGAAAAAAATATTTAGAATAATAGAATCGTAGAATACCTTAAGTTGGAAGGGACCTATGAGGATCATCGAGTCCAACTCCCCGCTCCTCACAGGACTACCTAAAACTAAACCATATGACTAAAAGCGTCATCCAGACGCTCCTTGAACTCTGACTTCTTGGTGCTGTGACCACTTCCCTGGGGAGCCTGTTCCAGTGACTGATCACCCTCTCCATGAAGAACCTTTTCCTCATGTCCGATCTGAACTTCCCCGACGGAGCTTCATTCCCTGTCCTCGTGTCCTATCGCTGGTCACCAGAGAGAGGAGATCAACACCCCCCCTCTGCTTCCCCCCTTGAGGAAGCTGTAGACCGCGATGAGGTCACCCCTCAGCCTTCTCTTCTCCAAGCTGAACAAAGTGACCTCAGCCACACCTGTAAGTCTTGCCTGTGAGGCCCTTCACCATTTTGGTCACCCTCCTCTGGACACACTCTGATAATTTGATGTCTTTCTTATACTGCGGTGCCCAAAACTGCACCCAGTACTTGAAGTGGGGCCGCACTGGTGCAGAGTATAGAGTGGGACAGTCACCTCCCTCGACCAGTTAGCGATGCTGTGCCTGATGCACCCCAGGACACAGTTGGCCCTTTTGGCTGCCAAGGCACACCGTTGACTCATGTTCAGCTTGCCAGCAACCCAGACCCCTAGATCTCTTTCTGCAGGGCTGCTTTCCAGCCTCCTGTCCCCCAGTTTGTACGTCTAACCAGGATTACCCTGTCCCAAGTGCAGAATCTGGCACTTGCTCTTGTTAAATTTCATACAGCTGGTGATTGCCCACCTCTCTAGTCTATGCAGATCTCTCTCTAAGGCCTCTCTACCCTCAAAGGAGTCCACAGTTATTCCTAATTTCATATCATCAGCAAACTTAAGGTACATTTGATTCCGGTGTCCATATCGTTTATACAAACACTAAAGAGCACCTGCCCTAAAATTGAGCCCTGGGCAACCCCACTAGTGACTGGCTGCCAGCCTGATGTAACCCCATTTTACTATAACTCTTGGAGCCTGACCCATCAGCCAATCGTTTACCCCTTTTATTATGGGCTTGTCTAGGTGTATGCTGGATGTTTTGTCCAGAAGGATACTGTGAGAGACAGCATCAAAAGCTTTGCTAAAATCCCCAAACCCCACATCTACTGGCTTCGCTTGGGTCAACTAGATGGATGACGTTTGCATAAAAGGAAATTAAGTTGTGAAACCATGCTGGCTATGACTAGTGACTGCATTGTCTCTCAAGTGTTTTTCAACAACTCCCAGAATAATGTTATCCATAATTTTACCAGGCACTGAAGTGAGACTGACAGACCTGTAATTACCAGGGCCTTCCTTCTTTCCCTTTTTGAAAATTGGGACAACATTTGCCAGTTTCCAGTCAACTGGGACCTCTCCAGACTCCCAAGAGCATGTGGAAGCTTCAACTTGCATTTTGTTTAAGGAAGCGAAGGAATTCCCTAAAACCTCAGCAAATCTGTTCTCTTGTGTGTTATACATTTATGCTAATGTATAATCTATTAAGCCTTTTCTAAATTAGAAAGCTGTTTGAGTTTGAAGTGGTTTTTTTTCTATCATTTAACTTGAAATTGTTCTTTTTGTATTTCATGCTTAAAACCAGTTTTTCTAATTTCAGGTATTTGTTCTTCCACGTGTTTCTTTGTGTAGTATCACTGACCTGTTCAGCTTGGAAAGTGTGCAGAACATGCCAAGAATAAAATCAGAACCTTTATCCAGTAATATATATTCTCCTTATGAACGAACCATCCTCACCTGGTTGAATAAACATTATGAGAAGAATCGAAGAACTGTGTGGAAAGATTGTCAAAAAGGTGAAATAATTCTTTCACTATGCTCTTCCTTCCTAAAATACTTCTTTTTTAGACTTTTAAAATTGTTATTCATAGAGATACCATGACAACTTGCCACTGGAAGTATTTTGGGGGGGATAAGTTATTGCCTACCTGTACGTATTTCCTTTTCTTGTCTTTCTGTGTTCCTAGGTAAGTGTCTTTTGACTAGCACAGTTCATGAAATATCTTCTGTGTTCTGTGTGTTCTTATAGTTTCTAACTAGGCATAAAAGGTGAAATGTGGTGAACCTTCTCACTTCTTTCCATTAATGATCTCAGGAAGGGACTGCTAACAGTAATCATTTTCTCTTCATTTTTGCTATTAATAGTCACATGCAGATGTTAGTATTTATGCTTATAGTGATGCATTTGAGAGCTAGCTTTTCAGAATTCTTAGAATAATTTTTGTATTGCCTTTATTCTAATGCCATTTAGGAAGGTAATGGAGACCAAGGTTCTAGATTATAAATTTTGTCCTACTTGCAAGGTCAGTTTGCCTCATGATCACTTGAGTGATCATAGACAAAATGACCTGTTCCATTAAAGATGGACCTAGGCAGTTCTGGTACTCAAATCTGATAAAACCGGTCAACCGGTAGTAGTTATTACTTCTATTGCCTTGTATGATTTCTCCCTTTTGCTACTTGACCCTAACTTCATTGTTTCTTTCAGCATTAATTTTGGATCGATAGTTAACACCAAGAAGGGGCAGTCTGATGATGATCAGGGAAGAACTCCAGAATGGCTTATAAGACACATATGGAGAAGACTGTCTAGTGTCATTCTTGCCTTGAGTGTTTTCTGACCTGTCTGAATTACGGGCAATCTATTTGCATATCATCTTCCATAAGTCTCATCAGGTCATATTCTCTACCTTCCATATGCTTTGAATATCCCCTTGCTTTTCTTATTTTACTGTATAGAAGGAAATTTTATTAGATGTTCTCAAATGTGTTGAATAATTCTGCTGTTAACATTAAAAGGTCAGTCCATACCCCCTGCATCCAATAGAAATGGATTTCTAGCTGTCAACTCCTAGTTTGCGTCTGATCCTATGATTAACTCAGGGAGCTTCCCTAGCTAAAGTAACATGCCCTACAGTAAGTAGGTGTATTTGCAATGTATTCTTTTCTTATTATCTGTGTTTAGTGCCTCCTTTAGTGGAGCTGTCTTACAGGCGCAAGCACTCTACTCTACTGTGTGTTAGACTCCCGTATGTATAGATGACAACTTGCAGAGAGAGTGGCTACGTACCTGGCTGGTGTTGTGGCTCACCATAAATGCTGCCTGGATACATTCTTCAACCCCACCGTCTCTTCTCTTTATTGTAGCCTCTAGTAATACCTAGATGTTGAGGCATGACTAGCCTTGTCCTGGCCTCTGGGAGCTCGGTGGGGAGAATATGTATGTCAAAATGTGTCATATTTAACATTAAACTTTTGCTTGAGTTACAATGTCTAAAGATGAGGGGAGTGAATCTGAACCATGAAGTGCAGATCTAGTGGACACCAGTGGGCAAAAAACCCCAAATGTCTCAGTCCAAGTGGAATATCTACTGATGCTGCATTTTAAGGAGCCAATTAGGGAAAGTGTTTTTGTTGCCTAAGAGTATGTAATAAAATAGAATATTAAATGAGTTGTTTTTTTAATAAGTTGTCATATGGTTATCAGTGATTGTAAAGCAGGGGGTTTGCAATTATTTAGTTCTAAAGGCTCCCCAAAATTGGCACCCGAAAAATAAAATTTAGTTACAATATTGGGGTTCTCAGAAGATAATAATGACTTCTATTAAATCATGGTAATAGGACAGATAACTCAGTAGGTTAATGTATTCATTTGTGCAGACCGGGTTGCAGATTTGGCTCTGGGTCACAGGTGAAGATGAATTTTGTGGTTACTGCCAGGGGACATTTATCTGCATTACAGTTCTCTCTTACAATTTCACTTAATTATACTTTTCTGCTTTCAGAGAAGTGCAAGGTTGGAATGAGAAGGCAGAGATTATATATGCTATCTGTATGGGGGAAGTTACAGATACTGCCTTGCTATATCGAGTTGCATATAGCTTTTTTGGTTCATGAGTTGTATATTCTGGTTGCTAGGGGGCACACAGAAATAGCTTGGTATATGCACATGAGCATGCCCTTTTGTTTCTATTTCCATTTCTTTCACAAAACTACATAAATAAACATTGCTAAAGATACAATAATTAAAAAAAAAAAGCTGACAAATTATGAAATTCACATTCTTATCTTATACCTCTGCTTTATAAAAGTTCTTAACTGGGTGATCTTATCCTGTTTTGTTTCACAGGTGACTTGCCTCAATATCTCTTTGAATCCTCTCATTTAGCCTTCACTTTCCTCTTAAATTTTCTTTTTTACTGCCTCAGAATTGGTGTCTGCTAGTGTGCTGTTCTTTCTTCTAAATCAGGTAGAGAATCTGATGGCAAAGGACACAGAAAAGGCTGAGGTACTCAATGCTGCCTTCGCCTTGGTCTTTACTGGTCAGACTGGCACTGAACTGTCCCAGGACCTCGAGATGAATGGGAAAGTCTGGAGCAAGGCAGACGTAGCCTTGGTGGAGGAGGATCAGATTAGGGAGCACTTAAACAAATTGGACAAACACAAGGCCATGGGACCCAATGAGATGTACCAACAAGCGCTGAGGGGACTGGCCAATGCCATTGTGAGGCCATGCTCAGTAACCTTGGAAAGGTCAGGACAATCGGGAGGAAGTTTGGACAAGGTTTGGAAGAAAGCAAATGCCATTCCTATCTGGAAGAAGGAGGATCTGTGGAGCTACAGGCCAGTCAGCTTCATCTTGTTTCTTGGGATGGTGGTGGAGTGAATAATCTTTGAAACCATTTCCAAACATATGAAGGACAAGAAATAGTTTTGGAGTAGTCAGCATGAATTTGCAAAGGGGAAATCATGCATGACCAACCTGGTTGTCTTCCACAATGACATGACTAGCTCAGTGGACAGATGGAGAGCAGTGGATATTTTTTTATCTCAACTTTGGCAAGGCTTTCAACAGCCGCCCGTAACATCCTCATAAACAAACTGATGAAGTACAGGCTAGATAAGAGGACAGTGAGGTGGACTGAAATTAGGCTGAACTGCCAGGCTCAAAGGGTTACGGTCAGTGGCACAAAGTCCAGCTGGAGGCTGGTCACCAGTGATGTACCTCAGGGGACATTAGGCTGAATTTGGTTTTTAAGATTGTTCACTGGAGAAAAATTTATAGATCTCAGCAGATTTAATATTTTGATATACTGTTGGTCCTTTAAATTTTTATGATGTTAAGGTTAATAATCAAATTTATACTCAGATATGACATTTTTGATCGTGTTAGCTTTCAATTAAGCATTTAAACAGGCTTTTTTTCAGAGGAACAGTTAAAAGTGTCATAAGGAAAAACATCAGTCAAAGTATAGTAAATATTCATACAACCCAGCTGAAAGTCCCAAACATCCACAATTTTCTCTTTTTGTTGTTATTTACTTAATATCACTAATTTTAAGAGAAGGATTTGTTCTTTTATTCTTGCTACAGTCCAGATCAGAGAGCAATTACCACTTTTTGCTTAACGTTTATGCGCCTGCATATTATCATCCAAACACTCTGCTTTGAATACAGAATTAGCCCTGACTAGCAGTATGTCTTGACTATGGAGCTGCTTTCAGCTCAAACTCATCTGTTGGGTGATCCATCCCTACTAAATAAATGAAGATCTATCCAGGCCACATTTCTTAGTCTTTCCTTTGATACGTAAGCTACTTAAAGTGAAATGTGACAGTAAGCCAAGCCTAAGTAACTGCAGTGCAGAGAGGTTTTAAATATATATCTTTATTACTTCCTTCTAAAGTTGAAGATAACTATGTCATTCATCAGAATGCTTCTCTTGCAAGAATTAAGATCTCAATAGCTTAGAGAGAACATTAGCAAGGAGTTTACTATCTCCACATCTTCTGCCCTTACTGCTGCTAAAAAATAAGTATGTTTTAAAAGCAGCTTGGCATATGTTTTGGGAGGGCAGCCTTGTAATATGTCTTATTGACCATAAAATGGAAAGCAGTGTTGAAACTTGAGACCAAATGCTGTAAAACTGCAAAATGCAACTTTGCCTGTTCTGCTGAGACCTTAATTATACATGAAATATAAGATTCAGTGCCCACTTAAGGCATTATATGGGCAATAGTAATGATAGGAAAGGAAGCATGAATTATTTGAATGTAATAAATTTTCAGTTTACCTTCTACCATTCCTTATCTTCATGTTTCCTTTCAACATTTCTCTCTGAAAGACTAACTACTAATAGTATAAAAAATAAGAGTCAGGAAAAACCCTTTAAAAGTTTCTAGAGTATTAGAATGCCATAATTCAAACCCTGTACTTCCTAAATAGAAAAAAATTTGCATGTTAGTGAATTAAATTGCCACCTGAGAAGCTGTATGTCTCTTCCTTATTAATTATGGTTCTTGCCATGGTGAAAAAGATAAATTATGTTTTGGGAAATAAGGAATTTTCTTGAATGTATCCCAGGAAGATCTTGAAAAGAGTAGGTAATTCTACATGTAATATAAAATTATTATATAATATGACAGCCAGTAAATTGAACAATATCTGAACAGTCAACCTAAATCTGAGATGTAAGAGCTGTATCCAGAGTAGATACATCTTCATTTTACTGGAAAATCTACTTAGAATGGAAATTCTGTGTAAGAGGAAAGAGAAGTGCTAATCCATTGCCAATGCAGGTTTGTCTGAAAGTGTTAAGCATAGTAACATCTCTCAAGATTCTTACTCTCAAATAAGAAAGTTTTGGTTTTGATGCATTTTATTCACTTCACTGTGAGGTGGGATTTTTTGTTGGTTTTATTAATTATATTTTTTTAATTTTAATATCAATTGATCATGGCATCTACAGTAAAAAGGTTGAGGAAGGAGAGATTTTAGTGTGAGAAGACATGGCTTCACAAAATTATATGAGAATTAAATAGAATTCTTGTTTGTTTTAAGACTGATTCTATAGAACTTTTACTTAAGGTTGTTTCTAATATAGCAATTAAACAACACACTCTTTTCTTTCCCTTGTTTTCATGAATTTTTCTTCCTCTTCCCTCTTGCTTCTTTCCCCAGTTTTTAGGAATGGTATTTATGAAGTCCATCGATTCCTTCTTCTCAATTTGATAGTTCTTAGAGACAATTGAGAAACAAGAGTTAACAGATATTTTTTATCTTTGAAGGGTAGAAGGGAAGAATCTTATGTAATTTCATGTAAGATTTCTTTCAGTTAAAATCGCCGCAAAACAGGCTTTTCCCAAAGAATGAATCTTGCTTTTTACACACTTGATAAAAAGCTGAATTAAAGAAGGGGAAGTGACTATCTAATGAATGCCATCATGAGTATCGTAAGTCTGGCTTCCAACAAAATATTATGAGAACCATTGTTCTTGAGTGATAAATCCTGGAAATTGTTTTCTGAAATATAAGTTAGCAAAGTTTTAAGCCATTTTTCTGTGTTATATTTCATGATTTGCACATCAGAACACAAGAATGAAACATAATATATAAATATGAAGTCTATTAACTAGGCTTTTCTGTCCTACTTGCCTCTCTTAGTCAACCTGAATGCTCCATGTTTAAGAATTGCATTGTATCTTGTTCCCTTTAGCTGAAAAACCCACAAGATCATATCAGGGTTTTATTCAACACAAAAGAGAAAAAGAATTATTTTCCTGAGTTTTAAGTTCATGTACAGTTGAGAAATAAGCAAAACTCCACGTTTAATTTAACTTCTTAGATTTCTGGAGTAGTATAAAAATATTTGGTTTGTACAGTTTTATTGTTTTTTACCAGCTGTCATTATGCAGCTTCAGGGAAATAAAAGTATGAAGAAGGATAGTCCTTGGAGCCCTATACTGAAAAGATTCAAAGTGTTCATGTTTGGAAAACTCTTTAAAAGATCTTTCAAAAACAAAAGCCCTAACTCTTCAGGCTGTGTATATTTGTATATATATTTGCGCATATACATATATATGTGTGTGTAGATGTGTGTGCGCTTATATATAAAATATATATGTGTATATACATATATGCTGATCCTCAAACAACTAAATAGGAATAATTGGGTAAATATTTAGGAAGAAATTTTGTTTCCTTACTTGCAGTACACTTTGAGATGCCTATACAGCTATCCTACTTTCAGCTAAACAAAGTGCTTCACAGGGTTTGTATGTTAACTGGAATAAATAAGCTTTCTGATTATTTGTGTAATTAATGCTACTTCTGCAGTGTATACCAAATATGTAGATTGAGTATGGTATAGCTGTAGATTTAGTAATACTATTTCAGATACATAGTTCAGAATATGAAGATTGGAAAAGGTTCTCTTAATTCACTGTAAGCACCAAACAGTGAATTTCATTGAGAACAGTATTTAACTTTTTTTTTTGACTAAATAAAATGATGTGGGGATTACATTCCCCACATTCCATTACAGTATTCATTCTGAAGCCAGTATAGAAGCCAGTTATGCTGTAATGAATTGCTGTGATTTATTGCATTTTACATCAGTCATCTATAAGAGAAATGCCATGATAAAAAAAATAGTGTCAAAGATGACCTTTTAATCTATAGGCTTTTAGTACCATTCAGCGATTTTAAAACTAGTTCTCTTTGCAAATGGAAACTTTCTGTTGAAAAACAACAAAATGGAGACTGTTATAAGGTAACATTCTTATGCGATGCATAAAAAACCTAAGGAATTTGTCAATTTAAGATATTATTTGGGATAAGAATCAGCAAAAATAAAACAGAACTGTGTAGATAGTGGAAGACCATTGGAAAATTTTATTAGGAGCAGAAAGGTTAATGTTCTTGCCGGAGGGTAAAAGTCTTCTGCAACAGATGGGAATAAATGAGACATATCCCCAGCATATTCATTTTTATGTCATTGCCCCATGTGGTGTTTCTTGAATATTTCTGCTTAGAATTATTATGAATTGACAGTGGTATTAAATCGATCTGTTCCTGATATTTCAGGAGTTCTTAGAATAATTATCAGTTTTGATGAGCAAGCATTGTAGCATCCTGCCTGAAGCAGGAACTGTAGTTTGCCTACGAGTCTCTAATAAAAGATTTCTTGTTTTCCATGTTAAGATAAACATAGCCTCACATGCTCTATGTGCTGAAGGTAGGTACGTTATCATTCTGTTAATCCTAAATACGTTTTAGGAAAAACATAATAGCCTTTTTCAAAAAGTATTCAAAGGCATATTTCCTCTGATCTTTCTTATGCTCTGAATTGTATACTTCAGTACCATCATTTTAAACCTTGTCCTGGTTCTAATGTCAGCGCTTACAGAAAAGGTTATTGCTACATATTTCTTCTGTAAATGTTTGTATTATACAGTACCAGACTTAAGCTTTTGAAACGGGACTATAGGCGTTATTATAGCTATAGATTAGTTCCACCTCCAGAGATTTTGAGATCCCAGAATAGGAAGTTGTTATATAATATTATAAACCGTTATTACCGCAGTAATTTACATTAAAAAGGACATACTGTGATAGTTTACAGGTCTATCTAGCTCAATATTCTACCTCCAATAGAAGATGCTTAGAGATCAGTAACAGTGCAAACATAGGGCAATACTTTCTTTATGCATACTGTGAGACTTCCTGATCTGAAATTCAAGACTACTTGAGATGGAAGTAGTACTTCTGTAAGGTTGTACTAGGTTTTTATTCTGTGAATTTGTTTAATTGTATTTTGAACCTGTGCAAACTTGTAGCATCACACCATTCTGAAGCAGTAAGTAGGTTGAAAATCTATATTCTATGTAAAATATTTTGTTTTGAGCTTGCTGCTTAATACTGTAATTTGGTACTTCCTTTACTGACAAACTTGTGTATTCCACTGAGCCATTTAACGATAATGTCTGGTTCCCATTCTGAATATCACACCTACTTATATAGACTGCTTCACATCACCATTCAATTGTTACTTTTCCTTTGTAGTTCCATAGTCTCACTTATTAATTTCTTAGGAAGTGCAATTTCATACCTTTGATCATTAAAGGTCATAAATGGCAAGATTTTTGTGTGAATGTATTAGGTTTATTTGGAAAGTCTTATAGAATATTAGCCTAATCCTATATATTTTTTCCTCTGTTTTTCAGTAACTCAGAATTTGAAAAAAATGCTTGTGGCTATAGAACAGGAGATTATAATTTGTGAAGATGTCTGTTGCACCTCCTTAGACATAGATCATTTGATTTTGCAACTGATAGCAAAGATTTAACTTTTTTTATTGCTTGTGAAAACAGCAGAACAGCTTCACAAGAAATACAGTACTTTCTTTAAAGATTTATTGCTATTCTTACTTCTTTATATAAAATAACTCTTAAACTTAGTAGATTAAACCAAGTCTGATCCTTTAAGAATTTTAATGCTTGGTATAAGACCATTTTGTTCTTTCTGCATGGTCTTCTTATCCAGATAATACCAATACATCAATCATACTTCTGTGTTGCAACTTTTTTTCCTTTTCTATTGGAATTTTTCTTTTAAGATTAATGATTATTTTTCATGGTTATTTTTTTCCAGAGTGAAAGTAATGTGGTGTGTGCGGTGGAAGAGTTGTTTAAGTGTACTATTTTGGGGGAGGGCTAAACAGTGTTCTCCTACCAGAAAGATCATGATTTTGTCTTGCTAACAATTTTGTACTTTTTTTTTTTTTTTTTTGTGGGACTGATGCCAAAGGATGCCTTCATCTATCTATTTAAAATAAGATTGGATATCATTTCTTCCTGGTTTTCAGAAGAGGGGCCAACAGCTTTAAAGATTTCATTTTCACTGTTAGTAGTGAGATGTGTTAGCTATTTTGAAATGGTGAAATGTTTGACTTCAGAGATTGCTGGGAACTCTTGATCCAACTACCCATTTTTCAGGGGTGTTTCTTTGAATTAAAACACTACCATCTTCAAAGAGATACTTTGTTACCAGCTTACTTTACTACTTACTTTAGTAAGTCAGTGAGATAAAGCATACTGATGGACCGGTTAATAAAAGCGAAACTTGAAAAAAACCCACAGTAAAGCACAGAAAGTAGGAAAAGGAGAAAGAGAACAGAAATAATCTGTTTCATTCTTGTGTGCAAATACTAAACTGACTTTACCTGTAGTGTACTGGACAGGTATTTGCCTAGACTGTTACAAAAATCTCTGGAAAAGTAGAATCCATAGTCCACTTTAGGTTAACATCTGCCAGTATTTCCCACTCATTTCCATTTGAAAGAGTTTCCTATTGTCGAACATAACCCCGAATTTCCCCTGCTAGAGTTTCAGTCCACCCTTTTCCTTCTAAAATATGGTGTGCAGTGGATCTTCTTTGCTTTTCTAGTAACTTTATACATATTTGCAAATTATTATGTTCTTCTTCAGTTAGTCCCTCTCCCTGCTCTTGGCAAAACAATTCCATTCTTTCAGTCTTTCTGCGTATTCAGCTCATTTGTTTTCTGGTAAACTCTCAGTTGATCTGTGGCTTTCTTGAAGTTTGGTGCCAATTACTGGTTTTATACCAGGTGAGACTTTACTAGATCTGAATAGAAATGAATGGATCAGTCTACCTGCTTTAAGATACAACTCTCCTATTTAGGCATCCTAGCAAAGTATTTGCTTTTTCTGCAACAGTATGAGATATGCTGTTGTCTCCGGATCCTTTTCTGCAGAATTTCCATCTATCCAATTTTCCATCTAGTACTTGTGTAATGAATTATTCTTAATTAAGTGCAGGACACTGCAGGCATCATTATTGGATTTCATCCCATTTGTTTCAGATCATTACTCCAATTCCTCAAGAGCTTAAATTATAGTCTTTTCCTCATGAGTACTTGCAACCCATTCTTCTTCCCAGAGTCAATTCTTTAACCTGCTTGATATCACCTCCAGATTGGACTAAGGTAGATTTATGCTATGTTCCAAGTTGCAAATGAATATATTGAATAGTATACAATCTAGGACTTTGCAGTTTGATTTGTGGACAGCTGATAGTTAGGCTTACTGTTTTTCAGTGAGCTTTGTGCTCCACCTAACAGTACCTTTTTTCTAGACTACTTTTTCCTTGCTTCCTGATGAGACAGAATGTGACCAAAACCTTACTGAAGTTAAAATGTCTAGTATTTGTCCTTTGTCCATGGTATCTTCTACCTGGCAAAGAAAGGGACAAAATTGGACCTAAAGGAGTTTATGGTGACTGTTGGTTGTTATTCTGCCAACAAAGATGTTATGTGTCATTTTTGTATAGAATTGTGACAGATATTTCCTTGTTTATCTCCATTTGGAAACAGTTTTCTCAGGTGTCACTCTCCAAAGTCCCTGGGCATCCGCTGGCATTTGTCTCTATGCATCTCTCTGATCTTCAGGATCTTCTCCAACTGCCAAGACCTTTCCTCCAGTTAGGAACTTCTTTACTTTCTTTCCAGTCCTCTATTGTCTCTTCAAGATCTCTGCTTCTTTTTGGGAATGCTTCTTTTTGGCCTCTTCTTCTTTCCATAACTCCAAGTCCCCAGTTTTCCCAATCTAAATAGTCTGTGTGCAGAAGCGCAACTCCTGATCAGCCTAATTGGTGCTTCTGTCTTACGCCTCTTCGTTAATGGGAGAATTCAGAACATACCACTTTAGTCTCGGTGTTATCAAAATTTGCAACCAGCCCCTATGGGCTGCAGCTAGCAAGTAGCAGGGATCTGTCTCAGAATTCAGAAGATTAGTTTTGGACAATTTCCTCTCTCCCTGCCCCCCCCAACCACAGAGAGTTATCTGCTACCTGTTAGAGTTCAGGTTTTAAGCTATTTTTGGTCTACAATACCCATCAGTCAGGTTTTCATCATGACATTGTCTGAGAATCTTTACCTTAAAGATCCATTACTATTTTTTTTTTTTTCCCAAGGATTACCAATACAAATGAAATGTAATATATTTATATGCTTAGAGGAAGAGGAGGTATCCTGATTAAGACTTCTGATTTCCATTGTTTATTTCTACTAGAATTGTGGAATTATATTTAAAAATTATTGTAGAGTGGTTAGCTGGCAGATTTTCAGCTGATGTAATTAAGAAAAATACATTATGTTTTCCGACTATTCAGAAGCATTTGAGTTAAGTAAGTTGATTCATAGTAGAAGGATTAGCTGGAAAACAACAAAAATACTTATAAAAGTATTTAATTAGTCAAAATAGGAAAATATTCCACTTCATGGTTTTTTTTTCTTAGTGCTCTGATTTGTGTAGGCTATAAAGCTGTAGTTCAAGAGATGCTTTTTAAACAGTAGTGCTACCATGCTTCATTTTGACTGGCACAGCCATTTATGTGGCTGCATGGTAAACTGGATTGGTGTGATCCAGATTAAAAAGTAAAGAAATGTTGTGCCCTTTCTTTTAAAGCCAGCTTTGTTCCTACACCCACTTTGCTGCCACACAGACAATTCTACCAGCATGAAAGAAAGGATTAGTGGAGAGAGAAGAAAGTACATAGGTACTAGGGACAACTGGTATTGCTTAAGTGCGCACAAGTAATCCTCCCACCAGAACACTAAGAGCAGCTAATGGTACACTTAAAGTAAGATTTAAAGTTAAAATAGCATAAGCAATAAAGTTTGCTTTTTAATCAAAGCATCTGGTTTAACAAGTTTCCGTAACCAAGCTGAGCAAATCAATCTAGATGACTAACCAGAAGAACAATTCAATATTGGACCTAATTTAAAATGAAAGGAGAAGTAGTTAATCTTAAAAAGTTAAAAACAAAAATGTGAAAATGGTGATTTATTAAAAATACCAATATTGTGTGCTGAGAGTGAGTCTGAGTTCTATTAATAAAAAAGACAGAAAGATTATTGAATTTTATAGGTCCCAACTATGATCAATAAAATGATGGATTTATATTAGAAAGACTAACTTTTAAGGAAGAAGATCAGCTTTTAAAAAGGTATTTTGCTATTTTTAAAGTATTGGGTTTTGCAGTGACTACATAAAATATTTTTGAAATAACTGCAAGCAATTTACCAAGAAGTTGGGATGAAATTAATGTCTCCTACTGTAGACATCCGTAAAATGGAGGTCTGAATTCAGTTAAAATTAATACTGTGCCAATATAGATGTTGAGGCCCATATGTACAGTGTTCTTTTCCTGTCATAGGTAACATGGAGATCTTATATATCCATTCAGACTTCATCATTGGTACCCTGCCCTCCAGAATTACTAAGGATGCTTAAACTTTGACTTTTCTGCTTGGAAAAAAGTTATTTCAGTTAAACAATAGGAAAAAAATTACTTCTGACACACTGAAATGTTTTTTTCTTTATAAATTTATAAATTAATGTCTTAATTTTGATTTGAAAACTTACAGAACATGAAATATTAACTATTAATTCTAATCCTCTTTTAAATGCTGTTTTTAAATTTTTTTTAACTGAACATAGATTTAATGAATATTTAGAATAACATGTAATTGATTTCGTTTTCCTTTCTGTTCATATTAATGAAACCATGACAATAAAAGAAACATCATTTGAAGTCTAAATTGAATTAGAACTTTCATCAGAAAAGGAGACTTTTTAGATAGCAATTTGAAATAACTTTTTTTAATGTTCTAGAAGAAACTTGTTTTCTGTAAAAGGGAGGAGTTTGTCTCTCTTTTTAAGCCAGTTATTTAAACTACTAAAGCTTATTTTTTAATAACAAAAAATGGAACAAAATAACACTTTCGGGGCTTCCAGAAGAAAAGAGAGTTTTAAACAGTGTAATTATAAATATATTTAATATATAATAGAACATATTTTATATAATGATTCATTTATAGTAAGATTTCTATCTGCTAATACGGTGAATAGCTTTTGGGTGGGAGAGAAAGGGAATTGTTGGCCAGAGTCACACCTATTTAGATCCAAGATCTTACTGTCGTGAAAGCCATCTTGTTGAATATAATTGGATGTATAAACAGAGAATGGTGGGAAGAGACTGAACAGGGCGATGAGGCAGAGCGCTGCAGATAGAGCTGTGGACAGCAGCAGCAGCCATCAGCTTTCAAACTCATTGACCTGCTGATCTTCTCTTTCTTTTGAAATAACATATGAAGCCAATTTACAGCATGAATAGGAAAAAATAAGGGATTTTGGACCAAGCTTAAACATCACCCCGCTGAAGTGGAAAACTAAAATCATTATCAGTGTCACAGAGTTAAGTTCAGGTGAAATTACATGCCTTTGTTTGTAAGCTTGTGCAGCATCTGCTTCTGTTCTTTCTTACTAGAGCCATATGAATATGCTGAAGTATCTGCAAATAGTTGATGTGAAGTGATAGACATGTAAGTTTTTCAGATGCTGAGGCGTCTGTATTCTATAAATGAACAAAAGAATCATGAAATACAGATTTTGCTTGGAATATGGTACAGAAGTTTGTTGTAGGTTGAATTAATTTTTTCAAGTGTAACCAGTTATCAATATTCTAATTATTTTCCCCTGAAGTTTTGAGACATTCTTTTTTCCACTGCAGCAGAGTGTTTATTGTAGCAGTTAAAGAAATAATCTCTAGCACCCTGCATGAAAGTATTTTGTAAGAGTAATGTTAAATCTCTATTGCTTCGTAAGTTAGACCAAACAACATCTTTATTTCTGCATTATTGTACATGAGCATGAAATTAAAAAAAGAAGTCTGAACTGAATACTACTAAAAGCAGCAGGTTGTAAGGTTGTTTTAGGTGTGTAGTATCTTTCTTGATGGCACACCAAATCCTTCTGAGGCTCTTTTTTTAGTTCTCATGCCACAAAAAAAGGATCATTCCCTATAGAGTATGTTTGGGTTTTTTTCTGAATGTCTACTTTCTTTATGTGTCATGTCATAAGAAGTCCTGTACAGAATTGTCTTCTAAATAATTCTTTTTGACCTGTACTTCAAGTGCAGTTTTGGATCGCTAACAGAAGACTTGATTCCTCTGTAATATTTTTTCCTTTCAAATCAGCAAAAGATAATCCTGAAGCTGAACCAAGTACTTCCTCACAAAGTACTTGGTAATGAAAAACACTTTTGGTTTTGATATTTTCTGGAAAAGGTCTTTTTTTTTTTTTTTTTTTTTTTTTTTTTTTTTTATAACTTTGTATTAAATAATTGTGGGGACCTTCTCTCCAAATAGTATAAATATACCAAACCATTAATATGTCGTAGTGATCCTGACTGGAAGATCACTGTATACAAAGGAGCTAAGTGATCCACATAGGAGTTAAGTTGAGGAGGTGCAGGCCTGTGCTGCGCCGTGCATATCGCTGGGCTACAGCACAAATTTCGGCAGCTAATTATAACAGAGGAGCCTGTAGGCAGCTCCCACCTGTGTCCCCCTGTCTTTAACTAAAACCACAGCACCAAGTTCTCACGTGAACAATCTTTTCATCTGATGGTAAAAATGATTAGCAGAATTGGTTTATTTTAACAAAATCCTATAGGAGCTAACCCTCCAACAGAGTGCGTCTGTACAGGATGCTGCATCCTGACTGGAGGTCAGTTCCAGGGCTGCACAGCTTGGGGTTCCCAGTGGCTGAAGGGATTGTAAGGTTATTTATAATAACCTATTTTTCCCTATAGCATTAACTCCAATAATTGGCAGTGATACTCTATGAAATCTTAGTGTCTGTCTTAGCGGGATCCTAATGAACCAGCACCCCCTGGTGCAAAGCATATGCACATCAAAGTTTTACTTCTGGAAATTTGCGAACAATCTTGGAAATTTCTGTAAGAATTTCACTCTTCTGTGACATATAAAGTCACAGTTCGATAAAATTCTCTTGCATGTTAGCTAGCTTATTTTATGAAAGTGAGTACTTAAAGATTAGTCTTTCCTGGAATTAATTTTTATTTGAGATTACATTTTGATATATTTACTTTGCATTAATATAGGATTCCATCTGAATGCACTTCCTACTTAATGATTTGCCCCATGGTTATTTTATTTCTTCTACTTGGTTCTTGAATAGTTTATCTCTTAAATTTAGTCTGAAGCATAATGTTTACAGCACCACAGAATAATTTTATAAGCTTACAACTAATCTGGTATAGATGAGTAGTTCTACAACCAAATTTATACCTGTAGCTGGTAATAGCTACTTATTGGCGAATTCAATTTAACTGTACTTCTTAGGGGACCAGTTGAAGTTACTTGAGCTGATGTTGATAAATTATGATCTGACATTAGCAGCAGCTTCTCTAGCTACTTTTTCCCTGTCACTAATTACAATTTTGCAATCGCACTTAATATAAAAAAAAAAAAAGGTGGATAAAGGCAATAGATGATGTATAAACTCAAGTAAAATAAGTTCTAGTAAAAGAAAACCATTCTTCAACACTATGTGGAATGTTTACCACTGTTTCAGTTTAAGATCAGGATTTTTTTCCCCAGTTTGAATGTTTTTTGCATTTGTGGCCTGGCTTTTGGACAATAACTTGCTTGGTTGCATCAGCCTGGCTGATGTCTGAAGGTACTTAGGAACCAATAAGCTTACCTTAAGAAATTTAATGATTTTCAATATACAACAGCCTACTTTCTTAGTCAGTATGGTTTTGATAGTCGTTGTTCATAGGGTACATAACATACCCCAAAATACTATCTCAAGTTTAAAACCCTTAGTAACACTCATTGAAGTGTTACATCTATAGCGTAGTGTTATCTAGTTTGTGAGAGCAAAAGATTCAGCATCATTGATGACTAAACGAGACCATTGTATTCCAAATGCATAGAGAATCTATGCTTTTCTCTCTCTTGAACTTTCATTTAGTTTATGGTATTCCTTCTGTAAAGGTAGGGACCTGTAAAATATACATGACTTGTGCCCCTGCTTTCAAGTGTTTGGTCTTGTAGAATGAAGATCTTAATAAGGACAGATTGAAATAAAGGTCTGAAATGTGTAACCTGGTGAAACATTTTATGCTTCTGTTCATTTAAACTATTGCTATGTCAAGTACTGGTGTCTCCAGATTCTTTTGCTAATGACGATATTGGGCTGTTCTGAACATCATCATATTACTATTGTTAACAGTTCGGTGTTACAAACATTTTTTATCTTTTAATGGTAACATTTTTGAAAGAAAAGAACATTTCTTTATATTATAACATTAAGATATTTATGTGTTTATAATATGTAGGAGATTTTTGATCATCCCAGATTCTGTAGCATATTGGTGTGGGGTTTTTTTCAACTTATGAAGCTTCAAACTTGGTAAACAATACACTGTCTGGATGTATAGTGAAATAAAAGCTATATAATTTGTACTGTATGAGAAAGCATGATCCCAATCTATCTGAACAACTTGCCAGTGGCTGAAATCCAGTGTTCCCTAAATTTGGGAGCTTGGACCTGAGACGGTAATGAAAACAAAGAAAATTAAGCAGTAGGTATTTTTGTAGTAGAAGTTGGAAGAAACTGCAAATAACACAACAGAGAAGTCATGACTCAGTAGTTGAATATTTGTAACAAGATTGCTCTCCTTAAAAAAGGATCATGTTTTCTGTGTTCATGCTTCACATTTACTGGCAAAATACTGGTAATTGGGTATAGACAGTGATTTAAAAATTTTCTGTTTTGGTATGTCAGTAACTTTTTGTAGAGAGTATCTCATGTTGAGAGTTTTAAAATGACTGTATTCTTCCTATGGTTTATTATTATGCTTAAGAGCAAAAGTCTGTTGTTCAAATGCTGTGTTAAATATTTCAGACATGAAATGCTTCAGATAAGAAATGCTAATAAATAAACTATATTTACTTTCTTAATAATCAGTTTTATTTTAAATAAGAACATTGGAAATATAAAAAAACATCTAACCTTGCGAGGCATAGGCCTTTACAACACAATTGTAGAAATAGTGGTCTACGTTGCAGGAATTGAGCTGTTAGCTTTCATTTATATTGCATTTGTGACAAATAATTTAATGTGACCTTAAAGAAAATCAATAACCTTTTCTTTCTTATGTGCTTAAACATTGCAACTTTAAAGGATTCATGCATATTTTCATGAGTTTCAGTACCCCTGAGTGTTATGCCTATAAAAAAAAATATAATTTACATGTTTAGGTTCCTAATCTGTGAGGTTAAGTTTAACTTACCTGCTTTCCCATCAGTTGTGATGAATACTCTTGCATGCTGTATCAGAGTGTATGAATAGTAGTTACAATATTCTAGGTGAGATTTTTCCTGTTTTCAGCAATGGGTCTGGAAGAGAATTATACCTGGGAAATTCTACATGTGAATGGATTTTTCCTTTTTCTGTTCTTTCTTCTATTCAGTCATTTCAAATTGTCATCATATCTATCAAGAATAAAATTAGGCATGTAAGGAGAGAAGAGTCTAATTCATCTTGCTCTGTTTTTAAATCAGGTGAAGTACCACCAATGAGATGGATAGTAAATTTTGACCGAGATCTTCTAGATGGCCTGGTATTGGCAGCACAGCTGGCAGCTTATTGTCCATATTTGGTAAGGACTTTTCTTAATATTGTGCAAGTTTTATACCGTTTATTAACGTAAGTGGGTTTATTCAGGCCTTATTTTCCTTTGGAACTGTTGGCTTATGTGGTTTTTAATAAAGAAAAAACCCCCAATGTTTAGCAAGTCTAGAGTGATTATTTCAGTATTAATTTTTCTTTTCTCTCGGTATATTCTTAATAGGGAATTTTAGTTCAAAATTTAGATCTTATAGATTGCTGAAGGAGTGAAAATACAAACATAGTCATTTTGCTTAGTGGAAGATCAAGAGTTTGATTTCTCTGTCTTCTCTAGATTGCTACTCACTTTGTAAGGATGTATACTACTCCAAGAACTCCTGAACAGTTTCTGCACAACTGTTTGATACTTGTGAATGCTATGCATGCTGTCAGTCTGGCTATAGACATAAAGGTAAATGATTTTACACTAGTGGTTCTAATATACTTTTAAATTCTTTTTTTTAACTTTTATGATAGTAATATTGTATATCAAATTCAAGTGAGATTTTAGTGAAGCAGTTTTGTTTCATGATGTGCTACTGTATGATGGAAACCAAAATACTGCTTCATACAAATACACTTAATTACAAGCAATTTCCATAATTCCTTGCTTTGTAGAATTGCATGTATCTAACTAGCTGAACATAAGATTAATTCAGTTCAGATTCTAGCATTGTAAATCACACAATGAAAACCTGAATGGAATTTATTATTAGCGTTCTAAAGCAATTTAGGAAAAATATGTTTAAGAACAAACATAATGCACTTCAACATAAAAACGAGTGGTAAAAAAATTATATCCATGTCTGGTGACACTTATGTGCATCTATCTAATCACAAAGGCCCACAAGGGTTCTGTCCCGGGTTTGGTGCACACAGAAGTCAGTAGTTTAGGACTACTGGTGAGAGTAACACAGTAAGCTGTCAGCTTCTGACATCCTTTTTTGGGAGGAATGTGGTGGTGTTGATGTTAGTTTCTTCTTCAATCTAGTGTTCACTTTGGATCATTTTTTATATGCTTAGTAATATGATTTATTTCTCTGTCTTTTCTTCATCGTCCTACAGCCCCAAATTTTCTATGTATGGTGCCCTTTACATATGTTGGGTATTATTTCTTTGTTCTTTTTGTTGCTCCTAAACCCAGTTTTCTCCTGCTTCAAGTCCGCATTTCTTTAACTTGCCATTTGAGAGTTATTTGTAGCTGTGGGTTCTGGTGGTATCATACAAAGATAAGAGTAAAACAAATTGGTCACAGAGGCCTGATCAATTAAAAAAGTTGCTGTCACAGCTATAACCAAGTAAAGCAAAGCTCTACGAGCTGGTCAACAAGACTTGACAAAGGCTTGTCAAACCCCAGTGCTGAGGCCCTGTAAGTTCAGTACAAGTAGAAAGCCTGTTAATAGCAATGGCAAGGCTGTATTTCAAGGTTACGTGCTCACAGGGATTCATGCTGTTTTCTTCCATGTGCTGGTTGCGTGTGTTAGTTACCAAACTGTTACTTATCTAAAATAGCAGATTCCCTCTTATTTTCCTTTTCTGCTTTGCTCGCTGAGTCATTAACAATCCTGTCCTTACCAAAACTAGTAAAAACTGTTTGATGTCACATCATTCACTTAAGAATTTGCGGAGTAATGCACCTTCCATCATGAGCAAAGTGAATGTCAGGGACTGTGATGGGCTGGGGTGGGTGTGGAGTATGTCGAGCAGGCTAGAAGACCAGAAGAGGATACAGTAGAATAGACATAGTATTCATCAGTGTATGAGGAAACTTTCCAAAGGAATTAATAGTATTAGGAATCAGATGTAGAGGTGTGCTGTGAACAAAGGTATGAAAGAAAGCTCAGTTACAACTTTTTTCTTCCCCTTTCCATTCGATTGTGTTATGATTACAGGGAAAAATTCACCCTGCTATTTCTTGTTGTATCAGCTACTGTCTTGCTCCCACATCCTGAGACAGATATGCTGTTATAAATTGCTTTGCTGTGACAGGCTAAACCGAGAAAATCTACTGGTTTGTATACTTGTGACTGACAGGAAATGTAAAAAGATAATCTAGTTATAATCCTCAAAATTAAGGCAAGTTTTGCCTCAGCTTTTAACGAGAAAAACAGGCAGTTTAGGACCTGAAGCCAGAGGCTGGATGCCCGATATGCAGAAGGAGTTAACCACATTAAAGGTGGAAGCAGGGCTCCAGGATATACTCTTTAATGCACTTAGTGTGTTTTAAGACTACAATGTTTACAATACTACAATATTATTAGTTCAGCATATTGTTGAGGTATTGGTCTTTTTTTAGATGGGAAAGTCTATCTCCATACAGACTAGGAATTTTAACAAAGCTATGTAATCAGTCAACACCAGAAGAAGGAACAGATCTTGGATCTTTGAGGTCTGTATTTTAATTTTAGCTAAGACACGTTCTATGATCAAAATATTGTAGAAAGTAAAAAAATAAAAAAATAAAAAGAAGGTAAAGGATACTTTTTGCCTAGATTTATTGGAATTCATATACACATTTCTAAGACTACTGTAGAAATTTCTTAAGCTTCTTGTTCTTAAGCAATAAAAGCAGAAAAATACATGAATCCTGTTGCTGAACTATCCTATTTAGGTTTTTCTCTCATAGTCTTGTCTCTTAAATTTAGCAGGCTAAAATGTTCCAACAGTATTGGCCAAGTTCTTGACTATCAGGCAATCACTGCTTCTGAACTTTCAGGACAGCTTTCCATTAATTAATGCAAGGATGGTGGTGATAGCACAAGCTGAGACACTTTTTAGGTCTGCAATAGATGGCACTTTCAATCACTTTAAAAATCTAAGATTCTATAATAATAAAGTTCAACTGTCTGGAATACTTCAGCTGCAAGTTTAAATGATACCTCTAACGGAGTTCAAGGCTTTTAAATCCTTTTAAGGATTAAGGTATAGGCTTAAGATGGAGTACTTTGGGCAAGAAATTCTTTGTTTCCACTTTCTAATCATGACTGACAGTTCAACCCTGGAGTATTAATGGTGTCTTTCTATGTATTTTTTTCTTTGTGTTTGATATTTTTAAGTTCTAAAACACTTTGATTTAAAGAAGATCCAATTGAAAGCCCAAAATAAAATATTGCGAGATAGGATGGTGGGTAACAGTGATATGGAGGGAATGTACATGACAAGGATAGATTAGGAGGGAAGATGCAGTGATTGGGGATAGCCAGTAGAGGAACTCATTTTGCTGCTGACTGATTTAAAATTGGGGTCAACAATACTGACAGTTATAGTTGGGACCAAGTAAAAGGGAGGATATTTTCAGACAAGCTGTAGAAGATGATGTGAGTAAAGTCAGAGAGAGTTAAGAAGCTGAAAATGAATGTGGCTGTTTTGTTGAAATGAACGGGGGCATTCAGCGTTGCTGTGGAGTAGAAAGCAGTGAAACTGGGCAATAACATGGCCATATAATCAAAAACGGGGGGTAGATGGTAACCCCAAGACTTGAGTCTGAAATGAAGGAAGGTAAGAAGATGCTGTCAGGAGCCAATAGAGAAGAGGAAAGAAATGCAACAACACAGAATTTTTTGAATTTCCAGTATATATCCAGTAAGGATTTTTACTTGAGGTAGTCTATACATTATTGTATGCACTCAGAAAGGTAACTTCCTGGCTGTCACTTAATGCTTTAGTCGTATTTTTGTTGTAATCATCTCTAAAGATGATTAACACTTTTTTGTCTTCAGTTCTCTCTACTTTAGTAAGGAGCTATTAGCTTGGTAAATATGGCAACTTCTTGACAAAAGTAATTTTAAGGAAAAGGGATTTCTTTCTTAATTCTTAGTTATTTGACTAAAATTTGTATGACACTGCAAGTATACAGATAGAACTCTGTATCTGTCTATCCACCAATCTGTAATGTAAATGCAAATACCTTGGTTTGCCTGAGATAGGAATCTAATATTGATGTGCGGTCTTAAATTCAGAAAATAGAAGAGTGAAAAAATTAGAAATCACTTTTATCTCTTAGAGTGTCAATTGTCTTCTCATATGTATCTTTCCTAGGGTATTCTGGAAATACTTGAAGTGGGTTGTAAAGGACTGAATCTTCCTAAGCATCCTTATAAAAGCGGTGGCAACAACCGTTTCCTTTGCTATGTAAGCATGATAAATCAGAGCATTAGATAAAGAACATTTGGCTGGAATTCAGCTTATTGATAATATTGTGCAAAACATTTGATACTGTCCCACACAACATCCTTGCCTCTAAAATGGAAAGACATGGATTTGATGGTGGACGACTCAGTGGATAAGGAGTTGGTTGAACGGTCGCACAGGAAGAGTTGCAGTCAATGGCTCAATGCCCAGGTGGACACCAGTGACGAGTGGTGTCCCTCAGGAGTCTGTATTGGGACGAGTATTATTTAATGTCTTTGACGGGGACATGGACAGTGGGATTGAGTGCACCCTCAGCAAGTTTGTGGATGACACCAAGCTGAGTGGTGCGGTTGATGCTCTAGAGGGAAGGGATTCCATCCAGAGGGACCTTGACAGACTTGAGAGTTGGGCCTGTGCCAACCTCCTGAAGTTCAGCAAGGGCCAAATGTAAGGTCCTGCACATGGGTCGCGGCAATCCCAAACATGGATACAGGCCGGGCAATGAGTGGATTGAGAGCAGCCCTGTGGAGAAGGAATTGGGGATATTGATGGATGAAAAACTGAACATGAGCCAGCAATGTGCGCTCGCAGCCCAGAAAGCCAACCGTATCCTGGGCTGCATCAAAAGAAGCGTGACCAGCAGGTTGAGGGAGGTGATTCTCCCTCTCTACTCCGCTCTTGTGAGACCCCACTGCAGTACTGCCTTCAGCTCTGGGGACCCCAACATAAGAAAGACATGGACCTGTTGGAGCGAGTCCAGAGGAGGGCCACAAAAATGATCAGGGGGCTGGAGCACCTCTCCGATGAAGACAGGCTGAGAGAGTTGGGGTTGTTCGGCCTAGAGAAGAGAAGGCTTCAGGGAGACCTTATAGCAGCCTTGAGTACCTAAAGGGGGCCTACAGGAAAGATGGGGAGGGACTTTTTGGAAGGGCATGTAGTGATAGGACAAGGGGTAATGGCTTTAAACTGAAAGAGGGTAGATTTAGATTAGATGTAAGGAAGAAGTTCCTCACTGTGAGGGTGGTGAGGCACTGGCACAGGTTGCCCAGAGAGGCTGTGGCTGCCCCATCCCTGGCAGTGTTCAAGGCCACCAGGTTGGATGGGTCTTGGAGCAACCTGGTCTGGTGGAAGGTGTCCCTGCCCGTGGCAGGAGGGTTGGAACTAGATGATCTTTAAGGTCCCTTCCAACCCAAACCACTGTATGATTCTATTCTATGATTCACTTGCACGATCAGATCTATTGAAACATATGGAACTGCAACAGACAAGTGATCTGTTTAGGCATGTTAAGTTTTAAGTTCACCTAAATTATACCCTTGGGCACCTCATAAACATGTTGTAGAAATGAAAGAAAAGAAAACGTATGTTTCAAAATTGGTGGTGCTTTTTACTTCCATTAGAGCAACTGAAAATTAGTTTGACCTGATAATGATCTCACCTGGGATATTTCTGGAGAAAATGTATAAGTCTGCGATAGCTATAGTCTTTTAAAAAGGATATTCATATATGTGTACAGTAGAAACATAAAAAATATAGACTTTTCAGCTTTACTTAGACACTAAAATTATTGCTTGATCTTTTTCCAGACTTGCTTTTCTAGTCTCACATTGACTTCTAGCTTATTGAAAACTTCTCTGCTGCACTTGTATAAGCAAAGCCTACATAAAATTAGGAACCTCCTTTTGTTCACAAACAGCATTGTTTCCTATATGTTTACATTTTAAGTTCAATGTTTAAGCATTACAAATCTGGAAATAACTAGTAAAGATTAAATGTATGGCTTTCTGTTTCTGAAATTTTAAGATAGTATTTTTATTACCTTCTGTTTGTTTAATATTTTTGCCATAATTTTCAGTAGTCCTTTGCAATTGTTTGGTTAAATTGGTCACCTAGGTAACATATTGTGGCCACTGATTGCAAGCATTTTCTCTTTTCTAGTTATTTGTGTCCTGCTAGAAGCTGTTCTTTGGTGTAGGATGTCTATATTTATCATTGCTTTGTAGGCTTTGTAGTGGGGAAAGCCTTGCATGATTTTTGCATCTGTTGAATAATTTGTTTCATTACGTTATTCAACTAATAATTACATGTTCAGAAAAATGGAGAGTGTTATTGCCACAAGAGGTGGTTCAGAGATCTACTACTTCCTGATATCTTTTAATAAAGTTTTTCTTTCTTCTTTTCTGTCTTAGACCTATTTTCACAAAATCAGGCGGCATTACTTGTAAGCAGTTACAAACTGTGTTCTGAGCAGTAGTACCAGCAGTACTAAAGACCAGGCTTTAGTAATATACAGGTGATTGAAAATGTGGAGAGTTGATTATGGAATTAACAGCACGGAGCTGATGGTATTATAACAGTTAAATAACTTTTTTTCACAATAGAACCAATCTACTAGGCCTTGAATTTCTTGTCCAGTTTTAACATAGTTCTAACTTGGAATATTTAGAATTTGAAGTATAATAATTTATCCAGTTTGTCAGCTTCAGCATTTTCTTTAACTAGGCAACATTAGAACACAAATAAAAAGCTAACAAGCAATCACCTAACTCTTCCAGAAACGTGAGAGGCTTTTTCGTATTTTGAGAAACTTTGTTATAGATACAATTTAAGGCATAAATCTGTTAAACTTTATTAACTGCTATTGTTTGCTAACACCATTTTTTAAAGCAAATAATGTATATAGACTATGTGAATATTCTGCTGAATGTTGTTATGAAGTACACCGATTTATTTATTTATTTATTTAATTTCTAGACTAGTAGATTACTGTCACAAATGCAGTTTTATGAATTCAGCACAGGATAAAACAGAATAACGTTTTCTGAGGGAATAAGTTCTGATCTAAGTGGAAATGAGTAGAAGTAGGTGGCAAAAGAAAGTTAGGCTTCAACAGATAATCTACTCTGGCATCTTTGCTATCTTAAATGAAAATGCAGTAAAGATGAACAGTAGAGGTGTAAAACCACAGCTATACTGGAATAACTTCTACAAATACTTGTTAACATTCAATAGCCATTACTGAGATAAGTGAATGGAAAACATCAGAATATTTTTCAGACTTCAGGTTTAAAGCTTTTGGCAGGCAAGAAGCTTTTTTACTTTGCATGGTGAGTGCATCCTAAAATTCCAACTTTAAAAAACAGTGGTGATAGAAATAAATAGAAATACAAGATATGGCATATGATTACGTCTGTGCATGAAGAGTTTATGAAATGAACCTTAAGAATTATGAGGATAAGCATTATCTAGGGAACTATGGAGAGTGACAGGGAAACTTCCTATCAGTGCCCAGTGATATACTTGCTCTCTTGGAAGGTTAGAGCAGGAGCTGTGCTAGAACTGCTGGGAGCAGGATGCAATGCTTGGCTGGGCACAGGGCAAGAAAAGAGGGGGGAATCAATCAGTAACTCTTCCTGCCTTTATGCTTTATGGAGTCAATGGATTTGCCGCCAGGGAGCTCCACTTCTGCCTTTGCTATGGAACCTCCTGCCTGTCTCTAACTTAATAAAATAGACAGGAAATTTAGAAAATTTGTAGGTTACCTAGTGAGATTTAATGCAAGATGAATTTAATATGTATATAGGTAAAAATGTGGTAAGGCTTGTCTGTTCTAATATATCTTGTCAGGTTTCTCCTTCCTGTTGTACCAAACAAAACAAAAAATTCATATTCCTTATAGTACAAAGCACACAGAACATCTTCGTGCGGGACTACAAACATTTAATTTGCAGGACTACAGGCTGAGCTGTAGTCAGTAATAAGTCTGTGAAGCTTTCAATAACTAATTCATCTCACCTTATATAGTGTTTATCCTATGGGAATGGGGTGCATCCCTTCTCTGCTTTTAGTCCATGAGCCAAGCCTTGCCATCTTTTCCAGTACTCAGACTCCCGGTGCCCCCGGCTGCTCTGCTCCTGGCTGCGGGGTGCGACGGGCCCTGGCTGGCCTCTAGCCTGTGGCGGCGTTTTATTGCCTTTGGCTACTGGCTCCCTGGCCCAGAGAGAGCAGCTGGCCATTGCTGTGCCCTGGCAACTATCTCTGCCTTTAGTTTGCCTTTCAAATTTGGATGGATTATAGCTTCACTGCCCTTTCTGGGTTTGTTTTCTCCTACCGAATTGAGGGTTCTTACATGCAAGACACAGAGCATCTCATTATAGCACAGTGCCTCACGGGCTGAAGGAGCCAGAGAAAATACTGCTGGGTTCATCTATGAGAATTCTTTAATTTCTCCTTTCCATAAAACACGATGGATGGGAAACTTCTGACTTGTACACCGATGGGAAAGAAAGGTTATTCCTGCATTGGAAACACTGTGTTGGTTTGACTCCTTGTATTTCTGAGTTTAGAATTCAGTTTATTCCAGATTTTTTGGGTTTGAAATGCAGAATTGTTTTCACCCATCTGTGACAAAAAAAGAACATCTAATTTTCCCTCTTCTCTTTTATGTCAAATATGGGTTCACTCTTGGTAGCAGAAGAGCTGGGCACCCTGTTTTGATGAGTTTTTAGGAAATGAAAGAAAAATAGTAAGTTCTTTTTATGTACTTCTTGGTGGTGTTCTACTGAATCTTTCAAAATAAAATTGTAATTTGTGTAGGCCTAGAATGGCATAAGCTGGTGAAAGTGAGCATTACTTCAAATGCTCGGTGTCATTGCATTTATTTAGAGCAAGTTCATTAAGAAAACTTAGCTTATAGCTCTATCTTTTCTTCCAGATTCTTTCTCGGTTGCACTGAACAGAACTTCAAAAAGAGTTTTCTTAGGCTGCCTTTACAGTTTTTACACAGAGGTAAAGGGAGACTGCTCATAGGCCTGGAAGAAAAAGAAATGAAGACTTCTAAGTAGACAGAAATCATATGTGGATCAGGAGGTCTCATGCTTGAGCCTGGGAAAATACTCAAGTGTATGCGTACTTACCATATAATCGTTTCCATGTAGGCATCAGCTTGTAGTGGTGTCCTTTTGGCCCATGGTCTGAGCCGATAGGCTGCTCTTAGGTTCCTATTTTGTATAAAGATTTTTCTACGTGGAATATTTGCTTTAAGCTACCGAGTTTTTTTTTACGTCATTTTGGAAGAAGGTGGCTTCACTAGAGTTTCAAATGTTTGCCCTTTACACCCTTTCTCCTCACAAAATTATTGTGTCAAAATGCAGCTTCTGCTAGCTGAAAAAAACCTTTGTTAGTTGCTGATCCATCAATCACCAAGTAGAGGCGGTTTGAGGGTGGAGCTATTAGTGCTTGTGCTCAGTGATGCATCGTTTTGTTTTCTTAGACCTCTTGCCTTAGGACTTAAATCTCAGCTGCTTTCTATGATCCTATGTTTTAGGCAGTAGATGTCAGTCAATATTGCATTTTAATAACATCAAAAGAGGAAGAAAACTCAATAAGTAATTTCTAATAAAAAAGAATTCATAAACTGTTAATGGCAGTCAGGCTTATTTCTGTATGTAAAGAACGAAATAGAGAAGAATTTAAAACAATGACAGAGAGGCGTTTAACAGTACTCCATAAATCCTTAAGCCACTAGTTTCCAGAAGCTGGCAAATCACGTCAATGGAAAGACCACTTAATATTTGCCCAGTTTCTTACACCTTTTACTCAAGCAACTGCTCTGTTGGCAGTCAGAATGGTGGGATACCCAGTCTCTGATAACTCCAAGGACATCCATAAGCATTTATATCTTGTGGATCTTTGTTCAATGTCATTACAGCTGCTTTTGTATTCTGACAAGGGACAGTTCACGAAACTGCTTTTTGCCATACCTGCAGGAGGAACTAACTAGAGGAACAAAGGCCTTTCTGCAAAATTTGAAGATGGGCTGGCTGTTGTGTTCTGTTCTTTGGAATACGTATTTACTTTTCCACAGAGCATTGGATCTTCAGCTTTTAGTAATTAGGAGGTTGAATTGGCTGGTTTGTAGAGGCACTGCAGTATATGCTCTAGTATAAAACTTTAACTTGGAAATAAAAATTAACTCAGATAGTTAAGATGACAGATATGTCTATACATCTCTCTTGCTGCACTACAGATGGTCCAGAAGACGCAAAAAAGTTTTCTCTCTTTTTCAGCCCATGTGGCTAATAAATGTGATGTCTTTTCCCAAAGTCTCTTCATTAATATTTGGGAGGCAGAGTAACTGCAGTTATTCAAAACTTTCTGATAATGAGAATGAAATTTTTACTTTGATTTCAAGGTTCCTAGTGGGAACCCACATGGGACTAGTTCTTCCTATGGAGTTGCTTTATTCAGTTGACTATTTTAGGCTTATTATCTCCCACTGATTTTTTTTTTTTTTTTTTTTTTTTTATTGCTAGAATTTTTTGTTCTTGCAAATGACCAAAAAAAAGAATTTTTAAGTAGTTATCCAAACCCATTTTTTATAGCCTTGGAGAACTATGAATGGAAGAGAGAGAAAAACATAACTTTAAATCCCATATCTATAGCTGACCATGTTTTAGGAACACTCTAAATTAAGTCATATTTTTTTCAGATGTTTCAATAATCTGGATTTTTATTCTTCATTTTATCTTCTTAATACCGAAGATGAAAATATAATCTGTACAAGAATTTTATTAGAATAAAAATATTGCTACATTTTCTTGTTATAATCTAAACGTGTAGCATTTTTCCTATCCAATAAAATAGAGACTTGGCTCATCTAGAAGCAGACGTATACTAAGGTGAAACACTAACTAATGCAAATAATATTTCTACATGGGCTCGCATCAGAGAGCAGGTGACTGACTAAATAGCTGCTCTGTTTCCTTCATCCTGCTGCTTTAGAAATAGTATCCATTCCCTTGATTAATCTGCTGGAGAGTATTGAGGTTCTGGAATAGATGGTTCATTATGAAAATTGCCTCATAAGAATCAATTAAAAAAAGATTTAAAGATTTTTTTTTTCCTCTAATGCTCCATTTAGGCAATAAACATCTAATCATGTTGAGGACAAGAATATAGTTGGTCATAAAAATAAAATAATGTGGGGGCTGAAAATGTGGTCCTGTGAAAAACCGGTATAATGTAGTTTATAGAAGAAATATTAACGTATAGAAATATTTCTTATTCTCAGAGATCCCTGGGAATTTTAATGGTATTGACAATAAGTATTAAAATGAGACTTTACTGACAAAGTATCAAAAGAAAATTAAGTTGATACAGCTTTATCCTCATAGTTTACTATTAAGAGGTTTTGCCCCTGAAAAGGTACAGTGGTAATAAAATTTGCCCATGAACAAGATATGTTATCTAGAGTGATAATTTTATTTATATGAGCAGCAAAATTTTTAAAATATTTCACAAAAGCGGTTGTGCCAAAAACCTGGGCTTCTTATTCAATATAGTTCAATTAATGTCACATTTTATTAGATGGATGCTATTTATTTACTTTTAATTTTTTTATTAATCCGATCTCCTCAAAATTGTCACATTACCATTTTTATTGCTTTCTTAACTTACCCAGAAAAGATAACCAAGGCTTCCACTGGAGCATCACATTCTCTCTCCATACTGCCACAGCTGGAGTCATCTGGCAAATTTCAGTTAGAATTGCCCTTTTCCCATGATGGATCTGACAGTATCACCGTACACTCTTCTAGCACGAGTTTTTGCTTCATATCTAATAAGTTGCGGCCTTGCTGATTTTTCAGGTTATGTTACAAGAACTTCCTTATAAAGCTCTGCTTGAGGGAAGCACGTACGTGCAGAGAAGCAGGGAAATTGTGTACTGGATTTACTGATAGCTTGCTAGTCTTGAATCAGTAAATATGTTTGTGCTTACAACGTGCGCGAGAGATTTTTGTACTTATGGAAGCTATACTTATGCAGCAGTCTCTCATCTGGAGAGATCTGTGTGCTGTTACCAACTCAGCTGTAATTTCCTGACACACAATGTGGGCTAATGTTGTGAGTGGGAAATTTTATTACTTGCAGTAGTTTTTGGAGGATGGATGATGGTGAACAGTGAGAGCAGACTAAGAGCAGTTAATTCCATGCAACTTTTGATTTCTCTTTTTGCTTACAAGCTACAGACATTTTTTCTAGATCTTTTTCCACCAATGTGCCTGCCATGTACACACTTATGAGGCAGATTCAGGTCCCCTATAGTATATACTTGTTTCTAACCAAAACTGGTGTTGTAAATAAAACTGGTGCAAATAGAATCGACGTTCTAAATAAAACTGGTATTTTTATTCTCTTCATTCCTCTTCCAGATAAACAAAAAAGGCTGCCATTTAAGATACATTTTTTTGCTTCATTTTTTCTTTTTTGTTTGTTAGTGCAAAAATTATGTAGTCTTCGATATCCTAAGTATGCCTGTGCTACAAAAGAATGTTTTATCATTTAAGACTTTTTTGTTCGTGTCCTTAGAAATGGATGTGAAACTTCCAATACTTGCTGATCAGATAAAGCTATTTTTCCTTATTGCTAATGTATTTGAATATGAAGTATCTCCTAGAGGTTGTCAAGTTCCTAGTAAGTTCAAAAACCTAGTAGTACAGCTGTTTTGTGTCATAAAGTCTTGGGATTTAGAAGTGTCTCGTACCACTTTTCTTGCTCTCTCACGTGACCATACAGATTTAAAAGACAATGTCTTTATGTATATACAATGCTTCTAAGCAATGTAGAGGTCAATATTAAAATAAGTAATAATGTGCTCTATTCTTTGAGTGGTTTACAGCTTCAAATTCATGATGTGATGAAACCATGTGAAGAAGGAGGCTTGATTCTGGAACGAAGGGATGAGTTTACCTGTAGTTAGGCACAACTCACCCAAGCTGCTTAGAGAGGGTGACAATCAGCAACAGCACAACAGATCAGGTTTTTTTGCTTGAGAATTAGGCAAAGTTTTTGCTGTAAGGTGAGGGTCTCTCAGTTATGTAAGGGGTCCAAATAAAATGTCTTGAATGAAAAAAGCACCTTTTAATAGGATAACATGTTAATGCAGTGGTTTGCTGCTTAAATCTACTCCCAAGTGTGTATATTTTTCAGTATGACTTGATATTTAATTCAGGAGAGAAATTACTGCAGTTGTAAAAGTTTATTTAGTATATTATAGACAACTTTATTATAATAACATTATATTATAAGTTACTAAGCATTAAATTTTAAAATACTTAATTTGTTTGATTTAGGAAGTACAGAATCTTATTTGTTTAAATCTGTAGCCACATCTTTCCTGCCTGTATTTGTGGGAAGACACATCATTAAGTCTCTTTACTATTTGATTAGTCTTCTGAAAAGTTTGTGCATTTGATGGAGGAGTTTCTGCCTTTCTCTTTTCAGTGACTTACCAGAATTACTGAGGACTAAAGCTTTGACGTGTTTTGCAGTTGCCATTTAAATTCATTTCTGTAAATCAAATATTTAAGATGCAGTAATACTTGCTACCTTTTGTAAAGCAATTTAGCATCTGCAGTAAAAATAACTATGTAGTTGTTAGTTGGATGGTGATGTCTTCATAAACAGTTGCAAAACTGTATCTAGGAGTGTTTGGGATGGTACTTTACATAGTATACTGAAAGATTTTAGAGGTTCTTTTTTTTTAAAGATAATAAAGACATATGTTTTTTCCAGACGGTGAATTTTACTTGCTTTTTCTATTATGCTTCATTTTAATAAAAACAACATCTGTTTCTGTTGAACTGTAGGGGAAAAAAGGTGGGTTTAGTTTTTTGCTTAGGTTTATTACCAGATCATGTCAGTGGTCTTCAAGAATTATTTTTTTGGTGCACTGACAAGATTCATATTCATCTTAGTTATGGACCTAATCCAGTTATTAAAAGTTATGTTGAAAATATTTGTATAAAAGAATTACCTTTAATTTTTTTATTCTTCAACTTCATATCTCTGAACTATACAGGCAAAATTTTAACTGAATATCTGTTTGTGTTTTTTTTTTCTTTTCAATATTAGGCCACTGACATCTGTGATCCAAACCCAGTCACAATGCTTATTCTGTGTGTCTACCTATATGAAAGTCTCCCTCACTACTTACCCAAGAACACTATAGAATTTACAGGTGCTCTCCACGCAACTGTTGTTAAACAGGTACTGATACTATTGAATTCAGATCAGTAGCAGTACAAGGTTAAAACACTGTGTGTATATATGTGTTTCTATTATGTATATACTACAACAAACAATGAATGGGTTTCATGTCATTAGGCTACTAAATATGGAAGATGGAAGCATGCATCTTCTTTTTTTTCTCTTCAGGCTTGGGATCGTGGCTTCTGCTGCTGATTTTTCCCTATGCTTGTAAGAACAGAAAAAAATCTACAAATCTAACAAATCTGAGATCAAAGATAGAGAGGAATACGAGATTAACAGGCATAGGAGTGCAGTGTACACTACAAAAAGAGTACTCAGAAAAAATGAGGTTGGATAGTCTGTGGGAAGTCTACATGCCTTAGGAAGAAAAATGATCTACCTAGTCATTTGAAGTACTTTCTTATTTTGTGATAAACTGTTTTGTTCTTGGTTTTTTGATAGCTGCGTCTGAAAAACCCAAGCAGTAAAACTTTGATATACAACGCTATTCTTGTAGGAAGAGATGCTGATGACTTCTCATTACCTAAAGGAAAGACTGTCACCATTGCCCCTAAGTAAGTAATGATTTTTTTAGTGTTATTAGTAAGTCTAGCATTATGGAAATATAAACCTACTATTTTAATAGTGGTGGAACACTAGAAACGTGTTCAACTCTAAGCAGGGCAAAACTAGTCAGTATAAAGATTAGGCTTTTTCTCCTTAACCTAGAACAAAGCCAGAGTGATTTATCAGTGGGACACTTGCAGTTTAGCTCAATAGAGCTTAAGAGCAGAATACATGCCTTCAAATCATTAGAGGAGCCATCTGTGTTCAATAAATATTTTTGTCCTAAAGTATTGTAAGCTTTAATTTTCAGTTTGGAATCTGCTGTTCTATTTTATTTTTTTTGCCTAACTGAAGTTGAAATATCTCCTCTGAAGATGATTCTCATTTTTGGCATCAATGCATTGTGGAAGCATGAGCAGGTAAAAATTATTTCTTTTAAGATTTCAGGTTTTGTTTCTTATTCTTAATTGAAGCATTAAATTGGGAATTTAAGAGACCATGACACAGGTTTGATAGTAGTGTTATGTTGCTTCTTTTTGCCCCCATCCTCCCTCCCCACCAAGACAGAAACTGTTGCAGTTGCAATGTAGTTATTTCTCTGTTTTACATTTCTGAAAGCCATCTAAGGATTGTGGAGAGATTTAATGTTGAGAAAACATTAAGTTGTTAACATTTTTGGTAGCAGAAATACTCATGGTATATTGCCATCTTTTTGTTCACTAAGTATGTTTTGCTTTTTCTGTTCTATGTGGCTTTATGACTAGATACAGGAATTTCACTAATCCCTGTTTAACTAGTGAAGACAAGAGGGATGTAGCAGTGACTCTGGCTGTCAGTTAAGAGGTTTTAAGTTTAGATTGGAAGTCTATTTAAGATATTCCTTTACAGATAAAATAGATTATGTTGTTAAAAAGGAAAACAAAGGTCAACTTTTGTATGAAAAGAAACTGTGAAAAGAAGAAAAATTTCAAATACATATTGTCAAATTCAAGAAGACTCAACATAAATACAATGCTCTTTAAGGATGATCAATATTTCAGTACTAAATGACATAGTTACTGTAAATATATGCATAAGGGACAACAAATAATGATATGTTTTCAGCGAGCTGTGAGGCTGATTTGATTCCATTTTCTTTGCAATTATTTCAAATAAGAATTAACATAAAAATGTAAGCCTTGAAAATATCATGTGTTTCTCTGAAAGGTCAATGCCATGGCTGTTTTCACTTCACCTTTGAAAAAACAACCCCAAACCCAAGACACAAGTAAATGTGGGCAACCTTGTCATTGAGCCTCTTGGAATTATATATAGCAGCAAACATTTGAAAAAATGCATAGAAATAAAAGCTTGTGGAAACACCAGTCATCCACTGGTGACCTCTGCAGAGTTTATAATGTAACCTTACTTGTAATCTTGGTCATTAAATGAAAAATAGGTTCTTTGTAAGTAATAGTTGCCTTAATATTCTGCTGGAAGTGTTTGAGAACTCCAAGCATCGGTGGGGTGGGTGAGAGTCTTGTAGGTGCTTTATATTAGATCATAATATCATAGGTGGGTTTTGAAGTGATAGTAACATGAATAATAAAACAACACCTCTGTTTAATTGATTATATTTAGGCTTATGGCTATTAGTGCTGATTGATATTCAGTTGTGTAAGGTCAAAAAAATGGTAGAGGATTTGTAGGAGAGAATGTTCTGTTTTCTTTGGAAAGAATGCCTTCAGAGAAACTCAGAAATGAGGTAGGCTTGTAACAGACTTCTAGAAAAAAAGAAATATATTTATGGCCTAAATAAAAAGTGAGGGAGAATTTTCAGCGTATTCAGTAAGAAATTTGATGTGGGTGTATTAGTAAAACTTAATGGAGTTATTTTTTGATGGGCATGACTATAACATATTTAGGAATAAAAGATGTTAAAATAGCTAAAAAGAGGTGCTTCACATCAAAGTTATTTGTTCTACCTTTAGAAGTAAATAACCCATAAATATGGGATTGGAGGCAGATGAATAAATGTGTTAAAAATCACTAAAAATTAGGAAAGCCTACTTGCCATATCAGAGAACAGGAGTCCTAGTTTAAAAACAGGAGTTATACTTTAAAAAAAAACTTTCTGAGTATCTGTAATGGTTCAGACAACTTAAGATCAGATATCTCTGCATCTTCGTTCCCCTGAATTGAAACTGTTCCTTAGAAATTTATGAATATTATATATAAATATGGCTATGCCTTCACCACTAAGTTCATCTTTCATTGCAAGCTAGCTTGATACTAGCCAGCTTTTTTTCCCCTGAAACAACAGGTACTTTAGAGAAACCAATGAACAAGAAGCAGTTAAAAATAGCAGCTATTGCCTTGTGAAGGCCTGCTGCAGGCCTCCAGTCAAGTTGTCAAGCTTGCTTTGCCAAAGTTTCAGGGTAAAAGGTCACAGGAAATATTAGCAGTTTGGAGAATATTCACTCAGGAGAGTTCAGGCAATTACAGCTGAAAAGATGAACCATAGCCTCGATAAGGAGGCTAAAGAAACTGAAACTTGTCAGTCTTCTGATTGGAGAGCTGGAAGACTTTAAGACAGACATGTCATGTATAGTGAGTGACTTGTCTGTAATTATCTGCCAAATATCTATATTCCGATATTTAGAAGTAACTATAATTGGATTTAAGATGACTGCACGTCACTATAATCACTAATGAAGAATAACTGTGCCTGACTAATCCTGTTGGACCTGCTGGGTGAGCCCACTTGGCACAGAGGATTCCGTAGATGAAGGCCCAGGCTGAAAGAACTGTGTTTACTTTCCAGGAACGATGAACTGCAGGAAACCGATAAGCTAAAGAGATCAGGGAAAAATTTGAGCAGAAAGGCAAAGGGTAAAGAAGAGGAGTGACTTAAATATATTTAGGAAGCAGTGATGCAGCATTAGACAGAGATGCCAATGATTTTAAACTACTAATAATGAAGTGACAGAAATGTGTTATATATGTCTGTCTGTATTTTCAAAGAAGAGTGACAATGTATACTGTGGTCCATTGCTAGCTGGAGAAACTCAAAAATGGCTGTGGTGGGGTAAACTTGGCTGGCTGCCGGACACCCACCCAGATGCTCTCTCACTCCTTCTCTTCAACAGGACAGGGGAGGAAAAATTGCTAAAAAAGGTTTGTGGGTTGAGAGACGGGGAGACTGCTTACCTTACCAGTCACCATCACAGGCAAAACAAGCTCAATTTAGGGGGAATTATTTTAATTGAAAATGAATTAAACCAGACTTCTGGAGTGAGAAACAAAGATAAAAATTAAAACGTCACCTCATCTCTTCCCACCCTCTTCTCCCAGGCTCAACTTCGCTCCTCCATTCCGGAGTCCTCCACCTTCTCCCCCTGCCACCCTGACTGGCACAGGGGGTAATGGGGAGCAGGTGGCTGCGGTCTCTTCATAACAGTTCCTCTCTGCTTCTCCTTCCTCCTCGTGCTTTTCTCCTTCTCTGTGAGTCCTTCCATTGGCAGCAGTCCTTCAGAAAAAATTGCTCCGGCACGGGCTATCCACGAATCACAATTCCTTCAGGAAATATCCAACTGTTCTGGCATGGGGCCCTCCACGGGCTGCAGTGTGGATATCTGCTCTGGTGTGGTCCTGTCCACACGCTGCAGGGAAATATCTGCTCTGGCAGCTGGAGCACCTCCTGTCCCTCTCCTTCTCTGACCTTGATGTTCCCACTGGTGTTTTTTACTCCTTTTCCTCGCTCCTCTGCCTTTCTGATGTTTTTGACCTTTCTTAAATATGCTTTCACAGAGGTGCCACCAGCTTGGCCGATGGGCTCGGCTGTGTCCTGCGGTGGGTCCGTTATGTAGCAGCTCCTGGCCTCTTCTCACAGAGGCTGCCCCTAGAGCCCCCCGCTACCAAGACCTTGCCACCTACACCCAATATCTGTCAAGAATGAATATTTTATAACAGTTGGCTGAGATGAAACTGGCTTCAATCCTAAGCAACTGAACACCAGGGAAATCTTCTGAAGACTATACTGTCATTCTGCTCTGGCTTTTGGGATGCATCAGAACATTCTCAGTGTAGCTTAGTGTCAGATCTTGCATGTAATGTAATTAATCTTTGATCTGGGATTTCCACTCTCCAGGGCACTGCACTGTGCCATATAGACTTGCAGTTCACAACAGTAATAGCATAAAAGTCTCTAAGCTCTCTTATGTGGTGTAGATATGCCTATAAGTTACTCAGTCTGGGTATCTTAACAAGAGCAATGATGAAGATCAATATTTAAAAGCACCTTCCTGGGAAACGGACTTGTTTATCTGCAACCCATATAGAACAAAACTTTTTATAAGAACAACAGCTTGAAGCTGGAGTTGTACAAATTCAACCTGGAAGTAGCAAAGGTGGTTAACTATAGAGGGGAAGAAACTCTATCGGAATGACAAAGCCTTTAACCTCATGGGGTTTGCAAATCACAGAACATTGAGAACAGTGCGAGAAGTGACCTCAGAAAGTTATTTAATCCAGCCTTCAGCCTCAGATAATATGGGGAGCTTTCTCAGAAAAATGCTTCTGCCAGATGGCAGTTATCAGAAGCAATTGAAGGCTGATTGTGTTGCACATAATGGCCTACAATGTATAACTACTTAAGATTGTGTTATCTAGTAATTTCTGTTGGCCTTAAACTGTGCAAATTTGATCCCTCCAAACAACTTTTTATTTTTCTTTTCCTACACCGAAATATAACAAATAAGAGAGAGAGAATTTGCTTGCTTTTTTGAAAGATGGTACATGCTGAGCTGATAAAAAAATTAAGAATCTTTGATCCCTACAGTATATCAACTGAAGTGGGTGTGGATGAAGCTAGTTATAATAATATGAGAATGAACAAGATTATAGAAGAATTCCATGAGCTGAATTTTACCTCACTTTACATTGACCACAACACAGTTGAATAGAGAAAAAAACTAAGCAACTCTGTGTTTTCTGTGATGCTGGCTTTGCCACAGAAGGCAACAGTTCACAATTCAAATCAGATTTCTCTGCTGTTGCATGAGCCGGAGGACAAAGAGGCAGAATATTCCGTATGTTCCATTTCCCTGTCATTCCTATTTGCGACAAGAGCAGAGTAGGCTCCTTAAAACTTGATCCTTAAAGTGGCTTTGGGAGTGTATGTCTCAGGCATTATACTTCTCTGGGAGTCTGCAGTCCCAGGATGCATTTTCCAGGATTTTTTGAATGGCAGGGTGACTTAGGAGCCTTAGATTCTGGGGGGCTTAGCAACTCTTCACTGTTAAAAATGGTAATGTCTGGGGACTCTGCAGCAGGAACATGAAAGCTCTAAGAGCCAAGTTTTCCGAACTGCCAGGATTTCTTCATTGATTCTCAGAACTGACGTCCTGAGAATTTTGGTGTTAGGAAGAACTTTATCCTAAGTGTTAAGCCTAGAGATCATGCTGGGTTAAATTAACTATAGTCATCCTTTCTGCAGTTTAGTGAGTTTTTTTCAATTCTGCTATATCCTTTTGGAGGTAAAGAGGTGCAAACATTAATTGAGGTTTGAGCCCTTTGGATGCGGTCTGGTGGCCTAATGGTGATCTATGTTGTTGTCTGTTCCTTTTCTAATTATTCCTCACGCTTCTTTTGCTTTATTGGATGTTTCCCAGCACTGTGCTGATGTTTTCATGAAACTATTTGTCACAAATCCCGAGTTTTCAGTGGTGAGTTATATTGACTTGGAGGCCATAATTTTTTGTAAACACAGAACTGCTTTCCCCGTGTGCTTCTCTTTACATCCATGTACACTGAATTTCCTTGTCGTTTTGTTGTCTCATAAGGCCGTGCAATCTTTGCACTGTCAATCTTTGTCCTTACAACCTGGAGCAACTTAGAACATTAGTAAACTTCCTTACTCTCCAGTTGTCACAGACACTTGAGGTCTTCATTAATGGCCTTTCTGCATAGTAAGAAGTGACAGTGTTGACTCCTGCCAATTAGATCTCATTGATCTAGATCTTGTTTACAGTGGATGTCATTTATACTTATCCTATTCTTTTATTCTTTATAATTGTTTCTACTACATTGCATGGGATAGATTTGAGGTTTAAAGGTCTGTTATTGTTCTGATCTTCCCCCAATTTTTTTTTTTTAAGGTATTGGTGTTCCGTTTATCACCATCCAGTTCTCAGGTCCCAAGGTAGTTTTAAGTAAGAACACTATATATATATTCTCCCCCCCCCCCCCCCCCCCCCAAGCCCCCGTCCATCATAAGAATGAGATAAAGGATCTCCCAGAAACTTTCTTTGACAGCAGCTGTCATCCAGGGACAAATCCTGCCACTACTCCCATCAAAATAAATTTGTAGAACTTCTGCCATCATTGTGATTGCTCAGCTTACATGAAGAGATGTGTTCATTGAGTTCACTTGAAAAAGTAGCTGTTATTATGAAAGTTATGAACCAAATGTAAATTAACATGATTCCATTGAAGACGTGGTACGCTGATTGCTATTACAAGTCCTCTACTTCACCACTTACTTGTCTAAGTATATGTACGTACAATACAAAATAGGCATATTTCACATACCACTATTAGCTGATTGCCTCTGCTTTAGAATTTCCAGTTGGCAGAAGACCAATAAATCACACATAATTTCCTTCTGCCTTCTATTTTAATTCTTTTCTATCAGGCTGCACAGTTCCTATAAATTTTTTAATGGGGAAGGCTGACTTGGGTTGGGGAGAGCTTTCTTTTCATTCAAGTATCCGCTATCTCTTCCAGAAAGACAACTAACAAACCTGCAGTTTATAAATATAACCTTTTCCAATATTTTCAGAATTCCTTTGAAGTATTATTTAAGTAATATCAGCTTGAGTAAATGAAGAAATTTCAAGATTTTTAGTATAGGTTATTTTCTTTCTGCCATCTCTTACACAGTTTGTTGGGGGGTAAGTTTTAAAATTTCTTGAACTACATAGAATGGCATTACAATGAAAGTATAAACCAGTCAGCTGACTTTTGGTATGTATTTAGAGATATTCTACTTGCAAATCGAAAAATATAAGTATTTTTCTGTTTAGAGAAAGCGATCTCTGCTCCAGTCATATGTGTAGATAGGCAGAATACATTTAAGTTGTAGTGTTCTCTTGCTTTTAGAACAATCCTACACACTATAATTTTTCTGACCTTCATGCAGTCTTAAGACATTAGTCTCAAAATCAGGGAGTGATTTTTGAGAGCTTCAAGGTGTGAGCTTCAGCCATTAAACTTTTCTTTTTGATCTTGCTTAGTTGCAGAACCAAGGCAAATCAAGTGTAAACTTAACTCTTACCTAGTCTAAACTGTCCTTCCATGTGGCCTCCTCTTCTCCAGTTTTCCATCAGAGACATGAGCCTTTGCTTGTATGAGAGGACTTTTTTTTCCCAACCTCTTAATTACTCAGCTTTACTAATTATTCTGAAGGCTTTTTTTACTCATTTCGTTCATGATTAAGAACATCTAGATCTGCCTCACAACATGCATAACAGGATGTCTAACTGTTTAACTCTCAAAAACCTATTCAAATAGGGGAGCATAAAGTAAATCAGTTGTTAACTTAGGGTAATACTATAAGGAAAGAGAACTTCCTGTTTTACTGTGTGAGGAAGAAAAATTAAGCTACATGCCGAGGTTATAAAAAGCAATAGGGACTCGATATTGTTCTTTTTCTGTCTATATAGTTTCTTTATTAGAATATTTTAACATGCTCTTAGGCAGAAGATTGAACTACAACAAAGTATTTCAGAAGAAACCAATTACTTTCTTTTCTAGCCCCCTTCCATTACAAAGACTCTAAAATGTGTTCCTGAAATGACATTTCTGAGTAATTTCTGAGTCACAGTTTTGTGCCTATTTAAATAATAATAATAGTAACAACAACAACAACATCATATAATTATTATATATAATAATAACAATCATTATTTGAGATATATATTTTTTTTCATTTTTTTCCCCTAGGAGACAAACAAGTATAACTGTGGAATTCACTAGTCGTTTTCTGCGCCCTGCTGAAGCAGTGTTGCTACTGATCTCAAAAAGTGTGGGTGGAATAGATGGTGCCACACTGACATTCTCTCTGAAATCTGAAGTCAAGCATATTGAGCCTGCTGTAAGTTTATATATGTATGATTAACATTGTCAGAAAAAACGTTGTTAATCTGTACATTGTATCAAACAAAAGTGAACTGAGGTAAGAATAAAAATCTGAGTTACCATCAGCATTAGCCTTTGACCTACAAATTTTCAGGTTTCCAATATTAGCCTATGTACATGCATAAAAAAGCCTAGAGGAATATTTAAGATTCCTAAGGATATAAATCATACTTAAATCCTGAATAAATTTAAAATTTTTGCACTGATTGCTCTGAAAATAAATCTGGAGCCCTTTCAGCATATGAATGCTTTTGGAAATTCCATTGTGGAGGCGGTGATATGCTTCAGCCTAGTGATTTCAGCAAACTTTTGTTAGACGTTGCTAGGTTTGTTTGTGCTTTTTAACTTTAGACAGTGTAGATTTAAGATATATCACAGAAATACTCAGAGCAGAGATAGGCATGTGTTCCAGCATTTGTTATCAAACATTCATTGAGCAGATCTGGATAGATCCTCTTCTGAACTTAGATGGTGTTTATGTGATTATTTTTTTGTTTTTTGTTTGTTTTTTTTTTTTTTTTACATGACTCTATACCATAGCAATAGACACTAATGTTAGAAAGGAAGGTTGGGGCAAGAGAAAAAAAATAGAGGACACGTAAAGATAAGAAGGAAAAAAGATGATCGCTTGTTTCTTGGCCTTGTGCTACCATTTGGAAGAGCATTTAAAAATGTGGTGAAGTTTAATGCATGTTTAAAAAGAAATAGGCTTTAACTGTTCTTTGCTGGCAACAAAGCCTAGCATTTAAATTATGTTAATTTTGTAATCACCAGTGGTCAAACACATAGTTTATTCTTCTTTGAAATATTTTCCTATTTGTTTATGTATTATACATGAATGTAGTTTCACAACTTTTTCATATTGATAAAAATTTTTGTTCTCTTTTAGGATATATTAGAATGCAAATCTCCATGTTATGAGCTGAAGAAAGTTATCCTAAATGTTACTAATCCCTTCAGAACTGATGGCCTATTCAGGTAGACAATGCTGTAAATACAAATCTTTAATGATCATGCTGTTTTATCAACACTTTTCCATAATTTTCTTCTTCTCCTTAAAAATGTAAAACCTTGAGGTTAAATTATAGAGATTTACATTACCAAAATTGTTACAAACACTGTGAAGTGGAAGCTATCATAATGGATAAAGAAGATAAATAAGCCTTAATTGAAATCCATCTCAGTGTAAGCAATAAAGCTAGAGCTTTAATCAAATGGAGTTCATCAACCTTGCTTGTATTTTTGTGTTTGGCTGAGGTCCAGCAGAATTCCAAAGAGAAACAAACCACGTTAATTAATAGTTGGTTATTTTTTCCCCAATCTGCTTTATCCTGCTGTTTAAATTTTTAAGCATGCAAAAGAAAAAAACATGCGTTTGCCTTGAGGCTCGCATCACTATCAGTTAATCTAATTTTTCATTTGTATTCATCGTAGCTGTAACAACTGCAGAATTATAAATGTTGCTTTCCTTAATACAAAAGAAACAGAGTACTGTGCCCCTTTAAAATCTATTTATGTGACCTGACTCCATATTTTGTCTTTTAGTCTGTAGAGCTAAGCATTGGTTCATGTCCTTCATTTATGTACAGGAACCATTTTCCATAATATTTTTAGCTTGTTTTACTGATCTGTTTAATATACGGTGCATAGACTGCAACTTAAATTTCTCTTTTCCCCATGGAATGGGTTTGGTATGGACACCTGTAACAGGATTGTTTTCAATGCTCCAGCAATGTGCTCTGGCATAAGCCTCATATGTGGGAATCATATGAATTTATTTAGCTTCTGGCTTTTTTTTAAAGTCCTTGAGGTCGTCAGGGAGGCTGCTTGTGATCAGTTCTATGATGTGGACGGCTCTCAAAGAATAGATTAAAGGCAATGAAGTAATGTAGTTTTACGTATATCATTCAAATCTACTTGACAACTACTTGAAGTAATTATCAATTTGGGCAACATTTGAACCAGTAATCAAAAATACAAGATCCTTTGTATCAAGGTTCCAGTGTTTTGAGCCATCTAGGGTTCCATCAGGAGGTGCATTGCTTAGTTGCAAATAACAGTAGGAAGTGCACTCGTGATACCAAGGAAGTAGCTCTTTTACAGAAAACTAGGCTGAAAAACTTAACACTAGGTGTATAATACAGTATGATTTAAGAAAAGGACAAATTAAATATATAAGTGCCTCTCTGTACTCGTGTCAAATATATAGCAAATGTCAGATATTTCCAAAAGCTGTAAATTCTGCACCCTAAACTAATGCTTGCTTAGCGTTTGGCTATTAGTTAAATATTACCCATTATATCAACTAAATAATGTTTTCTGTTTTTTACAGTACCTAGCTTTTAATACTTATTTATAGATACATATTTTAAAGAATACTGGATGTTTGTAGTTCATTAAGAAAAATTAGTTGAATACTTTTAAAATTGTCCATTATATTTCTTTGTGAAATGCAGCTATTTCTCTCCCAAGAATAGAAAAATATATCTAGAATATAAGATACTACAATAAGTAATGGTCATTATTATTATTTTTTTAAATGGCAGGTTCAACGCTTGGGCAGAGAATCAACTAAAGCTGATGTAAATTATCATAGCTATTGAAAAGTTTGAATTCAGATCCACAGCTAGTGCTAAGCTAATTGACATTGGCTTCTGTATTTTTACTATGTCCTCTGTAATCTTCCTTCTGTTTTTACTGTCATCTAGGAGTGCAGAGAACATGCAGAAATGTAGTTCAAAAAATGAATGAATTATGTGTGCTTGTACCATGTAACAGAAGTTCTATAGTGACACCAAAAATTAATCCTTGACTAATGACTAGCAGCAGGTCAATGGATTATCCAATACCTAGAATGGAAATAATGTGTGCACAATATAATGTACATAAAAGGAAAGAGGATGCGTATCTTCCAGGAAAAACTAAAGTGAAGCAGTTGCTTGTGGTTTGTCAGGGAAATCACCATTTACTCTATCTTAATAGATTCATTATTTACAAAAGCAAAATAAAATTAACTGAGCTTTTCTTCTTCAAGTGTGAATTGATTATTCAATCATTTATTTAGTACAGATCATATTGTAAATACACTTTAGAAAATTATTTCAAATTAAAATATGTATGTCATTTGTCTTAATATTGAAATTGGCATTATTTTTCTGGTTTTAAATTTTTCTTTTTTTTTTAATGTTTTGAAAAGAAAATTGGTCTGCATGTCATGACATGGCTGTGGACCATGCCTATGATTGCAAATCAACCTATGGTATTGATCAGGTAGTAGTTTACAATATTTCCCAATAACCCTTGAATAAGTGTCTCAGGATTTTGCATGCTCACGTGAGCTTTAAATATTACATGGCCTAAGTTATGCAAAATGTTTTAAGTTATTAAATAAAGAAGAATTAATAATTATTAAATAAGTATTCTTTAAAATCTGTTTAAAAACTTTGTAACAGTACTTTAATAATATTTCCAATTGAAAATAATAAGCTTCTTTACCAAGCCTTCGTTTAAAAGTTAGAATAAACTGAGTTTTGTCTTCATTCTGCAAGTGAAAAATGCAGTGATTATGTCTACTTGCCATACTCCAGGGTCATTTTGCTGGAATCCACAAGTTATTTAAGGCAGCCAGAGCAAATATATCAAGCCAGGCAAATAAAGCAAGAGCAAACGTTCAGGTAAGTTCTAAATGGCAATTGCTAATTATAATATCTGAATTATACAATTGTATTGGCATTACATCTTTGTGTATAGTTGTATGCATACCCACTGTAAAACATTACAGGTTAGGACATGGAAATATCGTAGAATTATGTAACTTTTTAAAAAACACTTGACAGATAACTTAAACCGTGGAGAATGGATAAATGTAGTGTAAAAGATAAAAATGCTTGTAATGTGCCATTTGGAAAAAGTGTTAGAGAAACTAGGATCGGAAGGTGAACTATTGATGCTGGGACAGGGGCAACTGGTGACTTCGGTGACTGAAATGCTGAAAACTAGTTCCAGTTCACTGCAACAGGATTAGTTCTGATTCTTGGAATGAAGAAGGTAGAGATATTTGAAGGTGCAACAGTAATGTCAAGTTTTTATTTATAAATAGGTAGTGTATAGAATTCTAATTGTACCTCAGTGTAAAATGTTACAGGTTCAGTAGGCTCCTGGAGATGCAAGGGGTTAATAGTGCAGATACATTGATATAAGTTAATTTAATTTTGTGTCTAGACATCATTACTTAGCTGAACATGGACAGATTTTCTAACATAGGAAATCTGGAAGGAGTAGGAGAGTTCAAAGTAAGCATGGTAAAGATAATAAAATAGCAAACAGTAAAAAACAGAGAGCAATTGGAATGGCAGTCAAGGAGAGATATAAGGAAAAGATCTATGCTTAAGACATAGTCTGCAAGAAGACTTTCTATCTTCACTGTCTTTAATTGTTAGACAGTAAGATAAATACCAATAAGCTTAGATGAACAGTCAGCAATCTTTGTGGGCAGGGAAGAGGTGAAATGTAAATCAGAATCGCCGATAGTCAAGGTTAAAGGAGAGAGAATCGAAAGAGTTTGAGAACTAAAATTTGCAGCACTCTCCAGAAGTGGCCCAGCATAGAGAAAGAACTACTACAAATGTCTAAAACAATGTTTGGAACTTGCCAGATATTAAGAATTGCACTGTTTTAATAACTGACAGTTTAATAACTCTATTTTTCAGTCATAGATTTGAAAGTGTTAATTCTTTTTGGTGATAGATTTTGCATTCACATATCAGGCAGTTTATTTATAGAGATCCATTTCTCTAATCTTCTGTCACTTCAGCCATGTTTTAGAATTATTTATTCACAGAGCAGTATTTATAATCATCAGTTGGAATCGGATAGTAGCTAAAAAAACCCCAACAGAAGTAAGAAGTCAGCTTAGACGAAAGATAACCAAAGTGTAACCCATCAGGTTTCCTCTCATAGAGGCAGGATCTAGCTTTGAAAATACACTATCAGCAGCCCTTTCGCAACACACGTGAAAAACACTCCAGCCCAGAACTACCTCCAAGAAAGAATACTATAGCCTCCAGAACACTATTACAAAGACATTCTAGGTGGATGCATTCCCTGCCATTCTGTCTCTCCTTTCTGTTCCGTGGGCTGTACCGATTGCCAGTGCCCTGTGCGCTCGGTGCACTTACAGCTAAGCTACACGTGTCAGGTGTGCTACAACAGATGAACCTCCAGTGATTAATGATAGTTTCGAAATGTGCAGCCAACACCAGCAGAATGATTTTCGTACAAAACCTGCAGATGTGTTTAGCGAGGCCTGTATCCAAGGGGAAAGAGCCATGCCTATTTCATGTAATATATGTTAGAAAAAAGAGTCTGGTTGTAACTACCCGTTAGTCTGATAAGATCTCCAGACTCTCGGCCTACTAACCGAATGTTGGACTGATTTGACGGGACGCTACTTCTGTTCATTCAACTCTGAAAATAGGACTTATTCAATGTATAGTTCACCCCAGTAAAGAAATGTGTTCTCAATTTGTAATGTGTTTCCATGTAATATGCTTATTATGTTATTTTTTCATGCAGCTTTTGAGCAATTTGTTATTTTTACAGTGATTCTTCTGCTGTAGTCTGTTTTTGCAATCATGACTTGGCATTGTGATTCAAAGATAAAGCATTGAAAGAGATGACTTTTTATATAAAATTTGTATTTTTGTATTTTTATGTGAGATACTTATTTGTAAGTACGGAATAAATAGTATGTTGTACTCGCATACCTCAGAGATCATTTTTCCTTTCTGAAAAATGGTCTTTAAGTATAGGTATTAAAATGGATCTCCAGGGTAACATATTCTGCGAATTTTACAAGTCCATTTATTTAAGTTTGTGATTTTTTTCTTAGCCCAGCAAGATTAACTATTTATTTTAAGAGAGACCCAATAGCTGTCAAATACTGTATGTAATAATTGTTTGCTATAAGCTGGTTCATCAAATTTTACTGCTAGGGGTGAAAGACTTTTATGTGTGGATAATATTAAACCTGAGTCTAGAGCTGAAACTCACAGTATTTTTTTGAGATACATTACAGTATAGTTTTCGGCATCTATGACCTCTGTTCTTTGTAAATTAGACAAAACTCTCCTTCCTTAAATGTAACTGCACGGTCTTAATTCCTGCCAACAATGGTAGAAATTATTTGTAAAGAAGGATAGAAAAAGTCATAATAAGGGAATGTGATGGTAAGAAGCCCAGTTGGCTTTGGGGGGATGGGAATAAGCAAAGATTTTGTTGTAAGTTGTTTTTTCGAGTGTATCTGTTCTTTTCAAATACACTTGAAAAGCAATATTGTAATGAACAGTTAAGGTGTTTAGGTTAAGATTCATCCCCTTCACTGCTTTCTCAGGCAAATCCTTGATTGCATTAGGTTCCTTGTGAATGATTAACTGCACTGTTACTGAAGATAGATCATTCCTGTAGCCTTGGTGTAAAAGAGGTACAGAGGGAAAAGCTTTGCTGTTCCTGGGCTTTCTTATCCCCTCTTTTCAGGGCTATAACCTTGTGGAAATGAACCTTGTATGTGAACTAAATTAACTCAAACAAGAAGGGAATTATTTTTAGTAGAAATTGCTTGAAGAGCTTCTCTTACAAGCTTTGATGATTCCTAGCAAGATCACGAACAACTTTATAAAGCAATGAGCCTCTCATTTTGTTTACTATTGAAAAAGCAAACTTCCAAGTGATGAACTTCTTGTGCATTTCCAGCCAAGATCCACAGTTTACTTTATTTGTAAAAATACAATTTATTTATTATTGTAAAAATACAATTTATTAAGTAGACAAAGAAGGGAAAAGAGGAATAATTCACTGCAATCACAATATGTTACATTCAAAATAATATTCCCAACAGGTAAAATTTTCAAGTTTAGATGGTGAAATACGAATATCTCTGAGGCCAGAAATCTGCAGTTGCACTGAACAATATGTAACAACAACAACAGAAATAAAAACGTTAACATTTTAATTGGAAAAACTGAAATGAGATAACGTTTCAGGAGATGAAAGCAATTAAGGTCTGAACCTTCTTTAGGATTTGGTAATGTCGCCCCCACAAAGATGCAGACTTCTGTTGAAATGAGTGGAGCCCTGCACAGGAGTTGGATTTCTTGTATTTCTCCAGGCCTAAGCAAGGAAACAAAAAGGGGATTTGTTAGCTTTACTTGACATTTGTTGAACTGATATTGGGGAATTTTTATTGTACCCCTTGAGTCAAATTAAACACGCATTTGTGCTTAAATATAAAGAATTAACAAAAAAATGCAGCGGGCAGAGACCTACCGCCATAAGCGGTTCTACAAGGAGTCCGCCAAGATGCGACATGAGCTGATGCCTTCTGTACACTTGCCCCGACACCGATCCTGTGAGCGTCAGCATCAGGTTCCTTAACTGGGTGTTTGGTTCATCCCCCAGCCTGTTTACCACAAGTGGCTCCTGAGCACTTGCATTCCATGAACCTTTGGTACCAGACAACGCTGCAGCATTTCTTACCTCTTCAGGGAGGGAAACTTCACGACCTCAGAGGGAATCGTTCTGTACTTGGCATTCCTGCTTCCAAACTGTTGGACCTTCTTGCCCTCCGTGCCAGATTGTTCCTTGGTCCTGAATTATGATTGCTGAGCAGTTAAAATTTGAATTTCCCCTTCACTGGACAGAGTTCCTCTCCAGATGGTATCAGAAACAGAGTTTGAATTTAGAGTAGAGTTTAAACCATGAATTCTGACTCTGGAATAATGACTAGTAATGACTAGTGGTATATCCAAGGTTTCCAGGAAGCCAAAGCCATAGGCTAGAATCTTCATTTACTAGATAGTTATTATTTTTTCATATATGACCTGCTGGTATGTTTTGTAATTAAGCTAATAAATGTAAAATGTTTGCCTAAAAGTGTGCATCACACACACACACACGAAAAATCTGGTATTCTGTAACATACAAGTATATAGCCTGGAATTACAATTAATGTTTAAAAAAATTCTAACTTTAAATGTCTTATTTTTATTGTTTCTAAATGTTAATGTTGTATTAAGGTACTTTGACCACTAGGTAGACAGATAAAAGTGAATAGATTAGGTTAGCTCTCGGGATGGTACCTGGATAAGGTAATTGGGTTAACATGTATAAAGCAGAATGCTTATCTCTTCTTTAAAAAGAAGAGACTGTTGGGCTAGAAAGAAGGTAAAGAGAGCTAGAGAAAAAATTCAGGGCTTAAAAAAAAGTTTAGGTAAGAGGAGATCTAGTCTCTGAAGTGTGTTCTGATAAGGGGCAAGGGAAGACTGTTACTTTTGCAAATCAGTTTCTGTAAGAATCAGCGGTCTAAAGATGTGTCCACAAGGTCTATGAATGTAAGTCTAGAGCGAGCACAGTGTATCTGAACTGAATCTGGTTTGAAGATATTTAGATGTATTTCTATAGAGTACTTTTTGGGGGAAAAATTGGAAAGACTGAGCGGAAGACAACTGAAGAGCATCAGAGGAATGCAAGGCCTTACCACTTCATGATGTACCAGGGTACAATTCTTTGCGTATCCCTATAGGATATTGAAATGATAGAGAAGAATCGGGACTGAAGTGAGACACTGGAACAGGTTGCCCAGAGAAGCTGTGGCTGCCCCATCCCTGGCAGTGTTCAAGGCCAGGTTGGATGGGGCTTGGAGCAACCTGGTCTAGTGGAAGGTGTCCCTGCCCGTGGCGGGGGGGTTGGACTAGGTGATCTTTAAGGTCCCTCCCAACCCAACCCATGCTCTGATTCTATGACTCTAAGTCCCCCCAAAGTGTTTTTGGGCAGGAGTACTTTTGACTGACAAAATATAATTATATTTATTTTTAACACGGAATTTTGCTTATGTGAGTATTGCAGATATATTATACTGGTTAATTGAAGGGAGTGTGTTCTGGCTTTGCTGTAAATACGACTACTAACTTAAGTTGAAGAGGTGTTATTTAACGTTATGGGTAGGTAGATGGTTCCAAAATGTGGTGGATTTTTTTCTTTCTTTCTTGAAAACTTTGCTTTTCTGGTATTTATTCCTAAAAAGGTGGATGAAGCTATCTGTTAGTAATAGAAATATCCAGCTTTAGAGTACTGCTTTAATTTTTATTTTTTCCTTTTAGTTCTGAAAATAACATATTAAATTTTAAAAATGATGCACTGCTTGAAGATCCAAATGAAGAGAACAACTTAAATGGCTGTAAGTACCTCTATACAATACCTCTTGTGTCACTACAGTAGGAACTAGATTATCTACATAAGCAAGATTTTGACGTCTAACGTATGTTCAGTGATTACTGTTTATGGGTATGCTTAGTAACTATTATTTATAGGATAGTATATCTTCTTACATATTTAATTTAGTGAAATGATTTCTAAGGTTTCACTATGGTCCTAACGATTTTACAGTTAAAAAAAAAAATTATCTGTTTTTCTTGTTTTAAGGGCCTGTGGGCTGGCTTCATTGGAGTCTGATGTGGAGCTTTTGCAGCTTACCCAGTTTATTTTTTAAAATACTCATCAACAGGGACTGTGCATTTTTTGCTCATATTTCCTGTGAAATGTCAGTCAACAGTTCTGTTAAAACGTATGAACGTAGAGCTACAGCTGTTTTTGAGACTGTTGCAAGTCCACTTGAGCAAAATTTGTAGGTTGGCCTTAGGTATTAATTTTGTCCTCTTGGAAAATATTGTTGTGTTTCTGTGAGGTCATATTGAAAGCAGATTTGTAATCTGAATAATCTAGCCCTTCTAGATATATTGATTGTCTCATATTGTTTTCTGAGATGTACTTAAAAACCAACTAATACACAGTTCCTAAAAATAAAAACTATGTACCTTAAGTAATGAAGTGGGGTACAACTGTTATACCAATTTGTGAATAGCTTACAAAGGTTTTTATGGCTTCAATCAGTTTGGGCTACAGAGACATTTTTGATGGCATTTCAGGTCTTTGGAAACAAAATTATTTTCTCATTTCTTGTAGAAGTGCTTTTCTGCTTTGTCATTCTCTCAACAACATGGTGAACAAAACCTAAACAAGAGTCTGATGTACATGTTTTACACCCTGACCTGAGAGAACATGTACTGTTAAGGGTCAAGATCTGTAAGTGGAGATCAATAGGGATACTTTTTTTCTTTTGGAGCAGCCATAATAAAAAGGAAGAAAACTGTAAAAAAAAAATAATCTAAATTACTTATTAAATGTTACTTCTTTGGCAATTGTTTTCATTTCGCAGAATCCAGAAAGAAAGTGAGGAGGGAGGGCTCTCACAAGACTAATTCAATCTGGTCCACAGTTTGCCATACTTTGAATGAGGAACACTTGAACAGGAGACAAATTTGGGCGTTAGTGCCTTATTTAGTCAAAAATTAGTTGCTGTTAGGGCTGCCTTATTCTCTTTGATGAAAGGGTAAAAATCGGACTTCAGTCTTTTTGTGTTTTTTTGTTTGTTTTTTTGTCATTGTTTATGTAGGCTTTAGAAACATCAAATTCATCTCAACTTGAACTGTTGGTTAAAGCGTGAATATTGGGAAATTTGAATTTTTATTGTTTGGAAAACAGTTTGGACTATGGAGAGAGAGAAGGTGGATGGTGGCTATGCCTTTCTTCAGCTTGATTCTTGGTAGTTTTGAGGGGTGAATCAGTCCTATGTAATTGGCCAGAGTTTGGCATAGGTTTCTTCCGTGGTCTTCACTCATTTCTGTTGCCTTCACTTTCAGTTCTATTCTTAAGTCCGCTAAGCTTCCTAGAAAGCTAGCCAGCCAAGCTTGAATGAAAGTCTGGTTCTAAGGTAATCTGCATTAGCAAAATACACTTAGCAGATGAAAAACATGCAGTGAGAAAGTATTCAGACTCTGCCAGATTCAACCCCAAGATTCTTCATGACTTACGAAGAAAGCACTTTCTCAGCCTAATGCTTTTGTGAAAGCAACGCAAAGAAAGCAAGCTTGCCAGTGTTTAATTTTTGTCCATTCTGAAGGATTTCAGACTATAATATAACATAGTTACTGCTGCTAAGAGCAAGATTGTTTGTTTAAATAGTAGTAAACTGTACTTTCTGGCAGGAATAGTCATTTGCTTGTAGGCTGTACATCCTTAAAGCGTTTTTGATGGTAAGAACTGTCTGTTTTCCCCAGTTTTGATTCAGTGCACAGAGTAAGAACGCAAGTAGTTAGCAAAATGTGTTTAAATAATACAGCATGCAATATTGCAGCACATTTACACAAGTGCAACCGTAAATAGTTGTTACTGATTACAAGCGTGCCTTAAATACTGATTACCACAGGAGACTGTATACAGTATCCTTATATTTAAACTCAGGCAGCTACATTATTTTACAACCCATGCTGTTGTATCTAAACAACCATTTATACTTATTTTAACAGCTGACCAATCCAGCCTCCTGAATGAGTTCTTCAGTCCAACGGAAAAACTGTTCTTGGAGGGGAAAAGTTCTGCAGCTTTAGATATTCACTTCCTTCCCTTCAATCTGGAAAAACGTTACTGCACTGTCATTCTGGTTAATGAACTGGTAAGAATAGAAAGTATGTTCTGTGAGTGGTTTTCATGTGATGGCCTAGTCAGTTAAGAATCAGGATATGTTTGCCAGTTATGTGTGAATAGGGTAAATGAATGTACAAATTGGTTATGTGCACATTTTAAGGTAATGTTTTTGCACGCATATGCAATTATACAGATGTGATCTATGTGCTAACTTTTGGAAAAGAAACTCTTTTCTCTTTCTTTTTTTTTTGTTTAAGATACAGTATTCCTATAAATCATGGAGGAAAATGTTGCTTAAGAAGTTGGTCAGAGATTTATGCAAGATTATAGGCTTCAGCTAAGAAATTTAAACCAAAGTTTATTGCCGTTTTATCTCCACATAATTAGAATTATATGAAATGCTGCAAGTTACTTTTCATGTCAAATCATTACAAATAAAAGTAATACTGCAAGGAATGTTACTTTGGTGGCTTTTCTGGGCAACTCAGCTTCAATACAAATATGGAATGTAAATAATTTTTCTTGATGTGGGAGCAAGAATAATGCTTTTGGATGAGACATAGGCAGGGAAAGGATAAAATTGTACTGTACTTCTCCCTGTATTTATCACTGTATCTAAGATATGCTGTCAAAGTAAAATAAGAAATTATTTTCCTTGCTCTGTCTCTTTTTAAGTTTTCTGCCAATTCTAATTCCATTCAGTCCTTGTCACCAATGCAGGTAAAACTTTTGAACAGATTATACACAAATACTGACTCCATTACCTTTCAGTTTCTCTTGACTCATGTAGCCTGGGTTTTGCCATATATACTTAACTGAAATGGATTTCATCAAATTACCAAGACCTGGTTTTGACCAACTTTCAGATCTTAAAATTTGTACTCCAGCTTGTTTGGTGCTCCTGTAATCCTTTATCTCAGTGGTCACAATCTTCTTATTTACAATCTTCTTTTTTCTGTGTCTTTAGTCCATCTTTTCACCTCTTTAACCTCTCTGCTGTGTTTTGTCTCTAGCTGTCAATGTTTTTCAACACCCTGTTGTTTTCCTAATCTTCTTTTATGTGTGGTTGATCTCAAGGCTTGCATTCTGCTGTTTACTTTCATAATACTACCTCTGTGTTTCAGCTTTCCCTCTGTGCAATCACATGTATCTGCCATTCTCTCTGCCATGTTTTCATGATTCGTAACAATACATCCAAAACTAAATGACTTATTCTTTTTCTCCTGCATGTTCTCAGCTTTCATATTTTTCATTACTATAGGACAAGAGGCGGACAAGAGGCTCCTGCTAGTGTTTAGTGTTTGTATGTTTGCTGTTTGTTTTTATTGTTTAACCAGGACTTTGGCTATGCCACCTGGCCAACTTAATTTTTCCCTAGCTTTTAAAGGAAAATAAGACTAATGCAATGATGCCCAAGCCTGTCTATCTGACCCTTTCAATATTTGAAACAGCTAGCCAATTTTTAAGAAAGCAAGCCATGTAGCTGGAAGTCTTAAGGAGTATACAGTTTACTTACGTTTCTTGAAAATTAGCAGACAGTTAGAAGAGGGATAATCCGTCAAATCTTACAGTGCGACAGTGAGCTCATGTGTTACTGACACTAGGGAATCACCTACAACGAGGCTGTATAAATGTCCCGATGTCAGAGGATAGCAATCTTTGTGGGTGGTTCAATGAAAAATCAATCCAGTGCTCAGCATCGTTCAAAAAAGAGTAATTATTAGCAAAGAAATAGACATCAAAATGTGAAACCTCAGTATGCCTTTCTAAAGAGCCTATCTTTTTGAAGACAGTGTTCACACATTTTGAGTATTGCGTGCAGTTCTAGTTACCCCAGCAAACAATATAATAGGGATAGGGGAAAGAAAGAGAGAGAAACAAGGATGATCAGAAGGATGAAACAGTTTCTTTATAGAGACAGATACTTAAAAAAATAATTTCCTGTAATTAAAAGAGAGATTGTTAAGGGACATGACAGGGACATGAGATTATGAATATTTTGTGGAAAGTTAATAGAGTAACTGTGGCAGGGTATACAACCTGAACCAAATGAAGCACTTTTTCATATACAATGTTTAACTTATGTAACTCAGCTATCATAGGACAACTTGGATGCTAAAACTGTTAACTAGTTCAGAAGAAATTAGACAAACTCATGAAGGTTAGGTCCATCATTTTTATTCAATTAAATGTCTAGATGCAGTCTCTAGTCAAGGAAGACCCTAACCTACTGGTTTCTGGGAGCAAATCTGAAAAGAATCTTCTTTTCCTTGCTATGATTTTATACTCTTTCTTTAAACCTCTTCTATTGGCATTTCCCCTGTTTGTTTCTTTATTAGAAGCAGAAGTGTATACCCTGACTGAGAAGAGGAGGCTTATGCTACATTAGGTATAGAGCCTGAAAACAAAATAATTTAATGAAGAGAAGGGAAATGGAGACATGTTAATGGGAGGAAAGCAAATCTAAGAGATGTGGTCAGAGCTATGGGACAGTTATACTTCAGGTGAAAAGGGAAAGGAATGTTTCTGACAGCTGCGGTGTTGCCTCCAGTGGTGATGTAGAAAACCTAAATTTATAAACCTAGCTAGTCACTGTTCTTAACAAAGAACTAGTTGACCTTATCATAGGAGGAAGCATTAATGCCTCAGAGAAGCCACTGTTATGTCCTGTATGGTAACTATTTCTGGAACACTTGGTCCTTTCAGCTTAGCTGAGTAGGTGGGATATAATTAAAGGCTGCTGAAAGTGCAAAATTTTTGATACATAGCACCACAGGCTAGAGAAATTAAGTGCCATCCACATAATTGCATTATTTGTAAGAAAATGTGGTGAATCTCCTAGGGAAAGATGAAACTGCAAGATAGCTAGTGCGATTTTAGAGCTGTATAGTAATGGCAGAGGAAGAAGCTGGCTTGCTTAAATATTGTGTATATGGCTGCAATATTTCAATCATGCCGTTATCTAATTGACAAACAGGTGTAGCTACCATGCTGTATGACAATCAAATGGCTTCATACAATGATGAGACTTGTATCATTCAAATATGGACTTCTGATATATATAATCTAATAAATAATTTAACTTAGCATTTCTGTAATTTCTTCCTACGTACCTTTCCTACCCTTCTTGATGAACGGACAAAAATAGTATCAGAGTAAGACTATTCCTTCATTACAATCAATGAAGAAGGTATTGAGCTTCAAATCACTAGTTAGACTTGTATCTGACTAGGAATCCTATCTTCATTGCATCAGCTATATATCTGTAATAAAAGCAAGAAGATACACTTATTCAAGTTTGTTGCCCTACTCAAGTATGTTGCTTAAACTGTTTTGAAAGTATCTGTATGTTAACTTTTCTAAGGTTTGAAATGACAGCACAAGTTGTTTATAACATTTGTCAAGGATTTGTTTTGCTATTTCTTTAGTTTTTTTAAGAAAAATTGAAACTGACATTCTTCAAATTTTTAGCATAGATCTTTTCAGAGAAGAAATGATATATTGGTTAACATAACCGGGTTGCTTTTTCTCTGTATCTTTGTTTCTGGGAGCTACTTTAAATGTGAACAACCTGTGATTCCAATGATAATGATTTATTAAGTCAGAGTTTAAGAGCATCAGTCCAGACTTTCACAGCTAAATGCCTAATATAAAATTACATGGTTTATTAAGAGAATGCTTTACTATCTGTTGTTCTTAATTACTATCTTGCGTGGAGAACTGCAAATTCCTAGTAGCTATACATTCTTTTGAAATATCAGTTAGCAATGGGATTAGATAAATAGCTAATGGTAGTTCAACAGCTATTTTATTAGCTATTTTTATTATCAGTAAACCATACAAAATGTTGATGCTATCCTGTTTGCAGCTGATGGAAAATGGAAATATGAAGCATTAAAACCAGGGGGATACTAGCTAAACTCTCAAAATACGGTAAAATACCCATTCTGTTCCAAAGCATCAGGAAAAAACCTCAGCAGAAAGAAAACGGGATTTGCATTCTATGGAGATCAAAAAGCAAGAATTCTTCAAAGCAAAGAGGGAAGTTTGTTCCTACCTGTAACCATATTGATGTCAGCAATGACAAGAAAAGTAATTGATAGTTGAATGGCATCCTAGCAACCAGTGCCTTCATGAAATTAGTTGTATATGCTGTGAGCTTGTTAACGGTCCTTATGGAGCGAAATCACTGTGTCAAACAGGAATAATTCCTGTTTAAATTGGTTCCCAGGAGTGGCTATTAGTTTGTGTGTGGGAAACCAATTTTGCTGTAGGTTTCTTTAATCCTTCTCAAGGAAGATTTATCCGAACGCTTGAATCAAGGAAGGGGAGAAAATGCCATCACAACTGAATAGCTTTCCTTCTGCTGGGTCAGATACATAATTGCAATGCTTTCAGCCTTATCTGACGAAACTATGAATAAAGGTAAAATAAAAAGCAGGCTTGTCTTATGTTATTGACCAATATTAAAGGCAAAACATTGCATTGGTTGGCGGATGGACTAAATTATATAAATAAATTATTTCCTTCATATCTGGTATGAAGAATAAAAGACAGAATATGCATCTTTAGGGCAGAGCTTTACAGAATGTGGTTTATGGAAATAAAAAGATGCCTTTCTGTGCAAATTATATCAGTTGTTGCAGCAGTGCTTGGTCCTTTACCTTGCAATCAGTAGAAGCTAAAGTTGTCCAAAAAAGTTTGTGGTAAACAAAAAGAAGTTATCAAAGCAATAGTTATATATATCTATTAAATCTCCTGCCTAGTTCAGATAGATATGTAGGTACATAATTGAGACATATTTTAGTTTCAGGATGTTCTGATTGTGGTCTTTATAATTTGGAGTACTTCTAGTGCGTTTTCTTTTTTTAAAAAATACTTTCCTGTCTTTCATTTGCACCTTATTTTTTTGTTTCCTCTTTGATTCAAAGTGTTATTTCTCTGCTAATTAATTTATCTTTTCCTCTATGACAAATTACTGTCTTCCTTTGTTCTAGGTCATGTTTGTATTTACTTTCAAGCTTCTGTAGGTTTTCCATTATTTTTGATGAAATAGTTAAGATTTTTTAACTTTATTTCTCCTTAATGGAGAATTTGTACATGATGCTAACCTGCCTTGACTTCTGCTGTTTTTTGCTTTCTAGAGAAATGTTACTGACTCAAAATTAATCTAAACAGTTTTTTAAAAAAAGTTCTTAACAGTGAAGAGCAATGAAGTAAGCTCGTGAATATGTTTAAATTATATGTAGCTATAGCACATAATTAGAATTCAATTTATTGCTGTATTTATGGGTCAGGGTATCCTCATTCAGTTAAATTATATGAGGAGTTGGAAAGGATTCAACTCGTTGAAATTTCTTGACTTTTCAGTTTTAATATTATCAATTAAAGGTACTTTATTATCATAGCAGGGTTTGAAATGATAATTTTATTTTATTTAAACATAGTTTTAAAATAATGGGTCTCCGGAATATGTAAATTATTTCACAAGTCAGATCTTAAGTATTACTAGGATATCCTTGGTTTTAGTTTTAAGTTTTGCCTTCTGTTCTGCACGAGTTGCTTTCTGAATTGTGTGGATGTGTATGCTCTTGTGTTTCAGATTGGAGAATTCATATACGTGGTAGAGGGAACAGGCGATATACCTTTGCCTTCAGGATTGCTTCCAATGGATAGTCCAAATGTTTTACACGTTAGCAGTACATTAGAAGGTAAAGCGAACAGAAGGGAGAAAAGTAAAATAGAGCAAATAATTCTCTTTCGCAAATGTTCTTTAGTTCCCATGCGTTTTTGTTAAAATTAATTAAATACATGTGGTAAAAGCAGTTGTTTATAGTGAAGTGTAAGAAAGATATGACGGTGTAACTATCAGATATTTCTTTTCTCTTCAGAGCAGCAGCTGGTCGTTAGCTATCTTCTTCAACTTTCTTGTATTCTTTTCAACATAGTCCGCATAAATATTTTTTTCATAATTTCTCTTCTTTTCTACTTCAGATGAACCAGGACAAGTCATCTTTACCTAGAATTTTTCTATTTTTAAAACACATGAGTTTTGTATGCAGTGCTGTGATTTGACAGGCAATCCAATACTTTTGTCTTCAAACAGCCAGTGATAAACTGCTGTCAGTCCTATTTCAGAAATAGTGTAGCTATTATTTGACATAATTACTGGTGGTTTCTTTTAGAGGGGATGCAACATCACCCAGAGGGGTAAAAGAGTGACTGTGTTGTGCAGGTAGCAGAAAGACTTTTTTAAATTCTCATTACTGTCATAATAGCAGTAACACTAAAGTCTGGGATTTTTTATTAACTATCAAAATCAACTTTTGGTTTGGATTTCAGTCTGTGTTAATTTTTATTTCCCCATTATGATTAAAACTAAAAAACAATATTACTGGAGTAAATAGTATGTACTAGAGTAATAGCATGTAACTAAACATCAAAGGAATTTTGTATTCTGGCTTTTCTTTGGAGATTAGAGATTTTAAATACTCTATGCAGTTACACTAGCAGCTGACAAATGTGGGGGTTTTGTTGTTTTTTTTTTTATTTAACAGGTCCAAGTGCAGTGGGGCCAGTTTTATATTTGAAATGTGGTCTTGCTCAGATTCTTGAAGAAAATCTGAGGATTCCATTGATCAATGAATCAAAAGAGAGGGCTCTGGCCATTGCTGCACAACAGCAGATGTCAACTATTGAATATGAAAGAAGGAAGATCACAGGGACTCTGCAGAGCAGTAGTGTTCGAGTTGCAACTGCATTGTTAGGGCTGTCCAGAGTAGAGGTGAGAAACACTGTAATCTGTTACTGCAATTAGTTATTGTTCTTGATTTAAAGCACTGAATTTTTTAAGTTTCAGGAAATAGTGTGAAGTTATTTTTTTTGCACACATTGTGTAATGACAGTTACTAATCCTAATTCCCCTCAGACAGTGCAATATTTTACATGTTCATTCCGAAGCTGCTTCCTCACTCCATGCTATTAAGAAGTGCTTCCTTTCAGAAATCTTGGCTGCAGTTAAAAAGAGCCTTAATATTTTACTTCAGTTAGCTTCTGGAAAATACACATTGATTTAAAAAGCTTTCATACTCTGTGTAATAGATATCTGTATTAGTATCCTTCCTTATGCACGCTTTTGTAAGAAATGACATTTCTCAAACAGGTGTGTGGTTTTTTTTTTTTTTTTTTTTTTTTAAGAAGAGACTTCGGGAATAAATCAAGGAGCAGGAAAGACTTTTTCTTGTCTTGCAATCAATACAAAATAGTTTTGGAAAACCACAAATCTTCCCTATAAGCTATAGCTCCCTACTTATACATCATTCCACCCTAGAGATATTTCCTCAAGATTTCAACATCTAGAAACAAAAAATCCTCCCAAGGTAGTCTGTAAACATTCAATTAGTACTTGTGAATAAATTGGTCATAGCAATATTGCCAAATAAGCAAGCTTTTTCCTCATGTAGAATGCAAATGTAACCTTCTATGGATGATAGCCACACTCTGGGTTTTCATTTCCCTTGCGAGCCTGATGTTACCTGGCCTCAGACAGATTGCCGGGCAGCTGTGCTATTCCAATTTTCCAGTTAGACTGTTCCCTGAGTAAGGTTCCCAGCACTACATGATTCCCAGTGCTAAGAGGAAGAGAATTTTCCCTGGTGTCTTGTTGTTGCTAAAATTATGCCTTTTGTTTACAGGTAAGTTTAAAAAGTAATATAAAACAAATTAAATGAGGAAAAATGACAAAGTAGATTAAATCTGTCACATGTTTATAGTGGGACAAGAATTGTAACCATGTAATCTAGACTCCAATAGTTTGCTTTTGGATTATAGCTAATGCACTGCTGTGGTAACACTTTATAAACTTTTCATAATTGAAGTCCCTTAATATCACAGTCACTTAGCAAACACTTGATGAAAGACTTGACTGCTCTGAAGCTGTGGATATAATCAAGACAGAACATAATAGGAACACTCTCTGTACCACTAGGTATGCTAAGATCTAATATGAGTTATAAAATTATGTGTATTGTAGTAGAGTGGAGGACAATTAGATTAGTCATAAAATACATAATGATGGATACTAACGCTGAATAAATTACCATGTGAGAAGTGAAACTAATATGCAGAAATAAGTATTTTGCTCCTTGTACAGAAAGTGTTATAATTGCTTATGAGAAATAAAATGGAGAAGTTCTGCTATATACTGATGTAGAAAAGACTTTACACATTAAAAATATCTCAGTATGGTAAACCGCTATGCAGATTAAATTCCAAGGAGTGTTCCTAATAACTTTTTGTTGTAAATTCTTACTTACTGTCTGTATAAAAGTGACAGTATAGAAATTCTGGTGGCATTAATTGAGGAAACTTTTTTAAGTTTGGAGCTGAAGTATGGGTTTAGGCTTATTGTCTAAATTGGCCCACCACCAACACCAAAAAGGACCTATCCACATCTCCTGTGCAGGAGTGTTAGCTAAATCTTTATTTCTATCTTTTACTTTATAAATTAGGTTAAAATCATCTCATTTAGCAGTTCTGCTAGAAATAGAATTTTAATAGCTTATTTGACAATCTTGGGCACTGAAGGACTTACTAACAGCAAGGTTAAGTAGGTAACCTTCCATCTCCCTCCCTGTCCCCCAAAAGTAACCTTTACTGCCAACACAATCCAAACCATTTGTTAAAGGATTTTTCTTTTTGGTGCTAAACTTTGGTATAATTAAAAAAAAAAAAACAAAAAACAAAACAAAACAAACAAAAAAAACCCCAAAAAACCCCCAACCAAACCAAATTTGAAACCAAATAGCATCAAAATTTAATAGAGTTAGAGAAGTTACATAATGAAGAAATAGGAAGCAAGAATGCTAAAGCAGTAGGAATCCAAAGATGCAGATCTCAATATTTAAAGGAAAATGAGAGATTAAAGTCAGTAGCCTTATGCTATTTAATTCTATTAGTATACACCCTATAAATAAATACAAGGCATAAAACCCCAGAAACTAAATAATAACCTGGTTGCATGCCCATTTCTGACTGTGAAATTTTTATTGGTTTTAATGAAAGATGTTAGGAAAGTTCTGAATTTTACTTTTTAAGCATAGAGTTGTGTTAATTTATTACCTCATGTGCTGGTTTTGGCTGGGATAGAGTTAATTTTTGTCATAGTAGCTAGTATGGGGCTATGTTTTGGACTTGTGTTGATAACACAGGGATGTCTTCATTACTGCTGAGCAGTGCTTATCCAGAACCAAGGGCTTTTCCACTCCTCACCCCACCAGCAAGCAGGCTGGGGGGGCACAAGGAGTTGGAAGGGGACACAGCTGGGACAGCTGATCCCAACTGACCACAGGGAGATTCCAGACCACAGGACGTCATGCTCAGCAGATAAAGCTGGGGGAAGAAGGAAAGGGGGGATGTTTGGAGTGATGGTGTTTGTCTTCCCAAGTCCCCGTTAGGTGTGATGGGGCCCTGCTGTCCTGGAGATGGCTGAACGTCTGCCTGCCCATGGGAAGTGGGGAATGAATTCCTGGTTTTGCTTTGCTTGCGTACATAACTTTTGCTTTCCCTATTAAACTATCTTTATCTCAACCTACGAGTTTTCTCACTTCCACCCTTCTGATTCTCTCTCCCATCCCACCATGAAGGAGGTGTGTGAGTGGCTGCGTGGTGCAGTTGCTGACTGGGTTTAAACCACGACACCTCCTAAGTACTTCATTAATTCCTCCTAAACCATTTTTAGGTAGTAGTAAAGGGAATATAGAACGGACCTCAACTCTCTGCCACTGTTAAGGTTGGGACTGGCATTATTGTGAATAATTACAAATTAACTTTGTTAATGATGAGTAAGAGAAACCTGTAGGTGGGAAGTTTGGGTGAATGTAGATAACAAGGGATGAAAAAGGGTATCTGGAAACAAAGGGGAGAGAATGTGGAAGAAGAACATGTTTAGATTGAAGTTGCTAATGGTGGTAAATAGAGGAAAGTGAATAAAAGAAAGGAAATAACAGAATAATGAGAACTCATTCACTTGGGTATGAGAGGGGAAGGATGTTGCAGTCAGCGAAGTGAAATTCAAAATACCATGCCTCAGCATTCCTTTTATCTAGAATTTACCTAGAGAGGCACCAATTAGACCCAGTTTCTAGATACACGGCACTCTCTTCATAGTCAGAGATGCCAGTAGTCTCCTTGTATAATTAGATATTATGATAGGAAAGGAAGAGAAGTTGTGTTCTACAAGAATCCCAAAACTAAAGCTTGTGCTTCCCGCTGTGTCCAGATGTGTCCTCATAGTTAAGTTGTAAAAAGTATTTACTCTAGGCTCCATTTTGCCTCCCTTCAAGTGTGTGGCTCATCTGAGCATGGACACCAGATCTCTGTACCCTTGGCCATATTCCAGCTGTTAGGACGTTGTGCATTTTCTTTCTATCCTGCTGTCCATGTGACTAAGCAACGTTGACTATTTTTATCTTAGTACATCATGGTGGTGGTGGTGGTGAGTTTTAGTTTTGATGAATGGAAAACGAGCAGAGATCTTACGTACTTGAAGCTATGGCTTCCACTGCTTGGCTGATGTGACAGAATCTCATCCTACACCTGTCCAACTCTGATCTTCAAAGTTTGTGCACTTCGTAGTCCCCCAGGATTCAAGAAGGATCTTCTGATCTTCCATGTGATTATGGAAAAGTTGTAAGCTCAGTTTGAACAGTTGGCTTTTTTAAATACAGGTGGGTTGTGGGGGTTTTTTTGAGAAAGAATCATGGTGTCCTTGAAGAGAGAAGATACTGTAATTAAAAAGTTACATTAGATACGTTTGAATGGGAATGAACTTTTCACAAAAGGATCTGTGGTCAGATTTCAATTTGTCGAAATTGTAAGTGGGACCAATGTCTTTTATATTACATCACTTATCTTTTGATATGGGATTAAGGGAGATAGCAAACATAATTGATCACAGGGATTCTGAGAGATTGAGATCATAAAATTCTTTTATTCATGAGGAATGGTTTTAGAAGTTAGTTCCTGGAAGGAAGAAATGGGCCTAAATTAGGATTTGGAAGACAGTAATATGCAAGTAAAGAGTAAGGTGCCTCAGTACTCTGTAATAGAATCTGCCATCCTTTATACATAGGAAGTGCAGATGGTAAATCTACAAAAATACCTTGGAAAATCAATCAGTCTTTGAAAAATATCAAGTTTAATTCTGATGCTTTATATACCCTGCTATCCTTTTTAAAAAAAATATTCTAAAAAAGAAATTAATGCTGGGAACTGAATGCAAATACTGTTCTTAACTGGTAATAACACTTCCACACTTGGAATATCATGAACCATTACATTGATGAAGTACATATTGGAATCTGTCTTATTGTAGCACAGCAGCCTTAGACCTGCAATTGATAATGAAAGTTAAAAAATATTAAATTCCATTTAACTCTCACTGCCCTGAAGAATACTAAAAAGAAGAAGAGCAGCTGCAACATTTATCTGAATTGAGTTGGATATTTTCTCTTTTCTTGGAAATGTTATGCTTTGAGGCAACAGGGTTTAGTCTTGTGTGTGTTTGCAGGATTTTCTTTTTCCCCTTTCAAAAAGATCTAGGTCTCATAAAAATATTTTGTCCTTTAGTCTTTGACAAGTTACCAGGAAATACTTGAAATGTTCATAGATGATGTAGTACTAACCAGCTGTATTTTCTCCTCACATATCTTTAAAAATGAGAACAAGGATCTTAAAATAAAGTACTTAAGTGATTTTTTTAAAATCATAAGATAACTCTTCAAGATAATTAGAATTTAAATGTGTTCAGTACTCCACCAAAGGTCATCTTACAATCATTTTGTCAATTAAGACTTCCCAAACTTTTTAATGATGTTGGATTTTGATGTCAATGTTGGAAAATAGTCTGATTACCAAAATCAGGTATAAATTTATATTTGAATATGCAGAAGATCAAAGTCAAATTTAAACTGGTAAATATATGTAATTCTTTTGGTTTGGAACTTCCCATTACAAGTGAGAATGAAACATCTTTTTCCCACTGCAAGGTTTTCTGTCATTCCAGTCCTATCAGAGAGAAATGGAACTTGCTATTAATAGAGCAACTGAATTATTAGCACCTATTGATTTTTATATTTATTTTGTGTGTGTCTGTGTGTGTGTCGTGGTTTAACCCCAGCCAGCAACTAAAAGCCACGCAGCCGCTCACTCACTCCCCCCCACACCCAGTGGCATGGGGGAGCAAATTGGGAAAAGAAGTAAAACTCGTGGGTTGAGATTAGAATGGTTTAATAGAACAGAAAAGACAAAACTAATAATGATAATGATAACACTAATAAAATGACAATAGTAATAATAAAAGGATTAGAATATACAAGTGATGCACAATGCAATTCCTCACTGCTCGCTAACCGATGCCCAGTTAGTTCCCAAGCAGCAATCGCCCTCAGGCCCGCTCCCCCCAGTTTATATACTGGGCACGGCATCCCATGGTATGGAATACCCCTTTGGCCAGTTTGGGTCAGCTGTCCTGGCTGTGTCCCCTCCCAACTTCTTGTGCCCCTCCAGCCTTCTTGCTGGCTGGACATGAGAAGCTGAAAAATCCTTGACTTAGCGTAAACACTCCTTAGCAACAACTGAAAATATCAGTGTGTTATCAACATTCTCCTCATACCCAACTCAAAAACATAGCACTGTACCAGCTACTAGGAAGACAATTAACTCCATCCCAGCTGAAACCAGGACAGCATGACAAAGAGAGCGTACTATCAGTGAACTTCCAGTTTCGCATGAGAGAAATTAATAGGGAGTTCAGGTTTTCAACTCACCTAACAATTCTTCTTGTCCCTTCCGTAAATTATATTTGCACCATAGAAGTGGTGCAAATACAGTAAAAAAAGAACTATGCTAACGTTTTGTTTTGATGAGTATTTTTTTAGTCACATACATCTGTCCAGTTGTTCTTCATAGAACAAGGATCTTGAATACTAATCTGTTTCTATATCTATTGTGTCAAAAAACTGTATTAGCAACTAAAGCTTAACAGGTTCCTAAATTCCATACGTACTTTGTGTTTAACACCATATTGACACTTTGGATGGATAGATTAATGGTCAAAACAAAGCAGTGGCAAAGTGCAGGTGTGCTTTCTAAAACTGGTAACAGAATGTGAGCTTTGTATTAAAGCAGGAAAAAAAAAAAAAAAAAGGCAAACCACCAACCCAAAGCAGAACCTCAACCCAGTGGATTTGAACAGTAATTTGACCATATTACCCTTAATAGCAATCCTTAAGAACAAACAACTTTCCTTTTAAATCATCTTTTTGAATTCCCACAATAGATTTCCATTCCTTGTCCCATTGCAATATGTACTGCAATACCTGCTGTCCTGGCATTATTTTAAACCAATAAGCTTTGAGAAAAAAAAACAGTTTTCCTAGCACAAGCTGAATATTTCTGTATTTACCTCCTCCCTAGTTTTGCTTCAAGATAATTGATCAATTAAAAGACTTGTCTATAAAAAATGTGACTAGATTCAGATATTAAATTTGTTCAGTTTACAGTTAATCTTGAACATTGCAATTATACTGTGTTATTGGATCAAAAATCACAATTTTGAGCAAGTAGTGTTTTAAATCATTGCATTATTTCTGTAATGCTATCTTACAGGAGTCAAATTTAGTTCATTAAGAGGTTTAGATGCCTATTTTGAGCTTGCTTTTACGTAGTGTGCTAATCCTTTACTAATCTGTTTTATGCTGTTGATTAGCAATGCTTTTTACCAGGAGGAGGAGCTTATTTGTCCCTTAATTTAATTCTATATGCTTTGATTTCTAAAATATATTGTCCACATTAAAATATCAAAGCTAGCTCAGCTAACGGTATAGTTATCCCTTGCAAAATATCAAAGTAATTTTTTCTTTTCATGCTTTTTATTATTCAGAAACTATGAAGTAAAAGAACAAACATCTATCTACATCTGATACAGAATGTATTTTTCTTTTCGTGTTTTTTCTCCCCTTTTCCTGCCTTCCCTGAATACATATAAAAGATTGCAGAGTGGTTTCTGGGTAGCAGGTGGTTTTACTGTAAATCTCAAAATGCATTTTCTTTAAACGAATGTTTCAGATGCATGATGTCTAAAAAAACTATACAAGACAGTTTTTATTTAGAAGGATCTCTCAACAATTTCTATATAACTTGCCTAATTACCAATTCAATTTTAAAATTACAACCTTAAGCCTGTATAATTTTACATTTCTTAACCTGAAATGATTATGATATGATTGTTCTTATGTATACATTATTCCTTCACTTGCAGAGACGTGCACTCCCGGAACCTTGTAAATTCCCCCCAGAGTTGAAGTACGTGGATTACAGTGTAGAAGTGAGCATGCAAGAATTCTTTGAGGTTCCTGAGAAGTTCTCTATTCCAGTATTGGCATCAAGCAGAGTTAATTTGAATGTTTCATCAGCAAAAGACCTTTCACCTCAGAAAACAGGTGAGAATAGTCTTAAATATGATGAATTTGGGTTTTTTTTCACGAGATAATCTGTATTTTTAAGGTTTTCCTAAATACATTCAGAAAATGATCTTTCTCAATTCTCCTATTTGTCAAAGTCAACCTTGTCTTTGTCATCGCTACCCAAGTTGCATCTTACTCACTCAAAACAGTGTTTTCCACTTGCCCTTGGTTTTTTCAAAGGTACACAACCACAGGAGACTTGTAAATGAGGAATTTATTTGTTTTGTTTATCTGACAGATCCTGAATTTGTGCTTATTTCTCACTTCCCCTTCTTATCCAACACCGATCTGTGCTCAAATTGTGCCAGTTATACCACCTATCTTTTCTTGTTTGCCTCTCCTCAGTCAGGTAGAGGGAGGTGTCAATTAGTTGTTTTCTCCCTGCCCCTCATCAATGAGAAGTTGTGCATGAGTCTTCAGAGTGATCTTGTCAACTTTGGTCAGTGTCTGTTTCCTCTTAATTTTTCTAGTATCTTAACTTTTATACTGAAATCTTAATTGCTTTCTTTTTTGCTTGGCTTCCATTTTGATCCCTCCTTTGGTAGTTGATTTTTTTTTTTTTTTTTTTTTTTATGGTTTATTTTAGCTTATAAAGCACTCTAGGTTGCATTTCTTAAAAAAACTTAAGTGGCTGAGAGAACTGGGGTTGTTTAGCCTGGAGAAAAGGAGGCTGAGGGGAGACTTTATCACTCTCTACAACTACCTGAAAGGAGGTTGTGGCGAGGTGAAGGTTGGTGTCTTCTCCCAAGTAACAAGCAACATGACAAGAGGAAATGGCCTCGAGTTGTGCCAGGGGAGGTTTAGATTGGATATTGGGAAAAATTTCTTCACCAAAAGGGTTGTCAAGCATTGGAACAGGCTGCTCAGGGAAGTGGTGGAGTCACCATCCCTGGAGGTGTTTAAAAGACGTGTAGATGTGGCACTTGGGGAGATGGTTTGGTGGTGGACTTGGCATTGCTAGGTTAACGGTTGGACTCAATGAAGTTAAAGGTCTTTTCCAGCCTAAATGATTCTGTGATAAAAATTGTGTTTATATTTATCTGCTAGGGTATCTGTGCAAGGTTATATCACAGCTAATGTAATGTCCCAAGGGTATCTGATAACAACACAAATAATTTTTTGTTTTCCTACTTAAAATACAAGTAGTAATTTTCTTAGCAAATTTTGTAAAGGCTTGAATTATAGTCAGTGCATCCATAGTTTTGTTTCATCACTTCTTGATCCATAGAGTCCTTCTGCATGTTTCCACAGTTCACTTCCCCAAGTGTCATTGGAATTAGTCATGTGCTTTCATGGTGTATGTTTGTTTTCATACTTGGTGTATCCCTTGTGTTTTTTGTTTCTTTCCTGGAATAAAAATAAAGAATTTATCGATTATTTCTGACAAATCTTTTTGTTACAGATTCATTCTACTTAAATTACAGTGTCTGTGCTGTAAAACATTTTAGGGTGTCACTAGGCACTTTTTTAGGAAGATGACAACAGTTATTGCAGTGTTAGAAGCAAGACTAGCCTGATGAGTGACTACAGGACAAGCAGTCAGCAAAAGTTGTAGAATTAGATGTAACACAGGTTGAAGGCTGAAAAATTTCTGGAGTGATATTTAAATCCTAGTTAAAATCCTTTTGTTGTCAAGTTAAAAAATAATTGCCTGTGTTTGTAATAATTGATGTAGAGGTGAACTAAAATAAGTCGTAATGGCTTTGTTGAGTGGTGTAGGGGATTCTTTGGATTGCACTGTAGAAGAGGGGAATACCAGCTGGGATAGAGAGCGAAATCTGCACACACAAGTCTGATAAGGACATAATAAGACATCCATCATGATCTCAGAACAAAGGTTGTTAACTGACCAGATGGCAGGTCACTGTTGCTTAGCAACTTCTCATATTATTTTTAAAGTTAAAATGTGAATGAACATACCTAAAAATTTTAGAGGATTAATTGCTAAAATGTGGTGAAGACACTACATTACAGTAAGGAATTGGTTGTTTTACTGTCAGTTTATGCTGCTTCTTTTTCCATCAAAGGACATTATAAATGTATCTGAAAGAGGGAAGCAAGCAATGAAAAGTCAGAAACTAAATCATACTGCAGTGAACACAATCTCTTTGATATTTATTTTTTCCTTCTCGGACACTTAAATAGTTACATGAGGGAGTAGAAATGTCAAGATGATGCAGAAAAATACATGGGGCTTTGGTAGTGAATTCAGAGAGGTGGTGAGCTGAAGAACAGCTAAAAAGGGAAGCTGTGATAACCAGCTGATAGCACGAAAACAAAGATGTGTTCAGTACAAAGGCAGTGCAGGCTGATTCAGTGTATTTATTGTGCTAACGGGGAAACACAGGAATATTTACAGGCTCTTAGAAAATCTAATATTGTGACAGAAGTCCTCAGGTGGTGTTCCTGTGGATGGAGGCAAAACATTGGTCTCATCTGAAAATTTTAACTTCATTATCTGTAGAAGAAGCAGCATTTTAGCCATGGTGGTAGCTTTCCTTAGGGTGGGAGTAGCTGCTTCTCTGAAGAAATGACAGAGTGCTTAGATTTATGAAGAAAAACAAAGGTGGAAGCAAGCTAACTAATATCAATCCTTGGATCAGAATTTCTTAGGCTGCAGTAGCAGGAAAAGTGCCCAGCCAATATCCTAAGAACTCTGCCAACAGGGAATTAGAAGGTAAAAATCAATGCCACTCAACATATTTTCCTGTAAAATAGATCTTGTTAAATAACCTTATTACATTTTTGGCAGTATTACAGATCTAATAGATAAAAAGAATACAATATGTTTACCTTACTTGCAATATGACATCTTGATCAAAATCCAAACCATATGCTTGTATGGAACTAAAATAATATATTCGCCAGATTGAAAAACTGTAGCAAATGTTGTTAATTCATTACTGGAGAGTCATCAGAAAGTGAGCCCTCAGGAACTCATATTTGTTGGACAGTTAGCTACTTTCCATCAGTAATTTAGAAGATTATATAAAGTCTTTGTTGAGTTAGCAATGACCCAGATTTTGTGAAAGAATGGTTAGCTGGAATTGCTACATAGTTATAAACTCTGTATTTTAGTGCAACCAAACAGGTAGTAGTATATGTGGAACAGAGTCTGCATGCTAAACCAGGTAAGAGGCTAGTTTTGGAAAACAGTTGTTAGTGAAAAGGACTGACAGTCACAGAAAATTTTTATTTCTGTGTGAGCTCTTTCTTAATGCTGAAATGGCCAATGAGATCTACAGATTAATTAGAAATGTCGTAAGGATTGGGGAGATGGTCTTGTCTCAGTACACAGTATTGGCAGAAGAGCGTGTACAGAAGTGAAGGGTCTGGTGTCTGTAAGAATTTTGTGGAAATTCTGAAAGAATTTGTGAAAGACAAACCATAAAATGTTCCAGTGCTAGAAAATAAAGCATAGGACAAGAGCAACCCCACAACCACTTTGAATTCTGTGTGCCTGCCAAGCAGTTCAAGCACAGCCCCTATAGTGTGTCAGTGTTATGTGACCCAAGGAATCTGTACTTACTGCATGTGGATGGAGCTCATCTACTACGTCTGCCACCTAAGAATGCCTAAGGACACAGTCTAATCCTCAGGCCAGCTCCGTTTCATACTGAGATTGTTAGGATTCTTTTGGTCTCCTTTGTGCATTGATCTACACCTTGAGTACCCCCATCCTCTTAAAGCTCCTCTTGATGATATGCAGAATGTATCCTGTAATTCTTTGCTTTGTAAAAATTTTGGTGTGCAAGAAGATCACATCACATATCACAGTGATTGTTCACCATTGTCTTAAATAGGATCCTGAAGAGCTTTAATCTCTCTGAATCATTACAAGTAGCCTGGGAAATAATTCAATCCCCGTATATAGCTCAGAAGAAAGGTAATTCATAGTAAAACTTTAATGCTTTATAAACCAAAGGATAGTGTATTGAGCATTTAGAAACTTGTGTTAGGCATAATTAACTTTGAAATAAGTTGCTCTTTTCTTAATGGTGTGTTATTAAAGAACAATAAGGCTAAAATGTCAAGTGGAACTAAAATAATGGCTCCAGATTTTAAGCAACAGAGAAGCAGCGTCTAAAACGAGCTCCATGCTTCACCATAACAAGTTGCTGGTTTCCTTGGATAAAGCATCCACAGAAATGCTTTGACTGTCTTGCCTCATCTGTTTCTGTATATGTGTGTTTCCAGAGCAAAACCAGTACAAATTGCACTTGGTTTGAGGTTTTAGGTAATAAATTCTATCCCTTTGTTTTCCCATCATTCACACACCTCTTGCTGTAAACCCTTATTAGTCAAGGAGTCATTCATTTTGTGGTTAACGCTAAAGGGAAGATGTGATATTAGAGTTAATAGAGAGATTGTTGTGTGATGAGTGAAACTGCAAACACAAGGAATTACAACCAGTACAAAACAAAAGGGCATAAGACCGTCAATTAGACTAGAGAATCATGTATCACAGAATGGTTTGGGTTGGAAAGGACCTTAAAGATCATCTAGTTCCAACCCCCCTGCCACGGGCAGGGACACCTTCCACTAGACCAGGTTGCTCCAAGCCCCATCCGACCTGGCCTTGGACACTCCCAGGGATGGGGCAGCCACAGCCTCTCTGGGCAACCTGTTCCAGTGCCTCACCACCCTCCCAGTAAAGAACTTCTTCCATACAACTAATCTAAATCTACCTTCTTTCCATTTAAAGCCATTACCCCTCACTCTATCACTACAGTCCCTGATAAAGAGTCCTTCCCCATCTTTCCTGTAGACCCCCTTTAGTTCTGGCAGGTTGCTATAAGGTCTCCCTGGAGCCTTCTCTTCTCCAGGCTGAACAACCCCAACTCTCTCAGCCTGTCTTCATCGGAGAGGTGCTCCAGCCCTCTGATCATCTTTGTAGCCTTCCTCTGGACCCGCTCGAGCAGGTCCATGTTCTTCTTACGCTGGGGCCCCAGAGCTGAAGGCAGTACTGCAGGTGGGGTCTCACGAGAGTGGAGTAGCAGGGGAGAATCACCTCCCTCGACCTGCTGGTCACGCTTCTTTTGATGCAGTCCTATAACCTAGGGAAAAAGTTTTAATTACTACTATGCAGCTATAATAAGGTATACCCGCTCCTATAATTCGTTCTTATCAAACCTGTCTTTTCTATTCTGCTTCCTTTTCTTTCCCAAGAAATCTTTGACTTCTAATGAAATCAGAGAAAATTAAGAAAGGGTTGTGATAAGCTTTTCAGCAACATAATCGACAGGTTTAATTAAGTGAGTGTCATACTACATGGACCCCCTTTGTTATAGAACAGAATTTTATGTAACCGAGTGGTTAAGGTACTCTTGACCTATTTTTTTCCCCATAATCCCTTTTTGTTGTCTATTTATAAGAGTATGGGCTAGGCTAAATGTGGACATAACAAGGTATAGTTGTGTTATGATCATATGTTTGCATGCATTGTACCTGTTAGTGTTGGAAAGGAGAAGTTATTCTACACCTGTAGGTTAGGAGGTTTTATTATTATTTTTAATGTTTATATTCTAACACAACAGGATAAAAATTCCATATCTACCAGTAATAATGAACACTATGTAGATTGTACAATATAAATACATTCTATTTGGTCACTTCAATATATATAACATAATTTCATTTAGAGGACCCCATTACATACCCAGATTGGCATGACTGTTGAATTTTAGTCTGATATTTACTGGCAATTTAAAGAAGAAAAAGAAATACCATACTTTAGAATGATACTTAAAGATAGGTATCATTCCCATTCCTTAGCAGAGAGGTTTTGTATTCTCCCCCAAAATCTACATCTTCAGCAGCAGCATGGCACCCCCAAACCTGATAGTTTTTGACTCTGTATTAGTTTATGAAAATGTTACCCATGAATAACTGAGTCTATAAATAACATTGATCTGATCTCAGTATTTATCTTATGAAGCCTAAATGATAGGCTATAGTTAGAAATATGTGATATTATGTTTTCATTTCCATGCTTTCCAACAAAAAAAGTGCAGAACAACTAACAATCAAGAATTAAATTTTAAATTGTTATTTGGCATGCATCATTCTTACTGTTTGAGATGAAAAATACTTTTCAGTGTTTTCCTTTTGTGTTTTATATAGTCATATCAGATAGCTAAGTAAAAATATTTACCTGCACTGTAGCATCTATAGATGGACTTTGTCATGTCAGTAATATTTTCTAATCAGTATGTGTTTCCTGATAATGATATGCTATGTTTTAAAATTTGCATCAATATTTCTTCATGACCTGTGGTCAACCTTATCGCCTTCTTTCTATGCCTTTTAAATAGTATCTCACATACTTGCTCAGTATTGGGTTTAATCAGGGCAATCTTTTTTTATCTTTTATTTATTTATTTATGTCTCCAAAGCAATTTCCTGGGGCTTTAAATCTATTCTGCAATAAAGTATTATCAGTAATTGTGTTGTTTCTTCCTCGTATTCCATGGTCCACATGCTGTATGTATTTCCCTGCATCTTAGTTGGTCTTTTCTCTCTGAATAAATGTTGTGGTTTAACCCCAGCCAGCAACCAAGCACCACACATCCACTCACTCACTTCCCCCCCCACCCATTGGGATGGGTGAAAGAATCAGAAGGAAAAAGGTAGAAGTAGAGGGCTGAGATAAGAACAGTTTAATAGAACAGAAAGGAAGAAACTAATAATGATAAGAATAACAATAATAAAATCACAATAATAATAATGAAAGGATTGGAATATACAAAAGAAGTGATACACAATGCTCACCACTCACTGACTGATGCCTCGTTAGTTCCCGAGCAGTGATGCCCCCCGGGCAACTGCCCCCAGTTTATATACTGGGCATGACATCCCATGGTATGGAATACCCCTTTGGCCACTTTGGGTCAGCTGTCCTGGCTGTGTCCCCTCCCAACTTCTTGTGCCCCTCCAGCCTTCTTGCTGGCTGGGCATGAGAAGCTGAAAAATCCTTGACTTAGCGTAAACACTACTTAGGAACAACTGAAAACATGCGTGTGTTATCAACATTCTTCTTATACTGAATCCAAGACATAACACTATACCAGCTACTACAAAGAAAATTAACTCTATCCCAGCCAAAATGAGGACAACAGATCTTAATCTTTTAAAGCAAAATTACATAGTCCCTGTCCAATAACAAAAATTTTGTTGTCTTTCCATTTTTCTGTTTAAATCTTGAGGTTTTGCTCTAGCCCCTTATCATGTTAACTTTCAGAGTTCAGTTCTCTGATTTAACTGACAGTATAGTAATAAAAAATTAATTACATTTAGTGGTCTTAATTATCCAGGATAGTGAGGCACAAAGGGGATTAAAAAGTGTAAGTGGTAGCATTCCTTTTTACTCTTCCTTCATACAAAGGATTTATTTAAAATACGATTCCATTTTTTAAATGTGGCTTTGAAAGATGATGATATAGGTCTTTATCTTAATAGTTTTAATGCCATCTATATCTATTGAATAGCTATTTCTACTATATTTTAGTAGAAAGTTGTTTTGGTCTTGCAAAAGTGAGAGGGATTTAATTATTAGACTTAATGCGTTTCTTTTGTGTTTAATATCGGCAATAATGAATTAAGTGGAGAACAGTTGTATTTGCCACAAGTTTTTTTTGTATTGTGAAAACTTTTTGGAAGGCCTCTCTCTCATGCTGGTGTGTGAATAGGCATACTGCCGTGGTGAAGAAGGATGTTAATCAGAAAACACACCAGAGTATCCTGTACCTCGTTCTCTGGTCAGAAACGAGGTTGCAGAACATTCACTGAAATCTGGAGTTGGCCTAGAAGAAGAACATGTGGATACACGGCAAAGGCTTCAGGCTTCCTTGACAGATGAAGCCTTCAGGGGTTAAGATGCTCGTGTGTGATTTAGGTTTTCATCAGTGAACTCTGACATCTGCTTGCATGACGGTCAGTGTCAAGGCCAACCTCTGTCTTCGTTGCAGTCTTGAGACTATTGCGTCTGTGAGGCTTAGACGATACTGCTCCTCTAAAGTCAGTAATAGGTTTGGTGTTGGCCATGCCCATTTCTCATCGTCACTGGATCCAGGAGGAAGACATTGAGTTCCTTTCATTGTATTTATTTGATATAATTTTATTTTATTTAGTATTATGTGCATATTTGCACCTGTGCCATGCTGTGACTGGAAGAATGTTGTGCTGTGCCAGTGTCACTGCCTGTCTTCCTTCTAGAGGTGAAAATACAAGAAACTTTGAATAGAGAGGTTTTATGGCTCAGAGTTGTAACTTTATAAGCATCCGTCTGCCTTCATGTGTTCTGTGCACCTTTAGGATAAAACAATTGAGTACATTTTGCTTTTAATTTGTAAAGATAGAAGTTTTAAAACTTTTTAATGTAGTTGCCACTGTCACTGACTTTGTAATGCATATATATGTTTATAATTTTGGTAATTATTATTTTTCACAGTTTAGTCGAAAGATTTCCTGCCATGCAGTCTTATTTTATAGAAGTGTATCTGTAGAAAAGAACATGCTCTTCCTGCAAGTGAGGAGCATGTTTGACAAGTCAGAGCTATTATGTTATCTTTGTTTAATGGAGTTTATGAGCAGCTCATCTGCTGTATATTTGCTGCTCCTGTCTAGCAGCACAACACCAATTTTGGCAGGGTAAGAAGGAAATGGCTATAGATTTTTGGGTAAAACTCTTAAAACCAAAACAAAAATCCATCCTATTTGTCTTTTCAGCTGTTAATGAAAGATCAGCTTTAACTAAGTTTAAATGAGGCAGAACAGCTTGCTCAGCAGTTGGGTTTATTTGAAAAACATGGGTTTTATACTAAATAATGTTATGTATCAAAGGTGAAATAACATAAGTTGAAAGGGGAGGAAGGGCTTTGTTTTGCAAAGTGATGTCTCTGAAAATGTTTGAGAAATCTGCAAAGTAGCCGAGTACTAAGGGTTTCAGCCTTATTTCCCACTCTGTGTTTTTCTGACTTCAGCTCCCTCTCACTCTTTCATTAAGGATTTTCTTTTTAAATTTGGAAAAAACAAGGGTCTTGAATGTGTAACTGGCAAAATATAGTGTAGGTATTAAAAAGTGCTATTACCGTTTTATGAAAGGAAGAATATTACTGGAACATCACGTCTAGGTCTGGTTTCCATACTTCAGAAGGGAGGTTAGAAATGAGGAAGGGTTCAGAAAAGTGTTGTAGTAATTATTTCAAGGTCTTGGAAGCTTGAATAGCTTGATATCTCAGTGATCTCTGAGGGAAAGAGGTCCTGTTCAGTTTACCTGTAAGTACTTAAAAAGGGAGAATATGTCTGACTGTAAAGGGCTCCTTGCAGAAAGCATAGCGCTTTCTACATAACACAGAGATTTTTAATGAAACAATTTATGATACCTGTAAAATGACGTGTGAGGTTTATTAAATACTGACACATACTCAAGAGAAACAACAATCTTTCTACCACTTAGTCTTATAAAAAAGAAAGTGGATGCTTTCCTAAGATACACACTTTTGTTCCAACTGTCAGGCTAGGTCTTAATATTAGAATTACTTGGTGAAATTCTAATGTTAAGATAAATGTCCAATAATATGTCTTTTGGTATTAAAAGTGAAATAAAAATTTGATGCAGTCAGACTATACAAAGAGGGGAAAAAGAATAAATGCTTAAAAGCTAAAATTGCACAAAAATAAATACATTCCTAGACATCAAGTTGAAATAAATAAAGACTGAAAAATCAAAGCTAAAGTAAAAATTAGTTGAATGATTAGGGAAAAGAGAAAAAAATTTACTCTGGAAGATGGAAGTTGGTTATCAGATTTCTCAGTACTCAAAATATTTGCACCAAAGTTGAACAACAGTTAGGGACCATAATTTTAATACACACAAATTCAGAAAATAGAGTTCAGGCATATGTAGGATCTTCTTTGTTGAGAAAGGGAAACATTCTACAGCTAATTTGAGCAATTGCAATTTGAGCAAATAATACAAGATCTACTGCTACCAATATCTAAAACTAAAGCGGTGGTGGGTATCCAGTTGTAAGAACAATAAGCATTCCAGAGTTAGGAAATTCAGGAATTTTCTGGAATAGGCTGTGCCTTTATATATTTTAACATGACACTGGCAATGGCTTTAAGTAATTGAAAAAGAAAGGTGTAGGAATTCCTGAGATGAAGCACCTCACGTATTTCCATGTGACGGTTCACGGATACTACAGCATGCAAGTACTTCATAAGAAGGGCTTCGTGTTTATTTGGTTTTCTTTTTTCAGACTGTTTTTCTGTTTACAGTCTTCTGCCTTGAAAGGACTTTATGTTACCAATTGTAGTGTTAGCAGAAATCTGATACTATTGCCCTTGGACTAGAAGTATTTTAAAGGAAAGAAAGTATATTGGAGTAAATGATTGATAGCAATTAATATGCAAAAGCAATACAACAGCACGTCAGTACCAGCATATCAATACTTTATATTATACGTTGTAAGAATAACCAAATATCATCTGCTGCTGCCATGTAATGATAAACATCCATATATATTACATCAGTAATGATAAATTTGTGCAATTCCTTAAAATAATGGTAAGATTTTAATTTTCAAATGGATACGCACCTAAACAAGTATGCCCTGATATACGCTTACTGTATTTTATAAGCATGTACATTGTTGAACTTTTCTGGAATGTTTTTAGTCATGCCATAGGGTTCAGTTTCATTCCTAGTTTATAAAGATAGACATAAAAAGCCTAGGCAGGAAAATAGAAATAAAACATGGTGTTTTGATGGCTAGATTGTACTATTTCGGCATTAAAATTGTCTAGGAAGAAATAAAAGTCCACAGTGCATTTTCAGCGAAAAAATGTTGTTCCACCTTGCTATCTAATTTAGATTCAGTATCAAAAGCTACTATCAGAGTTCTTTTGCCTCTTACTACAGGATTTGATAATGCTGGCTGCCTGCTGTTATACTTGCAAAGAATACCCAAAAAGAGCCCCCCCTCCCCCTTTTTTTCCCCTTCCTTCCTCCACAGTGAATGGATGAAAAAGCTTTCTCTACAGAACTATCAAGAATTGTTAGAAATTTTCTACTTTCTTCATAATTGTTCCTACAGTTAATTTATTCAGATTGTTGTGGCTTCAGTTAAAACAACTACTGTCTTACTTTTTTCTCTTTTTTTGAAAGAAAACTTCTCTCCTTAGAGAATTCTAGATTGCAGAAAGGAAGGAATGTGTATTATCATGTGCTACAGAAATCTCTAGCTAGCTCTCGTTATATCTTTTTGGCATTAAGCCTTCATTACTAATTTTGCATTAACTTACTGTTTTGCAGTAAGTGGTATAAAAACTTGGTCTTTGATTCTCTCCATGTAATACTTCCTTATGCATTCAGTGCACTCTTCATTAGTTCTGAGCTCTTTTCTCTGTTAGTAGGAAAATTTGCTTAACCTTCCTTCTTTTCCCCTTGGTTGCTTATTTTTGAAAGATCTCATCTCAAACACTTCCTTCTTCCAGTCATGAAGAATCACTTTTGAAATTTTTGATATTTGTAAATTCTGGGCATATGTGTTAGAAAGATCTTGGCTCTGTCTTTGTTGTGATTTTAGATAAAGAGACTTTGAATTATTACTCTACTATTTTTTTTTCTCAATGCAATATTTTATAATTTGGCTAATCCTTTTCAGTAGGGGCTATACATCAGATGACTGAAGAAAGAACCTTAGCTTTATTATGTTTCTTCAGTTGTATTAAGAAAAATTTTACTTGGCAGCATTCCGATTGCCCATTGGCATAGGGACTGTGTAGCCTGCTTGTTTCTAAAGCACTTATGAGTATTCTTCAGGAATAGTGAGGGGCAGTGTTTATTAAACAACCAACCTGCAAGAAGGTCTTTCTTCTACTTTATTGTAGTGCCACACAGCTCTTTGCTGGCTGCTGAATGTGATACATGAACACGGCTGCTGAGTATTCATGACAAGACATTGAAAAAAAACTCTCTGCCATTTGCGTTTTTAAATCAATTAAGGAAAACCTGTTCTCATCCCCCCCTCACCCCCCCCAATATATGTTCCTTTTCCAATTGATCAAGTGTATTTAACTGTTTGTTTAGATATGTAATGATATACTGTATTTAAGTGGAAAAAAGAACCAATAATCAGTTAGTAGGTTTTTTTATAAACTCTTCTACAAATATGTTGTATTCAGATAAAGTGAAAGAAAATCAGGAAACAAACACACACAGTGATAGCAAAAATTTCAAAACCTATCAGCACTCATTAAGGGATATAAACCAGTGGTTGCTTTTTCAAGACTACTGAGTAGAGTGATATTCTAATTCAGATGAGCTCATTTGAAGACCCAATATATAAAGAGAAGTCAGAAGAGTCTGGGCTCTTCAGTATTTAACCTCCTAGGAGTCCATACCTGCAAATTCAGTCTTTGGGTTAATTTAACCAGTTATTTGTGACACATGCACAGTGTCAGAGATGTTCACTGTGAAATTTAGCTTTGAGCTTCTAAATAGATAGAGCCATCATGGCTGAATAAAAGCTAATATAATGTGCAAGTAGTTGACTAACTGCTGAAGGCCAATAGTTTCCTACCTTCAGAAGTTATGACCACAGATTGTGATATGGAAGAGTAGCATTTCTATTCTTTATTCTTTCCCTCCTCCCATAATTTGTGGTAGGGCTAAAGAGCGATTACTCTGCGAAGTGCCATTATTACTAATCTCTAGAATATATTTTTTCTTACATTTTAATGTCAAAAGAATTGTCATTACTTTTCTTTGAAAGGTGCTGTTTGTTGGCCAATGCAGTTAGAGGATTAACTTTGAATTCAGGTCAGGCAGATCTAAAATGATGAGTTGTAAGACTTGTAAGAACCAGAAAACATGGACTTTCTTAATTCCAGATAGTGATCAGATTGTCTTTTGCTATAAGTAAATGGCACAAGATGCCAGGCAGTTGCCAGAGAACATGATCAAAACCTATGTGCTGTAATTTAGCTTTCCAAGAATGTGTGGTGGTATTACACACCAAAAGTATTAATTTTGCAAATAACCCTGTGTTGATAACTGTATTCACAACTAAACCCAATTCAGATATTCAGATTCAGGATCAAGTAAATGTTTCCCATGGGCATTTGTCTAATACAAATCTATAAAATAAAACTGTTTGCCTATTTCACATGAAATAACTGCCCATCAAAAAAAAATAATATCCTGTCTAGGGAAAGAAACTGTACCAAAAGCCTGTATTGGTCTGCCTGACTTTTCACTGTTGTGGAAATACTTGCAGTCTCATTAATTTCCATGGATGCAGGCTCTGCTTCCTGTTACACAGAAATAACATAAATGCTGCCATTGCTTACCGTTACTACTTTTGTCTCAGGAATTGTTAAGCCAATTTTGACCCTGTGGATTATTTTCATTAAATCTTTGAATTAATTCCTAGACTAATCCTTGCTGAATATCTTATGAGACTGAGAAAGAAGAAAACATGCTAAGCTGAGAAACTTTTAAGCTCAGTTTACTCTATGGTATTTAAAATTAGCATGAAAAAACATTTTGCAGAAACCCTCCCAACCTTCACGTATAATTCACAGGCAAGTGATTTCTCTAATCATTTTGATTTGGAGATCCTGTCTTGCTTCAGAAACCATGTCTTATTGCATAAAATACTTATCAAGTTAAATAAACATCACCAATTTACTAGGTTTCCTTTTTATTGATTGTAATTGATCATAATATTTCAATTATACAACAGACCTATTCTTCAATACATTTTTTTAATGCATAAGAAACATATTTTAATGAAAGTAATGCCAAACTAAATATAAATATGGAATGAGATGGGTAGGAAGACACTTCTTGGTTTTCTGTTTAAATTTTTCTATAGGAGGCATTTCTGTTTGAAAGTGTGCGCTTCAAATATGGGTCCAACTCAGTGAAGGATAATGCTAATTGTTAGTAATTACAATTTCTATGTAGAGCAAGAAAGTAAAACTCATGCAGAAATATTCTGGAGTTGCTGGTACACTGTTTTATCCTTCTTCAAATAGATGTTGTAAACATCTACTTTATCGTGAAATGCAAGTATTTAAAATGTGTACTTTAAATTCTAAGTAATTATTTTGTTTCAACATCCTAAAATAATTCTTGTAGACAGAGAAAATTAGGGACTGTACTAATGAACTGAAGAAGGGAAAGGATGGTTTCATTCCTTGCATAACTGACAAACTCAGGTCACTTTTGTGGAAGATAGCCCATAGGGATAATAACTTAGTGACAAAATAGAAAAAAGAGTAATAATTCTAAAATTACCAGGCCATTAATCTTGTCTTTAAAAGAGAACAAACTAATTTATTTCAGATAGGGTTAAACCTGAGGTGCAATTTCTAATCTTTCTGATAGCCTAGTAATGTTGAAAGATTAATAATGTCATTCTGTATGGTTCATCTCTTGAACTTGAGCTATTTTTGTGAAAATACTGAAGTCGTGATGACATAAAGCGACAAGAAATCTTCAATTTGGTGTTCGTTTTCAGAGGGGTGAGAACTGAATACATGAGGAGCACCACTTTTTGGAATAGAATGAGCAACATTGCAAATGAAAATTGATTGCACTTTCTAAAGTCAGTAGTCGTCATTGAAAATATTAGAATAGTTTGAGACCAGTTGTCATACATATCATCAGGAAATAAGCCAAATTAAAGGAAGAAGGGAAATTGCACAAGAATTTTTCAGGTGTTCCCCCTCAGGGAGCAGCAATTTGCTTGGAGTTTTATCTGTAAGGTTCTCTTGTGTCATTACATTGTCTCTGACCTTTCTCATTATCTTTTCCAACTTGAGGCATTGGTTTCTAACCTTGGAAAAGAACAGTCTTTGTTACGTTTACAACTACAGTGACGTTTTTACAGCAGCAGTCTTCATGTAGTTTTTCAGGTTTCTTGGAGACTCTTGGGAGAGTTGGACTCTTTTTATGGCCAGTCACCGGAGTTCCTCATGTGCCTTCCCTTCTCCTTTAGAAAGTGTCCTACAAGGGCTAGTGAAGGGCTTAAAATACTGTGAAAGAGCCTGATCCTTTCTGTAAGCAAGAGCAGAGGAGGAAGTCTTTGCAGCAGACTTCTTAGACCTGGCTGTGTCCAAAGATGGACAGCAATTGTATTGCATCTTCCTTACTCTAAAGATTGCTGTGGGGAGTTTTTCATACCTGCTGTGGATTGGGCAAATGGGGCTGTTCATGGTTCTGTTCCAACTTGGACACCCCTGGCATTTTTGGTAACTCAGGCGTTCAGTCCAAAATTGGCCATAGGAAAAGTCTAATGAGTAGCTCTCATGAGAACTGCTGAACTTATCAGAACTCCAGTCATTGTTGGGGCTGCTATTCGCCAAATGTACTGTATTGTTTCTGATACCTCTCATGGTAACTGTTGACAAAAGTATAGTAACTACTATACTTTTTGATATTTGCAGAAATTCATATACATTAAACTTTTCTAATAAATGTAATAGAGCTTTAAAAGTATTTCTCTCTGTGCACTACTAAAAACAATAGAAAATATTGTTTAGATGCTAAAACATAGCTTTTTTTTTAGGAAAATAAAAATTTGACTGTGCTTATATGGTAACAGTTCTAAAAGTCTATTTTGTTTTAAAGTGTTGCATGTACTGCTGGGGAGACTCTCCTACAGTTTATTGGAACTCTCTCCAGATTCTGCTTATGAATTCAATGTTTCTGAAAAGCTTTACAGCATTGCAATTTTTTGGTTTTGCTTTTAGATAGAAGTGATGCGGTTGAGCTTCCTATAAAATTCATTCCTCGGCATGCTGGTCGCTACCACTGTCAGATTCTTCTGAAGTCCTCCTGCGATGTTCGTGTCTATGAGATTGAATGTGTAGTGAATACGGACCATGCTGAAGCAGAGCTTGAATTTCTAACTCCAGCTTACCAGGCAGTGATTCAGGATATTCCAATCGTAAGTTCACTTTACCACTAGAAACTAGACTAAGATTCAGGACTTTTAAAAACTGGACTCTGGATCAATACTGTTAAAATTTACAGTTGTAAAATGCACAAAGCCTGTAAATACTGACTTGAGTATTATTACTCAAAGTCTATATTGGACATAATATAAAGCTTGTTGGGAAAAATAGTTTCTGGCTGTTCTTAAAGTAAATTATTATTTTGATGGGCTTATTTCTAATGTTTCACTTCTGACAATTGTTAATCTGTTATTTAATAATGTTATCACACTGAAAGTGAAAAAAGGAGTTGTTTAGGGAATAAATGTATTGTTTCTGAAAAAAAGGAGAGATGTTGAGAAGTAAAATAGAAGAACTAGATTATATACAATTTAAAAAATATGGCGAGCATAGGCAGTATGTCGTATATAGTTTTATCATACCCATTTTGTTTATGAAACCCTTGACACATGAGAAATAAGGCCAGGGAGTGAAGATGGAGTATAGGTTGGAACATCATCTCCCTCGGAAAATTATTGTTCAAATTTTAGAGAACTTTTCCCATTTACAAAACAAAAAATACGAAAAAAATTATATGAAAGGAGCTTAAGCTGCGAGAGAAAGGGTGAAGATTCTTTAAGACATAAAAATAGTAAAATATTTCCTGAGGTTTGAACTACACTTTGGTCTACATACTTGATGTAACCTTTTGATATTAGACCCACTGAAGAATACTGGTGTGTTAATTTATAGAAAAATTATCCTGAGATTTTGTAGACAAAAGAGTGGGGGCAGATTCAAACACGGAGACTTAATGTCCAGGGCAAGAGCATACTGTGGATGCTCTGTGAAATACTGAAGGTAGACAAGAACTAGTTCATTAGGAAAGAAAAAAAAAAGGTAAAGAAAATGAAAGGAAATCATATTACAGGGCTATCTTCTCTTACACATAAATTTTAAGATATTCATATGTTATTAAACATTGATTTATTGAATGTTACATTAGTTGAAAACCAGCTGTTGTATAACACAGAAAGGTTAGGGGGTTTACCACCTTCTTTAAATAGAGAGTTTCAAAACAGATTGGCTTTATTCTTTTGGGGGTTTTTTGTGTTTTTTTTTTTTTCACTTCTGAGTGTTCCTAAGTATATGCTTTTAAATTTCATGCGGGAGTCATGCTTTTATACTTTTAAGTACTACTTGTTTTCTTAGCAAGGAAATAAAAAATACCCCAATTGGAGCATATGTTCTCTCTGGATGTATGTGTGTGTTTGTGAGAGAGGGAATGTGTATCTCTTAGACGCTATGATTCCGATAGACTATCGGAAATGTTCCCATGCTTTTATGTTGTTAGTTAGCACTGTTATATTTGTCATTCAAATTACTGAACTTTGAAATACTCTTTGGAGGAAGACAGGTGCTCATAGAGAGTGAAACTGAGTTATGGGGTTGTTCAATCTGCTAAACTTAGTTTCTTCAACCTAATATTTAGTGTTCAAAGCACTTTTTACAGACACTAGCAAACTAACTGTCATCACATCTGTGTGGTAGGTGGAACACTTTAAAAATCAAGCAAATAAAATGGTCAAGTGATTTGCTTAAAGCCACACAGTGAATTAGTGACAGAACCAGAATAAGAACCCACCTGAATCTGAAATCTGTGATTGTTTTTGATACGGGAGTTCAGGCTGAACATCTGAAGTTTCTGTAATTCTCACAACCATGAGATGAATGTAATCGTTCTATTAATCACTTTCAGCCTCTCCAGGTATAGGTCCTATACACGCAGCCTTATTATGTACCTTGGATTTAACTCCCTACCAACCTGTGAAAAGCTTCTAACTTCCTTAGCATTAGTTGGGTTTCTCATTGACTTAACAGGCTTCAGATAAGATGTCACATTAAGCAGAGATCCTGTAAGAATTAGATGATTAAATAATTAAAACTGTTTGTTAATGCATAAGTACAAGGGAGTAGAATTTAACAAACATTTTATTTTCATTTTCTAATGTTTGTGGTTGACCTTAATGTCTTTCTTTAGAAGATATTTTTAGACAAATTCATGCTGTAGTAGAAGGATTTGTTACAGAAGAATTTCAAAGTGGCCATGTTTGTCAGCTACGTTTCTCCAGCTGACAAGTTTTTTTTGTTTGAGATTAAGAAGAAATGCTTATGCTATGTATTGGTGTAATCATCACTAGCGTGGATAAAGGAAGCATCTGATAACAATGGCACTAGAAATCATTGAAAATAAAACAACTTAAGCCCCCAAATTTTCACTGTGCTCCTCTTTTCCTTCCCAAAGAACAATCATGGTGACGTGTTTCGTCTGTCCCACCTTTTAAAACAGTAGATTAGCAAAGGGTGATGACCTGCCAGTTTTAAAACTGGTCAAGCTGGTTTTCAAAAGGATAAAGTTGTTCCTGATATATTTTTTTTTTGGGGGGGGGGGGGGGGGGAAGGAGAGAGAGAGAGAATAAAAATAACCTCTTGTTGCCTTTTTTCCCTTTCATTTTATCCTCAGCATGAGTATACCAGTTAATTACTTTTTTTCTTTCATGTTTTCTACCAGAGGTGAAGTAATTTGTTGTTATTACAGAATTGGAGACCACAGTGATGGAAGTATTCTGAAAAACTGAGGCACTATACAAATCTCAACGTTCCAAACAGGCATTTGTGCTTAACTACTAGGAAATTTACCTCTTAACAACTACGAATTTAGCATTCATATTAATCATATTAATCAAACATTAATCAAACCTTAGATATATGATACTGCAGGTCTTGTGCCATGCCATGGGGTTAGCTCTGATGACCACAGGTGGTGGTTCTTAGTTTCTGAGGTTGAAAGAGCTGAGCTTGAGAGACTTCCAAAGAAGGAAACAAAGATTGAAGTATCACCTACCTCTATTCCCCCAAATCCATTGTTTATCTCTGATGTCTATATGCAATGTTCCATTGATGAAGAACATTATGTGTCAAGGATTACTTCCTCTTTTCAGAGACGAGATCAACCTTCTCTGTTTTGACAAGGAATGTATTAGCTCTTGAATGCCAGTTTATTTTCTTTTTCAGATGGATGTTAACCTTTTTGCAGACTGGATATTTGGTCATCTGGTTCCTTCAAATAGTGGGAGGCTGAATAGCATTATTTTAGTTTTACTATTTTTATGCAGCCCCCAAGCATGTATTACAGAATATCTCACTTTCTACCATAATCAAGCAGTTTTGTGATACATCTGGGTGCAAGACAAACATGTTTCTTAAATAGGCTTTCATGCTACTCAGGACAATCATTCTTTAAAATTGATTAGACTCTTGAGCCTGTAAATACTCCTTTGGAGATGGAGTCCTTAATTCATAAGCAAGACTGATCCTATAACATAGTCAGTGGCCAAATGAGGCACTATATGCTAGTACACCACATCAGCACTTCAAAGAGGTACGCTAAGATTTTCTACAGATGGAAAAGGGACAGAATTTTGGCAAGCATTACACAGCATCATAAAGATACTTGTAAATGTTTATGATGATACTTATAAATTCCATCTTGACCATTAGCTATATCATGTACATATTATTCTAATGAGTATTCCTGCTGACAGTATTGCTGCTGACAGTAATGATACCAGTACCTGTGGCTGCCAGGAACAAGGGATTTAGTATTAGCTTAATTCATTCTTAAAATACACTGTTTTATTCTCCCCAAAGGTGCTCTGAGCCAGTACTTTGGGAAAATGAGTACTGTGCTCTGATTTGATGATAACTGCAAGTAAAAGCTGAAATGCATGTTAAGGTCTTTAAATGCATAATCTAATTTACATCTCTACTTTTATTTCAGAGTAACATGTCCAGCCATGACTGGAAACTTGAAGCAATTTTGGAAGGACAGGGTTTTTACGGGCCTCCTCTAATAAATGTGGGTCTAGGTGAAACAGCTCTGTATCCTCTAATGTTCAAGCCTATCGCTGAGGGCATAACAATGGTAAGAGGGAAATTAGTTTCAATATTTGAAAAGGATGCTTCTGTCCATAAAATTTACATCGGTGTCCAAATTACAAAAGTGCTTAAGCAGTTACTAATATTAAGCATCTGCCTGAGAGTCAGAAATTGAAAGATTGCCTACTAGCTGAAGTAAAAAAACAAAGGAACTAACTTTGCAAAGTTTAAGATTAGGCATGATAGATTTCCCCACCATCCTTTATTATCTCTTCCTTTATTTGCTTTTCTATCAAACCCTCCATTTTCATGAAACAACCAGTTACTCTATAGACATTCTGAACTTTGAACATAAAAATGTACATTGTGTTAGTCTAAATTTAAATACGTGTATTAAAATGTATTTCATTACTTAAGTAGTAAAGTAATAATGTTGAGTATTTCTCATTGCATGCATACATCACAAATGAATTTGTGATGGGTACTTTGTTTCATAAAATAATTTCTGTTACAAGTTAAGCCACTGCTTAGAAGCTGCTTTTGTCACCAGAGGAATCACTATTCTGAATTCTAAAATGAAGAGCAGAGCAAAGGCTATGACACCTTTAGCAAGAAGCGGTATATGTATTTTTACCTCTATACAAGCTGAAAGATTTTGACTGCAGGTTGCTATTCAAATGTGTGAATTGCCAAAGACAAAAAAAAAAAAAAAAAAAAAAATTGCTCTGTGAAACATTAGTAATCCTTCTGCATGCATTACCAACCAAATATAATGCAGTTTAGGAATCCAGTACTATAAAAGCCAAAAGCCCTGAATCCTTTGATGACAAATAATTATGAAGAACATTTTAGTTGAAGGACACATGGAAATGATTGAGCAAAGTTCTATTTTATGTGAGGAGTAAAGATGCATGAGAACATATTTTCTTGGATTTTTTTTTTCCAGGAAGAAGACTAGAAGTACAAAATCTAGATATATGAAGGCTTTATTTTGTTAAATTTCATAATTTAGAAAAATTAAAAATAAAAGCTGTTGTTTCTTTAGTTTTCTTCTCTGTTTAACAGCAGACTTTACTTAAGAGCTAGAAAAGTCAGTAGGAACACTTACTTGCAAGCATGTTTTGTTGCCTGGATTTAAGATTAATAAACTAACGGAGTTGGTTTGGCAGCCGAAGGGGATTTTTACAGTGCTGAAACTTTTTTTCTTCTTTCTTTGTCATAGGGAAGGCTTATTCTGCGAAATGATACAGCTGGCACTGAAAACTTCTTTAGCCTTAAGGGAATAGGGAAGAAACCTCTGGCACAGGATTGTATTGTGATAGATTGCCAAGTGAGCAAGGTGACTCAAAAAACTTTATGGGTGCCCAATTATACCAAGAAGAAGTTAACATACAAGGTAAATTTTTGCAATAATGTGACAACTATTTTTCTATCCGAGGGCCTACAGATGATGTATTACAATAGGAAACATTATTGTAATTGCAGATATACTATTAAAATTCATGTATCCGTGAGAAATTATATCTAACTATAGTTTATACCTTATGGATATGTTTATAGTCAGGAAATCTGTGAGATAGTGTATGATTTTGCTGTATGTTCCATGGAAAAAGATTTCTTAGTTTTTTAGTCTGGTTGCTAAGGGGACAACACTTCTACAATTGCACTCTCTCATTTGCTAGTCTTTCCTCCCTTCCTCCTCCAGTGCTTTGAAACCAGTGGCCAACTCCATCAGTTCTGAAATCAGAGAAGGGGCTTGAGAATTGCAGGGTTCCTAAAATCTTCATAAAGCATTGGAATATTACAGGAAAAGGACAAAAATTATTATCCTACTGAGGGAAAGATTGCTGCATGAGCTCACTATATATCTGTTTCTAATGGCCTAATGGCCTGGCCAGTCAGTGCTTGCATATCTTGGAATGAATTATAGCAGTTAGTGTCTTTTGCCCAGCTGTTGTTTCAGGGATGTTGGATGGAGTTGGGAATACTTTGCATGTTTGCCGATAGGAACGAAAATTCAGAGGAAATAACCAACTGGAGTTGTTGAAGGGCAGTGGGTCACTGGGAAGATGGGGTAGGAGGTGCTGAGGTAGTTGTGATTTCAGTGGAAGTTTATGAGATATACATGCTTAGAAAATACAGTTTTGTTAGAAGATCTTTTTACTATTAAATATAGTCCTTATTATTGTTCACTGGTTTAGTTAAATATATTTTACAACTGTATTTACACAAACACATTTTCCTAATTAAAAACACTGTTCTATTACTGTAACTGCATGGTTTTCCTACCATTCGTCTTGTCTGCATGTTTAATTTGACAGTGATAAAAGTATTTCAGTAGTATTCCTCACCGTAGTATTCCTCACCTTCCTTATCCATGTATAGGACCCCATGTCATATGCCAGCAGAGGCAGAGTGTACATTGGGGCAAAAAAGATGACGATTTTTATGCTCAGCTGCAGAGAAAGTTCCTGAGCAAGAATATCTTGGACCTTGCTCAGCAAAAGCCATCCTTGTGACTGCATTATGGCATTTAAATCTAGAGTAGGTAGCATCTAGATACTTTGGCTGTATACTATTTGCTAGGAGGGCTCAATCTATGAAAATGATGCAGGAGAGCATGCTCTAAAAATTGTCAGCATATATAAATATATATTTTTGAACTGAGGGGTTTGGGTGTCAAGGTTTTTTTTTGTAGATTTTCTTTTGAAGGGAAGGAGAGAAAAAGGGGAGAATGTATGTTCTAGAAGATAAAATCTGACTAGTTAACTAGTGTGGACTTGTGAAATGAGTGATTTTTTGTTCTCTGCCTTGGTGCCAGTAGCACCAAATGCTGCTTTACTCAAAATGCCAGGTATTGGTAGAGAGTGGCCCCACCTTCTTTAATAGAGAGATCATTTATATACCAGCAGCATTCTACTATTGGTTGTTTTGGATTTCATGGCAATGTGAAATCCTTCCTTAAACTCTTGCTAGTCTCCAATTTCTTACTATTATAGGAGGATTTAAATTTAATAAACTTTGTATATCATTAAAAGGTCCAGCTTCATGTTCCTATTTTTTGACTCATTATTAACCCCTCCAAACAAATTAGGAAATGTATTTTTGGGGCATCACCAGCTTTGACATTTTTCTTTTCACCAGTCTTAGCTTTTTAGATGTGAATGCATTTACATTTCTAATATGTTTGTACTTTTATTTCTGAAAGAAGTCAATGTTTTTGAAAGTTGACAACAGAAGTATTTCTTCCGCTTTCCCATTTCAATATTTTTTGTGCCAATGAAAGCAAAAGACACTGAAATATCAAACTTCAAAATGCATTCAAACTTCAAAATGCATACATTAAAATTATTCTTGGTATGTCTTTTTCAGAAACATTGTGTTAAATGGATTTCTGACAGTTGTAACTACTCCAGGGTCAGCTGGGTCTGATTGAACTTTGACCTCCTTGAGGGTGTTCTCTGGGTACCAAAATCTGGTCTTTGAGTGGGTTTTTCTTCTGCTTCGTTGGTTTTGTGGTGGTTTGTTTTGCCTTTTTTTTTTTTTTTGTGTGTGTGTGTGTGTGTGTGTGTATCTCGGAAGTACCGCTTGACAGTCCAACCATGTGTGCTCTTTTTGCTCTGGGACTTTTGGGAAAGAAGTAGTAAGGCCAGCTCTTTCATGCCTGTATGCATGTAATAAGTTAATCAGTGTGAATAATGCATTTTCTGTATGCTAGGTTTTTACCCAGAAGCCATTGTAGGACACTTGTTGAAGCGAGGTGGGCTGGAATTGTTGGAAGAGCCATGATTACAAAATCTACCAGTGTCTGGAAACTGTCACCTCAACAAAGCAAACAATATTAATCACTTCCAGCACTCTCCAGCAGATGTCATGTAGTGTCTTGTGCTATTGTAGTGAGTGAAGATCGTTTGCTTGCTTTTAATTCCCAAAGGGTTAGTCTGTAAATTAGAATTTAATCAGTAAATCCAGGACATGATCACCATTATCTGCAGTTATTAGGAGAAAGGGGAAAACCTCCTCTAAGAGGGAACTGTGACCAACAGCCTTGTTAGAAATGCAAAATAAACTTTATTTATTCAGAAGCGTAGAGCACAAGGGCAACAGGAAAAAGAAGTGATACTAATTTTGATGTTGTTGTTCATTCCATGCTGCCTGATCACTGTAATTTCTGGATAGTGTGTTGTGAATCAGAGCACAACAGACTGTGATTTTGTCTTTGTCATGGTTTCCCTTGGGAGCAGTTGCTGGCAGCCCAAGAACTCCTCCTTTTTAGTCCAGCATCTCTGAAATTTTACCGTATTGTCCTTTGGCTAAGTTGATGACTAGGTAGAGGAAATCTTGTCAGCTTCGGTGGAGACAGAAAAAAGATAATTCAAGAAGTAATAGTTTTAGAAATGTTTTTGACAGGACCTTTTGTAATTTTGTTGGCTAGTGAATATCTTCATTTTTTAATTAGTTGGTTGATTTACCCTGTACATCCTCCATTGATGGAGTGTATTAACTATACAAGGTAACTTCTTATAGATAAACTGGGGCATACGTGATATTTTTAAAAAACATTAAGTATTTCATTTACTGAAATAATAAAGCTCAACCTATATCAAGAATGGTATAAGATGTGCCAGTAGCTGATGAGCATAATAATTTACAGGCATGTCCATAAACAATTTACTGCACAATGAATACCTAGCAATAAGTAATTCAGCTGAATTAATACTTGGGTATTTTTGCCTTTGAGGTGTAAATTTAGCTTCGCTATTCCATTTTAATAACTGAATATATTGAACTATAAACTTAATAAAAACTCATTTCATTAAAAAATTAATTACACTGTATATATGTTACTCTGTTTCTCAGTATTCACAGTATTTATCTATTAGCCTCAACCAAAATAAGGGTACTACTGTAAAAGTGATTATTTAAAATGAAAGTTAAGTCTGGGAGGAGAAAGAGGGAAATAATTCCTCTTCCCTCCAAATCATGCTTTTCCCATTTCAGACATATATAGAGTGTTCATGTCTGGAGCAACAATAATTTTTGTACGTGTGGTTTGTTTGTCTGTGCAACCATTAGTATGTATCAAGAGAGCTGGGGAGGGAAGTACCTTTGGAATTCAGTGGAGGTCATGTGCAGGACTCCACCAGTCTACCTTTAAAAATGCTAAGCAAAACACTTTCAGTGCCCAGAAAGCTTTCCATGATTAAAAAGACAATTTCCATAAATTCCCTTGAAAAATGTGAACATTTTTATGAACTATTTTCTACTGATTGATGCGTAAACCTTAGGGAAATACTGCCACTATGCTCTTCATGGCTGGTTCTAGGGGATATTACAACAAATAGTCTTTCTTGTGATTAACTTACTCCTGGGTCGGAAAAAATGTCACGACAGAATTCATAAAGAATGTGTGCACATATAACGTCAGCCAGAAAGCACATCCTTCTCTGATGCTGAATTAATGTAAGGTTAGTGACTGCAATGTAAGTGGATTTTAGTGGCTGTAAAATTAGATTCAAATCATCCTACAAGAGTAGGAAGCATAAAGTATTTCTATAAAAATCCAATCTGTCAGTCTCATGACAAAATTTTTTATACCATTTTCTTTTGGTTTTTATATAAAACTCAGTCTGCTAGATATAAATAATTGTCTCGTGTGTTGATGGTTGCTTCTAACGACACCTTTGATAGTAACTTTAGCCATAAAGGTGCCTAATTCTTTCAAGGCTTGGTTTTGCAGTAAAAATATAAAACTGTGTAACTTTCAAAATAGATGTTCAAAATAGATGTCATTAAAGTAAACTCACCAGAGGAATCTCAAGCCTCAGTTAAATTACCTTTCAGGTATTAGGTTATACAAACTGTTAGTAATTTCTAAAAGTATTGCAGAATAAATACATAATAAAAAAATATGAAATCCCCTGTTCTTCAGTGCACTTCTCTCTCTATATATATCCATTTTGGATCTTTACAATTTCAATGAAAGGATGACATAAAGGTTGGGTATTTGTAACAAATGTCTCAAAATAATAAAATTGTACACTGTAAACCTTTAATAAGGGGCTTCCCTGTTCAGGCTGTCTTGCTTGGTAATCCATGCGAGATTTCCTGAGAATAAATTCCGTGCAACTCTGGTAACCTGATGGCTGAAGGTCCTATACCCTCATCAAATTTATACTCTTTAACCACGAGTAAATCTGTGTATTCCATACATTAATTTAAATTAATATCAACAGTATCATTTTTATACCTGTCACGTATGCACATAACACTTAATAAAAATTTGCACACAAGCTCATGCATATGATTCTAGATTGTTAAAAGCAAGGGTATTTCTGGCTCTGGGAAGTCTTTTGAACCAGAGGATTTATGTGATTAAATTCATACTATGAAAGAGCAACACTTTCAGTGCCTTTTGAAGCTTTTGTAAATAGGGATAAAAGAGGTGACAAAGTTCTGAGCTTCTGGTTGCTTTCTTTTAGACACTTCTTGCCTTGAAATCCACAGATTTAGACAGCCATCTGGGTTCTCTGTCTAGCTGGCAAAAGTAGGCACCCAGCAACAGAACTCTAAAAGATGTAGCAAAAGGAATGGAGGATCATATAACCAGGCCAGTGGTAAAATAATAAGATATATTTTCTCTGTGGATGTTTAGTTAATCTCTTCAATCTGAGCAGATTAGGGCCAAAGGGGTTTGTTCCAAGGTCTACAGGTCTGGCCACTGCCCTAAACTCCTAGTTATTTAGTAAAAACTGTTGCTATAAGTGTCTTTGTGGTCTTATAGGTGGGATCAGCGTGACTTCAGATATCCATGAAAAATTGCCTAATTTGGGAACTGATGGAGTCCAGTCATAAAGTATGCACAGCAAGGCTATCCACTGTCAAAGAAAAAAATATTTCTGGCTCTATCCAGGAGTGAAAATCCGAAGATCCTTCCTAGCAAAATATTAGCTTCCTTTACAGGCATAAATTTACAGCTCAGTGGAGAAAATAATTGTGTACCTTTCAGAAGCAGATGCCCCGTTTAAATTTTTTTATTTTTTTTTAAGCTAGCCAAATTTGAGAACTATTAATTTCTGGTGGTTCTGACCAGTAAAAAAATCATAAGGGGTGGTGACAAGAAGTTATGATTGCCTTTCCATTGTCCATCTCTCATCCCATCCCTATTGAACAAAAAAGTGACAAAAGGAAGAAGAACCCTCCTCAAGAGACAGTGTAGTGATATATATGTATATATATTTGTAAATATAAGTATGTGTGTGTGTATACTTTATGCAAGCAGAAAATGGACTCACTTGATTAGCACTTAGTAGAAATATGATACTAGAAGGGACCACAAACCTCAGTAGGTCTCTACCCTCTAGAATTGCAGGCAGTCGTGTAGTAAACATCTGGTTTAGATAGACTCACAGACATCTAATCCGTGGGACTCTTACACCATGAAAGACAAAATCTTTCGCAGCTCTACAACAAAACATGGGACCTGCAAAAAAAAAAGATAACCGTAATGTGTTATTGGAAACGTGCGGGAGAGTTTGAGATCACCAGTCTTTGGACACTGAAACAGCAGTGCGTTTGTTAAGTAAACATCCCAGATGATCCTAGAAAGTCAGTCATGTCCAACACTAAAAGAACAAAGCAAAAAACCCAGGAATCTTATCGGTCTGATGCAGGGGAGGGAAGGCAGAATTCCTTCCTCTCTGTTGATATGGGCAGTGGATTCAAACGCCGAAACAGTGGCCGTGTACGTACTAACACGACTTCATTGTTTATACTCAACTTTTTCCTGTTTGGTTATACAATCACTTCCTTAAGGTTAACAACTTCATTTTAAAATCATTTAGCTTCTGGCAATTCACTACTCTCTTTGGAAAAGTATGCAAAACTTCTCTTGAATGACTGAAAACCATCAAACTTCCAGTCCATATTTATTCATCAGCAGTCTGTATCCATTTCATGTTTATAGTCAACTATGTCAGTAGTGTTCCTTTTTACTTTGACTTTTTTTTGTTAGAAACTAGTCTGATACATCCAGTCTTTGACAGAAACTGTATTACCCTACTTTCCTGCATTTTATCCAATTTAAATTAATCACATTTATCCTACTTTTCATCTGCCTCCATGTTACTTTTTCCTTAAAAAAAAAATCTCATTTTAATTAATCTGTTCTATCCCTAATAATTTGCTGTCTTTTCTGTTAATCTAGCCTTATTTTTAGGTACTTATCCTTTACTTCTGTATACATTACTAACTTCATGGTCAACTAAAATGGAGTAGTCCATAAACGTAGGCTCACGCCTAATTTATGGTTTATCTTTTATGAAATGAAACTTCCCCATCTTCAGTGTGTATCAGCCCCTCCTTTCCTATGCTTTCTCTTTGTTGTTAATAGTTAAAGATTTTTTAAAAATTTTTTTTCCAAGTGCCAATTAACAAGGCTTTCAATCATTCTCTTTTTGGCCTGGTTTTTTTCTTGACAATTGGTCTCTTTTCCTATTCTTTTTGGTTGTTGGACTTCAAATAGCCAGCTTGAAATGCAGATTTATTGGGGAAGAGGAAGATTGTTTCCTTACATTTTTTTTTTACTGTGTTACTTGGAATAGAAGTTCCAGATTGTACTAGAACTTGAACAAAGTATTATATTAACATAAATACCCCAGAGACGACAAACATTATAGGCAATGACTGGCTGTAATAGAGGACAAGATGGTGTTAGAATTGTTTTTTTCTACAGAAAATATGAACAAAACTTATTCACTAAAAAAAAAAAAAAGAAGGTAACTTTGGGGAGGAAGAAAATGAACCATGCATCTAATGCTTTTACTGTTGCAGAAGAGATCTTTGTAGAATCCAAGTCTCCACTTGGATGCTTGACAGGCTAGCTATAGTCATTAATGAAATGAATAAATGAGCTGGGGAAAAAAAAAAAATCAAGCCTTTCTGACTTGACTTGTGATTTCACTCAAAATTCACCTAAACAACACAGAGACAATTTTCTTATTTAACGTAATAAGAAATCACAGCATGCTAGAGTACTGCACGATATCCTGAAAATGTTTTTTAAAAGGACTCCATGCCTCAGTGGAAAATCACCACCTGTAGTCAGATATCCACTGCAGAAATTGCAGTGCCAGGTTGAAATACTATCACTCAGCAGCAGTTTGCTCCACCCTGTGGCAGAGGTAACAGAAGAGAGGGTGTGAGGAGACCCATTCCCACAGCCCAGCTGCTGGCTTTTTGCACCACCAGTGATTAAGCAGTTAATCATCAGCTGTGCTTGGTAATGCCTCAAACTTGAACGTCTCTTCCATGAGCAGCTGATCACAGAGTCTGTCTGTAGCAAACTTACAGAAGTGACAAAGAAATGAGATGCAATTCAAAAATATTCTCAGCCTGTATTCCTGCAATCAGCTTTATAGTTTGCAAAATCTAATATTCAGCATATGAAAATTGTATTGGTTGAAAAGACTATTTAAACTATTGTTTATATAGTTACTATGTATGCCATCACATACGTGTCACTTACAAAATACGACATATCAAAAAGCGTGGTTTAATATGACTTGAGGTATAGCAATTGATGTTAAAATGACACTTCAGATTTTGCTTCGCTCTGTCTAGTTAGATGGATCACTACTGTTAAACCCCTTTGTTACACTTCTAAAGAAAATGTATGTAAAATATTAAGGACCTGACTGTGCAACTCTGCGCATATGTAAGTAGTTCCATGGGCTAAGCGAGATACTTTTATTCGCGTTAAGCAATGACTTCAAAATTTGTGCTTGATATGGTCTGCATATGCCAGCACTACTCTTACAGTATGTATTCTTTTCATGTGCATAAAGGTTAAGACTTACCAATAGCATACATTATATTCTACTTTTCAAAGCAAGTAGAATGGATATTGTGTCTATAGTGTTCTTGCAACAGTAACTTGCTTTTGATGATTTTTCCTCTGTGAATTCTCTTCGTCAGGTATCTTCAGATCTTTCAATGGTGGCTGGTGCACCTATTATCACTGTAGAACCAGATGACACAGGCGCTTACACTTTGAGTGTATCTCCGTGGAGACGAGGAACGTTTCAAGGTACAATGTAGAACCAAAATATATAAAATGTCTATAAATTAGCAGATTTTGTTTACACTTAATGCTTGCACTTCTGTTCAACGTAACCTTTCTTCTGGAAGTAAGGCTATAATTACTGGTGATGGTGTTTTTTAAGCTGGCTCGTATTTTTATTTGTAAAGGTGTATTACTGCTAAATATGTGGTCAGGTCCTTCAAAAATGCCAGCATATGTGCAATTTTATGCATCTAATTGGTCCCATGAAAATTGACTCAATAGGAATTAATGATTTGGAATTATCACCAAGTTCTTGGGTCTAAATTTGATTTTCCAAAACTTGTTGAATAGCTGTAGTTATCACAGCGCTACTAGAACCGAAGATTTAAAGGCAGAGACCAGAATTTGATTCTTTCCCTTGATTGAAGTTCAGTTTGTTGACCACAAGGCAAGAGTACATACAGAGAATGTAGTGAAGCTGATTCCTTCTTTGAGATGTGTAGAGGCTAGGAATATCTAAAATTAATTGCAAATAATTTGCATCAGTCCATGTTTATACTGGTATTCTTATGATACAATAGCAAGACTCTTGCTTTTTTTAACTAACATCAGCATGTCATATTTAATGTTTTGTCCTGAAAAGAATTTTCTTAAACAAATATTTTTTTTAACAAATCAGATTTCATCATTTTCAAATGCTTAGTAAGAATTTTACAATTCCATGGTGCTCATTCTTTACCTCATAACATCAAAAGCGTGATTGTGAGGATGAGACTGTACAATCAGTCTTCTTCTTGTAGAGTAGCTATTATAGTAACTCTCGGCAGAGCAAAGTACGAGAGTGTGTTTGGGAGGGAATTATGGGAACAGAAGAGACCATTTTAAAGCAGCTGAATAGTGCTCAGGAGACCTAGATTTGAACAACTTCTTAAACAAATTTTTTAATCCAAAATGCTTAGTGTATAGTTTTGATTTTGTGCATTCCTACTCCAAACCCTTGATTCTGCTGTTTTCTTAGACAATTGAGATTAATGACAGCTGTTTTCTCAACATTAAAAAGCTATTAAGTTTTGTCCCTGAGGATGCCAAACTAGTTTGCTCTTTTGGCCGTTTTGGTTTTAGTATCTGATGTGTAAAATGGAAGTAATAATGCCATCCCAATTCACAGGTGATTTGAGAAGAGATTAATACTTGTAACAAAGCTTGGCCTAGTGCCACAGGAAAACTTGAGTGCCCTCTTGCTAAATCTGTATCCCTGAGACAAAATTCACTTTATGTGAATAGGAGTCAGCTTTCAATGATATTTGTGACCGTCAAAAATGTTCACCAGAAAAAACTGAGGATGCACTTTATTTTAACTTATGCCTTTTTTCAGGCTTTAAAAATTTAAGAATATTCTCTTCTTCTGGCTTAGAAAATTCCCAATTCTTTTATATATACTGAAAGTTTCAGTAGAAGAGGTTCCGCGGGCGCTCTCATACAGCAAATTAATACAAGGTGATAAAAGCCACGCCTTAAAGGGACAGAGGTGGCACATTCACATTGCCATCTCCTATGTTCTGTCATTCCCCTAACTTCTATTACAATGGTTTCCATTATGTCTGGAAGTACTATATCTTCACTGAGCCAGAAAAAGAGGGAACAGTCAGTCTCTCTAACCCAACAGAAAAGTTCTCGGTTCAAAGGCTGGGAAGCCACGCACAGTCTTTTTTTCGGAAAACAGTTCATTTATTTTACACTTTAAAATAACTCAATAGAAGGCTGAAGTTATCCTTTGAAAAGAGACAGGGCCCAGTTATCTGCCATCCGCCCCCTCGCTCACTGCTTGCTTTAATCACTACCTTAGGAAATCATGTTCATTCTTCCTGTGGAGCAGGGACAGTTTTGGTTATGTCGCAGAAATTTGTGGTAACGTCAGTTAGGAAGTGCTTACTTTGTGGCTTCGAGGGGAATGGAAGTCTGTCTGCTTCACGCTGTGCAAGGCTGGAAAGTCATATTTGTTCCCTGAAGCGGAATGTTCAGTTCCTGGGAAACTTTAATGTCAAAGCTGAGGTACATGTGCATTTTTGGCACTTTTAGGATTTTTCAACAGCCAGCCTGAAGCTTGAGGATCACAGATTAGATGTAGGTGATTCAAGTGGGAATTAATTAGGACTCGGGAATCTTAGTCTTTTCTGGGTTCAGGATACTCCAGGTGTAGTATAGTTTAAACACCCAAAAAGAAAGGTACTCCTTACTCGCTTTGGTGAATTTGTTCAGATGGAAGTAAATAATCCATGGGGCCAACATGCTGAATGATTGAAAATAAAAAGCAATGCTCAAAATCTATCTACAGAGTGAGTAAATTTTATCCTGTGGGGAAAAAAGAACAGCTATTTAGATATCTAGTTGAAGGCTCTGTCATAGTGCTGATGGGTGATTTCAAGTTTAGAACTCTCTAACTTGGAAGGATAAAACTTTGTAGCCTTGGTGTTCTAGTACTGGTGTTGTCGTATTAAAATAAATCCTCATAAAAGGACTTTTACCATATAAATTGTTGTTCTGAGGAAATGGTCTGCATTTTTCCTTTACATTCAAAGTCCTTTTCGTTGCAAAATTATAGAGCTGCAAAATTATACTTCTTTTGCTTTCGTTCTTGCTATTTTATGATAGCTAAGCTAAAAATGGACCCAATTCTTTTCAAAAGTCCATTTGGAAGCATTCCAGCAGAGGGCTAATATTATATGCTTTGGCTGGTTTGTAGCTGTATGACAGCTTTAACAGAGAAATAATAGCTAATAAACATCTCTCACAAGATTCTGGCACCAGATAAAATTCTTCAGCAATCTTTTTTCCAAGTAATAGAGCAATTTCCTTTAGGTTTGATAAAGCATCTTCTCCATATTACTTTTATCTTTTCTCAAACTCTTATTTCTGCTCTCTACAGAATAGACCAGAATTTTTTCCAGAGCAGACTAAAACTTATAATACTTGACTATTTCTTGTGCAAAAAATACACACCTGTTATAGTCAGTGTCCTTTCTTTCCACAAAAATTTTCCACCTTTTGGGAAAGAGCTTTCTAATTTTATGTATCATCTTTCATTTATTTTTTAACTATTTCTGTACTTAGTAAGCAGCACTTTTCCATGCTACTTGGAGCTTTTGAAGCTTAGATTGAGGAAAAAAGGGGAGTATGTTACAGGCCATGGCCTGTCAGACTGCAGCTGTAAGACAATTTTAATGAGATGGCGAAGATCACGCCAATACATTCTAGCCTGTAAATGAGTTGATTAAACTTGTTTAACAGTATTTTCCATTTAACACTTATGTGAAATCTGATTTTAAAACAAATATTGTCCATTTCTTTGTTTGGAGGAATTCTGCAAATTGATCTACTGATCGCTCTAATTTCAATGGAATCATAAAATCACACGCAGGAGGAAGACCGTCTCGGTAGCTTCTTGTAGCCATTGCTGAATTTCCAGCGCCTCTCCGTACCTTTGCTTTAAGCCCTTCCTCTTCAACTGCGACACCCTAACAAATTGAGTCTAATTCATCTGTAATAAAGACACGCTTAGAAGGATCTTCTGGTTTTTTGATTACCGTGAATGGCTGCGGCATAGCTCCGCTGCTGGATCACCGGAGTTCACCGAAGGAGGGCGGCTCTATTCGTACATGGCAAGGTGGTCCCCAGCGCACCCTTTCCGTCTCTCCTCGTCCAGTTGGAGTTGCATACTCCTGTGCCCTTTCATATCCTGGTTTCGTTGTCACATCAAGGACGGACAGAATAATAAATAAACAAACCAATTCACCTCTTTATTAAATGCTACAAACCCATATATGAATGACAGCTGACAGAGGGATTTGCACTTGCTCATTTCTCCTATGTGTGAGTCTTCAAGCTTATTCTGCTCCCTTTTCATTTCATTGACACAGGGAGCAATTCATTTAGTCCCAGTATACCAACAAGTAGTAGGATTTACAGAAACTCTTTAGAATTTACATATAACATTAAGAGGTTTTCCTAAATAAAATAGAGATTATAAAGTTTTGTTGTAACCTACAGTAAATATCTTTTTTTTGTCAGTAGAAAAATTGCCAGAAGAAAAATTGGCCAAAGCTATAGCTTACATAAACTGCACTCTTTTTAATTTATCTTCTCTCTCCTATGGAACTTATCTGAGGCAACAACTATACATTGATTTCATTGGCCAGAAAAAAAACAGGAAAACATAAAAAACTCTCCTCCTACTCCCAAGACCTATGCTTAATAAGATCATGTTGGTATATTTAAACCACAAGCCAAACATTTCTATATCTTTTCAGATTTGTGTGATGAATTCCATGGCCACATAGCCTTCTGTTCTTGTTTCCAGTAAAAATATTGGGATATTGTGGGCTTTTATCATCTCTCTGCACCAGAAAATAATCATGTGCTTTTCAAATAGTCCACTCAAATTATAAAGAAAAGAAAAATTTGAATATTTCTCCCTTTCTTAATTGGATTCAGGGATGGGGGATTGTAGTGTATAGCCAATGAGTCAGTCTAACATGTGGTCTTGCAATTACAATTTTATTGGAAAATAAAACAGCCTGCCATCCCCTTTAAAGGGATGCATCTTCTCTGAAGCAATATAAAACGAGGCTTTGGTATTAATATGTGGACTGAAGTTGTATAAAATATTTAAACTGGATAGTAAAGCTAGAAAATTTGCAACGGTGTTTTGACCAAGAAACCTTTTAAAGCAATGTTGTATCAGCAAAAAGAAAACCTCCACACTTTATGTAATTTTTAATTATTCATTTTCAGCATCATTCTAGGAATACTTGTATTGTTGCTTTGGCAAGTTTAGCATTTTATATGTATGCCAAAGAACAGCTGAGAAGAAGAGCGGTATTTTCTAAAATACTTAACGGTGCCATAATTCTATGGCCAGTTGAATTGGTGGGAATTGTATCTCTGTGACGTACATTAAGTCTTGCTTGGTTTTGAATGTATGCTTTAAAAATTGTCAGCCAGGATATTTTGACAAGTTACACTGTTACGTAGTGTATGACACACAAGTCAGAACTGAGCAGCTAGATGCAAGAAAAACCCCCGAACGCTGGGGGCTGTTATGTGTGAACAAATTATCGTTTATCAGTTGCTTTGCAGCATCGATAAGGTAACATAAGGTACCCCCGCCTTTGCTGAAGACAGTGGAAGCAACAGTCGGTTCTGTAGGACGACAGTACGTTCACAGCCGAAAGACTAAATCTTCCTGTATCAAAGCCCTTTCACAACACGGGAGCCAAGCTCAGCAGAACCTGACGAAGAAATGTAAACATGCTTATGTGTTATTTCCAATGTCATTTCTGATGCAGTGTTTCTGCACCTTTCCAATGTATTTTTTCATTACTCCATAGGGTGCTAAGGACTTTTTATTAGTCTTCATTTTATAAAACTCTTTTTCCCATCCTGCAAAGCACCTTTTTGATGGGATTTTTTTGGTAGCCCATAATTTGAATAAATTCATATGTTTATGCATCATCAGCTCTCTTAATCTCCAGTAGTGGTCATTGAATTGCACCATTCGCTCCTGAACCAGGAGAACCAGGAGAGTATTCTGCTTAGGAATACTTCCTAGGAAAATATTCTGCCTTAATTTAAAGAGTCAAGTCAAGCAGAGCATACTATGTGCTAAGTGTCCTTACTCATAAGGATTCTGCACTCTATATTTGACTAGAAATTAATACACTTTTTTGTTTGGTTTTAGTTATTTGCAGTTCTTGCCAGCAATGATTTTCTTTTTTTCCCCTAATAAATAATTTAAATAGCTCTGAGCCAGTAGTAGATACTTTGGTGCCCATAAAAATTATGAAAGACAATTTATGAATATTTTAAGATTAAACAGATAAACTGAGTTTAAAAATGTATGCCATCTGTAGTAAAACTGATTATTTTTTATTGAAATACTTTGACAGATTTAATTGAGTGCCTTGCAGAGTTCTGAATAAATTACATCAATCCAGTCACCTTTATTGATCAAGATTTTAACCTCATTGTTATTAATTCTGTTTGTTTGAGAACTGTTTTCCATAAAGAAGGAAAATTGAGTGTCAGCAATTATAGTGCAATTCTTCACTGATTTTTTTTGATTCTGCGATTGCTGGATTATCAGCACAGTGGTTTAGCAATTCAAGTAGGTTTTAGTTACCATAGTTCTTCCGCTAGCTCTTGAAATATTCTTGACCATTAGCAATTTAAAATTCTGGAACTTTTCAAGTGTTCCAAGATTTGCCACAAATAAAAATTAATTATTTGGAGTTCTTCAGCCGATTATTTTGATGCTTTTGAGAACACATTTTGTGCAGAGCTAAAAAAGTTAGTTTGCTTTACCATCCCCCTACTTACTGATGAAATAAGAATTTCTAAAAAGGTGAACACTCGTGTTCTGTCCCTCTTTCTCTCACATGCACATATGCACGATACAATACTCTGAAATACAGACAATTGATGAATAAATGCTCCATTGTCACTGGAAGCAAGGACTATAAGGAAAAATTACTTAAATTTTAAAATGAAGTGTAACAAAATATTCTCTACTGTAAGGAGGCTTTAGAATTTATGGATTTAGTGATTTTCAGCATTTAGTCAAGTATTTTTAGCCAACTTTAAAGCTATAATTTTGCATTTTTTTAAACTCATTTTCTTATAATTGTTGACACCTTTCAAGTATGTTGATGGTTAGGATGGTGTTTAAAATTAATGAAGTCCTTCTCTTCCACTTTGCTTCTCTCCAATATTGTGATGCAATAGACCAAAATTATACTAGGATTACATATTGAGACATAGGTCAATTACTCAGTATTTACCCTAAGATCCATTAGCTATTAGTGCCATCAAATATGTCCTCTTACACCAATATTTATATACCTTAAGCATTTTCTTCAGACTTTGTTCCCATGAGCTTTCCATAATGGTTTTATTTTTTTATTGTACTTACACATCTACCTTCTCTTTGAAGGTTTTTTAAAAAATATTCAATAATTTCCTGAAATTGCAATCACTCTCCTGCTTATTTGGACACAATTTCTGGCTTCTGTGCTATGATTAATTTTAGGAATTTGTAAAAGTTTTCTGTTTAAAATGTTTTTTGTTTGTTTGTTTTGGTTTTAATTATTTTTATTTTATTATTTTATTGGTATTTTTATAGATTTTTCTTAACAGAGGGAAGAAAATCTGGGATTCTAATTTTTTTAATCTAAAATTAGATAGTTCCTTTCTCTGGCTTTAAGTACATACCTATTTCCATTTTTTTTGGTTCTGTTTTCAGCTTTGGTGTTTTATACCCCTGCTACCCAGTTGCTGTCTCTGAGAGATGGGAAGATAAACCATGCTTCCCTGTAATGATTCAATGTAATCCTTCTTAGCAGAAATAATTTGTCCGTGTTTGTCATGTTGAAATCGCCACCTGGTGTAGCTACCACTGAGCATATAATGTACAAATTTTGCTTTTCCAAGACTTACTGATAGCATTTGACTTTAGTTATGTTTTATTTGCCTCTCTTTCATCTTTGGTTTAAGAGTAACATCCTTCTAGCATAGTATTATTATCAAAACTAACCATGAGGCCATTTTATTAAGATTGATCCTTCCCGAAATGAAATGAAACTAGGATGTTTAGAAGCAGGAATGCAGCCTTCTGCGGAAGGCTGTGATTAAGGGAAGAAAGTTAAGCCTCAAGGACTGTAAATGAGACGGGTGCGTACAGGGATGTATGTGTACAAGAACTTGATCAGCTCCTGGCTGCCAAAGTCACGACGGCTTCCTGGGCCCGTTGTCGTGACCGGCGTGGTGCCGTCTCTCCCCGTCGCTGCTGCTCCGTTTTCCAGGTCCCACGTGAGCATTGGTGCTTAGTTTTAGCTCTTCTTGCTAGTAAGATGCTAAATTCAGCTAGTCAGGGAGCACAGCACGTCCTGTCTGCTGTGTGATCTGTTACCCCACATCTATCCCGCTCAAAGCTGGAGAAACAAAAACTACCATTAAATGTAGGTATTTCCAATCAGATTGTTCTGGGACTCTCATAAAATTATATTAATTCTCCATTTCAAATTAAAAAAGTTCCACTATGAATAATTTTCCCAAACCCTTAATAAGACACAGTTACATAAGTTCCCTTTGGGAGACCTTTTCACATAAATTCTAATGATCTCGAATGGGAAAGTTTCTTACTGTATAATATCATAAAATAAGTCACCTCCTCAAATTAGTTTTTCATTGTACATATGAGGCAAGAATTAAACTTGCAGCATATATTTATTTCAGCTTTGAAACTCTCCAGAATGTATTGAAATACTGAGGGACAGTCATTTAGATAAAATAGTAATGACATGTAGTATTTCCAAAAATTCTTAGTCAGAGGGACATAATGCAAGAAACAAAACCTGCTTATTTAAAGCCAGTATATCAAATCTTCCAGAATAACATTAATGTTATTTAAAGGAACCATGTGCATACTAGGTCTTTTAAATCAGATTTTATATTATTAAATAGAAATCAGACGATTTAAAAGTCCTGGTTTTACAATCTCCATGTATTTTATCTTCCTTAAATACTTGATTACAACTTAACATACAATTCAAAAATGTATCACAGGAGTATTTTAACTATTACACTTATAGCACTAGAATGAGACACCGTGGTTTAAAAACATAACAGAAACAATCGAGACTATGCACAGAAAATTGTGCTGGAAAGAGAGATACTATTACTATCTGCCATATTTTATAATTTTTAAAAGGTGGGTTTGCTTGTATTTTGTATTACTGATCTTTTCAGGCACTTATTACTGATCTGTTCAGGTAAGTAGAAAAACACTTTGGGGAGAAAAAATGGTTAATTTCCTCGGACTTACTCAAGACGTATTTTTTATTACCATAAATTATAATTGGATGGCTGACACCTGGAGTGGAAGTTTTACTTCAGTTTTTATTAGTTTTGAACTGAGGAAATATTCCTACATGTCTGGCAGTCTGTTTTATAAAGCTAATGCCCCGGCTAATATAACACCTGGTATCTATTTGTTTTAGGTGTAATTTCATTTGTTGCTGAAGATGAAGACCAACAGCAGTCTCGACATAACAGCTCACCAGAGAAGACAGATGGTGAACAGGCCCTTCAGAAATTGTCAACAGAGACACCACAAACTGTTGATGCAGCAAACACGGGTATGTTTGTTATTATGGATAAGTTCATTGTCAGTTTGTATAAACTTGTATCATAATTTCTCTTTCAACTAAATGTATATTTAGTATGCCAGGCCACATGTCTGCAAACAATGTTAAGTCAAATGTTTATTCCAGGCATACATGAAACGTCTCCTTTTATGATTTTTGAAACATTTTTATTGAATTTTAAGTCGAGCTTGTTTTTTCTTTTTCTCTTTTTTTTTTTTGCAACAATGTCTCTGAATGTCACTTGTTGTTGGAGAGGAGCAGCATTTGTTAAATGCTTTCTTTTAAAAGTATCCAGTGTTAGTAATGCTGATGTCAAAGCAGGCTGTTTCTGAAATTCACATCGGTCCACTTCATTCCACTGTGGAAAAAACTTTCTTTTTACTGTCAGTCATAGATGCTCCTTTGGTCAGTTACAGTAAAATCAAGAGAAAATTCCAGAATACCTGCTTACTTTCAGAATGTCACCACCTAGTTTATAACAAACAGTTTCTGCATTATTTTTGAGATTTTTGAGTGCTGCAGAGGAATACTTTTGTGATTACAAATGTGCACATCAAATACGCAAAGGTAGGTTCTTGTGTTTGTTTTTAAATGGATTTCTCCATTTTCTTCTTTATATTTGCAAGCAAAGCTTTGCCTGTAGAACTGGGTTTTTTATGCTTCTACTACCTAAACTGGAATGTATTTAAATTGTTAAGCATTATGATAGATGGCTAAAGCATGTTTCTCGCAAGGAAAGCTATCAAGGAAAGTTCTTTTTAACCTGAAAAAGGCGTTGTTTTGATCAACATTTAGGTTTTAGGAAATTGCGAAGAGCTTGCAATTGGAGATCTCTTTGTCTTCTTTATAACTGTATTTTCACTTTAACAGAATTTATCTAGTTTTAAAAAGAATTAAAAGCTAATTTTATTATTAAAAAATAATAAATAACTTGAGTTAATCCATTGTGAATATCAGAACATCTGCTCCTTTATAGACTATTAATATCTGTATTTAATAATATGTAAGAGACTCAGAGATTCGTATCCCATCTCTGACTTGAAGCAATCCCAAGAATTTACAATCTGTATAGACAGGATAGAGGCAGGAAGAAGACAGAAGCTCGGAGAAGTGACGTGACTCTCCCTGATCATACCAGTAGCTTAATGTTGGGGAGTATTAAAAAAACCACATTTCTTTTCCTTACAAGGCAGAGCCCTACCAAGGGACATACGTTGTCTCTCTAATCTACCAGATTCATTACCACATTCTTTTTTGCTAAATATTTTACATTAATTTTTAAACACTTTTTTTACACAGCTCAGATTCCTGATGTACTTAGCTTTGTGGTGTGCAGTCCACTTCTTTTTAACAGCTGTAGTTAAAGCTAACAAAAGATAATAAAAAGTTTTCTGTGCTTATGTAGCTCTTACACAAAATCAGATCTTCTAGAATGTTATTTTTGTGCAAACAGTTGATAATACAATGTGAGTTTAAAATAGAAAAGGAATAGAAGTGGAAGAGAATAATGTAGCAGAACATGCCTAAGTGCGCTTTTCAATAGGAGACGGAAAATAATCAAAAAGAAAATAAGGTGACCAAAGAAATACGGTTTTCCCACAGTGCTTATGATAGAGATAAGACTGTTGCAACAGTGGTAAAATTATAACAAAAAAGCAAAAGGCAAGTCAATGCTTGACAAATTGAGGAACAAGGGGTTGAGAAGAAGTCTAGAAATATTAAATAGAGGATTTTCAAAGCCAAAGGAAAAAAATATAAACTAAATCTGAAAAGAAATAAGGAGTTTTGAGGACAGCACAGATTCAGTTCTCCTGTCTGGTATGTTTAAGGGGAGCATTAGTAATATTGAGCGGTAGTGGTTTTTAAAAATTCTGGCATGAAGAGAGCTAGAAATAGGAGAAAGTCCTTAAGAAGGCAGTTAGAAAGAAAGGAAATAATCAGTATTTAGGTTTCACTGGTTTTCAAGGTTCAAGAATATTTCCTTGCATTCTCCTCCTACAGCTAGCTTTTTTATTTGAATTTTCATGTACAGCAACACAGAAGTTGGTTGACATTAAAACTCACACAACGCATCACTAAGTTTACAGAAGAAGGATTTTAACAAAGATTAAATTAAGGTGATATATGCAGACAATGCAGTAGAGATGAGAAACAGCAGATTTCAAGATGTTAGGAGGAATTAATCACAAAAGAAATATCAAAAGTGATGCGAAGTACAGGGATATACTGGAGATAATCTTCAAATCTCTACTGAAAGCCTGCAAATGTTCATTAATTTAATTATGCTTGTATTGTCCAAACTAAACACTTCTGCTTACGAGATATTTAGGCTTTGCAAAGTTAGGAATCATCAGCCCAAAACTAGTAGAGGTTGTAATTGAAACTAACTGAAAATAGAAGGTTACGTAAGAAAACAGAAGGTTCAGTGAGTGGATTTCTCAATCCTGTCCCTATCACTGGTATGAATTGAGGGCATTGCTCTTAGGTAGAATTTCCAGCGCAAGTTTGTTGTTTGCTATTATTATTACTGCTAAGCTTTTTGCTCAGTTTGGTTCCCCATTAACAATATGAGACTGATCTACTTCTGCATTTGGAATGTGTTTTTCAAATATGTCGGTGGGTGATTAGTCTAATAACTTGCTGAGAGGGGCCAGGTAATCAGCTCCAACTCAGCTCTCTCTTTCACCGCACACTAATTTCCATGGATATAATCACTCCAGCACACAGGGTCCTATTGGTAGTTGGAGCAATCTGCACAGCTTATTCATATATGGCTGCATCAAGGTACTGCATCTTATCTTTCAGTTACCATCTTTTGCTATTTTTGTGCTACTGTAGAGTTATATCTTTGTCTTATTGCAACCTACGTGTTTCTAGTAAGTTGTACTAACTCAAGTTTCATGACTGCTAGCAATGTTTAGGGCATCATTAGGATTGCTTTCTAAAGTGGACTTAAAGTAGGACATGAAATGACTCTTCCCTAATATAGCATTGCTTAACAATAGGATTTTTTTTTCTTCAATACAGAAGATATACCCTTACAACGCCCATATCCTAGGAACACCAAGCTTCTGCCTCACCTTTAAATCAACCAACTGCTTCTAGTCATTTCACAAAACACTATCTTCCATCACAATCATTCATTTGTACTAGACTTCTGTAACTTTTACAACTGGGGAAAGTGTCTGCTGAAAATGGCTAAATAGAGATGGAATGTAACAAGGTGCGTTCTAACTCATATGGTAGTAGTAGTCGTTTTCTGAACTTACTTCAAAGAGGAACTGACAGAGTCTTAGCTTTATCCTACACAGTTTTCTTTTACACCGATATTGTTACTGTAGTTTTTCATAAAAATTTATTATTCTATGGCTTTTCAGAGTAGAATGACTGATGGATGTTTCTGAGATTTAGAATTTCTTAATTGCAAAGCGCACACCACTAGTAGAATGCAAAACACTTGCATTTGAATGTGCATCACACACTGAAGAAGTGCATCTCAGAGCTGTGAATCCCCAGGGCTACTGTTACTGATCTGGGGTAACAGAAAATAGCAGACTTTGGATGTAGAGAAAATTAATGTACAGACTTGAATCAGTACAGGCCAAAGCAAGTGTGAGGTTGTCCATAGCTGAATAAGGTTAGGAAAAAAATCTCTAATGATAAACACAAGTACACCAAATATTTTTGTCTTGCTGTCACTCAGTGAAAATTATTCCTTTTAAACATACTAGAAACTACTACCTTGTTATACACATCTTAACTTTCAATATCATCTTCAGGTACACATACATATGCATTATATAAGTATTTATATGTGTATTTTCCTTTTTTTTTTCTTCTCCAAATTACACTGTAGGTATGACTGTAGAAGAATGTGATAATTTCTAGAATGGTTTTCATATATTCTTTTCATAATTTCTACCAAAATCACTCATTATGCTCTTCCAAAAAGCTAATGATTCTGAAATTTGTTCAAGATTTTTTCTCCTTCAGGTGTAGTTAAGAAAAAGCACATTTAGTCCTTGCGGTGAAAACCATTGACACAGCAATCCTTGCGAGAAATCCTTTTTATGCTGTCTTATACCGGAGGGGGGAAAAAACCAGTATACAAACCAAAACCCAAACAGAAAAATGTCTGCAGCACCGATGTAGTGACAGGGGCTTGCCCCTTTCTAAACTGGCATGGGTTTTTAGTTCTTTCCAGAGTATATTTCTGTCTTTTGAGAGAAGAGGTCCTAGGGTTTTTTTCTCATGGGAGCCAAAAGTAAAACAAGGCTAACTGGCCGCTAACACAAAGTAGGTTGCAGGTGGTCTTTCATGTAAGACTTATCTTTAGATATTCCTACATACTAAAGTGCTAAACTCATAAATAAATATTAGTCATTAAGAGATATTTGTTTCACAGTCTGACTAAATGCTCCTACATTTGTCAAAATCTCTTCTCGAAGTAGAGGAAATGTTTCTGCTCTACTCTGGAGTCCATGGTAACTTCTTAAACTGAACTGCCCTTGGACAATTGTCCCTGTGTTGAGCTCTTTGCTGTGTAGCATGTGGGCAACGGGGAGGATGCTTGGCTCGGCTTCTGCTGGACCAGCGCAGCCGTCCGCAGGAATTTGATCCAACAGTTCTGTAAAGAGGCAAGAGCGTGAAGTTGGTGCAGTCGCTGCAATGACTAAGCCTTGCGCTGCAACTGCAAATCCCCTCCTCCTCCTCCAGAATCCTTCGCTCGCTCTCTTCAGCAGCGAACCTCAGCGCAGAGCTGGCACTTAAGCAACAGCTTTTAATGTTCCTGCCAGTGGTGATGTCTCACAGCTGAGAGCTACAGCTGCAGAATGGTTGTTTGTACAACACAGGGGAATTTTGCATGTGCTGTTGTCTTATTCTGGCTGCCCTAAGCATTGCCTTTATCAAAAGATTATACTTCCCATTGTGTTCTTCTTATGGAATGCATTTACATTTGTATGCCATTGCCAAGTTTTTGAATTTCTTTGTACTTGAAAGGCATAACATCAAAAAGATACACTACTTGTGAATAAGCCGTGATAAAAAAAGCATAGTCAAAGCGGTTAGGCCAGGTATTCATTTTGGCAAAGCCTGTTTTAATTATCTTTTTAAAGCTAATTTATCCTTCAACCTGACCTTCAGTGACAGTTGACATTTCCTCACCTAAGTTGTCATTGTACTTCTCATGATATGTCTTTGACAATCTTTCCTATTCCCTTTAAAAACAACTGCTTCCGAGTGGGTTCGTTGGGGAACTGATGCCTTGTGCAAGTAGCATTACCTTCCAATGTGGTCCTCCCAGACTTTCAGGCTTGAAATCAATCCCCGAGAGCTGAACATCTGTGGTGGCACGCTGAGGTATTCACGTGAGGAAGATAATGAAATAATTTCTTTGTTCTAGCAACTGTTAAAGGTGATTAAGAGGAAAATGTTACTCAGAATGGTGACAATTTAAACTAAGACTTCGTATTTATTCACGATAATTTTTTTAAAAGATCATAAGAACTGAGTATACAATGGTAAATGTTAGGATTTATTCAGTATTAATGCAGTATTATGATTAATATGCCTTAATCTATTAAAGTTATAATTGTTATATGTCACAAGCATATTTATTTCTAGAGTTACCATCTTTCTAACAGGACTATTCTTAAAAATCATTTTGAGTTAGCTACCTCATGAATTTTGATTGGGTAGTTAAGCTATTTTTCAAATTAATCTGCATACTGTATGTTCAAGCATATTGTGCTCCACCTTCAGATTAGTTTGTTTTAATTGATTCTCCTTCTTCAGAAAAAAAAAAAAAAATTACAGAAGAAATACCCAGAGAAAATAATCCCCATGTAAACTGCATGCATAGTTGAAAAGGTAAAATAGCAACAAGGGCTTGTTTTTTTTTGGGGTTTGTTTTTTTTTTTTTAATAGCATTTTAACATTTGCAGCTCTACTTACACTAGTGCATACAAGCTTTTGGGGATGGTTTAGCATATGTAGAACATTAAGGATCAGACTGGTTTACCCCTTTTGCCTTTGTCAAAAAGAATGTTCAATTATTGTTAGCTTTCTCAGTAGGTGCCCTTCTGCAGTACTGCAAAGTGTTAGGCATTTTCCTATGCCCTTTTAAGACTCAGAACAGCTTGATTCCCCTAATAAACTATCACGTTGTTTTGAAACAATTCAGATGTAGCAGTGCTTCAAGGACCTATGGCCCACATGGAATTTTGTGGGGCATGGTATGTGTGCAATTACAAATCTGTGCAAACCAAGCATGGTAGCCCATTTAAAATTAATAACAAAAGCAATCCGTAATTGCTCGCAGTGTATGGCTGCTGGTGAACTTTAGGTTACATCACCCTTCATGCAGCAGGTGTTTTAATATTGCTGTGCTGAGAAGGCTGGTAATGTTGCATCTGCCCTAACCACAAATAAGTCACTTCATTTGTAATCCTGTGCATCTGTATATTTTTGGATGTCATAGCATTTGCATCTAAACAGATTAAATTTTCTTACCTAATTAAAAACGTCTGTGATATGCATTTTGCTTGTTCTCATAGTCTGTATAAATTATAAACCATATTACTGAGAAACACATTCATTCTGTCACGTCTGGCAGATCTCAAGTATTTGTGTATATATGGAATTTTGTCAATTAGTAGTCCATTTAATAAAAATATTCTGGAAAAAAAAAATCCTGAGCAAAAATAATGGGTGTAGTTGTCATGGTTACACGGCTGGAAGTACTCTGGACTTTTGCCTGTCCCTCTCAAGTTCACCTGTGAAACGACAGGCGTGACTTGCACCTTGCTGCATTGAAACAGCGCAGCAGAACCACCCTTAAATCTTCCCTTTCTAATCCTCCCTTCAGCAATAAGGCTAACATGATAGGTCCAGGTGTAAACCCTTCCTAGTAGTCTGACAGAACGCATTCGGAGCGATATAAAAAAGAACATTGTTGGAGCGGAATAGTAAATGAGCTATCAACAGAGCAGTAGTTTCTTTACAGCCAGTGCCCTTGCTCTTAGGTTTGAGTTGTTGAGATGCTCTTTATCTGGGTCATCATTTTGCCTTTCCTACTTTGTCATGCTTACAAACGATTCTTATTTTACCCCTTAGCAAGTAATGAATTATAAACACAGAGAGCACATAATAGTCATGAAAAAGAACACTAATTGTTACCAGTTCCTCACAGCCATATAAGCAAGTCTGGGGCAGAAGGTAATGGGGTGAGGAGAGGACAGAGGGAAGGTCCCTATCAGTCTCCTCCGTTCATGCTGTTTCAATTGCTATGACCTGTGAAAGGATGCACTGAGCCAGGAAACAAGAAAAAGTCAAACTTTATAGCCTAATACTTGGGCCAGTTCATAAGACGTGGAGTTCATATCAAATATGTGAATTTTCAAAGCCTTTTGCAGTATGGGGTTTTTTTTTTCTATCTGAATGATTACTTGAATCTATTACATGAATCTAAATGTTATGATACATTGAAATTGCAGTAACATCAACAAGATTGTCTAAGAGCAATTGCTTAGAATATTATATTGCGTAAGGGTGAGAACAATTTCCTTCAAGGTGTACGTTCGGTCCCTCAAGCTGAGGAAAGAATTGCATATACATTCTCAGAGCCTGGCAGGGCAATCCAGTACTTAAGCTATTGTATAAATAGATTCACAAACCCAGAGAAAAGTTTTAATGTATTTATTTCTTTGTTGCAAGTTTCTGAAAACTAAGCAGTTCAGAAATATCAATTAAAATATTTGACTGAGTCAAAATTATGTTTTTAAGATGAAAGGAAACATTAATTTCCAACAGGAGAAAATAAAACACATTTCTCCATCCAATCTAATTTATTTTTTTCATTTTTCCATCAGGGTGCCCCACAAGTAGTAGTATTATAATTTTACTAGAAGTAGTGCTATACTTTCATAACTAGACGAGTTTGCACCACATACTACTACCGTTGTCTGCCTCTGAAGCTATAACTAAGTTGTTCCTGAAGACTGTTTGTGATTAGGTAATTCTAGTTGTGTAAGTCATGGTGTTTGTTAGTAAAAAACACCATGTAAGTTCACCTCATTGTTTTTTCATGGACGAATTTCTCTCATATCGTAGACCCTCTTGTCTACTTGGTAGCCTGCTGCTGGAATTTGCTAAGGACTTTTATTTCTATAGCAGCTGCAAAATAAATGGACCATATAGAAATCTGGCTTTTAATTTATTCCAGACACTGGACATTCCTGCATTCTCATACATTCAGTTGTGAGGTAGATTTGCCTAACTAACCAGCAAAGGACCACTCTGACATTTTTACTGAGTACGCAATAGATATTTCTTGTCCATTGCAGTGATTTATTTATTATGGTGTCTACTGTGTCTCTCAAAATATTTCTTTTGCTTTCTCTGTGGGCACAATAGAGTCCTAATTGTTCTTGACATACTTACGAAGTTATAAATATTAGAGAACTACTGTTTCCTACTGCGGCAAAAGACAGATGGCATTTTATACATTGTCGTCACAGAGCGAGAATATGTGTGTGCAAGAAATGTAATTGAGAGATTTGGATGCTCTTTCAAGGCATTATTTATTTCTGTTTATGGCATTTGGCACTGTTTTTGTAGCAGAACTCTGTGAAAGGGATTTTTTTGATTAAGTAGAAAGAAGCTCACCAAGTAACCTTGTTCATTTGGTATGGTTTTTCCCTGTTTATCTTTTTGTAATATAACTCATTAAACATTCCTCCAGAAAATGCAGATATTCACTAGTCACTGCTCCTTTCACCCTCAAATATACATTTCAGAAATGAAAAAAGGTTCAGAGCAGGTATGTTACTGGTTTGTGTTGATTACTAGTACCAGATGAAACTATCACTGCTATCAAGGAGGAACTGTTGTCAGAAAAGTCATAGACTGGAGCATATTCAGTTGCTGTGTGACATTAGCATTATCACAGCGAGAATTAACCTGAATTCAGAAGCCCTTGTGGCCTTTTAGAGGGGTATCCTACCGAAGTCTTTGGCCTTTAGCATTACTTGATTTCCATAACAAGCTAAGAATTTCTTCATTTTTACTGCATTCTCTGCCTGTAGGTCCTTGCTGTTCACTTGCTCTCTCTCAGGAGCAATTGCAGTGAAAAAAATCAGTGAAAAGGCCAGGTGCTATTTATTCCTGGTCAAATAAAAGTTGTTCTTGAGAAAGCTACTCACCACTAACATGTTGTTTTGCCACTTAGAATGCAATGCATCTCTCATACAAGTCCTTTATCTCTTCTTCCTGGAGAAATCATTATATTTAAAGCAAACTGTATCATCTGACCAAGGCGGCCAGCGGCATCCTGGCCTCTATCAGAACTAGCGTGGCCAGCAGGAGCAGGGAGGTGATCGTCCCCCCGTACTGGGCACTGGTGAGGCCGCACCTCGAGTGCTGTGTTCAGTTTTGGGCCCCTTACTACAGGAAAGACACTGAGGTGCTGGAGTGTGTCCAGAGAAGGGCAACCAAGCTGGTGGTGAGGGGCCTGGAGCACAAGTCTTGTGAGGAGCGGCTGAGGGAACTGGGGTTGTTCAGCCTGGAGAAAAGGAGGCTGAGGGGAGACCTCATCGCTCTCTACAACTACCTGAAAGGAGGTTGTGGCGAGGTGGAGGTCCATCTCCTCTGTCAGGTGGCTGGAGATAGGATGAGAGGAAATGGCCTCAAGTTGCACCAGGGGAGGTTTAGATTGGATATTAGGAAAAATCTCTTCACAGAAAGGGTTGCCAAGCATTGGAACAGGCTGCCCAGGGAAGCGGTGGAGTCATCATCCCTGGAGGTATTTAAAAGACGTGTAGATGTGGTGCTTGGGGACATGGTTTAGTGTTGGGCCTGGCATTGCTAGGTTAACGGTTGGACTTGATGATCTTAAAGGTCTTTTCCAGCCTCTGGGATCTCTCTGGGAGACTCCTGCATTTTGTGGTGCTCTTGGATTACATGCAGTTTCCCTTCTTCTAAGTGAAAGTAATGTGGGATGAGAGATTTTTTTAAACAAAGGAAAACCTGCACATGCTATTTCTTACGAAGGAAAGGCTTTAACAGGCTGATTAACCACTTTTTTTTTAAATTGGGCTATCTGTGTTAATTCTCTCCAAAACAGTGTAAGTATTTGTAAGAAAGCTACTAATGAGACCCAATACACGAGGAGTATTTTTTCTAGCAAATGGAAAAAGCCATACGTGTCACTGTTAAGTTATGCGAGTTCTTGAATATGCATTTTATTTCATTTATCAAGTATAACTCTTCCAGGTTTTGAAAGCTGCTGCTGTAGCCCTGTGCAAATCTGGTTGACGTGGGAACTGAGTGCCTAGGACAGGTTAGGTGCAGGCTGGGTTTCCAGATTGTTTAAGCATCAGATGCTGGTAAACCTCTCCTGTGTGTGTGTATATATATATATATATGCACAACAAAATAATTTTCAGAGATAATAAACTTCGCAAAATTTGAGTGGATTTTCACAGAAAGACTAAAAAACATGTTTCTATATGTGATGTGACTCCATCAAAAAATGTCGTCCCCCCTTCTCAGCAAAATACCTAAAACCCCTTACTGTAAGAAAATGTTGTGTATTTTCTTAGAGTAGCTGTTACTGGATTCCTTTAGCTAGAAAAATCCAGAAAAGCAACCCCAGGAAGACAACTGGCTTGCACAATTTTGAATTGGAAAGTTAGTTTAGCAAAGATATTAGCAAATGTCAGTGAGTTTTAAAATGGAAACAAGTAGGCTAAATCAATAACCTTTTCCTTCGCCCCATATTAACTCTTGTCCTAAATCTCATTTGCTGCTGGTATTGCAAAAACTCGAGGTTCTAAGTCTTTTTAATTTGCGAGCCCTGCCTTTTGTACATAAGAGGAGAAAAAATGCAAACAACATTGTGAAGTGCCAAATTAAATTTACAGTATCAATTCTGGTGATTGTTCAATTAATATACCTTAATGAAATCATAGACGTATAAATATTCAAAAATAATTTGAATGTTGTTATAATATTAGCAGAAAGGATTGGAATACTGCTATTATCTCCAGGTTTTACTTCTTTTGTGCATAAAAAATAATTAAAATATTAAAAATGTTGCAGTATTTACATTTGCTAATATGCCAGTGATTGTGAGTTCAAGCCATACAATGGTTTACGTAGGATGCATGCATCAACAAATGTGTTAAACTTTATATTTAGGTAGTTTTTATATATGTGTTAGAGATTATGCAGCAACAATCAATCAATAGGTAAATGAGATTTCAGATACTAGAATGTATCTGGCTAGCAGTCACTTTGCCTTTCTGTGAGCTGAGGAAATACTTTAAAAGATACTTCGGGGTGTCATTATCTGTCTGTTAAATATCACACTTCAGTTTACATCCAAAATTTGAACTGATTTGCGATGAACTGGCACATCCTTTTCCTTTACCTTAAAGTATTTGCCAGACTTTATGTTACTCTTTACTGGATATTAGTTTGACTGTCTATAGTAACCTTACATATCCACTAATATTTTTTTTCTTGACAAATATAGCGGGGGTTTTTCAGGCAAGATTTTTTGAGAGGTATTTTGAGTCCTGAGCACATTCTTGTTTATCTGTACTGAAAGGTCCTTGCTTTTTTCTTTTCTGTTTTACAATAAGGTATATTTATTTGTTCCACTGAAATTTTGACCTGTATTTTTCCACAAAGACTAGAGAAATCTCACTCTTATTCTTCTGTTTCAACTAGTTTGCCTAATTTCCTACCAATAAATTTATGAAGAGATCATGTAATGTTTTTTCTTTATTACTCTTTATAGTGTTACATTGTTTTGAAGCGTAAAAATGCATATTTTAAAACATCATACTTTTTGCTTAGGCTTCACATAGCAGTGACATTGTAATTGCAGTAAACCACGCTTTTTACGTAGCAGGTGTTTCACAGATACAGCTAAAGAAAAAGCGTCTAGCATAAATGTTTTGTATGTCACTATTGTGGATATATGCAGTACTAAATAATGTGCAGAACAGAACCTAGCAAGATCTGACTTTTAATTTTTTTAAAAAATGTGCATAGTGTATATGAAACAGGGGAAAATTGCATATGTAAATTGCTGTCCAGTCATTTTCAATTGGCAATGCATCATGGTCCCTTATGTCCATGTTACTTCAGACTCAGATTTCATGCATGTTTAAAAATATAGCCCCTAATAATGACAAACCTCATAGAAAAGTTGCAGTGCAGTAGGTAAAATAACAGTAATTCCTCGGGTTTTGGGGGGTTTAGAAAGGCTTTTGTGTTTTTGACAATTAGAATGAATTATAAAAACCTGATTAGCATTCCTGGTAAGATATTAAAGTAAACGTGTTATATAGGAAGAATGCTGCTTCTTTCATAGTGTAAGTGATATATATAGTAATTACTGTTGAATGTTAGAAAGAATTAGAGGATTGCTTTCACTAAACTCTCTGGATTTATCAGTTATCTACACCTTATTTCTCCACCAATATATTGAGAAATTAGTAAGAACAACCTGATAAAGTTCAGCGTCTGTAAATATGGCAGACAATATCCATGAAATTAATGAAGGATTGGTTTTATTTAGCGTGGAAGTACATGAATATAAAGTTCTTCTACTTGAAGATTAATGGAATTTGACTTTGTCATTTCTTATTTTATTGAAAACATAAATTGCTCACACAACTCTACAATAGGTTTTGCTGAATTCTAATGAAAATCTGCCCACTTCGTCATTGTGGTCGGGATTCTATTTCGTATAACTCATTTTGTATTTTATGTATGATAGATAAATAAATATAGTTTTCCTAAAATTACTAAAGAAGTTTACCTAAAATTACCTAAGTGCTTAGCAGAAACATGTTAAAGAGGTCAGAAAATTGTACTTATTAATAATATCTTCTTAGGGAACACACAGTTTTTATCCCAGAATAATGTTGCCTTTTTTGTGTGTGTGGTCCTGCTTTGTGTTGCCTTTTTCCCTTGCCTTAGGAGAATGAGATCAAATGCCTACTCTGTGGCAGAGCTTGGAATGGAAAGTGATCCAAATCCCAGTGAACCTGATTAAAAGGTTCCTTTTAAAGTAAAAAGGTTATGCTGAAAAAGAAAATAGATACTTGTCAGATTTAATGCCTTTGCCTTTGCCTAGCTGTGTTTCTATGAAACATTACAGTAAGACTATATTAGGGTCAATGACATGCTTTTGGTTAATTTCATATTTTTACCGTACCACCTATGTTATGGAAAAATTATTTTTTATTAGTAATACAGAATAAAAAAAATTCTGATGAGTGGCGGTCAGGAATCACTCTGTAGGAAGCATGAGTATAATTTTTGTAATTCTGGCTTATGTTCACTTGGGAAATAGGCATTCCTAGTCTTAAGATTTAGCATGTTTTTTAAAGGGAACTGCAGACAGTGAACCTGTTCAAGTATGCTAGAGAATTTAAAAGTGAACCTTGTCTGGAAGTGAGCTGTCTTCCCACTGAAGTCTCATGTAGGTTTCATATAATAAAACCACACTTAAGTCATAGTTAAAAGTTCAGTTAGAAATTCACGTATATTCCAGGAAATGTTGTTAAATTAGTTTTCTGGTAGCTAGAAGGGGTAAAATCTTTGAATATTAATGAAGTTCTATATGAAAAATGAGGATACATGTTGCTCACCATTTCTTGGGTCTCTCTGATATTCTTTAAAGCTGCTGAATTCCAAGCTGAGAGATATAGAACCTTTAGGGAAATGCAGCAATTGATTTTACAGTAGCTTCTAAATTCCAAGGTAATTTTTATAATTCAATTGATTAAATGGCATTTGCCTCTCAAATGAAAGACTTGGGGTGCTTAATAGAGTGTAGCTTTTAAATACCTTGCATGCGCAGCCACTCATAAGAGCAGTTACCTGCTTGTGTGACACAACGCTAGTGTAAAACTGGTCTAACTTTGTCTTCAGTAAGCTTATTTTGAATTTATTGTGTTGACAATAAGAGAATATGACTTGGAATTTCATAATAAAGAACATTTAACCAGTGGAAGTATATTTCACCACAGCATATTACAGCTAGAGAGCACAACACCTGGAGGATTGTTAAAGACATTCTAACAGGCTTTAGCTGCTAAAAGTTTTGGTTTTAAGGTTTGCTAAGCCTTTACAATAAATAAGTGCCTTATTTGTGAGCAGACTTCTGAGATTTAGGAATACTTGCTGCTTTTCTGCTGCCTTTTTTTTTGACTGCTAGTTTGATCTGCCTGTCACAGAACATTATGTTTCACTAATGTACTTTTATATTTAATTCAATAACTTGTGTTGACTGAAAAAAAAGTTCAAAAAGGCATTAATTACACATTAGTATGTTGTTTCAGTACCATGAAGTTTTTTACCAGTTCTAAAATCATACTGATTTCATAGTTGAATTTTTCTGGATACAGTTTTTTTGATGTTAAATTTTATATGTCAAATAGCTCTTAGTAGCCAAAAAAATTAATTGATGAAGGTGTTTTATGTAGTATAACAATATCACCTATTTAAAAAAAAAAAAAAAAAAAAAAAGGTAAAAAACCAAACTAGGGCCAATTAGGTTTTCTCTCTTTGGAGCAATATAATTATTATATGTATAAATGTCTGTGTTTTATGTATTTTGTATTCATCCTGATGTGGAAGAGAAAAACACTTGAATATCATTTTAAGGAACTTCATGACTGGAAATCATCTGAGTACAACCTATCCTACTGTGCCAAGGGTATATCAACCGTGACTGTGTGTACGCGACTCCTGAGCTGGCTTTTACATTTTCAGACATGTTAAAATGTCTGTGTCACACAGCTTACCCAAGCTGTTCACCTGGCAAGTGATTTCCTAGCATAAGTCACAGTTTATACCCTCTTAAAATCTGCAGTGCTCTGCTAAACCTGGCCACTGAATACTATTTCTGCCAAGATGTAGGGGAAAAAAAACCCCTAGGTTATTTTACTCCATCCTTTTCTGGAACTTCTTCAAGCAATTAGTATTGGTGGCTTTTCTACTACACTGACATAAAACGTCTTTCTCTTCTGTTCTCTTTCCTATCCCATTGCTCATCACATGATTCATATTGGTTTTGTATGCATCCTTAAATATTACTGATGATTTTCCTAACCCTCCAGAGAGCCCGCAGGGAAATTTAAGGACCCCTTTTTCCATGACGACCTTTAGCAGCTTTATACACCAGCATGATAGGAATGAGCAGTAATCTGTCTGTTCATTATCTGAGACACTATGGGTCAGTACCCAGAGACAAGTTACCTCTGGATTTTTCCAAAGGTAAGACATAGATAAACAGAGATTTAAGGAAAAAAAAAAAAAACCAAACCAAAAAAAACCCCCCCCCAAAACTTGTCAATAGAAATAAAGCCAGGTAAGGCAAATGGAGAAAAATCAATAGACCTTGGAAAAACCTCTTAAGGATTTGAGTCATTTTAAAAGTTGTATGAAGTAAGTGGGAGCAGAAGAGGTTAGTACATAACTTGTTTGTGTTCATTGGGTTAAGAAACTGGCTGACATGATGAGCATGATCATGGTTGCATCTACTCAGGACTGCAATCCTAGCTCTGGGGTTTTTAACAGAGTGCTAAGAATCTTAGTTTCATGTGAGGTAGAGATTATGACTGTGAATGAGGGTGTGTGGAGGTATTTGGTGGAACACGAGAGTGTGTTTGTTAGGTGTAACCTGGTAGACTTGTTCCCCTGTTGATTTTGATGACCATTCCTCTAGGATGTTCTCTAAAGGTACTTACTAATGAAGGTGCATGACCCAAGTAATCTGTCCTAGTTCCTCTCTGCCCTTACCATTGTAAAGTTTTCCTGATACTTTCCACATGTACTAAAGCCCACCATTTGCTACTCTTTCCATCAGGGACAAGGAGTTCACATTTAGTAGCAATCTTTTGCGCATGTGAGGACTGTAATCGTTGTCTTCCCTTAAAAATCTTTCTAAAGAAAAAGAAAAGATTTCTTTAGCAATAGTTGTTTTCTGCACTTCAAATTCATACTGGTTATACTAGTTTTTCCGTGTTTTCAGAAGTCTTTTCATCATTGCATAACAATTAACTACTTGGTTTTTTTTTACTTTTCTTCTTGAGTTGTTCTTGTCTCTGTCCCTCATTGGAATTATGTGCTGCTTCTACTCTTAGACTAGATTATCCTAAGTATCTACTTAGCCTCAGCTTCTTTCTTTGCCAGGTCCTTGAACTAAGGTAATTGTAATAATCAAATAACGTTCTTAAAACAAATACAATTTATCTTCACATTAGAAGTTAAACAGTGTTTTAAAATGTGTTAGTATTCTAAGCAACCAAATCACTTCACTATATCCAATTATAACAAATTTATTCTAATCAGCAAAAAGTTCTAGTTCCTCTTGCTTGCTATTCAAACTTTTAAAACCATTATAGAGTAACTGAAAGACTATCATCTTCCCATAAATTATCACAAAGTTTCTGCTTGTAATGATGGTCTCATTTTGAGTTAACCAATTGAGACACGTTCATCTTCTAGACCAAGATTAATAGAGCCAGGCAGTAAAAGAGAAACCAATGTTGTAAGGGCAGGGTTTGGAGAAAGCCATGCGATACACACGTGTCTGAGGTGCAGGCTGCTCCCAGACGAGCAGACCGTCCTACCTGAAACCTACCGCTGCTCCCCAAAGGTGCTCTGTTTGTTTTCAGTGGCTCATTCATGACAGATTCCTTACGGAGTAGGTTGTTCCATCTCCAAAGTATCCACTTCATCCCACCTTTTCAGTGAGTATTCCGTGCCTTATGATGCAAGTCTGGGGTTCTATATACTGTGGTGTATAGAAATCTGGTGGCTATATGCTCTTACTAAAGAAGTCAGGGTCAAGACATGTAATTGACATTGTGGACCGACTTTGGTAAGGTTTGTGACAATCCTTTGCATTTATTTCTCCAAAATTTATTCCTCCAACTATTAATATGGTAGAATATTCCCCCCTGCCCAGAAATCCAGTGAGTTTTTGACTTCTGTGTTGCTAAAATGTGCTGAATTTCTCTTCGGTATTTGGAATTTTCTTAAGCTTTGCATACTTTGTGTTCACGTATGTCATGCTGCCTGCAGAGCTTAAAATGGTGAGGGGAGATGGAGTCTAATGCCAAATACATTACCTGTGTTATTGTCGATTTTTGATCTCTTGCTTATATCTATATTTACTGGTGTCACAAGTGCTTGGTATCTGGCTGGCATACGGGCATATGCTCTGAGTTTACTCCCCATGCCACAGTTTCCTCAGAAAAAGAGTTTAACCTGTGAACCAGATCAAACCTTGTGTTCTGCCCCAATGAGTACCAGCAGATATGTCTGTGTGCCGCCAATAGATAGTTGATAGTAGGCTAGATTAAATTTCATGAAAGGTACATGTCCTGGATAAGTGCAGAACACAATACAAATGGAGACTGAAAAAAGCCCTTGTGGATGGGGAATAACCATATTTGCCATATATACATTTTATCACCCAACTGCAAGGGAGAAGGGAGACCTGTGATATCATCATATTAAGGTATTGAGAATTTAGGAAGGGCATCAAGAATATTCTGAGTTAAAGGGATATTATTTTTTTTCCAAATCCCATAGACAGCAGATCTGCTGAATGATTTTTTTGAAGCTGTTACCTGGGAGATGGAAATGAGAAAGTGTCTTTATGAAGTAAAGATGTCTAACTGGGAAATGGTGTTATGACATCATACTGTGGTGATATCGATAGCATGGAAGACTAAGCTTCAAAAATGGCAGATGTCAACAGCATTAGTCATCCAATTCTTTGAAATAAGCTGTCTGTGGTGTTAAAATTCTCTCTTCTCACTGTTTTGGAGAAAGTTTAGGGAAAAGGAATATCCTTCATGGGCTAGTGGTGGTCTGAGTTTCCACCGTAAGGTAGTGATCTTCGTTTGAAAAGATGGCATTGAAAGCAGAAGAAAAAAAAGCGAGGTTCTGGGATTCTGCCTTATAAGAGATCTGATGCTTTTTGAGAGCTTTGTTTCCTGGTGACCACAGCTAATTCCAAGGGCCAAAATGTGGGTTTGGTTTTACATTTTAGAAAATTGTTCTCAATTTTCCCAAGTGACAGAAGGCTTTGGAGCTACAGTCATTACATTCAATAGTAAGTACATTTTCACACATGAAAAGCATCATAATTTCATTTTAAGTTGCAGCATTTTGAAGTGCACCACTTTCATACACCAGCTCCATTTTAGGTGGACAAACTAATGCAGTCTTTCAACCTCAATGTCACTTTAGTACTGTCCCTCTGTATGTCCTAGATTTGATACAAAATGTGAGACACTCTAAATTTATGAAAGTTGCTCTAGGCGAATTATAACATCATATCCTTTAAGACGAGATTAATGTCTGAGGAATATTAAAATATTTTTTCAAGCAATGTTGTAAGGCATACATTAACTGAATATTCATTGAAATGTTAGGGTTACTCAGATATGCTCCTGTGCATACAGTGGCAGCTGAAAGCAAAGTTTATCTTGCCGTGTAATGCAAAACCATATTTAAAAGTTATACATATTGATCACATTTATTGAAAAAGTATAACCCTTAGGTGAGAAAACTCATGAGCTCAAGCCTAAAGGTGACAACCCTAAATTAATAACTTCCTTGGAAGAAGAAAGTGTAGAAGCCTTGCCTTTCCAAAGATAAGCTATTCCTCACATAATAAAATGAATATTAGTGTCTGCCTTTTGCATCATTTAGAGGCTTTAACATAATAAGATTGCAACATTTTCTTAATGTGTTAGTGTTTTACAGCTTTCTCCCCAAATTAAGTGCAGATTTTCTACACTTGGAAACTAAATTTGGAGAGAGATATCTAGAGCTAGTTAAAATAGGATTTATTTTATAAATAATTTTCAGTGGAGTGGTGGGTCTACTTATAAAGAAAAAATGCAATTTTTATCTGGGACATATGAACCAATTAGATTTATCTAGAGACACTGTTAAAAGAAATATCCAAAACCTCATTGCAAAGGGTTTATATGTGTTTGGACACATGTTTGTAACTAGTTTTGTATCTGGAACAAACTTTGTGCTTTATGGTAAGTGAGTATGAAGTAATCCATTAAGATTCTGCAAAAAAAAAAAAAAAAAAAAAATTACAGAAAAAGAATCTGTGAATTTAACATGGTAGAGAAACGTAAATTGTCAGGAAAAGTTTACAGAAGAAATGTTAGGTCTTTTTAGTGTAATGCTTGGATTGCTAAGGCCAGTCAAATTTGAAAAATAAGGAACATAAATCATCACATGTGCTTAATAGCTAGTCTGTTCCAAATAATTTATATAAAAATTATTTATTCTAAATCAAAAAGGAAAAACTAAATAGATATGACATATACTTATAAACTGACCATTTTTCATGAACAACAGCTCTTGTCCATCAGAGATGGCTCTGCAGGGGGTTGGTTACTCATGGACGTTGTGTTTGCATGTGAGCAGAATGAAGTCTAAATTTTGATTTATCCTGTGCTAGCAGTGGTGAGCTCCTTACATATTGAGAACTATTACACATTTACGTATCATAGGGAACTAAACAAAATGCCATTTTTAATATACAGTCTTTAAAGCGCAGTCATATACTATGGGAACAGCATCAAGGGTACCTACGCAAAGAGCATTTAGATAACTACCAGCCTGGAAAGTTTTTTGCAGAATGAAGAAGTCAAGCTGTGTTATTCCTTTGCCTGCTATTGCTAAAAAACATACCTTTAAAGACACATTTAAGAGTGTTGTTGATGTTTTATTTAAAGCTGGAATTGAATCTTATTTAATTCTTTTTATTGTTATATTAGCTCTGCAATTAGTAGGTAAGAATGCTGTCAAAAGAATGCACATTGAATTTGAAAGTATCACTTTAATTCAGCTTTTGTTTATATAATCATAATTTTGATGCCAATATGAGAAGTCTGTAAAATTAGGATAAAGTATTTCAAATAATTTTATTTAGCAGTACAATTCCAATTGTCCCATTGTATCCATATCCACCCGCTCCCCCCTCTCCCCCCCCCCCAACACCCTAGAAGTCTACAGTTTTCAGGAGACCAAGCCAAATCTTCCTTCATTATCAGTGATGTGTAATTCAGCTGAATGATAGGCAGCTGTTTCCCAATCAGCAGAGAAGAATCTTTTCTATTTTTAAGCCAATATATAACCACTGATGCTTGACAACACATTTAACGGCTGGTGTAGCAGAGACAGGATGAAAAAGTAATTTTAAGGAAAGGACAAGGAAAGGGGACAGAGAGAACAGAAATTTCAGTTTATGGCTGATATGGTAGTAATGTATTCTCATCCAAGGGAGCAGAGAAAATCAGCTTGTGAGTATAAGGAAGGGGATTTTGCAACTGATAACTCCTCAGGACATGATACGAAGTATAAGATTAAAAGTCTATGGCTTACAACACTGATTTGTTAAGCAGAATTTTATACCATTTTAAAAATTGCACAATAAAATAAAGAGATCACGCACAGGAGGAACAGCTTATTTGCATCACTAAAGAGAAGGACAAGACACCAGACACAGGATTACAAAAGGATGTTCAGCTCTCTGGAAGAAAAACTGATGATTTTATGTCATATAAGCTGGAATGAGATTTGGAGGATACCTGTGAAAATTTTAACCTGAAAAGTTTATTGAAAGCTCAAGTTTAATTTTTATGTAAGTTGTAATTTAGTGGTTCTGTGTTTTAAATACTGAACTTTATATTCACAAATGTAATTACTGTAGGTAAATATTAGTTGAAGAAATGGACTTGTTATTAAGGAATGGTTACAGAAATATGTCTGGGTTTTGTTTTTGTCATCCCTCACCTCAAATTCAGTGTAACTGCATGTAATAGAAAGCACACAGCTTTCTGTACTTCCAATCTTCCACATTTAAAAAAAAAAAATAAAAAAATTACAAAATAATCAGGGAAGGTTCTTAAAAACTACGAATAAGTAAGCTTTTATAGTGATGTTGACTGAATTTGCAGTAGCTAACATATGGAAGATGCTGGTTTGCCCTAACCATTAATGACAGATGCTTGACCCTAACTAGCAAGGGTGAAAGCCTATTGACCAAGGGAGAAACTAAAAGAGAAGATAGTGGAGATTAAATATTTAAGTAGATGCATTCTTATGTTCAGAAGATTTGTGCTTTCTCCTTTTTAGCGGTGATTTCTGTATGAAGCACTGACTAAAATTTGTTTTGTTTGTTTAATGAGATCTGACAAGATCATGACCTGATGGTTGCATAAAGCGGGCTAAGGATTTTTATTTGTCATCAAAGCCCCAGAGTGAGATGATAAGAGATACAGGCCTCAAGTCAAACCAAGTTTATCTCATAACACATCAAAGTACAGTGCTCAGGCCCTAAGAAGAGACTTCAAATGCATTAAAAATGCCTGTGCAAGTTCAGAAAAGTGGGTGTATAGGTAAACGTGAGTTTATACTTGTGTTTGCAGTAATATTCTCTGTTTTGAGTTGTTCACAGAGTTCTAAGAACATCACGTTCTGGATTGAGATGTTTGATGTGGAGAAAAAGGCATCATCTCAAAACAATGTCATTAACTTGGAATATTTTTCTGTTAGAATAAATGTTTTCTGGGCTAGAGAGAAAAAGAAGAGTGTCTACTTTTTTCTGCCTGTTTTTTAAACGTGTGCAGAAAACAGAAATGGACAGATACAATCTTGTTCTGTGAGTTGGGAATGAGCCATCTCGGTTTCAGCATGAGTGGATTGAGATTATCTCTGTTGCCTGTGAAGTTTCAGCCTTGTTTTCCCAGCATCTACTATCTGCTAAAGTAAAACTTGTTACAAAAAACGTAACAAAAACCAGCAAAAGAAATCCCCCAACTCCTGACCTTCTGCTCTATACATTAACAAATGAAGTTCTAATACCAGACCTATTTTCAGCCGTGCAAGTTCTTCTTCAGGTTTGAAACAGAAATGCTGAGATACAACTAAAGGAAAGGTCAAGAGCGGTTGTTGTGAATTTAATCTGGTTATGCTCATTTTTTTCAGGGAGCTAAATCTTTAGTAGATTCTTATAACTTTGGAAGTGACTTCTGAGTATTCTTGAGGGTAAGAACTAGGTTCTGTCTTGTGGATTGCCTTGTCAAGAGTAGAAATTCAGAGTAAAATTAGGCTATAGTTATTTGAGAATAGGAATACTTGAAATAAATTGGCTTCGGTCTACCCCAAATATGTTATATATGGATAAAGACCTGAGGTGGGACTCATCTGTAAAGTCACTATTTGGTATCAGATTTATGGCTAAGTGGGAACAAAGCCTGAGGTTTTATGTTTTTAACAATGCAAGTGGCCAGCAAAGCAACTATTCAGCTATGTTTTCACTGAGTAAAAGTTGACAGAACATCAAAGTTTATACAACTTCAAGGCTTAGTACTAAGCAACACTTGTAGGAATGTTTGTTTGGTAAAGAGTTCAGCTGCAAAAATAAATGGAAAGATGCTCCTTCAGCAGAGAATTTCCAGGTTCTTTCCATGTGTTAAGAAAAGTGTTTTGATTAAAGTATTTGACAATTTTTAGGGAAAAGCCTGTTGAAGGCATTATGCAAAGTATCTAAATATATGTAGTATAATTTAAAAATACATACAAGATATTCCCTCCCAAACATGATAGCTGTTTTGCAGAAAGGTAATCTGTGGGCTGTGCTGTTTATTTAGGGTCTCCAGAAAAAATACTTGATTTTCTAAAAATTGAGGAACATTTAAAGAGAAATGAATCTAAACATTCAAATGCATAAAAAGTACAAAAAGAAATTAAGACTTCCTTACAAGAAAAGGTTTGAGTAGCTCAAAATACTTGAAGTCAAAACTCAAAAGAAAGCAACTTGACCTGAAAGCTATCCTTTTGAGACACGTCAGGAATTAGAGTATTTTTGAGCAATTTGTGTGAACGGAATCAATGAATTTGTATATAAAAGCAATAGAAAATGCAAGTAGACTATAACTTCTACATTACTGTAATTATGAAGTACAGAAAAGTGGTTCAGGGAAGTTAAGAGTTTAGAGGAAAAATCTGTGATCAGAGATGACAAAACAGGCTGTAAGTCTATATGGAAAAATACCTTGGTAGCAATATAGATGTATTAATTGCTGGAAGGCATAACATTGTAATGACAAGTAACAAAGCAGTTCCACAAAACTTGTGGTTGTGCATTAGGGAAAAAAGGAAAGTACTCCTGGCACACTGGAGATACATTTCTAGTTGATCAGTTTGTTAGAGACAGAGTGTGATACTTAAAATATCTGTCCTAGGGAGAAAAAATGGCTAGAGACTTTTCATGGCAAAAGCAAGCCTTTTTACTTCATTCTTTATTTCTCTTCATGGTGAGAACTAGCCATTTCTTCCTGTTCTTTGGTTTCTGTGTTTTAATTCCATCTTTTAACATTCTCTTTTCTGCAGCTTAGTTTCCTTAGAAGCCTTTGGAAAGGGATCTTAGAAATACAGTTTTGGAAAAGCAGGGTACTATGTGAACCACATCTCCCTTATTCACACAGCTGCTGACTTTGTCCAAGGATTCAAATAGTTTTATGTGTTGTGGCTTCTTTCCATTATTGTGATTCTTAATAATTTTCCTTGGAATATATAAACAAACTCAGAGCTGTAATTTCTCAGCTTATCCCAGAGACCTGTCTAAAAACTGGCAGCACATTCTCTGCCTTTTCATGTATTGGTAACTGAAGTTGATTTAAGCAACAGGTCACGTGCCCGTTTGCACCACCACACTTTCATACACGAATTCCTTTTGAATTGTCGGGCAGCGGCGCTCTTGCCCGGGTGATTTGCTACTTTCCTCTTTACCGGTCTGCTCCAAAACCTTTCTTACTGAAACCTTAATTTGGGAGAGTCCCTCTGACCATTCCCCTCAAAACAAGCTCTAGGGTGGGTGTAGGAAGCCCCGGAACTCCAACTGCAAAAAATTAATTTAGATTTTCTGCTTCAGCCTTATCTTACTTGGGCATTCCTTTTCCACCCTGATCATCTATCAGCCTTTCTGAGTTTGGCAGGCTACCAGCTTCAGATGCCTTTGAAAAGATTTTACCACTGCTTTTTAAGGTCTTTAGCAAGTTGTCGCTCAAGGGCTTTTTTTTTGTATGGGTGTTCTTGGAGGTTTGGGGACAGGGAGGCAGCCTTGTTAATTTTCTGTTTAAGTAACAGTTTATGTTCTTTTCCATTTTCCCTAATTGTACAGAACGTCCATTTGTGAATGTGTTGCTTTGCTTAAATCCCTTTGTCCTGCTGTTTAATCACATATCCTGTATAAATGGAACTTAACTGTTGACATTTTCTTTTGTTGTTTCCTGCCTGATTTTCTAGACTTCTGTTGTGTTCTTTCCTACAGTTTGACTGCATTCTTGAAGGATGTGATATCCCAAGCTATGGGCACCCTTTGATTTTCTTTTGGTCTTTAACTGAGAATATTCATTTCAGGCTCTAGGTGACTTATTCTGTTTTGGTGTAAGGGGATCCTCCCTTCTTGCAGAAGTCATGTCTCTTCTGAATACTATTTTTTCACTTTTTTTTAATTGATTAAACTTAGTGTCATGTGTTTGCCAGAATCCCTTAATGGGCATTCAGAAGATGTTTTTACCTCAATGATGTTAATTCTTATAGAACTTAAGATACTGAGGCGACTCCAGAGACTGGAAGACTGTAATATTCTGCTGGTATTAAAAACCAGTAAAGTATATGCATATCAAATTAGCCTGAACAAAAGAATGGGTAAGTTAATATAGGATGTATTCAGTGAAGATTTAAAGAAAGTAATATAATTAAAGCCAGTCAGACACAGTTTTATTGGAAATAGGGTTTAGAAATAAAGTCATATATGCAGAATGAGGAACTACAACAAGGAAAGCAGTGGCTCTGAGAAGAGCCAGGGTCACAGCAGAAAAGAAAAAAACGTAGGTACTCCCAAGACTAATGCTGTGGTAAAACAGAACTGCTAATGTAGCTCTCCTGTGTATAATTCAGGGAAGCATGAGTAGGAGGATTAAGGTTATTTTCATCTCATACAATAAACTGACAAACGGGAATACTGCAAGCAGTTCTTACGTATGCATTTTTAAAAGGTGCTGAACAACTGTATATACTTGCAAAAAAAGTTAGCACATAAAATATTTGTATTGCGGAGATCAGGCCTTATAATGACAGACTCCAGGCTCAATCTCTTTTGCCTATCTGAACAGGATTGAAAAGCTAATTTTATTAACAGTCATGACTATGTTCTAAATACAGGAAAATGCTAGATACCCAATGCTAGATCTCTTAAATCTATCAGAGAAAGTCATTACAAGATCTTTTGGCCAGACGTTGAAGCATATCTAATGGAAATCGAAAATTAGACTCATATTTAAATGTCTTCCAATGCCACCAGAACAAACTGCTAGTGGATATCTTCAAATCAAGACTCAAAGTCTATCTGGAAGATACGTTCTAGCAAACACAGGTTGCTTGACTGAAGTTGTCCAACAACAGTTCTATGTAACGGTTCAAAGATCTGCTTGCCTATGCTTCCCTGTTTCTGGCCTTGATTGTAACATTCATGCAAATTCCAATTATTTAAGGGTTTCATAATCATCATCAGAATTTAAAATCTATCCTTATAATTTCATGAGCATACACATGTGTGTGTGATAAATAGACTTCTGTGGCTTCATAAATGATCTCCAAAATTCAAAGGGAGTCTCTGATGCATTTCAGCTTTTGTACACATCATTAGAATTGCCCATCTCTCCTTTTTGGACTAGATAATACAAAATACTGAAGGGAATCAAATCTTCTGGATTTCTCACCGGTTTATCGTGTAATTAAATGTGGGTTTACAAGAGTTTATTGCATGTTTTTTCTGGCCAGACTTTCATTAGTCATTGATAACTGCACTTGGGATAAGATAGATAATGAATCTGATCTAATAGGATAACACTGATGCATGAATGTTTTGATGCGTGTATTTATCACCTTTGAGCATTATCAGTCTCTTTAATGCCAACTTGTTTGTTATCACAATAACACAGGACATCCTGTCTCAAAACCTGGTGGAAAATGCGTTGCAGTATAAATCAATGTATGTTCAGGCATGTATTTGAGGATGGATTCTATGTTACTGGAAATTCTGATCTGTTTAATGAATAACTTGTAGTTTTGAATCTATGGTGGATTAATAAAAAAAGAATTCAGAACACTTTTTAGCATTAAAGTTGAAGAAATAGTTACAAAACCATGATATCTAAAATTCTGAAACAATGTGATAGTCTAGGAAACTAATTTCCCAAAGTGCTATTTCCATTCAATTTGTGTATATATTGATTTTGTTACTATTTTGAATCCAGACAAGAAGCGATTAGATAATGGGGTTGGTTGACAGCAATTAAATCGGTTCATGATTTGCTTTGTCTCAATATGAACAATGACTGGCATTTCTGCTAAAAGTCCACATTTCTCATTGGTCTGAATGCTGTTAGGATTGATCACCTCATAAGATGATTTGTGAGGCATTTTGTTCTTTTTAACACAGGAGGAAGTTCTTCAAATTGCAAAGTGTGGTTCTCCTTAAAGATTAACAGCATACCTGCAGCGCCGGAAAGAAAGATAGATGTGAAATGCAGAGCTCTGGTAAGATTACTCTAAATGTTTAATTTTATTCTACTTCATTAGAAGAAAAGCGTAATTTTTATTGTTGGTCCGGCTGCTGTCACAGAGGATTCATCAATTATATTAAGTGACCACGCACAATCACTTTTTGAATAATAAAACTCAGTACTTACTAAGACTTCATTTAAGCTCAGTGGTATGAACTAAAATGAATGCTTGAAAAAAAGTGTCTTCTTTATCCTATTTGAATTATTACATTTTTTATTCTGCTGACATCTGCTTCTAATTTTGGGTCTTAGATAAGGTTGAAGTCTATAAAAACTTCAAGCAGTTTCTGTATAGTCCACAACAGAATAAGTACCGTTTGGTACCCTCCTTCCTTATTCATGCTAAATTATTATTGTCATTTAGATTTCTTTAATCATTAGAATGTATTTAATCATATTTGTATTACTAGATAAATACATACTTTCACTCTCAAAAATTAATGTTAGTCATTTTAGAAGAATGATTATTAAATAAGTTGTATGTTTTAAATCACTTAAGTATGTAGAGATAAAATAACTGTTTAGTATGTTTGCTTAATTGATACTGTTTTTATTCTCCAAAGATTTGTAATTGTATTTATCTTTGAATTATACTTTGTAAGGTTTTCAAAGCTAATATTTTTCTTATCTTCTGTAAATGGATATTTCTTTTATCATCTAAACATCCTGCTTTCTGCATGAATTGTAAGCAGCTAAGAAATACTGACTTTAATAATGGATGCTGGTAACAGGTTCAATGAATAGAAAAGACTGGTACGGTATTTTGCTGCAGGAACACTTTTGCAAATAAAAATACATGATACAAGTACTAGGGGACTACCTCTTCCAGTAACAGATACTGGGAAGGGAGAGAAGGCTCCTCAGTTGATTTTACATGTCAGCATGTGTTTATGTGGGGGAAAAAAATCCAAACCAGTAAACATTTCTCAAAGTGTTGAAAATATCACTGTTCATATCATCACTTCTGTTTTGTTCTTCTTTCCTTGAAGTGTAGTATCCTGATTGTGAACTTCTGTAGGGCTGAGAAACAAATTAATGATGTTTTCAAAATCTCGGTGTTGGATGAGCATGGTGTTAGGGAGGTGTCTGGTGCTAGTAAGAAATACAAAAGCTAGACTCAAAGAGTTTGTGATTTGAGACCTTGAAAAGAATAGTGCAGGTTTTCTGATCTGAAAATACTGTTAAAATGGTAAAAGGAAGACCTAGATTTAAAGTATATTGACTCCTATTGTATAATAAATTCTCAAGGTGCATTTTAACTCTGCCTATAATTTCTAATCTAATTCAGTATGAAAACTGGCAAAAACCAGTAACAGTGAAATCCAACATACTTTTACAAGGTATGGGGTACTGAAATTCTTGACCTGAATGGGGATAATTCCTTTCTAGGAAGATGAACGAGGTAAAGAAGTAGCTGTACCTCTTCTTCAGATCTCTGTGGAAGATCTCATAAAAAGCATTTTTATTGATGGATTTTGAAGATGACACAAAAATTTTTGACTAACAAATAATACATGTGGTTACTATTGCAGAATTGCTATTACTAAGTTAACTGGTTACATGCCAGGCAGTTCATTATGGAATGGGAGAGCTTTCTGTCTCTAATGTAAGTGACTGGGATTAGTCTGTCAGGGTGACACCGGTAGAAAGAACCACTACTGTCCTTAACTGCAGTCCTTAACTGCTAAAGAATGGTCAAATACAAGCAGAGAGCAAATAATGCTGGTGGTATTGCTATTAGAACGTTGTTCACAGATCTGGTTCTTGGAGGTTAAGAATTGTATTGAAATACTGAAAGAAAATCAAAGAAATCCACTAAAAGCATGGGGAACTGGAAAAGCAGGCGTTGTCATATGAATGCTAAGCATCTCTATCAACTTAGTTTGCCAAAGAAAAAATGGAGAAGGAATGTGATCATTCATTAAAGAATATTGAGAAGATAGTGATGGTCTCTCAGTTTTGCTGACCAACATGCACCAAAAGCTAGTGGCCAAAAATTGAAACCTGAGAAATATTTAAGCTTGTGTGGAATATCCTAGTACTGAGAACAATAAAGCATTGGAAGAGCTTACTGGTGGAAACAGTAGACAGAGTCTTGTAAAGCTGAGGACTTGAAATTGCTTCAAAAGCTGATAAATTTTTAAACAGCATAGACACCTGGTACATCTGCTACATCAGTGAGTCAGATTTAATGAATGCATTGATCTCTTTTTGACCCCAGAGTCTGTCTTCTTCCTTCCTGGCTTTTGGAAGGAAAAGAATTAACAACATTTAATTTAACATACTAATAACACTGCTTTTGGACAGTAGTTATAGCTGTATCTCATAGTCTAATGCAATACAAATTTATCCTCGGCATGTTAAAAGTACTTTTCCTGTCTTACACAACTGATGAGATTTCTGAAACATCAGAAATTGGCTACAGCAGAGGTAAAGTTGGCAAGACAAAGTTTTAAAAAGAGCAGGGTGTATATTAACGTCTTGCTTTTCTTAATGGATAGATATGTGGCCCCGGTGACTACCAGCCTCCAGACAGCGAGGGAGTCCCCAGGGAGGTGAGGGCTGGTGGGCATCCAGGAACAGTGGACAGTATGGGATCATCCTGACATATGTCACCTGGGTGCCACGAGTGCTAGAGACATTGACGAGACTTCGATGCATATATTTGCTTGCAGATTCCAGTTTTGTGCTTGAGGTTTGGAAATGCTTTAGGCTAACTCAGCCTTTTGTACTTCATAAATGAGCGTCAGTTTGAAATGTGATGCCTGTGACAGGATGATAGGTCATACCGTATGAAAAGGGTGGCAAGACGTGTGTGTCAGAGCTCCAACTGAGTTTGTAGATTTTCTGACCCTTACGGATGGCCTGAGGCAGTGGCCATCAACTGATGTTGCAAAAGGAATCCTCTGTTGAAAAGTGAAGAATATTTTGAAGAATCAAGTAGGTCTACCTGGCAGCACCATGCAATTGACTGTAGCTCGGGTCTAGGAGAGTCGGGACAGAGTTGACCTCTTTTGCTTTCAGTGCACAAAATCAGCTAAAAGGAATTACCACACTTCTGTCTGTACTGCTGCCCCAGAATTTACACGACTTTACCAAGGCATTGTGTCACCATCCCCTTGTAATTCGCTCAGGATTCTCTGCCCGACGTAGTATTGCGTGTGTTTTCATCTGTCTTTCTTATAATACGTAATTCTGACTAGATTCACGATCTTGAATTGGAACAACACAGGATTTTCCAGTTACGTTTATCTTTGGTTTGAATTGTTAATTCTCTGTCTTACCACCCTTAACGTGCAAAATTTCAGTCTGAAAAGGTATCTGCAAGTATGAAAAGGTATCTGAAATGCTTAGAGATAATTTGGTTTAACTCACGTTTTTAATAAAATACAATAAATTTGCATTTTTACATCGATGAGACCAATCTCACTACATATCACTTTTGGATGTGTTCTTTCTCTCAACCTAAAATTCAAAGTGGAGGTTCAATAGTTAAATGGTTCAAACCCAGTTTTATGCTATTCAAGTTCTGGTAAAACTCTTTTGGCTTTTCATGGCTGAAGACATTTAAGCTTGTATTTTGCTAATAAATCAGATTATGATTAGGCTATTTAATGGAAATAAAAATATTAAATAAGTGTGTCATATTGAAAAAGTCATTATTTTTAAGCTATAATCTTATTTCAATTAGTTTAATCACTGTATATCAGTAAAAGAAATGTCCTTGTTTGACTAGAATGCTTGAAAGGGGTACTCCGGATGGCTGAAAATGTCATTTTTCAGTAGGCAGAAATTTGCTACCTCTTCAAGGGAAACCTTTTCTTTTCCTCCCTCCGATAACAGCCAAAAAAGTAGGGAAAATATAGAGAATTACACCCCTTTTTGCCTTTCTTAATGTTAAATATGTATTATATATTTATATACACACACAAGTGTATATATTAATTTATATTAAAATATACAAAGGCAATAATCTGTGCTAAGGATACATTTTCTGGATCAAGTAGAATGTCTACTAAATGCATTTAGAAATAGAGTAGTAGAATGATAATTCCAATAAATAAAAGATGATGATTCCTTATAATTAATCTTTTCATCTGTTATCCATGCTTGCTGGCAGCAGAGTCACTGTAAATTACGATAAGAAGATAACTTTTAGACTGGTTCATCCAGCTGTAAATAGTAACTTTGGCTTCCATCTTGTCCCAGATGTAGCTCCATTAAAATGAGAAATTTAGTCTAACTGGAAGTTTAGATTCAAAGCCTATTGTAGTCCTTACTTTTCAGTAGATAGTATGGGTTTCTGGGAAATAGATGAATAAACATTTCAGTAAAGACCTCAGAATTTGACCCATAAATTGAAGGAAGTGGCTTTTTCATTTTAAAAGATAACTTTTTCCTATATTTTAACATAGAAACACAATAATTCCTCTAATTTAAAACACATCTATCTCTAAATTGGGTTAATTTTTAGGGTTAATTTTTTTGTTGTCCATGTGGCCACTAGAATGCCTTCCACAGACATAATAATGGTATGGACCCTGGACTTGTCTCCAGAGTTATTCACAAGTGTCAAGGGAAAAAGCAAGAGTATGTACTTATATAGTATAGTACTTTCACAGCTTTTAAGGATTTTTACAGGAGTCAGTGGGCAGTTAGCCCTATCCAGTCTCTTCATGCTACTCATGATTTTGTAGACTTCTATACATCCGTTCTGAATTATCTCTCTCCAAGATGAAGAGTATGATAAGGTAGTCATCTTCATTTATGTTTTCCACTTGGACCGTCATATTTTACTATTCTAATATTTCCCCCAATATATTTCTTTCAAAAAAAAAAAATTATCAAACATGTATTAAAAGGAAGAAAATAATTTCGATTTTTAGCAGTGCTTGTCTTCTAACAGCTTCACTGGATGCGCTTTGAAGTGTGGCTATCAAAACCAAGCTTTCAAAACTTGGCTCTACCAGTTAGTCTTTTTGGTTTCTTATCACTTGATATAAATCAAAGCATTGATGAGATAATTGGTCAATATCTTAATATTAGAAATTTTACTACTTTAAAAAATCCAATGCAACATAAAACCCCCTAGATTTCCATCAATGACATTTAAATTCGTTAGGTGAAAAGTAACAAGAGTTGCTAAATCCCGTTGACCTTTTAAAGTAATTCATAGCACAGCAGCTCCTTATATCAAAAGTCAATCTATGACAAACTTCCTTGATGCTAATACTTGACCATACCAACCATTCAAATGAAATCTTAGAAGTAGTGTTAGGAAGACCTTATTATTTGTCCCACTCTCAAGAATCAAGCAAGTTGTCTCACTCATAACCTGCAATTGCTCTTAGGAAGTATTCCAGTGAATATTGATTGTGAAGCTCTGATTGTAAAACACTTAAATAAAAGAGGAGATTTTTCTTTATTTTCTTTTTGTAGAAGAAGAATTTAATTTTTCAAGTAAGAGTATAGCTTTTACTTTGAAGAAAGGAGCGTAACTCTGATGTGTAGTTCCCTCAGTTCCTCATCTTTTCCTGCCCAGTGTGTGCATGGCAAACATTCATAGAGTTAAAAGTAGTGTTGATCTGTTCAATATGCAGGAAACCATAAGAAGTAATAGAAATATTTCCCAGCATAGGAATGAAGATTCTAATGGCCAAAACCTAAGTGTGGCTCCTAGGCTGGTAGGGTGAAATACAGTGTAAGAAGGATTTAGTTTTTATAGGTAGATCCCCCTCCTATTTCCAAATTTATTCCAACTATTAAAAGGAGGATAGTGAGACTAAGGAGTGAGTGAGATCCTGAACTCATAGGAGGATCTGGCTTAGCTAAGTTTCATTTTGTGGAACAACGGTACTTTAATTTTCCTATATGTAGTCTCCATCTTTTGTGCGTTCAGATCACCTTGACTATGTCTTCTAAATATTTAGGGGTTCATCTCTGAATTCTTAAAACACTAATTAATTATTATAAACATGTATGCAACTGTAGAAAAGACCGATACATTGGCTTATTTGCATGAAACATAGATCTTTATACATTGTACATAATAGTGGTAATAGTTTCACATGCAGAACTGTGAAGAGGCTAGGGGTTAGACCCTGAATCTTCAAGAAGCTAGAATTTTTCAATGGACTAGGATGTAGTTTAAATAGAGCTTGCATTTTCTTTGAGTGATTCAGTTTTTATATATGTATCATACACTTGAGAATGTCCACAGAATACCTCAAAAATCTTAAGAAGACGAACTAGTCCTCTAATCAAGAATGTGTCTATATCGTTATATTCTGATTAAATAGATGGATTAATCAAGATTCCTGATATATTACATTTACTAAGGGGTCTTTAAGAAATACATGATAACCAGTTAAGCATATTTTGCAGCCTTCTATTAAATGAAAATACCTTCTCTTCCTGCTTTTATATTGAGTACTTGTGACAAATCTCATTGTACCGTCAACCGTGTACAGTTTGTGTCTTCTGACAATAGTGGTAATTTTTTATTTTGCCTGAATACCAAATGTTTTGACTACAACCATATATTACTTCTCTAAGAGAAACAAGGCAATATACTCATTCAGTGAACACATCAACCAGTTTATAAGGAATTGCAATGATTCATGTAGTAAACCAATAGCTTGCTGATCTGGGTATTTTTTCTAATCCAGGCACAAAACACTCTGAAATCCACTCATCACCATTCCAGAAATGAGAAGAACCTTACTGAAATGGAGGGGGATTAGCCAGACACGGGTTTATTTTCTAAGCCCTATGTATATTAATAGAAATTAGATCAGTTGGTGAAGCCTGGAAAGGTTGTAAGGATGCATTCCAGCTGTGAAGGATTCCTGCCTGCCTTGATTGTTGGTAAACAGGGGAACCCTTATGAGTGCTTAGATGATAAGCCTATTTTTCAGAGGAGGGATATTATCAAGTATTGTTAATACTGAAATAACCCAGTCAATCCTATCGCTGCTTAGAACAAACACCTCCAACCTTTCCTTACAACTTCATCGGTCACTACCCAGCTTCAAACTCTATTTTTTGCCAGCTGTCATAATGAAAGGAATTCTAAGTACATGCGTCTTTTGTCGGTGTCTTTTGCTTTTCAGTCTAGCCTGAGAAGCAGTTCCAGCAGTTGGCACTGCTGGCCTGTAGAGAACATTTCCCCACAGTCGTTAAAAACCATCAGTTGTGCTACTTGTATAAACATTTCCATAGCACTGTGCTGGAAATAATTCCAGTAAGGAAATTTGGGGATTTGTGAGGCCTCATTACCTATTCTATTGTTTTGAAAAATCCTTCGAAGTTCTGGTTTGTTCTGCATGGTGTTAGGGAGATTGATGTTGGAGACTTGTCAGCTTTGGCCTCCCCCTCCACCAATGCAAATTTCAGGTTGCATTTCATCCTGACAAAGACCATCAACTCTACTAAAAGAGATCAGCTAAAAGCTAGTTCAGGGAAAAAGGGAGCAAGTATGCTCTGTGATCGTTGCCTGCCCAGGAATTTCTTCCTTTTTCTTTGGTGAAAGCATTAATGTGTTTTTATTTCATTTTGTCTTGTCCAGCCCAGCCCGTGGCAGTCTAATGAATCTCAAAGGCAAAGGAAAGAAACCTGCAACAGTAGAGATGGTACAGGTTGCAGAAGTGTACTTTCAAATGTATATTTGACTTCAAAAACAATTCTAAAGTATATTTCAATAGTTCTGTGGGTTTTACTCTGTTAGTGACTTCTAGATAGCAGAGGCTAAATGAGACTCTTGTTCATCAGTAGCTGACAGCCTTTCAAATTCATTATGAATTCTAAAAATCAGGCTGTTTCTTTTCTCATGTATGATTACAAGAAAGATTTGTGATTTAGCATGTGGAACTATCATTTCTGTTGATCACAAGAATGCTGTTCACTTGTCAATAGCCGAGTTCTGCAACTCTTAAGAGGCAGCGAGAAGCAGCAGGCTGTTATCAGCTAGATCTGGAAGTGCAAGTCAGAAAGCAGATAAGGAACAGTTCAGTTTGGAACTGGATTGACTTTATCCCAATGTAGCCTACTGTATAAAGAGAGGAGGAGCCATCCTTTGGATGTTCTTTTCCCTTCCCAAAATCCTACTCTCTTCTTTAGATGGTAGACTGAGAAGGAAGGATGGATAGCAGCATGGGATTCGTACTCGTCCTTCTGCTGGGTCTACTCCTCAAACTTTTCTCACCCAGCTCCAGAAATGATTTTGCCTTCTAATGGATTTATAAGCTGTAGGTCAGAAGTAGCACCTTTGCCAACTCGGTGATATTTTTCTTCCCATAGGATAGATTGGTTCAAGGAATGGCTCCTCTCAAAAATCATGGCAGATCTTTAGCACTTGGGAATCATGCTTTGGGGACTGTAGAGGTAGAAGCTATCTGTGGGAGATGTCAGTCTGTTTTAAATCCATAACTGTTTTACAGAGAGGCACAACGATAAGGGATTGCACAAAAGATGTCTTAATTTTCTCTAGATCGTGCCTCTTCCCTGGCACCTCTACTGTTTTTGTTTAATTACTTGAAGGGAACCCAGAAGGAAAGATGCATTTGTATTAGCCTTTCAGTTCACAACAACAGCATGTTTTTTGGGTGTCTCTCCTGATCATCCCCACTTATTGCACTTTCATTTATATCGCACAGCTGTCCTGGAATGCATGAAATGCATCTTTTTTGGGTGTAACTTGACTGGAGGATATTTTCCAGGTGCTCATCTAATGTTCTTCAACCATTAATGGGTTTCTGAGTTCATGGGAGCGAAATAGAACTACTTATAAGCAAAACATCCATGGGCGCTCGTACTGTGTGGATGCCGAGTCCTCACCGCCAGCTGCTCTGCTCCACGTGTCTACTCCTTTTGTGTCCCACTACATGTTAATATAGATAGATCATAGCACCCAAATCTTTGTAACTCTTCCTGTCAAAGACGACTGCGTCATGTTTATTCTAACAGGAGTTTGCATTGTGTGGGAACTGCATTATGTCAATAGCCAAGTATACTGTAGAAAGCTTGTTACAAATACAACCAGTGTTAAAGTAGATCCAACTGAGAATTTAAATTATGTGTCAGTGTCTCCTTTATTTATTTAATTAAAAGTCTAAAGCATATAACTAAGAATATTTTGTAAGTATGTAACTTGGCAGTTGAAGACAGTGACACACTGTTTTCATAGCTGTGGTGCTTTAATTTTTCATAAATCCTAAGCTAAACTGCAATCTGAATGTTGTTATACATGGCTGGTACTTGGATCGTGTTCTCAGAAATTGAGTAACCTGAAGTTAGGAATCATGCCCTAAGACCAATTTTTAGAATATACTTTTGTAACCATTGGTAGCATAAAAAGTAACATTCTGTAAAAGAACCATGGCTACATGGTTTGTGGAAGAAAAACAAATTTGGCAAGGTGGTAATTATTAATCACTCTAAAAGCAGTTTGGCAAATAATTCAGACCAGAACGTATTTGTATAGCACATTAAAAAAAAAAAAAAAAAAAAAAAAAAAAAAAAAAAAAAAAAATTAAAGAGTTATCAACAGGAGGGTAAATTATTAGAAATACTAGAATGTGAGTGAAAATCTTTGATAAATATATAGCAGCTGCTAATCCCCTCCTCTCTTCCCTACAGATGCATGAATCAGTTCTGTGATACAACAGCAGGGAGCTAATGTAGATCACAAAATGACAGCTGAGCTGTCACGAACTGCCATTGAACAAAAATGTGAGGTTAGATCTAAACCAAGTAATTAGAAGGGTGTTTCATCTATGCTAGATGAGTGGTCATATATATGAAAAATAACTGTGAAGTGAAGAGAGTAGCCTTGTATAATTAAACTACTATGTCACTTAGTCCATAACTGCTGTGCCTAGCCCTGTGGCTTATGAATCAAAACAAGAGTTTTTTTGCTCAACCATTAAACACAGCAAGTCCAGAGAAGAAGTTCTTTTTTAAAAAATTTGCTCACAGCTGGTATCTGGAGCACAGAGTGTATAGCTTAGTGAATTAGGCATTAAAGTAACATCACTGAAAGGAAAACTTAATGTTTGAACTCTGTTCCCTGGATATAGCTCTGTAACGATTGTCTTTCTAATCAGTAGAACTTGTGCTAGCTTTTTAGCTCAAGGCAAAACATGGTTGTATATACACTCCGTAGGCCTGGAGGTTTTTTTGGTTTGGGTTTTTTGGGGGGTTTTGGGTTTGGGTTTTTTTTTGGTTGGTTGGGTTTGGTTTTTTTTTGTTTGGTTTGTTGGGTTTTTTTTAATAACAATGAGAGGAGCCTGAAAAAGAACAGTGAGAATTTCTCCAAAAAACGTAGTTATGTATAAATTTTCAGACTATGTTTGGAGGCTCTTAAAAGTGATGATTTGTGAATTTTTCTGCAGAAGGATAAGCTTTAAACCTGTCCTGCTATTTTTCTGAGTTGCCAAGAAAATTGGTGGTAATGCCACTGGTTTTCCCCTCAGTGATTAATGTGAATTAGTGAATAGTGAGAACTCGCAGCTTTCCTTGTGTCGTACGAAGAAAAAGGAAGAAGGGATCTTTATTACATATTCATTCCATTCCTATGAAGTTTGTCCATCTATATAACAGGAAGCTGTATTTTTTACTTGAGGCTAATTTGGCAGGGGTACTACTGCTCTCACAAAATGTAGCAATATCCCTGCTTCTCCAAAATAGTATTTCTGTGTTCCTGTGATCAGAATTCTATTTAAAAATGCTGGAGTGAAATTCAAATACTGTTTTATAGTTGTGCATCTCTAGAACATGGGTTGAAGCAACTAGCTGTTAATTTCTGATGGTTTTCTATGGATAGTGTGAACAGCTTCTGAAGCAGCAAATGATAATTAAATGGCATCATTACAACAAGCAACAAGTGTATCCACACAAACATTTTCAAACAACATCTGAATCAGGAACTTCAAGTAAGTATATGAAACTAGTTGATTACAGATTTGATTTGCAAACAGATGCTGTGCTGAAGTTTGTAAAAGACTGTTAACTCAGGAATTACTTGCTTTAAGTTATACAATTTTAGTTGACATTTTTACCTCAGGCTAAACCACTACCTATTTTAGATGGTTTGGCCTATTGAAAAAGGAATCCAGATCTTTCCTTTTCTATTTGAATCAGAGTAAGGAATGACTGTGTAATTGTGACTATATGGACATATGTCTGGCACGTGCTTAATCATCATCCTCCCTAGAAAGGAGGGACCAGTGTCTGTTACTGTCTGAGGACTGTTCTTCAGTCTTTTTAAAATGAATTTGCTGCTTGATTTCAATTCCTTGTATAAAGATATATGACAATCGTTGCAACTGAAATCTTAGAAGACTAAAGAGAAGGTAAAGTCTCAGTGAGCATAGAGACTACATTGGTTTAATCTCCAGAACTATTCATGTAAAAGCAGCCTAAAGGTCATACAGTTTGTTCCCTGCAGCAGATATTTCTATTGAACAAATTCCATCTCAAGTTATTTTAATGTGGAGTAAAAATTAGCACTACTCATTTCACATGGAAAGAGATAGTGAACGTGTAATCAGTAATTATTCATGTATATATTTCTCTGGGATTTAGAAAGGATACTTTACAAAGAATTTTAACAGTTCAAAGGAAGAATCTGAGAAATCAGGATGCTTTCAAAAGCTAAATTACAATTTGTTCATGAATAGTCATTATTCATTAATTAAATAACACTTTCAGTTATTATGAGTTGTTTGTATATTTGCAGGTATTTTTAGTTCTAAATGCAGAGAAAACAACCGTATTTTTTAATTTTGCCAGTTGATAATTATTAAGTATCTTCAGCCATTGGCAACATTGTAACAATTTACAATTTTAATAAATTGGGTTTTGGTTAGTGTATTTACTTTGGTGTTTACTGTGGATTTCCGAATGGGGAACAGTAGTACAGAGGCTGAATTTAGGCTAGTAAATTCAGGTTCATTATCCCAGATTTTTTAGAAAAATGGACCGTAACAGTTACTTTGCCTTGCAAATCATCTAACAGATTTATTCAGGTTGTATGTAGTGGTCAAGAAGTAAGCCGATTCTTAAGTTTTTATGTAAAATGTCTAAAAGGCTGGCAGTTGTTGCTTTGAGCACACTTACTCCTTAGCAGTTGTCTGTTTCATGGAGAAAATTCTAAGTGTATATTGCTGGTTCACTGAGTCAAGAGACTTTCTAAACCATATATTTGAAAAATAGTGTTGGCTGTCTTGAGAGGAAGTATCTAATATTTGAGCTCCAAGCAGGTTCTGTACAGCAGGAGGTAAGCCAGAGGAGAAGGTCTGTTTTGAACGGTGAATTATTAGTTTCTGCTTTAATAAAACCAAATGCCTGGAAGGGATTGAGTTTGGTTTCCACATAAGTGCGGAGACAATCGTTTTGTCTATCCTCTGCCAAATCTTTCCCTTTCTCTAAGTCCCCGAGAGCCTCAAGAGTACTCAAAAGTTGGTAATGCAACTCTGAAACATATGCTGCCCGCCCCCAGTTCCACCAGAGCTGTTCTTGCTGGGTTGAAACTTGTGCCACTGTTGCCGCTTGTAATGGCCCCCAGATCTGTGCCACTAATGCATTGCTTCTGCACTCTTCAGCAGTGATTTTAAAAGATCACTGTCACAGTCTTCACACTTAGCAAGATGCTTACATACAGATCTAAGAATAGGCAGGGTGTTTCCATTACTGGTTCCAGCTCTTTCCAGCCTTCAAACCTTTTTTTTTTCTTTTTCTTTTTTTTTTTTTTTTGGCAGTCTCTAGAAAAATCAATGCAGCAGTCTGTTCTGGGTGATCCATCCACAGCAGATGGTGACTGCAGGATGAATGTAACAATTGAGAAACACTTCATTAATATTTACCCAAGATTTAAATTGAAATCGCAGCAGGATATCTTTTTCTCTATAAAAGATTTAGGATGAAATAATGGCTCATGTCCAGATACATGGATATGGCAAAAAAAGTATATTTGAGGTGATTGTAATAGCAGTCCTTTCCCTCACAAGATGATCTGCCAGGGACTCAAAACTGAGCACACAGGAATATGGGAACATCAGTATTTAAGGGGCTTTATATTTTTACTTATAATCTACAGTTCTCTAATAGTCACTTTTTTCCACATCTTTCCCATGCCACCCCATACGGAGGGAGAGGCTGCTTTCTGGGTGACAGCAGAACTAGTCGGGCTGCATAGAGAGACTCGGAGACATGCAAGGGTGGCCCTTGGTTCCGACTGCTCTAATTTTAGCTCTTTCAGAGGTTCTCGTAACAGATATCGGTCAATAATGATATATATTTTGATGTTAATACTATTAAAAAACATTGCTTGTGCTATAGTGAACTTGCATTACTTTTTTAGAGTAAAGACTAAGGGAATGTGCAGGACAGATTGCTAATACAGATACCTCTAGTATGTCGCATATGGAAGAACAAATTAATAATGCAGCATTTGTTCTATGTGAGACAGTAATGTGTGAGCAAACTTTGAGGATTTAAAAGTTAACTTTGCTTGGAGCAACAACTAACAATGAGGATGTTTTCTTTTTAAAGTTTATCTGATCTTTGAAGTCATAATAAGGCATAGAACTGGATAACTCTTACAGAGATTACTCCTTCAGTTTTATATATATTTCTGTTTTTCAGAAAAGCTATGAACATTTAAGAAAGTCCCTTTGCATTATAATACTGATACTCTTTGGCTCCTGAGACTGCAGACATGTGCCAAAAATAAAAGTTGGATTTAAAAAACCAAGAGTCTAGGATTTGGGAGAGGAAGGTTTTTAGCTCAATATGTCAATATGAACTTATTTGTAATTTTCTACTCTTGGAAAATTCAGAAGAAAAAGCTATTCTCAGTACAAACCCTGACAATTTCAGTTTTGTTCTAGAATTATCTCTACCTCTATATGTTTTGTGCCAGTGATAATTATGGTATCAGTCTTTCAAATTGCAAAGAAACATGCCTCCTTTAAAATCTCTTTTTAGACCTACAGAATAAGAGAGTTGCAACAGGTGCAAGATCTAAGGCAGTCAGATTAATTAGCATTTTAACTCTGCTGATTGAGTAACTTGATGGTAGTTGGTGTAGCCGAGATGTAAATTATCTCATTAGTATGGTCATAACAATTCAATAAAATTAAATACTATCAAACTTGGCTACTAGTTTTAAAAAGTAAAGAGGTGCTTTTAGTTAGCTCGTACCAGCACGAGCTGGGAGTAGAGGCACATAGTAGAATATTTGCTTCCACATATGTGTAGCAGGAGTCATTAAAGTTGATGGAAGCATTGTAATAATTAGTCGTTACTGCTATTCTACCATAGTACCGTTAGGTTCTGATAGGTGATTGTAAGTTTAATTTTACCAAGTATTTCTGAAAGTCTTGAAGCACTGGAACACAGGCGGTGCTGGTCACTGCCTTCTCCTGATCCGTTCTGAGCGAGCCGATACCTCAGCATTCCACTGATGTGGTCTTTGTCGTGTTTGTAGTTCTGTGCCAGGGGAAGCTTTCTAACCTCACCACATCAAATTTTCAATCCAGGACAGTATGCCCATGGTGCAAATATCAGTTTCAATGCCTAATAGGGTAAATTAAATGCTTTTAGAATAAGTTCCTGGAAGTATTTCTGATGTTTGAGTCACTGACTTCATTATGAATATGCAGAAATCATCAGCACTCACCAAGCCTTCCAAAGTCTGTTCTCACCTATTGGAATTATGAATTTATGGCACTATTGTAACTTCATATAATGCTTGAAAACAAATCAGTGAGACCAGCACAAAATAACTGCAGCTAACTGTTTGTTGTAGCACTATATGGGTCAATACAGTTAGCTCAGGAACTAAACTTTGTAGTTCTGTATCCATTCAGAGTCCAGGGATAATAGTGCCCTTTTTTGGTAAATAAGAGAGTGACAAAGATTTGCTCAAACACTAAACCTGACTGACATTCACAAAGATCTCTGTGGGTAAGATTTAGTCTAGATCAGAGAGAAAATATTGAAAAAGACAGATTTTGCTAATTATCTACCTGATATTTCAGAAGCTATTTCAAAACGGAAAGTATCCTAAATTTTACATCTCCTTGAATTCCCTGAAAGAAAGAACTGGTTACAAATGGTGACTGTCACTACTCTGAGGCTCATTTTGGGCAAGTATCTCTGAGTCATGACATGCTTGAAGAAGAATTGCATATTACCTTTCCATGAGACATAACTGAGTCTCTGAGAATGCAGTAGTAACTGATAGCTCTCTTGACTTCATTATCTAAGAGCAGTACATTTCGAACTTAGAAATGTTGCACTTTCCAGTGCTTTTATTGAGTGATACTGACCTTAAGTATTTTGTTCTGGCATTGTGGATATGACAGTCTGTGAAGGAGATAGGGAATTCTGAAAAAAAAGAGAAATGTCTCTTTTTGAGAGATACAGCCTGGATTTACTGAAGTGTCAGTCATCCCAAGTAGCCCTGTTGAACAAGGACTGTAAATACCTCTATTGATTTGATTCAAACTATGGCTTCCATCATTGGCACCTCATATATTACATGTATCTGCACAGCAAAGTGACCTATAAGAATGATGAATAGGAGCTGTATTGAAATCTGTCAGTTGCTGAGTCATGCTTTCCAAAAATGTTGTTGACAAAGTAGATGTAAATTATTTTTCCTGTAAAATCCTCTGAAGATTAATTCAATCCTTTGTTACATTAATGCAGTGGCAAATATCTCCTTCCAGATTGGCTATGGTAATGAAAGAGATTAACCTACTCTTACATTTTTTTAGCATCTTATATTTTTTTAGAATCTCCAACCTGATTCAGCTTTGATAAGCCATGTTACTGTACGTAGTGGCTTAGGCAACTGAGCTGATCATTGGAAGTGCCAACCTTCCTTACAGAGGTTGTTGAAAAGTAGCTGTAATTGATAATTTCTTCATCTCACACTGCTGGATCTGAAAAGGAAATCTGCCTGTGGTCTCATGTGGATATTATTGAGCTTCAGCCTACATGGACTCAGAGCTGGCCTTGATTTCAAATGCAAAGGAATATTCATTAAGATGTAAGCATAGTTACTACTTCCTCAGTTATGGGAATTTGGGATATTAATTTAACTTTGAGTCAGTCTGTATCCCCTTGTCAGGCATGTTGTTTATAACTATCTTAACATAGTATTTCTCTTGTAATTCAACTTATCTTTGCTCCAACTTCTTCTATCTATCTATACCAAACCAGAAACATTATACAGATGGACAAAACTGGGGTGCATGGAGTCCACATATGTGTATATTATTTAGTTCATTAGGTTTTCCTATATGCATTAAAGATTATTGTAATACCACTTTGGTGTGGGTTTCTCAATGTGCATGATTTCTTTTGGTGGAGCTAAGGACATCCTAGATAGCTTCAGTCGCAGAATGTAATGTTTTTGCGGTCCCCTCCTTTCCTTCAATTTCAGAAAGATGTTTTTAGCAATCATCTATTGCAAAACATCTATTGTTTTAGGGCATTATTACTAAGGCACTAATGCACATTTCAGCTAGAAGAAATTCAATTCAGTGTGATTTCTGTATGTAAATTTATATGTAAATTTACACCTGAAACTCATTGTATTATTAGCCTCTGATATTATATGTCCTGTGCACATTTTTTTCTTCTAGTTAGTTTCTTGTTCTGTAATAGTGACAAGAATGGATTCCTTACTAAGGAACTTTTAAAAGTATATAATTTGCTTAAGGTGTTTAGTCCTAGATTTCAATTAGTTCAATTTGCTGTTCTGATAAAGACTTAAGTGTTGGTGAACAGTTGGTGCCTTTTTGCAAGTTGATATTTTGTAAGGCAAAAATATACCAAGTAAAATGGGAAAATACGATATCAAGATACCGCTGTGATTCTCTGTCATCATAACCCTACATGGAAAGGAGAGGGTTATCCTGGCAATCAGTTTATATGACAGAGGGAGGCGGGGAAAGGGCTTGTATGGTGAGGGAGGTGGTTCACTTCACAAAGATCTGCTCCATTAACTTACGAGTGACTAAGAAGCTGGAAGGACTCACCCCCTCAAGACCCACTTCCATGTGTCCGAATGATCAATGCGAGTAAGGCCCAGCTGAGCGTGCACATGTGGGGCTGGGTTAGAAGTGTAACGTGGAGAGGAGAGGTGTGAGTTGTTGTGAGGTGAGGTGAGTGTTGGAGGCACGTTGCATCAAGCAGTTCAAGAGCCAGCTCTGATTTCCAAAAGTACCTTGACCAAACTGGGCTGAACTGTGTTCAGCATGGCCCTGAAACTCTGTCATTAACTCTGCTGACCAGCTCACCTGAGCCTCTTTCGTTCCAAGAAAGAGAAATGAATAATCATGAGGATACAACAGGAGACTCTAGCTCAACTCCTGCTACTGACATACAGACACACTGATGGTGACCCTGAAAGCTCCAATCATTTTGAGCCTACAGTAGAAGGCCAAGATCTACTTTTTCCAAAATATTGCCACCATTGCAAGTTCACTCTTTGAGTAAGCAACATTCCTGCTTGTCATCAGGTGTGGCACAGAGAAAGGAGGCACTTGCCAATCTAGAAGAACAAGGATTTGGACAAGGACCTACAAAGGGAAGAACTCCTGCTGCATTATCTCACAGGGCCTATCAAAAGAACTTTCGTACCACTTACCTGACTTGACAGTTTGCTTCTATAGCAACAGCCTGGCAAACGTGGAAACAAGGACAAATGCTTTCTCCTCGAGGTCTATGGACTGGAAAAGCTGCAAACAAATGTAGAGTGAATGTCATCTCCTTAATGAAACTGGATTTTAATTGAAAACAATTGTTCTAAAGCATTAAGAAGTGTAGTTAGTCTCAGAAACTTTGGCCAGCTAGTGCTTTTATAGACACCTGATGATGGTTAGGAGTATTACAGAAGTTTGAACACAAAGGAGTGTTATGCACAGTAATTTTAGAATGTGTCCATCTTCCTATAAGCTACCTTGTTGAAATTAGAGGAGGATGAGTTGGTAGTTCAGCGCCGTGTATACATTAATAAAATGTAAAATTACCTATTATGGACTTAAATCCTTTAGGTTTAGTTGCTAAAAGGATGTGGAGAACGGTATGATGAGAAAATCTTTGGTATAAAATATGTCAGGGAAATATTTCAGCAAACAGGTATAATATCACAAAAGATCAATTGATGATGGTGAGCATCTTTTAAAGCAAAATCTGGACGGAATATTACACCTATACATAAGCTCAGGCTATTAGTGTAAGATAAAGTGTAACCAGTCAATTGTTTTTTCAAGTTCCGCTGAGAATTTAATGTTATCTCATATTAACATTTCCTTTTATTTTATTATACCTTATGTTAGATTGTTTGAAATGACCTGCACTGGACAGGAAGGGGATCACAGCAAGTTCTAAAGGAATAAAAACATGGCATATTGTACCAGGATGGCTCTGTCTTGGGCACTGGCAGTCTTGATACAAGAAGTTGTTTGAGGAATGAGATTAATTCTCTTCTGTTTTCAACTTCTGTATTTTTCCTCTGTCAAAATGTTTATAAAAAACACAACACTGAAATGTGGATCTAAATTAATGACTATAAATGCATTTGGAACTTGCCTATGATGTTACTCCTTTGCATTCTTTCTGATAAAATGGTACTTTCAGGGAAAATAATACTCTTGGCAATTGTGTGGGCATTTTGTTATTTATCCTAGTACTATGCCTCCACAACAATCCATCAAGGTCTAGAAATGTACACTATATATACATTCTGTTGATAAATATACATCTGCTCTTATTACCGTCCATGAAGTAGGAGATCTTTGAAACATTTATAACAATTCCAAGGAAATTTCCTGGGAAATTCCAAGGAAATACATAATCCTAGGCATTCATTTTATAGTGGCAAGAGAACACTGGTTTACGGTAAGCTAACTTTGGCAATGTAGAATCTCCTTTGTGTACAAGGTTACAAAGGTTTCTTTGATAATTGCTCCTTTTTTCCTAAATAAGCAGTCCATATATCCTTTTTGCTGTAAAAGTATTTCTTCAACACAGCATGTAGATATTTTACTATATAGTTGTTATGAAGCCTTTAGCAATAAAATGGTAGATAGATTTAGAAATTTGTTTACACCAGTAAAAACTATTAATCTGAGCTTTAAAATATTTTATGGCAAGTTTAAATCCCATCTTACTGATGCAAGGCACTTGAATGATTTAAATTGTTGGTGTAATCTTGCCATCTGTAGAACGTTAAATGTGTTTTATGTGTGTTCCAATAGTCATTTTCTATAAATGTAAATATATAGAAATTTAGCAAATCATAGGCAGACTCAAAGCAGAGTGAGGCAGCTGTTTGTGGGATTGTAAAGTATTTAATGTTCAGTTTTTAGCGTTTTATTAATTTTAATAGATATTTTATCTTTTTCTCCTTTCATATTGCAATTTGAATTATTTACTTTTACAAAAAAGTTTATGGCAAAATTTTACTGTAAGAACCAAATCACCATATGTTAAAAAACCCAAACACCTGCATTTTGAAATAAACTGCTTGGTTAGGGCAAAGGAAAGAGATCAAAATAGGGCTAGAGAGAAATAAATACATATATTTGGTTTTGGATTTTGCATATTTTATACAGATGAACATATATGAATAGAACATATGTATTTTAAACTGCAGGTATGCATCCTGGATTGTGACAGTGGACTTCCTTCATTAATATATTCCTTCCTGTCTGTTTAAAGTGTTTCATTTCATAAAGCGTATTGATGTTTACACACATAGGGTACATAAGACGGATTTACACAGTTTTTAACCTTATAGCGAAGAAGGGGGTCACTGGAACACTGCCGAAATATAGGAGTGTTTCAAGGGCTGCTTGAGAAGGCAATGTGCAGAGTGAACTGCCTCTGCCCAATTCCTGCACATCTTAAAGGTGTTCCAAGTGTAAAGTATGCATCTTTATCTAATCAGGCCATAGTTTGGCTCCCTTTTATTATAGTAACTGGAATTTAATATGCATCTTTAATAGAAACCATGTTTTCCAGATGGTCAATAAAAGATGATCCTTGCCTGAGTGTTCATAGACTTTAAACAGAAAGCTCTGGAGACTATCAGTACAGGAAATGGTGAAAAGGAACGAGAGAGGAAATGTTTATTGTGGTGGTGGTGTTTTAATGTCAAGTATTATGGTGTAACTTAAAAATTAAGAGGAACAGATCGTGCAGAATTCAGCCTGAATCTCTTGGCAACTTGCAAAGTGGACATTTTCAACTGTCTGTGCTTGGCTGTTGGGAGATGGCTTGGAGGCTTTACCTGGTTAGGACTACGGCAGGTCTGCCTGTAAGGTGTATTTTGGCAAGCCCCAGCCATATCTTGGAAGGTGAACTAGCTTGTTAGAATACAGACCGGCCAGGAAGACTTGAACTTTTCTTTATTTATGGAATTAAAGAGTTTACAATTTGAAGATTGACTGAAATGTCGCTTGCTGCAACTTCTCTTTTTTGGGTTAGCTCACACATTAAAGAAGGGTGCAGCCTGTGTTCACATATGTGTAAATCATAAGTAAGCATCTTACACATGTTTGAGAAAGATCTTTTATGTGTAATGGCTCATAATTAATTTTGTGTTTGGTTGGGGTTTTTTTTCCTAGGATACTGTTGAAATTCATATTCCCATCACTAATCCTGCAGACAAAATTCTCCAGCTGAGTGTGGTGCTGGAGAATCAATCACTTTGTGGACAAAAGACTTTCACTCTTAGGCCCAAACAAAAATTTTTATATCAACTAAAGTTTTCCCCAGCTGTTGTTGGCACTTCGGATGAAAGGTAAGTTGCAGAGTTTTGATACTTGTGGTTCTGGCTCTTGTACTAATAAATGAACTGCTTTCATTGAAACCTCGGTCCCTTGATGTAGATATCACCCTAAAAAATCCCACATAATGGGCAATAAATGGAATTTTAAAAATTTCCAACTTTAAATATATCATATCCCAACCAGCACCTTTCTTCTGAGGGGAAAATCCTGACTGACAGGCAGTAGAATAACCCCTAGTTAGTCTAGTTCACTAATTCAGGGAACAATGTTTTAGAAATTTACTTAATATTACAAGTCCCCTCTGAAAACTTCAGATGAATTGTTGGTTTTGTAAGTTTGTAAGTTCCATAAAGTGAGTAAGAGGTTTTCTTTTTTTCTACTGAGAAGGAACAAAACTATAACAGCATAACTAAAACCAGGTGAAGAACCCTTCAACAGTCTTCACAGAAATCCATTTAGCTTCAGGATCTTCCATTAATTAACTATGATCTACTAAATGAATATGGAGAGGTTTTAAATTACAAATTTTTCATTACATTGGAAATCCCAATGAAACCACACAGGTATGATAATTAGCAGTACAAAGACAGATGACCTCTTGGTCTTAGTTTCAGCTAAACCAGTTCAGCAAGTGACTGAAGAGTGCAGAAATACAAAGCTTATTTTCCTGGAATTTGGTTAGCAAAGCATTATTTAGTCGAAGGGCTGATTGAAAATCAATTCCCAGTTTTTCAATTGTATCAATTGACTGGCAAAAATATGGGGATGGGGAGGAGGGTGAGGTGGTGGTTTACGAGGAGGGCAGAGACAGATGACATGTTCAAAGACCCAATATTTACAAAGCCAAAATCCATGTATTTCAAAGTTTTGTTCAGTTTGCTTGTATTGATTTTTCCAAAGACCCGAATAATGGCAGGTATCATTGTAGAATACAACTTTCAAGCAATACTGTTTTTATAAAAATTAGTACTCTTACCAGTTTGGTAAATATTTTTTTCTGTGGGAATTTGTAGAAATTACACATTCTGAAGCTGCAAATGAGAATAGAACTCATTTTTTTTCATATTAGATAATATTTCTGGTATTTTTCAAGTGCGGAATTTCCAAGTAATAAAATAAAGGTTTGTTTTAACTGGCAAAATTTTGGGCTCGGCCGATTGTTGGGCTGGGACTTAGGGCAATATATACAAAGGTGACATAAAGCACACCTGTACGTATTCAATACAATTATGCAGTACTGTACTAGAAAGCTAATAGCTGCTTTAAATTGCAATAGCTCCCAAGGACTGCAATTACAGCTGCACAGAGGTTCTTCTACGTTACATCCACACTATTATCTTTTTTTCTGAAGCCATGCTCTGTTTCCTTTGCTATGGCAGCAGCTGGGAAGAAGTGTCATAAAAGTGTTTGTGGCAGGTGTACCTTTTCAAATGGATCATTCTTTCCTAAGCTGTTTTATGCTCACTTTAAAGGCTCTGTTGGCACAGAGGATAGTCTGGAACCGTAAAGTCAGGGAACACGGTTATCTATCATTTAGAGCAAGAACTGATCCTTAGTGGGTCGTGGGTTTGCACAGTGCATTTCATGTAAGTTTTTCTACGCTTACAGTGTTTTGGTTTGATTTTATTATGACTCTTCTCCTCAAAAAAACAAGAAATAGAAAAAGAAATCCATAATAGGAAAGGAGTGTGTTAGAATGTCTGTCACAGAAATATACTGCTGTACATATCTCACCTAGCAATTTTCAGTCATGACAACATTTGATTAATATCAAAACAGTATATTGAATATTCCTTTGAAGCATACCTCTTTGGCATGCTCATATAAATGTGTCTAAACCTATTCCTCAGTTTTCATCACTAGATTGAAAAGATTTTCCTTTTTAAAATCAGTGAATACTATTTCTATTTCTTTATCCTTTGAGTTCAAAATGGCTAAAAAGAAAATACTGTGACATTGAGGCAAAATTAAAGCTTACTCTTGCAAGTTAGCAGTTGAAATGCTTTTGAGTTATATTTTTGAAAAAAGCCAAAACCAAACCAAGCAACAAACAAACAAACAAAACTCCAACAAACAACTTGTTATGCTAAAAGTTAAGAAAGGTGAAGAAGTGATTTTGTCGCATCAGTAATTGTAAATATTATTAGGTTTGGTAGCTGAATTCAGATACCAGCAAGAAGTGTTATGGGAAAACTGGGAGCTAATTAAAGAAGTCACTGTGTTGAACTCATTAGGTTTTTCCTGAATTTTAACCTGTACATTTTTAATTGTCTGCACAAAAGCTGTGTCATACTGAGCTTATGTATCTGTTTTTAGTGTCATATTTCTGTCAGATATGGTTGGAGAGTTTTGGTACGCACTGAAGTTGATTGTAGAGAAACCATTGCCAACTAATCTACCTGAAATAGAATGTGAGCTTGGAAGGTAAGTATGTAGTTCATAGAGCTGAACCTTGTCACTGGTTCGAAGTATCATGGAAAACAGATGAAGAATTTGCATCAAAAAGCCAGAATAGTGCTGCATATGTACTATAGTACTTTACAGATAATTTTCATAGATATATGTGTAGATAGGTGAAATTCTCTTTGCAGAAAAACAATTGAAATGGAAATGTAGCCTATATGTAGACTTCCTCTGAAGTCTTTATATAGAAATCACTCTGAAAAAACTGCAGAATGTAATCATAAAGATCCATAATACAGAGTTCTGTAGGTTTGTTTTATTTTCTGTTTCTTTTCTCTTTCGGAACTAGGAATATATCTGACAGTCCTGCTTTACAAATGCTTGTACACCAGTTATCAATTTCTTTTAGCCTCTCAAGAAATGGCAAAGTAATACAACTTCTGTCTGGCAGATCCTGGGGCTAGACATGGTTGGAACACTGCAAGTGTTAACAAAATGAGCTACTTAGAGCAGACAGAGAAATGAACCCAATTCTCGTTTTCCTTCAACAAAATTTCATCTTGCATTTCCATAGCATAATTTTCAGTTCTCACTTTCAAGACAGAAATCAAAACTTTTAGGATAAGACTTTCAAGAATGCCGGAATTTCAGTAGTGCTCTTCCACCTCTTACCTCTGCTTAGTAGTAGGTTCTGTGGACACACTGCTCTTCTGAATGCTAAATCCCACTTACTTCTGTATGCATTATCTTTGACTAAATCTCTAATTAATATACGTTACAGACTGAGCAAAAAATGTTGTTAGAGAGTACCACATGAAGTTTTACCTGATTAAATTTCTGTGAGTGAATATATTCTGCTGTTCATGGATGATGCAAGGACCAGAGTTAACTGGCAATGCCTTTGTTACTATATTTTCCTAAGGAAATCAGTAGGGCTTTCCTTTTCCTGGTTTTTAGTTTAAAATTCTGGGCTGACTGAAGTAAAAACGTAATTTTTCTCTACTATACAGGCTGACACTGTTAGGAGTTAGAAATCACTTAAGTTTTCATTCACACTATCTGGCATTCAGAATTTTCTCCAGCATTCACTACCTGTGAACTACATGCACACGTGATCTGGCCGAGAATGGCAAGTCATCCTTTCCTACTGCAAATAAAACATGTATTGGAAAGGATTAACTCCGTTAACTACAACACTTGCTTCTCAAAACTACCATCTCAAATTCATTGGATTCCATGTTTTATTTTTTCAAATGAAATTTCTTTTCACTTTACAAGTAGATGCATGTTGTAATTCCTATGCATATGTAAATGAACTCATCTGCATCTGCCCTGGGCAGATAGCGGTGGAAGAACAAAGAAGTACTATTTAGTTTAATTAGTGGCAACAGCAGCAACAACAATAATGTATAACAAGAAATTAACAGTAGTCTCTTTCATGTATCTTTATATATATATATATATATATATATATATAAAATAAAAAAGCGTAAAAAACCTGACAAACTTCTTCCTTTTCTGTTTGCAGTATCTGCCATATTCTTGGTTTCTTAAAGTCTCTTGCTTTTTGATCATTTATTTCCTTCAACACTCTCCTTTTTCCAGAAATGTATTTCTATTATGTCATCAACATAATGTCCTCATCTTGAAGTGCAAAATTTTGGACAATGGCAATTGATGATGGCATTGAGGCTACAGTTAAATTACTGAGAATTACCCTACCTACTAAAAAGATGAGATAGTCCAAGTAAATTGGCTGCATTAATGTATGCTGAATATGTAAAGGCAATGCAGGTAGACATTTATGTGTTGTCTGTTTAAGAAAGGTATGAAATTTTTTGTTTTGTTTTGTTATGAATGGGTGCGCTTCCTTGCTATGTTCCCAGAGACGTGGACTGTAACTGTCTTAAGAAGTTTGAAGCATTTCTGGTTGGTGAAGCTTTGTAGTTCTTTAGGAGACTAACTTCCATTCTACCACCTTTTCCTTGAATGCAGAAGAAGCATTATCACATATGATATCCTTCTGAGAATAATGTTTTTCATTATATGCTCACTGCATTCTTTTTGCTATCATTCTGAAAAATCTAAGAAATTATGTCCTTGAACTATCACTTGGAACTGGATTAGGAGCCATTGATACACTTAGAATCGACTTCTAACCAATTCTTGAAAGAGAAAACAAATTCTAACAGTTTATCTTTAAATCCTTCTTCAGATACCCTAACGTTCTGGGTTTATCACGGTCAGATCTGCTTTTTGTTGCTGTCAAGGTAGATTCAACACATCCTGTAGCATATGCCTCTAAACAAGGAAACCTTTTCCTTGGTATTCTCCATCGTCATTTATCCATCCTGTTATGGGCTCCACAGTGGAGTCATTGAGGATGAGTCAGTCCAGTGGTGTTCACAGTGGTCTTGGATTTACTGTCATACACAACTTTTTCTAGCATAACCACAGTAGTCAGTCGGTGTGGAGTGGCAGAGGTTCTGCATGGATTTTGATCACATGAAGAACCTCTAACAGTCAAATAGCGGCTTACTGAAATTTCAGATATTCCAACATAGTTTTTGCTTTGACAAAGCATTACGTGTGAAAGAGGCAAGACAAAAAAAATAAAGGCTAGAGATGGTAAATGTGACAAATGGGAATTATCAAGTGAATCTGAAGTTCTTGTGTGAAAGTTTCCTGGTATTTCTCTACTGTCTGCTGTTGAGACCTCAGGGATACAACGCTTTGACAGTGTTCGTCAAACCCAAGTCTGCCACTCAGCTGCTGGGGATTTATATCACTGCATATGTTGGAAGGAGCCTGCCTGCACACAAGTTTTAGGGCCTGAAGTTACAGTCATAAGGCTGGACTGAAATACATTCTCTTCTGAACGTTGCTTTTTATATTTTCTTTCTCCTTACTGATTTAGCTATGATTAACTGACTAATTTTTTCCAGAGGATAAATATGCGGAACAATCTTGCAGTTGACCTGCCACAACTTTGACTAGAGGGAATATCCATTAGGTAGATAAATTACAGCAAAACCAATATATGTATGTAATTTTTCAGACTTTTCTTATTTACTGTTTTCACTGATTCACCTTGAGTCTTTTTTCTGTGTCCCTTGGAGTTATAACGAGATTGTGATTTATGGTCATACATCTTTGTTAAAGGCAAATAATATATTATTTTGATCAGAATAGAGTAATTTTGGGGAGTCTTATGAATTCTTTTGAAAATTGTGCTCCTTATTGAAGGTATCTTGTGTTTGTTTATTCTTTAATTAGAAAATAAAGAAGGACAGTCTGTAAAATAGCTGATTTAAAGCATAACATTTAGGCAATCAGCATACTCCAATTTTCTTCTGGGACAGCCGCAATACTCATTATAATACATAATCTACATGTGCAACATAATGATTTACCATTATGCTGTAATGAACAATGCAACAATTGTACAAAATGAAACAGAATTTGAGTCCATGCAGAGGAAGAAAGAGGAGGGAAGCAAGCAGAACCTCCACTGAAATGGTCGGTGTGGAACACTAAGTTTGTTTTGAGATCTCAGGGTTACAAGATGATCAAGAAGAATGGTTGCCTAGTGGCACTACATCAAAAGCTATTGGCAGCACCACTTAATTACAAGCTTTTCCTGTAAACCATTGCTTGGACTAAAAGGAGTTACAGATAGCATTTATCTGATTACCTTTAGTTTCTGTCCAGTGCTTTTCCTGAGGCAGACTATGAGTCCATGGATAGACTACGGAATAATAAGACATACTTAAAATTATTTTACTTTATGGAACCAAATTTTTTTGTTGGCCTTGGCACTCTGAATTATCGGTTTGACTAAAATGTTTTATTCCAAAGTTAGATCTACAGAAAGTAAGGAAAGAAAGGCAAGACATAAATCTGCAAATTGGAACCTAGGAATAAAAGTGAAGCTGTGGTATCGGAGACACTAGGATTCGTTCCCACATCCTCCTATCGAAAAGTTAGGCATCAAGTTTAAGGCATTAAGTCTAGGCTCCTCCTGTAGACCATGAAAAGTGATTCCAGATCTTAGTGATCTACATTAAGATCAATTCTCCCTGAAAATATTTTTCTCCTTGTTGGGTATCGAGGGAGCTACAGTCCTTTTAAGCAACTAACTTAAACTAACTTCCTGGCAACTGAAGTACAGCAAGACAAATTCTGCCCTTATGAATGACCCGAGTATTAGAATGGTTATTGCTACCAGTTTTTAGTGTTATTAATCTTTATTAATAATATTAATTAATGCTGTTAAATATGTGTCCATACTAGTGGAAACATGCTAATGCAATAAACCAAAATTCTTCTTTTAAAAGTACTAGTTTTTCAAGAAAGAAAACAAGTGATGAATAATAAAATGCAATGGAAGAAGCTTTTTAATTAATGGTCATTTCATATATGTATTTTTTCCAGATGGGCTCGTATATACATACCTCTCTTCAATCCTACACATGAAACTCTGGAACTAGAAATTGTTAACAGCAATCCTAGCAATTTTTCCACTGAGACTGATCCAAAACACCCTGTAAGTAAGATTTCTGTGCTTTCACAAAAGTGATAGAAGAGAGCCTTCTTTTCAGAACATATTGAATTGTGCATCATACTGTGGGTTCAGAACACACAACATAGTCTCAAGAATTAGAGGCATTGTAAGTATGTATTCCAGAGATTTTATAGTTTAAGGATGAAAACAATTAAACTTGAAGAACAATGCAAGTTGAAGTATAGATGTTTTTTTCCCCTGGAATGCTTTGTGGAATGGTTTTGAGAAGCACTGCAGTGTTGGTTGCAAATAATATTCAGGAGATAATAGAAGAAGAGGTTGTAAACAAACCAGCTGTATTAGAAGCTTCACAAGTTTCTAAGAATCAACAGGAGAGCTAGGTAAATATTTAGGTAAGTAGATAAAATGCTAATGTAAGAATATAAGAATATCTCATAGTTATGGCAGTTATAACCAACCTGCAGAGGCTATGAATAATAATTTGATCAATTTAGCTGCAAGGAAACTTCATGTACCTGGAATACCTGGAATCATTTTATTCTCCAAACTCACATTTACCCTGAGACTGATTTCTACTGAGAAAATCTTCATCCTGCTGCTATTATGTACACTACTTTTTCCTCCTCCACCACAGTTCTTCCATCTTGCTGCCTAACATTTTTGTCCTTTTGAGGACCGAGAGTTATATAGATTTCATGTTTTTATTGAGATTGCCTAGAGTTCTAGATGGTCAAGATTCTGAAAAATATTTGTTATTGACCATTGATTACTAGTTAATAATACAGGTCCTATAAAGAACTCTTTGGAGGTTGCTGACAACTAACGCTATTAAATATGTGTCCTTTTTATGATGGGGAGATGAGAGAAGGGAGGACGGATGCATGGAAATTCTGGTGCAAGGGGTTAGGGGGTCCTGTTGTTAGGATGTGAATGTAGAACCTTTAATGTGAAAAAAGAAAATGAAGAAACCTGTTGCAGACAGGAAAGAAATGGTAGTTGCACCATTTCTAGATGTGAGGAAGATAATACAGGGAAGACATACACCAGAGCTGGTTTATTTGTGGAAACTGGTATAAGGCTCAGAGAGGGAGGAGAGGGATATTGTAATAAGATCCTAAAATAAAACTGAGAAGGTAGAAAATGGATTGTATGGGGAAAAATAGAGGAATGCTATAAAGTCATAACATGCACTTTTGGCTTTCAGAAACTAAACAGCTTTCAGCCTCCAATATAGCAGTACAACACGACCAAATTTTCTTAAAAGGGGCTCTAAAGCTAACAGCGAAAGGAGATCACACTTATTTACTGAACTGCCCTATATTTTGCATACATAGTATTATGTTAAATTAATAGTATAAAACTGGAAGTGTTTATTTTAGTCTGTCTTTTATCTCATGCATAATAACACATCTTCATACATTACGTTAAAACTCATCAAGTGCTCTTACTAATCATTTCATCAATTGGTATTTGAATAGGAGCTAAGAAACATAATGGATGCAACTATATTAATCATCTAGGAGTATTACTCATGTTATGTTTAGGTCATTGGCACAGAAGCAGATTAGATTTAATTATAGTGACTTTTGGCTCCTGCAGATTGCATGTTACCTTGTCCAGGAAATTAAAAAGAAAATAAAAAAATCTTCTCCTTCCAGCTTTCCTAATTTATCACCAGAGATTCACATATCACCAATAACTACATTACATTGCTTAGGAAAAGACACATTCAACACTACCTGCAGTAATTTTCTTTCTTTTCTTTCTTTTCTTAATAGAATACTCAGTCCTATATGTTGTTTATGCGTTGAATTCCAATTTACAGCAGTACTTTCAGTTAAAGGATAGCTTTGGTGAATTTGCTATAAGCAACTACCTAGCATTTATTTCATGTGTCTGTCCCTTTTTGAACTTGTTTCTTCCGTTGCAGACCCATGTTTGGAGAAGTACTGTGATTTCCTTCCCATTTTGATAACAAAGACGGGGGATGGCCTTTAAATACCTGCTGCCTCTCCTGAATATATTGCATCCTAGGTTTAGTCTGTCCATACAGCACTGCATTCAACTTCCAGAAGTTTACTACTAGTTCTTATAAACTGTAACCTGCGTTTAAGGTGTTAGTTTATATTAATGCCTGTCTCAATGTCTTTGTGATGTGTGACAGAAGTTTCCCATCTTAATTATTCAAGTTTCTGCTCTCTTTAAAGCAAATAATGCTTTCTTGTCAGCAGAAAAAATCTGGTTTGAGCAATCCTCAGATGAAATGCAGCAATAAAGAGCAAATTATTAGAACAATAGTTTGAAGATGGGATTGCCCAATTAAGATAGGTAATGTTTGAAGAGAATTAGTAGATTAATTTTAGAATTCTGCATATTCTAAATCAGTAATTTTAATGTTTCATATCGTTATTCATATTTGTTTTTATGTCATCTAAGATGCAGAATTGTTGAAGGTATTGGGCTGTCAGAAACTATCTCAAACGGATTTAATCAGTCACTGAGTTATGTTAGCTAAAACAGATTCAACACAGATTTCAGAGAAAATTTTATCTTTCCTGGAGATAATTGCCTAAGATATTAACCAAAGTTTTGACTAAAATTTCAGAATTTAAACAAATTCAAATATCATATTTATCATACTTCGATGTGTGTGTAAATTTGTTTGAGCTTCAGTTTGCAACAGAAGGCGTTACTAAAATACCACAAGGGATTATTTTCTATAGATCTGATTCAATTTCAAGTACTGACATAATTAGAAATAGGCTTTCCTGAGGTCCAGCTGAATTACTCTCAAGTATTCCTGAACTTCTGGGTGCTTAATGAAGTCTAAATGAAATTCAAAAGCTTTAAATCTCGTCAGCTTCATGTAAATTAGAAGCAGCTCCATCACCTACTTTGTAAACTGATGAAAATGAGAAAAATGTACATATCTTGTTAGGAGCTGTGCAATTGTAGCCTGAAACAGCTTTAAATGGAATATACGATGTTGGTTTTCTTTCAATAATTTGATAAAGGTTTTCAAGGATTTCCTTTAATGTGATTTGGATTCTTATGTCTTTTTTCTTTCTTTCTTTTTTTTTTTAACAAGTTACACCTAATTTTTGTTTCCCGTCTTGTCAACCTTACAGTCTATGGATTAACTTAACATCTTTAGAAATGCTGCCAAATTCTCAAAAAGTTGGAACAGAAGTGAACTCCCCTAAGTTTGCTGCAAAATTCCTAATTTGTTTTTCATTAGCATGTTGGGCATTATGAGTTTCTGGGGGAACAGTCATTGGGATGTTGAGTTTCATGTTTCTTTCCTAACCACAGCTTGCTTTATCTCTGGTAGAGAAGGATTCATGTTCAGCATTTAACAGATGAAAATTATCAATCATCGGTAATGCTACGTTCCCCAACTTACTTCTTTCCCTCTATATAAATACATGGACAGATTTCACATGTATGTCTATTATATTTATACACGCATATATTTATGATGTAACTTAAATGTACAAAAACCTCTTACAAATGGGGTATTGCCAAAAAGAAACATGCTTTCACTGTAAGTCTTCAGATTGCTGTTCTCCTGGCTTGTAGCTAGCCTAAACCTTTTTCTTGAAGCTGCTTCCATCCTAATTGGCTATCAAACAGAATTTTTTGGGGAGGAAAAATAACTCAATAAAGAAGGGCTGGCAGAGAGGAGTGCAGTCTCAAAGTCTCTGTGGGCAAGCTTTATTAGTTTCTTAACGGCCGAGAGTATTGTTTTGTGCAGCGTAGAGAATACACTTTTAGATTTAATGAAAAATTTCCCTCCTTTGTTGGATTTATAAGAGGAATAATGTATGTGTATTTGCTCAGTCTTCTTCAGACTCGGTTTCTGTATTTGAACAGTTATATCTGAGACCTGATGGTACCAGTGTCCTTTCACATGGGTGTCTTGGTAGACACTTGTTTATTTAAACAAAATGAAAGGCAGGGCATGGGTTAACTTTAGCATATTTTATTGAATGATTGTGGCAAAGTATTACCTTCTTTAAACATCTTGTTAGTGTTATTTCTCAATTCTAGTTTTTAAAGCAATTTATTCTTTGGTTTTCAGTAGAAAGTAAGTTCTTTTTTTTTTACCCAGCTCTTTATTTCAAAGAAAATTACTTTCTGGATACAGTAAAACATCATACTGTGTAATATAAAATGATTTTTTTAAAACAGATCTATAACATAAAAAATAAAAATCTTTCCTGCTTTCAGAGCAGGCAGTGTGCTGGGTTATCATAACTCCGTGTTGATTATTTAGATTCATTGTGGCAGTGCATTTTCTGTGTAATGATAATATGTCAAGTAATGCTTATTGAAAATGGAATTCCAGTCTGTTTTCATCTTTATGGGAGAGTTATTATTCCAAAAAATGTAGATTGCTTAGTGAAATTACTAAAATTTTTAAAATTGTATTTTTAATTTCATCATGTATTTTTATGCTGTGACAACCTGTATTTACCTTGCTTTTTTGTTTCGTTCAAAAGTATTTGGGAGGGGGTAATCAATAAGGTTCTTTCTCCATTTGTAAGTCTGCATTTGATAAATGGGGCTGGCTGGTTTGGACAAAGTAGGTAGGAACTAGACTGCAAATGAAAATAGAAAGTCTCAAAAAAAAGGTCTCTGGATACTGAGCATGCCCAGGAACTCCCTGAGAAATGAGCTGCTCAGGCTCCTTTTAGATGACGAACAGCTAAATGAACTCCGGGCAGTGGGGCGGGTGGGAATGGAGGTGGTTTGTGGGAGGTGGCTCTCCCCAAATCCGTTATTCTGGGTAATACAGAAACCTTACAGAGGTGACAAGAGGGGGAGGGCGGCAGTTGACTGCTGGTGGCAGTAACCACCCGTAGGAATACCCGTTGTTGAAGGCACACCAGCATCCCAGTCCATAATTGTGCCGGTACCCTATAGACACACTTAGAAGCTGACTGGCAGGACCAGGATCCAGCTCCGAGATGGCAGGGAAAGCCGTGGGGCAGCGAGGAAAAGCAACATAAACCTCATCAGGGGCCTCTGCCCTGGGCTGGGAGCGGACACCTCTGTCCCTACTTCATCCTCTGGGGTCTCCAGTTGGCCTCAGCGCTGTGGCCATGGCCAGCGGTCCTGGTGCCCCAGTTGGCCCCTGTCCCCGTCAGGGGCTGGATGTGGTGGGACAGTAGGAAACAAAAAATGAATGTTTTAATAACTCCTGTTCACTGCCTGTTAGCGGCTCATTCTTCCAGGGCTGACATTTCCTTTATAAGAGGGCTTGTCGGTGCCAGCTGTTGTAGGTTGTTGTTTTGACCTTTATTAGTTGTAAATTATATTCATTTTATAAAGTACAGCAAGAGTGTCCATAATTCCAATCAATTTTCTTTTTCTATCTTCTTACATGCAAACATTATTTAAACAAGTATGATATTAAAAGGCTAGTACTTTTTTTTTTTTAATTAAAAAAAATAGACGCGGTAATTGTGTATTCAGTGATTCTAGCTGATCATTCCCTCAATGCATTGGCATTTTTATTATTCATAATTCTGTTCTTTCACTGCTTTTCTAGTTCTTAAAAACATTTATGACCCCATTGTAGTCAGCTACTTTGCTTTTCCCTGTGCTATCGAGACTCGAGTAGTATACTTCAGATGAAGAGAAACCTAGCAACATCATTTACAATGTTAGTTTAGATAAAGGAAAGCAGAAGAGAGACGAAGCACTGGTTTATTAAAACCTACCATGTATTTCCCTTATAAGCCAGTTCGTGTCTTTGGAGGTCAATGTGATAACCTTTTAGTGGCATCGGTGCGATCAGACACCACAGTCATGTTTGAATGGTGCTTGTGAGATCCGCTGTCCATGTCCTTGGAGCGATCTGTAACAGCAGCTCTGTAGTTTCTGGGGAATGAACGTGCAGTGACTGCCACGAAGATCGTTTACTGCAATACACTTGCTGCCTTAGCTGCCTGCGCGTGCTGAGGGGACAGAAAGCATCTGGTGGAACACATTAATCACGTAAACATCAACCCTGTAGATACAAAGCACAAAACAGAAACAGACTCCAAAAATTGATTTTTTTTCACCCCCTCTCTTTCCTTTGCTTCTTTCTTGTATTTCTACAGCTGATTGTCGCTCCTCATTCCACCACTGAAGTACCTGTGCAATTCTGTCCGTCTGCCCTTGGAAGAGGCAATCACAAGGCATCAATAACCTTCAGATGTTCACAGGTATGATACTGTGTTTGCTGCCCACAATACTTGGAATTCAGATTAGATAATATTTTTAATAGGCACGTAAGTAAGGGTTTCAGTCTGTAGGTCAAGTTGAAATTTAATGACTGGATGCATAATGAAAAAGCAAATGCAAAGATGTTCAAAAGTTATAATTTGTTTTAACCTTAGTTTTACACAGAAATTATTCTATTTACAGGATTAAAATGTGGCGTAATGGCCTAGGAGCTAGAATAAGTAATGAATAATTTTAGCTTTCTTGGTAATTAGTTCTGCTGTTTTTAACACCAGAAGACCAGCACTTCTTAGCATTGTGACCCCTGAAATTAAATTTCTTGATGTTTTTCCCAACCCAAAACAAGATTAAATTGTTTCATTTTTTATCTGATCTGAATTTTGGAAGGTCATGCACTTGAAAAAGTGACTTCTTCCTTTCAGTTTATTTGAAAATGGTTTTTACTTTGAGCATCTTAGAATTGTTGACATTGTTTTCTGTGAATTTTCCTGATTTTAAACAAGTAAATAGAGAAACATGAGTCATCAACATGACCTACTAGCTGATTAAAAATTACAACTGGAAACAAAAAGGAAAACTGATAATAGGATGTAAATGACAATATTTAATCACATGAGCTGTGGTTGAATGAAGCGTTTGCTTTCTCTGCAATTTCCTCTCTGTATTCTTTTTGGACTTTCAGATATCCTAATAGACTGCTGACCTGTGAATTACTCCAGTGCTACCAGGAGTTTTCAGTAGTGTTTTAAGTAATACTGCAAAAGCAAATATTCTTTTATATGAAGAAAACAAATAGTGAAGGAAGTGATGTGACAATTTTTTTTCCTGATAAAGTATGTGGAACAGACAGGTTATTTGTAGGTGGTGTTAACACAGCGTTTATTTTCAGGATCTCTCTTCTTAAATATTTATTAAGGATAAAAACAAGGAGACAGCAATTCTCTTATGAACAGTGTATATCCAAGGCCAGTGCAAGAGGACAGAATGTCCTTATCTTGTCTGGATCCTAATGGTACACAGAAATCTTATCTATATTTAAAAAAGAAAAAAAGAAATTTTTCACCAAATACAGAAGCAATAAAACATTAGAATGATTCATTTAAACCTTTCAGGATCAAATTGAGCCCTGCCACCTGAATCTTCTCATCCAGTGCATCTCACTTCAAGTAATGGCAAATCTCCAAGTTTTTATCTGCAGTGAACTTCAGTCAGTATCCCATCCTTCTATCTGCTTTGTCCAGACCCCTTTAACCATTTCAGTATATTGCCATAACCTTTGTGCTCTTTTTATGCCTGAATCTTTTGAATTTAGTAAGTTTTTGTTCATTTTCACGGCTACAGTCCTTACTAAATTAATCCCAGACTATTTTGGTTTGCTAATTGTTATACTGATAGCCGACACTGAATATTTGCACACATGTAATTGCCCTTTTTAATGAAAACTTGAAGACCATTTCTCATCAGTGGAGGATGCCTCAAACAACTTTTAATGTAACCCCCCCACCCTGACATTGATTTTCCTCCCTTGATTTCTGTGATTAAATATATCTGAATGGACACTTAAGCCATCTGATGGCTGAATAGCTGACTAATCTAAAATCAGTTAATGACAGTTCTTACAGGATAAGCCTTAACTATTTCTGATTGTGCGTCTTTGCTGAACTGAGAGAAACTGCTCCGTGCTATTACCTGCTTCGTTTGTTTCTGGTTTGAAGCTGTATGAAGAGCTCTTCACAAATTGAATCCGAGTTTAACTCTAATCATTGCGAAAATCCGAAATTAAGTTTGTTGGGACAGCACAACGGAAAGGTCAGCTTGAACCTAACCCACACCCACAGTTCTAACCTATCTGTATTATCCTATTCTTTTACCACATTGCTAGCATCCAGGTGTAATGCAGGGCATTTAACAGTAGTAATATTAGAGAGAAACTGAGCACAATATTAGATCCTATCTTGTATTATTTGCCTTAGGATTCTGGGGGTTTTTAGTCTTTTTTTCCTCTTGATTTCTTGCACTGAGCATACATGATCTTGAGCTCCATCACAAAGCGGGTCAGTGAGGAACAGTAACTGCAGGTCAGGCAAGGCAGGCCTGTCCTATAATCTGTATAATGTTTTGTTTGTCTTGTTTTATTTTCCAGACTGACTGCTAATTTTGTTTGGCTCCTTCTTTAGCTGCTCAGTTTGACAAAGTTTCAGTGTGTTGTTTTAAAGGCGCTCAGCACTTGAAGCAATGGCGTTCGAAATGGCTCTGCTCGTTAACCACGAAAAATCAGAAGCTCAAACTTGATCTTTACAGCTCACCTGCACAAAATATGAACATGTGCACTCCTCCCACCCCTGCACTGTACCTCAGTGTAAAATTACTTGCTATGAACAAGGTGGCTGACACAAATTTACGGTGGGCATGGAAAGCAGTTAGGCTAATATTGCCTCGTAACCTCTGTATTAAGAGGTTTGTTTTTTAAAAAAATTATCGTTACTGGCTAAGTAAGCACCAAGTATCGATAACAAGCCGGTGTAGACCGGTAATAGCTTGACACATCCAGCTTTCTGAAAACATGGTCTGCTGGAGTGCTCATGCCCGTGTTCTGGTCCTTCAAAATAAGCCTGCAAAGTGTGCTCAGCCTTTTGTTCACGTTTAACTTCTTGAGGCCGATGTGGTAAGGAAGCACGAGTCAGGAACACAAATGCTGTGGCATACTGGCTTGGCAACTGTTGGGCAGGTTCTTGTTGACTACGACCAGCAGAGGGGCTTCACCAAAAAATTAGTCCTGTGTTGCTTCAAAGTCTATTCGCCTTGCCGTCAGAATCTGAACAGTGAGCGGTGGTAGCCTCCTGCTCATGAAGCTGTAACCGTGAACGGGCTATGGTTAAGGCAACAATAACAAAACAAATTGTAATTTTAAAGGGAGGTAGATTTAATTCTTATTAGTCTGAGTAATACAGAAGTTCCTGCAAACCAGGTGTTATAAATCACTGTCTAAATCCTAAACAAAACACAGGCTCTACCTCTATATTCTGACTTTTAGTATTGGGTAGTCCCTATGTCAGTATATAAACAGTTCTTCCATCTTTTTTTCTTTTTTTTTAATTAAAATCCTGTAGCCTTGGATGACTTTTACCAAAAACTTTCCTTCAATAAGATTAAGATGTCTTTTTTCTTGTTGGATTGAATGTTTCTCTGTAAAATGATAATAAAGGCACACAGTTTTGCTGCCAAAGCTGTTTTCTGAAGACTTACGATGCGCCATTTTATTTATCCCTGTGTATGCTGAGAAGTCTCAGTATATTAGTCACTTTTTACTGTAGGTATTTTCAGATTTGTTGTTAGATTTGTGAACCCTGTCTATTACAGATTTTCCTTATATTTTTCAGACAGGCTATGCAGAAGTAAATGCAATATTTCAGATAATGAAAATAGTGTTTTGATTTTATTTATTATTTTCTATTCTCTTTGTGATGCATACCTTTTTGAGTGATAATGAACAAAACAGATCAAAGGGTCACTTTGAGCAGTTTGTAATAAGCCTCAGATTTTAGTCTGTATTGTTATTATTTAAAGGCAGCAACATGAATGTACAAATTAAACATTTTCCTTAAAATAATGGTAGTATCTTTATATTTACCATTCACCTTTGCTGCTCATTCACCTTTAAAGGTTCCATAATAAGTGGCATTATCAACATCAATCTTCATAATCTAAAAAGAGTAAATGTGGGGCAGGCAACTCTTTACTGTCATGCTGAAATAAATGATCAAATTTAACACATTAATGTAATTATATTTTTCTTCTTTTTTTTTTTCTGCTGTGGTGATACTCTGTATCTACTAGTTCTTTCCAATATTCTCAATTCTTCTGTGCAGAGTGGTTAATGCTCTTTATTATCTTTGGAGTAACAATTTTAGCTTTTTGTATCATTCTAGTGCTGTCCCATCAAAGAATTATTTTCCTTCTTCCTTCATCTTCTGAAGAGAACTTCTCACTTTATCTGCTTTCAGGTTCTAATATACATGCTTTGAATTGTCCTCTTGCAACCACCTACATCTTTCCATTCACTACACTGGAAGCTCTGAGTAGCTACATGGAAGTTAAATACTCTGTGCTCAGAGTAGCACAGAAGTTAAATGCAGAGGAGATGTGAACATCTCCCACTACTAATTTCCAGACAGCAATACCTAGAGTAACATAACAGCTTGAGTGAAGGAGAAAGAAAAAGAGAAAAAAAAGTGTTCAACAGCAGTTCACTTTTACAACAGAAAAGAGACATAGAACACTAGAAGAAAGAAGCAGGCAAAATGCCTTTAAAATGTACAGAGCTGATAATAAATAATGATACATGTTTCATTTACAGCTTAAAGAGTGGATATTTTACCTTTTCGGTACTGGTCTTCCTCCTCAGCTGATGGAACCAACCAGCATCAGTGCATGCATTGGCCAGCATTCTTTTGTCATCATATCCTTCAAAAATCCAACTCCTGAAAACGTGGTCGTAGATGTCATGCTGACAGGTACAGGGGTTTGGATTTTTTTGGGGTGGGGAGAGGAACTTAAGCTCCTTGGGTCGCATTAAAAGTGTGAGTGGGATGCAATTACGTTTACCTCCTGCCATTTCCTGGCAACAGAGATATCGTGTATCATTCACGTCTGCCTTGAAAAGCTCTTTAGACTGTGCTGTGGGAGCTAAGAAATAACACAAACCTTTAACAACTGTTCACAGTAGACCTCTTAGCTCATACAGCCTCATGTATACATGCAGCCAGTTGTTGGCTGTGGACTGCGCTGTAGCATTTAGGCAATAGGAGACCCCTGGGGTGTGTTTTGGGAGCTGTACATCTAAGCCAAATAGCTAATGTTTTATTTTGGTTTTGTTCTTCAGTTATTTTCCAAAATATTTTATATTATTTTGTCAGATTCTAGATAGCTAAAGGAGTTAGTAATGGCAAAAATATTTGAGTTTTTTTCTGATTGACCTTCCAAGCAAGTATATTTCAGCAATATTTTCAAACATACTTTAAAAATAAGATCCAGAATTTCCAAAGATCGTCAAGTCACTGTCCATACTGAGATTTCACAAATACTGTAGAACTCAAGTTTGAAGTCCCGGATTCTCCTTGATGACTGAAATTTACTTAGTGAAATTTCACTCTGAGTGAAGCAGAGAGCTTTAGAATGTTCTCTGAATCTCCACCTAGTCCAACGTAACATGTAGCATCAAAAAACAGGTGCCAAAGCTTTTCCTCCCATCTACGTATAACAAAAACTGAAGATAAACCTTTCAGTGGCCCCAACAGAGACCCCATGGATGGGGAAACAGAATAGCAAAAGCAAACCTCTGCAAAAGTAAGTTTTAAGCCACGTTTACACACTCACGCTATGATTTGGGGTTTGTGGCACATAAAGTGAAGAAATGTGACTTTAAAAATGTAGATTCATGTTTATTTGTTGTACTGAACTCATGCTATTTAATCACACTTTCTGAGACGTGAATTAGAAATACAGAAGTACAGCTTTGGCTACATGTGTAGTTAATATACAGAGGATTTTGGAGATTCTTTTACCTAAATGGTGCCTGGTCAAGAGCATTTTGGTCTCATGACTGAACGCTCTATACTTTTGCTGACCAAGATTTTTTGGCAGACTTGAGTGCTGTTTCCAATGTTTAACTGCTAAAATATTTTCATTCACGACTGTCACAAAATAGAGTCCATTCGTAAACAATCAGACCACTTCTGAGTTTCTGTTGAGGTACTCTTCTGGACAACAGTAAAGGAAGAAGCAGTATGCAGTGGATCCACTGTTTACAGGCTAAGAAAATCACAGCCAAAATTTGCCTGCTGAGTAGGGGACCTGGCAGAAAGGGGAACAGAGCGTGTCCAACGTCCTATTTATCTGACATCTAGGCACCCTTAAGTGACAAGGAGCATTGCAGACTGGGTTTGCAGACAGTAAGAGGGCAGTTGATGCTGCAGTTGGCATTCAGTGCGCATACAGAAGGCTCAGAAGTGCTGCTCATAGTCGAAAAGGACGCATAAATGTTGACAACGCACCACAGGAGCCGCTCTCAGGTGCTGGATGGTGCCATCATTACTTCTGTAATCTAAATGGAAGTCCTGAGGGTGGATGCTACAACCCTGGTCTGAGGCAGTTGGGGGTTCTCAAGGTTTCTCCCTGGCACTGTGCTATGAAAGGCAACGACCTCACCGGTCAGAGGTGTGTTCTGGTAGAATTCCTGTGGTGCCAGATGCAGGAGCTTTATTGCGTCAAGGTTAATGAACCAAGAGATTGACAGGATCTTTGCAGAGACTCTGCAGATACGAGACCCCAAACCCTTCAAGGCTGAGAAATTTGGTGTGACCAAAAGAAGACAGAAGCATCAAGAAGACGCAGAGTCCCAGCAGTGGGGAAGTCTCCATTTCCATCTGCAGCTGTTCCTCCAAAGAGGAGGTTCAGAGTTCTGGAGGAGAGGAAGGGAAAAAAAAGTTCCACTGAGGGAGAAGAGTCTGGGCTGAGCATCTCAGGTTTTTCGATTAGAACCAGCACTATTAAATAGGGAACAATGAGTTTCCTAGTCGTTGAATTTTTCTTCCTCCAGGGGACAAAACCTGCCAATTTCCATAACAGTGTATCATTTCAGGAAGTCTTCTGCTTTTCTGGAGCTCAAATCTGAGATGCTGCAGAAAAGATTGCCAAGGCTTATCCGACCTTGCAGTTACTATACCTTACTGTTCATTCATACAGCAAATACATGGATCTATACACCCTGTACAGCCAAGGAAACATTGAACAGATTGAAGGAGACTAGCATGTTCTGTGGGCATTCTTTCCTCAAATATTTGTGCATGCATTTGCATAGAGCTTGGGCAGCAAAAAGGAAAACCGGGAAGAGCAGCAATTCCAGGCCAGTTGCAAGGCTGCAATGTGATCAGTTGTGAAGACAGTCAGTGACAGTGTGCGCAGTCGGAGCATGGTTGTGGACGAGTGCAGGCTGTTTAGAAAGGATAGAGAGGTCAAATTTGGTCACTTGTATAGCTTAGGCTTCTGTGACCATAAGATGATTATTCATGCTTATTCAAGTCTCTGTACGCTAAAGTACAGAAAGGTACTCAGAGCTGCATCAGTTTTGCAGAAAATTTATTAACAGCTTAGGAGTGAACTGTCTGATTACTTAGGAGGACTGAGAATTTCAGCAGAAGACCCGATTTAGCAGTGCAGGGACCCTCTCGGTGAACTAACATACAAAAAGGAAGCATATGCTGCTGTGTATATGTGGCACTAAGAATGTATTAACAGTCTAATCAAAGTCTTAGGTCTACTCAAACTATAAATGATGAGATATTATCAGTCCAACTACAATGATAGTAGCTGTCAGGGAGCAGCAAGAACAGGCAGTAACAAAGTAAGGCAGGCGCCAAAGGTGACAACAAGACTGGCAGAGGCCCTTTCAAACAGCGATTGCGATCCCACAGCATCAAACCAAGAAGACCATAGCAGGTCTGGTGGCAGTAACCAATTTCAGCCAATAATCTAGTGACTGACAGCCAAATCCACAGTGAGAAGGCAAGTCTGTGATCAAGCCAGGAAACCAAGTAGGCTAGGCTTGGCAAGAGCTATGGCCAGAGACAGCATGCCTAGGACGTTGCTTGGGCAAGGATGGACAGCAGCAACCTGAGTTTAAATGCAACTCATGCCAGTGGGTGGAAGCCCCAGAAGCTACTCGCTCACGACTTAGCTGTTTTCAGAGAAGTCTGTTACCAGATTGTACAGCTGCACTGTATCAGAGCAGATCTTGAACGCAGGCAGCTACAGCCTTGTGTGTGGAGAAGAGGTTAGAGAGAATTTCGGAGAATGGTTGTTGGCTGGATGGATAAATTAACATACATCGCTCAACTCAGGGCCCTGGCCACTAATGCTTTTAGTCCAAATTATCCAGTTAATGCTAATTACTGCTGATATATACAAATCTTCTCATATCTACCTTGTATTACTTCACAGGAAATTACCAGAGAGAGTCATCAACACCCTAGGTTCTTCACTGGGAAGGAAATGTTGATAAAATGCCAGTTTCTTCCTTCTCAGTCTTGGAGCTGCTTGATGTTATTTTTATATGTTTCCAAAAGGGTCTGTTGTGACACTTGCTTTCTTATTGATCCCCAGGTTTGTTTCCACAATGACCCTTTCATTTTGTTAGGTCTTTACCATATATTGTATGATTTCTTTAGGATAATACCACAAAACTATGTATCACTAGGCCGAAGCTGAAAACCAAATCAGGCAACAGTTGGCACTTCCAGCTATGTGCTGTTACAGCTAAAATAGCTCAAGTCCAAACAAGGTGTGACAAGTCCTTGATGCTTTGCACTGTTGACTTGGTAGAAAGCCCCTGTGGCCTGTTACTAGCAGTGGCAATAATGTATTCCCTGCACTACACCTAGATGAGGTGGAAGGAAGAAAAGGTAACAAAAGGCAAATGTAAAAGTACCATGAGGATACTTACCAAAAACCCAAGAAGGCCAAAGCCCATTAGGTGTGACAACGTAACAGGGAAAGTATAGGCTCACAAGAAGGTATACTAGTTGCATAAAGAAGCTGAGGGAAAATGCAGACAGGTCCATTGATGGATGGGGGAGAATCAACTAGTTACGGACAATGCAGAAAAGGCTGAAGTGCTCAGTGCTTTTCTTTGCCTTAGTCTTTGCAAGCAAAACTTGTTTCCAAAACAGCATGTGCTGATTTGGTTTGAAGGGGAGATGGGCAGCTCGTAGGGGAGCAACAGGCTGTGGACTTCTTAGGGCAGCTGGGTACATTCAGATCCACAAGTCCAGATGAAGTTCACAGAATGATAAAAGAGTTGGCCAATGTGATTGTGAGGCTGTGGTTCTCTATGAAAATTCATGCTGATCAGGAGATGTTTCTGTTGACTGGGAAAAGGCTACATTATTTCCTTCTTTGAAAAATGATAGAAGGAAGACTGAAGGAGTGGTAGGTTGATCAGCCTCACCTTAGCCCCTGGTAGAATCATGGGAGACATCCTTTTGTGGTTTGCGTAGCCCGTGAATTGCATATCCTCTTGCAGTCCATTTCCAAGCACATGAAGGTCAAGAAGGTAATCAGGAGTAGTCAAATGGGTTCGTTAAGTGCAAATCACGATTGACTAACATGATTGCCTTCTATATGTAAATGAGTGATTATGCAAATGAGGGAGGAGCAGTGGCTGTAATATAGGACGATTTAGTAAGGCTTTTGTCATTGTTTCCTGTAGCATTCTTTGGAAGCTAAGGAATTCTAGGCTTGATGAATAGACTGCTGAGTGAGTTGAAAACTTGGCTGAATTATTGGTCTCAAGTGATAATGATCAACATCTTGACAGTCAACTGCTGGCTGGTAATGAGTGTAGTACCCCAGGGGTCAGCACTGGGGCCTGTATTATTCAAGACCTTTATTAACGACATGGATGGTGACAGAGAGTGCAATGTAAATTAGGGGAAGCGCCTGACATGATGGATGGTAGGGCTTCAGTCCAGAGGTACTTTGATAAATTATTGGTGTAACTTTTTTTGAATTGCTTTTGTTCGTCAACTCATCATCCATGGAGCAGCTTGAAGATACAGTAAACTTTTACATTGTTAGTAAAGCAATTTTCCTTCTAAAATGTTAAGTCTTTGTATTTTGCCCTCTCGTTCCATCTACCCTTTGTGCTTATCTTAGCTCAGACGCTTATAGAAGCACTGTGAATTCCTAGCTGTGCAACCCACCTTATTTGACCAGGAGGTAACCGATTATATAATCTCTTGATGTGTAGGTGTGTATTACATATGTGGTATGAAGGTTGCCATTACACCTCATGGAGCGCAGCATGCTTTGTTCTAGTGTAAAGTGCAAGCTGGTATTCTGATTTGTACAAGAGCAGTTATGAGAAACAAGCTTCTTGGCTTGTTAAGCACAAATCTAGTGCTGGATAGCATAGTTTAGTACTCTAATACTACTATTATTTGTAAACAAGCTAATCTAACACGCTCTTCACAAAACATGGAGAAGAACGATCAAACTTATCCACAATGCAATTTCATCAGAAATTATTTCTAGAGCTTAAATATTGGCACTAAAACCTAGTGAACTGTGATGTTCTGAGAAACTAGCAGAACCTACATTGCTTAAGTATTTTGGTGAAAACATAGTTATCTCTCTAACTATAGAGCATTAATTTGTCCCAGGGAGATTTTCAGTAATAGAGACAGTGCAGAGGTAACTGGCTTAGACAGTAAAAGACTGATGTTGGGTTTTATGCACGAGAAGTTTTCAGTCTTCATTTTTCTTTACACATCAGTAGACCTGACATGATGATGATCTAATGTTTCTGTGATCTGTGGAATTATGAAAAGTTTTCTTTGAAAAAATAAATTTTGTACTGTGATCTTTATGGAAGTGAAACCATACTTGTCTTTAAAAGCTGTCTCAAATTTGTTAATCAGCTTAATACATAATGTTAATTTTCTAGTTCAGTTTCTGCTGGTGAACTGTAAGTAAAGTTTGCTTATCTTTAATCACAATAAGATAGTTGAGTTATGCATTTAAGCTGTCTTTAGACATGGTTGTGCATGCTATGATTTGCTCTCTGTACGAATTTTTACTGCAATTCCTATTTCCTTCTTTCAAGAGGAAGAGAAATGTAGTCTTATGAGCAAAGTCATGGATGCATAAATTCAGCTTAGTATTTCTGGCCATTACATACCCTGGGAAATAATTTCCATAGTGGCCTAAATATTTAGTTGAACTTTCATGTTCTCGAGACAAAGTTTACCTGCAAAGAAAGCAAATAGTATTTTAATATATTAACTTTGATATTTTATATAGCATAGCAATGCAGATATGTTAGCCCCGTGTACAGTATAAGCTAATTAACTTGGGTTTTTTCAACATTAAGAATGAATTTACCATCCTGCAAGGCTAATCGGTCTGGTGAGAAAGTTATCCTAGTATGAATACAGTACTTCTAGTACACTTCCTTCCCTACCAAGAACTGAACTTTGGTAGTTCGGAACTTGTTCTGCCACAAATTTCCCCCCGCCCCTTTTTTTCCCCTGTTTATTTTGGTTGTATCAGTTTGTTAATGAGGTGTGCAAAACTATACATTATTTCAAGATCATTTACAGTCCGAAGTTATGGAGAAGACTGGATCTCTTATCCATGTTGTGATAATCTACACTTTATTTTAATGTGTTTTGATATGAAGAGCCTATTTTTGTCCTAAGATCTCTCATAGCAGTGCAAGAATACACTTGGGAAAATACAAGCAAATTACGAATGACAGTAATATTCCTTCAGACATAACAATAGTAACCTTCCATGTGAATTAGTTAAACACAAACATTTTAGTCTGAAATAGAAAGTAGTCTTAATTTATTCCTTAAAGAGTGACAGCCTAGTCATTCTTAAAACCTGTTTTTTTCCTGAAAAATGTTAATCCAAAGAGTAGAAATGACCCTGTCAGCAGGTAACTCAAATCCACAGAAGTTTTTGGATCTATCTCTGAGAACAGACCCTTAAAACTGTAGGTTTAGTAATATAAACCCCAGGCTACTCCCGTTTTGAAACATATTACCTGATATTTTAGCATTAAAGCAAATTATTGGAATGCCTTCCTTTATTTAATCTTGCGCTGGACTCATCATGCTCATTGCTGGCGTTATTGGAGGCCAGAGAGAGGGCAGAATGGGGAAATCAACAGAAACTAGCAAGTCTGAAGGTAGAATGAAATGTTCGATTGATCTTGATCTTTGCAAATTGTGTTTCAGACCATGTGCTGCTTCTTAAGAGAATTAGAAGTGACAACAATGAAAATAGGGCATCTCAATAAAGATCAACATTTATAGGTTTACTTAATGCCTTAAAGAAGATTACAGAAGTTATCTGTATCTTGTTTTCAAGTAATATTTCATAGGCACTTTCTGCCCTAGATAGATGTGAAATTATGTTTAGTATTGCACGGTTCAGGAATTAAAATAGAAATTAATTGGAAATTGTCATATCCGGACCATTTCTGAAGCTGTCATTTGCATTTCTGAAGCTTTGTCGAACTCAAAGCACTATTTCTCAGAAAGGTTTCTTTCTGTGAATTTTGACTGATACTGTTGTACAGTCTTTTATTTTGGATAAATATAGAGCAAGTAAAACTACCTGCCATCTGATAATTTGTGATGAAGGGGTAAAATCTTGGACCTCCTAAAACTTGTTTTTTTCTTACTGAATTTAATAGCAATAAGTTTTCTTCCCAGGATTTAGATATGTACCCGTGGCTTAAATCTGCAGCTGTTATTCACATAAGCATTCATAGCTACATTAAGAATATTCATGGGAGCAATGTTTATTTGACAGCAGGTAATTTTCCCCAATATGAGCCAATGATCAGAGCTACAGAGTATGCAAACTCTTGTTACAGATGGTTTAGCAACCATTTGTACTAGTTCAGCTGTTTCAAGTTGAATATTACTGCTCTTCTGTAAATACCACTATATAATATTTCTACTAAGAATTTATGGAAGCAACTAAACTGATATAAATAAATGATACCACTGAACTCTCCAGTGTAAACCAGACCCCACAGAGTTCACCTGTAGAAGAATTGTCCCTAAGTGTAAGTGGTTTGTTAATACCTGTAATGATTTATTTTGGTCAGAATGAATGATAGAATGGTTTGGGTTGGAAGGGACCTTAAAGATCGTCTAGTTCCAACCCCTGTGCCACGGGCCAGGACACCTTCCACTAGACCAGGTTGCTCCAAGCCCCATCCAACCTGGCCTTGAACACTTCAGGGATGGGGCAGCCACAACTTCTCTGGGCAATGTGTTCCAGTGCCTCACCACCCTCACAGTAAAGAACTTCTTCCTTACATCTAATCTAAATCTACCCTCTTTCAGTTTAAAGCCATTACCCCTCATCCTATCACTACATGCCCTTGTAAAAAGTCCCTCTCCAGCTTTCTTGTAGGCCCCCTTTAGGTACTGGAAGGCTGCTATGAGATCTCCCCCGAGCCTTCTGTTCTGCAGGCCGAACAACCCCAACTCTCTCAGTCCTCATAGGAGAGGTGCTCCAGCCCTCTGATCATCTTCGTGGCCCTCCTCTGGACTCGCTCCAACAGGTCCATGTCCTTCTTATGTTGGGCACCCCAGAGCTGAATGCAGTATTCCAGGTGGGGTCTCACGAGAGCGGAGTTGAGGGGGAGATTCACCTCCCTCGACCTGCTGGTCACGCTTCTTTTGATGCAGCCCAGGATACGGTTGGGTTTCTGGGCTGCGAGCGCACATTGCTGGCTCATGTTGAGCTTCTCATCAACCAACACCCTCAAGTCCTTCTCCGCAGGGCTCCTCTCAATCCACTCATCGCCCGGCCTGTATCTGTATTTGGGATTGCTGCGACCCATGCGCAGGACCTTGCACTTGGCCTTGTTGACCTTCATGAGGTTGGCACAGGCCCACCTCTCAAGCCTGTCCAGGTCCCTCTGGATGGAATCCCTTCCCTCCGGCACGTCAACCGCAGCACACAGCTTGGTGGTGTCAGCAAACTTGCTGAGGGTGCACTCAGTCCCACCGCCCATGTCACCGACAAAGACATGAATAATTTGATTTCATGCTTTCAGTGGGCCAGATGTATTTTGAAGCTTCAAGAAAAAAAATGCAACTGTTTTTTAGAGGCTATTCACTTCAAACTTTGAAGGGCCATGATCAAATAAAAGATTAAAGCTACAGTGGTAATTAGGAATCAGATAAGGGAGGTAAATTGGTTCCTCTCTGGAATCCAGTGTTATCTACATTATGAAAACTGATATCTGTGGCAGTGTATAAGATCGCTTTGGGTAAGAGTGTGTGCACAGTCATATTAAAATAGCTGTCTCATATTCTTGATTATTAAATCCTACCTTATTTCCAAGATAAGGTTGCACGCACAGTAGCTTGGCCATGTCTTTTTCCATACAAAGATTTCCAAATGAGGATTGCCACTTTCAAAATGTGCATTGCAAAATGTTTTCAAGCTGCTTGCTCTGACTTTATTATGTAACTGAACTAAATACTCAAAGGTAAGTCTGCTACTAACAGTTATTTTTCTTTCAGGCACAATACACTGGACATAAGTAATATTGCATATATTTGAATCAGTGTTAGAATGAAGTAAGAGAAATGTGAAAAAAAATATTATTTTTCAAATCAGTTTTGAATGTGGATAATCAGTTTAGAATAAAAATGCTAACATCACTTTGTGCTGATTTTGGCATAATTCAAACCGTAGCTACCAATTACAAAAATAATGTGCAATATATAAATGCACTTCTGAACTGATAAATGGATTTTTGAAACATCATGAAGCATAACCTAGTGCTTTTAATTTTATACAGTGAAATTATTTTTCAGAGGAAAAAAAAAAAGATTTCCAGAGTTTAGTTAGCTAGTTCTGTGAAAATTACTTTTTAGCTCACTATGTAGACAGATGTAAAGAAAAAATAAATAACAGATATTTTACACTTTGGAAAACTCTTCTAGTAGGGGAAATTTACAGCATTCAGCTTGTTTGCATCGCAGACAAAAAAAATAGAAAAGAATTCCTTCAGCATAATTAGCATTAGAGGGAAAGCTTTCACACTAAGCTAGTTTCTGCCATTGCAGTATCTGAGGTCAAGAAAGATGGAAAGATAGTTCCTTTATTGATGTATTAAAATGGGTGTGTAGGCTTTTCTTTTGCAGCCATCTTTTCATATTTAGAAATGGCCTTTCAATTCTTTAAGTATTTCCCTATAGATTGCCGATTCTGTTTCAAACCTCTAAGCTGGTTTCCAACACCTGAAACTTTGTTCTCGAGGTAAACTAATTTTGAGGCTGTTTTTGTTCTCACAAGAAGCAAGAAGATTGATATTTCCAGGGGAGCTTTTGTTTGCCTTTCTGAACATCTTCGCTCATTGTTCTGTTCCTTAAAGCTATTTTAACTTTGTTCCGTAACCCCAAATGACAGTCTTCCCCTGGCTGTTTGATGTATTCCTGTGTATCATATCTTCCTGTCAGCAGTTCATCATTCTGGGTTGCTACCCTTTATTATGACACATTATTCAGATATAGTCTATCTATTGGGCTCAGATTCTTGAAGTTAACTGCTAGATATATTTCCTACATGGCATTTCCTGCAAGTGTCAATTCTTTTAGCAAGACACCTTTGGCTGCTTGAACAGCTCCAAAACCCGTATATAAAATCAGACTTCAAACCAGTTTTTTCTATCTCAGTTTTCATTTATCCACGCCATTGACAGTAATCAGTGAAAACAATCAAAGTAATGCCTAAATCCTCTGTCTCTATGAAGTAATCTGTTAGTTGATCCAGTAACTTGTATCAAGAAAGCAGCTCTTGTCCGCAGCTGTTGCCGTACTGCTGCTCCCGTACCTGTTTCTCTCAAGCTTTCTCTTATATGTTTCATATCACCATGAGCTTTCTTGGCCATTTGATTTTTTTTTTTTAATCTAGAAAACAGTTTCTTTTGTACTCTCAGATGTTATTTAACTGAAAACATTTTAAACTTTGGGATTACTCGATGGTGTGTTATTTTATTTTTATTCTATTTAAGAAGTTCTCCATATTGTATCTATAATTTTATTTATCACAATGAAGAAAATACTGAGAGAACCATTAAGCAACAGCGGGGGGAAAAAAAGGCCCATGTGCTCCTATTGAGAACATATTTTTTAAAACCTTTGTCTATGAAGCTGTTTTATTAGGGATATTGTTCAATCAATTTTGACTTCTAAATGAATTTCCCTGAGTGATTTTTTAATTTATTTTTTTTTTAGATCAGGAGCTGTCCAGCTGTCATCTCAGTGCAGCTGTCCTATCCAAATCCACCAACAAGGAATCTGTTTTCCATCTTCTGCTTAAACAACCACGAGGTATGTAATTTCTTGAGTTCTACTGTGATTTTTTTTACAAGGTGTGATCTTTTATGGTCCCTGAAATCTAAAGTGTGTATGAAATTCGGTGTTTTGATGAGTGCAGCTCACCAGTTGATGTATTGAGTCTGGCTCCTTGTGGAAACAAGAATTAGTCCGTGTCAATGAAGTTTGTTTGTTTTACTTAAAATAAATGAGTGAGTAAGTAAGTAATAATCAGAGATGCATCCAGTAAAGTTCCTCTGAAGTATGTATTGTTCATTTTTATACAGTTATTTTTTCCTCACCCCTGCAATGATTTTCTTGGACTTTTGCAATATGTTTTCTTTCATAAATAATGTCTTACCATCAAAGTACCAATGTCATGTGTGATGTCAAAGTGATGATTATGTGTAAAAGAAAGAAGAGGGATGCAACCTGACCTCATAATAGGTGCTATAAGTATGACACAAAAAGGGTGAATGAGCCCATATAGTAATCTAGTCTTGATGTACTCCGAGGAAAGGCTTTGAGTTAAGAGATTAAATCCATATCAAAATAGTTGTATTTTAAGATTGTCAAGATGAGCAACACCTCTATAAAAAACTTTATGAAATATTAGGCAGAAAAGCATCAATTGTTAAAATTCTCAATTAAATATAAATTGAAAATCTTCTTAAAAGTTTTTTTTTAATGAGAAATTGTATGGGTTTGTAATAAGTGTAAATGAATACACTTGAAAAGTAATTTTTAAGTATATTTAAACTATTATTAATACTTATTTTCTCAATTTATCCTGCAACCAGTCACAGTTTCCTAAAACCTGAAGTACCAGGAAGGAAAAACATGTAATAGCTAAGAAATTTCTTTTAAAAAGAAAATTTTCCTAGTTTGAAGGATCAGTTAATGAGAAATGGAAGGGGTAAGAAATTCCAAAAATAAATGAGTTAAGCATTTATAACTGCTTTTACTTTTTACTGAATTAACAGAAAACAAAATAGGAAATAGACTTCATACTGATTTGGTTCTAGATAGGCTTATCTTTCTCTTCAGACTTGCCAGTCTTTTAAACTGTTTTTGGTTTTTTTCTAAGATAGTTTTTCTGTTGCAAATTACTACTTTCTGTATTTTCCTATGTTCTTCCTGATAATGTCAAATGTGACAATAGAAACTATAAACTATAAACCTGAACTATCTGGAAAGGATTAAACTATTTGGTATTTTTTTGAATTAAATTTTAGATTACATTGCTGGTTACGTCTGATCTGAGGTAGGATAGGAAAGGATTGAATTGCCTTTAGTGTTGTAATTTTACCAAAATTTATTTATGATTTGTATATTATTGCAATGGATTTATTCAATTTATCTAGTGTTATGTTAAAGCTCAGATTACCACAAAGTGAACATATTTTAATCATTATGAGTTATTCATTGAAGTATAGGAAATAGGTATATTTCTGTATTTACACAGAATATTTAAATATTTTTCTGAATAATTATTTCTATAGATTCCTTCTCAGATATACTTTCTGATTTCAAAACAGACAGATAAATTATTCATATCTTAAATTATTTACCAAAGAAAATAATTTTCCTTGCTGGTATCCCACACAAACGTATGTGTGAGCATCCATTTCACATTAATATAGATTTTCGAATAAATGATACCATTTTCCTTGAAGAAATGGTATCTATCTCAAATTAAAGACCTGAGTTAGAAAAATGAAATGAGGGTGACTTGTTTTCAATTTCATTCAAAAATTCGCCATATACTGTGATTTTCCTGAAGGTGTACTTGCCACACCTTTATTTTGTAAAGGATGTTGCAGACCCTGCTTTTCCCAGCAAGGAACGGTTTTTGTTTTCTCTCCTTGAAGCTTACTATGCCTCAAAAATATTTCTGGATGATATAGAAAGAAGAATTTAGAGGAAAAAGATGTAAGAATTGATCTGGACGTCATATCATTTTCTATATGTACATTTTACAGAGGCATATATACAAGTTGCAACTCTTGTCATGAGTTTATATATATTTTTTTTTTCACAGAAGCAGTGAGGAACTGTCCAAAACAATCTAATTCATGTAAATAAGTAGAACTGATAGAGCAATCACTTGACAGAAATATTAAAGCAGCAAAGCGATCTTTACAGATTGTACTTTCCACTACTTATTCTTTTATGTCTTAAATATTTTCATGATGTAATATTTTTTGCTCTGAAGATTCTGCAGCCTAATTTCTCCTGTTGGGAGGCCATAAGACTGGGGGTTGCATGCTTTTTTTTGCACTTGGTCTCACTCACAAGTCAGGGACAGTGGAATCACGTTAAGAATCATTTTTATGGAAAGACTCTGTACTTCTTTTTCCCTACACTTAACAGTAGATGAAGTGTGGATTAGATGCAGGTGTTACTGCTTTACCACTGTTCCCTATAACGAAGAAAGAATAATTTTGAAAACATGTTGGAACCAAATATTCTTCTTAGGAGACTTGCTGGAGTATGATTGCTAGGCCATTTTATGAGCAACATTTATACTTGTGGAAAATCTGTGCTTGCTCCTAATTACTTGTTTTTTCCTCATTGACTCTAAAAACCAAAGGGAGAAATTCAGAAATAGTGAGATAGGCTGAGAATCGTGGACTCAGTTTTTCATCGTACTTTTACAAAAAAGCCCAAATATTAGCCATGCTGTGAAATCCTTACTCATGGTAGACTATCCTTTTTTCCTGCTTCGGCTTCTCAGTAGCAGCATAAGTCTTCTGGACTACTTGGTACTGTTTCCCAGTAACACAGAGTGCATTACTTCACCTCGTCCTAATACCGAAGCTGCGATCTCATTTTGCATTCACCCTCCAGTCATTGCGTTTTACAGCTTAGCTGCTGTTCCAGATGGTCACATAGGCTGGCTGTTGTCAATGACTTGCCGTAGCATCAAACGAACAGTAAACGGGGCAGTTAGCTGAACCTAGTTTTTTAGACACCTCTCTCCACATTTCAGCACAAATTTATATTTAGGAACTTCTCTATTTTAAACTGTCATGTCACCTGTTCTGTGTTCATCTCTTTTCCCTTTTTACTGAGATCTCTATGATTAGCTGTTTAATTTTGCCTTCTAACTTTGCCGCAGTGTAAAATACACGTATTTATTAACTCTCCCAAGCACTTGGGAAAGAGAGACAAAACGTATTCTATAAATGTATACACTGTTAGGGAGACATTTTCCAAAAAGCTGCCTGCAGTATTAAACCACTTTGGCAATCGGATTTGAGATATTAAAATTCTGTGTATGCACTTTGGAAGCATGTTACTATTATAGTTTCATATTTTATTCAACAATATTTGAGAAAGCATTTTAGTGTACTTTTTATGTCATGCACAGTCCACTATGACTATGGATAATTTGACTTTTAAAATAATTTCCCCTAAGAAATGGCATAAATTTTGTTCAGGTCGTCAGGCCATTTCTCTAAAATGTTAGATTTCAGGACTTCATTGTTTAATTCTATACTTATTTGCATCTGCTTTTCTCTTTCACTAATTCTGCATGCAGAATCTGTTTTTTTCTTGTGATTGCTTTCAAAGACTGAAAAACAATGAAGCTAACATACTTGATTTTCCTGGTTGTCTGAGTTCCTAGGAAGACTCTATCTCTGTCTCTTTTATAATGCTTTCATTACCACAAAATTACTTGAAGAGCTTGAAAAAAAGAGCTGTGAGAAATAGTTCTCCATTCTAGCAGACTATTTTGAAAAGGTGTTGGAAAATATTAAGCTTTCTTTCCTCTTCCATGTTTTAGCTGCATTCTGTGACCATGGTTTTGTCACTCACAACAAACAGAAATAATTGTACACTTTATAACTTACACAACTGTCAGGAAGTAGTCAATATTCATATATATAATTGATTCTTTAGGAAAAGGACATTCAAGCAGTAAAAAGACTGAACAACCAGGTACATATGCAATACTATCCTATTTTTATCTTCATAAAGAATTATTAATAATTAAATTATCTGGAGAAGGACACACACACACTGAGATCTCATTCTAAACCAAACTGAAATATGTCAGGATAAATAGGAGATTCACTTACAAAAAAAAAGTTTTCCTTCTTTTCAGGGTTTTAGATTCAATATTTCCTTCTTTTTGGCACACATTTTCACAGGAAAGCTGAAGGAATTAAAGTTCCATTGAAATACTGGAGAATTCAGGTGCCAGATTTCCTTTGAACTTCCTTAGTCTAAGTATTTTCCTATTTTTAGGAATTTATCTATTCAGGTCTTCCTTCTTTGTGATGAACTTTTGCTACTTTTCTTTAGGTTTTATCTTCGTTCATTAATGTTACTGCCTTCCCTGAATTTTTACCTTTGGAAACTATCAAGTTTCACTTTTCTGAGCAAAACTCTTCAACAGATGAATAGTTCATTCACATGAATAGTTTGTAAGCTGTGGTACGTTAATTACTTGTGCTACACAAGATTCATTCAGGAACTATACAGCCTAGTATCAAGTCAAAAGCTGCCTCTGTCAATGAGAGTGGCCTCTAATGCCCATGGTGCAGATGCTAGCATATGGAAAAACAAAGTTCATGATTCTTGATTTAGATTTTCTCGGACATCTTCTAGATAGTGTAAATAACTTCTAGTCTGGGTTTATTTGTGAGGAAGATTTTAAACTTGAATGTAGAGAGATTACTTTCTTATTGTATAGTCGCCACAATAAATAATACTGAATTTGAGCAGCTAATTTAGGAAAACAATTTGAAAATTATGTAAAACTAGGTAGAGCAGGTTGAATTGAACCTGGGCTGCACTGAAACAGGGTTGAGGTTGGCGGATTGAGTTTTCTCTTTCCCTGCTGACCCTTTTTCTGATCAAATAGCTCTGTGACACATGGGTGTGTTAACTGTTTCAAGACTGACTACCATTTATACAGAAGGCTTTGCAGGTAGGTGTCAGACATCTCTCTGACTCTTCATATCTAGGACCACGGACTGGTAGGTTGGTCATAGATGGAGAAGCAATGAGGTCAGAAAGGAATGAAGGCAAGGAGCAGGCAGGCGGTCTTCTGAAGTCAACCATCAGTGGGTCCCACTGGTGCCGTTCCCCACGCTGTGGGTACGGTGAGTTCACAGGACTGCAACTCATCTTTTCTTTCTACTCTACTGTCTTCTGTTTTTTTGGGGAAAGGGCAGTTTAGTAGATCAGGTTTTGCTTACTAGTGTCCCCATTTTCTACCCTGCTGCTTCTTCTGTTCGTGCTCCTAAGTTGCTGTTAGGGCTGCCTTCCTGGGAGGGGTCCAGGATTAACTCCTGGATCAATTCAGTGCACAAAGGCAGGTTTAGCTCCGGTTCTGCTATGTTACTATGAATACAGGACAGTGGCTGGCTGATCACAGACTGCATCTAAAGGGAGAGTTCCTGGTTGTTGGTTACCTAGTAGAAAAATTTATGGGCCACGTGTCCTCAGCACCAGTCTGTCAGAGAAAAGTTTACTGACAGGCCGTACCCCATTGCAGACTGGTGGGTTGTCCCTGACTGATGGAGGTCCCATAGAGTTGGTGGTCTGGCAACCGGGAGCTTCATGAGAAAATTGTGATACCATCTTCACTGGAATTGTCCTTTGAGTGAGAGACCTACCTGTCCTCCACCTTGGGGTCATGAGATTCCTTCCTCACTGGATCACTTTTGGGGTGGGCATCTTTTGCTGTGCGCAAAGAGACTTTGCGAGCAGGATTTGTGCAATTTTAGAATACAGAGCTTTGTTTTATTGGCTAATAGATGCACTAGATAACTAGGACTAACACGCTGCTAGGCTAGGTATTAATATGGTCAGTATTCCCAGTGAGACACGGGATGTATCTTTGCTGCTCAGGTTGTCATCAGTCATTTGGGGATGGCTCAGCCTCCACTGTTTCTTGGAATGGGTTGATCCATGATGTTGCTGAGTTGCCACCTTCTGATTCTTTGCTTTCTTTTCATAGATTTTTTTATACCGTTTCATTTCAGTAGTTTCATACCGTGTCCTTGAGCTGCTACTACCATTCTGTCTATGTTTTTATCTTTCTTATCTTGCAAGGATTAGGTATTTTCTCACACCTTGCCAATTTTCCCAGTAAAATCAATCCAAATTTGTGGTGATGTGCTGCGCTGCACCTAATTAGGCTTTGCATCACAGGCAGGTGAACTGCTACTCTGAAGATTACATATGCTTTTGAAGAAATTATTGTTTATGCTCACTACAAAATAGCTTTCTTGAACACAGTGTATGCAAGACAGAATGGCTTTCCTTCTTGGCCATCTTTGGACACCTTTGGCCTATCTATATGACTGTTGCCTTGTTTAATCCTTGAGCTAGCATCTTCCCTTGTTCTGTTATCTCTGAAGCGCCATCATGGCACTCAGAAGCTCGTACAGATGCAATTTGCTTTGTGAAGTTTCCAGCAGAAGGGAAGGCATTGGACCCCTTTCCTACTCCATGTACACGGCAGTTTCCTGATTGCTGATTCCCACTGGCTTACCTCTCTCGACCGGGTGAAACCGTTATAAAAAAGCAGTGTTCTCACATTATAGCTGACAGAGAAGCATGCTTTTTTAAGGAGGGCGTCAGTACTGGGACGTGACATGGCAACAGGAATGATGCAGTCTAAGCCATATTTATCTCCAGAGAGATATGATGCTGATGAAGTCAATACATTCCGGCTGGTGGCATTCTTGAGTGCAGGTTGTCTCTACTATCAGCATGGGAAACCATGGAGAGGTCTCTAAAGCCACAGCACATCTAAGACTTTCCTCACGCGGAGAAAATCGGTGATTAGTAGGGACATTTTTGTGTCATGTTTTAAGGCATTCCTGCAAACTGACCGTGTGAATGAATAGTTGGGGAATCTGTCCTCAAAAATTCTTATAGGAAAGCCTAGTTACAGGTAGTGGGAATTCTAGTGTTAATGAGTGATATGCTTTTCAGCACTGAGACGGGGGTGCTTGGCGTATTGGTACGTCAAAACATGAAATATTCTAATACAATGAACAATAAAACTTGAAGATTTTTCTTTGTACTTTTCTGGAATGTCTTCAGGCCGTATTTTATATGTATTTATAGGGCCTGTTATATACACTCTTTTCTCCTTTGAGTTTTACTATCTTTTTAAATTATATGGTGTGGACATATCTTTATGTGTTTTTGCAAATGCAGGCAACTGTTTTAGCGAAATAACTTAAAGTTAATGAAGTGAAAGGCAGCACTGTAAGAATAAGCAGAAAGTCTCTGTTACTGTTCTTTTAAAAACAATCCCTTGAATTGAAGGAGTAGAACAGTACATTCCCTTGACTATGTAAGGAAATGGCTTATCTACTTCAGCATTCTCTCCTGATGTTGCAAAAGGAGACACAGGAAAAAAGATACTCAGGATGCAAATAAAAGAAGGGAAGACCTCAGAAGCCCATCTTTTGCATAGTCCCATGCAAATCCACATAAGACTTCCCATGTGAATTTATCATGGAAAACAGATTTTCAAGCTATAATTGCCTCACAGATTTAAGCTAGGCCATGCAGTACGTTTCCTCAGAATCTCACAATTTGTTACTGAACATCCAGAGTATAGCACTTCAGAGCATTTAAACTATGCAAATCAGCCTCAAGGGAGGCTGTTATTTCACATTATCTTAGCCTATTTCTCTATTTAGAAATATCTGCTGTGTTTTAGAACTTAACAAGAAATTATCTCCTTCAATTTCAATAGAGCTAGAAAATGAAAAGATGATTAATTCTGACTTAGAATAGCATATTGCTGCTAATCTATTTGATAACAGCTGTGGATGGACAAGATGGAGCCAGAATGTGTCCTTGAATAAGACAGAACTACTTACCTCCTCCCCACCACTTTTCCTGGTTCTTGCTTCTAGTCTTCACCTGCTTAGGTAATAAACCCAATGAAAACTCCAGAGACAGAGATTTGTTTCATCCTATAAATTAATCAGTAAATCTATGTCTAGCTCTAAATTAGCAATAAAAAATTATCTGCACTAATCTTTTGTTTCCAGCTGCAGATGCACAGTGGGGAAATTACCAGCAGCATCAAACAGTTGTTTCTTGAGCAGAACTGAAGAAGCTCGATTTTCTAGACTTCTCTCTTATATCCGTTTTTCCTGTCCTCAGCTCTTGGAATAATCACAGCATGTCTCTGTCTTCCATTAATTCATTTGTGCAAGACCCTTTTACGTCCATGCTCCACCCCCAATATACACTAAAGACTAAGTTTCCCCCTTCCCTAAAGTAGCTAGTAATTTCCCAACTGAGAACTACAACTGTTAAGTCTGCTGTAGCTTTTCTTCCTTTGTGTTTCTAAGTTGACTTTCCGTGTCTATCCAGCTGTTAAGTTCCACAAACCGTTGAAGAAATGTTGGAGGTCTATGTCTAACTTCGCTGAAAGTGGACAGAACACCAAAAAAGAAATAAGCAAGCCCCCCCCCCCCCTCCCCCCGCCACCTTACTGGTATTGATATTAATAGCAAATTGTATGGAAAAAAAGAAACAATTACACGGATCTTTTTTCCTAAAGAAGAGGCTGCAAACAATTATAGAGTTCTTGAAAACATTACCTTAACATACTGTATTTTTAAATGAGGAGATATGTGTAGGAAAGAAATTGAACCTTTTGCGTAAGAACTTTTGGAGATGGAAGATCATGATAAAATTTGATGTTTTTCACAAGATGGTCTGAGGGGTTGAGGGGAAGAAGAGCTAGCTGGTTTGAAGTTTAATGTCTTTTTTGTTTTAATTACTATATTCTGTCCTGGAGAGAAAAGACAATTTAAACTAATCTTATTAAGTAACTGTCTGGGGCAAAGATTTTATTTTAAAGCATAAATGCTGGAAGGCAGTATTGAAACTGAGCTTTCAACCTTGAATTTTTATGCCTTAAGAGTGCTTGATAATTACACTGTTGAATTAATGTTCATTTTTTTTTCTTACACTGAGTTTTTCTATAACTTTTTTGTAAGATGTTTTCATTGTTTTTTTTTTTTTTTTTTTTTTTTCTTTTGGTCAATGAAGAATGGGTCTCAAATAGAAGACAAAAGCAAAGGGAAAGTAAAATTCTATATATAGTATGCATTCAGTAGCTAAATGACAATTTTTACCCATGGTGGTAACAGAATTCTTCCCAATACAGTGGCTCATGCTTTAAAGTCAGTGAACCCTTAAGATTTTTCTTAATCAGAATTTGATTTAGCTGACCTGCAGGAGCACTGTGTACTTCAGCTTCATTTTAAAAGTTTTATTTCCCAAGTGTTAAGCTTTTTATATATCTATTTCAGTATGATGATCCCTGCTCTGACCCTTTTTTTTCCCTCATCCAAAGTAACATCAGATGTTCTTAGACGTCCAGGCTCCAGTGCCAATGTGAGGAGTCACTGGGCACAGGTATTTAGAAGACAACTGTAAGACCTTTTTGCAAACCCTTGGTACTCTGTGTAACTGCGGTATTGAGGGACTGTGAATAGCAGGGATGCGCCTGGACTGTCTTTTGGAATTTAGTGTAATGTAGCACAGACCGTGGTATGTTACACAGGAGCATCTCTTTTTTATCTTGTATTTGTGTAAAACCCAATCACACAAGTCAAACTTATACAATGAAATCATTCCATACTTATCCTGCCAAGTAATTAACCTTGCTTCTACATGTTTTCCAGAGCTCTATGAATTCTTTTGTCTACCTTCTCATAGTTCTACAACCCTTCAACAGATATATATTTCTGTTGCTTTCTAAGAATGTTCTTACACAGCAGCCTCGGTTGGAATTACATGAAATCTCTATCTGAATTGCAGTCAGCAAGGAATAGAAAGGAAAGCTGGTTATTTTTTTCTTTTTTTAGTTTAGTCACTAAGTCCCCAGGACTAGTTGTTTCAATTGATTAAGAAAGCTGTCAGAGTGTGCTAGGCATGCAGATACGTATTTCCCACTTCTTGGTGGAGTCAGCATTGGTTGGGCTTTAGTTTAGCAGTATACACAATAGCTAGATCCAAAACTGTTGCCGGTAGCAGAAAAAAATCTTGCTGAATTAGGAGGTTTAACATTTAAGAGGGTCTATGATGTAGTGAAAGGCTTAGTATGCTTAAAACCGACGTGAATCTCAGGCCGTGAGAGGTAAGAATCCAGCAGACTTTGGAACCACAAAGGGTTCTCCTCCTTCTGCTGGAGCCAAATTCGAGCCAGGGGCTTCTCCTGCCCATCCAGCAGCCAGGGTGAGCTGCTTTTCCTGCAGCAATTGCACACACACACAGAGTGACACAGAAATCAGTGCCTTTACCAGCACACCCCTAAAAAAATGTCAGCTCTCATGTAAATATGAACAGCCTGGTGCAGTTGCTGGTGTTTGGCTGATTAGGATTGAACTGTGCTGGAGGTACATGCACACACCTTCAATCTACTGATGCACTAACACCCCCCCCCCGCCCCAGATCTTTTAGATACTAGCAGAGACTTTTAAGTTTCTCCAAAACTCGTGTCTGGCTCCTAGGCTCCTTAGCGGGTCACCGGCTCAGACCGTGGGTCTTTCGGGATGCTGGTCTGCTCCTACTTGCTGGTTTGTCCAGCTCAAAGTTCTCTTGGAGAACACACCCATGGGTTCACGCAGCTCGCAAATACGTGCATGTCTGCTGGTGTCTTGAAAACTAAGGCGGATTTAAGTCTGTCCTGTATGTGTGCTCAGTCTGGAGGCCCTTTACGCAGTCACTGGTCCTGACCATGGGTCTTTCCAGATGCTGGTCTCCTGCTACTTGCTGGCTAGTCTGACTTGATATTAGGTAGCGGCACAACGTTGTTCTCTCCAGTGACTGGTCTTAGACTTAGTCTCTCCAGTAGCCGGCACTCAGGCTTCATCCTACTTGCTGGCTGGTCCAGTTGGAACTTTTCTAGTGGCCAACTCACACAGAGGCTCAGGATAGGGAGTGTACTTACACATAATATAGACATAGGATTTGATAAGAGTATAGGGTAGTGATCAAGCTGAGGCGCTGTCAGACAGCTTTACTGGCCAGCACCTGCTTACACGACCGGCATCTTTTATCCTCCTTTACCTTTATTATCCTATGCTTGTTCCTCCCTCATCCATTTTGGTCTTTCTCTTTTCCCTCCTGTGTTGTCTCCCTTAAACATCCCATAATACGTTTTGTACACACTTAAAAAATGTTTGGTTCTGTGTCATTAATAGAAATAATAGCTGCTAACAATTACATTCAGAAGTCAGACAAATTATTCATGATAGGGAAAGATGCGTTTGGTTTGTTCAGCTCTGACTGATGGACGAATTTCCTTGATTCAGTAGTATATTTGAGTATGTTTAAATTCAGGTATGTAAGACAATCCCTAAAGAGCAAAAAAAAATTAAATTTAAACATCTGCTTCGGTTGCACTGAAATTACAGGAAATGTAAATGTGTATGTTAGGCAAGTATTCTAATTCCTGTGATGTGAATTAAAGTGGGATTATTATTAAAGTGGGATTATTTGAGTGTTTAATTATTTTGATAAATACTTTAATATGCCAATAACTATATGTTCACCTCAAAATTATATATTTCTCCTTGTTCACAAGATATAACCTGGATCAATAATACTGTAGCTCCAGTTCTTGACAAATGGTGTCTTTAAAACTGTTCTCTGTAGGGGAGGAATAATTTAATTAAAACGAACATCATATCCTTAGTACTCCACTGCTTTAATTCTCTTCCCTAGATAATTTGTCATACTATTACTAAGATTAACAAATTATTCAAAATATTTTTTTATGGGGGAGATAATAAATTATTCACATTCTCATTAAAAATTGATATCTTTCAGTTACCAGGGGGAATTGGATTCCCTGATTTACTTTTCTGTCACAAAGCCTGAATGATTAGGCAGGGCCTATTTTGGTTTGATAAAGCCACTGGGATTGTACCTGTCTGAGTGTATTTGCAAAAAAGCATGTATATCACTAGTACCTCTTTCCTCTTCATATAAGTCTCAGTAAAAATTGATTTATCTTTCTCTTCTACCTTTTATGATGCATACAGGACCTTATTTTCAGCTTTCACAATATTTATGCTGAAACCCTTCCTGTTTACATGAAGACCAACAGAGGCTGATACCCTCAATTATCAACATAAGTAACGATATTGCATCTTACAATAATATTTAGGTTTAAGCAATATTTATTTCTTTAAATGCATCATTGATACTGAGCTGAAAAAAACCACACCCCAAACCCAAACCAACCCAGGAAAAAAAGAATATGGGCACTACTGCTGTGTTTGCTGCGTGTGAAAGAGGAGGACGTGCTTTAACTGTAACTCAGTCTTTGCCTCTATTTTAATGTGGTGCTTATTCTGCTCATATGTCATAGTATATAAGCCAACAGAAGGGATTTTGATATTGACTACAGGACATACTTTGGATATTCTTAGGGAAATGCAGAACAAAGATTTTTGTTACAAATAGTTGAAAAGTGTTGGAATCATGACCTTTACGATCACAAGGAGTAATATCTCGCAACCATTCAAGCACACAACACAAAATTCTTCATTGGACATCAGAATTGATGTTAACAACATACATAAGATGCTTTATTACAGTCACTTGGTCTAATGTTGTCTTCTGCTGAGTGGAGGGAAATTGAACTTATTGCTTTGCACGGTAATGGTATCTTTTGAGATGACAATAAGTTTAAAGGCTCATGAGAGCAAAGCTGGAAGGAAGAGTGTTTGACTTTCTGGGACTCTTCTTGCTGGGACATTAATTTTACCAGGCAGTGGTTTATGTCCAAGGATTTGACACTTCTGATGTTACTGTTAATATGCTATTTTAGGTAAAACCTGTATTTGCAAAAATAGTTATAAACTTTAAAATTTAAGTAGGTAATGAAAGTGCACTGATACTTAAGTACTTCCCACCCTTGCATGTTGTTAAGGTACTTGATAATTTTATTTTCACAAATCTTCACTTACAATGTTAAATACCTTCCCTCAAGTATTCATTTTGACCGGAGAAACAGAGGTATAGGTGTACTAAAGCTTTTCTATACTAAAGCTGTGACTGTTCAAAAATAAAACCTAGAGTCCTGAAAGGTAATCAAATCCTCTTTTCTCATAGTTGTTTGGTGAAGCATTTGGGAAACAATTGTCATACAAAGTCTAAAAGGAGACTTAGAATGCACACTATTCTGTGCAACCATCAAGAAGTCCATGAAATTTCCTGATGTGACTTACTTTTATCTGTCAATTGGAACTACTAATTTGCTCTTTAAGGTGTGAAATTCAGTCTAGTTAATATATGAGAGGTTTTTGTAATAGACGAACTTACTAAATGCAAATCATGTTTTGTGATTGCCTTGTTTGCCTGCTTGTGTTGTAAGAATGTTAACATTAAATATGCTTCTTTTGTACATTGAGGTGAAAACTATAGTATTGCAACAACTTTAGATGTTGCATTTCTTTTATCTGATTGCTTCACAAGCACTGAAAATCCTTTATAAATTAAATAATTTTCTGCTTCATATAGATATTAAGATAAAACAAAGGTTAGTAGCCCATAAAATTTGATATCTATTAATTACAGGTAGTGCTGCCTTTTTCACAATGAATACCAATAATGTAAGCTATTCCCTCAGGTCTGCTGCCATTTTTATTACCTCTGCTACATGCAACCATCAGAAACCACAAACTAAATTGCATGCAATCCTGTTAGAAGCTGTACAGTTCCTTTTTCTAGCCATTGTATACAATTTTCTATTTTCTATTAAATAGGAAAATAAGAAGTTGATTGTTGAAAAGAACTGTTATTCAGACCTGTATGAATAACACATTAAGTTTTCTACATGCACAAACAAGCAATTCAGTTTTACCACACACAATAGCGCAAGACCACAATACAGAATACAATAGCATTTCAGTAGCTGTTGAGGAAATTTTGGATGATCCTTATCTTCCTATCTTGCTTTGCATCTCTTCAAGTGTAAAATCACCAACTGTATCCTATTAGTCTTCTCTTCTTACTGATTTGTCCCTTTTCCAAATCAAGAATGATTTTTTATGTTATTTTTGTTTCTTGGATCCACAGATTTACCTAATTCTCCCAACTCTGAATTAAGTGGAAATGCTATTTTCCCCACTTTTTGGTACCTCTGCCTGTTATTGATTAAAGAAATACTGTGGGGGTTTTTTTTAAAAACTCCTTGAAGCCTTTTTATTTATAGAGTCCCTCCATTTAACTCTCAGAACAATTCTCAAAGAAATGTGGAGGATTCACCATCACTGGCAAATTTTAAATCAAGCAGATGTGTTTTTTCTAATTAAATTCTCTTGTTCAAGAAGAGTTATTGAGACTGAACCTTGATTTTTCAGATGTGTTCTGTGAAGTCCTGTGTATTTAGGTCAAGTTAGATGATCACAGTGACTGGAATGTTTAGCAGTGAAGAAATGAAAAAAATCTCTGCAGAGTTCTGGATAAGGAAACATTCTTTAAACATGATTGTATTGGTTCAATCAAAAACGGCAAAAAATACTTTGAAATTTCTGAATTTACATTTTCAGAATTTCCTTCATGTTATTTTACTTATTCTTTTACTACTTCAGGATGAAAACAGGGACAAGAAATCAAGTACCATCAATAGTTATGGGCTGTGCAAGCTTTCTTTTCTTTACACTTAATCATTGCAATCTGTTGCCTCTAAAGAATCACCATTTTCTTTTAAGTTTTGTGGTCATTAGTCTTTATACAATAGGAAGATATCTAATAATGAAATTTAACTTGGAGATCCAATATTTTCCCTCAGAAAAAGCTATAGGTTGCAGGAAAAAATGAACTACTAATTTTTTTGAACATTTTTCTAACCTTTTCTCCAACTCCTTGCTGCCCTATATCAGAAAATAACTCTATTCATTTTTTTTTTCCTTTAAGTTGATACCAAATGACAGTTTGTGAAGATCTGTTCACCATCATCTTTATACACAAGGATTTTTTCCTCCACCTTTTCTTCGGTTGACACCTATGACAAACAGCTATAGAGAAAAGCTTTTGCCCCTACATTTGTTCAATATTTGACTGCAAATCACGTATGCCTTGAGCTGCTTTAGAGACTGTTCTCAACCATATGGAAAAGGAAAATGCCTTAGATTTGAAGGCTGGCTGCTTTTCGTTTTGACAGATTTAAAATGGATAATCCTAATTGATTAAGTCACTTCCCTGAAAATTTTCATTCGCAGTTATCTCACAAGTTATTGTCAGTGGAAGCTATAGTTACTGACCTAAAATGTCTCCTTCCTGTTCCAGAAGGATATTGTTTTCATGTAGTTTTATCCACTACTGTATTTTAACTAAGTTTTATAAAAGAATCAGCAATGGTTATGTTTTCTTGCTTCCTGAATCAAAAGAAAAATAACTTGTCTTTTAGTAAGAACTAAAAATATGCAGTTTGTGCAAAAATAAGTAAAAGCTAAATTATAGACATTTGTTTTGTATTTCATATGAAAATGTTGATGTTGGTAGTCATCTTGCCTCTTGAGTTGTGGATTGCATATGATTTCCATTTCTGGACTCACACGGATGTACAGGCTCTGCAGCAGCCACCTCTGTTCAGAGACGCTGCAGCTCCAGTTTACCATTGAGTCATCCAAAGCCTGTCTTCTGGGTCAGTACGGTTCAGAATCATCCTGACACTGTCACGTAATTTGGGTCCTTGATCCTTTCCAGAATATCTTAATTCCCACTTTTAGTGACATCTTCTTTCTCTCCACTGGGGCACTTTATTTGATTTTTTAATCTCCTGCCATAGCAAGTCTTTCCAGTCTGGTTGATTTCCTACCTGTCTACTTCTAAGCATTTTGTCCTGTTCTTCTTGTTCTGGAGGTCCCCAAGCATATCCCTCTGTATTCCTCTCTGCATTTAAGAGGCCATCAATTCACACATTTATTGGATTTTGGGAATACTGACTATGATTTGCTCTAAGTTAGGACTACAGAGTTGATTTTAACGTTGTCCACGCAACAGGCAGCAATGCACAATCCCCAACCAAGAACTGCTAATTGCCTTTATGGCTGGAAACCCATGCCACATTTCAGCTGCCCCTCAGGAAACCAGGAGAATCATAATAATTATTATATTAACCACAAGAATTCAGGGGATAAAATATTATGAGATTTCCATGATGTCTTAATAGAATTTAAAGATGATCTGTATCTATACCTGAGTCTGACAGGTGAGTAGCTCTGTGCCACATTAACTGATCCAACATGTCCCAGATCTTTGCAGTAGGGTTAAAATATTTCTGAACATATATCTAAACTGATATATGTCCTTACATGGTATAATGACTAAGCAGCAGAGATGTACGTAAGTAGCATGTGAGACCACACTGACAATAAAAGATGATACTGTGTAGACATGGGAATTTTCAGTTTGAAAAATAAATTATTGTGTAGTTTGAGACCTATGGACCTGAGACGAGTACAGTATGTACGGGTTCTGTCAGAAAGGATTACTTGTTAAAAAAAGGAACAATTTGGTGTGAATTACCAGTTTGGCCATAAAAATCCAAAATGCCTCTGAAGTGGAAAGGCACTTGACAGCTCAGCATAGTTTCTTGCTAGAGGATATTGCTGATGTTTTTTTCTTTACTTCTTCTAAGAACAAATAACTGTTCTGTGATAGTCTTGATAAACTCTGGAGCAGGTTTTGCATGACAATGATAACAGTCAGAACATAAGATGTGTTTTTTAAATTGTAATCCTGGACAAATGATTGCTGGCCTCTGTATGAGGCTGCTGCAGTGAAATCAGTGCTCAGTCCTAAAATGATAATAAAATCCAACAGCAATGACATCCGGGCCATTATTTCACTTCATTTTCTCCTGGACCAAGGAAGTAATCAAAATGACTTGCTAAAATGTAAAAGAAATGAAAGTTCTTTGTCTTCCCTGAGGGGTTTTCTTTTCTTACATGAAGTTTTATAAATTGAGTCCTGAAACCTTGTTTTCAGAGTGCATGGGTTTTATTTTTTCTTTTTGACTTGCATTATGCCACAAGAAACTTCTTGAACTCATAGCTAGCATTAGGAAGAGAAGACTGCTTGGTTTACGTACCAAGTTGTCTTTTGCGTTGCTGTTAATGCATCGTATGCTATTTCTGTGGAAAGTCCACAATACATCTAAAACCAAATAAGCAAACAGAACTGTTTTGCAGCTGATATTACTTTATAAGTGTCACATATCAAACACAGTAGAACAAAGGTTTTGAAATGTTTATTTTGCTGAGGGAAAGAAACTACTCAAAATTGTGAAACAAAACTTCTATAGGGAAAGTAACTTGAGGGCAATAGAGGTCTCAAGCCTTGAGGATATTCTCTGAAGATATCAGCTTCTAGCCAAAACCCAGATACTTCTGTTACATTGCAGCAATTATTGGCTAACCTTTGACTATTTTACATATAAGGACAAGGACAAAGAAATTCCATCCGCAAAGCCGTGAGTAGGAGAAAGGGACTCACAGGAGGGAGACAACTTTTAGAATAGTTCATGTAAAGACTGAACCCCCAGCTCTAAAAACCTTTGTTCTGCCTAAAGGATTTTGAGTGAAATGCAAATAATCTAGAATTGCCTTTTGTATTTTATTTGCTCTTCTGCTTTGTAGGTAGGAGCTTGACCATATATTTTCATTTAAGCCTGATTTCTTTTATTTTCCTGTTGAATAATAGGTGTAACTAGTATCTTTGGAATGTTTGAATCTAGAGTTTATCTGCTGACAAGTTTCAGGGGTTAGCACTGAGGCTGGCATTGCTGCATGTTGGGTTTTAGGATGTCACACACAAAACACAGCAGGCAAAAGGGCACATAAGTGGAGCAAAGAAATTCTTGTTTAATTTGACAGGCTAATAAAAGTTATTATTAGTCCAGTTACAATAATACTGCTATTCATAGTCAACAATAACAGAGAAAAGCCTCTGTTAACATAGTTAAAATTGTTACACAGAAAAACTTTCCTATTATCTACCCTTTTTTCCTGCTGTATTGCTCATCCTTCTGGTGACCCTCTGGGTCTTAATCTTGACAGCATCAGTCCTCCCAGGTGCAGAGCTTGGGTGGGGATGTCAGAGAGCTGTCAGTGCCCCAACTTCTTTGCTTGGAGGCCTAGTAAAGTGTTCATTCCTCAGCAGTTTCAGGATCTGGCTGGATTTATTTTTATGCATTATCTTAACACGGTCTGTGTAAGTGAACTTTGTTTTTACTGGTGCTCAATTATTCCGTTTTCTATTCTCTGCTTTATCTAAACTGGATTAACAAGGTTGTATTCCTGTAGTGACTGTTGTGATTTGTGTTTACAGTTTTGGACGTCTGGTACCTTCCTGTGTTTACACTCTTGCAAACCATTTTTTATTCTAGTATCATAGATAATTCAGTCTGCACAGATGTTTGCTCATGTCTTTATAAACTCAAAATATCCTAAACCAAACCTGACTGCTAAACAATTGCTATCATAAATAAGAGAAGCTAAAACCAACTTATGCCAAATGCCATCTTAAGACAAATGTCAATCAAATCCTTAGACTCTGCCTTGTAAGGCCACTAAAAAGCCTGTTAATAGTAATGGGAAGAAACCATATTTACCGGGCTACAGAAGTGTTCCCTTTAGTAGAAACAATGATCCTGCTACGGGAATTATTTAGCTATGAAATACATGTAGCATATTGTGGGTTCTGTCATTCACAGAACTACTGGTTTTTGACACAAGTCAAATTAATGGGCAAAAGTTACTTTTCAGGAGGGATTCTTCTTACCAACTTTGTCTATTTTCTTGAGTACTAAGAAACCAAAAAAACAGTATAGAGCTCAATTCTGCCTTTCTACAGAAACCTGTAAACCTCAAATGATGAAGAGTATAATATCAAGACTATGAAAATGCATAACTTGGGAAATATACATATGTGGCTCTCAGTGGAGAATAATAGCTAAACTGGCTGTTTCAAAAGTTTATAAACTATGTCAAGGAAACAACTTTGGAAAAGACAAAAGTGCTGAGTAATCATTCTATCCCATGCACTTACAAGGGTCAGTTGGAGAGGTACATATATATGTTTCCCGTTACTGTCAGCTGTATGAAGTGTGATATATCTCCTGGAAACTTGTAACAAACAGTACAATTTTTGGTTGTATATAAAAAGTAGAAGGATGTAACAGCACCAGTATCATTACAGATTTCACAACACTTTGCAGATTTTGATTAAAATCTGCCATAGCTTCAGAACTTGACTGTGCTTTCAGAGATTGGACTAAGAGATAAGTATATCCAAGAAAAGTTTAAAATGAAAGTAAAAATATATCTGTCAAAAATAATCAGATACTTGACGTATGTTGAAAATTCAATTACTCCTGAACTGAAGCACCATGGACTCAAGACATTTTTGTGTGTGTTTGGGTCTAGAAAAAGATTAGTATAAGGGGAAGCTGTCATAGTCTTAATTTACTTGCAAGTACTTTATCTTAAGGTAACATGAACTTTCTTTAAGAAAGAAAGGATAAAGTTTGGTGGTTTTTTTTAGTGGCTGGGCACTAAAAAGAAAGTCACACTTCTTTACAAAGTATATGGCATTTCTTGTGCAGCCCTTGCATTCTCAAAATATTTGTGTGGTTATTTTCTTGTTTTTGTTAAGATTTTGGGTAGGTTATTAAGTGCCAGCAAACTGTTTTGTTATATACAGAACACAGTTAATTCACTGCTGTAGAGAGGGAGAGAGGTTGAGTGGGCTATAGTTTTCCTGTTAACCACAGTAGGGCAGAACGTGTAAGATCCTGTTTCTAAAAAATATGACTATCCCTCCACTCACCTCAGCAATCCTGCTCCATCCACACTGTGTTTCTGGTCTTTCTTCTATATCATTATTTATCAATTACTCTTTCTTGAGAATATCAGAATTATATTTAAATATGTGCAGAAATAAAATGAAAATTTAGTTAAGGAAGGACTGACTGACCTAATTTAATTGAGTTTTTACTTGTCTATTTTTTAATGTGTCATAAATAGAATCATTCAGAGAAAAGGTGTATTGATACATCTTTTAACAGTGCTGATGTAGAGGCGATTTTGCATTTTTTCCTTTGACTTTGCAGTATGCCTGCTGGTTTCTGTGACTTTGGATCTAGGACATTACTGTGCTGCAGACCTTTAGATTTTAGATGCCTGGATGACATCACAAAATTTTATCAACATAAAGTTGTCATCAGGGAAATAAGGATGATAAACAATTTTCAAATGTATAAAATGGTCAAAGGAAGGTGGGATAGATCTACTGTCTATCAGATTATTGGAGGGAAAAAAATAGATTTGGAAGGAAAAAGCAAGAGAAACCGTTGGTCTACCATAATGTTTTAGAAAAACTGTTGGACCATAGGATGATTAGAAAACTTTTATTACTCTCATTCCTGACTATTTTTCTTCAGTCCTTACTCTTACCTGTTTGGCATTCCCTCTGCCACGTGACTTTCATATAATGCAGTCTGGCCTCCTCCGCTCATTCCGCTCTCTTCCATAGCATCATTTTGCAAGTTGTTGTCCATGCCTGCTACTCTTTTGCTGGGCCCTCAGGTGTTTCGTGTGTTTGTTTTTCAAGTCTTATTGCTCACTATTCCCTGTCTTTACAATAATTTTCCTTCTCTGATGTGTGTCTTATGTGTTGTTCTGTACTGCTATTCCACCTTGCTTTCTGACTGTTCTCTTGCCATTCAGATGTGTCTTTCCTAATGTGTTGGCCAACTGGATTTCTGTAAAGTGAACCCAAAGTCCATCACCACAGCACCTCTGAAGGGAAATTGCAAAGCTATCCCATGCTGCCAAGACAAATGCATAATATAACAGCAGAGATGGAAAATATAATTGAATGTGGCCTGTATAGGAATGCGAGGCAGCTTTTTCAGATTTAACAGGTCTGTAACACCTACCCAAAGTCTAAGTTGCAGGTACCAGCGCTTCAGAGATAAGAGGGATGTTCTGTAATAAACCAGTTGCGGAGGTTATGTAATTTCTGTATTACTGCAGAACATTCTTACACCAAATTTTATAATCAGATGTGATATAGAAGTGATGGAGACTTTGTTCTGAAATATATTAAGCAATATTCTTATACTGGGGGTTAAAAAAATTATTGTCCGTTTATCCTCAATAAGAGAGTGTGATCTTCATGTTATTAAATACATGACATGTATTTTTTAAAGTTTTCTCAGATTTAAAGATCTTAAGTGTATTTTTTCTTGTTTTGGTTATCACCAAAGTGAATTACTATACTTAGAAACGCTTTTTCCTTCAGTGTGCTTAACCCTTGTAAGCTTAGTTGTTACTGCGCTTCAACGATAAATAAACATAATAGGTATTTCTGCCAAAATAATGGTTTTGGTTTTGGCTGCAACTGCACTATAGGCTATTAGTTAGAGAGAGATAATTTTATAAATGAAAAGGGAACTTTATGCTTGGCCTTTTAGACATGCTTCGTTTAAAAACAAAATAAATTGCATTAAATGAAACAACATATTTTATTACTGAGCCCTGTTCTCAATCCATTTATTTTAATCTAAATAGCAAATGTTTAACTTGTATCCATTATTTTGTACCAGAAAGAAATTCTTCTAAATTAAATCTCTTAATGAAATAAGCCAGGAAGACTCTGCCAGAAGTATACAAATTGTATTAACACAAGATTCATAAAACGGCAAATAAAACTTATAAACATGCTGTATCTAATACATTTTATTGTGTGCTTATGATAGTGATGATGTGAAGCCTTTCAGTTAAAGACTCAAACATTCATTCCTTTATTTGTGCCATTTATTTCTTAAAGCAACTTCTCAAGTTTTAACTAGTCATTTGTGAAATTGTTTATTAGCATCTGAGCTGCATACTCATGACTTAACTTTTCCAACTAAGGAACTCGGCAACTCAAGGGGGGGATCTTATCAATGTATAGAAATACCTGAAAGGAGGGTGCAAAAAGGACGGAGCCAGGATCTTCTCCGAGGTGCCCAGTGACAGGAAACACAGGAATGTCCATCTGAGCGTAAGGGAATACTTTTTTTACTGTGAGGGAGTCCGAGCATTGGAACAGGTTGCCCAGAGAAGTTATGGAGTCTCCGTCCTTGGAGATATTCAAAAGCTGTCTTGGACAGGGTCCGTGGCAAACAGCTCTGGGAGAACCTGCTTGAGCAGGGGGCTGCACCCCTTGTCTGCCAGAGGCCCCTTCTAACTTCAACCATCCTGTGATTTTGTGAAGGTTTCAGAGGCAGGGGAACACTCTAACTTTTTGTGGAAGAATCCATAATTCAGGAAGCAGAGAGTCCTCCTAGAAACACAGTCATTGTGGACCATCTGTGAAAGGAATCTCTCTTGCATCCCACCTACATAAATAAACTGTACTGAGGGAAGGAAAATGGTGATGTAAACATTAAAAAGTGTAATGAGATTAATTTAACCTTTAGCATTTTGCATGCTTATTGTATTAGCTCTTTTACTTACTTTATTGTATGTAAGTTGAACTAACTTGAAGTGCATCACATTCCACTTTTTTTGTCCCAGAGAAGATGCAAATAGGAGTTTTACCATAACATATGTGCCCTGAGAAACCATAACTTAGATCAAGTTATACTTCATTTATGGATTTTGCTCTTCATATCTGAGAGGACATGAAAGACTAGCAACCAGTTATCTTCCTGGTTCATTTCAGATATAGAAAAAACATTCAGAACTTCACTGATGTATGGTTCAAGACACGTGACTAACTGACATTTTAGTAATACATGTGCCCTTCAAACAATCTCGTTGAGATGGTAAAGTTTGTTTCATATCTTCCTCGGAGATGTAAGTCATGCATCTTGGAATACTTTTTTGTATAAATACCATAGAACCATAGAACAACTCAGGTTGGAAGGGAGCTCGACAGATCATCTGGTCCAACCTTCCATGGAAAAGAGACCCTAGATGAGATTATCTAGCACTCTGTGCAGCCGTGTCTGGAAACCCTCCAGTGATACGAACTCCACCATGTCCCTGGGAAGGTTGCTCCAGTCATTGATTGTTCTCACTGTAAAAAATTTCTTGGGTCAAAATGAAACCTCTCCTAGTGCAACTTCTACCCTGTCCTAGTTTCAGCTGGGATAGAGTTAATATTCTTTCTAGTAGCTGGTATAGTGCTGTGCTTTGGTTTTAGGACGGGAACAATAACATACCCGTTGCTCCTTGTCCTCTCCACGTGGCTCCTTGTGCAGAGCGAGCCTCCATTCTGTTTGTAGATGCCCTTTAAGTACTAGAAAACTCTGGTAAGGTTCCCCCCGAGCCTTCTCTTCTCTAGGGTGAAAAGATGGAACTCCTTCAGTCTTTCCTTACAGGGCAGGTTCTCCAGCCCTTCGATCATCTTTGTGGCCCTCCTTTGGACCCCCTCCAGTCTGCCCACAGCTTTTTTGAATAGTGGGAACCAGAACTGGACGCAGTCCTCCAGGTGCAGCCTGACAAGTGCCGAGCAGAGGGGGACGATCCCGTCTCTATCCCTGCTGGTAGTGCCGCTGTGGATCCTGTGCCGCAGGATCTGCGTTGCCTTCGTCGGTGCAGCAGCGCACTCCTGGCTCCCGTTCAGCTTTTCTCCCCCAGGTCCCTTTCAGCAGGGCTGCTCCCCAGCCACATCAACCCCTCGCCCGTACTGGGCTCTGGGGTTCTGTCGTCCCGCGTGGAGGACCTTGCGCTTGTCTTCGTTGGACTTCACGCAGTTCTTGCTGGCCCGCTCTTCCAGCCTGTCCAGGTCTCTCTGTGAGCTGGCTCTCCCTTCTGTCTACCTCACCAGTTTAGTGTCATCAGCAAACTTGGTGAGAACCTCTGCCTTGTCAGCGTTATAGGTAACTAGTTTCCCTGCACTATTTAGCAATGGGACTGTGCTTCTGCTTACTACTCACATATCTGAAGAACCTTTTCTTGTTGTGCTCGATATTTTTGGCCAATTTCAGGTCTAGCTATGCCTTAGCCTTCCTGACTGCATTTCTGCATGCCCGAGCAAGGTTCTTGTAGTCCTTGAAGGGTATTTGGCTGCCTTTCCATAGCTGGTATGCTGCTGCTTAGCCTTTAAGCGCACCCAAAAGCTAATTATTAAGGCAGGGTGAGCTCTTATTCTGCCTTCTTCCTTTCCCTTTGTAGGAGGTGCACCGTTCTTCATATCACCTGAAATTCACTGAGATAAGCGTCTGCATCTGGCTTAGCAAAGAAGAATGTATTTTATATGTATTCTTAAAAGCATAAACAGGACAAAGCATAGTGGTCTATCGTGATCACAGAACTGTTTAGGTGGTAAGGAACCTCTTGAGATCATCTTGTGCATCCAACTTCTCCCTTGATCAAGCAGGGTCATCTAAAGCAGGTTGTCCTGGACCACGTCCAGTCAAGTTTTGAATATCTCCACAGATGGAGGCTGTTGGCTGTTGTGTGATGGCTGTCAATTCAGAAAATTTTATTCGTATTTACTCATTGAGACTGACTGATGATAATACTGATGCAGCAAAAGTAGCACAAACTGCTACATTCTCACAGGTTGTTAATTAGAACCCATAACTAGGGATTGTGATCATGTTTTACTGAAAGGGAATCAGAAATTCAAGCAGCCTCACTGGATGCACTAAAAAAAAAAAAAAAAAGAAAAAGATGCAAACATAAATGAACCCACCCTTAATAACAGTTGAGGCAGAAAGGCTGTCTGTCTGTTCTTTATTAAACTCTTGGAATTTAACACTGAACCACTTTTGGAAGAGCTGCTATAAAACAATCTTAGTCTTCATATGTGAGCTAGGCTTTTATCTTTTCTAGCAGGTGAAAATAAATGAAGAATACCTAGGACTGACTTTTATTATGTATTTCAGATACTTACTGGAGTGCTGGCAATATCTCATTCTTTACTGCCTGGTGTCAGTCCTCCTTTTCTGGATGAGTTCTTTGAGAAAGAATTAACAGCCCTTCCCCAGCAGCAGCTGCTGTCTGTGAATATTTTGGAGGTTACCCTTTCCAAATTCTGAGGATAATGGTAGAAACCAGACCTGGTTATACTGGGTTGACATTTATATGGCCAGTGTTAATTTTAGCAGGGCTGTCTGTGCTTTTAACTGGAATGATTATAGACTAATAATTTTAACGGAGAAACTATAATGAAAAAAACCCCCAACAAACGAAAGTGTCCACTCTTAAATGATTCCCCATCAGACTTCAACATCAGATTTCAAGGCATAGTGAGCTCTGCCTCATCTCTGTTTTTCAACTAGAGGAATCTGAACCGAGTGCCATTCTTCTGGGTACAGTCAGTGGGAGGCGTTTTCAGATGCTACGGAATTAAGCACAATGCATCGAGGAGATAGTCCTTTCAACATTTAGAAAATCAGCCATCAAAGCACCTTACCAATATGAAAAATACATGGCTTTAAGATAAAGTTCAATGAGAGGATGATGATTCTTTTCAAAGATATTACAGGATATTTTGCTTATTGCCATCACAATTTTATCACTGTGACACTGCCTGCGATGCTTGCTCTTAAACATTTTCCTAAGCTACTGTAGAGGCAACAAATCCATTCTTACCCATCTGTATTCCTTCCAAGTAACATCCTATCCATGGGGATCCACTGCTTCATTACTTTAATTAATTTTAGCTCTCATAGTGCTACACTTTCTAGGGCTGACACAGAAATTACATAGAACTCACCCACAGTGCAGTGCCCCACAGAAGTGAAGCGGGGAATTTGCAATACACTCATTTTGATTTAATGATCTACTTCAGTTCTGAGTTCTAGGCTCAAGTGTCAGAGGATGCAGTGCCCAAGGAATTTTTTACAGAAGCAGTGTTCTCCACCAGCCTTTGGAGAGGCTTGAGGCAAGGCTTAAAACCAGGTTACTTAACAAAGAAATGCGGGAGGACACAGATCTCCGCATGATTCTCTGTAAGGCCGTTGACTCTAATTGCAGCCGTTGGTTTGAGTCAGATGGCTTCAGCCTTTTAAAGGGTCAGCTGAGCTTACTCTGCTGTCGCGGTTTCCTAATGACCTGTAGGACAGTGAAAGAGAAGTAAGGTATTATCAAAATCTGGCCCAAAGCTTTTTACCAAATGTGATGCAGCTCTATTCCAAAAAGAGTCTCGCTATGGGTTTCTTATGAAGAGTTTGCGGTTATTCGTTGCAGTAGAAATACTTACATGAAGATAAGGGATCGGCTGTTGGTATCAGTTCTTGGTCTCCCTAGCAGGGTATTTGAGGTCCACAGGCAAATAGCAGCAACTTGGTTGGTAATGCTGATTTGTATTAAAGTCGTCCACATAGGTATTGTCTGTTGTGCCAGCAGTTACTGGCCCACATTCTCTAAATGGGAAGAAGGAAAGAGAAGCATGAAGCAATGTGTGATTTTTGCGTTTAGGCCTACTTCATCTGTCTCATTAACTAGGCAAAATCATAAGGAAATAAATCTGTACTAGCAGTTAATGATCAGTTGGTTAGTTGACAGCTGCAGGCAAGCCCAGTGATATAAAAATTACTGTCATTATGAACAGCTTCTACTAAGAAGATTTTTTTATTAAAAATATGAACACATTCTGTTTCAACAGCAATATTATAAAATTTGTCTTTTCATGATCTTTAATAACCAATTTTCTGCCAGAATGACCCAGAATGCTGTCATATGGGTTTTGTATTAAAATTTATTTAAAAAAACAGGGAGCTATGCCCTGTAACAGGCATAATTAAGCTACAGTTCAAACAGTATATTGAATGCGCATGTAGTATAACTAGGTACTAGTTTACAGTCTGTTCTATTTGTCATACGTTAAAAGAGTTGCAAATGAAACTCAGGGATGTGTCGTAACGGCGTTACAGAGTGCCTACAACTGTTGTTGATTGCACTGTTTTGGTATGTTATGTATTTGGATTCAAGGCAACCTCACTGCAAATACATCCTGAAGAATACACTTCTAATTTAAAGATATTACAGGCCTCTGCCTTACCAACACGAGAGTAGCCCCAAAGTGGGCAAATCACAGTAGAGAGCTGTCTCTTCTCTGACAGAGGGAGAATAAATAGTGCAGCAGTGCGGGAGCTGACTTGTGTTCCGGAGGGCTGGATCCTAGTTCAGATGTTTTATGAAGTATGGCAACAATGTGTGTGGTCAGCTTATTTATTTCAGATACTGGATTAAAAAACTAGTTGCTATTTTTTAAAGGTTTTCAAAAACCCTTTGACCACCTTACTGCCAACAATATGTGTATATATATTGTATATCTTTTAAATCTTGGATATGTACTTGATAGATAATGCATTGAATAGGGAGTATCAGATCTAAAGAAAAATCTTAAATCTTTATTAAAAGAAATAAAAGAAGAAATAGGGTTTATTTTTTTTCATCTAGATAATAACATTTTTAATGGATTTTTAATGAGGATATTTTCAAGCTATTTCAAGATACAAGACTTTTCAAGTAATTATTTCAAAAACAAATTGCTCATGCCATGATGGACTTCTACAAATACACAACAATTAAGCAATTATGAGTGCAAAGCGGTTGGTTAATTTCCATAACTTCTACATGATAAGCCTCTCACATACAGAAATCCAGATATATTTAGGTAAGAATTCCCTACTGGTTGTAGCATCCGTAATAATATGAGGCACTGGTCTATATATGAGGTCTTGAGGCTTTGTTACTGAAAGAGGCAGAAATACTGCGGACAGTCGTTTGTCTTTAAATAATCCCAGCCTTCCTAATTTAAGATTGACTTTCCAACCTTAATTTGGTTAGTTTATTTTAATTTAAGAGTGTTTCTAGCTAAAAGCTTTACAGCTACAGAACCACATCGACTCCAGTGTGGTTTTATACTAGAGGAAGTACATACGTAACACAGTACAAGATAATTCTTCATAAAGTTAATCAGTCTGGACAGGGCAATTTATTAATTTAAATATGCTGTTAATCTACGCAAGCTACTTTGGATATCTTTATTCAAGGTTGCTGTTTGTGTTGAAGGAATAAATGATAGCAACAACAGATTGCCAGGTAGCAATAGAAGTTGCAGTGTCCAGTAGACGTTATAATTAAATGCTAGCAGAAGATTGGTGCAGATGAGGAGTCCTGACTTTTGTTCTGCGTTTTGGTGAGCTGCCTTTCAAACCCTTCTCTCCCACCCTGCTGTGATTTACCTTTGCTGCTTCTGGCCATTCCTGTCTGTCATCATTTTACTGTGTCTCCCTACGTGTCCACCCTCATTCCCAAACTTCCACGCGTCCACCTCTTTTTCGTATTTTGTCCTTCCCAAGATCGCATTACAATTTGCTTATCGGCCACTCTGCTGCAGCCCTCAGCATTGAGGTCTTCATCCTCAAGCCACTCTAGGCTGTAGGAAGGTGAGCATTTGGAGCACGGGAGAAAGTTTCCTCGCTGACATTTTTTGAGCGCACAGCAGCCTGTGGTTATCAGAAGCAGCAATCACAGGGAGAGTGCTGCTTGTCCCATGCATACTAACTGGAGCAGATTCAGTCACTCTCGGGGAACGACACTCATAGACCTGTATTAGCATGTATGCGTTGTAGCAGGCACGAAAAATCATCACAAAAATGGATTCAAAGCTTAATGTAGAAGTAGTTATTCGTTACTAAGAGGTTTTTCTGCAGATAGAATTAAAGCTGAAACCCTAACCCCAAGATGTCATTTCCACCAAATTTCAAGAATTCTTTTCAAAGCACAGAGCTCGACAGTGAAAAGACTGTATGATTTACTTGTTCTACTTTGTGTAATTTTTCTATAACTTTATTTCTGAAATAGCTGGAACACACCCTGAGGTAGATGTTCTGACACTCAGCAGACTGGCAAGTCATTGGAAAAAGGTCCTTAAAAATGCAGTGTATCAGGCCACCTTCATTACAGACAACATATGGTTTTGGGTTTTTTTAAACAGCAAAATCAATCAGATGAAAAATTGTACAGAAAAGGCATGGCTTGTGTAATAATAATGTGGATTCAAATACATTTCAATTATGTCTTGAACATGAACAATTGCTTTTGGATTGGTCTTTTTAATGCAGTGTTACTTTTTTACATTGCAAGCCACAGATGCTCAAAAAACATGACTTGGGCCCTAGAAAATCATGGGATTGACTTACGGATATTACATGTGATCTTTGAATATTAAATGTGGGACATTCGTTTAATTGCGCTTGTTTTGTTTTGAGCCTTCACAGTCTCCCCGGGTCTCATTTCAAAGTTTTGTCAGTAAGTAGAAGTCTAAAATAATACTTTATGTAAACTCCTCTATTCAGGACATTGAATCACAAAGTACCTTATTACAGGGAGACAGGCCACAAATGCTACTATAAGATGAGATTTGGCTGCAGCAAGAGCAGGGTAAAATGAAATTTGTTATCACAGGGCGCATGGTATGCTATGATAAAATGTTAAATAGTGTATCAAAAAGAAAAAAAAAATATGTGAGTAAAATGATACAAATAATTTTCAAAACTTTCAAAATAGCATAACGATCTGTTCTATCTTCCAGGAATCCGATTAGCTCCAAGAGAAAAAATGGACATCCCAGTGCTATTCATGCCGGATACAATGAAAATGTATGAGGCTGTGGTGGTAATTCATGTAATGAGGGAAAATGGTGAAAACTGGCCTTATGAGGATTCTGCTGAATTAAATAAAGACTTAAAGAGGTAATTTATTCTAATAGGAAAAGAAAAAATAGTTGAGGATACTCAATCCTATCATCATATTCCCCTTCGGCTATTCGTGTGTAGCTCCCAAGGGCAATCAAGTGTCTGATTTTGAGGGCAATCGGTATCCAACAAAAGCTTTTAATGTACCCTGCAAAGTATGCTGAGTTAGGGTAAGACTTTTATCTGGTTTAATACCTACCTTTTCTAACTTTAAATAAAGAAAATGTAAAGTACTAGCTGCCTGTGTAGTTATGGATATTGAACAAATTAAAGCTCTTAGATGCCTCTAATTTTTCAGTATGTTTGCGCTAATAATGATTCTCCTGTGGGTATGTTTATGTAATGCATAAAGTGCATAAACTTTGTTTCAGTGTAGACATGACATCAGAGAGAGTATGTTAGGCCAAATGTTCTCATATCCTGACAGAATAATATTCAAAGACGGTAAACTAAGTGGATATAAATTATTGCTGTTCTGATTTGGCTGGATCTTATTTCATATTTTCCTTCGATATAATTAGCATTACAGAGTCTCACCTCTCCAACAACTCTCAAGTCTAGATTACTTTGGGAAAAAAGTTCTCAGCAGTCTATCATAACGATACTCTTCACTTGTTTTCCAAGCAGTCTTACTGTAGCAGAGAATGGGGGAATTCAGGGAATACTCTGGATCTACCCAGTTCATGGAATACCTGAAGCACCACCACAGAAATTAGTTCCAGGTAGGTAATAACTGAAAAAAACCTCAAACAATAAATTTAAGAAAATTAAATAGTTATGTGTGTTCTCTCCTGCTTGATCACAAGCATTTGCAGCAGTACTTTGCTACACCTTATAAAAAGATAAAGTCACATATTAAAAATAAAGTCTCCTTTCCTAACCTACGAAGCAAATCTAGATCTATTATTTTGTTCTCACTGTGGATAAAAGGAGCGAGGAGCAGCTGAAAATGTCAAGATTTGTGCCCTTCAGTGTCCCAGCTAATGCTGAGTTAGAAAACTGAAGGTAAAGCAAACAAAAGACTGACACAAGGGTAGATTTCTGCTTGCATTCCCAGAACACCCTTCTGGAGAGTTCACAGGGTGCAAAATATTGGAGTAGATATCTGCTGTTTCTCTCAGCCTTGAATTTCCTTCCTTAATCAAAACTAGAATACAGAGTAGTGTGAATAGCAGTAAGTTTTCCACTTGCTCCTGAGAGGTAAACTTGCATTAAAAGATGACTGATATTCGTAGGGGTTTTGTTGTTGCTTACTTTTGGGATCGTAAATGTTTATAGATTTGATGAACCTATTTTTGAAAGGTGTGATAGAAACCCCGAATTGTGAAACAGAAGTTGTAAACAGCTTTTTAAATCTATAACCTTGATGAAACTACAGCTCGAGGTGTAGATGAGGGACAATTTTACACCAACTTGTCTTTTCATCTTGTCTTCTGATGAGTGAATATAATGCCTTTCTACACTAAATAGACTAAGGTACAGGAACAACTTCTGGAAAACTATAGTAATAGATATTTTTACTGTCATTCATTTAATTTGCTTAAGGACCCTTTCCTTGCAGACAAATGCCAATGATGTGGTATTAATTAGAGCTTTCAACTCCTTAATTTCCACTTTAATACCTTAAGGAATGAAGCAGAGTATTATCACGCAGTCAACTGTTGCCCAAAATGACGGTTTTAACAAGTCTCATTAGCATTAAAACTATGTATATTAATGTGAATATTTGTTATATTATTTATGTAATTCACTGGCAGACTTTGAGATAAATCTCCCTTTTATTGGGCTGTTGTTTTCATTAGGTATAGAGGTTATGAATTAAAACTGTTAGCCTTCATAAATTGCTTAAGTGACATCACATCTGTAGAATATTTCTAACTGTGTTATTCTCTAGTTTATGTTCAGTAAATGTTTGTAATGCATACAAGGAGCATTGCATGCATTTTGAAGATGTACCTCTTTTTGGCCATCACCATGTTATGTTGGGCTAATTTGTTTTTCTAAGGAAATACTAGGCCTTTCATTGAAAAATGACCTGGAAAACTAAAATGCCTATTTGTAAGTGTATTTATGAAACTGATTCCATTCCTGCCTCGATTCTGAAAGCCTATTTTCAGTTTATAAATGGACTTTTAAAAAAATCCCTCTTTTAAGATATGAATCCAAACCAGGTGATTTACAGGAAGCCTACTTTGTTTTTAAATCATTGCTTTTAATAATGATTGAAATAGTATTGTCATTTCTTTTAATACAGACATTTGTTAAAATTGCCTGGAGGCTACAAGCGGTTATGTCAAAAACCAAAGCTGCTTTGCTAGTATATTAGACAGTTCATCTTTTATGTCATTCGTATTTGCATGTTAATAAACTTCTAGAAGTCACTCGGCTTAGTATCTCATGAGACCAATTAAAATGATCAGTGGCCACAATCCATGTAGTACATGTTAAGTTGATTACAACTTGGCTATCTTATAACAGTGATTACAAATGGAGAATCATCCAGAATATTTTTTTAATTCTTGTAGAGTCAAGGCAGCATACAATGATTTAGATTGGAAGGCACCACCAAAGGTCATCTAAACCAACCCCCTGCTCAAAGCCAGGTCTAATTAGATCAGGTTGCTCAGGGACTTGCCAAGTCAAATCCCACACAAATCTGATTTTCATCCATAAATATTACTTAACCATTTAGGAAAAAGAAAATGTAGAATCATTTCTGGTCGTAAGATGAGCTGCGGAATAGAAAATGGTGTGGACACAACATGTGCACACCATAATCTGAAATACTTGGTAAACTGATGTAATACAGACAATGTAATTCATTCTTAAATATAAGTCCATGCATCTCAGCAAAAAAGACGTTTGCTAAGAAGAGAGCTATAGAAATTATTTCAGCCCTGTTAAACAGTAAAAGACCACAGAAAAAAGGTTGATATTTTTTTTTTTTTTTTTTAGAGAAAGGACATTACTTGAACTTGGTGTGCACTTACCTATTTTCCAAAATAATGATAGTGAATCTAGCTCCAGAACTGAAAGTTGAAGTTAACATGGTATAGATATAAGGGTTTCATTGCTCTTTTAAAAAATATTTTACATAATTACTTATCAAATATAGTTCTAAATTATTTATCATTAAATCTTAATGTTAAGTTCACAGTTAATTTTTAACCATTGGGTATAATTCTGTCAAAAATAATATTAAGACCTTGAAACTAAGAAGTACGTAATCAGCTCTTCTTTTTCATGTTGATTTCTGTAACTCTATAAAATTCTAAGTCTTTTCTTTGGGAAAACATATTTTTCTTTCAGTTCTTGCATCTAATTTTCTCCTCTTTCTGTGCCAATAATTATTGAAAGAACCATAAAAAATAACTATTGAAGTAAGCTTTATGAAATCTAGTGTATAAGCTAAAACCCAACTACCTTGTAGTGAAAAAAGACATATTTTAGAAGCAGTAAACTAAAATCACTTACTGATTCGAAAAAGCTCTGTCATGCTTCAAAGAGAAACCCATGTCAGAATGCTTTTTATTCTGGCATAGTTCTATAAAAGCTGAAGTTTGAACAACAGTATTCTTAAATTAAGAAATCAAAGAGTAACTTAATAATTTTCTTTCATTTAACTTTTAAATTTTTTTCATTTCTTTGTTGTCCTTTCAGTCTTCTTTTCTCATTGGCATATTTCAAACTATGCCATAAATTGTATTTGCAGATGAACTAAAAGGAAGATACATTTCGTGATTACAAATAAGGGAGAAATTTGCAAGTGCTGTTGTGAACTAAATGTAGGAGCAGATTTTCATTTGCTTAGCAGTATTTTCTACTACTTCACCTAAACAGAACAATAGAAACTGTGGGTTAGGGAAAAGCTTCTAGTTGTCTTGGTCCGTATTGGAATTCTGTCATTCTCTAAGCACATTTAACTTCTATCTTTAATTATTTTGTTAAAATCAAGATGCTGACGCTTTACAAATAATAGGTTCTTGCTTTTCTGTAGCTGCGGTACGCTGTCGAGCCAGGCAGAGAGTGGAAAGAAGAGTAGAAGTGCTGCTGACTGGTGTAGTTCCTGGTGCAACTGCTATGCCTGCCGCGAGAAATTCTGCCACGGTCAACACAAATAAGCCAGCCAACATCCAAGAAGAAGTTCAAGTCACTGACGGTAAGAATAAATAGCTTGGATATCATGCTATTTTAGGAACATTGCAAATAAGATAAGTGCTTCACCAAACGTAGCTCTGCCATGACAACAGATGAGGTTTAGACAAATCCTTCTCTCAGTCCATATTTCTACCCCGTTGCAAATACGGGACGTTCGTATAACAGTATGTCTGCAGTTATAGGCACCTTTGAACCTGAACCTTTCTTTTTCTGTCTTGGATGGGAGGCTTGCACACATACCCTCTCTCCTTTAAAAACGAATAGCCTCCACAAAGTCTAAAGTTAGCAAAAATATGTCTGTGTAAGCATTGCAAGGAAATATTTATCTGTAGGTTGTCCCTATTTGTAAGATGCATTCCCACCGGCAGGCCAATATCTGCAGCAAAATGGATTGAAGAAGGAGGCCTTGTTTGAAAGAAGCAATAAAGCTTTGTGAAAAGAAAGCTTCCACTTACTGTTAATCAGCAGAGGACACAGTGAAAATCAATTTCTTTGGAGATACACCAGCTTTTCATATTGCATCTCTCTGAAACAGAATGGCACAATATATAAGTAGTAAGAAAAGAATGCTTGTTGCTGCTGTATGCTCAGTATTTCTGTTAATAGATGTGTGTTAACGGTCATACTCACTACAACAAATTATGCATTCTTTCATTTTACCTTCATCAATTATTGCACCTTTGAAGCTTAACCTATATTTCTTTTTGGGTTCAAAGTCATCCTACTTTTTTAGAAAAATGTTATTTAAAAACTATGACACACAATATGAGACATCCTAATGTGTGTTTAACATAGCTGTAAATGAGGGGAAGGGGTCTCACCCATGCTCTGACTTTGTCAAGAGTGTAATACATTGTATGGTGGTAAAAGCTGAGTCTACGGAAGTTGCTATGATTGCAATCTGTTAGGCAATCAGTTTGAGAGGCAGGCAAACTTGGCTTTTGTGTCTCATTTATGGCATTTAGAATCTGGCCCAGTAGAGGCTTTGTTACAGAAACTCTCCTGCCAAAGAACTGTGAAAAACTGAAAAGCTGTAAAAGGTAAATCCAAATGCATTATGTCCTTCCTATAAGAATGATTTTCATGCAAATATGCCCTCACCCTGCACACTGACCGATGTGGTCTCATATCAGCAATCACTATCCAGATCCTTTTTTTTTTTTTTTTTTTCCCCCAATACTTTTAAAACAGGAGGGGAACTGAAGTTGAACTGTTAACAAGAGCTTGCACAGCATATACTTACTGATTACTTAATATTTGGGATTACTTAGTTAAACTTTATATTTGCTCATATTTCAGTGTCAAAGATAACTTATAATTTGGACATACTATTATATTACCATATTACAAAGTGACAGTGATCAGTCTAGCAACATAAAAACATGTGAAGTTCTCAACATATGTTCTTGCCTCTTTGGAGAACTGTAAATATTATTACTTAACGTTATTCAGCCTTGTGAGAACTGCTGTGTATCAAAATACATGGTACTTTTTTTACTGTAGAGTAGCAGGCTTAGCTCTTTATTGACTTGTCACATATGAGTAGGCTACCTTAAATATATCTTAAACATACCTGAGCTATTTCCCTCCAGCATGGTGGCATCTGAATTGACAAGAATAACATGCATTGAGCGAGTTGAGGCAGCATTTTGAAAGACTTGCAGATTCATGAAGTGTAGTGCTTGTTTTATTCATAGGAATAATATTTCATATTAACGCTGGCTTCTGCACATGCTGCAAGACATTGATTTGGGACATTGCATCTTTTCAAGCAAGAAGTCTGGTAATGAAATGCTTTACATCATAGGTAGTAAGATCATTTATAACTCTGATGCTTTTCATGGTTTTCAATGACATTATAATGTCATTATTGCTAGATGAATTTGATGCCTGTTAGGAATCAAATTTAATGGTACTATCTCAGCTTTCTGCAGTCTACTAGTAATAACGTAAATAAAAGCGTAAACCTCTAAGATAACAGCCTGGCAAGCTGTTTTTCATTTTTTCTCTTCTGAAACAGTGATTCATCAGAGCGTATGTGTGATGTGCAGAAAGCAGTTTTTATATCCAAAGATAAATGATGATAATTACTGGCAGATCAGATTTAAACAGCTACTACTGTGCTTCAGTATTTAAATTATTTGGACAAGTATAAATTCTTGGGAAGTGAAAAATCTTTAAGCATATCTTTTACATTAAAAGAATTCAATTTCATCCGATCCAGAAGATACCATCTGAAACAGAAAATTATTATAATTCCTTAAGAAAGAGGGGACAATGTAATTACTGTCTAGCTAAAGTTACATAGTTTGTTGTTCAGAAATCAGCAAAGTTCCAGAGATCAAATAATTAAAGCTTAGTGTTTTAGATGCAGCAACTATATGGCCCTTTAAAAAATATTTTTCAGTTGTATTAAAAGTATATTTTAATCTATACGTATTTTTGATCTGTTTTCTTACATATGGCTCTAAAGCCTTTTTTTTTCAGTAAACGAAATTTAAAACCCAAGATTCATCCAAACAAGTGTGAAGATTGTTATTTTTTATTCTAATAAAACAGCTTTTTTAGTTTACTTTAAATATTCAATGGGACATACAACATGTTTAGTTTCCCATGATCTTCTGAGAAAAACAACAAACATTCACAAATTATCAGTATATAGATATTTGACTGAAATTGTAGTACACAGCCAGAGTATCTTCTGGTTGAGGAAATACACTAATCAGTCCGGTTCTGTCTCTGTGTTTGTAATGGTCCTTTGTAACCCATCCTTTTCAATTGCTTCAGTTTATCGCATAAACCACCCGTAATGGCTGGATGTTTATAATGAACTTCCCTAATCTTTATTATTTCATAGCTCTTCGCACAGCCCAAAGGCTGGTCTTAGCTCCTTGCTCCTGGGTTCTTATTTCTGGGAAGGTTTTATGAGAATTAATTTGGTGGGAGGGAATAATGCTGTCCAGGTTCTGTAGGGTAACACAGGTACGAGGGATTTTTTAATGTTATGAGCAAGTTTCACAGCTATGCTGACCGCTGACTAAACAGATGGACAATTCAATTGCACCTAGTGGTTAAGCAACATTTTCCAGATATGTTAATCCATAATGTACATTGGCATACGTTATGCAAAGCATATCTGTACCCTTTGTTTCACTGTCTACAAAGCCAGCAAATATATATATATTCTACACATTTTTTTTTAGCAATTATCTAAATTATGGAACATTCAAAAATTCCTGAAGTGCCGACACTCATCAGAATACACTCTAATTGCTTTAATTTCATTAAAGCTGCTCTTTGAAACAGGAACAAGAGCAACATGTCCAAACACACGTTAAAGGCTGTTCCCCACCCTAGCAAGATTTGATGTTAGCCACTGGTATGGATTCCACTAAATGCCAATTTGATGGGATAGATCCAGATCGGGAAGCTCGCTTTTCAGAAATGAGTTCAATAAAATTGGATATGACCAAAGAAATCTTATTAGCGTAAGGGAAAAGGATGCCAGTAGAGGGGGAGACAAAATATTCTTATAGACTTCTCTCTCATCCAGAGCAATTTTAATTTAACTGCTGATAAAGTGTCTCAGGTTAATATTGAAAGCAATATGAAGAGGATAATAATGATGAAGGTGGCCCTATATCTAACTTAAGCCATCTCTCTATTGTCAGAATAGTTGTGGAATTATATTTGAAATGGTATTTGAAGATGAGAGAACTATAGCTATGAAAAAGATTGTTAAGTGATTTTTTTACTCTGTGAGAAGTGGAACAAAGAGCAACAAAGTGTTTGTTTTGGATTAACAGTTGGTGCAAGCTGTTACCAATGGCAAAATGAAACTGTTGACAAGGCAGTGAACCACCAGTTGGGTCACTCTGTAATAGATTATTACCTTGTTGTTAAGGGTGACAGCTCCCGCTGGAAAACAGGGAACCCAGTAGAAGTCAAAGAATAGGGCATCAGAGTACAAGTGAGAGCCTAGACAAATTATTTTGCCAGCTACATAATTTTTGTTTACATCTGGCTGTTTGTTTCTTTATTTATGAGCGAAACATAGGAGAGATTTGCTGCATTGTTTATTTTCTTTATGGAACTGCAATATGCACAGGCATTTTAATGAAGAACTTCAAATAGAATTTTATTTACCTGATGATGATATACAAGGTTATCACTTGGTCCATTAAAAAAATAAGCAATTTAGTATAGTTTTTTCTCTCACAAGTACCCCTCCCACCATTTCTTTATATAACTAGAACAATAATGACAAATACCGTAAAAAGAGCTTGTGAATTGTGAGCAAACACAGTTTTTAACCACAAACCACTGCTTATATTTCTGTTTACAGCACACTCACTCATTTCTGTTTCTTTCCCATTTTATAAAATGTTGAAATCTGCAAGCCTTAAGAATGAGAGTCATCATTATGTAGATTAAAATTACTTTTTAACACCTATGCAAAATCATGCTCAGTTAAAATGTTCAACACTTACAAGGAACCAGATCAATTATAAACTATTCTGGAGGTAGTTATTCAGCTTCACAAACGTGCAAAAAAAAAAAAAAAAATCCTGCAAAAAAACCCCCTAATACAAACCCAGAAATGATTCAATTCTTTCTGGTGCTACTTTTCAGTATGATATACATCCAGGAAAAATGAGAAGTCCAAAAAAAACTGATTGCCTAGCCCGACGTAACGTATGTCTGAAACAAGAATGCACAAATAGATAACTCTTAAAAAAGTGTTTTGAGTTAGAGGCTAAAGGAAACCTAGGCAATGTAATTTGCTGCAAGAGTCTATGAATTACTTTAATTGTTATGTGACTGTGATTGCCAGAGTTCTGTTTCTCCCATTTCTTGTTCACAGAATTCCCTGTAATTTCTTTGGTTGGGTGATAAGGATGTATTACTTCTATAGAAGCAGCACCACTACACTCTTGATTTGTAAAGATATTTTGGGAAAGCTTCTGTAAGTCAAAACCATAGTCAGCACAGCTCTCCAGGACCTTAGTTGTGCTTCCGCAACATCATAACACCTCACAATGATCTATCTGCATTACTTTGCACTAGGTTTTTTGCATTATTTTCTCGTTAATTATGGGCCATCAACAAAGGATAGCTAATCAAAACCCTTAAGATGTGAACTCAGTAGGTTTTCTAGAAGAACAATGAACCAGTGCTCTCCCTGTCTCAGCTCTGTTCGTGTGCTTTTCATTATAAAAAAGCAAGCAGAGGGTTTATACACCTACATTTGCCTCGGATAATGTATCGGAGAGTCACTGTAGTAACAAACACATGCACACATACAACTAGTCTATCACAAACGCTCTTCTATTTCCAGTTTATTACATCCTATTGTCATTTTTGTGCTAAAATTCTTTGTCCTTGTCTTCTGTCTCTGAAGCTGCACTCTTCAAGTATTGTTGTTCTTAGAGAACAGGAAGTTATCCGCTCTAGATGTCCTTCATCTCTCCCACATTGCACATTTCCAGTACGAACACGAAGCAAAAAGGAAAAAACAAAACTCCCCCAGTTGTTATGGAGAATGTATACTACTTTATGTTTTTGTAAATCAGTGCATCGAGCCTGTAGTTTTGACAGTTTAAGAATAAGTTGATCTGAAGATATAGCTAGTTATTAAAATTATAAGACAAGTAACTAGAAGTTACATAGAATCGCTACAGAACACTGAATGAAATTGTAACCTTGAACCGTTACTCTTTCTTCAAGCCAGCTGAGAAAGACAGAGTGAAACTTCAGAAATTTACAACACAAAAATCTTTATTAGTTCTGAAACTTGATTTGTATCTGAAAAATAACACAAGCGGATACTCCCATGAGATTACATCTGTTTTACAGTAGAGGAACTTACACTACCCTGTGTTATAGATGTTCCACCCTATGTATAACTGACTGCAATTCATTGGATACGGAAAAGGAAGCAAATGAATGCGGCCCTAGTGATTAGGTCCTGGGTTCTAATCTCTGTGGGTCAGTCTATTTTGTATATTAGAAAAGTCAAAAGAAAAAAAAGCATCTTTTTGTAATAGACCATAGTATAGTGTAAAACTAAGATGTGCTTACAGATTCTAGTGATAGTACCAGAAACAATTTATCTACATCGGTAGAGGGTTCCATGTGAATAAATTTACATTGTTGTTAATTTTCAATGAAAAATTAATAGGTGATCATTGAATCAAAGATTATATCATAGTACAGATATTAGAATTTAAATTCTATCAGGAAAATTATAAACAATTTAAGTTATTTTGATGTGATGTAAGACAGATTCTTTCTATCTTATTTATAAGAAAAATACTTTTATATGAACAGATGAGGAATACTTGTTAGGAAATTTTTCTTTTTTCCATATCCCCTTTCAAGTTAGAAGGAAACACAGAGAATCACTCCTTCTGATGCTGCAAGTTTATATTACCCCTTTTACCCATGTTTATGTTTGTTCATGTAGCATGGATTTTTAATTTGCAGAGCTACTGAGTGGGAGCTTCCAGTATGTGGGGCCGTGTTTTCAAAACACAAAAATCTGGTTTTGTATGGGAAGATCTTCAGGCTCATGTTCTTTAGTCTGTAGTCACACGTGCTTATTTGCCTAGTGATTTAGATTAAGATACTGGGAAATAGCATAAGCTAAGCTGACATCTTTGTCATCCGAACTTCTAACAAATGAAGTTATTAAAAAAAAAAAAAAAAAAAGAACCAAAACAATTCTTGGTCCCTAGGTCCCCATTTCATATGAAGACTATGAATCAATGCATATATTGCAAATCACAAGAGCTAGCACATGTCCTTCGCATATGTCCTTTGCATTTGTCCTTCTCATATGTCCTCAAAAAACCCAACACCCAAAACTGTAAAATACACACATTCCTATGCTGCATCTCTCTTCCAGGAATCCCCCCCAAAGATGCAGTTTTCATTGTGTTCGATAGGCAACCAGATTCTAATCAGTCTGGACTATTTATTTTAAGAGAAGTTATTGAATTGTTATTAAGAAAAGTAATGTGTCTGCCTGAAATATCTGCTAATGAAGTTAAAAAATTTTAAAACACTGTATTATTGCTCTTCTAAAACTGACTTGCAGTGTAATTGCAAGTGAGGAGTAGCTCAACAGATCAGACTGTAAGTTCTTCTCAGCTTCTGGAAGTGCTGCAGACTCGATACATGTAAAAGTGCCTTTAAAATCAACATGAAGCTCTCTGCTACATACGTGCTATGTTATTTCAAGCATTGTGAGTTTTGGAGTTTTCTGATTAAGAAGTCTTGGATTGGTTTGTGTCGGCTCTACAGAATTTCAAAGGGCAACTAGATGCTACTGGATATAGGAATATTTTAAACAGCAGTGTTTTATGACTCATTGAAAAACTGAAACTGGCCTTGCTGAGTAGGAACCGCATCTCAGTACAGTTGAATACATTCGGATTTTTAGCAGCAATCGGCCAAGGTGTTCCTTCTCACTCAAAAATATTTCAGATTGATCAAGGTTGATCAGAAAAATCTATTTTTATAAAAGCAAAGTGATTCTAACTTTGCATCCAAGCTATAAGATAGAAGTTAAAGGTAGTCAGAAAACACTTATTTTCTCTTGGAACAGGTATTTTAAACTTATTTATTGTATCGCTGCCATTAAAGCAGTAAAATCACCATACATTTTATAGACACACAGCTGATTTACAAAGTGATGCTTGGATCCACAATATTTTAAGATAGTATTCCTGAACATAAAGAATTTTAGAAGTAACTATGCAGGAGCTTGAATTTCTAAATGCATAATTACTTTTACTCAGTAGGACAAATTATGTTTGTATTTTGCATATAACCCTAATAAGGAACTGTGAAGGAACTGAAATAGCTAGTGATAGGCTAAATCTATTTGTTCTTCTCATTTGGGACATCACATTCATACAGCAGTAAAATGATATTTTAACTGGCAAGTGATACAGTTCCATAAGTGGAGTTGTTATGTTCCAAAATATGGAAAAGGGTGGTTTCTGTCTTAGGGAAGTATACTTGTCATAGTACACGTTGACAGTATTGGAAGACAAGGAGTAAGAAAGATTTGTAAAGCAAGTGGTTTTAAGAATGAATTTTGAAAAGAGAGAGAAAGGGACTAAGTGTATACAACATAATACAAAAAGCCAGAAAATTCTTGGAACACAAGAGTGTGATAAAGGAATTAGTGTAAAATCACTGGTATCTTCTTAACCACTTATATGAAACTGGCAATTACAGTCATTGATGCATTGTCAAAAAAAACCCCAAACATAAGACATGTCCTTTGAGTTATGTATTTCCAGTAAACCACCAAACAATAAAAAAACCAAGCTAAAACCTAGGATACTTCCGAAGGTGAGAGGGCGTATGGGAGGAAGGAAAGAACAGCCATAGTGCTGACATAGAAAGACTGGAAAAAACCACCTTGCTCCTGCTTCATCATCTGCAGGTTATCTGCTGGCCTGTTTGTAAATACACTGCTCCTCCAAAGGAATCTGAAGAAATTTGCTTGCATTGGTAGTTGGTATTCCAAAAGACAAGCATAATTTGTTTTAGACATTAACGTAACTAAGCATTAAAGGACACAGACATCATCATGGTGAGTATGGTGGAAAAAACTGTGAAATAATAAATAATATTGTTTTCAATTTAGCATTTGTGTGGGCCAATACAAATTGAATGGTTAGGTTAAAAGACATCTTGAGTTGTTAATGATTTCAGGGGGCAGGGTTCAAAGCGAGGCGAGAGTCAGGATACCATGGAAAAAACAATGTCTGTGTGCATTAAGGCTACATCATAACGTATGTTCATGAAGAAGCTGGTTTGACGTTGCCTGTGCCCTGGTACAGATGTGATCTCTATTTGCTACAATTGCTAGCTAAATGAAGACAATGCTAAATAAAAAAGGAGAATGTTGAAAAAGGAATAGAAAGTTTTTCAAAGAATACATTTTAATGAGTTATTTTTAAATATTAATTTACAGATTAGTGTACTAATCTAAGTAGAATGCCAGACCAAAGGAAGATAGTGTGTGGCATCCTTTTGTTTTTCATGAGGTTTTTGTTTCAATTTACTATGCCAAATAACATCAAAATAAAGAAAGTAAGAGTATGAAGAGGGGAGTATGGATAGACTTAATAAAAAGGGAATTAGTCCAAAAAGGGTTCAGCGAGAGAGGGAATATATGGAAACTAGCTGCAAGGAAGAATGCAGAAATGTATGCAGAACAGCAGATGCTAGATGCATACCGTGTATTTCATATACATGGACTCACCAACTTCCATCTTATTCACTAAATGTTGCAGTGTTTTGAAGAAAGCCGTTCTCAGAAAAAAAAAGGGGGGGGGGGGGGGCGGGAAGCACTTTCTACCGCTTTCTTTGCAGTAGAAATCAGCTTTAGCAGTAGAAAGAAGAACACTTAAAGAAGTGTTTTGAAAGAGAAAAAATTAGCAAACAAAAAACAAATGTAAGAGAAAATTTAGAAAAGAAATATTGAAGTTCGTTGCTAGGGGAATAGGCAGTAGGATGCAGGGTAAAAAAAGATGTGTCTAAGAGCGGAATTTTGCAGAGCCTTGAAGATATGGATGAAAAGCTTTAATTGGATATGGAAAGAGAAATTTGCAGGGAAGAGATATAAAGATGTATACACAGAACTACACTGAGGATTTCCTTGAATTGCACTGAGGATCAATGACTATATTATGAACAGAAGGAGACCACTTTATCATCCATTTATTTCTTTGTATTTAAGGTAATTTGGTGCCCGGCATTTAATGAAGTGTATGATGTTATCTTTGCTGGTATTTATAATGCTTTTCATACAGCACTTTTGTACCTGTATGAAGAAATTTACTGAAAGGCATATTCAACTGCAACCAGGTCTTTTTGGGTTCTTCTGCAATTTGTTTATTCTGCTGCTATTATCCTGGAGTTACAACATTTTACAGTGAGAAAGAGATATTTACTTCTCAGATGAGATTCATTTCTTACTGCCCGGTTGATACTGTCTGCTTAAATGTTAAGATGTTCTTGACCACCAGGCTGCCTCTTGTTTTTTTCCTTTATTACTCTTATAATTCACTTTTGCTATTCACTTGGATATTTACTTGAAAACTCTATTAAAGTGATTTAATCTACTGTACAGTAACATATTCCGCCTGCTGCTACTTTTGCTGGGAAGGCATAACTGCATATTTAACGTTCATTCCCCACTGCCTACTGAGTTCCAGCAGTGTGCGTGAAGAATCCCGGAAGACAGTGGAGAAGCAGGAGAAGGGCAAATCTCAGATGAGAGCTGAGTGGGGCTATGAAGAAAGATATTTCGCAAGGTTTGGAAGGTCAACATTAGATGCCACTGTCTGGTAGAAGTGAGTAGTTAAGGTCTGGTCCTGTAGTTTCTATTTTACTAGTTTGGAGACTATTAGGTCAAGAGGGGAAGAAAGCTTTGTTAGGTGTCAGGGCCACTATGGATACTTAGCCTTGAAGAATTAGCAGAAACAGAAAAAAAAAAAATATCAGTGAGAGAGTGCAGTGTGTTTACATTCAGCACCAGATAAAATAATTTATCTAGCTTTTGAGAAACATGAAGCTGCACGTTTATGAATGGCTGAGCTTTCATTCTGTGTTTGTATTCCGTGATTGTGCTGACCTCCTTTATTAAATAACAGCAAGTAAGATTGCAGCCTGCTGAATGGGAGGTGAGGAAGGCCAACGGAGTGAATTTGCTTGCATCTCTGTTTTATTGCATCTATCCAAGGGAAAGCCTCTGTAACGAGGACAAGCATTTTTGTGATCTGAACCTCTTTCCATCGCAGCTTTAATTTCCTCCTGTCTCACTGGAAGGGGGAGACAGTGTGGAAGTAAGGAGAGTCCCTTAGAAAGTTCCTCTCCCTTGCTGGTTTTGTGTCGCCAAGCCTGCTGCAGATGGCGCGTTGTTTGCAGAGAGCTCACTCAGGTAGCTGGATCTCCTCTCGGTATCCACGAGAGACCGCAGCCTCACAGGCCAGGGTCCGTTCGATACGTATCGTCAGAAAACACATCGGGTAGTGAGCTGGTCTTCGGTGAAGTCAGTCGCTTTTCAGAAATACGAGGGAGGTACACAGAGCTTCTCTAATGACAGGGTGAAACTCTATTCCAGGTCAGATATATCCCGTGGGCCTTTCACGGTACCTTCTGTAGACATTAGTGCCATCAGTGCCTTTGTAATTAACTCTTTCGAAGCTTGAATACAGCTCCTTTTCCACTAAAAAGTCATTTCAGTTCCCGAGGTTGTTCTTATGTGAACCTGTCAGGCTTGTCTTTTTATTTTTAGATGTATGACATTTATTAATTAATTTTACAGTAAATCCTAACAGTCACAAAAATTCACGTTCACCCAGTTTATATGCTCAGAGTGTAAAATCCTTGGAGTTTCCACACTATCACTCTTAAGAGTCAGAAAATAAATTTGAAAAAAAAGTGGTCTATTTCCTTTCATCTTCTTAGAGCCTATTTAAAAAACCCCCACATATCCTCAACACTTTAATTCTAGTGCTTTTGAAGAATTAGCCTTACCAGCACTTGAAAATAAACATCAGCCAAATCATAGAAGCATATAGCTTAAAAACCTTATTGTTTTTTAAACATAGTTGCTTCAGTAATTCTGCATACACAAATGTTCCCTAAATGCATACTACCTTTTGGAAGTCTTTATTTACACAAAGGAAAACACTTAAAGACTGAGATTAATTGCCTTTCAAAACAAGATATATTTAATGCTTTAAAAAATTTGTCTTGGAATAATTACCTCAAAAACATATTCTTACTCCTTTTCTTACTTAAATAATGCATAATATTCTTCAGGAAATATGAGGAAGTAATATTTTTTTTTATAATTGGAATTTCTATTCCCTAGATGTAACCAGCTGTATATAAATAGCATGCTCATATCTTCACAGTGTTTGGATTGATAAATATCTGTATGTTGAGTCAGATGTAGTTAAAACTCTTCCTGCTGCTCTCTATTTGCAGAACAGAGGTGGATTAATTGGGGTATACTTCATATCTGCATGTGTCTTTTACAATTTGCATTAGATATAATAAGAACTTAACCTATACTAAAATAGTGATTTTTAAAAAGAAAACTAGTGAATGAAAACACACAAAGAGCTGGGCTAAAGGATCAAGGCATATTTGCATAGTATGCTGTATTGTATTTGGCATTACTTTAAAGAAAATGTTAATTCTGTCCCCAATGTTTTATTTATTTCACCATTTGAATTGAAACTAGAAATTCTAAGAGTCAAGAGAACTCTGAACATTTGACACTTTGGACAAATTTCTAGCAATTATTCACAACTTTTTTTTGCCTCTAGCTGCAGCTAGTTTGTTTAGGCAGCATGTATATTATGGAATTGTCTAGAATCAAATATTAACATATTCACAGAGGCTTTCCATAGTATGATAATATAGCAGGCTTCAGGGCAGCTATCGTGAAAATCTAATTACATTTTTCTTTTTTGAACAGGCCTAAACTAGATTGGCAGCGTAGATCAAAACCAACTAAGGGACCAGCATAAGGAAGCTTTCAAATATTGGCACTTAGAAATGCATCACTTTTCCTTAGGTGTTGTAAATACTAAAATATTTTAACTAAATACTCAATATGAGCATAGAACAGGTTACAAAACAGCCTGGAGCAGAAAAAATATAAATATTTAATTGCTTCTGACTAAAAGGTACTATATACACGTGTCAAACCAAAACCAAATGTCTTTGGATACTAAAAGCAGCATGCAGTTCACGTTTTCTTCCTAGCATCTGAACTATAAGCTTTTCCTCAGTAGCATTGTGTGATATAACTGCTGAAGGAAACATCTGCTCAACAGTTGCAATTTTCTCACTGTAGAATGCTCCAAATGATGTCATATTTTCTCTCCTGTAATAAGTTCATTTTTTATGTCTGAATCTTCACGTTTTGGCATTTGTCTAGGGTGACTACTACAAGCCTTGGGCTGTGTTGGAACCTGAATGCATGGCATAAACATTATATTTTTCAAATAGAGAAACAACAAAGCATGGAACAATGTAGGATGATTCTAGAAATTTTATAAATTCTAGGAAAAATATTGATGTCTAATTTCATTATAACAAAGTACATTTATAATAGATGGATTAATACATGGAAATCCTGTATATTCGGTACTCTGTGTATCTACTATGACTGATAATCCTTTGGTAACTGGTAAGAATATTTTGCTTATTCTGATCTGGCATAAATTGTACAGACTTCTGTGTGAAGGATCCAGTTTAAAGAGTCAGAAATGTTTCAATATAAACTGCTATATTTCTCAGGGTTAATCTGTATGTTACAAAAATATTGGCAACAAAAATTCAAGCTTCTTGTTAGCTGATGAAGTAGGAAGAAGGAATTCATACATTTCAGAAAAGGAGAAGGGACGACAAGCGTAGGAAGGTGTCTCCATACTTAAATTTGGGTAGCATTAGAGATTAGGAAAACCAAAGTAAACTTTTATTCAACAATCTCCCAGTGCATTGTCTCTTGGACTTTTCATATAAAGAAATAAGTAGTCTGTATTTTAGAATTCCAAGTCGGAAGGCCTTAGGAATGAACTCTGCAGCTGACTGGCACTCTATAGCCAGCATATATTTACAGGGATGTACACACGGGAGTTCTGCACAATGCATTGTACTAAGCTGGCAAATTCAAAATGTGCCCTGAGATATGTGGTCATAGTAAAATGAAATCTCCTGTAGGATATAGTGGTTGTGTTAAAAGACTTTTCATCCATAAAACATGTAAAACTTTTAAATAGATTAGCAGCTTGAGATTCTTTTCCTCATAGAGACATTCCCTTCTGTGCACAAATTAGCATTGTATACTGAATATCACAGTTTTCTTTATTACAGGTGGAGGAGGCATTTGATTCAAGAAGCTCAGCTGTTTATTCGTATGTCATTACTACTTGACCTTTTCATATCTACAGGGAATAAGAGAAGACGCTGCTAGTGACATCTTCACTATTTTTCTGTATTCTGTTTCTCAGGCTTGCAGCCATCAATGGCACCGACATCCTCAATGACTTTTTTTTTTTTTTTTTTGAGATTGTCCCAATGGCATTACTCAAAAATAGCATTACATTCTTGCAATTTTCATTTGGCTGATGAAATAGAAATATCTCACTGTAATGCACAAACGGTAGCCAGAACAATATTGCTGTTATTGTTCACATCTACTAAGTAGGCTTTCCAGCCTCCGTTTTGCCGGAAACTATATAGCCTGTCATATGAAATTGGAAGATTTTGCTATGCAGTCAGAAGCAAAATCACTCAGGTTTTGGGTAATTACTAGTTTTACTTATTTGTCATTTTTAGTAACAAATGAAAGGATTGTAGCTACTAACCAGCCAACTGTGTGATGTTAGAGTGCATACAGACTGATCTTTTTCTTTTGTATCATTTAGGCTTCTTTACAACAGTGGAATTTCTCTATGAATTGCAATATCAATCAAATGAAATTAAAACTCAGCTTGAATCTTTGGTTGGTATGCATCTGGTTCAAAGAGAACGAGATACAGAATCTGGAATCGTAACACTGATCTTTAATATAGTGTTTGCACCTAACAAACCAATGAGGTAAGCTCCCAGTCCTTATTACCAACAGAACATGCAGTAAAATCCTATCTGGTCACTCTTAGCTATGTAAGGGCCTTCCTGTATTGTTTTCCTCATTTTGTTTTCACCTCTGAGATCAATTATTTTAGATTTTCTCACTTACTGCTTCTCAATATGATAACTTTGATATTAAAACTGACTGTTTCTTTTTAATGCCTGTGAGATGGTTCTGTTGAGTTACTGCCTTAGTCTGTTTGTGCATCAATTTACTTCTAAACGTTGGAGTATTGAAAGACTTCCAATGAAAATTAGTTGCTCTCAAAATTTGTGGAAAGCATACAGACAAGATGGTCTGTCAGTCTTGAAAAACTTTTCCTAGACGAGCATGTGTGCATGCATATTCTCTGGCTGGAAGGGATGGTTGAATTTGAAATTAGTCTCTAGTGCCCCAGTAACAACAGTCCACATGAAAATATTATCCTCTTTTGTAGCTGCGATATGAAAAATGATTGGTTCGCTTTGACTTACATTAGTACATCCCACCTCTTTAAAAAAAAAACCTGCGAAAAGGAGATCCTTTTTGGAGGGAGGGAAGTTGTTTCTTCCTTTTGAAGCAGTCAGATGTGTATGGGGAGGAGGTAGGAAAGAAGCTTCAGTAAGATGCAGGCACAAGGGAACTTCAGGGGCTCAACGTTACTAGGAAGACTAGAGAGCAGTCACTGCTGAATGGCATGGGTTGCATGCAAAGAGGGTGGGTTTAGGATGCAGGAGGGAACTGTATTTGCCGTAATCCAGAAGGTTACTGAAATAAACAGAGAGCAAACCTTTAGGAAAGTCTATCCACCTACCTCGTGCAGTGTCTTTGTGTCAGAAGGGAGATTAATTAAGAAAGCCTTTTTATTTCTGCCCTTTCCGTTATTATTATTAATTATTAGTACTAGTATCATTATTATCATTATTATAAGTATTATTATCATTGTTATTATTATTTTGGATTGGGTTTTTATCTTCATATATTTGAGATCTATCAGGCTTCATGTAGAGGACTCAGTAATGTCAATTAATTAGTTTCTTTGTCATCAGAATCTACAGCACCAACTCTCTTCTTAGATGGTCTGAAGACATCAGAGTCTGGAATTTTTCTAAAGTACATAGACCTACGTCAGATCTATTTGAATTCTAATATGAACTGCTAACATGGTTTGGACCAAATTCTCCTCTAACACTAAGTAAATAAAGAATAATAAGTAAAACAAATTGAGTTAATTTTTTTTAACTCAACAGAGGGTAAGAGAGGAAGAATCAAATCTTATGGCTGTGCCCATCATTTTGCTTTCATATTGTGCCCTTTCTTGTACTTTGCTGTGAATATCAAATGCTATTTAGTTTACATTCCAGTCTAAAGTGCAACTGATGCGGACTACGCCACATAAAATTAAGGATGTGTTCCAATTTAAAACTATCTGTATCTTCATTTTACTGTAGTATAGTTCTACAAACTTAAGGCTTATTTTGGCTATTAACTTACTGAGTTTACGTTTGATAATGCTGTTCTATGTAATGAATGGTTTTATTTGAAATTTTAAGGAATGAAGCAACTCTAGTAGTACGGTGCACTACAGGTGGTGTTTGGAAGTTTCCAATGCTGTTCATTGCCACAGAGCCAGAAGTGGATGATGTTATCAACATTGAAGCAGTTGGCCTGAATAAAGAATCTATAGTTGGCTTCAAGCTTACAAGCCAGACAAGGTAAAAATACTTATGATGAAGTATTTATGCAGTTTTCTGAGGCTAGAACTCACATTCAAACACATTGGATAGGGTAGATTTGGGCAACAGAAATATAACTGAGCTGCAGCTGTTTCAGTAACACATCATTACTTTCAAGTGCAGCATTGTATAGGTAACAAATTTTGAAGCTGTACTGTAGGAAACAGAAACATCCCACATTTAGGCTGCAGCCACTCAATAGGAAATTTGTGGAATAGATCCAAATGCTTATGTTATGACTTTAAAGTTTTGCCCTAAAATGCTTTTGTGTGGTAGAATGTGTAATACAATGTTAAGGCAGGTATGTTGTGATAATAAAGGCTCACTATTAAAGCCTTAATGTTTTCACTCATAGACTGTTTTTCAAAGTACTTCATACTTATACCAAGTTAAAAACAATCCTTTCCTTTAAAAATTGTTAAATGTGTCATTTTTAAAAAGTATTCCTGTTATATAAGCATGTTATGGATTAATGTCTACTCTGCCCTTTCACAAGATAAAATAATTGTGTCGTTCTTCAATATTTTGTTACTCTCTTTTTTTAAAAGTCCTGCAGAAATCTCTGTTAATATATTTGTACATACATTTCAATATTTTCTCAGAGTTTCATAATGTTATAGCAAACCCATGGTGTCATTTGTCTACAGCAGAAGGTCGAGGAAAAAATTGTGTAGTACTGATACATAAGTTTTAAAATAGTAAATGGTGAACCTGAAAGAATTGTGAGGCTTACAATCTAATTAGCTCATGGAGGTTTTCAAATTTCTTTTTTACTTAAAAATTGTCTCTTTTTACTGTTTATCTAGAAAGTGTGCCAGATATGCTGATTGATAGTTAACTTTCGTTGTAGATACATGCTTTTGTAACATCCCCAGCGTGAAGTGTCCTTGGTTTCAACTGATTTATTTCCAAAAGCTGTGCATCTAAGATGGACAGTTGTTCCAGCTTTTAGATGGCTGTCAGTGATGATAATTACTGAGGACTGTGACAAAGGCTCCTATCACAGTGTTCAAGTTAACAGCTTCAATAGAATGAGCTCTTTCAGGACAAAAGTGAAGCAATTGCTCTGGCAATACTGTAATCTCCTGGTAGGTGTTTGATAGTAGTGAAGAGACCTAATGTTCTCCAGAAAGGTATTATAAAACCTGAATCAATATGGTTATATAAAGAAGGAGCCATGATGGAAGACAGATTCTCTTTTTCCCTTAAACAAATTCCAACTTTATTTTACATAACAAGGGTTGCCCCCATACATTTCAAATACAAAATGTAATGCTTGCATGTACTGAATAAGCTCCGTCTCATAAATAGTGCCAACAACTGCTCTGTGAGTTTTATATTGCTTTATCTTATCTTTGATTTGCTTAGGAGATTTTGGTGGTGGAGGTTTTGTTATAGAAATAGAACAGTCAGCCAACCAACATTTGGCATACTGGCTCTGCAGTTTAAAAGCAATTACACAAGAAACCCATATATTACAGATGTAATTTAATGCTTGAATAGCTCAAATGACTTGGATTAAAAATAAACCCATGAAATATTAAAGTATGGATTAAAAGTTTCAGTTTGGATATAGAGTGTCATCCTGTAGACCTTCCCTGAAAAAAATGATCACCCCTTTGGAGTTTTTCTTAAGTAAACAATTAACAGCACAATCCCATAGATAATCAGTGCTGGCACTTAAAGAGAGGTGGCGTTTTTTTCACCCTGCATATAGGTACTTTCTGTCTTCCTTTCTTATGCTGGATAGTACCTTGTGGCACTGCTACTTTGAGAGTAACTGGGGGGGAAACAGATGTATTTCTGAGTAACCTGCTAGAAAGGGACTCTGCAGCTCTGCCTTTTTCTCCTTCTGCTACTTGCAGGACAGAGTAGTTGCACAGCATCACTGAGCAGACCTGTACATCATCTTTTTGGGTTAGCAGGGTGCGTAGTGATGCAACAACAAATGTTTGAGAACCAGAGGCCCCAAAAAGGCTCAGTATCATGTTAAAGGCAGATTGGGATTCTCGTATATGTACCAAGTTGAACGAGGATCTTCAGTGATCCACAGAGCACCTTTGGTGACCTCTACAAAGCTGTGAGGTCAACGGTTTTACCTTTCTTTTTCTTTACAGCTACTGCAACTCAAATGTGGGCTTCTCCCTTTAATTACACCCCTCCCCAGCAAAATCTTCAATGTGTATGAAATATTTCAGACCGAATTAATGATTTTCCAATTTACCCGTAACTACGTTTGATGTAGTTGCTTCAGGAATGATGAACAGTTACAAACGGGAGGTAGTTGCTACGCTGTTCACAATGATCTGCAATAATGAAAGCTCTGAGAGTCCATGCAAATATGTAATGCGCTCTGTTTTAATATATTTAAAATTGACACACACATGCCCCCAATGAGAAACAGCCCAATATCTGCTTCAATAAATAATGAAAGACACTGAGAATGCAGCCAATCAGTTTTGTTGTATGAAGAAAACTCAAATATATTTTTTTAAACTGTCTGCGCCTAGGACAGTTCTGATATATGAGTAGTCCAATATTTTACTTTCAGCTTTAAAAATTCAAAAGGGACCTGTTGTTGAACGGTTTCTTGTAGTGGGATTAAGTTTGGTTAGAGTCATATCAGCAGACTTCACTTGTTAAATAAGAAAGAGCTGCCACTTTTTAACATACACAGGGACCTTTTTGGGGTTTTGTCATAAATGTAGGTTTAATTCAACACCAGCTGAAATCATTGGCAACGTTTCCACTGAGGTAATTGGCTTCGGAACAAGCCTCTAATGTTTATGTTAATATTAGTGTTTGTTTTAGTACCAAATGCATTATTGAATGCTAATGGTTTACAGAATGACAGCAGTATTCACCAAAAAGAATAGATAGAATATTATCCTTGGAAATAAAAATTTTAGAAACTTGTTTGATATCCAGCTCAAATTATTGGTCCATTATTTTATGCTACTGTCTGTAATTGAAACAGAAAAAAAATTCTGAAAGTGATGCTTTGCTTGTTTTACTGAAAATAACTTCTTAATATATTTTTAATCAATTGTGTTTTGGGATCAGAACATTCATATTGATACAGAACTGTTTTTGGAGAGTACTTACTGCTATATATTCTAGTACAGAGGTATTTTGGCAGTTGGATTTATTCCTTCACTTTAAAATACTGATATCCAGCTACAACAGAATGTTACCTTACTTGCTTTCCAGTGCAAGTACTTCATTAGCCAACATGAAACGTGGATAGATACATATGAATACTATGTTTACTCAGAAATTTTTTGTAAACCGCATTACTTTTGAATGTTTAGACAAGATGGTGGCTAATTCTCTCCTGTTGGTTCTATCTGCTTATTTCTCACAGAACCTCCTTTCACCAGTATAATTCTAGCTTTCCATGTACCTGTTAGTGATTGTTTTAATCATGTATTGCTTCCCATATACAGAAAAATTTTATCTATCCTTCCATCCCAACCTCTCATTCCAATCCTGTGTTTATCACAAACAGGATATTTGTTACCTTGAGGAAACTTCTCAGGTGACCTCAAACTATGCTTCAGAAAAACACACTTAGTCAGCACCTGCTCTCACAAAAGCATGGTATCAATACGGTCTCCATGGAGTGGTATCTGCCAAATCCAAGATGCCGCTCGATTTATGGAAACAGAGCTAAAATGAAGTGAAAACAAAACCAGGTGGACTGGGGAGATGAGAAGAAAGATGATATTAGGCTTTAAAATGACTGCATGTGCAGACTTAGTTATCTTAACCTACTTTTCATATTTTGAACACCACTGTGGATATTTTCCTTATTTCTTCTATGCACACTTCCTAGCGTATAGAATAAATGCTCAATTAAAAACATTCCTTGATCACAGAAAATTAATTTTAATGCTCTCTGAAGAATAGCGGGCAACCATTTTTTCTGTACCCTCCCTAATTGTGAAGGGAAAAAAAGGTTTACAGTTACAACTTTGAGAAATATTTATATTTTATTGTAATTACTGCTGTATTTCATTAGAATTACCATGAGCCAGAATTATGTATGCTGCGAGAAAATGCATTCATTAAGTTCTCAGCACACGCACCCTCTCCCTCCCCCTCTCTCACACGTCGCCGTACACGTTACAGGCCTGGATTCCTATGCCAATCTCGTTGTAACCAGTTCTGCAAAATTCTACCGTTAATCTAAAGATGGAATTAGAATACTTTATCTTAGCATCTCCCACATAGTGGCAGCTGCAAAGAACAAATGTTGACTGAGCTCCGTTTTCTGGAGTCTGAATGGAGACTAGTGGAAAATACCAGGAATGATACACATGCGGCAGAGCTCCCGAAAAGTTACCATCGTCCTTCCCGATAATACGATACCTGACATGTCACACGTTGAGCCAGGAGCTGTATCTAGCCATGTCACCTGGACCCCTTTTAACTGGAAAAGTCAGTTTACCAATCCACAAATACGGTTCCCCTGGGTAGAACAGGAAAGAGCCAGAAATCTTAACGTTTTGTGAAGATAAAAACCATAGCTCCTGCTTTGGTTTTACGACATGTACACAACAAAAGTGATGTTATAGTTGGTAAAGCATTCCCTGACAGTCATTTGTCATGCAGTGTTTCTTCATATTTTTTGAAAGTTCTTTAATTCCGAAGCAGTCTTTCTAAAGCTACAGAGTGATAATTGGAGTTAAATCTTCTCTGATGTCCAGAGTTCAGGATTTAGAGCGGTTAAGTAAACCAGAGTCGGTTTTGGTATAAAACATAACCGGCTCCGATAAATAATGAGGATTTCCTAATGTTTTTTTCCATTGTCATTTTTTTGGTTGAAAAGAAATTGTCTAAATCATACCATCTATCACTAATAATTTTATACAATTTGACAACTTCATAAAGTTAATAAGTTTAAAGAACTTCACTACATAATAATTGAAATTTCTTGTGTCATCCAACCGATGTTAACTACTAATTAAAAGAAGTAAGTTTAGTTATGATTAACTACTTTTGGAAGCACATTGCAACATTTTCAAACCGTATCCCCTGTTTGCTTAAGCAGTTCTGTACTTTGCAGATTAAAACATTTTGTTACTCTTCTTTTATAAAAAATTTTTATATTTGACCAGAAGCACTATGTGTTGTTTTTTACGTATAGTTTGCAAAATGATAAGTTTTGTAAAGGAATACATTTCTACAGGAATAATTTACTGCTTCACTAGTTTGAGGAAGAGAGGAGTAAACATTAAAGCTATTTTGAGCCTTAATTTAATAAAGGCTTATATTTCAGATTTCCTGGGTATTTTATAAGTTTTGCAGTGAGATCTCTATGGGAATATACATTTTAAGGTTTTCTTTAACTGAAGGCATAAGGTGCTATTCTTTTTTAGTTTACTAATTTGAAAATTATCTAACTAGAATGCTGACAAGCACAGACTGCTATTTAAGAACAATGCCATTTAAGAACAAGATTGAAGGAGTAATTAGAATTATGTCGATTAAATACTAGCTCAATTTTTTGCTCTTCCTGGTTGCCATGATGTCATTGTCCAATAATTATTTAAATTCAAATTAATATTGACTCTTGTTCATTATTTGAGTAAGGGCAGCGTTCCTATTGTCCGATAGCAGTACCAAACTGTTGTGACAGGAGTTACGGGGCACACGGGTGGGAAGGCACATTTGCTTTCTCCGGTTTATATGGCCACTGCCCTTATATTTGCTAATTCATTTTTGCTTCATTCGTATGTGTTTTCAAAACTCTACACATCATTAAACTTTATCAAGTGTGTTAGTGTCTGCCACCCTTGAGTTAAACAAAAGCCTTCTTGAAAAAATAGACTGCCTTATCACTGTCCTTCATGGCCGAGAAATGACAAGCCAAACATTGACTCCAGAGCTGTTTTACCTGAAGCAGTAATCAAAAAGGAGGAATTAATTTTTAATCATTTTAAACCACATAAGTATTAATTTTTAATTATACCCTAAATATACAGACAGTGAAAACAATAATGTCTGAAATTCAGGTGCTATTCTGGGAATTTTATCTCCAGCTTTCTCGTTACTATAGAAGATGAAAATGAGAAAGCAATTTACTTATGCTAGTGAGCTAGCCAGAATGCCAGATCATCTCCCTGATGTGAACATGAGTGAAAACGCTACTTGCTTTTTCCTTGAGAGGCCATCTTTAGATATATTTAAAAAATAAAAATTCATGATTTATCAGCACTACAGGCACTGTGAAAGGTTCCTGTTTTCGATGGTGTGTAAGTTTTTAATTGCTAGTACTTGTGCTGTGAGCCATACCTTTGTCAGAGTCCCTGCTGTCCTATCATATTATGGCTATACATTTAATTTGCCAGAATTTCTATTTTCCTGATTTGGACATACTTTCCACTTTGAGGAACATTTTGCATCCAGTAACTGACTTGACTCTTTTGTTTAAAACAGCCAGGTTTTGGGGACGGGAGGGGAAGGGAAGGGAACAGGGAGGTTTTAGGTGTAACGATATGTATTCATGTAAGGATGTCTGTGTGTATGTGTATCTATATTTTACCCAACGCAGAAAAGAATGATAGTTGCCTTTAGTACCTTGTGCCAGTGCTGTCAAGAAACATGCAGATTTTTCTTTAAAGCTTTTTTATTAGTTTCTCTCCATTTTTATGAAAATTAAAATCTGACAAGGTGGATGCAATAAGATTTTTTCTCTGACTTGGCAAATATCTTGTGTGCGCAATTATCGATCAGTTTTGTGACAGTTTCATTTTAAACTGTCTGGTCTCCTTTGTCAGGACTAAAACTATAGCTTTTTCTCCTGTGTGTTTTCTGACTAACTGTTTTGAGGAATGATTTATAGTCTCTGAAAAAAAAAATTACTGTTCCTTCACACCCTGCTAAGATGCAATTTCTTCAGAAATAAAGTCCTTATTTTCTTGTGTCTTCTGTGCATGCAGCCTGTCCCATCTCCCTTAGCTTTTCATGATTGCATCTGTAGCTAAGTCACGCTCTTGTATGTCTTACGAAGACACAAAATACTTATTAGGAGTTGTCATCCCTAACTACTTACCAGAAAACAGACTGAACATGGGAGATAAAGAAACTGCTGTCTTAAAATGTTCCTAAACCTAGCCTATAGAGCAATGATGTTGGAAATGAAGACCTGTGTTCAGGTCTCTTTTTCCAGAACCAGGGTTTGAATATTCATCTCAGATGGTTTTGATGAGTGCTCTGCTCCGCTACTCAGTCTAAGAGGCATCACTTCTTTTTCATCCCGTGCCTGCCCTTTGTGTGTAGTAATTAGGCTCTAGGCAATCACAGCTGAGCAGTCCTTGCGGGAAATACGGATGTGAAAATTCGAGGCTTAGGTGGCACGTAGATGGGAATTCAGGTCGCAACCAGCTTAGTCCTTATGGCCCAGGGCTATAAAATCAGCTGCACAACTTCAGGCACCACAAAAAGAGATTGTCAGCATAAGTTCAATGTCACAAGACTTGAAATGCAGTTTCAGACATTCAGTAGTTTTGCCCACCTTGCTGTCACCTAAAGGAAAAGCTAGCCTAAATCTGCTAATGCACCCAAGTCCGATGGCACTGCTAAATGGCAGTTAATTTATTTTTTTTTTTTGAGGCGGCAGAAGCTTTTTGTTTTCCGTTTTCTGCACTCACGCTATTTGTTTCTACAAACTTACAGTGTGACCTTTTTTTCATGAGAGTATTTTGAATTGAGGAAACCCTTTTGTGAGAACGAATTCCAAAGGAGATCTATTTTTAAACAAGATGACATAGACCCAGCATACCACCCATGGAACAGCACTTGCCCGGGAAATGTGGGACATATCCGTAGAGATATGAATTGTCATAAAATATTAAATTTCAGTTCTTTGTGACTGTTTTCTTTGAAAAGCAGTGTTATTTCTGGTGTGACAATGCATGAATAAGCAGATTTGAACAGCTTTTCGTTGAGATGCTCTTAGTTTTTCTTTCTTCAAGTTTTATCAACTGAAAATGTGTTCCCTTTAAGCATGCATGATACTTGCCCTGCTGTACTGTGGCAGACTGTTGTGGTTTATTTTTTGACCACACCGTTGTATTTCTAGTTTCAATTCCTTTTGTTCTCTTTCTGTCCAGATAGTGATAGAGTTGACCTTAGCAACACATATAAAGACTAAAAGGAGAATGCCTGACTGGAAAATACAAAAATGTATATTCCTTTCACGCTGACAAAGTTTATGGCAAGGAGTCCCTGAGGAACTGTGACAGACAGGCTTCAGTTTGGGATTGGCCTAAGATTATTTTGTCGTCCTCAGCCACTGTCTTTACCAGGAATAAGACGTTGTCTTTGGTTCAACAGTACTGCCATTAAACCAGCAATTAGAGAAGATCTGCACTACCCGTGACAGAAATTCTTTGAGATAACAGATATACAATATCATCAATAAAGGAACCTAATTATTATCATTGCAATATCTTAACGTGTTTAGTTTATGGGATATAAAAAATGTGGAAAACAGTGATAGAAAATTATGATTTTCCATATGTTCATTTCAAGGCTTTCAGAGCTCCCTCCCAATCTAGTAACACTCCACCAGATTGCAAACTCAGTTCTAGTCATAAAACTTAATAAAATGGGTGGCTTGTCAGTTTTATTTGATTAGAGATTGGAAAAGTGAGGGTTTTAATGGGAAAAGTGGATTTTCACTCTGATATGGAATTTATTTCTATCACTACTCTTGTATCTTTACAGGTCAGATGATTCTTTCCTTTCTAGTGGCAAATGCTATCATTATTCTGTAGTTATTATAATATTTATAATAGCATGTAAGTATGTTTGAAATGGAAGATCAGTATGCGAGTCCCTGTGTATGAAGATTATAAATATTTATAGATAAATGTAAATAATTACTAAAGAATATTTATTCTGTAAGTAAGAATGCAGTTAAAATTCTGTATGCATTCCATGGGCTGCCAAGTTTCCTGAGTCATGCCACCGGGTGGGCTTAAAGTTAGATTGTAGATACATTTTATTAAGATACTGTAAAAGGCACAAGAGCCTCCTGTGCTTTTCCGTAGGTACCCAGAGCCATTCACTGCGCACTTTCTGGCGGGCAGCGATCCCGAATTCCTTGTGCTGCCCCAGGCTGGAGAACTTCTTCCAGAAGGCACGGTGGGAACCCATATAACGGTGGGATTCAAGCCAAGGATGTACGGCAAGAAGCACACGGCGACACTTGTGATTCAGGTAAGCCCTCCTGAATGCAATAGACAAATGTGCCTTCAGGAGTGGAAGGAAAAAAAGAAATCCTACACAGAAAAAGCAGCATTGGAACACACAAATGCATGTACTGTGATTATTTTACTACTCTTCACAATGGACAAGAATAAAACTAAATTTTGAAAATTAACTCATGACAAGCTGGAAAAACATATTATATTTTGATTTCTACGTTATCCCTTTGCCATCATCACCAGGGACAGATACTTGATACATTTGCCCCAGCTCTGTAGACAGCATGACAGAATGACTTTTCACAGAGAATCAAAACAATCATATTAAGAGCTGGTGGAGAATATATGAGTTATTGAATATGTGAGGCCTAGGTTATTGATTTTACTTGTAGTATCCCTCCTAGGATCAGAGGCACTAGAAGCGAGATACTAAACTGTAGAAGACAGAATTTCAGAACACAAAGCCAGGAATAACTTTTTTAAAACAAGCTTCAAAATAAGCAAAAAGGATTTGTAGCCAAATAGCTTCTGTAAGTCTGAAGGTCAGGAAACATTTATTCCTTGAGTAGTAGTAAAAATGTTCTTATTACTGCAGGAATTAATTTTTAAGTTTTAAGTCATTCTTTAAAGGGAAACTGTTTGTCAAAAACATACAGTAGCGGCAAACGCCCCAAACTCTCTACAATGCACAGTTTGTAGTTTAAATCTATTCGCTGTATGCTGGCAACTCTAGGCGACTCAGGCTACTATATTAGAATTGAAACAGCAATATTGATTTAAAAAATAAGATGGTCAAAACAAAGTTGATAAAAAGACGCATGGCAAATGATATAGTGTTTTATCTCTCTGAGTAACAACTTGTACGACAGTGAATAAGAAATTCAAATCCTGGAAAAACAAGAAGGCCCTTTAATCCCTCCTACTTGTTTTCTTTTACTGTATTAGACATTTGATTAATTTAGTCTTTTTACATAAAAAACATTTGAAAAAGAAAATAACTGACTGAATTTATTCTGTGTTCTTTTCTATTTACATAATGCTATATGACACATCTGCAGAGCTCAGAAACTTCTAATGTAGTTCTGGAACTGAACTCCTGTTTTTAGGCATGACACTTGGAAATGTACTAGCCATGTTTGGCTTTGGATTAACTTCCATCGCTAACAAAGAGCTTTAACATAATAAATTTGTCTGGAATGGGATAAACATGATGGTCAAAGATTATTACTAGCTTTCTAAGAACTCAGTCAGTAATCCAAAATTTCCTTTTCGGAATTTATCAGTACAGATGGGCTTTAAGTAACTGGATTTTCAACCTATACCTATTCACACCTCGGTCTCTGGTTATGATCTGGGCAGACAGCTCTTTATATCTCCACCGTTGGTACTGTGTGCGGGGAGTAGGCAGTCACTCGTACGTATTACATATACGTATCAGGTCACATCTTATTCCTGTATGTTCAAAAATACATTGAGTACTCTTAAGGCTCATAAGTGCAATTTGGACCAATGTTACACCATCACAGTATGTTAGAGATATTTCTGACATTCTTACTCTAACTGAAGTATTAAGTTGTTTCAGTAATGTTTTGGTGATGCCTATGTTCTCTTTGCTCGTCATATTGATAGTCCTTTTGCGTACACCGGATTTTCCCCTTTCCTCCCCACACAAGCTTTCGTTCCTGTAGCTCTAATGTAAGCCAGAGAATCTGCAACTGTGTGTAATTCTGCTGCTGCTCTGCTCTCAACATTGACCTGAAATAAGACGTGGTGACACGTTGAGAATACCAGATACCCATTTCTGCCTTTCCTGCTAGTTGAAATAATTTTCATTAGTGACCTGAAGGAGACAGATTTAGTTGGATGGCAAAACCAGTATTAAATCACCCTTACTTGGGGAATAATAATGGAGGTGATGAAACGCAATTAATGGTGGATCTAACACTGAAGAAGCTCTCTTACACATACCCTTTCTAGCCAATATACTGGCTGAGGCTTTGGGCTGTTTTTAGAAACCGTGAGGAAGTTTCTTTCCTTTTACAGTGTCACTGCTCTTCTGCTGCTGCTGTAGTAAAGGGCTACAGCACTCTTGCTGTAAAATTTCCTTTGCATTTCTGAGGGTAAAGCCATAGTGCTAACACTAATGTATTTTTATTATTAAATTCTATGAATAGTGAGTAGCAGAACTGTCATTTTTGTGTGCTTCAATGAACAGCGATAATTAGGCTGTAAATTAGCAGAGATGACAGTGCAAGTTCTTTATTTTATGTTGGTCATTACAATAGTGTTGTAAAGTAAAATGGGAGGTTAGGATTATGAAGAAAGATCCTACGGCCATCTTTTTCTCATTTGTTGTAAACAGCAAACCCAAATATTGTACATGCAAATTTTTTTGTTTAGTTGCCCTGCTGAGAACCCAATCTTGAGATAATTAGCATTAAGAGATTACAATTTGTCTTTACCAGTATTTAGTGTCTACATTTTATTCACTATATGTACATATATAATTGAAATAATGTAGCGCACAAATCAGGTACTTTGTGGGATATTTTGTGGATTCTCTAAGACCTTAATATTCACCAATACTTACAGTAGATTTTATTAACGGTAGGAAACCTTAATTACTTTGCTGAAGCAGTTAAATATTCTTTAACCATCATTAAAACTTCTGTTCTGATTCAACTACATATCAAAACAATTGGAATTAGAAAATTAATTTGAATAGCTGTTAGGAATCTTAATTTCGCAAAAGTGACATAGAAAATGACTTTAAAATTTTCTGTAGTTTAAAGAATGAAATATAATAGAAAGCCGGTAAAGAAAATAATCACGCTCGTTGCTGTAGCAGTGAAAGAGAACATCATAATCTAGTCAAGCTACAAGTAAGAAACAGTGATGCGGTGCCTGAACAGCATTTTTAAATAGGTATTATTCCATAATGAAACTTCCACATTTATAATAGCCTTCATAAACAGCACAGTTCTAACCGAAAAAAAATTAGAAAATATACTGCCACAAATGAAAAATTGGTGAAAAGCGCATGCTTCTTAGCTAAGCTATAAAGTGCTGTGAGTCAAAAAAGGACTTCCTCAGCCACACTGACATCTCAGGGCTGGGCTGCGATGTGCCGGTAAAGCTGAATGGAAAACCCGCCGAGCTCAGGGACGGCGAGGTGCGGCTGGGGTGGGGGGATGCTCCACGAAGGTTTCCTGGGGCAGAAATCACTGCCAGGCACAAGGCGGAGCAGCCGGGAGGCTGGCGAATCCTTGGAAAAGGGTGTACTCGAGTTGGCTTCGTTAATTTGCTTGCAGTGTGCTGAATTCAGCTAGAGACCCGAGCGATTGCTTTGTAATTCGTGGGTGAGACTTCAGGGATATTCTAAAGCAGAAGGCACACAAAATAAGTCTTAAATGATAAAATAGATGTCAGAGTGAACCAGATTGCAGGTAACATTATCAAGCCCTCCAGAAGTCAGGCTTGTGCACCTTTATTACTGAATAATCACTAACTTAGCCTATGGAAGATAGCATATCAAACCCATTTGTCATGCTGTTCTGGAAATAAATGATGCAGTGTGCAAGCCACAGTACCCAGGTGTGCCTTCCCTAAGCTTGTCTGTGCAAACTTGCGTATCTGAACAGCAAATGGTACTATTACATATTCAGTGGCTTGGTGAAAATATGTTCTGCATTGTTCCTGGTAGATTTGTTAATTACCATAGTTTAATGTTATTCTAAATTGTATCTCTTAAACAGAATAAGCAAGGAAAAATGTAACAAAGTTAATAGGATTATTAAAACAGTTTCACATTAAGTAAGACATCACCTGCCTCCCTCGCCACTGGTTGATGTTGACCTGAGTTTTACGACTAAAAACAGAGATTCAGAAAATTCATTACAGGCAGTGAATGTAGCACATCCTATAAGTAGCAAGACTGGATTTTGAGTGCAGAATCAATACTCAAAATTTTTGATTCGCAAACATGAGGACAGGTTACTTTGCTTATTGAGACTATAATTCTCGTAATGCCAAAAGAGGATAACAATATGGGAACCAGTGCTGTATGAAAGTATTCAGACCGTCGCCAGTCCTGAAGCTATGATTGATATTGATTGCATTACATCTAAGCAATGCTGTGAAACTTCTAATATTTGAACTGCTGAAGTCAATTAAGCCACCTTTAATTCTATCTGGAAGTGTTTCTTCTCTAAGCTAAGAAAAATGATTGTTAGCTATCTTCTTCTTTAGAAATTGCTCACAGCCTGGCTGGGCATCGGTCTGCTTGTGGGAGGTGGTGAGTGATTTTACATCCCTTCTTTTTTGTTGTGTTGGGTTTTGTTTGGTTCCCCGCCCCCCCCCCCCCCCCCTTCCCTTCACTTATTAAACTGTCTTCATCCTGATCCATGAGTTTTCTTGCCTTTGCTCTTTGCTTCCACAGTTCTCATAAAGGTTTGGTTTAATTTCATTCTGTATACACTGATCATAATCGGTCATCTTTTGCTTGTCACCACTGCACTATAAATTAAGGGGGCAGGGAATATTGGATGCACTGTCTGTAATTTCCTGTGGTTTAACTTATTTGGAACTCTTGCAAATTTTATTTGGACTTGCTGAGTTAACACTGTTTGGAAAATAATTGGAATACCATTTACGTTAAAATTCCTGATACTTGCTCCCAACAATTAACGCCCTCCTAACATAGATTTCTCTGGCAATTAATTAGCATGTAACTCAGTAGCATTTCCAGCCTACAGTGAATACACATGGATGATCTGTGTTCTGCAAATTACTCCTATGAATCATGAGCCATCTGTAAGAATGGGTTGAATACCAAAAAAATATACTTTTATATAAATTGTTTGGTGACTATTACCAGTATTTGCTGAATAAATTACTTCATGAACATTACTCAGTCAGACATCAAGGTGGTTAAATAACTTACTTGAATAACTTATGATATTTAAGAAAAAGTGGCAGAATTAATCTCTTTTTTAATTCTTTAAAATATTCTTCAGAAAGATTTAGCTCTGCAGATGGCCATTACTCCAACCAGATGAGCCAGTTTATTACTCTCTTCACAATTCAATTAGATTATAGTTATCAGGAATTTTGAGGTTTTGGTAAGAGGAAGTCACTCATTTCAACAAGAAATCCTCCCTCAGACTGTCAAGGACATTCAGTCTGTGTTCTCATCTTTCTTCTTAAATTGCATGTGAAATATGCCTAGAGATGCATTGCAGGGAGCCTGGGATTCTTAAATACCTATGTTTATATTAGATTTATCTTCTTAAAAGAGACTGTCTTTTATATTTCTATTCTAGTAGATGGTGTAGCTTGTAGTAGATTTAATACATTCATCCTTAGACTTTGTTACTACCAGTGCTAGTATTAGAACTGTTCCTAATTTGACATAATAAACTGCACTGCTTTAAGCATAGGAAAAGGAAGAGTTCCTCTGATTTGGGAAATTTTGACCCACTTCTTAGGCATAAATACAGCTTGTAAGTCAAATATTCTACCATGTATGGTCATATGTAGATGACCTTTCGAAGTCTCTCTTCTCCACCGCTCCAGAAAAGTCTAAAACTTGATCCATCTTTTCCTTTGCTGAAATGTGTCTGAGCTGGAAACCCAAAGCAGCAGCTCTGAGGCACTTGCACAGATTCTGAACTTGGTAGACTTGCTCTTGCTGCAGTTTTTGTATTGATTAGAGCAGTTGTTGTAGTTAAGTTGTATAGCCTTATCCTGAAGAAAATACTTATGGCTTCAGCAGCATTTGAAAACCTAATATTTTCCCTTGGAAATAAAATATTCTATTAAAATAGTCATTTGTGGGTGTCTAATGCTTTCTGAAAATTACTGAATTCTAGGTTGTCTTGAAAATTACTGAATTCTAGGTGGTTCTAGTGCTAAACAAAGTACTAACTCAAGTTATGTCGACAGTGACAGTAACTCTTTTCCATCCGTGTAATACTTGTTTCCCCTTTAGCAGAACATTCTGAACTAAAACAAGAGTCTTTCTTTCAGTAAATCAATACATAAATGCACAATTTTTTCACAATGACCGTATCCAACTGTCTTGGATGATAACACATAATTTACAATAGATGGACTACCATAGTTCAAGATGATAAATTAGGGTGGGTTTTTTTGTTGTTATTGTTCTTTTTTTTTTTTTTTTTTTTTTTTTTTTTCCCTTCTAGCTTGATGGATCCTATCGAAAGGATTCATGGGATAATGCCCACAACATTTTCCCCATTGAACCCAATGAGATTCCATCAGGCAAAAAGCAATCTCTCCTGCCACAGAACAACATCTGATGCAGGCTACAGCAGCAACAGAATAGATGGCTTTTTTCACCAAGTCAAGGCACAAACTGTTTTCACAGAACGTACAGTTTAGGATATTTGTATAGCAAACAGGAAATTAGCAAAAGGCTATATCAATTTTTTGATGCTGATGATAAATGAAGTTGAGAGGTGTCATAGCCCACCACTTTTGTTTAAATCCCCCTTTAAACAATTACTAACACTATAGACAGTAAAATTAGAATATGTGTGGATTCCATGAATAGAAATGATTTTTTTAGTAACTTGATACTCAGTTTAAATTGTTGGCTGAAACACCTATCAAATCTTTTCTCTGACCTTGAAGTGATCAATGAGACTTGCACCTGGTGAATAGGACCCTGAGGTTAAATTTTCTTTAAACTACATTGTTCATCTGGCGTACGAAAGAAAGATAAAGCATTTAATCTTGTACTGAAGTTAATAAAACAATTAGCTAACTTTGGAGAGTGATTTTCTTTTTTTTAAGTGACAACTTTATCTTTGGAAATAAGATACTGATGTTGGTCCATGTCACACCTGCTTTTGCTGGATTTTATCCTTACAGTCAGTAGAGTTACTAGATCATTTCACAGTATTAAATAAGGTTGAGAATAAAGATGAGTTAATCTGCCTGTTTTACACAGGAATAATATTCAATTTAAATTAGATTTTGATTTTAGCAGAATAGTAATGAAAGTTTAAAAAATTATGCATGCATGGTGAAATATCTATTAAGATCTTACGCTTACTAATCTTATTTGAATAAGGCAATTCATTCAGAAGACACTATGTAAAATCAGTACTGCCAACTTTAAAGTACAAGTTTTTAAAAACATTTCTTTAAAAATACACAGCAAAAAAAAAAATCACATATTCTTTCAACCTTAGCACAGAAAAGTCTGTATTCAGTTACCAAAATACTGGTTAAAACCAGTTGTGTAACAAGAAGCACGACAATTAGAGATACATAAGGCGATGACATTTAAGAGCTGCAAGTGTACACAGCCTATATGTGAAATAGCGTAAATGCTGTATAAGTACATAGCAGAGAACAAAGCCTGTGCCAAAGGTTTTACAGATTAATGGTCTGAAACTTCTTCCTGCTGAATAGCTGCAACATGAATGCAAAATGCATGCGTGCAATAATATCCCTTAAATATACTTTAGCAATGATAGGGTAACAATTAGAGCAATAGGAAGGAACATATGAAAGATAGCAAAGGCAAACATCATTGATCCAAACTTTTTCAGTGGCAAATATAAAATCGATATTTAACAAAACATATTACAGTCAGAGAGCCACTTTAACATCCTTTTTATTCTCTATGTTGTTATAATGATGAGATGACTGTAGAGAAAGTTCAAGATGGAGAAGGTTGACTGCTCTTCCCTAAGGCTTTTGTAGTGCTTTACCTAGACCATAATTAATTGACAGAATGCAATAAATAACTAGACGAATATACACACCATGCTTTGGAGATGGTTGATAGCGTTTATGCTATGTGAAAATTTGTCACAGTTTTTATGGATATTGTTGCTCCTCTCTATAGGCCAAATCTGCTTGGCGTACTGACATACCCAGCAGCAAAGCAGAAGCAGAGCTCTCAAAATGGAATGAGCAAATGAGCCACAAAGGCAGTTGGAAGCTGGGCTGTTAACTAAATGCTTGAGCGAAAAACTCATGAGCTTTGAGGTTGACTGTTGCACTGATTTCCAGATCGATTTGAGAGTATAAGCAGCCTTTCTGACCTTTTGTTTCCTTGGATGAAAAATGACACTGATGTTAGGTGTAATGGTTATATCTACAAATGCTTGTTCTAAGGATTAAGTTAGTTTTAAATGGGAGATGAATTACAGAAATCACAACTGGTGGTGTAACGATAAATCGTCATGACTTGAAGCAGAAGAGAAAGGTGATACTACAAGGCATGCCTCTGTAGCTCAATGCAGCATGGTGCAAAAGCCTAGCACCAGCAAACCTCTTCTAGAACCACAAGCAGCATGGCCGTGGGGTTGCAGTGCTGTGCCAAATGTGGAAAGCAGATCTTGGGAATTTGGCAGCGTCACTTATTTAACGTGACTCCACTGCTTTGAGGCTGCAAAGTCGTGGAGGCCGGTGTGTTCTGTTGACTGTGTACTATGTACGTATGTCCTATGTACGTGCACTATGTTCTGTGTAAAAAAAATGTCACTTGTATGAATGTATTTTACTAGACCTACATCGTGTCATATTTTTTACTCAGTCTTCCCTACAAGTTTTGCCTTGGAAGCAAAAAAAGCCCTAAACACAAAACCTGGGATTTCCAATCGCTGAGCACGAAGGAACAGGTGGCAGTGCATGCCTAAAGTGGGCATGCAATGCTTTGTCTTTCTTTTGCATAGTACAAAGCTGGACATAATGACCCATCATTTGAAATCTTTGGGTTTTGCAATATTTCTGTTGTTTGTTTGTGTGGGGTTTCTTTACAGAAAAGTAGAACAGAAAACTAAAAACCGTGAATAGACCTTTTCTTAGATATAATGACAGGAGAATGCTTATGACTTGGAATAAAGACCCGCTTTCAAGAATTAAAATGATACATTTTGAAAGAAAAATGACTGAAAGATCTGCAATAGTTCCACATGAGTTTTTAGCAACCAAAATTCTGCTTCAGGACACAAATGAAACATGGGAGATAGACAGCAGTATAGCCTTCATATGCATAGAAATAATACTCCTTAAATGTGGATGGATGGGCTGTGTAGTAAGAATAAGAATCACATAGTAAGAATCAAGTACTCAAGCATTATAAGACATGACATGGAAACATATGCTCCATTCCTAGAGACCAGTTATAAACAGAAAGCAAATGAAGAGTGTCATTTTCAATTCACATAAATATTCTTCAAACTAGAGATTTCAACATGAAGCTGCAATTCTCTTGTGCATACTCAGAGTCCTTTTCTCTTAGTTTTGTTCATTTTTTTAATGCAAAAATTCCACCATTTGATAGTACCACTATTACCAATACCAGAGCTGCAATTAAATCCTACAGTATAAACTTGAGGCATTTATATTGTACTATGGAATAATTACCTTTGAACAACATACAGACCTATGGGGTTTACTAAATAAAAAAGGAGTTTTATATCAGCCAGAAAGTTAAATATCTTGTCTTTGTTATGCCTGGTCCTGAATAAAGTTAAATGTGATTTCAGTTCTCTGTGTTCCAGGAGTGCAATTCTCATTCTGTGTTATTCCAGTACCTTACATGGAAGAGGATAAATATCTTTTGAAATCAATGTAGCATGGTAAATCACTGTCAAATTTTCAAGGTATTTGATCACTGATTCTTTTTTTTTTTTCCTTCTCTGTCTCTGTTCATTATTTTCAGACAGAATCAATGCAATGGACATATGAAATCAATGGACTGCCTCCACAGACCTTACCACCTACGAGGCGAGCAAAAGTCGTTTCTACTAGCAGTTACATAAGATCAGCCACAGTTAGACAGCGCAATTTTTTACGTGAAAATCTGAAACTTACAACCACTGGAGTATCCTCACCAGTCAAGGGGGCACCTTTGGTCCTGAGGACAAAACAGAGAAAGTTATGATCAGTTATTTTTTGGTTGGGGAGCACACTTTGGTCAAATAAATTCTGCAGATTAAAAGAGGATATAGTGTTTTTAATTATTTTTTTTTTTTATAAAGCAGATATGATATGCATTGATAGTATATTTTATATGGAAGATTCAGAGTGCCTGAGCTCTAGTAATATTCTTATTTTTCTTTGAGGGATTTTGGATGCTTATCTAACAGTTTGTGAATATCATACAGATGTCAGCAAGTCCTAATGAGAAAAAACTTTGAGTTGAAGAAGTAGACTTGAAAATTGGGGAATTCAAACTAATGCTTTGCTTTCTAAGGGATATTAGTTTAGTAAGACTTTAAAAGGAAGCTTTAATTGAACATATTGTGTGATGTTCAACACATTACATCCATGCAAACCAAGCAAGCAAAACCAATCCCTGATATCTTTCACAATAAAATCCTTACCCAAATTTTGCATTATTTTGCTAAGGTAAAGCATGTTTACACGTCATATGCCAGGAGCTTGAATGCCTTTCAGATTCTCTTGCTTTGGCAAATTTCATTAATTATGACAATTTTGCTTTGTCTAAAGTAAGAATCCTGATTTAGTCATCCCATAACACTCCAAAATCTTAGATAATTATACATAACATAGAATGAAAATAAAATGTCCTCCGTCATTATTTTTGTGTGGAGTAAATTTTAGAGAGTGCTTTAGAGTATTGAAATATAGAAGGCTATGAAAAGTCAGTGGGGAATGGAGCCAAGTTTTACCTTTTTTTTCTAAAAGAAAATAAAAGGTACTATTCATATTGTGTTTCCATTTCCATTTTTCCCATCCACAGGTGACTTTAGATGGGTATTCAGGCTTTGTGTGCTCTTGCTGTAATGTGGAAAATTAGATCTATGCAGGCATGCTTTTTAAGATCACTGGATGGGTAACTCCCACCTTCTTTCTGCACTGACATTGTTTTTCCTGTTTTTACTAATAGAACGTAGATTGCATTTTTGCCTTTATTTTGATGGCGGAATGTACTTTAACAAAAAAATGGCTTGGCACAGATTAAGTGCTTTCTTGGCACAAATACAGAATGAGCATCATTGCTCAGGAATGGGGAGCCTGAGAACAACCTATGTAGGTCAGTGTAAATGAGCACCAATAAAACCATTTTACCGCAATGTGCTTGAGGATTTTGTTTATGCCACACATTTTAGAGAAGCTATTACAGAAAATGTTGGGAACATATAAAACAGCAATGGCACTGTTTAATATCTCCTTTTAAATGCAGTGTGCCCCATTTTGGTCAGAAACCAGGTAATGTGAAGCAAGAATAAAATCTGCCTTACAAATTCAGTGCACAACACGGGAAAGATATTGTCAATAGTGATACCCAGTACATATCTAAAAGATATTAAGAAGCTATTGCACTATTTATCTTAAACTGCTACTGGGACCACAAATACAGCTAGATTTCATAGGAAGGTTCTATCTGCATATATAAATGAAGCAAGTATTTCTCTATAAGACATCAGAATTTATGGATCAGAAATATGCAATGGTTTCACAACTGATTATTGGTGTTCAAGAAATATTTCAGTGACAACTTTTCTTTGTAAAAGCTTTGTTTTCCTTGCTTTGCCTTTTTTTTTAAGTTTTGCTTTCTTATTTCAAATCACACTTGTTTGCAAGATGCTCAAAACTTTATAATTCTACCAAAGATGGATTAGCAGGTGGCATATAGGTGAATCACTGAACAATTAAATGGTGCTTACTCCAGAAATTTTATTTCACAGTTTGTTTCCCTGCACTTGCTGCTACATGTAGTAGATTTTAAAATTCTGTCATACATTCAAACATTAAAAAAATCCATAGGCAAATATTATGCAGCAAGATATATATCAGAGGAGCATTTTCGAAGGTGCAGTTTAATTATTTTATCTATCTTTAAAGTGAATGATAATCTATGCTTTCTGGACCAGATTACAGGTTTTTTTCAGTGTGTACAAGATCACTCATGAGTTATGCAAGATATGCCATCATCAGTTGAATTTGTACCTAATATTACAAATTTATTGCATTTTTCTTATTTCTTACAGAGTTCAGACAGAACTGAAAATATTTCTTCTGATGTTAAGAGCATACTTGCAAAGGTGATTTAAATAAAGACCATTGTATCTGTGTGGTTGTAACATCCACAATGTTTTACATATTATCCACATACATTTATGGATTACAGTGACTATATAAACTTTCTATTAAAAATAAATTCCTTTCTACTTCCTACCTTGATGCTTTGCACTTCTGTCACTGATGTGACTGTATTCTTTATAATGCAAGGGCTAATTCTAAGTATATATTTAAAAAAACAGTTTATTTTCAGCAGCACTGGAAGATTTCCAGAATAATTAGTTTTATTCATTACTTGCTCCCTCCATTTTACTAGAATTACTGAGCCATATTGAAAATCTTGAAGTTTCAACTCATGGAAGGAAAGAACTGATATGAGAAATGATTATAAAATGCTGCTTTTGTTACTTAAACTTGGAGAATTCACTACAAAGCTTTTGGACCCACCATTCTGGAAGAGAAAAAAATTAACTTTGTTTCTCCATGTTGGAGCACCCTTGATGATCTTCTTCTTCTGAAAAGGATGAAAAAAAGGAGTATGTCCCTTCACATTAATCTGTGCAGGTACAGCAGAATCTCAGGGAAATAGGGAGATATTGGTTATTACTGTAAATAATAGCTCTTAATTTCTAATTGCTAATTTTGGTTAGAGATCTTAGATTACTTGTACTGACCCCACTTATATATTTTGATATATATGTAAATATCAAAATTACAAAAGAAGTTTTTCAAAGTCAATATGACACTTAAGTCCAATGTCTTAATCATAGTCTTACATGACACACGAGTCAGCTGTGCCTTTGCTTGTTACTGGCTTACGAGCAATACTAGTGGGCTAACCAGTGCAGTCACCACCTGTTTGTTTATATTTTTTCCTCCCTTGTCTCTTTATGTCTCTCTAAAATGATTCATCTTTCAGACTAATTAAAAAAGAAAAAAGGATTAAAACCTTATGAAGCAACATTATCGTGTAATGTAGAACTGGTTACTTAGGAATGGGGTCTACATTTAATCTTATTACTAAAATACCGTGCAGCTTTTGCAGCTATTGAGCTCCTGTTTTTAAGTGACGTGTCCAGCAGTGGAATCAATCTGCCCTAGGCGGTTGCAGGACCGTACAGTCAGAGCAGTAGCTTCTAAACAATACAAAAACCATCAAACTTCTAATTGTTTGACGTTTGGCTGAGCCTTATTTGGCACAATACTACAGAGGAGAATGACACAAGGATAACATGGAAATGTTTTTAGGATGCCTGCCGTTAGTGGCTCAGCTTGGAGTGGGTTTTGCTGCCACATAACTCAGAGGGTTTCAAGATTGCTTGTTCTACTCATGTCTGGATAGCCATGGCATCAATAACACTCTAAGACTATATTATACCTGATCTCACTACTTATATAAAGGTTTTAGAGTATCAAACTTCCCCTTCAAAAATAATAAGAGCTTAACATTAACTCCTGCGTCAGTGCAGATTTTGTCTGAGTCTGGAGAATTGAGAGATAAAGATGGCTTTAAGCACAGAAAGTAATCATGATCAGGTAAAGAGCCCATTGGGGCGTGGGGCCATATACATTTTGACTGCTAGCTACAAGGAAAGGTATTACTTTAAGACAGCTCTTTGGGACCGAAGCCAGATTAGCAGAGGACATAATGCTGAACCAACAATGTTCCTACTTGAATGAAATAACATGGCAGCAGCCAAATCTGAGCGTGCACTTTTTTTTTTTCTTTGATCACAAACCCAAACTATCAGAAGAAATGGAAACTTCTGGCTAATCCTGCTTATAGCAAACATCAGGGGGAAAAAAATTGCTCTATATTAATAAATATTCCTAGAAGAAAGGCTTAATATTCAGAATAAGAAAGAAAATCCTTGGCTTTGCCTTACTATTTATTTACTTGTGAGATGTTTAATAATTTTATATCTCCCTGCAGTGACTGCTCATTCTAAAATAAATGACTGAACAGTGCTTTACTGCTGACACAGATCACAGTTTGTTGCTAATGGAATGTTAACTGCTTTTTAAGTAACTCTGAATAAACCTGCTGATCCGTAGAAGATTCATCTAAAAAGGAATCCAATTCATCTACTAGCTTTTCTGCTTCCACTGACATGAAACATATTCTTCTGCAGTTTACTTTACTGCAGTTATTGTAATACTGATAGTGTCAAATTTCCTACAGTAGGATATTTTACATTTTGAGACCATGGCACGATGACAATGTGGTGAGGTCACGGCAGGACATGGATGCCAAGGTCACTGCACAGATGTCTGTCCAAAAAGCACTGCTTGGTGGCTAGAGAAATACAGACAGACAGACGTGGGGCTAGCAGAATCTTTGAGGTTGGTTGTTTGTTTGTTTTATTCCAGGATTTACCTCTTTTCTGTAAAGTACCCAATTTCTCATGGTAAAAAAACAAACAAACAAAAAAACCAAACCAAAAAAAAAAAAAACTGTCCGTGGAAAACCTGATAACTCACTGCTCAACCCACCATACAAATACACAGCAGATGCTACCAAATCTCTTACCAAATCAGCCAAGTCAACCACACCACTCGGCTTGGTGTCATCTGCAAACTTGCTGAGGGTGCACTCAATCCCACTGCCTGTGTCATTGATGAAGATATTAAACAGTACTGGTCCCAATACGGACCCCTGAGGGACACCACTCATCACCGTTCTCCATCTGGACATTGAGCTGTTGACCACTACTCTCTGGATGCGACCAGCCAGCCAATTCCTTATCCATGGAACAGTCCACCCACCAAATCCCAACTCTCCAGTTTGGAGAGAAGGATGATGCAGGGGACCATGTCCAAGGCCTTATAGAAATCCAGATAGATGACATCCATACCTCTTCCCTTGTCCACTGATGTAGTCGCTCCATCATAGGCGGCCACTAGGTTGGTTGGACGGGACTTGCCCTTGGTGAAGCCATGCTGGCTGTCTCGAATCACGTCCCTGTCCTCCGTGTGCCTTAGCAGAGCTTCTAGGAGGATCTGTTCCATGATCTTCCCAGGCACAGAGGTGAGTCTGACAGGTCGGTAGTTCTCAGGGTCCTCCATTCTGCCCTTTTTAATAATGGGTGCAATGTTTCCCTTTTGCAGTTGCCGGGGACTTCACTTGACAGCCATGACTTTTCAAATATGATGGAGAGTGGCTTGACGACTGCATCAGGCAATTCCCTTGTAAGTATCATGACTGATACCTGCAATCCAGAATTTAATATATTGGGCACCCTTGCCAACAATCTGAAACACTTTTGACTGCTTAATATGAACGGACAAAACAAACCTAAAGATACTAGGTCACTAACGTGTATTGCCAGCATACAAAGTCCATTTATGAATAGTTCTGTCTAACATATGGTCTATTATGGTGTTAGCACATATACATCTAATGGAAGAATGAAACAGTGAGTATTTTTATTCCTTGAAACATAAAATAAAGGCATACTTGTGAAACTCTGCACTTGGAAAGTCAAGCTGAATGCGCAGGCAGTCAGGTGTGTGCTTCAAAATTCAGAGCATACGTGTGGGTAGCGGGTTGAATACATGGTAAATAAGTGGACAGCATGGACTCAGCAGTCTTGCATTGCTCCTGGCATAAGCTATTGCAATCAAATGTAAAACCTTTGATGTTAAAATGCTTTTCTGAGCCATGCAGCTACATGGCTAACATTAATTGGTACTTGCATTCCATTTATCATTGTCTTATTTCTGCCCTGATGTTTGCTATCCTAAAAAAAACCCCACAAACCAAACCAAACCAAAAAAAAAAATCTAGCCTAAAAAAGGCTACCTTGCCCAGATCTGAGTCTTATTGTGCTCAGGTACCAGTTATTCATCATTATAAAGCAGTTCTTAGTGAACCTGAATCTAAATTACCTAGAAGAGATATTGTGAAGGGGAGACACAGACAAGCAAGTTCACAGCTACAGAATTAAGTCTTCATGGTAAAGAAATCATATTGTATAGAAATTATTTCTAAGGAAAGCTCTTTTCCCTTAGAGAACAGTATCCAAACACAGTGGCTATGATCATTGCCTTATCAGAGATTAATTGCTAGATGACACGGTGTTACTGTACCGAGACACAAATAGGCTGCAGGCCCATTAGTTTAGCACATTAAAAATATTATTAGTTGGGGGTGCGACACCTGTAAGAGCCGTTTGGTCATTTGCAGGTCACAGAAGTCAAACTCCTTGATTTCAGTAGCAGGAGGTTGTCTGGAATTACAATACCCATCCGTGCTCCTACCTTGGATGGTAGAGGACAAAAGGCTGCAAAGAAGCTGCCTGGAGGTTTTCTTCTTTTTCTTCTTCTTTTTCTTCTTCTTCCTCTTCTTCTTCTTATTTCCTTCCTCCTCGCTCCCCCCTTGTGCTGTGCTGCTACAGCTGCCAGGATCAGTAGCAGCCTTCAAGCCAGAGCTGTGCTGCCGTAAGTAAGAGGGAACAGCTGGGTGATATTGCCACTGGGGGACCCATAGCTTTAAATATAATCAATCTATGGTCCGATATAATCCTTATCTTAACTTTCAGAGCATGCTGCAAATTATCTCTGTGCCCCTTCTCCAGGTTTGTACTAACAGGAATAAATTACAAAGAGGAAATCTGCATTTAGCTTACTGATGATAGGTGATAGTGAATTGTGATGCTGCTCTTGGGAGGAGATTTTACCTATCATCTAGTGCATCTAGAATGATGGTTGGCTGCAGTTCCTATCACTTCTCAAAATGTAAAAAAAAAAATAAATAACTTGATTATTAACAGAGAGGATTAATGACAGAATCAGCTAGGTAGACTACCAGTGATTGAATTAATGAAATCAAAGCAGCATGAAGAGGGAAAATATGAATGGAGGGGGTTCGCTGGAATTATTTGGGAAGAGAAAGCTTGAAAGTGAGGAATAGCTCCACCTTAAAGAAAGTAGGACAAGACAGCTGGCAGAGAAAAGTCACAAGGTTATGGAGGATTATTTAAACTAGAAACAGGAGGAAAAAATCAGCAGGTGTTAAGCAACACTTGGGGCAGTCACAGACATCTGCCAGGACTGTCAACACTATGACAGTATCTCTGTCACAATGCAAAAAGTAAGAAAAATTATAGTAAAACGGGGCGGGGGGAAGAAACAGTGCAGAACCCAGCAGTGCATCAAGGAAAATCAGCCAACAAAATTGTCCAAGAGTAAGAATAAATAAATACCAAACATAGTTCAAACCTCTTATAAAAAGAAACAAAATAAAAACCATATTGCCAAGGAACGCTACCATGAGAGGAGGACTATTGTAGTTCTGGCTGTAAAGTAGAAAAGACAGAATAGCCCTTAACTGCAGTACGATACCGTGGCAGTGGCATAGTTCCATCAAAAGAGATTGAGAGAGCGTTTGGATCGGGAGGAGGCCAGCGAGGAGAGTCTTTAAGGACGCGGGTGCAAGAACGGCTGGCTCTCAGGAATGAAAGCACATTAGCAGCATAAAGCTACCGGCTCAAAAGAAACAACATTGCATTCATAATGTTGAAGAGAGGCAATTAAAAACCCAAATACCACCCCCCCCCCTTAAATCAAACACACCTGTATCTGATAAACTTAGATTTTGTAATGTCACTTGATGGACAAAAGACAGTCAGGTGTTTAAGAAGAACTCAGTTCCCCAACAAAATGTCACTGCATTTGGTTCATTTCCAGGAAATGTACAAGGCAATTAAAGCCCATATTGGGATAAATTTAGCAAGGCTGTATCTTGACATGCTATGTAACTGTGTCTAGCAAAAGTAGTTCAAGAGCATTCAAGAAAGTACTATTTTTAACATAGTATGAAGGTAACATAAAGAAATAACTGGTCTTGAACTTCTGAGCCGATAACGATCATCATTTAAATAAGTTAAAAATGAGAAATCTCCACTCTGCACTGTTCAATAAAACCTGAAGAAGCAGCAGAGCTTTCTCCCCAGATGCCAGTCACAGTTACTGACACAAATGCCACCTTCCATCCCTCACTGTTCTCCTTTACATAAATATTACATGTATCTAAACATTAGCATGTAAATACACTAACTCTGACATATCGCTTTTCTTCTTCCCCCAGGCAAAAGCATCTCTTTGAGAAAGAAGAATGTGGGTGTACAGAAGGAAATAGAAAATTAACCAATAGTTTTCAATCTCTCCCCAAACTAATGCATACACAATTCTCACTAGAAGGAAGAAACAAAAAACACCCTGGACTTTGTCAGAATTCAGTACCACACATTTCTGTAGGATTTGAGGAGTGATTCATTTCTCAGTGTCACATAAGAGTAAATACCACCATATATCCTCATATAACTCAATTACAAAATAGAACGTCATGAATATCAGGTAGAAAACTAGAGACACTAAGACTATAGAGGCACCCTTTGTAACTTTGCCTTAATTTACTCTTATCTACCAACAAGTGCTTAATACTTTTGCCTGTTATCTCCAAAGTAATGGCTTAATGCAACATTTACTAACATATCTATTCTCATTAGAAGTTTGAACAAGATGCCAAAGAACTGCCTCAACTTACTGCAAAAGCGATAACTACATTTTGTTTGTTGGCAAAACACCTTTGGTTAACAATGGCCCTGAGCTACACCAGCCAGTGATTTTGCTACTGGGAACAGCACTGGGTCACATGTAGGGCCATGCTGTTCAACTCTGCTGGCAAACTTGATGAGTTTTCAAGTGTCTAAAATAAAATTGCTCAGCTAGAAAACTAACTGGCAAACTGAAACCAACAAAAAGAAATGAGGCCTGAGTAGGGAGACATAACAGGTCTCTGCCCACTTTCCCCCTCCCAGAGTCATGCTGTGTTGGCAATCCCTGAACACTTTCCATTTTGAAAGGGCCGTGATTTTAAATTAAGAAAAGAAAGCAAAACCAAACCAGACTTCTAAAGAGGTTGAGGAACAAGGTGTAAGAGTACTGAAAACAGGGAGGCAGAAGAGGGTTGTACATATGTGGTTCCCATGTATAAAACCACAATGAGGCGATACAGGCTGCTATTAAGCAATTTGCCACGCGTGCAAGCTGTGCTGCAGCTGCTGAGCTCAAATGACTGACCAGCACCTGACTGCAAATGGGAAAATGGATTCTTTTAGGACCTGTTAAAACTGGAGGTCAAGTGAAGAGAGGAAGGACCATTATCCTTCATTTATGAAGTAACTGTAAAAAACCTTTAACTTCTGATATGCAATGTTACCGTTATTGTGTGCAAAGAGTTGCTCGCACTAAAGACACACCTGGTTGAGAAGAGCCCATGTAAAGCATGGAGAATCATAGAATCATTTAGGTTGGAAAAGATCTTTAAGAATATCAAGTCCAGCCATTAACACTGCCAAGTCCACCACTAAACCATGTCCCTAAGCACCACATCTACACGTCTTTTAAATAGCCCCAGGGATGGTGACTCCACCACTTCCCTGGGCAGCCCGTTCCAACGCTTGATAACCCTTTTCATGAAGTAATTTTTCCTAATATCCAACCTAAACCTTCCCTGGCACAACTTGAGGAGTGGAAAGCAAGACATGACAAAAGCAGATACGAGAATTTTGTTGGCAGGGCAATATGGAGTGAGTCCTTGTGGATGGGGCTCCTGGCTGAAACAGGGCATGAGAATCTGAGATCCTGTCTCCTGTTGTCTTCAAAGAAATTGGATTTCATTTCAGAGATGCCCCTCTTCATCATCAATTTCTCCTCTTATGAGAAAAAACTGCAAGTCCTTGCAACCCAGTTAACTGCCTGGGTGTGAAAGAGATAAATGGGGTTAGAGCTGGAGGCTCTTCCACTTCAGTCTCTTAAGTGGCAACTAGAAGTGAAGCAGAGGACAAACTGCTGTAAGGATCCCTTTGGGTGTCAAGACAGACTTGTAGGAAGTTGGTAAAAATGGCATCGTTTCTATGACTTGACAGCATGTCTAACTTAAGGCCTTAGACTTGTTTATTGCCTGCAGATTTAGAGAGTCCTGGGGAGCCCAGGCTCGTTCTTGTTCTTTTCCCTAAGCAGTGGCTTGATAGCAACAGGCTGCAATTAGGCTCTGGAGGATTCAACATGTAACCACTGGCCAGAAGGATTAATAGCCAATGAATTATAGCCTTATGGATAAGAAAAATATTTTTTGTGATTGAATTCCTGTGGATGTTTGTGATAGGAAGCAGCCACCAAGTCCTTGTTGCTGCTTTGCACCATGCAGCTGTATTTCAGTGGCAGATGGGACACTCTGCACCGGTAATTTAACACCAGCTGAGGCCCTGGTCTTTTTGGCATGTCTTTGCATGAGTCTATATGCAGGGTTGAACAAGGATCATGGAGGCTGTGGTTTTCAAAGTTCAAGAGAAAGAAGTCCAAATCTCGAGGACTGAAGTACACCCAAAGCTCCTAGACTAACAATTTAAGCCGTGATGGCCATGTAGATTTTAATAGCAGAGTAGCCACTTCATATGTACCATTGACACAATAGGTCATGATGCAGGTAAGAGCTCACTAGGGCCACCAATCCTACTGCATTGGTGATGAGTTTTCATACAGGACATGTGTGTCATCAAGATGGGTGGGACACATGGGTGTCTGGGGCCATCCCCTTCCTAGCAAAGCCACAGGGAGTCATCTCTAAACTCTGAGCATGGCATCTAATCTCTGCATTTGGTACTTCTCATAGTTAAAAAGAAGCAGAAATAGCTCAAATTTCTCTTTATGGCTCCTCCATAACAACCAGAGATGCGAAGAGCTCTTTTTTTGAGATTATTGCAACAGGCAAGTGAATAAGGTGGTGATGTATTTTTAATCACTGAAATGATTAACATTTGAGTCTATCTAGTTTATGTACACAGCCCATAAGACACCCAGAGCACGCAAACGTAGTGATCTCTCCACTCACTGCTGCGAGGTTTTCGGGTTTCGGGGCTCGACATTTTGGGGTAACTTGGCCACTGATTGCCGTCTGCTGCAGGATGTCGCTCTACCAAGGGTGGCCGTCTGTCTAGGAGGCACCCCGTCAGTAGATCATCTGTCCCCCAAAAGCAGCCAGGCAGAGGCCAGGAGGGGAGAGCTTTTGGTACCTCACTCTGACAGCCAGCCTGAGGCAAGTTTTCCCCACCTCTGAGCTGGATCCCTGATAGGAAAGGCAGGCCCAACCAAACAGATGGCCACTTGGCCCAGCTCTTAAATAGCCATGAAAAAAATCACAACGAGGAGGAGGAGTGAAAACTGCTTTAATCTCTGGACTAGAGAAATGCGCTCCCCTGCTCTGTGCTGCATGGTTTCTGAAGGAGGTGTAAAGAGACCACGCCGCCACGCTAAGCCCCTTGCTTGGCCGCAGTGCCTCAGGCTCAGTTTTGGGTGAGATGGATTTTGCTATTACAGATATGTTCTAAAAAGCTGTCCATCTTCACAGCCCAGCAGGGCCCTACCGCCAGCTTTGCCTCTGCCTTTTAAAAGAACGGAAAGTCATCTGTTTCTCAAGGGAGTAGGATGGGTGGGTTTCTACGGAAAGAGCAGACCCTGCTAAGCTGGTGCCCACCTCCTGGTTCCCAGAAATCATGGTCAGAGGAGAGCTGTGGCAAGCCAGGAGCGGAGCTGGGGGCGTGTAGGTAAACACATCCTACCTGCAGGCTGAGGTGCAATCCTGGGGGGACACCGCAGCTTTGTTCCTGAGCCTGATCCTCAGCACTTGTGCAGGACACACGGCAGCGCTGGGATAGTTTTCTGTCCCGGCGCGTACCCAAATACACACTCTCAGACCCAGCCCTGCCTATGGGGTTAGGGTCTCCTTTCTGAGAGCTCTCTCTCCCACCCTGCACGAGTGATTTCAATGCCCAGCTCAGATTTCTGGGTATTTTGGCAGGGGGTGAGTACCCGCATTCCTTTATGAACCAGCCCTCGGTGCCAGGGTAGGCTGCAGAAGTGGGATATAACAGTGGTGGGGCTGGGCTGGGGCTGCTCCGGGGCGGCGTGGGGTGGGCTGGGAGGGGGGTTGAGAAGCTGGTGCAGAGCCAGCGTGAGCTGAACCGCAGCACGGTGAATTAGCGAGCAGGGACGGTGAATTAACAAGCAGGGATGGTGAATTAACGAGCAGGGACGGTGAATTAGCAAGCAGGGGTGCTGCTGAGCTGCAAAGCCGGTGCATGTGCAGGGCTGCAGGCTTAGGAGGTGACCTGCCCACTGCAGCCTTGCATCCCGTTCTTAGATTACAGACTTTAGCTCGATAACAACTGCGGGTGTACCTTCTTTCTCTGAAGAGGCACAGGCTGACTTGTTTACATCAAGCAGTTCAGGGACAGAAGGTGAAAGTGAAAAGATGGAAGCAAAATATCATTAACAATACAGAATAGGTACACCCGGCTTTTTTATAGCACTCTTTATCCAAGAATGCGTGGAGCACAAGATCACTGGTTCAAACGCCCCGCGACACCCTGGTTGGTCATACCACGGTTTGTCTGCTGAACCTAACTACTTCTTCTGCTGAAGGCCGGTTTGAGCCACACGTCAAAATATTTGTTATTCTTACTGCGTAAATAAACAGCTTGGGACTCTCCCTCCAGTGCCCTTCACTAGCACTGGCATTCATGAAAGAATAAACAAAACCCGGGCAGACCTCAGTCCTCGGCCCAGCAGCACGCTGAGCAGGCCATTCGTCAAGAGGCGCAGTCATGACCGAATGAGCAAAAGCTTTTCCAGAAAAATCCGTGACACCCAAACCTACGGCACAAACGGTGCTGTACTGGGTTTAGCACCTCCCAGTTAGAAGTGACCTGTTTCGATTGCTGTAGCGGGGAAGCGGCAGGGGACGTCCCTCCGGAGGTCACTTCAGAAACCTCCTGCGAGCGTCCCTTTCAAGGAAGAGCATGAAACAGCTGCGGATCTCTCACTGACAGAAGGGCCTCATTCACGCAAATATTCAATCGGAAGCTGTTATAAAGTGGGACAGAATTGTATCCGGGCGTAGAAATCCAGCCCCAAGCCGGCTCCTCCTTGGAGAGCCGCGTCTCTCGCAGCGAGACGGCTCTTTGGCAGCTGCCGCCCCTTCCCCGCGCAGCATCCCTGGCTTGGTTCCCCCCACAGCCTGATGCTGTTTTCTCACTCATGCCCAACGCTGGCAGATTATTTGACAGCCTGCTGCTATTTTTACCTCGTAGCTTCTTTACTCAGCTGTCTCAATCAGCTGCTGCTTTGTTTTTGCTCTCCCTCTGCCTGCAGAATAGCAGGCTGGAGGCTCTCAAGTCTTGCTTCTGTTCCTGCTCTCCTTCAAGGCTTCTCTGTAAGACTCCTATCAAAGTCAGCCTCTTCTTTCTCCATCCCAAACCTTCAACAACCAAGCCATGCCACATTTGTCTTCTCGTATCTGCCTCTTCCAGCCTGACTGTGATAGAAAATGCCAGTTTTTAATGCTCGCTCACACCCCAAGCAAAGACGGAGAGGCGAGCAAACCCTCATTTCTCAAGACACCAGCTAAGAACCTTAAATAAGCTGAGGGAAGCAAATGATTCAGCATTAACAGGAGGTCTCAGTAACAGATGGCAGAGTAGACAAGCTAGCTTGTATTTGCTTGCACAGGGAGGCCTTTTGTGCCAGTCTTCTGGAGGGGCTGCTTCACGTGAGAGGTAATTTTACTGGCTGGCAGGACGACGCTGCAACGAGAGCAGGTCCTTTGTGCATAGGTCGTTACAACACTCACAGCTGCCTGTGAGTGGTTTTCACGCTTCTAGTTTGTATTTTGAGTAGATAAACATGTTTTTGCTGAAAATTTCTCCTGTCAAGAAAAACTAATTTAGTTGTTCCTGCAGTTGTGCTCTGTGATATTTAATTGCTAAGGCTCTTTTCTCTGAGCACACTTAAAATTAAGCTGTTTCAAAAGAGCACGCTCCTATGCAGATATACTTAGTTTAAAGTATGGCTTCATATTCTCCATCAAACAAGCCATTAATAGGACTTAAGACGTCAGTGACCTCTACCTTTTCTTCTGTGATTTAAAGAAACAAAAGAAAACAGAATATGATTTTGTACAGGCTGTAGACAACAACAAAAAAAGCTCTTGGATGTTGAACAATAACACATGAGATGTGCGACTGGGACTAAGGTGTAGGGGCAGTGGTTTTCTTGTAAGGTTGCGATCACTAGATCACCGTATATCCCAATTAAAAGATGTCACCTAGATTAGTAAGCCAGAATAGAATACTTCAGTAGCTCTTAAAATACTGGTTTATTTCAGCTGCACGTTCAGTGCTGTCTCTGGCCTTTGTCCGACCCAAAGATCCTCCCTCTGAGGGAAACAAGGTACGGGTAGAGGCCACTGCTGCCATTTCACTGTCCTTCCACTCTGTGCAAACACGACTACCCTTAATTCCCCCAGCACTGCGCAGCATACAAGGTGACCTTGAGTATGTAAAACTCATTATAGACTCTCATTGGAAATCTCATCCTCCACCAGTTGTTAAAAATGAAAGATGCTTTATCAGCCACAGGATAATACTCCAAGCTTTCCCTTCCACGTGCCGTTGCAGCCATGTCGTAGGCATACCCATAGGTTTAACGCTTCCAACCTAAAACCAGCCACGTCTATTTTCTTCTAACCTGGGATGCTGAGGCTGTTTCTGTCTCATTGTGGGTTACCCATCCGGTGTTACGGTCTTGTGAAATGGCTGAGAAGTGGCTCTCGTGCCCCGCTGCTCTGCTAAGTGGGATTTCTCTTAGCCCGTGTTACAGAAAGGTGTTCAAATCGAATAAATACCTGGGGGCTTGAGTCTCTATAGCTCCATGTGCCAGAGGTCTAATTTTTCTGCCTTGTTCTAAGGATCATTTTTCCCTGTGTGATGTACACTAGCAGGTTTTTTAAGAACAGGTACCAACGGGTATATCTGTAATTATAGTTCCTATTTAAAATGTTACATGCTTTTCTTTTATGCAAACGCAATGGCATGTTTTCTAACTTTCACAGTTTTAACTGCTTGTCAAACAAGTATTTTTAAAATTGTCTGAAGGACTTACTGTTCGGTGAGCTGTGAATGTAAAAAATGCCTATTTGAAATGCTTGGCTACTTTTAAAAATACCTTGTCCTTGGAGGCAAAGAAAAAGCAAAACCAAATCTGAAGATGAGGCTAGAAAGACCACAAAGCCTTGTTTTATCAATCATCTGATGTACACTTTTAGGGAGAGATGTTCATTGATGTACCTCGATTATAAAAACCTAACTTTGAGGTCAAGTTGACTTGGTCAAAAAAGCTAGGACACTCGCCATATCTGGGTAGGAAACAGAACAAATTCAGTGTGTATGGAGGAGTGACAGATGCCTCTTCTAGAGGACAGAGGAATTAGACTCTGTGTTAGGTTTAGGTTTTAGGGCTAAGATATAAAAAGGACGTGATCCTTGCCACACTGTCTTGACCCAGCCCTGTGTGCATCCCACTCAAGGTGGGATTTTGATGACATTTCAAGATACTGAAAGTCGTGATTTTAGTGGTGAACTCACTTCCAGCTTTCTTCCCTTGAAATGAGCACTCCACCAGTGTGAATGTCTTGGGGGAGTACATAGGACGCACAGGCAGAGTTTTGTGCAAGCAATAATGTGCCTAAACACCTGGGTCAGTTTACATGCACAAAAGAGTGTTATAATCTTCTCTCGGGCCTTTTCCTAGGCATAAAACAGTTCAATAGGGTGCTGTTCTGTTTCCAGACACTGACTTCTGTGTGCATAGACCAAACATGGAACACTTGACTACCAAAAGGAGACTGTGATGGAAAATTATGAGTCTGTGAAAACAGGGACCCGCACTGCATAGTGATTTGCAGCCTTAACTACAGCAGTTGCGAAGGGTGACAGCTGTAATGATTAAGAAATACAGCCCAACAAAAATTACTGCATTTTCCAGGAGTGACACGAGACATAAAGCTGATAAATAATCTTCTAGGAATCTACTGCCCATAGCATTTTATTGTTATTATGAAACAGTATTATTCAATAAAATTAAAAGAAAAAAGCAGAGCTATTTATTTACAAGACAGTGTATTGATATAGCTTACATTGCTAATAGTCAACCCCCAAATTACAACCCTTTGTAATTAGTCATTTACCATGACTATCTCTAACCTAGATCCTGCTAGCTTAACCAATGTATTTAGCTGACCTCTTAAAAAGCTTCTAACAAAGCAACAAAAGACTTCCAGAGATAACCAAAGACTTTACAACAAGCAAAGAAATTTTTTTCACAACACATAAATTGTTCATATTAATGCATGAAATCAAAATTGCAAACCAAATCAAAGAATGTTTGCATAACCATTAACTTTAAAAAAAAAATCTGTATTTGAACAGCCACCAGAGGCTGCTAGAGACTGAACCTTGCACCCATTGACCTCCCCATTATTACAAGTTTGTTGGTCTCCGTTGCAGTGTTACTTGTCTTCAACAGCCGGAAGGTCTGTAGTGCCCACTTTTCCTATGTGACAACTAGGATCATACTTAACTAACCATACTTTTCTGCAATAACCCTTAAGCAGCCTTTCCCAGAACAAGAGTGTGAAATGTGGATTAAATTTTGCTTTGAACTATGGCAGTTAAAACTTTGCTATTTATATGTGCGCAACTGAGAAAGAACTGAAGTCTTTTGGCCATATTATTATTTTTTAAATCATATGTAAAAGCATGCAGGGTATTTTACCAAGGAGTTAAAATTTCTACCCCAAAGACCTTGTGGTCTCCAAAGGTCTAAAAAGACACAGGTGCATTGGCTACAGGCTAAAGGACTCATTTGTTGAAGGTGCATGGTAATGCTAGAAAATCAAATTTCACATATTATTAAACACGGTCTCCAGTCCTCTGCTGTAACTCTGAAACCCTCTGGCATTTGAGGCTGTGGAGCTGCTAATGCTGTTCTGGCTGGGAAGGGGATCGGGGGTTGTGGCTATACCAGGGTGGGCATTTTTTTCCTCCCTCTCTCTATACTCCTTCACACACCCTAAATCCCATATTCAAATGGATGGAGCAGTCCTCTCAGGTTAAAGTCAAGGCACCCACGTATCAGGTAAGGTGGTCTGAGACCTTGGTCTGTCCGGACAGCAGGACAGCCAAGGCTTCCCCAGCCTCACTAAGGTTTTCTTGGTTGGGGCAAAGTTTTGGTGTAGCATTAGGGCTACAGAGAAAATTCATTTGGGGAATGCATGCGAGGGGTAGATGGCCTCCAATGTTTTGTCACGACGTAGAAAGGGCAATAAGGAGTGGGCTGATTGGGGGGGTTCTTGTACCAGAAACATTACTTCTGAGGTTAGATTGGTATTTGTGGTGTGGGGAGGTGCTGGTTTCTAAGAATTATCACTCTAAGCCATATGCTATCGACTTCTGCATATCTAAGAAGTTCTATAGCTGCTAGATTTCAAGCTTCTGGTAAGCATCTACAATTTTTCTTCTTTTAGATATGAGTAGATATACAAAATGATACTTCAGAGCTTTCTGTTTAATGATACTTCAGAGCTTTCTTCTAAGCTCCAGAACAGTTTCTGCATGTGTATTACAATAAAATAACGTAACTAAATAACAGCAGATTCGTTGAAAGTGGCATAGTCTGGGCTAGGTTATTAGCATAGCTTTAAAGTTCTTTACTGTGGCTGCAAATGTCACTGTTTTCTTCTAAACAGATTTCTTCCAGATCAATGCAGAATTACTTAATTTGATTTTAAACAAACAGTGGCAGCACTTCCTGTTAGTCTAAACAATAAATGACAATAACAACAATAAAGCATCGTCTGGCAGGATGGGATACAGGTTATGTTCATATACCACCAATGGCTGTGCACCAGCATAAAACCGTCTGCTCTCCTGTTTCAGTTCATAAAAGCTTAAAAAAAAATTAAGTCTACCAACTGGATTTTTATTAGCTTGGCTATTGAAGTCAGAAAGCAATAAGTGCTGTTTATCTTCAGAACGGAAGATTCCCAAGAACTTGATTTAAGCAGTTGAATAAATATGAGTAAGGAAAAAGGAGAAGACACATTAAGAGCATACACAACGTTTTACCAGCTAAAGGCTTGTTCGGAGAGAAGCATGCTGAATAAAAGCAACGCCCAAGCAGCAATGTTGGTATCCCTGGCTGGGTTGCCCTTCTGAGACCCACCACCAGCCAACTGTCCGTCCCTGGGCAGAGCGTGGGCTCCGGGCAGGGAGCGCGGAGCGCATACATGCCCCAGGATGGGCCAGGTGGGGATTGATGGTTGCCAACAGTTCCAATGGACCTGCCTAAAGTGGGGGGGCTTACAGTCCCTCCTCCTGCCCCAGAAGGGTCAGCTATGCCCCCGTCGCTCCTGGCAGGGGGCTGTCCCACCAGTTCTGTCAAAGGGGGTTCAACAACTTTCTCAGACAACTGCTTCTGCCCTTCACCCATAGAAACCTTCCTTAATGCTGGGTCGGGAATATGTCCTCTTGCCGTTTAAGCTCAGCACTTGAAGATGGAGAAGAGGTGATTCCCTGCTCCTCTCAAGCTGCCTTTTACATATTTAAAGACACCTGACTCTCATGTGGTGTTTTCTTCTTTAGGCTACATAGCCATTCATCTTTCCTCAGAGCCAACCTTCCTCAGATCTCTGGTTATTCTCTCCTCTAATCTTTTGGTAACCGGTTAGAAATGTGAAGCTGAAAACCAGAAGTACCCGAGCTATGGCCATATCAGTACCACGTATAGCAGGAGACTCATTTCACACGATATGCAGGCTTGACTTTTGTTTCTGCATCCCAGCCAGCTATTGAAGCAACCTGAAGTTGCAGATCAGATAGAATATGAATCAAAATAACCAATGATACCACTTTGCAATTCTCTTATGTGTGTTTATGTAGCTATTTTCTCCTAAATGTAAAATGCTATATTTGTCCCTGAATCATACTTTTTCATATGAAAATGTCAAGAACATTTTGAGCTCTAAATCTTGCATTCAGCAGAGTGGCTGGTCCCCATTTAGTCCCTTTTGGTGTTGTCTGCAAATTTAATTTGAATACCCTGTCCAGTCATCTAGAACAGTAAAGAAAATATTAAATATTACCAGACTCCAGAGAGTCTGCTCTGGATACCCTTTCATTTTGGCAGTGGCTCAAGAATAACTACAGTTTGATTACAGTTTTCCAGCTATCTTTGCTCTCACCCTCTTGTGGTTCCCCAAGTTTGATGATGAACATGTCATTCAAAACACTACTAGGAGCCAAGATATGACATATTTTGCTTCCCTTCTATCACAGTGTTTCCATGTCACATAAGGCAATTAGATTTGGCAAAAGAAAGCCTTGTCAGACTAAGTCATGTTTCCTTTTGCATTCCTTTTTTTTTTTTTTTTTTTTTTTTTTTTAAATTCTGGGTGATTAAAAATAGTCGGCTTGAAGATTTCTTTCCCTACAATGTTTCTGAAAATGAAACTAAGCTGACACCTTTGCAACTCTCTGGCTCCTTCTTTTCCCTCCTTTCTTTCAGAAAAATGGGCATTGCATTTTCCTTCTTTAAGTGCCTGGCATTCACCCATCTTCTGCAAATTCAACAGGATAATTACTGATGAATTGTGAGATTCCCACCAGCCAGCTTTGGAAGCAAACCAAAGGTGAAGTTCATCATACTAAGCAGATATTAAATGCCATACTTATATAACTGTTTTACCTGACTGAAGGCTGAAGTCTTGCCTCTTTGTCCAGCCATACCTAGTACTCATATTGGAGTCAAAGATTTTTCTTTTCCAATCCATCTTATTAATTTTAAATGTATTTAAGAAAGAGAGAAAGAAAAAAAATCATATCCAGTGTTTTATAATGATGAAGAAAAAGCAAACTAAACAAGAGATGGCTGCTGCATTGTCACCTTGAAACAGAGAAAAAATTGTCGTGACAGACACTCGTTTGTCTTTCATTGTGGATCCCGTTCAATACACAGAGGTCAGACTTGCTTCATTAAAAGAGGAAGAGGCACTACTGAACGACGGACGTCTCCCCGTCCTCCCAGTGAGATGCATACACTCTTACTGTGCAGTTAAGCTGTTTGGTTGTCAGCCTCAGTAATATTGCCTTTTTTATGGATATTTTTAAAATATTGACTGGCCCTTTTTATTGTTAATCATTCAAAATCTGATTTTAAGCCTTCGCCCTTTTCCAGCTGCAGCTATTTTTCACTGGAAAGCTCAAGTATATTTCTGCATGGGGTTTATCTCCCTGACAAATTTCTATTGCTGACTACAGTTGCCGGAGAACTGTTCAGAAAAATGGTTTAAAGCAGGAAAAGTGTATTAAAAAATAGGTTACCTTTGCACAAAAAACATATATATTTAGGCAAAGCCCGTACATGAAAGAATGTCAGCCTGAAAGGAAGCTGCAAGGAGTACAACACAGGCAGTTATAATGGGCAACTTTAGCTCTTCCGACAGCATTTATTTAACTACATCACAACACTTCAAACTCCCTTTCAGCTCTATGGCCCCAAAGATCTAAACAAATGCTCATTTAAACAGTCTCCTTGCTCCAAAAAGCTTTCCTTTAACTGTTGTTTAAAAACTACAGAGAAGACTGCTAGAGGAATTCAATCACACAGGAAAAGTGTCCCTGAGCTTGCTGCCTATTGCAAGTACATCACGGTATTGTTTCTTCCTCTTTCCATACACACCTCGAGGATAGTGTGGGTCCAGACTCACTAGAACTCTTACAACTATCTGAAAACTCTTTCAGAATATTCTTTTCTTCCTGCACGGAGCATGGGTGGTGCATATGCTCATGTCAAGCCCAGAAGCACAAATGGACCCAGAATTATATACTGGAACAGGGTGTAACGTGCTGTATGTGTGCAGTAACCCTCACTGTGTCTGAGATGGATTCCCACCACTGCATACAGCCATAGGCTATCCTTAAAAGCGACCACTGTTTTCTTAAAAACAATATTTAAAAGCCCCAAACACTCTTCCTCCCCTCCAATTCATGAGTTTTTGCACTGGAGTAGTAACCAGCAGTCTCAAGAAGGTTAGTTGCCATTGTGTGAAGTTCTGCATGTACGTCTGTACGTATAAACACATACTTGCGTATGTACGTATACGTATATATACATATGCACAGTTGTCTTGGGTCTCAAACTGAACGATGGAGAAAGGCAAACTGCAGAAGAGGGCACACGGAGGTGAAATCATCTGCCTGTGAGCGCAGAGCAGTTGGGTGCCAGCAATAGAAATACAACTGCATCTGTAGATTACAGTTGGGAGCTCCAGACTTTACTACATCTCTTTTCTTCTGCCTTTAGGACATGGCTGAAGTTTGCCACATGTCCCCCCAAACATGCGCACCCATATTTTCATTTGATAGGAAGTGTTAGTACGGAAAGATGGGAATTTAAGGAGGGCTGGTGTAGATCTACCTCTCACCCACACTTGACATCTGGAAGTACCTGGGGAGATGATACAGAAACCGAGGGGCCAGTAAGCCCTCCCCGGTCCACCAATTTTCCTTTTCTAGAGTTTTCCCCATCTTTACAGAGCCTGTCCCACTTGGTGCTAGAAAATCTCCTGATGCCTTTGCTGCTATTCAGGTTAACGCTCCAGGACATATCAGATAGAGAAAGGCAGGAAATTTCTTAGTTCTGATTGTGCTCTAACAGCTGCAAATTCAGCGCCGTTGAGACATTGCTGGGACCGGCCCACTCCCAACTCTACCTTTCCCAGAAACACAAACGGTATTCAGAGACGTATGCATGAGCTATGTCCCCCTAAAGTCTTAGCAGGCAAAAGAGTGGGTTGAAGCTGGATTTGGTTATCTTTCTATCCTTAACCCTCCTGCCACTGTAAATCATTTTTGTAGGCAAAGAGGAGAAAATAAAGTATCTGCAAAGTTATTACCAAGAGAGAATATGGCCCAGAACTTTGTCAGCCGTCAAAGTAATGATCCCATTTTCTATGAAAACAAGCTTGTTACTGTCTATTTGGTACAAGAATAGTATGTGTGTTCCAGGGGAAAAAAAAAAGAGAAGACAAGAAAGGCTACAGGCCCAGCGCTAAAGGAAAGCACATTTGCACATAATACGCTGGAGACAAACATATTCAAGAACAGTTCATTTTGATGTAGTGGCAGGTCCTGTAATGTTGCCAAGGACAGTGTAAGTTGTTGGTCTCCTAGGCTGGAGCTGACTTAGAGCAGTATTTCTCCTAAGTAAATAACTTCATTGTGTAGCACAGAAAAAAAAAAAACCAACAAAAACAAACCATCATAAAGCCACCAGTAAATGTGTGCTAGACATTGACATTTTGTAAGTCTTCTAAGCAGGGTGGGAAGCTTAAAAATAGGCCTTCTCTTTGCACCTCCCCCACATGCACCTTTTTTTTTTTTTTTTTTTTTTTTTTTTTTATCCCCCCCCTCTGCTTGTCAGGTGGTCATGGCAATCTGCTCAAAGGAGCCTTCAGAAAGTCCACAGGTGTTGCTTTTTCTGGCCTCTACAGAGTGCTAATAGGCAATGTTATAAAAACAGAACTAAGAAATCTCCCCTACTTTGAGTTCAAGAACTGTAGTAAAATATGAAGCTGCAAAGAACTGGGGGAAATAGCTCAAAATAAGGTATGTTCAAAGTTCTCAAATGCTTTCTGTGCAGAGCTTTATGTTACATTGAAAACTACATTTGCTGCTATATTTTAAAGTTACTTAAGCTACTTCGGCACCACTAGATTGGTGAGTCAGTTCTATGTAATAGCTATGGTGAATGGAATACTTATTTTTAAAAGCTGCTCAAAATTTAGTAGAAGTTTTCAATCAAAATTTTTTTATTAAAAAATATACACTTCTATATACAGCTCTGATGTCTGGCTTGCATAATGGAGGAAATTAAAATATTTGTCCTACTTAAGGATCTATGTATTTCAACCTGCAATCATTGTATGAGTAATAAGTATAAGCACCATAAAGAAAATGGCAAGACTGAGAAATGAGCCTCTTCTATACATATGCGCATCTGGGGCAATACCTTTGAAATCAGAGCATGTTACTTGTGAATATCGCTCTTGTTCTTTGGTATTTGTTCATAATATTAAGATGAATGTTTTAGCTTTCCACCGAGTTTCATTACTGAACAATCTTGCCCTATATTGCTTCCTTAAATCATGGAAGAAAGAAGTAGCGCAGCACTCTTCTCCAGAACAGAGTTAATGTGGCTGTAGACCTCCAGATTTTAAGACAGTTAAGAAACTCTAACCTGTGCCTGTGATGGGCCTCTATAGAACACCTTCATAATAGGCAGAGTTATTTACTGCTTGCTAAGGAAACAAGGGAATAATAGAAAAAATACTAAAATTGCTGTGAAGCAATTTATTGACTCTTGTGAAAATAACAGGAGGTAAGAAAGGTGGGAAGGGATGAGATAATGGAGGAGGGGAGTAAGAGATGGAAAATAATTTTAACTTATGTACGCAATAATTTCCTGGGCTGTGATGTTGTCTGGAGGGAGAGGGGATTGAGCTGGATCTGATTCGTATGTAGTAGTATTCTTTTTTGGCCTTTGGACTTGGTCTAAGCAGTTATTTGAACACCACAATACTAAGGTAGCATCTGCCTCCTGAGAGGTTACAGATAGCATTGCTCTGGCAAAAAATAGGAGTTTGCATCAGTCCAGCATACCTACAGATGTATAATGCATTTATGGCTTAAAGGACCGGTATGGGAATTTTTACATTGCAGCATATTCAGTTTCCTTTGTAAGCTCGTTTGATTTAAATATATGAAGGCAGAATCCAGCTGTTTGGCTTTTTGGTGAATACAGAATTAACTTTCTGAAAAATTGCTGGTGGATGGATTGATTTGCTTGAAAGTTAAATAAAATATTCATCCTCTTAAGAAATTCAGCACCTACTGTCAGCCGCCTTGTTCACTTAAATTATGTTAACAATTAAAAGGAGATATGGATGATTCCAAACCCTTGGAGGCCAGCCCATGAATGTCTGTGCCTGCTACTACATGCGAGTTCACTTTTGTCCTTACTAGGTAAACATGGGAGGTTCTCTTAAAGTAGATAACTTTTCACTATGAGGATTTGCAATTATACTTTCAGAATGGCTGCTGTAGGCTACTGCTCTGAGTGCCTTACTAGGTAAACCATGGGGATTTGGGTTTTGGGTTTTTTTGAGCCAGTGGGCAGTCGGATCCCTGGTAAGGGTGCCAAAGAGGGAAAATAACCTTAAGGATGGGTGTTTCTGCCCCAAAGGAGGTGATACAAATCCCTCTTGTGCTTGGGTGGAGCTAGGATGGGAGCTGGAAGACATGAAGGTGAGAGGAAGGAAAGCTCTGAGAAGGTTGTCCAATCCTGCACCCCACAGCGGGTGGCCAAGATCCTGCCCAAACCACCTTTGATACTGCCTGGATGATTCACTCTCACTTTAAACATATCAGAAATGAAGGCCGCATAGAAACTGAATGCTCTGGCAGAAAGTGTAACAGTATTGAGATGGAGTGGGAGCTGGGCTTGGGATGTGCTGCGGGATCTTGGGAATTATTTGAGCTGCAAGAGGCAATCTTGGGTCCTCTGCCTTTGCTTGAGAGAATGAGTCCCTGGGGGGTTAATAGCAAAAAGCAGCAATTTTCCTTGTGTGTTTGAGGGACTTCTTAGTTTTTCTTAATCTACCACCTCTTCTTGCTGAGTAAAATTGGGATTTGGGAAACAGAAGTATTATAACAAATTTGTCTGGGGAACTGCTTTCATCACCACCCTAGGAAATGGGTTGGTTAATGGAGAGGAGAATGAGTTTTTTACTATTGAGTTCTGTAATGGGGCAATACTCTGTTTTTGCAGCAGATGGGTTGAAGAGGCCTGGAATATCTTTATTTTTTTCACTGAAATGGGTTGGAATTGTGGTCGGAAAGAATTCCTTGTGCTACAATGGAAAATAGGAATGAAAGGTTCTTATGTAGAGAAAGGAGAAATGAAGCGCTGGATTCTGTTGCTAGTTTTTGCTTTGTCTCTCTGCAGCCTAGTTATTCACATTCATGCAGTTATGTAGGCTAGTCTGCTGGTTTGTCAGAAGTCATCAACAAGTTATCCAGACTCATTTATCTTGGTGAAATTTTAGCTAGAAATGTGATACCCTATGCATAGATCAGATTTCCTCAAAAGTATTGTTCTCCTGTACCCTAAGTTAACTTGGGCAGCAGGTATGTAAATTGCATTTAAATGTTTGTACATCTGAAAAATCTTTCAGGAGATAGATAATTTAATTGTACAACAGTTCCCTTTTCAGAGATAGTTATTTTAGGATTCGTATGATCAAGATGGCCTTGCTGATGTGTATCTACTGATCAGGAAATTTGATTTCATAAGGAATGTAAATTTTTAGAGAAATTATAGCCAGCTTTTTCATAGCAAGTAAGAGCTGCTTTTAGTTAAAAGCATTATAGTTGCATGTGACAAAATATTTAATGAAAAAAAAAACCAGAAGAAAAGCAACACTTGTCTTTCAATCCTCTTCTTTTTGATAAAATTGTCTTTTCTTTGTTTTGTTTTTTTTCTTGCTATTGCCTTTACTTCCTATTGAAAAGATAATTTCTCTCCTTAAGATGTGATTTTTTAAAGTTTTTTTATTCTTAATGGAAATGACGTACCACTGCTGTGTTCTGCAATCAACCTTTGTCATTTGCTTAGGTTGTGCGTACAGGCATTAACACAGCAGGTGAAAGTTTAAGTAGTACTAAAAGTTTGAAGTTTTGCAGTCAGTAAAACCATAGCCACTCAGTGATGCTAGAAATAGTAGACTGCTTTGCAGTACAGTAATTGTGTACAGTCTCACTTGTTCCATTCCTACCAAAGCTTAAAAAGTATCCTGCGTCCGCTCAGGAGTGTGTTATCCTCTGCTGAAAGTGTAGACTGGAAATCAGATTTTGATTTAGTTTCCTGATAAGACCTTCACCCTCTAGAGATCAAGGGCATAAGATTATAAGTGTAAACTGACTCAAAACAAAATGATGTGCCAATATCATTCCAATGATATTCCACAATATACTCCAATATTATGTTGTTAAGGAAAATGTAATAAATTGGGTATAGCCTGTAGTGCTGCATGGGGTTGCTGTGACCCAGGTGCAGGACCTGGCACTTGGCCTTGTTGAACCTCATACAATTGGCCTCAGCCCATCGATCCAGCCTGTCCAGATCCCTCTGTAGAGCCTTCCTACCCTCCAGCAGATCAACGCTCCCGCCCAGCTTGGTGTCATCCACAAACTTACTGAGGGTACACTCGATCCCCTGGTCCAGATCCTTGATAAAGTTATTAAACAGAACTGGTCCCAATACTGAGCCCTGGGGACACCACTTGTGACCGGCCGCCAGCTGGATTTAACTCCATTCACCACCACTCCTTGGGCCCGGCCATCCAGCCAGTGTTTTACCCAGTGAAGAGTAAGCCCGTCCAAGCCATGAGCAGCCAGTTTCTCCAGGAGAATGCTGTGGGAAACGGTGTCAAAGGCTTTACTAAAGTCCAGACAAACAACACCCACAGCCTTTCCCTCATCCACTAAGCGGGTCACCTTGTCATCAAAGGAGATGAGGTTGGTCAAGCAGGACCTGCCTTTCACAAACCCACGCTGACTGGGCCTGATCCCCTGGTTATCCTGTACGTGCCGTGTGATGGCACTCAAGATGATCTGCTCCATAACCTTCCTTGGCACCGAGCTCAGGCTGACAGGCCTGTAGTTCCCCAGATTCTCCTTCCAGCCCTTCTTGTAGATGGGCATCATGTTTGCTAACTTCCAGTCAACTGGGACCTCCCCGGTTAGCCAGGACTGCTGGTAAATGATGGAAAGTGTCTTGGTGAGCCCCTCTGCCAGCTCCCTCAGCACCCTGGGGTGGATCCCATCCGGTCCCACAGACATATGTGTTTGTCTAAGTGGTGTAGCAGGTCACTAACCATTTCCCCTTGGATTATGGGGCTTCATTCTGCTCCTCATCCCTGTCTCCCAGCTCAGGGGCTGGGTACCCAGAGAACAAGGGTCTTACTATTAAAGACTGAGGCAAAGAAGTCATTAAGTACCTCAGCCTTTTCCTCAGCCTTTGTCGCTATGTTTCCCCCTGCATCCAATAAATGTTATATATTGTTGACCTTTCACTTACAAAAATAAGGGATTGCAGAAAAGGTTTTTTTATCTTTGTGTCTGTCTGTACAGATTGAACAGTCTCTGTTCATTGTCTGATAGAAAATTTTCACATTCATAATGCCATTTTACCATTTTGCTACTGTTCTGTTACGTTTGGTAGACTGACATGTGTCAGCATTTATCAAGCTCTGTGTGAAGAAAACTTTGCAGGTAAAAAGTATTTAATGTTGTATAAAAATCTGTATGCCACTGGTATATTTAAATACTCTAGCTGTATAAATCAGACAACATGGAGGCTTGGAGTCAGTTCACATCCACTTAGTACCAGAAGTAGAACATTAATGTATAGGGAAGATAAATGCTGTGCTGCTTTCTCACTTGCTGTGGTGTCTCTGTAGCCTCTTGCCACAGGCTAATTTCCATGTCTTCCAGCTGAGCCGTTCTGTTTCAGAGCTGTGATGGCAAAAATTAAAAATCGGCTTCCACTGCCTTTTTTGTTTACCAAGACAAACAGGAAAAACATAAAGAGTGTTTTTCTTCCTCCTAGCAAAGCACTTGAGTGCAAGCTTGCTTTACATTGACCTCAATGAGACTTAGAAATTCTTAAGAGCTTTGATTCAGGGCCTCTGTTCCTAATCCTGGTTGAATTCAAATTTCTCATTGACTGGAGTGGTGTAGGAGACAGCTCTTAATCGCTTATGAAAGTATTACAGAAATGGTTTGAAACACTGTAGAAAGCTATTCTGTGCTGGTACAGCTATATTATCTTGGACCATTACTTTAAAATATGGCAGCGTTTTGGTTTTATAGTGGAAGCTACAGAAGCAGCTGTGTGCATTGCTCATATAAATGGAAAATAGTTCTGAGCAGTATTGTGTCTTTGTTCTGCTGATTCTCTGTAGTAGTTATCTCTACTTTCAGGCTTAAAAGCTTGAGGACTTTTCCAAATTAACATATATTTCTTGGTATTCTCTATTCTTTAATTGTGAATGTGGTCTTTACCTAAATGCTTCTTTAATATATTTCAGATATTGGTACAGTACAGTAAACATGACTTTGACACACGTAGGTCAAAAATCCAATGCTGTCAATGAAAACATCCTATGGGAGAGTGAATAAACACCTTGTATGATCCTAGTAAACGTACGAACATATTACTGCATGATCCTGCAGGACCTTCAGCATGCATTAGTCAGTCTTGTCACCAACAGTAGTCTACAACGACAAACAATGTGATTACTCAATGCTTAAATCTGGAACATTTTCACGTGTTTGTCATTCTAGGCAGAAGAATACCTGATTGAATCTGCATTTTCCTTTAAAGCAGCAGTGCAGTTTCAAAGCAAGTTCCCTAGCTGTCCCCACCTTCTGCAGATTGCTTTGGTTTTCAGGGCTCTTCTGGTGTCTGGGAACTAGTCTCTTCAGAGGAAACTAAACAAATTCTGCTCCGGGTGTGCATCCCGATGCACTTCTAGTCCTTCTGCAGGTATAAAGGTTTCAACCAGTAAGTGCTACTTTGGACTGCTTGGTCACATGCATGGAGAGGGGATGTTCCGTCCTGATGACCCGACTAAATCTAGTCTGAAGTAAAATCTGGAGAACTGTGTATAGAGAAGAAGTAGGGTCCTCAGCACCAATAGCTTCTGTTTGCTGATGCATTCCTATTATGCTGGATGATTTGCTAATGTAGGTGTAGTCTTGTAAAGGCTTTAAGTTTGTTAAAAGCATTTCCTCTGCAAGTCTTTATCAGATATCTAATTTCTTGCATTTTTGAAAAAAAAGTATAACTGGAAATGAGAGAGTAGATACTTGATGTGAAAAACTTCACTGACAAAAAGAAATGGAGCACAGTGAGGAAGTAACGGAATATTAGTTTCTAATGGATATGTTCATGGCTTTTGCCATTGTCATGCTCTTTCATTAAAAAAAAAACCCCAACCAAGCCTTGTACTAAGCACATTACAATGCTTAGCAAGTCACTGAAAGTAATTACAGATAATGAATGAATATGGCATCTCAGTTTGCGTCTTCACCTACTTCTTAGTACAGAATACTCTCTTGCAGTGCTGTTCTCCTGGAACAGAGGTCTATAGGCCTTTGGCATGTCTTACCCTACTTATGTGGAGGTTCAAAAAGGAAAACTCATGTATTCTGTTCAATCAACAGCTCTGATTTTTTTAAAAGTGCTTGTACATCATCAATGCAATAAAATATACAGGTTAAGGAAATGGAAAGCTTCTGATATAGATAATAGTATTTCAGAAGTTTGATCACTTCCATATGTTCTTTTTACATGGAAATATAAGATAATCTAAATCAAAATTCAAGTATGAAGTCTTCTGAAATAAGTGATACAGGAGTTGCCTGCTCTAGCTTAAATGAGACATGCTGCAGGCTTTATGCAATCCTTCTGTCTGGCTTTGCATACACTTGCCAGTTCTGCCTGCTCTTTTGTGCTCTCACCGTCTTGGATATGTTTTCTTAAAATCCCAATCAAACCAGGTGTTGAGACCAGATTCTCAAATATATTTGGTGCCTAAATCAGTGGAAGTTAATCTCTTAAGTACTTGCAAGTCTTGTCCAGTGCCTGCAAATATCATAAAGGGGATTAAAAGGACTGCCAGTATCAAAGAAGGACAAAATTAAGTTTTCCTCTAATACTTCACACAAGTCCTAGGAAGCAGTAGAATTAAGTCAGATCTTTGCCTCTCTTTGCTCAAAGACCTGTTCTGAGCTGCAGTTGAGGCAGAGAGAAATAGTTGCGGTGTACTGTCTTCTGATATTCTCTAGTAGGTATGTGTTCCCCGTCATACTCAGTGAGTGTAAATTGAGCCAGTCTGATGGGTAGTCCAGTGTCAAAATTAGGGCTGGGAGCTGTAAACAGCAGGCTTTGCTGTGAGCAAGCAAGAATCTGCTCATGATAGTTGCATGCTGCTGCAGGAAGCTTAAAAATGTGTAGGAAATGGTCTTTGAGCTTCAGTGGATTAATACCACTTCTTACTGTTTTTCTTGTTATGTTCTATATTGCTGAGATTTTCTTTTATTTTGAACCTTTTGTGAACTATATGATGAATGAGAATATGTGATGGTGTCATAGGAAAATTAGCACAGCCAAAGATTTCTGGTATATTCTTTTGTTCACTGAACCATGAACCAATCCCATCTTGATATAACCTGCATGTTGGGTACCGTTTCATGTTGGAGAGCGTCTAGATTGCTGCATCCAGTTTGGGGCCTCAGTAGAGGAGAGGCACGCACAAAGTGAGTCCAGGGGAGCTCCCAGGATGGTTTGGGCAGGAGCAGCAGCCCCGTGAGGAGGTGGTGCTGGTGGAGCAAGGCTTGCTCAGCCCAGGGAAGGGGATGGTTGCAGGGCCCCAGCAGCTGCCTGTCCCCATCTGGTGGGAGGTTGCTTGGTTGACCATTGAGGAGGTTGACCACAGACCCTAGCTCTGGGAGGTTCAGGTTGGATTTCAGGCGGACCAACCCCTGGGGGGGTAGGATTCTGAGATGACTCTATTTTATCATTTATAAAAGGAAAGAAGAACAAAGATCCAGTTTGCAAGCCATACCTATGCAGAATTTCCACTACAGCCGTTAATTACTTGGGTTTCCAGGAGTGGATATTAAATACGGCATGTGACTATCCGTCAGTGGACGCTTTTGTCAGTGCTTTTCCACTGACCTCCTGGTGCTTCCAAACCTGATGCTGGGCATAATCCACTTAGTTGTTGTTGCGGATGAGTGGTTTGGACCGCTTAAAGAATTGCTATCAAAGATATTAGCAAAAGTGATTTAACAGGAGTTCATAAAAGCGCGACTTCACAAAGTTTGATGGTAAGGTTCACTCTATTACTTAATATATGGATGAAGTATACAAAATAAAATTAAGTTAGAATCAAACTAGAATGATTTATAGAGAGATTGAAAATGCAAAAGAGTAAGGGAGAAACCTACAAAGAAAGATCAAGTTAGAATTGATTTTTCATAATTTATACAAAGATAGGAGGTGAAGAAAGATAGGGGAGACCCTCCTGTTGAGTCACAAGGTTCAAAGAAGACCCCCTTGCTTTCTAAACTCCTGATGGCGCTTAGGTGGAGTTGGATTGACTCCTAGTCCCAGACTTGAGCAATGGTTCATGTCTAAAGGGATTATATGTGTGTAGCAGCAGTCTAAGGGTCATTCACAGTTTAAGGTGAAACACAAGATTTAGCAGCACTTAATTCTTGACTAATCTAACATTTTATAAAGTAATTAAGTAGGTTTTGCTACAAGCACAACAGTGACTTAATTACAGATCTGACAGGGCAATATTTATATTATACTTGCTGTTAGTTACCTGGGTCAATTCACACACGCATGCACGCAGACACAAAGATAGATGTGCGTATAGATATAAACAGAGGTATACCTGTAAAAAAAATTCCCCTCGAGTTCAGCAAAATATTCATGTCAAATGTCTCGGCATTTCTCAATGGGCGAAGGGTTGAGCCTCAAGGAACAAAGGGTATCTGCCCAAGTCCTGTTGTCAGCTTTTGGCAATGGTCCTCCGATTTTTGTGAACTTGGGGGGTTTGTAAGCTCTGAGAGGTGTCCCGCTCAGAGGGAGATGCTGGTCGCAGCCCGCAGTGGTCCAGGAGAACTCAAAGGGCCTCACTTGGGACTGCTGTTTATAGGTTTGGGAGATAATTGGCTTTGGTCAGTGTAATTTAATTCTGGCCATAGTTCTTGTCAGGCAACCACGCAAGTGAGTCATGGTCCAAGCGGCAGGAGTCTTGGGTACGGATCCAGGCAACGGGAGTTTCAGGTGCTCCAGCATTGCCACAGAAGGGACCAATACTCTGGCCATCAAGCACCAGTGAGGAGACCTTGCGGTACCTCCCGCAGCACCCATCCATTGCTGTGAGAGGGTCAGGACCTGTGAGCTGTGAAACAAACATTTGTAGGGTTCACTGTACAGTTCAGGAAACCGTATGTGAGTTGTTTCTAAGTCTGGATGGAGAGGATGGATGAAGAGGTCATTATTCAAAGATGGCTTCTGTTGATAATGTATAGAAACCTGTTAATGTCAATGTAGGGTATGGAATACATAGTGTTTGTGAAATAGGTACAGTGAATATATCTGCTGGTTTTTAGGTATTTATTAAATTGTTGTGTGGAGAGGTTGGTTAAAGTACTATTTCTGAGGCTAAAAAGTCACATGTCACCTTACAAATTATATATGAGAATATCAGGATTAGCGTAGCATTATTATTCTGTTTTGTCAGGCAATGTAACTAAATTTTCAGTTGCCCTTTGGCAGCCCTGGCCTAAACAGTAGCCACCTCTTTGTAGCAATTGTTCTGGGTTGTGGACACTATTTGAGTTAGTTATTTGTTAGGTAACTTTCTAGAAGACTATAACTTTTCATCATCCCCTGAGGAAATGTTTCTAGACTACCACATTACTACCTGAAATCATGAGAGCTTAATGGATGAATTGATAGAAGTATCTTACAATGTTACACACTGTTTTGAGCACACAAGAATATCTGTATTAATGTCAAAGTCCCAGAAAGATCTTAAATGTTATAAAATTGAATGAGAAGAAGCAAAGCTTTGAAATATTGTTCATAATACTACAATACAATAAGCTTCGTACATTGAGCTTCACCACTTATTCAGCTCTAAAAAAACACCTTAGGAGACAGATATTCAAAGACATGAAGGGCGACTTTGTTAGGAGTCCGTCTAACTTTCTGTTTCTGCCTCTGAATATCTCCACGCTGCCAGCATAATGACACATGTGCACATGCTTTGGGCAGACAGGCAAATCACTAAAAGCCTGGATTTGATCCGGAGCCATTTACCTTTGTCTGAATTTGGCCTTTAGAGAGGATTTTGACTAAATACAGGAGAGAACTGTGCTGATGCTTGTGTAACTGCAGCATAGCAAGGATTTTCAGGGGAGCTATAGGAATCCAAGCTTCCTGATGGGTTTGTCTTTTCCTTTGCGTTTATCCTATGTAGCTTAATTTAGAAATTGCAATATTTAATCAGACTCTTTTTACTTTCCTGTCTACTTCTACTAATTTATCCTCTTTGGAATTTGGGCATATGCCACTGGATATAATTTTTTTACCTTATCAAGTGCTTTCTTTGCCTCCAGTCATTCTTGGTTCTTCTGCATTCCTTTTATTTCACATTAACTTTTTTCCCATAGAAAACATGACGAATGTAAGGTGATCAAATGCCCCAGATTCAGAGACAATCTTTTTTCATTTTGATGTCTTCACATCTCACGGAATTTATCAAGATCACTTTTATGTACCTATTTTTTTATGATATTAGCACCACCGCCCAAAGTCAGTCCTAAACAATTATTTTCATCAATCTAATTGCTAAGAAAGCTTGCAGTTACTGTACCTATAAAATCAATATCTAATGACGTTACGCAGTAGGATGTTAAATTTGGCACAGCTTTCTGTATAACACGATATAAATATATTTTCATGTATCTGGTATAACACATCATTTAATGTCAATCAATTGTCATTAGGAACACCCTAAGGGTGCTACTTGCTAGTTCCACCTACTGTATCCCAGAATTATGCAGCTATGTTGGCAATTGTGTAGGTATATGGAACATATGTAAGCATTATTGAAATCTAACGGACAGTGTAGTGTAACCTAGCCTGGCAATGTTAATAAATCAATTGATTGATTTTTGCCTTGTTTTACCCTTCCTAGCTTTTGGGCAAGAGGCTCCCTCTTCCTGTGTGTTTGAGTGTTGGGGTTCAGCTGGAGACCTTGGGCTTTATATCAGCAGTAATACTATGTACATCTTCCAATGGGTGTATAAGATGAAAACCTTTGAGTACAAGAAAAAGGAGCACATTAGATAAACTCAGTGATGTTAGATAAATCAGTGGCACAGCCTTTGTGCATGTATTCTTTGTTGCTTTTCCACCTGGAAAATAATATAGCAGAATTGGAGCAGGTTTGTGGATGTCAAAGAAAATGAAAAATGAGTCAATGAAAACAGCCAGAGAGGAGTTTTAGATTAGGATTGATTACTTTGAAAAAACCCTAATAACAAGCCTGAAAAAATACATATACAATGACAAATGACATGGTGAAAGGAAAGTAGGAGCTTCATTTCTTCTGCTCTTGCTATGCACAAAAAAGGTGAAAGACTGTTAGATGAAAAGCAGGAAATTCCAGCATAATAAAAGCAAACATGTCTCCATACAGTATGCAACTAGAGTGGGGAACCATTACCACAGGAAATTAAGGCCAAAGCCTCTGTTGAAGCTATCAGTACAGGTATATAGGTATCACGGCTATGATGATAGCATTTTAGAAAAGGATATTAATCCTCTTCTATCAGGACGTAAGACACCAGAGTGGTATCTAGTAAGATTTCCACACTATTCCTTCTAATACTTCCTTATGCAGTGTGACCCCTCAAGAATTTTAAAGTCCCACATTGGGAGGTGTGACAGAAAGCTAGTCTTCTGCAATAAGTGTATTTTATTATTCTACTCTTGGGGATTTATTGCTCATGTAAATGCCTCTCATTGGTGCTGAGATGCAGTACAACCAGCTGCATTTTTGGTGCTAATTCACAAGTATTTTACTGAAAAAGTCTTCTGCTGCTCTTTAACCTACATGCTACAAAAATGAAGCTGTTTTGCAATGGGTGACTCTCCTGATCAAAGCTCGGATCAGCTGATTTGTTTGAAGCCATATGCCTAAGGCTGTACACAAATGTGAATGTAGGATTTTTTCTGAAGGTCCAAAAAATCTCTCTTGTATTTAATTTTATTGTAATTAATATTTCTTGTATTTAATTGTTCCTTGCTGTATTTATACATTTGCCAGAAGATGGTAGCTTGCTTTCTGTGCGCTATGCACTGAAAGTCATGAGGAAGAGCATGCACAAGATTTCTGTTAATGCTGGTTTAGCTTCTAGAAGTAGAAAGACTTTCAGTAGCAAAGGGACACAAATAAATATGCCCCCTTTGTGTGAGTGTCAATCTTGACTCCGTGACTGGAAAATGATTCACAGTTTTTCCAAATGTCTCTGATTTAAACTTTTGTGCAGTTCAACTATTTAGTTTTTAGATATTTTATACAAAGTTGAAGCATTACATGAAGGACACATGCAAATAACCTGCAGAAGAGCCCTGCATTTTTCCTGTGTTTCATTCTGCTATCTGTGAGCTGCTGTTTTATTGTCTTGGTCTGATGCCTGTACACATAGTTTGAAGTTAATATAAATAAACAAAATGTCTTCCCACAAATTATGGGGGTTTTTTTCCAACATTGGTCTGCAATTCTAGATTTAGTAGAAAGAAATTTAGAATCTGAATTTGTTGCATACAAGCAGCATGGGAAAAACCGCTATCCTTGGTGAGTCAGTAGGATCAACATCTGCTAATAGAAAGGATTGTTTCTAGCAAACAGTGCAGGCTTCCCAGAATACCACAGAAATGTAATTTATAGTTAAAAATTATTATAATAACATGTATTTGCTTTCTGTAATCTTCCTGAGGGTAATCTTGCGGTGTCTTCCTCCCCTTCAAAGTACTTTTCAGGTTATGCACTATGAGGAAAATGTCTGCTGCAGGAGAAAAGTAACATAATCATCAAGCTACCCAGTTTACAAATGAGCTCTGCTGGTATATTGTGCAGTGCTGTCACAACTACTTGTGGTGGCTGAGGGTTCTTATAAATTCAGTTATAGCAGAAATACCACAGTCTTGTCTTTGCTGAAGATTGATTGCCAAGAAAAACATTTAATGGCTGTATAGTTTTCCATCTGACAGTCAATTGCAATGCAAAAAGAGCACACACAACGGCATCCAATGTGTGGAGTGGTGATATATTAGCAATAACAGGGCAATGACAACATATTGGGCAAATTTTTATTTGTAAGATTTCTGCCAGTGCAAGGTCAGAAACAAACTACCAACAAGAAGTCTACAGTATAGATGACTATGACTTAAAAATCTGATAAAACGGAATTGTGATGTGTACTATGCAACCACTTGTTCTCCAGTAAACTCTCTTGCTGTAAGTGGAGCATAAAAGATTAGGTAGAATAAGACCCTAAAAAGTCTTAACAAACCATATCTGTACAGTAACAATTTAAGATGAGTGAAGAATTCTGTTTCCCAAGTAAAAAAAACCACCTACCTGTGTCATGCAAACAGTAAAATGCTATATTGGAATAGATAAAGTCAAAGGGCAGAAATATAGGTATTGACAGGTTATCAGGTGTCCACTTTTATTGTCCTCTCTTTTTCAAGTGGTCTTGACATATGATTTTTTCAGATACGTGAAAAGAAAACTTACTAGAATCAGAAAAATACATGAAATGTAAAAAAACCTTCTCAACAAGAACTAATCCTTGTGCTGTTACACAATATCTTAGAAGCTGAGTTTTTAGAACATACTCATTGGAAAGAAAGTTATTTTTCAGCATTTGCTGACAATTAGAAAACAGGTAGGTAAAGTCAGGTCCTTCATCTGGAAAAACAAAGAGGAACAGCTCTTTTTGCCTCAGAGTGTACATGATTATGTTTTCTTATCAGCTGTGGGGAAAGATCATCTTCAGTGTTGCTTAAAATTTTCATATCTAGTTGAGTGCATACCTAGCATTTATGTTCCTGAAGTAAGGGCTCTATGATCTGGAAAAAAGCTGTGATCTCATCCTTCTAATAATAAACCTCAAATACTAAATTATGCATCATTTCCCTCTGATTACAAATTTCAAAGAATATGCTTCGATGTTGTGTTTGTGTTTATTATGTTACATTGCATTCCCCTGAGTACTTAGCAAGCAAGCTATAAAGTCAACTATTAATTATTAGTATTGTAATTAGAGGAATCATAATGAAACTAAATATCATGGAGAATGTAATGAGTAGCAAAAAATGGGACTGAGTATAGATCCAGGTTCCTACAGAGGTAGATGTTCTGGTGCTGTCTGAAAACAATTTCTTTTTGGTGGCTGGCTGTCACTTTCAACACATCTTGTAAATTAAGAAAGTATATAAATCAGCATGAGAGTGTTTATGTTGTTAGAACATAAGCAGAATGCATCGTGTTTATTCTATCCCAATATTTTGCTGCTTCTAATCTCTCCTGCTCCCATCTCATCTCATAAATGTGTGAGTGACAGTGTCTAAAATCCGTTTAGGATCAAAGGCTTTGAGTTGCTGCATCCAGGATGTTTGGGTATTGTCTCCATCTTTGGTTTCCTATTCTACTAAAATCGTACCTTGTTCTATATGGTGTAAAATGTGAAGAGCCTACTCTTTCAGAAGATGACCAGAAAGGAGCACATTTTAATTTTGCAAATGCCTAAACTTCAGTTATCTTAAAGCACACTACTTTCAGAGGATAAAATCATTAAAGATTTCTAAAAAAAAAAAAAAAGGGGAAATGGAAAACAGACAACCAAATATCACACATTACTCCAGAAAATCCCAAACTAATCCAAAATTACTATAGAAAACACTTTCTAGTTTGGCAAGGTAGTCAAGTGTCCATGTATTATTCCCTTGGTATCTTACCTTACAAATCTTTGAGATATTTGCAGAACAGTTGGGAATTCTTTGGTCCTCTGGTACAGGGGAAGAAAAGCTCTGTAGCAATAACACCACAGCTATGCAAGTGTCTAAGCATGTCACGGAGAAAACATGCAGATCAAGACAGTACCTCTTACTAGAACAACTTTCATCACTGGAAAAACTTTCATGTAATCACAAGATTCAGTATGAGATTTGGATAAGAGGACTGGTGAATAATATGCATGACTATAGTATTTCTTAATTTGCTACTAATTTGTTACAATGACTACATAATTAACTTAACTTAATGTTTAATTATTTTAATGTAAAATGTAATTCAAAACTAAATATTTTCAGGAGGTAAACATAGTCCATGGGTGCTTATCTATATTCTTAATGAAGTGAAGTGAAAAGAACGGATAATTTGACATTCAAAAAACAGTACCTCTGGCAGGTATGTATCTGCCTGCTCTGCTTCTCCAAGCCTCAGGGTACTACCACTTGCAATGCAGCAACTTCTAGATCCTTTTGCAGCTCAGAACTCGGCAAACAATGTGATCTTATGCCAAAGGCAAGATACTGCTGAACAGGGACACCTGCCTCTGAGGTCATACCTGCTAAACCTATGTGTAGAAAGCTGAGAGAAACTGAAGTGGGGCAGGGCTGTGAAGGAAAGGAGTTGAGCCCTAGATTGCTCTTAAACACAGTTTCCCACAACAAGCAAGTGGGTTTGGGGTGTGTGTGTATTAATTTCTGAAACAATTAAAATCTAGCAGGTGAGTACCTGTTCTCAGGAGTGCCAGTGTGTGATTTGATGTGGATTCACTGCAATGCAGGTAGAGGTCAATATCTGACCGGGTATGAAAACCTCAGGTGCTTGCCCCAGAAAAAGAACATTTGCTGTGTCCGTGGCCCTTGCTTCTGCCATAGAAAATTTAGTCTTGACATACCTTACAGGGACAATTTTCAACTATTTTCCTTCTTTGGTCTTTCTATGCCTCTGCTGCATCAAGGAGGCAGGAGGGACCCCAGACCTGCATCCTTACAGAGAATGTTTCTGGAGAGCCCGTGTAAGGACTGGGGATGCAGCCCTGAGTGGGGACACGTACTGGGTGGGAGACACCGTGTGTAGCCTCTGAAGGGGTAAAGAACAAGAACATCACTGAGTACAGGGGAAAAGGGAGCCCATAGCATGGTAGCCTGAGGTCCCAAAGTGTTTTGGGAACTTCAAGACCTCTTTGAAGTGGTCCCACAGTGTGGCATCACGCTCTGTTCAAGGAGAAAGAAAGGTTCGATATGGCGTGGGAGTAACAACTTCTGTATGTTTGAGGGTAGCAATAAGCAGTGTGATTGTCTCTCATATAGGTATTATTATTTGTAGTTGTTATTGACAGGACAAGTGAGGAACCACGGCACCAGGGGAAGCTTACTGAAAGCTATTTTTGCCTGTGTTATGATTTCCCCTCTTCCTCTTTTTTTTCTGAACGCATACATAACCTTTTCCAGCACAATTGATTCCTCTGGATCAATCTCCTCCTCATACCTAGTAGCGCCTTAGTAACCTAATCAGCCCAGAGAAGCTTTTCCTGCATTTTCCGCATCATAATCTGTCTGTGCTCCTAGATCATTTTCTGCAAGAAACAAAAGATAAAATAAATGTGAATGTTTGTTCATCTTCAGAAGATTTTGTACAGGAAAAATTGTTGTAGTGGCATAATATGGTTGTCTGTTTATGCTTGTGGAGTTAGTTAAGAGCAGCCTGGAGAGTTTTGCTTTGATGTGTAAAAGTATTTTGGCCTGTGAAATCATCCAAAGTGGACACAAGAGTGTGAATGAAATAACTCTCACATTGGGGAGGAAACATGAAAGCGGAATATGATCCAGCTTGCTTAAATCTGTGTAAGTGATGAGAAGAAATACCCATGCTTCCTCGGGCTTGATAAGGAAACGGAGTGCTAAGTGCCAGCTGGGCTCCTGAGCTCAGGGGCTTTGAGCACAGGGTGTTGGAGAGGGGGCCACGAGCCACGAGAGTCCAGCAAATAAGACCGTTCAGCGCCCAACACTACAACAGTCCAGGTACTTGGTGAGGGGGGAATGCGGGATTACTCTGATTAAAATGCTCTGCAGAGCTGCGTGAGGGTCTCGTGTCTGCCAAATCCCTCCCCGTGCAGATGCCCACTTGAACGGGGCAGGCTTGCACTGCCCGGTGCTGAGGCCGTGTGCTGGTGCTCTGCCCGCGTGTGAACTGCGGATCTGCTCCCAAAGTGCTTGAGAACACCTCTGGGTGAGGAGTGGAAGATAAATTGTATTTCTATTGATATTTTCTTCCTAGCCAAGGGACTGCTTATAAGGTACTATCTAGGCTGGATATGAAAAGTTTTAATCTTTCACATTATCAGTTGATAGACAAATTCCTTGCTCGGTGAGAAAAGCTAAACTAGGGCTGAAATGGTATTTGAAGGACAAGACAGTACAGAGAGCAGTTCCCATCAAGCGAAACAGCTTAATTTTGGCTATTTGGCCTCTCTGCTTCTGAAATGGGGTATTTCTATTATTGTTCATAGATCTGAATGCATAAATATTATCTGATGATTGGGAAAGGAAATTGCTTTTGGTAGAGCAAGTGAATGGAAAAGGGTAGTGAAGAAATAAAGGACTACCAACTGATATAATGGGAAAGGGGCTTTGCTGTGAGCATGGAGGAGGAAATACTTAAAACAAACAGAAAAAAGAGCTATATACAAAGACTCTTGTGTCCCTGGAACTTGACACGCTGGAAGAGGGTGCTGGGAGAAACTGGATCTGTGCTCAGCAAGAAAACTGTGCACAGGTTGAAAACAGTATTCAGCCTGGATAAACAAGGCATTAAGGCTAATGACAGGTGCAGAGAGTGAGGTGACATTGCTGGGTGGAGAGAGATCAGAAGACATCAAAGGGTCAAAAGTCCATTTGAAAGTTATATAGGCAAAGGCATGTGGCATGGATTCAGTGGAAAGGTCAGATAGAAGATCAATTCTTAGAAATGCTGCGAAACCAGGAATAAAAATGATGAGGTTGGAACTGGAAAGTGATGGAAAAAAAGGAGTTCAGCAATAAAGGGGGACTGCAAGCAACATAAGAGCTTTGTTATGAGCAATGGAGGGGAAGAAAACAAAGCTTACAAATCGAGACTTATATTTGTGCATATGCACTAATGCTATTTTACTCTGTGAGGTACTTACAGGCCCAGTATGTGAACAAATAGCTTTTTGTAATTAATAAAGTAAACAAAAAAATAAAGAATTGCAATACTTCAGCTGGCTGTATCAATGCTTGCCTCCTTATCTCATTTTGAGTTGCATAGCTTAGACTGCATACTGGTAAATTAAACCACACCAGGGCAAGGAACATGACTACCTGTGCTGACCAGATATAGTAGCCAGTACAGTTTTAGTTGATGGCCATCCTACTTTGGAGAGCAAATGTTTAGCACACACAGGCCATTCCATCCCAGTTGGCCCCAGTGCCAGAGAATAGTCTGTGATGATACATTTACGTAGGTGTAGACAGAGTACCCGTGGTACAGACAGCGTAAAGCAGAGTAGGTTTTTTTGTTGCTGATGCTCACTTCAACTATTATGTTATGACAGTGTATATAGCTTGCTGCAAATTACTTCCATGGGACTGCTGGGAAAGGTAGAAAAGTTTACTGCTGAGTTGCTTGTGTGAAGGTTAAGAAATAATGGCTTAAAATACGAGAAAGAGGAGGGTTAGGTTAAATATCAGGGAAAGATTTCTGAGGGTAAGCAGGCCAGGTAGATCGTATCAGAAAAGGCACAGGAGAGCTTCTCAGCAGGGATTTTTTGAATACGTTGGGTATGTATCTGTCAAGGATAGCTAATCCTGTCCTCAGACAGAGACAGATGACTTCCAGATGTCTAGTCCACTCTGTGGACAGCAAGTCAGTACATGAATGTTAAATAGAAAAGGCAGGGACGTGCCCTCAAATATCCCCAATGCACCAACAAACTGGGGGAGGATGAAGCAGACGGGACCGGAGGGTGACCGGGCTCAAACGCTTTCCTTGCGCTGCTTATCTTACTGGCACTGTAGCACGTACAACACTCGGCGTGACAGACGGTTCACGGGACCCAGGAGAGCATTTTTGTGTTTGTGTATTCTATCATGATGTTGAAAAAAGCACACTTGGCTTCTAGAGGAGATATGGATAAAGTGGATGAGAAAAACACTATGTGATTGTATAAATAAATACTATTTCATAATTTACAAGCTGGATATATATGGTTGACTTAGCAGCCTTAACTTTCTTTTCCAGCTTGTACTTTAACACAATTTCCTAAACTTACTCATAATTTCATCTTGCATAAGAAATCCTCCAAATTCTGTAAATTCTATTGACCTTTCCAGCTGTGATTATCAGTTTAATGATATGAAATTGGTAATACACAAGGTAATCAGAGTGGATCTTGTGGACTTGTCATCATCGCTGGAGGAATGCACAGTCAGCCTATGGGGCTCTACGCCTACGTGCTGAACACAGGAAGAGAAAAGCCTGGAACTCAGTTTATAACTCTAGGTTAAAATAATCCAATGTTTACGCACTTCTGTGTTTCTGGTGGTCCCATCTTCCACCTGGTTGCTGCTTTTCTTCTCTTGTCCATCTTGTTAGCTTTTGACTGCTACCTTCCCATATTTCAACTCTCTCTGGCTCCTTATTTTGTCTTTCTCTCTCCTTTTTCATTATATCGTTGCTACATTGTCTTATTAATTCTTATGTCCTCCATGATTTTTCCTACTCCCTTTTCCACTCATGCTCTTACACCTTTTACATTTCCATTTGTGTCATGTGTGGAATATGTGCAAAGCATGTTTTCCTCCTCTTTGTCCATGTATGGGCAAAGCATGTTTTTGTAGTCCATTCTAGGACTGCTAGTATGATCCGCCACTACTTAAAAAGGGTTGCATATCAGCTGGTACTTTGTAAGCAGCTGAAAACAGTCTTCATAGCAGGGGACACTGGATTGGCAGTTCTGCCTATGAAAATATCATTCTTCCAGACTACACTTCTGATTCAATACTTGATAAAGTATGCTAGCAGAAGTCCAGAATCTCCAAACTCACATTCATCTGCAGAACAGACAACATATTCCATCAACATATCAGGCTTAGTCTCCAGAGAGCTACAATTAGTCTAATCCAGATACAGATTTACTGTGAAGGAAAGGATGGGTCAATGTACGATGGCAGTACTGGAATCTGATGTGTCTGCGATTGTGCATTGGAGTGGTACCTATGTGCTATCCTTGTATTTCTTTGAGGGCCAACTTACATTTGCCTTGGGTTTGGATGAATATTTTGCATGTTACTTTCAAACGACTACAGAGAGAGCGTGTCAGCTGTGACCGCAGTGTGCATCAGATCTCTAGTCTAGAAGGGGGCTGAAGGCACCCCTAAAAGCAGGCAAGTGAGCAATGGGAGTCAGACTCTATCAAAAAATTATTTGATGCACGTCAAAGTATGTTGCTGGGCTGAGCCAGTACCTCATTTCACAAAGGTTAGGGAATGAGCATCAGTTTGTAGAAAAACTTGAGCACTGATCTTGTGTGGTATTTCAAAAAGTGACTTAAAGGTGAATGCTTCCCTGTCTCATTAATGGTCTTGGTCCTGGGAGGAATCCAGTTTCTCTTCCATTTTTTTGCAATCTGTCATAGCGTAACAGCAACACTTAGAGAAAATCCTTGGGGAAAGCAGTCTACTGTTATTTCTTAAAGATCCATGCATTCAAAGAGAAGCTGGAAAACAAGCACAAGCAATTTTTGTCTGTCATTTTGGATATCATGTCAAATGTTTACCGTCAGATTTTCCAAATGCTTTTGTCATAAAGAAACAGAGTTGAGCCAGACAGTGAGATACAGATTAAGCTCACCTGACAACTATCATCTGGCCCCTAACTCTGCCTTTCGCTGTGTGATGCAACATAATAAAAAGATGTATGCTTCAATTATAAAATGGCTTTCACCAGCAACAGTTTTAAAGAAAATTTCACATTTCTATTTATAAATTAAACTTTTTCATTTTTTCCCCCACTTTTTTCATCTCACTGTGGCCTGATGCCCTTGTCCTATGAGGCTGTGTGCCACGCCCTAAGGTTTTCTAAAATACCAGCGCTCATTATTGAATATCTAAGCTGTGGCAAAAAATACCTTTTCTCTTTTGCAATGGTTAACAGAACTAAAAATAATGAGCTAGACTTCCTCCTTCAAAAGATCTTAACAGTTTATTGGAAAAGACAGGGGGTTTAAATGTAATTCAGGGAAAAGATGTTGTAAAACTTTCTGATGATGGAATTCTGTGCACTCTGGATTTCTTCACTGATTTTCTCTGCAGATGTGGCACAGGATTACCTGTGAAGATTGTCCCTTCAAATGTAACCATGTAAAAATTGTGCTTTCTGATTCAGATGCAGTTTGTCCCTGATTGCAGTGACATAGATCAGCCTTTTTCATTGATTGTTTGTTTGACTCATTGGACTTGCCAAGCTAGCATTGATTAGAGAGACTGAACTTGATTTTTTTCTTACATATCATTGACCATGTTATTTATGCATTTCAGTGAGCTCATTTAGACAAGACTGTAGAGGTGTAGCATTAGCATGCTCCAGTATCAAGAGAACACTAGGGTCTATAGTTCAGGCTTGAGAATGCTTTATTACTAGCTGGGTAAGGAAGGAGCTCTAGGTAATGCTTGAGTTTCAAACTGAAATTTGGTCTGGATGAAATTTCTCTCCTTCCACCTCCTAATGTAAGTATGGATATCTTTCCAACAGTGGTAGAACATGTGCCATCCCATAACAATGCTGATACTACAAAATGGGAAAGCGGTGTTGAGAAAAGCTGTTGCCAAATGAGTGCAGGCTCTCAAACTTCTCTGCATTATTTGCAGTTTGTGTTTTTCTTTTCTAAGTGTGAAATTTGCTTATGTGCATAGGTGTCTCCCAAATCTGCCCACCTCTTGAACAGTGAAAATAGAGTTTATGGGGTATTTTGATGTAGGATACTAGTCTTCTGGGCAGTGGGAAGAGAGCAAATCGCTTAAAACGGAAACAGCCTCTGGTATCCTATAAAGAAAAGGATGTATTTAGAATGTAAGTACTCTTTTTTGCTGCTGTCCTATATCTGACCTGTTCAAAGTAATTCATGCTGTCTTTTAAGTCCTTGCCAACCTCAGCAAGCAGTTTAGAGAGACCAAATAATCCAGTGGCATAAATCTGGATAGCACTGAAGAACAGTTCACTCTCTGGCTGCAGCGTTTGAAATAGGTTACATTAGCAAATAGGAAAGTCACATTCTGCTTTTATCTAGAGCACCTAATGGAAATACAAATAACAGTGTTAATGGCCAATAAATTAATTATGCTCATTAGTGAATTAATAATGAAATGAAGAATTAATTCCATTTTTTAGTGAAGTTCATCTTAATTGTTTCATTCCTTCTTTCATTTTGTTTCACGATTCCCCGCTGTGATCAAGACTTCCTTTTCAGGCATCTGAATGACTAGACAGCCTCATACCTTGAGCACACCCTTCAAGATTTAGATAAGATCTTAATCTAAGGAAATGTTAGCTCTTCTTTTTAAGCATATTTCACATTGCAAGGCTCGTAAAAGAGATTTGTATTGTACAGTTTAATGATATCTGGTGGGAATACTTCACAGTAGACAAGTTTTCCCTCAGGTTTTTCATCCATGTTTAGTGTATTTTTTTCTGACACGTTGCTTATTTCATTGCATGCAGTGTGTCAGTCTATCCTATCCACAGAGTAAAACCAAACCACCCGTGAATCACCTGAAAGGAAAATGGGTACAAAAAAAAAATTGGTTTATGTAATAATTAAAAGAAAACGAAAACCAAGGTGAGACCAAGGCATGAATCTGAGAGGAAATACCCTCCTTTCCAGCTTGGCTGTTAATACTTAGCAGTTGCTAGTTGTGCAGGAAGCTTTCTGCGTGAATCTCTGCATTTCGGCGATGTTCCCCTGCACCCCATCAACTCATTAGGATTCTTGTGATGTCTGAAAAAGCAAAAGAAACAACAGCATTTGAGCATACTAAAGACCTTCCGAGTTGCAGAAACAGATGTCTAATGTCTTGCTTTTGAAGTTCAAGTCTACTAAATCACGTTTAGTTAAACCCCAAGGCTCAGGTTACCATAGCATTTGTAAACAGAGAAGACATGCAATTCTTGCCATCAGTAGATAGCCGTACTTATAAATTGTCAGGATGGACAGGTAATTCTGAAAATGGCTTCCATTTATGTGTTTAGATGGACTTCTTTTTTTTCAGACACATCAACACTCTGACAGTGATCACGTTGTTTAGGAATGCCAGTCCTATTCATTTTGCCCTGCACTCAGTGCTGAGATGTCACACTGTCAACATGCCATTAGCTTAGGGGGCAAGTTATGTATTTTTTTCATCCCTTAAAGACAAAAAGAGCCCTGAAGTATTCAAGGTTTCTGAATAACATGATTGTCCATGACAGCTGCTGGAATTGTAAAAGTTAATAACCAATGCTAAGCAATCAATCTGTCAGCTTTTGGTGAAGTAAATTAAAGGAAAACAGAAGTCAGCAGCCACTAGAACATGTTTTTCCAGCGGTGCAATATTCTAATGTGGTAGATACGCTGCTGGTTGTCATCCATAAACTAAGATAGCTGCTTTTGTTCCTTCAGCAGCAGCATTGCACCTCTTTCAGTATCTCAACCCCAGGGCACACAGGCAGGATATTCCATTAGATGTAGCAAATGGCATGCACCTCTGAATGTGGAGTCCATCTTTCTTTCCTTTTCCAATTCCCTTGTGAAAAAAAAAAAAGAAGAAAAATATTCTTCCTAACACTCTTTCTAGATTCTTGGCATAGTCAGAGCACATCAACCCATTGAAAACGTTTGACAAATTTTATCCATTTCAGGAAAACAGATAATCTATTAGGAAAATCATGTGGGCCTGCAGTAAGCCTTAATAGCCTGTCCTTATTAAGTAATTTTTAAATGCTTTATCCTGTCTCCCATTTTGCTTTTACTTCTGATCTGCTGGATGAAAACTTTGTGCCTGCAGGCCAAAAGTTTTAGGGAAAACTATACTTTTTTTTAACAGATAGTTGTGAGAGAAATAAGAATTGGATCTCTTTTTAAACTTGTTACTCTAGTCTAAATCAGCTTCTTAGATGTAGAAGACAAATGCACATTAAAAACAGTCACATCTTTTTACCTTCTCTTTAAAAAGCGTCTCAGCTGGATCTTTGTGGCTCACTTCTCTTGCTGTAAAAAGCACTAGTCTTCCTTGCCTCTGACTTTTCTAACGGGATGCTGCTACTGGCACCCTGTGTATCTAGGAACTCGATCCCTGACCTCTACCATTCTTGACACTGCTGTACTAGCAATGTAGCTAGGGCAAAAACCACTGGAAAACTGTTTAATAATTGTTCTGTATCTTGATTTTTAATTTCCTTCTAAACCATCATTGTAGGTATTGCTATTTTCCATACCTTCCTCCTGCTAAGGAGATGCAGAGAAGGTACCCTTCTTTCAGGACAGATGCAATCTCTAATGATGTTACCAATGGAACTTCACTGGATGGCCTTGAGGAGAAAGCTATGTATTCATGAGTTGCTGACTTTCCTCTTGAAGTAAAGTAAGTGTTACGTACTCACACTTCATGTCTGCAAAGAACGGGGCCAAAGTCCATACCAAAATGCACATTCCTTCTAAATCGCTGCCATTCATTCTGTAAACAAGACAGATCAGTGTGGTTGGGATCATCAGTTTAACAGAAGATAATTGAGGTACAAAGAGTTACTCTAGGTAGATACGCAGCCCTTGTCTTTCCATAGAAGCAAAGAATCATGTTTGGAGTGGATCATCTACAGGGCTAACTTTGCACAAAATCAATTTAGATACCATAACTAAAATGTTTTTCACCTGTCAGCTGAACCAGCCTTGCCATGTCTGCCCTCAAACTTCCCCCAGCTTGTGTCAATGCTCAGTATCTCTCTGCATGCAGAATTCAGCTTTTCTTATTTCATTGGCGTTAGGATGTATGTTACATAGGTATGTTTCTGCACTTTAGTTAAAAGAGAACAGTTGAAATGAAAGAAAGTGAGAAATATCCACTTAGAAAATAAAACACAATGACTTAATGTAAGCTGTGTCCTTTGCCCAAGGAGCCTCTCATTATCCCTGTCTCTTTAGCTTTGGAGTTTGAGAAGGAGCTCTATGTTTAATTATTTACTGGTTGCTATAGCAGTGCTAAATGAACCTTTGAGGCTGTCACGTGGTGGTTAGAGCAGTCACCGCGCAAATACTAAAGCAGATCTGCAGCAATATAAGTTTCCACAGATTCAAGAAGCCCCATATCCCCATTTTCAGAAGGCAGACAAGAAGGCGGGGGCAGGGGGAATCAAACCCTGCACTCTGCATTTAATGATTCAGGAAGCTCACAGAAAGTGAGCTATTTCCCTTAGAACTGTCCCCAGTTTCTCTTTTCCTGCTCCCTGCCATTTCACATTACTTCAGTGTATAAAAATGAGTTTGCGGGCTTTCAGATGCTGAGGCTCTTCACTTACCAAATCTCTCCATATTCAGACAAGTTCAATCTGTATAAAGAACATGATGATGCATAAAACAGTTACATTGCATTATTCAGCAGTCTAATTTATTTCATGAAGTATATAACAAATGAGCAAATATGTTTTGATGCCACAGTCATGAACATTGTAGGCTTACAGTAATTCAGCATGACCGATTGAGTTGAAAACCATTATTTGTGAAGTGAGAGTTGATGAGCTAGCAGTGTAAGAAGTTTTGGGTGTCCAGAGGGGAATTTTATGGAAGGATACAAAAATTATTGAAGGAGAATAGAGATGACAAAAGAAGGAGAAAAAAAAAAGTATGTAAACTGAAAGACTCTGTGGGGAAGATCCAAGACCTGTTTGGACTGAAGAAGTTTGTGGTATCTGCTAAGCAGCAGCAAATGGATTCCATTTAGAACTGTTGTTCTTCATAAAACTAACCACTTTATCTTTTTCTAGTTTATGCAAAAATACTTTAATAAAACATTTAGTTACACCTCTTTTTTTTTAAAGTAATACCATGTGAGGAACTTGTGTAGGAAAAAAGTCAAGAATCTGGACTCGCTTTCCATCCCTTTTGGAGAATATTGTTGTTGGGGAGGGGAGAGGGGGAATAAGGAGAGAACTAAACCCCCAGAAGATAAAAGATCCATATAGGTGAGACTACAGGCAAGGTACTAATTCAAAAATATCGCCTGACAGTCAGTCATTGAGTCAACAAGGAAAGGCACCAGTTTACTGAGAACAGTAAAGAGATTTTTCTATGGAGTTGCACTTTTAAAATTCCATCCTGGGTGTTTTAAGTTCCAATGATGTCTGTGGAAGTTTTGAAAAACAAAACAGGAGCTTTGTGACTAAAGATGATTATAGAATAACCTGTAGAGGAGGTAATTAGAGTCAAGAGTGACAAGTTGACAAGCACAGTTCAGAGACAAAGGTACAGACAAGCAGCTGAAGCAGCTCTACATCAGGATACAGCACTTGTGCACTGGGGACCTGTCCCAGATCCACTGAAGCTATTAAATGCGTGGCTGGGAAGATGGTGGGGGGACCCTGTACTCCTGACCTAAGAAAAAATGAATTCATGTCCTGGAATATTTTCCCTTGATAAAAATTTTCATACATATTGTGGGGAAAAAAAAAAAATTCTGTAGGAGTGCCAGCAACTTGTCCAGTCACTGCAGTGATGATTCTATTTGAGTGCCCTAATAGGTCTTATTCCCTTCTGCTTCAGTGGATAAAGCTCTGTAGGAGAGCAGGCAAATGGAAGAGAAACACTGGCTAGGTATAACCAAATAGCTGATAGGCAGCATCTGTACATGTCCTACTTGCCTTTTGCATAGACCTTTTATTATGAAAAATATACTGTGCTGCTAGCTTGAGTACTCAAACAAAAACCTAAATTAAAATCCATGTTGAGTAACGTGCTTAGTGCAATAAAAGCAGTGAATTCGCAAATAAACAATATCCTTAACTCACCCTGGTGAGACGCAGTAAGCTGGAGCTGCTAGAGCATGGGGCATGGCTCGCATTCCTCCCACAGCCAGAGAGCTTTTGTCAGTACCTTGCGTAGCACAGGATGAATCGATTCTTAGCTTTTGTCAAGAGCTTCATCTTATAAATCTATAAATAAGTAAATCTGCAATTTACTGGAATGGACCTACTAATAGCTTTCAAGAAATTTCTATCAGGTTTCCATAGGAAAACAGTTTCAAAGACTTCAATAAATGTGAGCTCAGGCAAATGGAAACAAAGATGGAAAAATATTAAAGAAACAAGTCTGAAATATTTCAGCTTCCAAAGTCTCAAAGTTGCCTGGGAATGTAAGTTGCACCAATGGCATTAATGAATTCTGCTTTAGGAAATAATTCCTTTTCACAGGTTACAAAAGCAACTTTTACTTTTTCGGCATATATATAATTTCTCACATTATATAAGCGCAGATTTTTAATATATGGACTTCGTTTAAAATAAAACAAACTCATACAATTTCCAGTCGCTCTGCACTGTGTCTTTTACGTATGACCATCAGAAATGAAGGAACATTGGTTCAATTACAGATTTCCGGAAAATAAATTTCTTCCGTATTCATAGGTTTTTAAATCCCTTGGGAACCATTTAAGGATCTAAACCTAACTGATGACATTCATGGTCATGTCTCAGAATCAGCTAAATCATCTGAACACTATTCCTTTAACCACCAGATGACCCTTTATTTTCAAAGTTCAGAATATGCTGAATAACCCTGGTAAATGATCTGTGGATAGGAAGGACTGTCTTGCTTCCCTGAAATCTTTGCAATGTATTCTGGTTCATTAAAGACATCCCAGAAGCTGCAGGAAAGACCAAAATACTATACATCTTATTTCAGCCTTCAGTGACAGTGACACAATTCTAAGATGGCATAAATAGGCCCAAAGAGAGGACAAAGTAATTTAGAAGCAAAAATATTTTGGTCAAAAATCTTGAGTTTATACTGAATTCTCTTGCATCCACAGGAAATTCAGAGACATTGGCTACAGAAGTCTTTTATTTAGACTTTCCTTTTCTCAACTTGTGTCCCTTGCAGTCAAATTATTTTGAATTTTATTTATTATAGTGCTGCAGATAATCAATAGATTTGATCAAGGCTGGCAAGTTGGCTTTCTATAAAGAGAGCTCAAGAAGTGAGTCAATTACAGCATTTAGAGAGTAACTTCTCAAGAGAACAAATCTGTAAGCAATCTAATCGCTGTCATCATTTATCAGGTGGCACTGCATCAGCTGGTATTTTTGTGATCCAGGTGAGTAGAGCAAAACTTTTGAATGAAGGATTAAACTTTGTATAGCATAGGAAAATCAAGCTTTTTCAGCATAACCCCCCCCGAATGTAGCTGTTCTAAAAGACATATTTACGGGGATTGATTCTTCAACCTCCTATGGAACCATTTTCCCCAGGCAAAATGAGGCATTGCAGGTGTAAAATGCTGTTGCTCTTATTTGCACACTGCTCGAGCAGCGTAAGCCCTCCAGCATCAGGTTCTCTGGCCCCTTAAATGCTGCATTGAAGATAATGAATAGCTCCCTGTATGACATTAGCGGAGGTGTTCGCATATTGAAAACCTTAAGGTGAAGTAGTTATTGCTATCATATACTGACAATGCATTCGCATATTCCTGCAGAGTAGAGAAGTACTGAAAAAACTCGGTTAACAGTGCCCAATGTCACTTTGGTCCACCAGGACTGTGGGACTGTTCATCTTAAATAGTTTGGCTGGATCCAGCTGTTGTGCTGGGGCGAATAGGGAAGGTAAGTGCTTGTAAAAACGGCCAAAGAAGTGTAACATCCCTCTCTTCCCATTATTGGTGCCTGCAGTCATGTTGTGGGCACGTTGCAGGGTCGCAGGCACCCGGCTGTGCTCCCCTGCCTGTTCGGACTGCCGCTTTCCCGACCCCAAACAGGGGCAATGGGAACACACGCGCACAGGGTCGGGGCTGTAAGACGTCTTTGTGGGGTTTAACCCGCTGGTCTGGAGGCAGGAGCGTACTTCATGGCATCCCAGGGACTTCCACAGGGTTTTCCTGAGAGGCAAAACCACCCGAGGCAGGGCCAGGCTGCCAGGCAGAGACCTCCAGGAGAAGAGCAGTTCTCTTGTGACTTCCACTAACGGGACTGGAAGTGCCTCGTTTGCAGGCAAATCCCCATCCTCCCTTGTTAGGATGTGGTAAGGCTTCTTGTGAAATGGGGGGCTTGGGTTTTGGACTACTTTGATGCTGCTGGAATAAAAGATGACTTTCTGCTCGTTCGAATGGCTTTCAAGGAGAAAAGCCAGTTAAGAGAGGGATTGAACAGTCTGTCTTAAATAATTTGATTTATGGATTGACTTCCTTCATAAATATTCAGTCCTGGCTCCTTTATTTTGTTAAAAAAAAAAAATTCTGGCTTTTTTGAATCCAAATTTAAATGCATCCATAGTGTACAAATGTGGATATCCCTCCCTTTGAAAATATAAAAGGACAAGAAATGCTGCCATAATCCATTGCTTTCTTGATGTGTTACTTAGTCACATGGCTAAGTGAATGGATTTTTTTGGCTAGAAAACAACTTCATAAATAAGTCTTCTTTGTCTAAAATGCAGGACTTCTTGCTTAGTTTTAATAGTTTTACCATTCTTAGGGTCATGAAATTAAGAAACCAGATTTCCTTCTCCTACAGCAGCCAGAAGTTACAACAGGGCAATTCCCTGAAAATGTCCATTGCGACAACCTGAGCGCTGTGACAGAGTGCTTGTGCTATGTTTTTTCTTTAGATTGTGTGGTATGGGGAGACAGTAGCTAATTTTTATCTGTGTGTATAGTAGGAAAGCACCTGTCTTTGGAGATCCATTGGCTTCACCGTATCATATCTAATGATGAGGATTCCCACATGTAGAATATTGAGGAGGTGACTAGCAGGATGGACAAATTTCTCAGTCTTCAACTTTTGCAGGAAATCATAATTTCTTCAGCGTTTTGTTTTGGGTTTTTTTTGTTTGTTTTGATTGGGGGGCCGGGGGCTTTATCCTTTTTTTTAAAAAAAACAGTACAAGAAATCCAGCAACGATTTCACTTGGAATGATTTTTTTCAGGACTACATGGAAACTGTTAATATATTGGCTCTCCTCTAAGATGGAGGTATTTCTTCTGAAGTGGAAACAATAAAGTTTTGGCTTTTGGAAGGATTTGACATTTTAGATCCATCTGTTTTCTTTTTTGTATCCTTATCATAGGCACCGTGGGATCAAGAGATTTCTAGAAGTAGTCTTTTGTGAAAGTGCTCATAACAGGAATGGGTTCTAATGACAGATGTGAAAAAACAGATAAGAGCTAATAATTAACAGAAACTGTTTCTCCTGAAAGTTCCTTTTGCAGGTTAGGGCAATGTAGTCTTCCCTACAGTGGATATAGCAGAAGTAGAGATTTATTCAGCTAGAGCACTGGGCTATGAGACAGTAAATCTAAGGTCTATTCCCAGCTCTGTCTCAGAGTCTGGCTTTTCTACCTAAGGCAAGTCATAGACTCTGTACCCCAACGTTAACCTGAAAAATGGCAGTGATAACTTGTGTAATTTTCCGCAGCCATGCTGAGATTAAATTATATTGGACTGTAGGATACATTTCAGATTCTTGTATGGATGGGTGGGTGAATCGAGTAGCAGGGTGGGTAACATTTTTACTATATACAAATGTGGGGAAAATCACTTATTTGTCCCCAGTGAGTGGACAAAGTAAAGATATCAGAAGTGGTTTCCTTCTCTGGTATAAGAATACACACACATGAGACACTTGTGGACCTATTTTAACTGCTTCTGACTAAAAATTGGTGGAAATATGTGGATATTGGTGAATACATGACTATAGGAGCAAGCTGTTGTACTCATCATGTTACAACAGCTAATAACCAATTCACATGTGAAATTACCTGTTGCAAAGATGCTATTAGAGGAAAATGGGAGCAGGATAAACCTTATCCTAACATGTATCTAAAATGACAAGTTTAAAAGAGCAAAATGGTACAGTTGTGACAGGCAGAATAAGACTGCCGTGCTGACCATTTAACCGTATGGTAAAGTACTTTAATTTGGCTGTGCTCAGGCTGCCAGTGATCTTATTCTGCATCATGCAGGCAGGTGAAGAAGAGACTTGTTTGCTAATTAGTGTTATGATTTGAGATGCACAGCTGTAATGAAGCATGAAATGGCAGTCACAAGAGATATTCCTGTAACCCTTGTATGTCACCCTGATGAGATGGCTGCACTTTGTCAATATCAGCAGGTAGAAAGTCCCAGAAGAAAAATACTAGATCAAGTGAGAAGGGGTTATTTAATAGAGAGCAATTAAAGAGAGTGATAGTCCTAATTACACATGCAAGTGCAGAAACTAGTTAGGTTTTTAGCACTGTGGTGACAAGAGTTATAGTCTATTAAGTTCTGACTGTTAAGCATGCTGCAAGGGAAACATGTTAATTCAGAGCATCAAAGAGCATTAGAAAATCCCCACCAGATAATAGCAATGGTGAGAACCTCACCAATCAGATCTGCTGTTGTTCAGTGAATTACATTACAGAAGGTACTGGTGAGAGTCCACCAGAAGCTAGGAAGCCACTGCTTCATAATCACGTCAAGGTGGTGTGCAGCACACAAGTAGTTTGAGGCATCAAGAGTAACCTGACCAAGATGGTTGGCAGCAGCACAGATAACTTTTTCATGACATTCTATTTCAGATATGAACTTTCAAGGAGTTTTTGGAATAAGGTTAGATGGGACAAATTCTGTTAAGTCAAAGAGCGTAAAAACCCATAGAGAACAAACAAGTCTTTTTCACCGTGTCCATAAAACACAGCCAAAGAGTGCCGAGTGATGCTCTTACTGCTTGCCTTGGCTACATCATACCTTCAAATTGGGCAAGTCTTGACGCATGCCAGCTCTTTTGCATTCTGTTTCATTCCTGTTTCCATGCTAGGGAAACAAGGGGATATGCTCCACATGAGAGCCCAGTCTGACCATGTGCTGCTTTTGATGACCAGGGGGGCAAAAGCTGGGGGTATGTCATTGCACTAATTGGTAGGTGTAATCAAAACCTCGATTGCTAGAGTGAGTGCTGCTTTCCGAAAGAGCAGAGCAAAGGGCACAAAAGGAAGCATGGACTTGGGTTACAGCTACTGGTTACCTGGAAGTGTATCTCTTGTCTCTGTACATTTTTGTTCCTTGATAGAAGTTGTGTTTTGAAATCAGTCTTCCTCATCAAGCATATATAACTGCTTTGATGAAAAACATTCTCTAAATTATTTACTATTCTTCTATGAATAGACTTCATAAGAGGTACAAGACACTGAAATTCATATGCTGAGCCGTGAAGGAAGTCACATTATGCAGTGAAATGATTATTTCTGACTTAAAAACTTCACATTTATTCATACTTATTCTAAAACTCTCACCACTTTTCTGGTCTTTCTCCAGATTTTTAAGTGGCTTTGCCAAGTCTGATCTCTGACATGCCAGTTATCTCCTCCTGAGTTTCATTTGATTCAGTTGTGCCTGATATTATCACTGTTAACTCACCTGCAGATGAAAACCGTGTCAGAACAGTTTATTCCAGTTCATTAAAAGCCATCCTTGGTTTTTTCCTTTCTCCATTCCTTCAGTAATGGATAATTTTACAGTCCCTTTCTAAGATAGTGTTTCATTAGTAACATATTATCATATAAGGGGATCTGTTAAACTCACTGTAATCACACGATACATGACGTATTTGACTTTTCTTTGTGATCTGCATCTGGAAATAACAGGAGAAATATTACTGTATTCTTATTCTGTGGAAAATCAGTAGGGTGGCATCAATCTGGTCTCTGCTCATACCTGAACAGCGTTTTTAATGAGAGAATTTTTTTTGCAATTCTTCATTAAAATTTGCCTATTACCACAGGAAATCACTACAATGGTTTGGAGAGTGTCCTGCCCCTCACCATCTCTTGTCTGTTGACCTGAACTTGTTGGACTACCTCTGCTCAGGGCGAATTGCAGTGCCTAGCTACATTTTAATCACAGTACATCATAAATGATGTTTTTAATGCCCTATCTTTTACTTAGCTTAAAATACATAAAAAAATCAAAATTCATTTATTTCTTTTTTCTAGTCCAGTTCTTAAAATCTCTGTAAATTCAATCATAATTCTATTTAATTAATTTATTTTCAAAGTACACATGGAGCACTTCATTCCGGATCATAACTACAGAGAACAAATGATGGTTTAATGGTAACTGAATAGATTGAATCCCTTCAGTTTTGAATTTGAATTTTATCCTTGAATTAAGCTGCATTGCACAATTTCCATTTTCTCTACTATTAAATGTGAAAGTTAAATTGGGACATCAGATGTTTAGAAAAATCAGCTGGACATCCACTCCCAACTTCATATTTTCAATGTATTTGAAGCTTCCATTAATTTTTGAGTATGAAAGTTTTGTTGTGCATATAGGTGTAGCTTTAGTTGAATTCACCATTCTACATGCCTAGCCTTCTTTCCCTTTCTTCTTCCCCAATCCACAAAGGGAGCACTTGAGTATAAATCATGACAATTCATTAGTGGTATATGATACTAAATACTGTGATTTTTTTGAAAAAAACAAATATACCTTAGTAAATCATGGCTTCTACAGCTGGTATGCCAGCTACCTAATGAAAAAGTCTGATTCAAAGGCTCCTGAGAAAATATTCTATGGGGAAATGAACTTGGTTTTTACAATGAGTCACATAAAGGGTATAAGAGCTGCTTAAAAGCAAAGCTCAAACACAGAATTTCCAATGACACATGGGAGCATGATCATATGGCAGGAAAAAAAGAAAGGGCGAAACACGATTTAAGAACTTCTATTTATAGCTGAAACACTTCATACTATCTAGATGATAAAAGAGACCCCAAAGGAAATGTAAGAAAGAAAAATCTGGTAAAACTCACATTTGTTGCCCTGTGTAGGGGAAAACACATCTCAGAAAAGCTGGTCTTTACAGTTGTATAAGAACTTGTAACCAAGATTGACATGAAGAAGAAATTGTTGACTGTTATGATGAGTGACAGAAAACTATTACTTCTAATTTAGTTTTGTCTCTGTACACACCTTTCTTCCTCTCTGTATATTCATTCATTGGCCAAGATTATTTACTAGCACAAGGACAAGAAAAATTAAAATCACCCTTTGAATTCAGAAACCACATCTTGTCCAACACTAAAGAGATTTTAAAAACATTATATTCCCAACTTCCCAATTTCAAACAGTTTTGGATGACAAATTCCCATAGGCTTATAATAAAGTTATCTCAGTCTTTAGGTGTACAAGGGCTAGACGAACCTATGCTTTGCTCATGAAATTTACCCAAGATCATTAACCAAATCAAGCTTTCCAGTTCCATCCCATATCATTGCTTCGTAGAAAACATGCATATGAGGTGTGTGGTTTCTCCAATCAGGGACAGATCTTTGTAACAGTTTTCTCTTTTAAAGAACTACATTTAATGAACATACAAAAAAATCTGTTCATTCTGGATTTCAGCATATTCTACTTAAATATATTTTTATACATCTTTCTGAATATAGATATAGACAGGAAATAGAGTTGCAACTCTTGCAACAGGTAGAAAGAAGCTCTAGGTGGCAGGCATAAAAACACAAAGTCAAGAAATAGAAATATGATCACTTCCAGGATAGCAGGGCACTAACAATCCAGACAGCACACCTCAGCTTGCGAAGTTTGTGAGAAAACACTTAGATTAACATATTGAAATTAAACACAGACTCCACTTTTGCTACTCACAACATATATTTAACATGAAAATGGAACATAAACCTAAATTCAATTAGCACAGCCTCAGATTCAGTTGAAATATTCTGGGGCAGTTGCCATAAAGACAGAAGCATTAGCTCTGAAGTCTGTGGTTAATCTCACATACAATTTAAGTAAGAGGCATCAATGAATCTTTTGTAGAGTACATGCTTTAACAGTTATAAATGTGAGTCCATCAATTATGTTTGTTGCTCTGGTAAGCTAGCTCATGTGAGCTAGCGAGTTCTTCTGCCTGAAACTTAAAACTTGATCACAGGCTCCTTTTCTGGATTGTTTGTACATCTGTTTGGTACCGAAAGGACAGAAAGGTTCTTTACCGCAGGAACTGGTGATCCTCTCTGGGTCCTGAGAACAGTCTCAGATTCACAGAACAAGTGAGATCATCTGGTCCAGACCATCTCCATTTCCAGAACTGATCTGGAGATCATCAGGTCCGATGCCCCTGCTCAGGGCAGGGTCAGTGAGAGCAGGTTACTCAGGATCGTATCCTGTTGGGTTTTGAGTATCTCCAAGGATGGCAACTCCACAGCCTCTGTGGGCAACTTCTTTCTGTGTTTGATCGTCAGTAAAAAAGTTTCATTTTTTGTTTAAATGGAATTTATCATACTTCAGTTTGTGCCTATTGTCTCTTGTCCTGTCACTGGGTACCACTGTGAAGAGTCTGGATCCGCCTTTACACCTCCCATCAGGTATTCATACACATTGACAAGATGCCCCACTGAGTGTTCCCTTCTCCAGGCTGAATAGTTCCAGTTCTCCCAGTCTCCTCTCACATGAAAGATGCTACAGTCCTTTAATCACCTTTGTGGCCCTTAGCTAGACTCCCTGCAATATATTCATGTCTCTCTTGTACTGGGGAGACTAGTACTGGATCCAGCATTCCAGGTGTGTCTCACCAGGGCTGAACAGAGAGGAAGAATTACCTCTATCGACCTGCTGGTGATGCTGTGCCAAATAGAGCCCAGGGTGCTGTTGGCCGCCTTTGCTGCAAGTGCACGCTGCTGACTCATGGTCAACTTGGTGTCCACCAGAAATTTCAAGACATTTTTTTGCAAAGCTGTTTTCCAGCTGGTAGACCCCACTGTGTACTGGTGTGTGGGGATATTCTTCCTCAGTTGCAAGACTTGGCATTTCCTTTCATTGAAATTTGTGAGATTTGCCATTTTTTTCCAGTCTGTCAAAGTGTTTTTCAGTGGCAGCACTTGTTTGACCTATCAGGCACTGCAAATCTGCTGAGGGTGCACTCTGCCCTATCATCCAGTCCACTAAGATGTTAAACAATATTTGCCCCAGCACTTATCGCTGGGGTACTCTGCTGGCAACTGGCTTCCAGCTGAATTTTGTGCTGCCGATCAACCCTTTGAGCTTGACAGTTCAGCCTCACTTCAGCCCATCTCACTGTCCATTTATCGATCCTGTACTTTATCAGTGTGTCTGAGGGTGTTATGAGAGACAGTGTTGAAAGCCTTGCTAAAGATAAACTGCTCTTTGCTTGTCTGCCAAGCTAGTCATCATATTGTGGAAAGCTATCAGGTTGGGCAGGAATGACTTCCCTTTTTTAAATCCATGATGATCACTCCTAATTGCTTTCTTGTTCTTAATTTGTTTAGAGATGCTTTTCAAGTTTAGTTGCTCCATCACTTTCCCAGGTACCAAGGTGAGGCTGACCAGCCTGTAGTTCCCTGAATAATCCTTCTTGCCCCTCTTGAAGATAGAAATGACAATTGCATTCTTCCAGTCCTCAGGAACCTCCCACCATCACCATGACTTTTCCAAGATTATCTATAGTGGCCTCACAAGGGGATAGCTCAGCTCACTCAGCAGTTGTGGGTGCATCCCATCTCATCGGGTTCTTGTGTTTGTCCCATCAGGGCTTGTGTTTGTCCTGTCTGTTTAAATGTCCCCCAACACGATCCTCATCTACCGAGAGCAAGTTTACCTTCCACCAGGCTTGCCCACTGGCCGCAGGCGCCTGGGATTGTTTGATTGCCAGTCTTACCAGTAAAGACCAAGGCAAAGACGTTGAGTACCTTAGGCCCATACGTGTCCTTCATCACCGGGCCCCTGGCCTGTTCCTTCAGCAGCAAGCCCACTTTAACCTCGTCTTCCTTTTGCTGCTGATGTACTTGTAGAAGCTTGCAAATGCTGTAAAGGCAATTGTTTATGCTAGAGACTGTACGGTTAGGGCTCATTAATCAGGTGTTTTTTTTCTTGTGAGGTCCTCAAAGTCATTTCTCTTACAGCCCTTTTGCCTAGGCTGACCTTGGCCCTAGCAGGCCCTAGAAGTGAGGCAGTTTCAAAGGGAAAAAGTAGGTTTAGATATTGGAAAGGGAAAGTACGGTCCGCTCTAGTTTGCGTCTGGTTTATGGCCTTGGCAGAAATTCCTTTAAAGGGTTTTTGTGTCTGCATTAGCTATGTTTTCATTAGCGAGCTGGTTCAGAGCAGTGGTGCTGCTTTGAAATGAATCCCTTGACTGTCGCCGTTTCCTGAGAGCAGACTCAGTTTCCAGAGTGGTTTTGGTATGTTGGGACTGGTTCCTTTTGGAGGAAAATAAACAAAAGCTCTTTTGAAAAGTGCTTCGATGCCTAATGGGGAAATTAAGATCCAAACTGTGGGGTGGGCTGCACCATGACTAAGCCCTCTGGCATGTGCTGCTGTCTTTTCCCTTCAGAAAGCTTTGCATCGTGAGTAGTTGAAACACTCTCCTTGGAAGATAAATCCAATCTGAAATAAACTCCCAGCGCCTCATGTAGCAGGTTATGTGAGAGGCCTCAGCACAACCTGCTTCGATCTACTGATCCACACATTTGGAGCAAATTGCTTGCTAAATTCAGCCTAGCTGTTGTGGAAATTATAAATAAATCACAGTAATATAAAGAAGCCAGTGAGTTAGGCTGGGGCTTATTAGAGCAGAGATGTGAAATAAAGACTGTGGAATATGTGATATCTTTCTTTGCTCAGCTCAGGAGCAACAAATAATGAAGGAACTTTAGAAAAGTTAAGGGAGATTTACCAGTTTGCTAGCCTTTGATTACTGTTTTGCTGAATTTTTCAGAAACAAGTTGATAAAAGCCACCAGCTTTATTCCTTTTTTTTTTTTTTTTTTTCCCAGCCAGAGTAGAGGAATATATTATTCAAAGATATGTATCTTGATTTGATTTGTATAAAATGAAGAAAGTTATAGTCAGTATAAAAGATCACACGACTGGGGATACTGGCTGAAAATCAAACCTCTATTTATAGACTTTCTAGCTTGCTTTTTTTTTTTTTTCCCCAAGATGTACAGCATGGAGGCTTTGTGTAGTACAGGTGGAATTAAGTGACACATCAACTTGTGGCCAAAATCTGATAATGATAAAAGTTTTATGCACGTGAATTATTCACAAATCCAAACATTGATTTATATTCAGCTGGAGAAGCAGGGAGATTGAGGGGGGAATGCCAGCAGAGCTACGAGTCAAAGAAATCCATCCCCTGTGACATTAGAAATATTTTTCTTCCTTTGTGCTCATTCCCTCTACTATAAAAAGGCTATGAAATACTAATACTTGGAGAAAAATGTAATGATTAATCTTTATTTCCATAATTTGAAAATGCAGTATATCATCTTAACATATAATTCCACACAGTTGATACTGTGGATGGATTTTCAATAACCTACATACTAGTGTATGTATGTTTCAGGTACATTCAGAGTAATTATTTTTTATAATGGTAATAATGATATTATTACTGCGTATAGTCCAAAGAAATGGTTTGAAGGATTTTTTTTTTTTTTGAAAAAAAAAAAGATAAGTTAGGGTAACAACAGGTTATACTGTCCTAAAAAAAAAGAAGAAGAAAAAAAAAAAGGAAAGATAGAAATATAGATGATTACAGAGTTGCCTAGGTAGGAAACCCCTGCAGTCTGGCACAAATATTCAGGAATGTTTCCTCAACCCTTACACAGTAGTTAATTTCTCTAGTATTAACAGTCATACCATCCCCTTCTACATCCCATCCCATCATCCATTCTTCATGGAATTCTGTCCAAAACCTTCAGAGCTTTAGAAAAATCAAAACTATATTTTCAAAAACAGCCACTTCAGTATTTTCCTGCAGGGTAATAAGATTCTTACCATAGTTAATATGTCCCTGATAAATGCCATCTTCCTGAGATGTAATGGCATTGTGTACTATTTTTATGTGTGCTGCAAAGTAAGTGGTATTATTAAGAAGTGGCACTTTATTTTTTTATTTACTATAATTATAATTTTCTGTTTTTCTCTGGTATGTAATATTAACTACTTTCCCATTTCAAGCAACAATGGATATAACTTCTGTCTCATTTCATTCCTAAGCCATGGATATCTAGATTCTGGGAAATATCTGGGGAATGCCTCACTGTATCTTTGTGTTATTGCTGTACTTTTTACATTTGTCCTGCTATTGACTTACTCTGAATGAAGGATACTGAGTTACATGGACTTTTGGTCTGATCCAATACATATAGTTGTTTCTAAATTTACTGATGCTTATTTTTCCTTTAGTGTCTGGTTTTTTGTTAATCTTATTTTTGTTTATATCGCACAAGGCAGAAAAGAGATGTGAAATTTTGCTAATATTTTTGCCAATATATCAACTTATTTCATTTCCCGAAAAAAAAACCCCATTCTAATCATTTAACACCTTATGCAAAAACACTACTCCCAGTAGCTCAAGATAGAATCCCAGTTACCATTGCTAATCATATCATCCTTCATTTTTTTCCGTTTCTGAATCCTAATCAGATGAACATTTTCAACATCACCATGGTTGTCTTACATCACATCTACCGTAACATTTTGCAAACCTATCCTCCTCTAGCTTAGTTGTACCTTGACTGTGGCACTGTCTGAGTATCCATGTGGCCTTTGCAGAGTGACTGCATTTGCTGAACCGTTGTACCCTTCTCCCTTAAGTAAAGCTCATATGAAAACTCATTTCTTCAATGACACTTAAGGAAATCAGTTGACATAATTGCCCATCTACTAATTTTATTTAAAATATAGACAGAAGATGGGGTAAAATGTTGTAGGGAGTACCTTAAGAACATTAAAAGTGAGCATGGAAATTGATGGGGGGAAAAAGGGGGAGATGCAAGAAACAGCTTAATCTTCAGAAAGCCATGTGAGGAAAAGATGTGCAATTAATGCATTACACACGATAAACCTTGCATCAGTCTGTGTCACTGATTAAGACCAAAGATGTGGGCAGCATCTTTGTGTAACAGGACAGGATACCTGTCTGATACCTGGCAGGTATAGCTATGGTCCTGGTTTATTTCCAACATACCAATAATGACAAGGTAGGCGATACAAATGGTATAAATTTGCATTTCGTCTGGCAGTCACTGTAGATAGCTGAATAGAAAAACTGATTACAAAATAGAGTATGGGTTTGGAACATTAATATCTTTTCTTTTGCCTCTCCACGTATGTGTATAATACATGAAGCTTCCTGTGTTCTCCCTCTGCTTCCCAATCCCATGGATTGCCTTTTTTCACTCCTCTTACTTTGCTCAAGTTCTGGCTCACTTCAGTTTCAAGTGCACTTCTGCAGGTGAATAAATACAGAGAAATGTGGTTTGTGGAAAATGAGTTTGGTTTAATATCTTCTTTAGTGTTTCTGTTTTATCAGGCCCCTGTTCCTAAGAGCAGAGATGCTAGTCTTCACAGTCTTTACTGATTTCGGGTTACATAGATAATAACATTCTGACATTGTGCCTCTAAGTCTCCTTGCAGTTCCCCTTCTGCCGTAGTTTTCTGTCCTAAAATACCATTGCAAAGTGTTTCTGCACTATTAAAGAGCTGTTGTGCTCTGTTACACAAGTGGCTGTGTTTCAGTAAGTGGTCCATATCTGTATGTGTATATGAGTATGTGTATGTTTCTATGCATACATGTACAAGTGCAGAATATATAAAAAATGCTTTTTTTTACTTCGTATAAAGATGGAGGAAGGTTTTAATTGTTGGGGTTTTTTTTTCCTGTAAATTTTTAGCAAAGTTTGCACAAAAGACACTTGCAAAGACATGAAAATCACATTTGTAATTTTCACTTAGAGTGGCACTAAATGTATGTTTCATATCTTTCTTCCACAAGCTAGCTCAGCATTCCCAGGGAGGGTTGAAAGATGAGAGTAATGTGCAGAGCAGCAGAGAAATGCCGTGGGAGTGGGTAAATCTGCATGACCCTGGACAAGTTCCAACTACCGCCCTGTAATGTGCTCCAGCAGCTGCTGGCAAAGCTATCAGTTGCTCCTTGAAAGTCACCTATCATAATCCTGATTCCACAGTTGCTGAAGCAGCTTGTCTGTTGGACATTCAGGCTGGCTCTAACCAGTCCAAGTTGCCTGTTTCCATGGCTGTTTGCATGGCAGCAAAACCACATGTGATCCATAGGCAGGAAGCAGACAACTTGGAAAACAGATTACAAAGTTCAGAGCAGAAAGGATAAAAATTAATGAGGGTAGTTCTTAATAAGCAAACAGAAAAAAAAAAGGAAAAAAACCCCCACAACTATACCAACAACCAACTCAACAAACCAGAGACAGAAAAACACAGAAAGAGAGAAACTGTAAAAATAAAGAAGGCTGCAATTGTCTCAACGATGGAGATACAGCAGATCTGTTGGTCAGCTAACTTTTTTAAGAGCCTCAAATGAAGTAATAGTACAGCCAGGTTCCTTTTTTTGACCCTTCTCATAAAGCACTGTTCATTAATTCAAATTAAACCTCCCAAAGTACAATTCCCTGGTCTGCTGCCAGTTTGTCTCACGTGAATTTGCCCTGTCAGCTGAGCACTCTCTCTCAGGCTCTCTTTTCCTAATATTAACTATCAATTAGTCCCTCTCTGGCTTCTAATGAAATGGGGTTAACGCTCCCTAAAAAACACAAAGCCACCCTTTTACAGAGCATCAGTGTGGCAACCCAGCAAGATGATTAATTTTGAGATCCACCAGAAAACTGTTAAGAACCACATAGTGCCCAAAAAAGCTAGCCGGTGGGGCTTGTTCTGTATACCACACTTGGGTCTTCCCCCCAACATTTCAGTAATTTCAAATATTTTTACTTAGAAGATGAAGAACAACAAAAAGGCATTTCATCCTAACTGAAGCTGTCATTTAAAAACATCTGGCAATAAGTCTATACAAAATGACTTAAAGAAATAAATACCTGATATCTTTTTAATATTAGTTTTCTGTGGTTTTTTTGGGGTGTGTGTGTTGTGTTTTGTTTTGGTTTTTTTAACTGTCTAACACCATCTGTGTTGCCAGTAAGTAAGGAAAGGAAGATAGACAGGATTGCCAAGCTACTAACTGGAAGAAACATGAGACTCCTGAAGGGAGGAGGGAGGTGACCTTGAAGTGCGACTATTGGTTGTGGTGAGTGGAGTTTAGCAGGGAGAAAGTTCTTATGTTGTAACAGAACATTTACCTGTGTCTTGAGGTTTCTTTCTTGAAAAGTAATGTGTTTAGATAATTTACTAATTTCTTCTTCTGATAATCCATAAAAATATGGTGAAACTAACAGACATTGCATCAAAAAAAGTAGACAAAAAAGCTGAAAAGATGGATAATTTCATATATTTGGTGCCAGTTTTGTAGGTTTTTTCTTTCTGAGAATGAATTTAATGGGATTTCTGAATATGTGAAGGACTTGTAGGACTTGAGCTTATCATATAACATGAAAGAAATTATAAATATTACAAACATAACCAAATTTTATGCTTTGAAGTATGAACTGCTCTGCTCAGCTGTCAATGTTCTTGACTTATTTTTTTGCACAGCAATTGGCTAAGGTTTTCTAAAGGGAATTCTCGTCTCCTTCTTCAGTATTATTATCTACCTGTTGTGATCTCTGGACAAAGAACACATTAGACAAACATGTGGTTGAGAAATATCTTGATCATTTCTTGGCAGAAGTAGATATCCTGTAGTAAGTGGAACAAATATGGAGAGCTATAAGCTTAAGGTTTTGGAAGCAGAAAGCATAAAAAATTTGGTTCTCTGCTTTTGTCACAATGCTCAGGACAGCAGAGGAGATATATCTTTTAAGTTCCACAGAAATATAGTCTATGTCCAGGCAGTGCAGAATTGTAAAAGATGTTTCAAAGTAGTTGCACTTAATTTATGTGGCAACAGGGATCCTGCAACAGCTGGACACCATTTTTCAGCCAAATCTATTTAAGGCAGCACTTTAAGTACTATAAAGTCAGTAGGCTAAACTGGTTTTCTCAAAGTGGTACAGAGTTCTCTTGGAAGATCTAGAGCCTGCTCTGCTGTAATGAGTAAACCTTGGTAATCTATTTAGCAGATGAAATAACTTTAAATGGATTTAAAATCATCTAACAGCAAAATATATTTCTTTCGGTTTTTTAATATTATTCCTGTGTACTACTTAAAATATTACAGACAAAAAAAAATTACCAAAGAGATAGAATATCTACAACTACAGATTAGTCTTTCTTTCTCTTTGTTGAGGCCTGATTCATATCAACTTTGTTTGACAGACATGCTGTACTTCTGGTACAGTGTGATGCCTTTCAGAAACATGAGGAGGTCCACAAACCCATTAGTCATGTTGGTCTGGGATGCTTACATTACAAAGAACATTTTTTATCTCCTCGCTTTTCCTAGTTTTCTTAGCCAAAGACTACCCGTATATCATGTCATCCTGCTGACTGTATTTCTTAAATGCTTGTTTTCATACTGTCCTTTATAATCCTCTCAAAAAGAAGAAATTATATTCAAATGTTGCTCTGGAAATTTTTCTTTTAAAGTTTTGAATGACTTTCAAATGGTCTCTTAGCTAACACTTGCACTGAATATCCAAGCATAAGGAATCCTCCAGGTAGAGAAGGTGCTTCCAGGAACCACAGACGAGAACTTTGTCAGTAGTGTATTTGAACAGATGAAAGGTTCTCAGAGACTTCTTGTTTTGTCAGAATATAGATTACCATTGTCCAAGTCTAGATTTTTATTCCCTATGCCTTTCAGCTGGGAGTGTATTGACACAGATGATGCTTTTAGTGTACTATAGACCCTAAGTTAACACCTATAATGTTTGTTCAGTGGAGGATGGATGAATGAAACAGTGATTTTGTGTTAGTATGTTGGTTTTATTGCTGTGATTAAGTTATTTGGGAATATTTTTCCTCTCATTTTAAGGTGGACATTTTATATGCAGTGTTTCATGCTTCAGCTCAAGCAATTAGATTTCTTTAGTCATTTTTGTCTGTGCTGCATGTTACCTGCAGTTTTAATCCTCAGGGATGAGACTGAATCATACTTTAAACTATCACTTGCTAGTCAAACAGCAGTGCAAAACACAGGGCAATCAGATGAATGTAATATTCTGGATTACATTTAATTATTGAATATTCTGCAATATTCAAGAGGTCACACTGGATGATCACAGAAGTTCGTTCTGGTCACCTTCCCCATAAACATACACTGTTGGGAGGTTTTGCTTCAGCGAGCACCGTTTTTTCTTTCCCTGTTAGAAAGTCAGGCACGGTGGGTATTGCTGGCAAAGTGCCAGCCACTCCTAAGCCAACTGTGTCCAGTAAACTCACATTTGAAATACTTTAAATTACTCATTCTTGGTAAGTTACGCTTCCTAAAGAGAAGGCAAAGGAACTTTGTCTCTTTAGACAGAAAGGACCAAACGCTGAATGAAGGCTAGCAAGAACCCCAGAAGACAGTGGTTTTGTAGTCATGCCCTTTGCTGTTATTGGGCTAAGAAAGGCCAAGTTTGGTGAGATTTTGTCTTACCTCCATCCCCTAGGGAAAAGAAACACTCCTAGTCTAGCCCTGCTCCTATAAGCAGGCCACCTTTTACTCAGCAAGTAGCAAACGATTCACTCTTCTACACTGGACCTAAGCTTACAGGTACTACATGCTTGCCCTGAGTGGCTCTGTGTACTTTTCCACACAAGAGTAGAAGGCAGAGATTCTCTTTCAATAGCGCTCTCTGCATCGTGACAGCTCCCCAAACGGCGGCCTCTTTCCCATGCACCATCCCAGCCTCACTGTTATTCAGTTGCAGTTGCTGTTTCAGCATTCTGTTCAGCATTTCTTTCAGTTCTTATTCGGTTCAGTTGAGTTCAGCATTCGTCCTTGATTCACAACTCAAATAAGCACTTAGGTAGTCTGGCAGGATATCCTTAGGTAAGTGACCTATTGAGCTACTTTCTGATAAAATAGACACATGTGAATGGATAAAACGATAGATAGAGAAAAAAATAGATAGGGATACTTATAGCTATGGACCAGCTTCTCTTGTGCAATTCTAGAAATGCTTAAGAGAAACAAAAGATAATTAAATATACCATTGTGCCATGTCTGATATTCCAGCAAAATATTTCAGCCAGGAACCCTCTTCCTAGATCTCTTCTTTGAATAGAAGCCAACAAATTATAGTAAGCACTCAGTCAGAAAAGTTCTTTCTTCTGATATTTTAAGAAGATTCCACATGATGGTAGTCAAGACACTTCCATTAGTGGAACTAACAAATATTTAGGTATTTAATGTATTTTGGGATGTCTATTCCAGTTACAATGTGAAAGGCTTGACGTCCTGTCTGACAGCTGCTAAAAGCGTGTTATAAAGTCAAGCCTTGAGCCTTAATGGGACTTTGTGCCCCATCCTACACTCAACGTCTGACCTTTCTTCACTGGGGATGCAATCTCCCTTCTTTCCCCCAGGTCTGGTTTGGTTAGTCGCGTGAAATCTCTGCTCAGGAAAGCGGTGGAGAAGCGACATCTTTAAAACACCATGCTGCCAGACAGCTACTTGGCTTGAAGCTGGAACTGAGAAGAGAACAGTTATAAAAGAGAGGTCTCATCTTTTCCATGGACTGCATGAAAGCAATGTTTGACAGCACAGAAAAAGGGAGCAAGGCTGGGTTGGCAGAACAAGTTGAGTTGTTTTTTAAGGGGAAGCTGCAGCACTCATTATTCCCTTAGGAAGAGACTATTTCAAATACGCCAGGAAAAACTGCAGTTTTTCTTCAAGTCTTTGTCTGTATAAAACAGGCCAAACACGAACACACTAAAGTGAATAGAAATTGCACTCTTCAGTTAAAACATTGAATGCTTTTCGGTGTTTTAGTCTAACAAGTTTTATCCATTATTAGTGAATAGCTTCCAATTCATCATTAGCTTCTTTCTGTTGTTTTGTAGAATAATTCTTCATAGTTAAATTGTACAAGGAGAACCTGTCCCACTGCTTTTAGGGGCAGGATAAAATAATGTGAACAGCAGGAGCAGCGATAGTTCAATTAGCAACACTGGCAACTTCTTTGGAATGGCAACATTGCTAGAGCCGAAGAGCTTGCTGGCACAGAAATGTCTCTTGTCAGGGGGAATTTTAGAGTCCTTGGTACAGTTTTGTAGAATAGCATGACAGACAACAAAATGGGTAACCAAGTTGGGAAGCTGAAAACACAGTACAAAGCTCTTCCACACCATAGGACTGTGCTGAAAGATTTTTCTGAACAAGAACAGCAAGAGTTTGCTAAGCAATGTATATACCATTTGCTGCTTTCAGTACATTCATTAGAGAAAGTGTGTATTTTTTTTAGCTTTTTGGATTAATTTTTCTTTTAAACCTGTGTTCCTCTAAATGTGCTTTTTTTTTTCTTTTTTTAAGAGTAGCCAAGTTTCTTGGTTTGTTTTTTTTTTTTTTATCTCTGTTCTCTTTTCCCTCCTTGCTGAATGTATGAATGAAAAGTGTATCTGGAGCAACATCTCAATAGTATATCTCCATCAGAGATTTTACTTTAAGAGTAAATAATTTTTCAAAATGTCTTTTCATGAGGAACTACAGTTATGAATGCTGATCTCATGAAATAGAATTTATGTGCAGTAATTTGCATAAATACTCCCAAACTGTATCTCTTCCATAATTAATATGTTGACATTTTAGGAAGAAGGAAAGATTATCTTTCTATAAAACCACAGTCAGTGAAAACAATTTGAAGTTCTATTCCCAGCTCCTACTCCAGAGTCCTATATTGATGCCAATCTGTGTGCCTCTGGTTTTTAAGTAGTGAGTTATTAAATAATTTTTAAATTCTTTGTTGTTGCCAGGTGAAGTTCATAACTCTTTTTTTTTTTAAGTTGTCCACGCCATGTAGCAATCAGTGACAAAGAAGAGTTTTAAAACATTGTATCTCATCTCCTCAAAGGGATGAAATCACATGAATATTCAGTTCCTCCGGGTCCTCTAAAACCTTCTGAATTCCAGGTGCGGTTCTGAAACAAAGGTCTAAAATGTGGCCAACACCAGCATGATTTCAAATAGGAATGTCATCTGCAGAGATTCTGCAGGTTGTAGCATTTGCTTCCATAGGAAGGGGCATGTTAGTAGGGGCCATGAATGCACAAAGTTGTTGCTTTGGAACAATAAGGAGTTTTAATTGCTCGCAAGCTGAGACCTTAAAAGCATTTAATAAAACATTTTTACAAATGCTAATTAATCTTCTTTGCTCTAATTGACTATTTTCACATTTCAGCAATAGATTTAATTCTGCCAAACAAGTTACCAAGTAAGTCACGATCTACATCTATTTGTTAGAATATTATCTAAGACAATGAAAGCATATTTGAGAGACAACAGAGTGGGCTTTTTTTTATTAAGGCTTTTCCAAATGGGATATGAGCTAGGCAGAAAATGAAGGTTTAGAGATAACATTTACGGTTGAAATTCACTTTTACAAGTAAAAGTGTATTTGTTTCTGAAAATTACTTTCAGGCAAGATTTGGCTCTACCTCACTGCAAGCTGGAACACATAATACAGTATAAATTACGGAATTGTATTATGATTGATTCTTTCCATACAGAATAGCATTTAACTTACCAAATTTTACAGTTTAAAGTTGCTGGAATAAAACATCTACATTTAGCAGCAGTTACCACAGAAAGAAACTTCAGCTATGTTGATTTCCAGAAGTACTTTCAAAAATTATTGATGTGTCTCAGATAAATATATGTTGTAATTGTGGGGTACTGTTGATCCCTCTGGTGTTGACTACTGTAGTGCTTTCGATATGGGCCTTCAGGCAGTTATGAGGTTAAAAAAAATCTAGAAGAAAATGAGAATTCCTTTGCCCTGTAGGAGGTTTTGTGCATTCCTTCTAATTACGGGGCTGCGGCACATGGAGTTTTTGAGATGATCGATACTTTGAAAACTCTGTGCTGTTTTATCATCTGTGCTGAGACTCATGAAAAATTAACTCTTTTTACCAGCACCTGAACCAAATCAATACTTAAGGTAACGAATTCTTGCTATTTGACAGATCATTTTATTACACAGGTAAAATCTGGGGACTGCATGGGTTGTAGGAGCTTATTCTTGGCGAACTGAGAATTGCAGGTAATAAAATATTTATAGTGCTTTCATGGAAGGGATTTGGATTACTCTTTTGCTCTAGGATGGATTGAGTTGAGGTGTTCAGAGTAACCCTTTGTGACTTAATTCAATGTGACAGGGCACAGCTATCCCAAACAGATTCTGCCTGTAATATAAAAAGGTATTGTTTACAGATACATATTTACCAGGAAACCAGTACTCCATCCTTTAAAAGACTGTGATTGGGAGAAAGACAAAAAATTTCTGTGGCTAAAGCTTGGGCCTTAGAAGCAGGAATCTGGGGTCCGAGTCCTGTTTCTAGGCTCAACATTTTATTTCTTCCTCTAGGTAATGGTGATATCAAGGCTTCTTGCCACACAGTTTAGTAACAAACTGGAGTTTTACTCAGCGCTTAGCACTGTAAGGCTTTCATCTGTGTTAGGTGTTGTAGGCATTATTAAAATAACCGTTGGTTTTAGCTGTCTTTCTCATTCTTGGAAAAGATCAAGCAGTTTGCTATGTGTGTCGCACAAAGAGTTACTTTGAAAGTAAGTTTGAGTATGGGATAATCTGCCTCATGTTGACCTTCACTCCTTGTCTAGATGATTGCCTCATCTCCTGGGGGATTAATAAACTGCCACCTACACTCCTGTCATTCCACATGTTCCCAAGTGCAAGTTCCAGCAAGTCAAGAGACCCTGTTAGATTCCTCCTCAAAATGAAGTGCAGATATTTCCACAGTGGTGGGGAATTCTACATATGTGCAGAACGTAGCCAGGTACCTACATCATATTGCCCTTACATATATTGTCTACAGTCAATTTGTTGCAGTGGTTATGTGTCTGAGATAATCAAAGGGAAACAAAACAAGGCAACACAACAGTTTCAAGGTTAACTGCAATACTTTCATTCTGAAACTTGGATGGTTACACTAATATAGAAAACTGATGTTTGGCCACTTTTTGGAATGCTCCTTCTACAGCTTCCTCTAGTAGGAGCTTGGTGGGGTTTGTTTATTTTTTTTGTTGTCTTCCTTTTGTTTTATTTAGTCTTTTAGGACCAGGGAAAATGATGTAGTAAAACCGCTGCCTTTGTACAAAAGTACAGATTTGTATGTGATCTGAAGCAATGATCTTTACAGTGATCGTAAAAATAAAAGTTGGAGATAGAGGATTTTTTGTGTCAAGAATTAGTGAAAGGAAAACAAATGCAAGGAATAGCAAATAAAATGGCAATGCTGGGGTTTTAATACACCAGCGAGACCTGTGAATTGACTTAAAAGCTCAAATCCAAGCACTGAGTCAGTGGTTTCCTAATTCTAAAAGAGATTTTAAGGTAAAGGCAAGAGGGAATTACATTAACTGGCTCATTCCCTTCAAACACATGAAGAGAAGATGTTACGGTCAGGTGCACATTTGGTGCATATCTTAGCAGTCTGTAGTCACTTACAATTTTTCTAATAGCCTTAAAATACATTGCCTAGCTTCCGCTTAATAGTTTTGTTGAATGGACAAAGAAAAACCACCATCATTGACAAAGAAGAATCACTTTCATCATGCAAGGATACTGCAATTTGGTTTTAATGTATGTATCCCCCTTCAGTTTAATTTCTCTCCAAAAAAGCAACATTTCTAGTCAGTCAGGGCAGCATGGGAATGTGTTTCAACAGACTTGGGATCTACTCTAAGTGCTGCCAGGGGCTTGCTAAATGCCTTCAGGGAAATCACCTTGCAGTCACTCTCCTTATGTATGAAGTGCTTTCAGAGCTGCAGCTGAGAAGTTCTGTATTATGCAAGTAACGTTCTATTAACGCACATGCTGTTCCCAATCAGGGTGACAAAATTAAGTTTTGAAGACATTTTCTAAGCCCGCTTTCTGCTTTAGCAGACAATTCTAATACTGGCAGAGCAAAATAAGACGACTATCCACGCAAAACAACTGACCATAATGTCACTATACATTAACAAATATGCCCCTTCATTACTTTAACATTAATGTAATGGGAAGGCTGTACAGATCATCCAATGCTTTATTTATTTTGCAGGGTTTGCATTTTGAAAATACAAAAAAAAAAAAAAAAATTATGCTCAATTAAAAATTGAGTAATTGCTAATGACCACAAAGGTGAAGAATTAGATTCTTCAATGAAAACTTTCAGAAGCTGGGTTCTTGCTTAATTCTTTTATAAACTATGAAATATATTTACAAAGGAAACCGATGCTGAATATAACTGATAAGGACAGAAAAGACTATAGAATAAATAGGAGTAAAATATAAAAAAAGATGATAATTTTAGCATGTGGTAAACCTCAATCCAGATTTAGCAATTATCAGAAGGTCACAGTGAAACCGAAAATGAGAGGATAGTGCTGTGTTTACTTTTAAAATGTTTTTTTTTTTTTATAGGTGAACATTATTAGTTCTCATTGAAGCTTCCATTATTTTTCACTGTTACATAATTTCTTCCTGAAATTTCCATTTCCCCTAATCATTAAAAATGTGTTTGTGTTTCAGTTCCATGAAGCAGTCTGTATATCCTGTTTCTACCCTATTCAATGTATTAACTGTATCTTTCCCTCACATAGTACGTAGTCATGTACTATACAGCAACAGTGTATCATGATGATCCTGTAGTACGTTCATAAGATGAATCTGTCAGGGAGACTCATTCATGGACAATCATAAGAAAAAATTAGAACCCTTAAAATATCTGTATTAATTTTAGCATGTCTAAACACTGCAAATTTACTTGTCTCTTCTGTGGGAAACAGCATGACTGGAGTGATAATCCTCTGAATAGTGCATGAAAAAAATGAGAGGCAAAATGGACTGTATAATTTCCTCTGATATACTGACCACTGTATCTAATATGTGTTTGAACATACAGTCCAGATGTAAAAACCTTCTGAATCTTGCTGTATATCTGCATAAGTGTACCTCTGATAAGGACATCATAAGGCTGCATAAGTCAGTGGTGATTCAGGTAGTATTTGGGTTTAGGAAGGCACCGAAAGTAACAAACTCTGCAGTGGTCCCTGATGGTACTATAATACTTATTAGAGAGTTACACTAGGAAATCAAACAACTGGTGCCATATTTTATACTGTGGTATAACTGTGTGGAAAATGTGGCAATGAAGCCAAGTGGACGCACAAGAATATACTCTTTTATCACTGGATTTTTGCAAGAAGTTGCACTTAATTGTGATGTAAACATGGTACACGTTATTTTTGCCTCCCTCCTTTTGCCACCCACTTCCCCCCTCGTCCCATGTACTTTCGTTACATATTGAAAATCCAGCTGCTTTTCAGTATACTCCACAGCATTAACGAAAATGTCTTTCACAATGCATGCCTTTATGTTGCGCTGCACAAACACAGGGTTTCAGGCAAAGATTTTCAAAAACAGACATGTGAGTCACCATGCCTGAACTTACATCCGAAATCACTGCTAATCTTGGAATAACAGCTGCTAATACAGCTAGTGAAGAATCTTGGTTATATCAAGCCACAGATTTTTGACTCAAATCCATCTGGAAATGCCTGCTTTCTATTTACAATCATCCAGTAGTCTTTATTCACCTCCATCCCTTGTTCTCCTACCACCCCCTATTTCTGGCAGGATTCCAACAGTTAAAAAAATACTACAGATTTATTTAAATCCCATTTTCCAAAATGTGATGCAGTAATAGAAGGAGTTTAATGAGGAACTTCATTATGTGTTCAACAGAGAGCTTTCTCACTGATCTTGCCACAAAAAAAGAATCTTCCCTCATTATTGGTTTCTTTCTGACTCAGCCAGGCTTTCATGTAAAAATAACACTAAGCTCACAAACTTGTGATGGAATGGCAGTTTTATTAGGCACAGTTTTATTACCTCTTACCAGTTTATTTTTAGAAACCCCAGATCAGCTTTTAACATGAGTGGCAGAGTAGCAAAGACAGAAAAAAAAATTGTTCGTAGTTGGAATTTCTCTGAGGAGGATATATAGAAATACCAACACTTAGGGGAGATGGAAACAAAGGCTTACAAGACAACTAGTATTAACCAAGGAGCGTGTAAAACATCGGTATTGATTTTCTGAACAAACCTTGTCAATTTGATGTTATTTTAATTTTTAAAGTGATGTTCTTGATATAAAAACCTGCAGAAACTCTGGCATTTACTGCAGATCATGATAGCTCAGGACAGTGTTAGGTATGTTTGTCACTGCACACTCCTGAATATGTGTTTTAATCACTCGGGGGCTTTCCTCGGTTTCTGAGGAATTGATGTCTGAGGAAGGACCAGATTTTTGTAAGGCTGGTGCAAAACAACAACAAGAAGATAATTTGTTTCTGAAAATTTTGAATCTTGTGTCATCCAAAGTGCTATGGTTTTTGTACACAGTGGCTTTGCTGTTCCCTGTCAGACATAGCAAAAGTCAAAAGAAGGCAAGGCTCGTGTTAAGAAATCCTGTGGCAGGATTCACCAACAAACCCTTCTCTTATATTTCATTCCTAAGATCTTTTCAGGATGCCAGCATACTAACTCCCTGAGAAAATGAAAAGACAAGAAAGGAAGACTGTAAGTGTTTACACATACCTAATGAAGAAGCGTAGTTGTTGGTGTTATGAAGTCAAAGAGAGGTGATTGCTTTGCCTGGCATGGATGAAAAACTTGCAAGCAGTTCTAAGGAGAAGTAAATTAAAACCATAATTAAATGAAAATCAAAATGTAGGGATTCTTTAGCTTGTAGAGACAGAATCTTCTGGTAAACTTTCCATAGGTCAGGACAGTCGGTGATATCCATAAAATATATAAGCACATCCTAAACCAAAATAGTAAAGACAATGTTAATTCATACACTCTATTCCTTAGTATAATGTTCTTTTTATTTTGCGTGGTTTACTCAACATAACGCTTCTCAAAAGTTTAACTTCTATTGTTTTCTATCTCTTTGTCACAGAGGCATCACTTTTTATTTAACAGGAAAATTTTCATTTCTTAGAGGTCACAGATACAGAATGTATTTAATTTTTTGTGATTAATGTTAAGTTCCTAAACACTTGTTTTACTCTTAAATACAAGCTGTCTGATCTGAAGACTTTCTGAGCAACTACAGGTTTTAGTAACTGAGGTTGGATTTGTGGGTTCTTAGCTATTCTGAAAAAAATAAGTTACTATTATTTTGGTGCTTAGTGATGGACTTGAGGACCTGAATAAAGACAAGGCTGTTAAATTATCTTAAAGAAATAAACTAATGTAAATGATGTACTAATCATCATGTTGTTATATTAACACCCAGGAACTAAAAAAAATCAGACACACTCATCCTTTAGAAAATGACTTGAAGGGCATAAAAAATAGCAGCTGCTGTGCAGCAATCATTCTAGTTAGCCAATAGGCATTTAAATATACTACTGTAAGTTAAGATCCTGACTCAAACAGTATCATGTCAAAAGACAAATCTCAGCAAAGAAATTGTCCATTGCTATTATTTATTGTTGATGTAAATTTAGATTAAGTTTGGGATGATATATTAGCTGGTTGATGGAACTTGGACATTTGTGGGTAGAGCAAACAAATTCTAACCACTGCCTCTTCTCCATTTTCTTCCTAAGAGCTTAAATATTATTTAATATAAAAATAAATTGACACCCCCAAACCTCCTAATCCAATGTTGTTACAATAACAGTGCTTACTCTAATAGTTACCTGTTTCATGAGCACCCCCAAATAGCCCTCTATGCACAAACTGTCTCCTTCCTCCTATTTTTCCTATCCCTGATTTTCCTATTTTCAGTGTAATCCAATACAGTTCTTAGCCATTTCAAACATTTTCTGTCATTCTCACGTTCTCACCCTCAACTATTTAGGCAAGACTTCTTATCAACTTTTCCTTCCTGATACAAATCCTTATCTTAATTGATAGCAAGTTTTCTCATATACCATATCCCCACAGGTTGTGCTTACTTTTCTTGGTTGATGGGTGTGTGAAAAAGGAGCCGAGTCTGGAATGTGAAAGAGACAGCTGTGTTTAGAGTACCACAGGAAAAGAAGTAGAAAGGAAAATATACTAGGGACAGAAGACACTTGTGGAGTAGGAAAGTGAGGTAAAGACAAGTAGAAGCTGAATGGAATAAAAAGTGGTGTTGGCGTCTCAGAGTACATGAAGATAGAAGTAGGCAACCTGGCTTGGTTTCCTATTGATACCAGTTACAGCACCATGCAGCTGAACTCACAGGCTGCTATTTTCCATTTGTCTAAATGCAAACTTCAGAATTATATTCCTCATACAAAGTTGTTGTGGTTTAACCCCAGCCAGCAACTTAAGCACCACGCAGCTGCTCACTCACTCCCCCCCCACCCCCAGTGGGATGCAGGGAGAGAATGGGAAGGAAAAAGGTAAAACTTGTGGGTTGAGATAAGAACAGTTTAATAGGAAGGAAGAAACTACTACTAATAACAATAATAAAATGATAATAGTAATGAAAGGATTGGAGTATCCAAAATAAGTGATGCACAGTGCAATTGCTTACCACTTGCTGACCGATGCCCAGTTAGTTGCAGAGCCACGATTCCCCTCAGGCCAACTGCCCCCAGTTTATATACTGGGCATGACGTCCCATGGTATGGAATACCCCTTTGGCCAGTTTGGGTCAGCTGTCCTGGCTGTGTCCCCTCCCAACTTCTTGTGCCCCTCCAGCTTTCTTGCTGGCTGGGCATGAGAAGCTGAAAAATCCTTGACTTAGCGTAAACACTCCTTAGCAACAACTGAAAACATCCGTGTGTTATCAACATTCTTCTCATACTGAATCCAAGACACAGCACTATTACCAGCTACTAGAAAGAAAATTAAATCTATCCCAGCCAAAGCTAGGACAAAATTTCACTTGAACATACTTCAAACCAGTTGGACATTTGCATAGAAAACTCTTTTACCAGGACGGAAACTTGTATAGTTAGGCTGGTGAACAACCATTAGAGATCAGAGATCAGTCATAATGTTTCTTGCTGCCTTGAAACTGGAGATTATCAAACCCCAGTTTATGCTGGTGTAAAATGAAGAGGCTGTTAAGGAAGATGTGCAAAACAAGGGACTCAATTTTCAAGGACACACGTGAGCTCAATTTTCATCAAAGATCCAGTTATGAACGTGTAGAAATGAAAAGCTTGATGCCTGTAGATCCAATGGCACAAGTTTCTAGCACAGGCGGTATGAGTCATCCTTGGGAACCTGCTGTAAATGAGACTGCTAGGACTAAGGACTCAGATTTGTTGGAATTTTTGAAATGTAAATCTCTTTAAGAACTTGTCTGCTCCTCTAAAAATGTCAGAAATTTCTATTTCATGTCTGCATTCATTTTAAAACTACAGTGGTCTCTCCCGTGGAACAGAGAAAGCCTTTATGTAAGAGATCAAATTGTACATGATTTCTTGGTGTGTCTGATGGTGTTTAGGTGGGTCTGCTTGAAGATGGGTATTGGACCAGATGACCTCCAGAGGTCTAACCTCAACCATTCTGTGATTCTGACATACAATAGGAAGGATGTAATCCATGGTGACAAGAAGAGGTAGCCGTTCTCTATTTGGGTCAGTGTTTAGGCCCTGTTGTTGCAGACATCCCCAAGAAGTTCACTGAATTCAGTAGCTGTCTGCATGGGCACAAGAGAGTTCTCAGAAATGGTCTTTGACCTAAGCTGGAATCTTACCCATGGTGTGGTAGAAGCCACAAAATGCGAGTTGGAAGTTGCTTCCTTTTTCTTAATAGAAAGTAACACTAATTTCTTCTCAGTAAGAAATATGGGAATTCTTGCAGATATTTTTGAAGAAAGAAAGATTTAACAGGCATGTGAAACAGATGTCCTATAGAAGTATATGTTTCTGCTAAGTAGCCAATGCTGGGATGTAGTTATGGTTACCAAATAGCTGAAGATAAGCAGGGAGGAAGATGTATAGTGTTTCCTTTGTCTCCTGAGAGAAAAATGACAAACATACACATTTTACAAAACTTCTCACTGCTGCTTACATAACTTGTCTGGCATTTAAGAAGCTCAAGATCTAATTCATTTTCTGTACTCCTTCACCTTTTAAATTGGGAAATTCTGCTCATATAAGCAGTTTCGAAACTGTATTTTGTAAGTTATTTATAAAATGTTGCTTTCAGTAACCCAAAAATAGCTAAAAGACCTGTTAGAGTACAGTGAGAGTGTAATTAAAACTGAGCAGTAAGAAGAAAGAAAAATTAATAATTTTGCATCAGAACTAACAGAATGATCTCAAATTCCATTTCAAACTCACCATGTCATGTTTCAAGAGTGCTCTTATCACCGTGTCATATTTCAAGAGTGCTCTTAACACCTGCCAAAACTTTCAGAAAATCAGACAATTACAAGTTCTCTGCACGTTTGTCAAGCAGAACTATATATATTTATACTATATGGTAGCACAATATAACAAGTCATACCAAACACCATGCTTTCTTTATGCTTTTTTTTTTTTTTTTTGTAGCAGGAGATTTTCAATAAACAAAAGGGCTTACATTTAAAAATACTAGGCCAGACCAGCAGCCTACAGCGTGCATATGATTCATGGCACCATTGTATATGGCCCAGTGACTTCTCTACTATGGATTCTCCCAGGTGCTACTGACAGTGAATAAAAGCCACCAATTTGTTGTGTATCTTGTGAGGCTGCACATGAAGTCGCTAGGTTTCTTGAATCACCTGCTGCATCCATGTTTAAGGGGGTTGCTGTTTGACTCCAGAAAGTGGCCAACCAGGCAAGATACAGAAAAGACATAAGGAGGCACAGGCAAATTATAGGAAAAGGACATACTTTATGGAGAAGAGGCATACAGTAATGAAATGAGGTGTCTAAGATCTTACAGGCTGTGCAAGTTAGAAAAATAAGTCAAATCAGACCCTGCTCCTGTGCCCTGAACATAAAATATTTCTCACCCCTTCTAGTTTTTCCTCTCAAACATTTTCCTCCAATAGAAGATTTTTTTTCATTCTTAAAATAATGCAATGAATGGAAATTTTTTGTTCTGCCTTCAACAAGTATCAGATACCAGTTAATGCTAATAAAAACCTAGACAAACCCTTGACATTCTCCACTCCTTTGATTTATAGGAAGCCTTTTTTCACCTGCCATCAAACATCAATATAGATGTCAACATTATCAGGTACAAAACACTCATTCAATTCATTATCCTGAAAAGTCTCGCCATGACTGCCATTGTTTCTATTGCCGAAAGTCTGTACGATGATGGTGCTCTCTGTGACGTATGCCTGAATGACAGACAACTTCAAAGGGCACTGACGTTATAGGTGATTAAATTAATCGTGATATGTTCATGTAGTTTGAGGTTCTGTGGTAGTGTCAGCTCTCCCTTTGACATCAGTGGTATAACAAACCTAACCTTAGAGGATAAAAGAGACTCAGTGTTAGCATGCATTAATGCCACCTCCCTCCGGCAGAGCAGCCTGCATCACTGTATAATCAGTTTATAAAGATACAGCAGCCTGTTTAATCACACCAAGTGTCAATGCTGGCATTTGACTTGATCATGTAGATCCCCAAAAGATTAGAGCTTGTTTTGTTCCATAGCAGGATTTCAGTGCACAGACAGCTCTATAAATATTCCCCCAAAGCTATAGTGTCTAAACAAATTGCTGTGCACTTTCAGGTGATGCAGTATGATGTCACAGCACTTAAACCAGGATGCCAAAAGCAGGGATTGTGAGGGAGGAAAAAAGTAAACAATTCCAGGAAAAATTCAAGACTGCAGTTTTAAAAGCAACACATCTTCAGTAAACCTGAGGGAGCTGGAAAGATGATCTTTTCAAAAGGATGGATTGAAGCAGCCCATGGGAATCTTATGTTGAGAGAGTTAATTATTACGCATTCCGCTACTCTCAGCCAAACCTAAGGTTCTTACACATTTTTTTACAAATGCCTCCCTCAAAGAAATCCAGTGAGATCCTCAACAGGGAAAAAAAGAGAGCAGACACTGGATTTCTTTTTCTGTATAAAAGAATATAGTATTATTGGGATGCAAAAAATTAAATTCAGCATGTGTGTGCATGTACTGACATCCATCCACCCAGTGACCTCTTTTTACCCATCTGCAGTGAAATGTCAATCATTTGTCAGCATTTTAAAAAGACCAGAAGTCTATATAACCAGGAATGAAACATCCTAACTCTAGGAAGGTAAATTCTGCAAACATTTGATTGACTTTCTTAGAAGCAAAAAGGTGAATAGCAAAAAAATATTCATAATCTGTGGACTTTTTACATTTGCAAAATCCCTATTTTCCTCTAAATTTTTCACTGTTTTCCTGGAAAGATTTCTCCTTCGAAGTACTTAATAGAACTAATGTTCATATGCATTTGTTCAAGTAGGAACTCTAAAACACAAGAATGCACATGCAGACAGATAAACACACCTGCCAAACGTGTTTATGTCAGTAATTACTATTCTCTTGAATAGCATGTTCATATATTGTGTGAACATCAGAGACTACTAAACTGCCTCAGTAATTGTTGCCAAATTTTCATTCACATCATCTTTTTTTTGTTTGCTCCTGGGTAAAGTTTCCAAAATGAAACTATTTCAAAAGCAAGAGATTCAATACAATAAAAGTAAAAATAGGAACAGACAGAAATACAGTCTCTTTGAGACTCAATTGATTTCTTAAGATTAACATTTTCTACCTATGATAGAATTATTTTTTTCCCCCAAAAAGTATGTTACAGTAATGTGGTCCAGAGTTGAATGAAAAGAAAGTATGAAAAATGCATATGTTGTAAGGCACCAATAAAAAATATCTGCACCACATAATTATACTTGAGCTCTACTGTCAGTCTACAAATTGTTGTAGTGGGGGAAGCAGTCTAGTGATATTTTTTGCATTAAACTTTGGGTGTCTTATTGTTTTGTACATACCAGTGTTAATTTTTCTTTAGTTGTTTTTACTTTCATTCTACTTTGAATTACATAAATCCTGAGTTTGGTGCTGACCACTTTCTTCAAGGAAAAAACATCCAAAATGCAAAGAAAATATCATAGAGCCCAGTGAAAGCAGAAATTTATGTAAACACTATATCCTTTTTAAAACATGCTTGGGAGGATTTTTTTATTTGGGTAAACACAATAAATATCGATATGAACATTTGCTGAGAGACCTCTTCAAATCCCGGATCTCTTTGTCTTTTGCTTTCTACTGTTCTTTCCTGGCCTTTCTTTATATGACCAGAATATATTGATATTTCTGTCTAGACAGGAGGTGGTTACATGACTACTCCAAGGAACAGAGCTCAAACATTTTAAGGCACTCTCATGGGTAAAACAAAACCAAACCAAAACAAAAACCAAAACAAAAAAACCCAAACAAACCAACCAAAAAACCACCTCAATCCCCTTTTCATACAATTATTATTTATGGAAATTTAAGACCCAGGAAGGAATAATTTCAAGGAACATCTAAAGCACAGCAAAGTCATGGAGACTTGCTGCTTAATTCATTCATACACCCTTTATGGCTCCAAGTGAAATCCTCAAGAAAGATGGAAAATGCAAATCATCCCCATGGACTTTTTGCTTTCTGATAGAGAAGTCCAATGGCTTCACGATGTACCCAAAAATTAGATTATGTTTTCATTTTGTTGGTTTGGGCAACTGGGAAATGAAAATTTTGAATCTGCTAGCAGTTGAAATTAAGATATTTTCTTAAAATGTAGCAAAGGAGAAACACAATACATATTCATAGGATGCTCCCTAGAAAGATCTCAGGTTATTTCCTCTGCATTCTGTTAAACAAAGAGAAAAAACATGACTGGTCTTACAGCGCATGTGAATTTGACACCAATATGCAGTGATTTCAAGGTGTTTATGCTAAAGGGACTATGACAGGAGTTGGATAACATGAGCATTCAAGGGACTTCTTATTTTAATGGTAATGAAAAGAAAATGCATTATCCAGAAGAAACCCTGTACAGTTCAAAGGTGTGTGTATCTGGTACGATCTTTGTTTTGATCTTTACAAGCTTAAAGCCATCTTTCCCTTCTTTGGTAGTGGCAGCAGGAGCTTAGCCATGGCCATACTTCTCCCTTTCTGCCTTTAAATTTCTCAGAGCAGCAGAAGCACATATTCCCCTCTGCATGTCAGTCACTTGATTTGTCAGACAGCAGCGTGGTCTCTTTGTGGAGATGCAGGGCAGGACTTTGCCTTGTGTCCTGTTGCTAATTTGAGCGCTTGTAGAATGGCAGTTAAGATGTCACTAGGTGTTTTTGACAAACACAAGTCAATCGCAAAGTGCAATCACAAAGTTGCAGTGCAGGTGAAGGACAGAAGATCGAGTTCTATGTTTCCTGCACCTAGAGTTAGTTGTTTTACTATCCTATAAGGAATTGTGTCAGATATCTACTGCTGCAGCACTAAGCCTATGCTGGATGAAGCATGTGAGGTCATCCATGTTTCTGGATTTCACTTGCGGTAGTTGAAATTTAATTTTCCTTGCTACCCATAAACTAAAATTCTGATGGTGACATCTTTAAAAAAAGGAGGACTCAGAAATTAAGCTAGACTTCCAAATTTCAATACTGAGATAGCAGAGCAAGATTATTAAATGACCAATTTATCAGCTTAGAGAGGAAAGTTAAGTGTTAGAAAACCAGACAGCACAGATTTGCTAAGAACAAATGGTGTCAAATCAATTTAATTTCCTCTCTGACAGGATAACTGGCTCGGTCAATGGGGAAGAAGCTGCAATTGTGTAGTATATTGACTTCAGTAAGGATTTTGACATTGTCTCACGTGACGTTCTCATAAGCAACATGCAGTCCACATGAAATTACCATACAAATGATTTAAAAACTTCACTTGAGCAGAAGCTGTCAGTGATTTTTTTATTAAATAAAGGCACCAATTCTCACATAACTCAGCAGAGGTCTGTCTTAGACCTGATCCTAATGAAAATTTCCAGTAATGTGCTGTGTGTAGTGTAGGTGGTGCACTTACAAAATGCATAGATGACACCACAGGATGTGGCACAAGTTCTTTAAGAACTGGCACAGAATTTAGAAATGTCTTTGTCAGTTGAAGAAATGATCCAAATTGGTGATGAGATCCAGTAAAGAGAAGTCCTACCTTTCAGGAGAAATCAAATGTGTAAATGCCAAAATATAGTACAATTAGGTAAGAAGTAATGTTATAGAAAAATCATCTAAAAGATCTAATGGATGACAAGATAAAAATGAAATACAAATATTGAACTGCTGGAGGAACCACGTATTATGTCAGGATTATCACATGGACAGAAATTATTCTGCTCTGCTTAGTGCTGATGAGACCTCCTATTTAAAGAGATGTAGATGTAGGCAAAGCCAGGGGAGGGTAGCAGGACAAGAGTTTTAGTAAAAGTGACATTTAAGAAAAGGAGGACAAATTTATAAACAATTTTACAAATGGGAAAATAAATGAGGACGACATGTAGCCTTCCACTATAGAAGATAATATACAAAAAAAGGACAGTAACTAAATGCTTGTTCTCTGTGCTGTGCTTGCAGGGCCAGGCAATAAAATACTGACTTAATATGTAGTAAGGGAGATTTAGGAATATGTTGTAAAGATACAAAGCAGTGAGTGGAACCAGCTACTGATGAGCTCTGTGGAAGAAGTGTTTCATCGGAGTTTTTAAACAGGCATTTGATATGTGCTGGGCTTTCTTATTCTTTTACTTCAACATTTCTGTGATTGTTGAAAACATGGCTTCTTTCTTCTTGTAAACTGCATGCTTCAGATAGGTACTTCTTTTTACCATTTTTGTTATAATATTTTATGATTTCTTACAAATAAGAGGTGGCTAGATTTTAAAGCTTATAGAATTTTCTCTCCTCATATCAAATGCAGTTTATAAAATTCTTCAGGATACTGGGGCAAAATACAAAATGTAAGCAAACTATTGCTATGAGAAAATAATAAATCAAAAGGGCAGGTTTCTCAAAGGCATAGTTTATTTACTCTGTTCCGGTTTTCAGAAAAGTGGTTGGCTTTATTCCCCTATCCACTGCTGACCCTGTTCAGATATATGATACTGGACTATGTCTTTCCCCTCACCTCATATTATTTTACACAGTAGGGCTTCTACAGCTGGGAACTGTACATTGCAATTTGGCATACAAGTTTATAGCTTGAGTCCACCTACCAAGCACGAGCATACAGATCACCTAAAAGCACTTTGAAATCTGCAAGCTTTCTGTATAATTTATGGCTATCGGGTATACTGATGAGTATAAATGTATATTGTTTTGAAAAAACGTTCTTCCACTACAGAAATAAGAAACAGTGCCTGGTGTTGGGAGCACAAGCTTGCACTGATTTTCATTGGAACCATGCCATCTTATACCAACAAGCAGTCCAAGCTGCCCGCAGAATGGCAGATTGCTGAAAAAAAAGGAGAGTCTGCCAGAGAAAGGATGGCCACAACCTTGCCTTGTTTATTTTATTTTTTCTCGAGGAATCCAGTACCAGCCATAGTTTGAACTCTCTTTCCTCTGCTCTGGGATAGGAAACAGGGCCTGCCGTCACTGTGATCCCTCAGGTCAAGTGGCCACCTCCTGGTGCTGTGGATCACCAGTGAAGCCAGGGTCTCACTGACTTATTGGAAGATCCTGCTGCTTATTAGGGGAAAAGGAGATGAGGAGGGAAATAAAATTTGGATGGGGAAAACCCACCCATCTGTATGGAAGAACAGAGGAAGAGGAAGGGTAAAGCATTGGTGGTGTAGGGCAGGGGTAAAAGGAGTCTGACAGGTACTCCACTCTGTTATATTAACTTGAAGTCCTTATCTGCAGAAGGCGGAAAGTGGTGTAGTGGAAAATCTGGGCATGGTAAGAGGTCCAGGCTTACAGGGTCATGCTTACAGAGAGGTGAGGTAATGCCAAGAGCACCCATGCCCCCAGAGTCACAAATTCTGTGATGAGCGAAGGGCAGTGCCATGGGAGATGGGAACTCAGGACAGTGATGATATCTGGGGAAGCAGTGGTCAGGGTGATGATTTATTCCCCTCTTCTGCTTCTCCCTTTCTTTGATCCAGTGCAAGGTAGGAAAAGGGCAGAGAGAAATCTCCACTAATAGGATCTACTGTCAGCATGGCCCCTGCCCAAGCAGCAGGGCTTCTCTGCCTTATTGCCAGAGAAGGTATACTGGCCTAACACAGGTAAGCCTGCTGTTTATCTTCTCTCTCACCTAGAGGCATAGTACATAGCGAAGCCAACAGAAAAAAGTGTTTCTATAATTTATAATGATTTATTTTAAAACAACAACCCAGTTTGCACAACATTTGAAATATACAGTATGTTATAGATCCATTAATTCTTGGGAAAAATTGTATTTACAATACTGCCAATAGCAGTTCTTCTCAACCCCAACCTTTGCCTATGTAATATTTAAAAACACAACAGGGTCCAGGTACTGTGAATCAGAATCAATATCAGTACCTATTTGGTCCAGTCTGGTGGATTCTTCAGAACTTAACAGTCTTAATGGTCCCAGTAGAGCAAAAGTCCCAGAATGATAAAAAAAGCATGTATATATATTTAAAAATAGTACCCTATTCAGCCTGTGAATTGAAATGAGGATAAGGAACTTGAGCAAATGAGGCTTCCTCAAGGACATCATTAAGTGCTCAAACACATAATTACACTGCCTGGACAGGGAACTAAGTTTCTTCATTATATTCTTCCACAGTTTTTTAGAACTACAAGACTGTAATGAGTGGAAGGAAGAGAAAATTACCTGGCAAAGTGTCCTTGCATGTTCCAAGATTCCTGAGAGTCTGCGTGAAGTTTTTTCTGTATGAGTGATTATGAGAAATCTCTGCTATTGAAGTGTACATGCAGCAAGGTTATTCACTTCATGCATCTCCTCACTTTTGCAGAAATAGTCCAAGATACCAAAAAGTTTGATCCATTTTCTGGAAGTAAAAGTAAAGTTTACTCTTCCATTGAATAGACATCTTATGTGAGAGCTGAATCTTGTTTCTTGGTCCTGGTCAGCAAGGGCACTGCAAACACTGATTTTTTTTTAACGTTTGACGGCTTGGTTTCTGTTAGGTCTACAAAAAATATCATTCCAGCCAATGGGGTGGAACTGAAAGGCCGCTAGAGGAAGATGAGATAAAAAGATCCACTTTGGTGCCTGAGTCTGGCATTAGTGATAAGGCTTTTGTCCAAATAAGGAGGACACGGTTATCTGAATAGAGCCCTGATTTCATCCAAGTGCATATTAATATAGCCTTTACCTGACTAAGAGTCTCACATGCGTTGCTTTGGGATATCTGGGTAACAAAGTGGTGGTACTGGAACATATACCTTCTTGTTCAAACCTCTATGTTCTGCATTCTGGTATCTGGATTTCAATAGCTGTTAACTTCAATTGTAGCATAATTATTCTCTAGGAAAAAAACATCCTCTCTTCAACATTTTTATTGTAAAAATATTTACTGCCTTTTTATGGAAAAGAACAATAAATATTTCCTCCACAAGAAATTCTGCAGGTCCTAGGACCACCTGCATACAACAAAATTTCTTCCCTTCCCCCAGATACTCCCAAGACTTCAAATACAAGTGCCTGCTTTTCACACTTTGAAAGAGACTTTTACAGAATACTGTGCTAATATTAGTCTGTAGAGCACTCCGCCCTTCCTCTACTTTGATCTTGGCTCACTCAGCCTTACTGCTTATATTCTACACAAGATGCTAAAGAATTACAGATCCATTTGGGGCAACAGATGTTATGTGTTGGGCTTTTGATGTGAATTATAGGTGCAATACTGATGCTACTTTTACTTTACAGCTCCTAAGAGTGATTCCCAGTTCTTGAATCTAAAAATGTGCTCTGGCCATATCCTTGTTCTCTGTGAGGACAAGGCACAGATTTGCAGCACCTTCCCTTCCACAAATCTATTTGGTTCATAAAGGAAACCAGGCCACGTGCTCAAAATGAGTGCTATTAAATGCTCCAAACAGGTACTGGTCTGGATGATTATGAAGAACTAGTATGCTTAGCAGTAACAACACTGCTGTACACATCAAAAAGAAAGCCTATGCCTAGGTTAGGTAATTTTTTATTTTTTCGTTTCTTTCTAAAGTGCTACTCTTGGGTCTTAAAGTTTAGCAGTCTCTTAACTCATTTAACTGAGTTTAGTATGTGAGGATGCAGAAGAAAGGTGAATGAATCTCTAAATAAGGAATTGCGACATCAATGTAAGAGAAGATCCTGAACTAACAGAACACACTGAATGCTTATTTTGATGTAGCTTAGAAATTAGTCATAATTTGTATAAACGGAAAAGTCCTCTGAAAGAATTTCTTGTGGTACAGAGACTCTGACGACATATTTGTTCCATCAACAAGAACCACTGCTTGACACTTCCTTCAGAAGGCAAGAAGAAAGCAAGTTGAACCACGGTTGATACCTGCCAGTTTATTGCAGCACCTATGTCAGCTAAGAAGGTGGCTTGACCTTGTTTGTTCCTGTTCAGGAATATCAGAAGAGTTGTGCTCAGCTTATGAAGAGAAAACTGCGTTAAAGAGAAGTTTGGAGCATTGCTTTGGCAGTTTTCTAATGTAATGACAGAAGTTAGATCATGCAGGAAGGTTGAGAATAGCATTTTGATTCCTACTGAAAAGACAGTAATTATGATGAGTGTGAATTTTGCCGCCTTTTACAAGTTACTGTTCCACTGATGCAGTTTTTCTGTGTTACTGGCTCATCTGGAGGTCAAATGCTGTGTGACAAGAGACTTTTAGACTCACTTGGTAGTCTGGAGTCTTGAAAGGGACAGGCAGTGCCAATGAAAGTGGGCTGCAGCAAGCACACAAGAACATTTATAGTTCCTCTTGTGACATTAATCTGCCTCTTGACTCATAGAGAGCGACTCCTTTTTTCCATATTTTTTCCAGTCATTAAGGTATAGAGCGTGCCTCTGTGGTGCCCTCTGAGCAAAGCAGAGTGAAGAGAGACTACACAAAACAGGAAAGCATAGGAGGGACAAGGGGTCCTTTGGGCACAGAGTGACAGAACACACGATCAGTACTCAGGAGATGAAAGGAACTGATCCAAGCACTGCAGAGCCCTGACGTATCACAGATACTAGGCAGATGTTTGCAGCATTTGCTCCACTGCCAGAGTCTTCTGTTGTTTCTGGGCGATCATCCATTTACTCTGTTGCCTCAGCTACAAGGTTTTTCTTTCCTGCCCAACAGCTGCTGATATCCGTTTTGGCAACAGTATTTATACTTCTGCTTTACTTATTCAGTCTTCCTTGTTTAAAGGGAGACTTGTTTTTCTACATATAATTTCAAAATGTCTGTCCAATGAGGACACTAACCAGCGACAATCTGCCTTTTCCTGCCAACAAATTCCAAATGTGGGACATGGAGAGATTATCAAAAGAGAATCCCTGAAAAGAATCTGAACTGAAAAAATTCTGTTAGTCTTGAGATATCCCTTAAATGGTCTCTAACGGGCATCAATATACTATGTAACCTTATCAGTAGACAGTTATTTTCCTATAAAATTATCTGGTATCCTAAAGAATATCAGTTTTCCTGGAAAATGTCTATTATGAGTTTCTAAAATACCTTCCAAAAGTCAAAACAAAAAAAATCTCCAATTGGAAGATCTGAATTTTTAAATTTTCTTTAAATCACGCAAAACAGATCACGTAGATACTTTCTTCACATATCATGTGATTTAATATTCAGAAATGTTATTCAGTTTCTACATGTACAGAAGAATTTAGTGACAAAACCTAAATGCAGTCATGGGCTTCCAAGTTATTTTTAGTTTGCAGAATGTACACTCTACACAGCATGTACTATTAACTGTGAAGACAAGCAAATGAGAATGGCAAAGAGAAAAATGGAATAACCAACAAATAAGCTCAACTTGGTACTCAAACTTGCTTCTTTCTTAAAAGTGTTTAATAAAAGTAATTAATGTAATGCAGAAAAAATTGGCAACATCAGAAGAGCTCCTATTCTTTCTCTCTGCGCCCACAGAAGTCATTGTAGTTGTAAAAGAGGCAGCACAACCTTGAAAGTGGATTTGCTGCACTCGAACCTGTTACAACTGCTTTGCACACTGGATTGCTACAGTGAATTCTGCTGTAAAAATGGCAGTTTCACATCATTCCACAGAAGGAAAAGGCATAAGGAACATTTTTCTGTTAATTTGTCATTTGGTGATAAGGTATATTGCAGTTATGACAAATGTAATCATATTTCATTGTTCTCTGCAGAAGAACTCTTTTGATCATGCCTGAAATACATGTGAGTACTGCAGATACCAAAAAGACTGTTAAAATGTAACTCATGCAACACTTGCAATGCTGAACATGATGCATACCAATATCAGCTCTGTAACTGGTATCTATGGATTCCTGTTGATAACGATGCTAAAATGTGAGTGAGGAATGTGTTATTTTCATCCTATTCTCCTTCCTTACCTCAGTCAATGTCAGGAGAAGACTTGGTCTGTATTATTTTCTGCTATGGTTTTTGTCATGAAAATGAAGCATCAGGGTATTCATTTCCATCAGAAGAAAGCGAGAAGGGTAGAAGCAGGAACTGAATACCACAGACTATTTTCAGAACTTTAGATGGAAAATTGCTGATATTATGAATGGAAATAGCAGAAATGTAGGTTACAAAATAAATGTTGGAATTTTTTTAGGAAAAGTGTATGTTAAAAATGTTCATGGTTAGACTAGTATGTCAGTGCCATGCATAGATTTTCACAAGTTCCAAAATAATTTAGGAATACAAATTCCTTGATTTGCAATAGCACTTCAGTTCCAAAGGCAAAGAAATACTTTTAAATATTCAACTCACAGTCTTATTGCATATGAAGGAATAATTACTTTTCAATTATGCAAACTTCCACCCCTAACAATGTAGGAGGGGTTCACATCTGACAGTTCAGATCATCAGAATTCCCAGGCTGAATCACACAATGCAAAGGGCTTGTGGTACTGTGTTAATGGTGCTGCTCTGTGCTGTATGTGCCATAGGCATTTTGATATCTTGTTTATATTATGAGGGCACTAATAAAATTTGGGCACAAGAAACAGTAGTACAGCATGAATCTTTTACTTTCAAAACCACAAGAATTAATACAGTGCGCAAACAGCACTGGTTTTTTGATACAAGAAAGTCTTGTGATTTGTTGAAAGACTGCAAAGTGAGTAACACTTCAAAAAAACCCCAAACATGGCAATACAGAATCCTGGTTTCAAAACTGAATGCTAAGACCACCAGCCTATCTGATAAAGTTACCACCTGGTAATTTGTGGGGACTGAAACTGCCTTCTTTTTGCTCTCTCTCTCTCTTCATCATTCCTCTTATTGTGCCCCTATATCATGATGCTGCATACAGAGTTTGAGTAAAAGAGCCTTTTGACTACTTCTGGGAAAATTCACATGCATGCTTTGCACTGCCCTGCTTAGACTCCCTGTAGCTCCATTCTTTGGTCCTCCCTTCCCCAATTCCCCAAGCAGCCTGATAAACATGATGCAGCAGTCCCATCAATGATTACTATGGAAATCCCATTGAACAGATTTCTTTTCCCCTCTCTGATCTCTAGGGAACCCTCCTAAATCCACTCTCTTCCCATTTCTTGGGAAGGGAGTATTCTCTTTGAAATTTCCTTTGAAATAAAGCAGGCATGTCCAATGCCAAGCAACAAGTTGTGAGGAAATGGATCAAAACACAGGAATTCATATTTCCAATCCACTCACCTAATAACTAGAAATGGTTGTAGTAAAATACTATGACATCATATAAAAAAAAGTATCCTGAAATCAACTGAAAAAGTACCTAATGTCAGTATAAATGGCTTGATAATTCTTGAGTGAATAAGATGCTAATTTTTCTTGGCTACTATTTTAGCAGCATACGCTAGTTAATCAATTTTGTTCTTTTACTCCGAACATCCTGCTTTGAGTTTTATCTTCTTTTAATCATGCACAATTTGAAGGGACTTTTGTTGAATTTAAGCTCTAGCATTTAAGTCTATTAACTTGAGGGATTGGGGAAAATCAGTGATTCCTGAGATAATAATTGCTCATAGGAGAGAGAGAAGTAAAAACCCTGGAGTCAGGACCCTGAAACATTAAGCAAACACTCTCCCTTCTCTGATGCTGGAGGAAGAGGATATCTTCCAGAGATCTGTCAAATAATTGCAAGTTAGTCCGTAGTTTGGAAGCTATAGATCTAAACCAGGAAACCCTACTGTGCATTCTGTAACCTGTATTTTACTGTTCAAAGTCAGCTTTGATTTCATAATGCTGGCAAGGTCTGCTATCACGGTAATTGAAGCTTTTGTATTTTAAAGACTTACAAGTAATATTCCTAGGATTTCTAGGGGAAAATACTTCTTACAAAGATGCATTTTTTTCTTCTTAAAGGTTACGTGCATTTTTGCCAAATATTTCAGTTGAATTGGGTGCAATTATAAATAGGGAAGACTTTAAAAACATCTAAGGCTTTGATTCGCTTCTCCCCTTTTGCCTGGCACTCCTCCTCCCCAGAGCTTCCAAACACTTCTTATTTGTGTGAAGAAAGAGTCTGTTTAGTCTGTTTGGTCTATTGGCAAGTTATGATCATAAGCAGAGTAAAAAGCAAACTTTTGCCACCAATTGGCAGACTTCATTTCCATTCAAATAGGAAACCACTTTGTGTGCTTTTTTTGCAGCTCCCCTTGCCCTAGTCCCTTAATTTCTTGGGCAAAACCAAGGGAAAAACAAATACATTCCTCAGCTCTCTGAAGCTGTTCCTTGGAATACTTTATTTTTAAAACTAACACTTGTTTGTCTTTATACCCATCCCATGACTGTTTCCAACACAGCTTTCCCCACACCATGGCAGAGCCTTCCTCTTCCCATTTTCCTTCTTTAACTGTTGATCCCAGGGCAAGCACACTGCTCATTTAACCTTTGCTTTGCGACTCTGTGTATGCAGCCAATTAAAATCGAGTAGCCAAAGTAAATAATTGAGCTAACCCTGGTGTTTGAGGGAAAGAGAGATGCATGAGGAAGAACATAGAGAGGCCGGCAGGAACGGCTTATAGATTAGATGAGGTTTAGACTTTTGGTATTGGAATGTGGATTTCATATACAGATAACTGTCATTGATGATCAGCATGGTAGACCTAGCTATTTAGGCTTTCTATCCCCTTATGAAAGGCGTCAGATTTGCACTGGTAGTTCCTTTCTCACTTATTCCTACTTTTGGACAAGATACTATTTCACAACATTTATTTTGTGTTGATAAGCAGAATTTTTTATATTTTTTTTTTTTTTTATTCTGCACATATGGTTAGGAAGTCCTATAGGACCAAAGAATGTTCTTTTTATAGTGACTAGCTACAGAGCCAAGAAAGTCATCATACATCTTGAGGCTAGTTTACATGGATATCGAGCAGTTATTCAGGGTACACAGTTAAAAAAGAAAAGTTTCACGAGGCAGAGGATAAATCCATCTGGTTATTTAGCTATGTTGCATATCCGTACAGATCAGAAACGTGAGGCAAAATCACATTTTCAGGAGTATTTCAGTGTCAAATTCTCAGTGGATACAAATGGATGGGATACTGGTGAGAGCATTTTGTCTTTAATTAGCAGGGGGCATGACATTTGTATTGATTGGGATAGGCAGATAGTAAGGTCAGATATATTATCTCTAGCAGCTTGTCTTTCAGAGGAAGATACAAGGCAAATAGAAGGACACAGAAATACAAGAATACCCTATTCACATGGAACTTAAAGAATTTTCAGCCCTAATATTTTATGTGAAAATAACTGCATGCAGAGTCAGCAGCATTCTTGCTTACCTTAGGCTGTCGCTGAAGGACATGTAATGCCAGCAGAGTTTGCATCAGACTGTAGATGAATGTCCTGACTGGTAGCCGAGAAAATTCTGGCGTGCCTGTTGACAAAAATATACCAAGAACCAGGTTTTGCAAGTTGCAGGTATCCAGGTGAGAGTTTTAGTAGTGACAATAATAACAGAGCCTTTTTTGTTTGAAGCTGATAAGCAGCTGCTATGGCTCAATGCTAGATTCACCAGCAGGTGGGTGACAGCAAATAAACTACAGCTGTGTTTGCTGTGGCTCTCATTTTATTTTGAATTATTTATAAATAGCACTAGCAGCAATTTGGGCATTACCAAATGAGATGCCCTTTAAATGATTAGTTGTGGGGTTTTTTTCTTTTTTTTTTTTTTTCTCTTGAACACATTCTAATTGAGCAGGTAGGAGCTAGATGGAAGATAATGTCAGACAGGTGCAGAGTACAATTCTTTTCAGACCTATGACTCCTGTTGTCACTTCGGCAATAATGAAGTTTTGAGTGAGCTTTTAAAAAGAAAATTCAGCTAGTGCTTTAATTTAACAATGTACTGCAAAGGACCCAACCACACAAATATTCCTCAAGCAGCACCATCTGGATATGTCACAATGTTGACAGAAAAGTAACCTAAAAATTTAGTGAGATGAAGAAAGACTTATTGTTCTGGCTCAATCTTGTCCTCATGCAGAACATACTGGTATCCTGTTACACCATCCCCAAATAAGAAGAAATGCTAATACCATGTCAATCTCCCATTTGACGTCCCATTCAGCAGTGCATCGCCAATGTGCCATTTGTGCTTTTGATGTTCTTCAGTTACCAGGCTGGAATATGCACAGCTGTGATGTGCCTAGCTCAGAGCTGACCATTTTGCTTAGACAGTCATTCATATTCAACTGTCGCCTCTCATTTGCTCCTCCAGCCAACTCTTTATTCCAGCTAATACCTGAATATCTATGCTGTTGGGTTTTTTTCTCTTTTATTTTTTTTTTTTCTTGTTCCCTTTATCATGCTCAGAAGAGATTTCTTGTAAATATCTTCAAGGATCTGCTTTGCAATACATTCGCTTAAAATTCATATTTCCAAGTACACATGCAAAACATTTGACAAAGACAGCTGTCCTGTCATACTGCCCAAGCATGTCTTGTTCTTACCTTGTCCTCCCCTGCCTGTCTGAGAGCATCTGTTGTCCCATCTCCTAGATTATAAGCACTTTGGCAGAACGTTGCAGAACTTATTTTAACCGTTTGCCCATCACTGCCAAGCATCCTAGACATTGGATGGGGAGAAAAGACCTTTCTATCCCAGCGACAGGCTGAGTTGGTTGCAATACCTTATAAAAAGTAATACTTGAACTGTGAATGAGGGTTGAGGATCTAAATACATAACCTCCTTGTGCCTAGTGCTCTCTGTTCTTCCACCCAGGGATAAAAGGGAGCTGTATATACCGAGAAATGCTTTTAGCAAGAAAATATCAAGACCAGATTTACTGAACTAAACCTTTCATTCTACTGCACAGACTGACATATCAGCTGTGGAGCCTGTCCTCTTCCAACAGGGCAGAGACACCTTCTGCTCAAAAAGCAGCACAGTGCCTCAGGAACCGAGGCCTCTGACACACAAAATAGGGACATGCAGTCAGTGTTTCGGTTGTGTGCATACTCTGATCCTACCTATATCAGTTCTGCTCCATAAGGCAGTAGGAGCTTGGAACGGGGCAGGAATGGTGCAAACCCTTTGTATTTGAAGGCAAAGATTATGTCTCTTGCGTTTGCCTACTCAGTAAGGAAAGGCAATAGCAACTGATGTTTCTGAACCCCATATAAAAGCAACAGGTCACATTTTTATATCATTATAGGCCAGGAGTCACTGCCCACAGTCCCCTCACTGCAAAAAGCTCTGGATCTAGAAACAGCTGAGGAATAGAAACCATCTTATGGCAGTTTATTTTCCATTTCCAGAGGACACATGGAAAGAATCGGAAGAGAGGGGAGGAGAATAAAAGAAAGAAAGATGAAGTGCACCATAAGGATACCCAGGGAACTCAAAAATACACTTTATAGTCCAAAATAAATTCTACTTCTGCACACTGTCATGGACAAAAAGTTTCAAGTCCTGGAAGCTGAGTTTGTTGCCAGTCCAAACAAAAATTCTGATCGCTAATTTGGGCACTGGGGGGGAAAAAAAAGTGCACAATTACACATCCATTCACTGTACACCTCTCCTCACACCCCACTTGTCCAAACCTCCCCTGTTTTCTCTGTGGTTTCCCCTATGCCTGTCAAATCATTCCCAGTGAGGCAACAGGCAGCATAAAGGCAGGAGTCGTCGTGCACGTGATGCTTTTTCCATTCTTTGCTCCTCACTGATCTCCATCCCACGCTGTTCCTTAATGTCCCTGCCCTGGCGTGGGCTAGCCACAGTCCCTTGACGGTGTCCCCCTCCAGCCTCTCCCCTGCCATTCTCTTTCTTTAATATGTTTGTGCCAGAGCACTGTATGCTCCTCAGATTTGTTCCTCCATTTTGGGGGGGGGGGGGGGGGGGTGGTTCCACTGCTGTTTACCTCAGCCTCTGAGCTGGAACCCGCTGTGCCCACTCAGGGCAGCTGAAGGCCTTCCCCTCCCCAGGGCACAATTGACACTCTCAGCCATATCAGCCCTCAGACTTGTGCCCGTTACATGTGGGCTTTTTCTTTTACTGCTGGGCTCTGCATGAGAAACAAAGTTCAGGGAAAGGGAAAAAAAAGGCTGTAAATGGAGTAAAGGCTCAGAAACCTACAAGGAAGGGGAGAAGTGGTAAGTGGGAGAAGTGATAAAAGAAAAAAAATATAAAAAAATCCTTGCCTAGAAGAGGCGGGGAGGTGCTGTGACCTTTTTTTTTTCTTGTATCCCTTGCCATGTTCCTTTTACTCCTAGTTGCACAACCCTTCCTCCCCAGCAGGGACGCCTGCGGCCTACGTGGGGCACAGGCCTCTTGCTGCCATCCCCGGCCTCGCCTGCCTTGTCCCCCCTTCTCAGTCTGGGGCAGGGGGGAGGGCTTCTCCCCACTTTTTTTTGGCTTTGTCAGCTCACAGGCCTGACAGAAAAGAAGAAGAAGAAGGGGAGGGGAGAAATCTGCTTGCTCTTCCCTCAGCTCTTGGTTCACACACCTCTGCGTGTTACTTCTGAGATAGAAACGAACACACACGCAGCACTGTTCGTATTGGAAACATCTTGCTTCAATAAATACTGAGCAGAGCACTAACTCTTAACCCTGCTTCTGTATTTTTATCTCTTTATCCTAATCACTTTTATTTTCCCGATCTGCTGGAAGGCAGTGTTTCCTCAGCACAGGCTTTACATACATCAGTTACTTTGCAGCCTTTCAGGTTCAATGTACAAATTTGCATTCTACAGTAATGCAGGATGGAAAGCATGAAAAGGTGGTCAGGGTAATTTCTAGTGCATGAGATCTTATACAATGTTGTGATAAGCTTTGCAATCACTGGATCATTACACTAATTGTTTGTCACTCTGCACATGTGCATATAATCAGCAGCCTTTAACAGAATACATTACATTACTCCTGTGTCGGATATGGTGTGTCTCAATCCATCAACAGGATGAGTTAGAAATGTATGTAGGAGAGTGTTTAAGCCAGAAGCAGAGGTTCTAATTATTTCACACTAAGTATTTCACATATTCGCTAAACTGAGTTGTCATGCTGCTGTTGATTATAATTGTCTTCTGTCATTGGCAGATGATCGTTCTGTGATTTCTGTGTCTAATGAAAATTCATTTTAACTAGAAAATTGTTTTTGCACTATACTGGATTCACTTAGAGCGTGTTTGGAAAGTGGCTATGCTGCTACTTTTACTTCTTAACACATCTTGAAACTGTTTTCTATGCTTAATAAAACTTCATTGAGAAAATTTAAATGAGTGCATTTAATTCTTCAGTGCACCTCACAGTACTGACGCATAGAAGATATTTCTGGTTTCTGTAGTATGAATGTAGATAATTAGTGGAAAATAAAAGGAATAATTTGTTTTTATCTATCTTCATGTTATTACAGATAGGAAGAAAATTGAAGTTACGTCCCTTTTTGAAAGCTGTGTGATACAATGCATGAGTAAGAACCAGGTATTGAAGCTCAGTGATACCTGCCCACTGCAATCCACCTGAGGTGCTGTCTCTCAAAATAAGTCTGAAAGAACTTTCAACACTGAGATTAAAATCAGACAAAAGCAGGCCTTTTTAAGTAGCATAAAGATGGTCGAATGTGTCTTTTAACTCTAGTATTTAATTCAGTGAAGGCTGAGGGTCTCACCTCGCCTCCTCCTGCTTTCCAGCCTCATGAAGTGACTGAAGCCTTGTTGTGAGACAAAAGGAGCAGGTCCCCTGGGGCAGACCTGAGGGAGTGGTAAATCATGGTCCTGGTTTCTCTGTCAGAGTGGATGTAGCAAAGAACAGTCTCCTTCATTCATTCATTTGGTCCAGAACTACATCTTAGCTCTTGAGCTAAATTTCTGTAAGGCAGTGTTGGGTTCTACCAAAGCAGTGTGAGTGGAAGGGAGAAAGGGGACACAAATCTTTCTTCCTGATGGAGAGTTTCCAGTTATGCAGTCTTATTGTGGGAAATGCACTGAAAGAAGGAACTACACATTATCTTGTTACCCCCTTAGATACATATACATGAAAGTCTATGGCTACTAGTCTGGGCACTGGACAGGAAACAACACATAATGAGCTGTTTTGATTATGCTAGAAAATGGATGAACAATAACTGCAAAAGCCAAACTTCTGCTTTGAAAGAGCGTAAGCTCTTTTAATAAGAGAAAATTGCCATTGTGTCATCTGTCATTTTTGAGCATGTCTTGTTGTAGAGGGGACTACTGATACCTGAGGCCAATGACAATCATGTTGTGTTTGTTATTGCATGGTGTAGATGCTAGGGGAACAGACAACTGAACTTCAGCAAGAGGAATAATGTTGATTTGCTAATAAGACACTATTCCTAAAGATAAAGCATATACATTTTTTTCTGCAACAAGTTTCATAACTGGAGCCTTTAGTATTACTATAATGTAACAACTTACTTACAAATAGCATCATCAAAACACTATCATATGTAAAATGCTTAGAAAAATGCTGTGTTTTATTACAATTTTGCAGTAATTTACTATAAGCTATAAGATTTTTACAAGCAATTTATTAATATATTCCAAATGGCATTTACAAAGTAATTAATTCTTTTTCTAGTCTCACCTATGTAGGCAAAAGACAGAGAAAAGGTGAGGAATAATGACAGAAAAGCAGTAGTAAAAATAAAGCAATTTATTCTTATTATGGAAAACTGTCCTAGGTTGCAAAATATATATATAAAATGGATTTCTGCAGTCCCCAATTTGTCTTCAGATGTCTTAAGCCTTTGACAGCTTGCTAATATAGGACATGATATCCACTTTTAGTCAAGTTGAGTAAACTGCATCTCCAATGTATGGGACACCTGTATGTATTTTATTGACCTAACAGAAAATACTAAGCTCTTTCAAGCCTTCTCCTCACTCTTGCATTCATTTGATAGCCTTTCAAAAAACTTTGCTGGGTTTTACATCCTGATCAGCTTTTTGTGAATACCCTTGGATGCAGAGAAGAAACCCAGGGAATACCCTACCTAGGTGGTTTGTCAAAAATGGAAAACCCAGCCAAGGCTTATTGAAAAGTTGAGTTATATTGGTACTGTAGTCCAGCTTTTCAGATTGTCAGTCCTTGAAATTTTAATGCTACTCACCTCCCACACTGTTATTTATTTTGCCTGATAAACAACAAAGCATGCTGGCAAAGAATTATTCTCCCATTGCATTTCTCTCCTACAGGCGATGAAAAAATACTTAGAAATAAATTGCTGGAGCATAAGTGTCATTTCTCAGAATTTCATGGGCTGTAGTCTTTGATGCTAACACAGTTAATGTACAATATGCTTTTTTACGTAAATACAAAATGTACTTAAAATCAGTACAGAAAATACAAATACCTCAGATGCTCAGCAATAGATTATGCTCTAGAGCTGGCCATTTTACAGTAAAGATGTCCTTATCTCTTACCCCTCCTGACAGAGCAATTGTCCCAGAAACACCAAGCTGAGTGGTGCGGTTGATGTGCTTGAGGGAAGGTTGCCATCCAGAGGGACCTTGACAGGCTTCAGAATTGGGCCAGAGGCTGGAACACCTCCCCCGTGAAGAAAGGCTGAAAGACTTGGGGTTGTTCAGCTTGGAGAAGAGAAGGCCCCAGGGAAACCTTATTAAGGCCTTTCAATACTGAAAGGGGTTTGTAAGAAAGAGAGAGAGAGAGACTATTTACCAAGGCCTGTAGTGACAGGACAAGGGGTAATGCCTTTAAACTGAGTGAAAGTAGATTTAGATTGGAAATGAAAAAAATTTTTAAAAATGAGGGTGTTAAGGCATTGGAACAGGTGGCCTAGAGAAGTTGTGAATGCCCCATCCCTGGAAGTGTTCAAGGCCAGGCTGGACGGAGCTTTGAGCAACTTGATCTAGTGATAGATGTCCCTGCCCATGGCAGGGGGATTGGACTAGATGATCTTTAAAGGTCCCTTCCAACCCAACCCATTCTGTGATTCTATGAAACCTCACTTTTCTGAACAATATATTGCACAAGTATTTGTTTAAAAAATTCTTTGCTAGATCCTCTGTAAAAGTACCATGGGGTCTGCACTGAAATCAGAGATAATTAACATTACAACATTTCAAATTCTCACCTTTCCTGCTCAACTGCCTGATAATTGTTCCTTTTTGTTCCTTCTTTCTAAAACATGTTAGTTTTCAAATGCCCTATCTGGGTCTTGATCTTTGAGTGATTCAGCATAAACCTCAGGTTTCCACCCTTACAAAGTTCGCAGGGCCTTACAGGCATAAAGTTAGGTCTGTTGAATTTTGTAAATCAGGCAGTAAGACACTGAGTGGGGTTGGATTTTAATGTCATTTGGGAGTTGCTGAATACTTCACCATTTCATTCCAGACCTAAGCTTCTTGACACTTAACATTTTTAACATAAAGCTATAGAGCCCTCTCTATGGATATTAACCATAAAATGAGGATAATATTTTGAGGACATTCAATGAACATCACTGAAATGTACTTTCAAGCTTCATTTTTTATTATACACAAGCTACGGTGATAAAAAGCATTAAGGTTGCAAAGACAAGCACTCTAAAGCAATATTCACTCTGTAGTTTCTTCCCTTGTGAGCTCTCTTGAGCAGAGACACTTTTTTTATATTTATCCATCAAATACCAAGCTCATTCTTGGGGGTATACGAATAAATAATACTAATAATAGATGCTGCAGAGAAGCAATGCCATCAGGAAATTTTGGATTTAATGTGGATGACATAAGTAGTTCATTTTCATTTTATATTTGAAGGCATTTTCTGCAGACTGTAACACTCTCTCTCTCCTTCCTACCCTATACAATAAATATTTTATCCCAGAGACCTGATTGTCAAACCTGGAATATTTTCCAGGTTAATCAGTTGATCCCCATTTCATTATATCCTAGAGCAGAATTCTTCACTACTGCTGCTCTCATATCATAAAAGAACTAGAGCACAGCAGGCAATGTCCCATTAGTAGACCATTCAAGCATCCATGTACACAAATGCTAAACTCCTACCATCCATCACCACTGCACCATACTCACATTCAGTTGCTTCATTTCCTTGGAGGAATCTAGCTAGGTGTGAACCAGCTGAATTATGAACAAATAATTGGTCTTTTCACTCTGACCAAGTTGCATTCAAGTAAAATAAAAAAAAAAAGAAAAAAGAATGAGCTTGAATTACCACTTTGAGCCCACTCTGGCTCCTTTTGGATCGGGGTGACAAACTTTCAAGAGCTGGATATTCTTCAGTGTCTGCATGAGGCATACTTTAGTTAGTCTGTCAGCATTTCTTTAAGTAATAGCTTTACATATGCACATATTCAGACTGCCTGGAGACACTAATAATTAGGCACGATGAATATCAGTATAGGCAACATGCTATTGTAGCTGATAAACTCTGCAGCTGTATTTGCACCAATGGCTTCCTAGGCAACATCTTAAGGAAATGTTTTTGGAGCTGATTTTTCGTTAATGAGCCATAGTTTCAATTACTTCTTTTATAGGTCTGTTTTCCCTACTCTTTAGCCCAAAATCACATGGCCTGGGTCACCATGGAGGCCAAATCGCTTATCTAGTGAACAGATACAGGAAAGAGAGATTGCTTGAAAACTTGAAGGACAACATTAAGGCTGCCTTAACATTAAGGTTATTGTAGATGTGTTGGCAAATTTTATATATGGGGCAATAGTTTTCATTTTTAGGTTTTTGCTACATCAGCTGACACAGTCAGAATTAGACAAGCTCCTGACAACCTCCATAGTCTGCTCAGTAACTCCATGGCTGCAGTTAGCTTTTTTTCTCATTTATGAATTGATTTGAACTCAGAGAAATAGTTTTCCCAGCTAGTAACCTGGAAGGAGCTTGGGATGTTAATATCAGATGTTGCAGTGCAGTTAAGGCATCGTTAGAATTTATTTCATTTTTTGCGTTTATGCAGTACTTCTTCCCAACCAGGAAGCACCTTCTTGAATATCACAACTTTTTATTGCATTGCAAGATGAAGAGTCAGACAAGTTCTGTTTTTAGAATAAAGCTCTAAATATCTTCCACTGATTTTTTTTCCTTTAATTGCCATTTTTGAGGTATTGCCTTTTCCATATTGTTAACAGATAGCTCAACAAGGGAAAAACCATGAAAGTCAGAATCATTCACTCATTTGAAATTTGGTAGTTATTGTTTGTTAGAAGACAATCCCTCAACAAAAAATTAAAATAAACAAGTTTGTAATCAAAACATCTATTTCAAATAGCTCTATTATTATATTTATTTCAGTACTAGAAAACATCTGCTGCATGAAAAACAGCAAATGGAGTCTTTTTCAGTTTTCTATACACTGCACAAGGCCATTCTATAAAATGATTATAGGAAATCATAGTGGTTTCAGAGTCAGAGGATGCCTCTCTTTGTTATGTGTAGAGCTCTCAAAAATACTGCTTTGAATACAGTATTCAAGGATAATACATTTTTCTGGAACAAATCAGAAGAGTTTTCTTCATATCCTGACATGCCTATTCAGAATTTCAAGTTGTTAGCTGTAAAATAACACTTCAAGTTTCACTTTCTTCTCCTATATTTCAGTAAGAAAGACAACTTATAATGTGTCAAAGGTTACTGAGACAGCTTGCCTGACTTTTTCCTGGTTTTTATATTTATGGTAATTTTCACTGAGTTCAAGAAAATATGTGAGCAAAAGCGTGACTTCTATATTAGGATTGAAGAAAAATGTGCAAATATTTAGCCGAAACAATGCATAAAATAGTTCTCACACTTCATATTAGTCTAAAATAACTAATAGGATAACAGCAGCAAGTATGGAATGAATTGAATTACAATAGTAAATTGTAAATAGTAATTTACTATTAAGTAAATCAAAAGCTCGAAATGGTGAGATTTACTTATTTAATCACTTGCAATTTTTTCTCAAGGCACAATGAAAGAAAATTTCAAATTGAATGTTGCTCTTTAATATTAAGTATTAGCCCCAAGTGATTAAGTTCAGGGTTTTTTTCATTCCTTTCATACCACAGCTACAAGGAAAGTAGGACTGAAATAAAAAAGTAAGAGCTGAAAATTCTGGAACTCAACATCAAGGGGCTTGGCTGTTTCTTGACATTGATGCCTGCACAGAGATGCTATTTCTACGCAGCCTGCTTGTGAACAGATCATGTGGCTGGACAGAGAGAAAGGTTTTAATCCTCTCCTTCCTCTATTGCTTTGGCTGATGGAGCTGAATCAGTGGGTGAAGGTCCAGAAGGCAAAGTGGGGAACAGGTCATAATTTGCAGCTCATATTGACTTCCCCAGTGCAAAAAGAGAGGGGAACTTTTCTGCTTTAGAGATATAATTCATACTTTCTATTGCTCCGAGGATGCAATCTAATGCATAGGCTGTTGAAGTTCCTTCTACGTGTTTCCCAGGAATTATTTTTCTCTAGCAGTATTTCTAATCTCAATAAATGAAATAAGTGAGTCACTTGAATCAAACCGAAGTCCTAACAGTAGCTTAATTTGATAACATGTCGGGGAATTTGGACCCTGCTGAAGGTAAGAGAAGAGTTACCATTGATTCAGTGGAGCCAGTGCTTCACTTGCCACTACTGTAGTTCTGCCTGGTCTGATGTACTCTGCAAGTTGTTCTGCAAAACATCCCATTTCCTCCTAGAGTTTGTATGCTTTCAGTGCCGGTAAAGAATGGGGAAAATGACGATGAAAAATACAGAGAAGATTTTCATGTTTTCTCTCTCCGTGCTTCCCCTTGTTCTGTCATCTTTGTTTGCTTGCCCTCCTGGGCTTAGCTCACATCACAGCTCACTGTTGAGAGCTTGGTTGTAGGTGACAATGCTATGCTGTTCCAACAGGGAGAGAGGCACTAAACTGTGTCCTGTACACCCTTACATATGCAATGCCTCGGTTATGAAGGGGGAAAAAAGCACGACTTAGAAATAGCAGTACAGAGAAACCTGAGTTTAAGAAAGGAAAATGTTTCGTGCCATACACAATCTCTTCAGATCCACCTAGGATCTACTGGCTGCAGGCTGAGTTTCAGAGTCGGTGCTCATTTGGATGCATGAAAAAGCAGAACAGCGCTCTGTTCTTCTAGCAAAGCCACACTTGGCACTACTTTGGAAACATTTTCTTTGCATCACTGTCACTGTCTTTATTTTAGTGCCATCTCTGAGAAACTGATTGTTCACATTCCTACCAGTCCTGCATACTTGGGTTGCATGGATACCAGATCAATATTAATGGTCTTTCCCTGCCAAACTTGAAATCACAACTTCTGCTGTCGCTAAGATCTATATATTCGAGTGAACCTGGGACAAAACTGCAGTACCAGCTCACCATCTGATCACAGCTTTGTGGAGTGGGCTTCAATGCTTACTGAGCCAGCTGACAGTGATAGCCCACAGTAACATAACTCTAGTGATAGCATCCTTACACTTGTCATCTTCTGTTGTGTCTGAAATCCTGATACATTGTCTGCCCATGTGTAGTGTGTCTAGAAGCCATAAAATAAATGTGATGCCATGTTGCAATTAACATCACTGGTGTTTCTAAGCATAGAGCTGTTAGGGAGACTTGCCTGTAGGGTTTTCTGGGAACACACTATGTATGACACAAAAAAGGCTTAAAGGAAGAGATGAATAAGGTTTTCTTTAGCCAGAAAGCACAAAATTAAATTACTGGAAACTAAGATATGGAAGTCTCTATATTAAAGGTGGTCTTATTTTCTGACGTAGAGATGACTTGCCTTAAGCTTTTAGATACAGTGACAGTGAGCTGCTATGAATCAAACAATGCTTCGCTTCAGCCTTTCACAGCTGCTAAAAATTATTCATGCAGTGGAAAGCACGATGTCTGGTCCAGTGTCCCCAAGTCAGGTGTTATGAAGTAAGCCTCCCTTCTAAGCTTTTAGTGGTGTTATTTTACTATGCAGCTTCTGAGGAAGAGAGAAGTAGCTGAAGACCATTGTATAGCCAGTGATGTCCTGTCCCCAGCTCTGCAGGAGCAGCATTGCCTGTTTTATCTAATGAGACTGTTTCAGTTGAAGCCTAATAAGGCGACTCTGAAACAGACCTTCTGCACTTATTCTTGAAAATATTTAGATTGACAGCTAATAAGTAGTCTCCACCTGCTGATATCACTGTTCCAAATAGCAAAGGACCAGCTCAGAGAAACCCAGTAATGAGGAAGTTCCTTTAGCTGGAGCTCCATGCAAGCCTGCTGTAATAGGGGAGAATATATTGTAAGGAGAAAGTATAGTTCATTCTGAAAAACTCAAGGCTGTATTCAGTGCATGTGATCCTGTAGGCTTGATCTTGACTCTCTAAGGCACTAGTTCTTTGGGTTTTTGCAAGGTGCTGTTGCATTTACAGTTTCAGAGTAAGCTCAAGTAACCCTGGATATTTTCTTTTTTTATTGAAATACAATGCTTTGGACTTGGACATTATTAACTGATTGTATTGACCAGCACTTTAGCTGCATTCATAGTTACTTATTTAAATAAAAATAATGAATCATACTTTTCTGGAAGTTTCCTGTACCCTAGCATGGCTTAAAATTGCAAAATAAAAAATCAGAGCAGGTGCAGGGTTCCAAGGCAGTGAACAATGAGAAAACAGAGCCTTTTAAAGATCCATTTTTCCTCTGAGTTTTATTTATAACTGCTGCAGGGGACCAAGCACTTGCTTCCAAACTGCATACTCTGAGGGGCTGATCCTGTGCCAATTTTATGAACAAAGCTTATATGGATCAGGCACAAGACCCAGGGGATATAACCCTGATCATTCTGCTATTTCCCACTGTATGGAATAGCTGTTGCATCTGTCTCTATCTGGGATTCTTGGTTTTGATAAAGAAAAAAGAACTTGAACATGCCACCCACAGATGAGACCGGAGTTACCCTTTTATGTCAGTCTGTTTGCAGCCTGAGAGCAGGGGGCATGCACAGCATTCTGCTGTGGCAGATTGACTACAAGCATGACTTTAATTATACAAGACAAAATGCCATGCTAACATGAAAACTGTAGTCTATTTATATGCATGTGTCTCTTTTGAAATCTTCCTCCATTTATTTGGTAGAATAACATGATGGAAGATTATTTGTGATTGTATTTTTCATCATTTGGAGAGGAACTGCTGTATGTCTTGGAGCAGTTGCAATCTGGCTTTCATGGTTGTGGAGAGCCAAGCTCAAAGTTGGTCTTTCCCTCTATCATGCTGGTAGTAATTACTGCAGGGCCAGAGAAGAACAAATGGGTAACAAGATATCAGAAGTAGTGATAAATAAGAAACAGCTGATGCTAGTTTATCCCTTAATGAGATAAACTTCATTAATGGGCAACTGATTAACTTTTTCTCTTTTTTTTTTTTTTTTTTGTTTTGTTTCTCCTTTCTCCAAACAAATTATGAAGAAGAGAGAACCCCAGCTAGAATGGCAAATATGTGCCATCTGGGAGACATTGGTTTCTCCCATATATATGTATAAAAAAATAAAAATACAGCGAAAACACGGATGTTGCTAAAGCTAAATGAAGACTTGAATTTGCAGACCAGAGAACAGCTAACAGGCTGAATCTACCTGAAGGTAAGGTATAAGAAAGTGAAACAATTCAGTTTACAGTAATGCTTAAAACTGTCCTATATAGCACCATTATTCAGAATGGAAGAAATCTAGCTCAGTCTCCAGGTGTGTTTTATGCTTCCTCTGCCATTTTCTATGCCTGTGCATATTTGTATGGTCAAATTTACTGGGTTTTGTGATTCATTATTCCAAAGTAAGATGTCTCAATCCATGTAGTTCAGATACGCTTTGACCAGCACATCAACGGAGGTAATTCTCCACCTCTACTCTGTTCTGGTGAGACCCTACGTGCAGTACTGCACCTGGCTCTGGGGTCCCCAGAGTAAGAAAGACATAGACCTGCTTGAGTGTGTCCAGAGGAGGGCCACAAAAATGGTCAGAGGGCTGGAACACCTCCCCTGTAAAGAAAAGGTGAAAGACTTGGGGTTGTTCAGCCTAGAGAAGAGAAGGCTTCAGTGAAACCTTATTGTGGCCTTTCAATACTTACAGAGGGTTTATAAGAGAGATGGAGAGAGACTTTTTACCAAGGCCTGTAGTGACAGGACAAGGGGTAATGCCTTTAAACTGAAAGAGGGTAGATTTAGAATAGATATTAGGAGAAAAATCTTTTCTATGAGGGTGGTAAGACACTGGAACAAGTTGCCCAGAGAAGTTGTGGATGCCCCGTCCCTGAAGTGTTCAAGGCCAGGTTGGATGGGGCTTGGAGCAACCTGGTCTAGTGGAAGGTGTCCCTGCCCATGGCAGGAGGGTTGGACTAGATGATCTTTAAAGGTCCCTTCCAGCCCAAACCATTCTGTGATTCTATGTTTCTATGGTTCTATATTCAGGTAATGCTACAGACACTGAAGCTCATAGCACAGTGCATTTTAGAAAATGGAAATGGGTAACAAAAAACCCTCTTTTTGTGTAAATTATGGTAACTATGTGTCTCAGGCAGATGCTTGGCTTCTTAAACAACACTCAGAACTGTGGTCCCAACCTACTGCCCTGTACAATCAAGTCCATTACAGCCAAAACATGAAAGTAAACAATCAGTGCAATGTACTTCCTTCAGCTGCTGTGATTTTCCACACATTAATACTGATCCTGAGGATATTACTTCAGATTGAAGCAATAGTTATAAGAAGAAAATAAGACCTCATCTTCTCCATGAGAAGATAGACTATCAATATCTCCATCTTCAGTACCCAGCACTGAGGTTGGTGTCATGTTACAAGTACATACAGATATGTGTATTTTCCAAGTATGGTACGTGATGCCTGAAATGTTTGAATTCTGAAATAGCAGACATTTCAGTATCAAATGTTTTTCTATCTGTAGCTTCTGCTGAAATGTAATGGAAAGGTTTGTTTCTTGCTAGTTTGAAAACAAACCAACTGTAAATCCCTAAGAAAGCTGTGAGATGGAAAACAATCAACTCTCCTGGGTAAACTGAGAAAGATGAAAAGTATAACCTGTGCTTTTCTCCAGTCAATCCATCCTCATGACAAGGATATAACATGAATGGGAAATGGCATGAACTTAACCTATCTTCTTTGCAACTTTTCACTTGTAATTTTGTGGGTTTATTCAGATGCTGTAATAAATGTGATACACTAGGCTATCTCCAGGAGAGGGTTATTTCAAGTATAATATGCTGTATTGTTAACTGCAGCTGTAATTTAATTTCTGTGTTTGATACTACTTATAGATTCACTTACATCTTGAACAAACTACTCTTGATATATTGGTTTATTCTTTTTTCTTGTTTTTCCCGTTTTTATTTTTTTTAAACCAAGTGTTTGAAATCTGAGTGTCATTTTAAGAGGAAAGCAGGAATGCAGCTCTGGGTGTTCCTGCTCCAGTAGTGCATGGCAAGATCAATTTGGGTATTAAGATTTAGCTTTTACCCTCATACAAGCCTACCAGGCAGTAGGTATTATTATGCCAGGAACTCTCAGCTTCATTATAACTTCAGTATGTTATCAGAAATCCATATATTGGGCAGATATACTGAATGATTCCATATTTTCCTTACTTAAAGAAAGCCTGTTTTTTTAATGCAGTTAGAGGTATATATTCTTCAATAAATTATTTTTGATAATCTCATATAATTTGCCCAAAATATGTAAACATCCACATTTTAAAAGAAAAAAAAGATTCGATTTTCTACTGGCATTCAGTCTAAAATTAAATGACATAACTGTTTGATTATAGTTTAATATAAAGTTGTCTCTGTAGGTGAGTATCTTTGATTCACATTAAATCAAACACACAGTGTTTACAATACAATAGAGATGTAATTTTTTCTTTCCCAGTTCCCCCCTTGATTTGAGTTTGAATATTTTTCTAATTGGACATATTTTACCACAGAATTAATTTAATTTTTTCCCCTGCATCAGCAATTAGATGAGTTACATGGTACCTACTTAAGCTGTTACCTGCTTCTGGAGCAAAATTCAGGTGACAATAATGAATCTGTTAAGTGCAAAGGAGCTGAACAGACTTCCAGCAAGCTGATGAAGCATCCAAGGAAAGGTTAACTTCAGGTTCAGTCTGCAAGCTAAAAGGAAAAAATGCTGCTGCTAGCACTAAAAATAAGCACACTGAAAAATTTTACTGTTGCATTTAACTATTTTGCTTAAAATGGCCTTTTTTTTGCTTAAAAAATACAACCCTTTGTTGTCCTTTCCTGCAACTGAAAGAATGTCCATCACCTGTAGACAAAGATTAATGGTGATAAATAAGTGATGCAGTAGAAAGCATACAAATACATATGAGGATGTGGCCTGAGGGAATTCTCTGATCTCAAAGCAGCAACAGTGTTTATGAAGGGAACTGTAGGAGAAAATTCCCTCAGAACTTAAGGCTCTGATGATATTCATCCCAGGCATTTGAGTCAGAATACATTATGCATTCATACTGAAGCTCCTTCCCTTTCAAACCAAAGCCAGTAATCACTTCCTTGGCGCTCTAAATGGAGGGGTCAGCTCACCTTATCAAGTTGCTGTGACTGATAGCATGCAGTGCTGAGAACAAAAAGTTGGACTACATTAGCAAAACTGCGAACTTTCCCTCGTGTTTTTAGCAGTGGTTGGAATGAACAGCCCCTAGGTAGAATGTGATTTCCGTCTTAGGTAAATTTGTCATGCTTCACCTGCTAGTGACTGTCTTATAAACTGCCCATGCAACTACATACACACAAGATGACTGAGAAACAAGCTACAGTGGAAACAGAAACGCCAAGCCGTGATGGGCTATGTCAGAGGTAGGCTCTGCAACACCTTCAGATGTTCTCAGACTGTTAAAACATAACCTGTATGATGTTATGCACCTGGGACCATGCCTAGAACACAATCATTCTATATTAAAAGTAGGTTTCTAGGATCTCTATGGGGAATTGTGCAACTACACGAGTATTTTGTTTTGGGTTAGTACTCTTCTGAAGTTAATATCCTGACTGTCCATACTTACTGTTATATGATTTGCACTATGGAGTTGTCTCAGAGTGCTTACACGACATTTATTTAGACAAAACTAAACTGGAAAAAACTGCTCTGGGAGAGCACTAAATGAGTGCTAACTGCAAGTGGGAGATCAGCCCATAGAATCAAACTGGAGCTAGTCTCAAAGAGAAACATATGGTTCTCATTTGCATTTGATCCTCCATGCCAGCTGTTTCATTCTACAGATCTACTCCTACTGCATGGCAACACCTGTTAAGGTCAATTTAGCTGTAGAGAAAAATGGGGCTGGACCTCTGCTAAGGAGACATGCAGAATGCCCTTCATCCTTTTGTGCACAAAATGGAGAACAAGAATAAGGCTACAGCCTACTCTCCCTTCATTCTTCACTTTAAAAGGAAGAAATTGCTGAGGAAGCACAAAAATTTAGATTATAGTTAGCTACTGACGTGGAGACCAAAGCGACATAGACAATAATTCCGGATGCAACATTTTTTCAGAGAACAAAAAAGCTAATAGTGCAAAAAGTAAATATTTCAACGGATGCCTTCTTACACAGAGATGTGCAGTGTAGACAGAATGTAATTACATGCGACTGTTGCTTTTTTGTTCAAGGGACAGTATAAATCACAGTAATTTGTGTTTGATTTTTAAAGAATATAGTGTAGATTTGGGCATGAATCAAGGAGCATGCCTTGGCTGAACTATTTAGCTCTTATTCATTTGTTTGCATCGATTTTTCCATGATTCTTAGTGTTTTTCTATTGTATAGAGAAAACAATATGGGAGACATCTGGTGGCCACTAATTAACAGAAACTCTCTAATTTATAATAACAATTGGGAGATCTACAACTAAGCTTATAAATAAGCAAATACAATTTAAAAAGTCAGGATAATGTATCATGAAATTCACCCCTAATTTATGTGCTAGTTTAGGTTTAATTATTTATAGCTATTCATAGCGTATTGTTAAAATGGAGAGAACTGTTGTAAATGCAAATGCATTAGATTTACACTTCTGTCATGGTTTAACCCTAGCCGGCAACTAAGCACCACACAGCTGTAAGTCTGTGTGTGTAAAGATATATTTATTACTTTTTTTTGGTCATACATGATAGCATCTCACTTCATTCTTTAACAAGGAAGGTAGAATGTTGAACTGAGTAGCCCTTGACGAAAGAATTTTTTCTATTCAAATCACAAAAGCAGTGTTCATTTTCTTATTCCATTGCTTGGGCAAACACTGAATAATAGACGTTACCGTATTAAGAAAATCAGTGTGTCCATGATAGACAAAGAGAAGTGCAACACATTCACTAACATCGAGCAGTCATAGACAGGGCTGTTAAGAGAGGTGCTGCTGAATTGCCCAGACTTCTGCCTGCTTAAGGTTGCATAGGTCAAAATCTGCATCCAAGACTTTACCTCCAATACCAAAGAAAGAAAGAATGTGGCCTCAGGAGAAGGCACGGGAGCTGCAGCTTTGCTTTTGAAGTGACTGGGAGTTGATCTTCAATTTGGGGGGGAGGAGGGGGATATTTCTGGGAAAAACCTTCTAGCTATCTTTTTCAAATGCCGTATCTTCTTCAGCTTTGCAAATAGCCTTACTGTGTTGTTGGGATCAACTCCCTGTCACATGGAAAACAAAGTCTGACTAGACTGTATCTTCATGAATGTCTGTGGGATTTCTGGATGTGCCACCACCTGGCTGGAGCTATACAGTGCATGTGGCCTGCCCCGGACGATTGGGCAGAGTAGCCCACACAGGTCCTGTGTGTTCCACAGGCAGAGAAGTTCTACAGAAGCAGAGGTGGGCGATGTCTCACTCCCTTTGGCTTCTGAAGGTGAATTGCTGGCATTCAAAAGGGTTTGCGTATTATGCTGAAGTTTTAAACCGTTCAGATTTGGACACTTAACAAGAAGCAAGATGCAGTCATTATTTCAGTTGTTTCCAGGTAGATTAGTGATTACTTGTGCTTTTAAAAGTGTTCATTACAGGAAAGACCAGACCTAAACATAGGTATCTATACCTTCCTAATTATGAAAATTAAGGCCACAGATTTGAAATGTTTATTTAGCTGGTATTATTTATTTTCTGAAAAGAAACATCGCAAGTACAGTACAAATAATGTTTCTTCTGTTCATGATGATTCTGAAAACAGAAAGTAAAATTTACATCTGCATGTTTGATATTTCCTGATTTTAAGGGAACATTTCTGATACAGAATTTTAGGTTAAAAACATTGCTTCTGGGAGCTCCGATGTACACTGAAAATTGAGCTATTGACCTAACTAAGAAATTAACATGATTTTGTTTTGTTTACGATCATTTGTAGATGAGGTGAAATGTTTCTTTCCCCAAAGCTAGTAAGCTTTAATTTATGCTAATGTTTTAATTTTTGCTGAGGTCTAGTACATTAAATTGTTGTGCTTGGTAATTCAATATATTGGTTTAGTAAATGTTAATGTATTCTTAATCATGCTTTCTTGTGCCCAGGTCTACCAGTCAACCTACCAGTCTATTCCCAATCTAATGTTATCTCTGAGGTATAAAAAAAGGAAACCTACATCAAGCATTTTTGCATTGATTTTTACTGTCAACTGTCAAAACATGTCACAATGTTATTCATGTCAGCATTTCTCTGAGGCTTTGAGTGTTTACATATTAAAAAATCCTTCTTCTTTGTGATACTGGAGACGTCTGTCCAGTCAGTGCTTTCAATTTTGTCTCCATTTTAAATCGTTTTAGAGTAACTTTTGGTCTTGTATTCTGATTCTGCTCTCTCACTTAACCTGTTGTTACATCAGTGTGATTTTGCCTACTTCTGTGACTGGGTTTATGAAAGGCAGGTCCTGCTTGACTCACCTGATCTCCTTTGATGACAAGGTGACCCGCTTAGTGGATGAGGGAAAGGCTGTGGATGTCTGCCTGGAAGGCTTTGACACTGTTTCCCACAGCATTCTCCTGGAGAAACTGGCTGCTCGTGGCTTGAATGGGTGTACCTGTCCCTGGGTAAAAAACTGGCTGGATGGCCGGGCCCAAGGAGTGGTGGTGAATGGAGTTAAATCCAGTTGGTGGCCGGTCACAAGTGGTGTCCCCAGGGCTCAGTTTTGGGGCCAGTTCTGTTTAATATCTTTATCAAGGATCTGGACCAGGGGATCGAGTGCACCCTCAGTAAGTTTGCAGACAACACCAAGCTGGGCGGGAGCGTTGATCTGCTGGAGGGTAGGAAGGCTCTACAGAGGGATCTGCACAGGCTGGATCGATGGGCCGAGGCCAACTGTGTGAGGTTGAACAAGGCCAAGTGCCGGGTCCTGCACTTGGGTCACAACAACCCCATGTAATGCTACAGGCTTGGGGAAGAGCGGCTGGAAAGCTGCCCGGCAGAAAAGGACCTGGGGCTGTTGGTCAACAGCCGGCTGAATATGAGCCAGCAGTGTGCCCAGGTGGCCAAGGCGGCCAACGGCATCCTGGCCTGTATCAGAACTAGCGTGGCCAGCAGGAGCAGGGAGGTGATCGTCCCCCTGTACTGGGCACTGGTGAGGCCGCACCTCGAGTGCTGTGTTCCGTTTTGGGCCCCTCACTACAGGAAAGACATGGAGATGCTGGAGCGTGTCCAGAGAAGGGCAACAAAGCTGGTGGTGAGGGGCCTGGAGCACAAGTCTTGTGAGGAGCAGCTGAGGGAACTGGGGTTGTTCAGCCTGGAGAAAGGGAGACTGAGGGGAGACCTTATCGCTCTCTACAACTACCTGAAAGGAGGTTGTGGCGAGGTGGGGGTCCATCTCTTCTGTCAGGTGGCTGGAGATAGGATGAGAGGAAATGGCCTCAAGTTGTGCCAGGGGGAGTTTACATTGGATATCAGGAAAAATTTCTTCACCGAAAGGGTTGTCAAGGGAAGTGGTTGAGTCATCACCACTGGAGGTATTTAAAAGACCTGTAGATGTGGTACTTAGGGACGTGGTTTGGTGGTGGACTTCGCATTGCTAGGTTAACGGTTGGACTTGATGATCTGAAAGGTCTTTTCCAACCTAAATGATTCTATGACTTTAAAGGTATAATAGTTTGGAAAATCAGGCCCTTGATTTTAGCTGAACTCAAAATTATGTAAATAAGTGCAGATGTCCTTTATTTAATTTCTAATGAATCTGTTCTGGTCCAGCTCCCAGTTCAGCATGTGGAAATGTGTTGTGTCGGATTCTCTTTTCACCTTGAAAAGGTTATGATTTTTAGAATTCCAGATTATTTGTGATATTTTTTTAAAGACCTCTCATAAAATTTACAGAGCACCTAACTATTCTCTATTAATCATCCACAATTCTTCATGCCCATAGCCATAGTGCTTTGGCACTAATGCTCTGTCACAGATTTCAATATTCCAAAGCACCAAACAATAAAAAATCTTATAGATTTTATACATTATTATCATTATTATGCAGATTACTGCTTCCAGCACATAATGGTTTCTTCAAATGTCCTTGGGGGCTTGTGACTACTATTGAGAACCTTGCTAAACCTTAATACAATGAAACATTTTGTCACAGCATCACATTCTGGGTGAAGGAGCCATTGACAACATAAGGTGTCAATAAAGCTCCTAAAAAGTAAGAGGAAGATATGCCACTTGGTGGCAAGGTGACTAGTCGGTCATGTGCTCTCTCTGGAGAATCATGAAGCTGCATCTGCGCTTCAGTGGTGGGTTTTGGCCCAGGACTGTCTGGGAAGGTCAGAACAGCAGGATCTGCATGCCTTGCTCCAACTGTGCAATATTTCCCTCAAAACTATGCAAAGATTTATCTCACTGTCACATCCTCGAAATCTCCGAAGCAGCAAGTTCCAACTCCCTATGGTCCTACTTGCATTTTTCAGTGCTGTGTTTCGATCGCAGACAGTTTGTTCTCCTTCTTCTCTACATTTTCTTTCGAGTTTACTATGTACGAAGGCATAGATGTATGATATACTAAACAAATGGGAAAATATTGGAGGTGGGGAGTATTGTGAGAGGACACGACTTTGTAGATTGAAGAAAAAATATATTCCTGTAAAGATTGATTAGGCCAGCTTTAAATTCACTTGACTGATCTCTAGGTCCTATTTTGATAACTCTGATTGGCTAGAAAGTAGGATTTAGGTCATGATTTCATTTACCTAAACTTCACCAGGTGGTGAAATTCCTGGTTTACAGGAAATGGATTCATAATCATTCAAAACTTCCTAGAATTTGCTGGCTACCTTTCCAGATAGACTTTAAGATGTGTTATTCATGAAACAGCAAAAATCCAAACAGCAAAAATACTGGAAACTCAGGTGCTAATTAATCCAAGAAAGCCAAAATAATTATCTTTGTGGCATCTTACATAGAAGTAAATTTCAGAAAGGTAAATTTGTACTGCTTTACACTGGATCATGTTTATTACTCACAGAAGACATTTAAACCCATGCCTATTAGGAGAAAAAGCAAGGTGGATGGAAGTGTCTTTGACAGCAGTTGTTTTTTGCATGTTGTGGAAGCAAAGTAAGATTCCCATGTGAAAATAGCTTTCTGCTTCAGGAGGACATCATGGATACTGACCAGAATGCAAGGAAAAACAAGATTTAATAAAAATTAGAAGTCAGTAAAAAACCAAGGTATTTTAAAACTCTGAGATTTTTACAAATGCTACATTATTTTAATGTTTGGGGTTTTTTCATCTTTGATGTTCATTTACTTCATGTCTTCAGGGTTACTTCATGTCTTCCAGGTTTTCACCACAAGGGTTAGAAATCTACTTTATCTTTGTAAATAAAAAATGAGCTTCTCAAGCAAGATCACAGTCGCAGCACCTGAAGCTTTAAGAAAAAATGCTAAAAATGATAACTTCCAATCATTTGCACAGAAAAATAGCAGAAGTAACACACACCTGGGTAGCATATACCTGTAAATGTAAATATACATGTGTGCACACACAGTGACATATATGCATGTATACGTGTACATGGATGGATAAATATAGATATGTGTATGCACTACTCCCCCCACACCCCTCACCCCCCCTCCCTCCGTAAATATACCTGAGTGGTACAAGATAGGAACTGTTTATAGCAAGCAGCAAGCATGTCTGGAAAAGAGCATCTGTGAAATGAAAAACACACACTCCAGTTTAGAGACAGTAATTATTAACAGATATCCAATAACTCCCCTATCCACTCAGATTTAGATATTTGTGTGTTTCTGTTCATTGTGTGGCTTTTAACATAGAAAAAGGAGCAAAGCTGTGAGAAAGCTACGTGACCTTTTATAAGCACATATATAACTGGGGCACAAAGGGAAAAACCCAGTGTCTTTTAATTAGTACTTCTGTGCTTCAGCATTCTTGGATTTCTTGTCTGTGAGATCCTAAATAGCGGAAGCACCATAAAGTGTGCTTGGAGGAAATGGTGGGAGAAAAGTAAAATGGAAGCTAAAGGAGCAAAAGGCACTGAGTGATCAGAAGACGCTTTATGCTCTTGTGTCCTGCCAATAAAGTGAGAACGCCCCGTCTACGCTGGCGTTTTGCCAAGTCCTACAGAGGTTTTAAAGTCCTCATGCTTAAAATAACTAGCAATATAAGCAGGTTTTAGCATTCACCATGAAGTTTCACCTGTTATTTGCTCAGACTATCTGTAATATAAGGGACCTGTTTGTTAAAAAAATTGTATCTGAGCATAATTCAGTGGGCTCAGGTGAAATGTTGCTGGTTTTCATGATTCCCCTGTGGAAGGCTATAATGCCAAGAGATAGTTCTCCTGAGTTCTGAGTTTTTTGATGAGACTAGTAGCTGATAAAAATAGCCAAGCACAAGTAAGGGTCCAATAAACAATAACAGTGCTTTTCTCATGGCTGCTTCTGAAATACTGGGCAGCATTCAGCAGTATGTTAACTAGAAAGGTATTGATCAATTAGAGAGACTTTAGTGAAGAACAACGAATTAATTACTGGAGGAAGATGAGGATTTAGGAGATGGATTAAAGGTACTAAATTAGGTATGTGATGGCTAAGCAAAGCGAGGAATGGTGTTCAGCTAAACCTCTCGAATTTGCTCAGGTTCAGTGTCTGAGGTGGTGCTGTGGGGCTCATATGACAGAGAATGTATATCAGGTTAAAAAGATGTCACGTTTACTTATGTGAGAAGGATGAGCCATCATTTCCAGGCGGAGGAGGGCAACGTGCCTTCTAGCAGGACTGAGGCAGCTGCAGGGCAGCCTTTGCAGCGGAATGGCGTGCAGCTAAGCTGCGGCTCTGTGCTCCTGCCTCCCTCCTGCTTTGGGATGCCACGTGTCAGATGTATCTACTCCGAGATTCTTATATGGGCCTGATGCTGCATCGCAAATGGCCCCCCAGTAAGGCCTTAGCCGTATGGGAGTGTGAAGGGGGGGGGGCAGCAGTAGGAGTCTTATGCTGAGTGTGTAAGATTTGATGGGTGAGAAAAGTGTGAAGGTTGCTAGCTGTATGCAAAGAGAGAAGTGTTTAATGCTGTAAGGGAAGATATAGCTAAGAATAAAATAAAGAAATTTAAAAATTAGGCTATCAAAAAACCAAACCACAACTAAAACCACAAAAGTGAGTTCTGCTGAGGAATTGTCTCCTGAGACAATCTGGAGGATGATTCACCACTGGTATTTTTAACTTTATTCTGTATGAAACACTAGAAAGTGTGCTTTTGGGACTAAACCTCCCTTAGCAGAGAAATGGGCTTCATGATCAATGAATCTTCTCTGATTTTACTGTCTGCAATTTTCTGAGTATATTCTAAACAATGTTCATATTTCTGTCCTGGAAGGTGCTGCTGCTGAGCAAGAAAAATCTGTGTACTGTTCCCACGAAAACAGTGGAGTGCAATGAAAAAGAGCTTGTGAGTGATAATTAGAGCTATTAGCTAATAGACTAATAATATTTTTCTCATTATGTGGGGTGGGGAGGAGGAGGAAGAAGGCAGGCAGGCCTCATGCCAGAAGCTCTGAGTCACAATTAAAAGTTATGCTGTGATCTTGCTGCATTTCCCTTTTATGGTGCCTGCCAGTCGTGTCCCCAGTAAGATCATGTGAATGTAACACTGCCATTTCTTCCCCTTTGCACTGTATCTCCTCCTCTGTGCATGCAGAGAGAGCAGGCACGACCCCTCTATACTTAAACTGTCAGCTATTAACCCTGTGTGATTTTTCTTTCTAATTTATCCCAGAGAATTCACAGAACTTTCTTTGCTTTTGCAAGGGAGAGACAAGTCATAAACACGAATTACAGCCTTAGATGTGCCCTTTCTTCCCACAAGCAAGGAGGGAGCTGTTGTAGGAGATGGAAGATAACCGAGCTCTTCAGCATTCAGAGGCTGAAGACTCGAGGTGAAACTCCTTCATGGGCCTAGCTCACACTTCCAACATGGATGCTGGTTCCGCAGGGAGAGCGAAATGACTGGTTTGGGCTCTGCCCTTGAGTCCTCTTCTCTCTGCACGCATACACAGCCCAGGAAGAGCCTGGCATTAACAGGATTCCCTGCTTAGTTGCCGTTTCCCAAGTCTGATGCAGACAGAATTTTCTTTCTGCTCTTCTCAAGCTTCTCTGTACTTTTTTGGTTGTTTGCCATCACATTTTGCATTTTTTCCATTTTTACCACATTTTCCATTGTTTTAAGTGACAACTCATCCTCCAGAAAAGATCACATTGATTTTCAACCATGGTGCGTACATATATACAGATTTATCTGTTAAAAGGACAATAATATGATATGCAGTGAATGTGCAGTCTTAGTGACGGTGATTATGGGACTGAGGAGGCAGTAATAAGTTGTGATCAATTATTATGATCAGAAGGTGACCAGGGAATGATATGTGTCTAGTTTGCTGTAACAGCTCAAGCTGGCACTGAAGTCACAGCATGAATTGTAGCGGCACCACTGACATTGGATTCCTGGAACTATTACTTTTACAACTGTCCATCTCTTTCACATGTTTTTGGCTTTCTCAGTGGTCTAATTTTTAAACCACACTGACAGTATAAAAAAAGAGGGAGGTCTTGTTTTGTACTTGTGAATATTATAAGTTCTGTAATGCTTATCTTGCTTTTTAAACTCTTGGAGTGTACATCAAGTAGGCAAGAGTGATTCGTGGATCAACTGATGCAGAATTAGAGAACTCCTGATAGCCTCCAGGACAAATCTAGATGCCAATAACAAAAAAAGACTCACTAACTTTGAATAAAAATCTTTCTGTCAGCTTGAATGATAGGTGATGCATAGCTAATCATAACTGTGCCAGCAAATCTGACAGCTCTGTTTTATCTAGAAAGTACTGCCTTTTGCTCAGAAAGGTTAAATTGCCACTGTGCCTTCTTAAAATCTCTGTTCTCCACAGCTGTGCTAGAAGTTAAAATCCAGCTGCCTGTGTGGTTTAACAGTTTAATAGATTATATATATATATTTTATTTTTTTCCTTCCAGAGCTTGGAAACTGCAATAGCCTAAAAGATTTGTATTTGACCTTCTAGGGTTTCTCTAGTACTTCTGTGTTGTTTCTCACTCCAGTTCACTCAGAGTTGCCTCAAAAGTTTATCCCAAGAATTCAGTAGGTTCATATATAAACTTGGGGTTGAGGCCCAGGAGATCAAGATGGAGATAGCAGTAAGAGTTTGTTCAGTTTCATGTAATTGTCCTATTATACCAAAGAAATCCAGTCTCTGAATTGAATTTATCTTCTGCTCTATAAAAATAATTCTATACCTGCCAAGAGCTGCGATAGTGTGATAATGTCCCAACGATATGGGTTGCCACATGATTTATTTTCCAGTAGTTAAAATTCTAGGGTCATTAAGTGGGAAAGCTAAAGGAGAGATGTTGTAAATGTAATTGGTTTAGAATTATTTTTCCCATGTAACCAATACAGCAAAAGTTTGTTTATTTGACTGTTCACATTTCTTTTGGCATGAAAGGGGTCTTTAATAAGGGAATATTATTTAGCCTATAAATTCTATGGAGACAGTAGAATTGAGTTTATTACATGAAACTGAGCAGCAAATAACTTCTAATGTGTTTTCAGTAACTTTAATCAGTAACACTAGCATATGGTGTTTTCTTATCAGAAGTGAATTGTGAAATCTTTCTTCTAGTCAAAATATAGGAGTTAAAACCATGAATGAGAAGAACTCAGGAAAAATATCATATTAAAGATGGTTCTTCTAACCTAGACAACATGTAGCAAGATGTTTCACCCACAAAGCTCCTGAAGATAAAGAAAAGTACAGTTTGAAAAGTCTGTATTTTGAAATTAATATTTTTCTTCCTCATGTAATTAATACAAACACTAATCTGGTGCATAAGACATCGTTCCTCACCAGGTCTTAATGTTTTAATCTGCCGTATAAAAAGAAAGGCTTTATAGTACAACTTTGTTAAAATCAGGAAGAAAACCTGAATCTTTTGCATGTAGAGTGTGCTATGCAGTTTTAGACCTATTTTTGATTACTTGTGTCAATAAGCCATTTATCAACTCTAACTTAGTATACTTAGTAGCTTGGCAGTCATGGAGTAGCAGTGCAAAGGGTTCAATAAAAGTGGGGAAAGTAAAGGGAGCTACTGATGGTAGATGCTTTGAGCTACAGTAAAATTGGAGGACACTGATATCCCAACAATACCTCTTTTTAGGCTTTTGTCCTAATTGACTTCTGTCCAATTCATAAACATGATCCCTGCATGCATTTTTTTTAAGCACATAGAAATGGCCAATCTTCCAAAATGGACTGGACAACTGTATTTTTTTTCTCCCTTGTTTTTCCTAGCACAGTTATAGTCATTATTAGAGCTCCCCTGCCAAGTTTCTATTATATTCAGACAACTGGACTTGGATTCATTTTCTCCACCAGGCAGTCTGCTGTGCTAATGGCCAAGCAATCAGGTCACCTTTTAAAATTACTAATGTAGTGTTTGATTGGCAGATATGTATATTAAAAATAATGTTCTCTTTATGGCTTTTATTTTCTGCTGTGCTCTAGTATCTCTCTTTACTTGGTAGTTTATTAATTGTGGGAGTATATGTACAGGAAAATAATACTGTCCCTGATCCCTTGCCCTACTTCTAATATTCCTCACTAAGTGCTCTTTTTCAGAGCCAGTTATATACTGAACTTTAAACACTGCCTTTCCAGCTCTTTTCAGTTGTACGAAGCTGCTCTGTTACCTTTCCAGCTCAATTCGTAGTTTCTCGCCTGTGAGCCAGGGCTGTCGGTTCCATTTCCATCCTTGGCCTCGCACCCTTGCCCGCCGCTGACACAACGGAGAAATAGCAGGCTGGATATTACCTCTGCTGGTGTCTCCTTTAGTGATATATAGATATAACCACTAAACGGCACCCTGCCTCAGGCTGGGTGGCCACAGGTTTTTCTCTGCGTTGCAATATGCGATTTGCTGAACAAGAAAGACCAGAATTCTGAAATGGCTCTGCAGGTGGTTGCCAGGAGGGGAATATATATCTCCTATCAGGTCTTAGGCCTGAGTCTTTTCAAGCTATACTTCAGTGCCTGGGGAAGTGCTGGGATGGACTTGATACAGATAAAGACAGAGGATAACCTGTAGGTGAACGCTGGGACCTTAGAGATTATGGTCCCATCGTTCCTTCCTGGCTTCGTATATTTGAAAGTAGAGTAGGACACAGCCCAGGTCAGTTGGTCCTGCTGCTGGTTAAAGTCAGCTCTCGGCTACTCCAGTGCAATACTTTCAAGATGATGAGAATCCCATGAGGGGTCATTCCTAAACATGGAATCTGTCCTAAATACGAAATACAATCATGAGTTTATTGACTGAGATCAGCACCTCATTAAAATAAGCGGTAGGAGAATGCTGCAAGAAATTGACTGATTCTCCTTTTTGCCAATGGGTTACCAAACAAGTAACAAGCCAAAATTCCTTCTTTGTTAAAGAAGGGAATATTTTTTTTATGGTTTTGATAGCTGCTTCCTCCACCAGTTCAGGGTCTTTCCCTATCTGTGCCATATTCTGGATTTCCCCTCAGTTTTGTTGGATCTTCTGCGTGTGTTTTTAGGTTGGTTGCTGGTTGTTGCTAGACCTTAGCACTGATGTCCTAGGATAACTTTAGTGAACGTCAGTACACAACCTGGGTAGTTGCCATTTAGTTTTTTGCTATGTGGCAATCAACTGAAGAACAAATCACATTTAGTTTGGAAGGAAAGGTTAAAAAGTCACTTAAAAAATTTTGGCAGCTATTTTTTTTTTAAATTTTGCATTCTTTAAACGCCTTTAATGTCAACAACTGAAATATGTAAATTAACATTCATTTTTTGTGAGATTTTCATTGCAGTGACATAGAACTGAGTCACAGAACCCTCTGTCCTCTGTCTAGTTTGACAAAATATGATCCAAAATAAATTTCTCAATTTTGCATGCTCATTAAAATGGTCCTTGTCCTAATAATCTAGATAAAAGTCAGAGAAATGATTGCTTAGTACTTTCCCCTACACTTGCAAAGATCTAAAGAAGGATCTCTTTGTCATGTGAATAAAAGATCCTCTCCCCATTTTCTTTAAAGACTTTAATTTTCTCATTATCAGAATAGCTTGCTTCATATCTTCTTCCCATTATCAAGGCTTCAGGATACAGATTAGCAGCAATTTAAAATCACCCTTTTATTTCTATACCTACTAACAGAGGCAACCTTCTGGTGCAGATTCCCCTTCTCTTACTACTTTTTATTGTGACTCATCCACTGCCCCTTGAAAGTTAAGGTTCTCTTCATGCAACTGGAGAATGCATTATTTTCCTATTTTCAGCTTTCTTAAAATCAGTATATTTTGCAGAAATCAGGATATTTTATATTAAATATAGTAAGTAGCATCTAAGCCAGAAAAAAAGACTGTCTGATGTTTGAATTTATTTCTATAGCAAAAAGGTAAAATAAGGAATAATAATGAGTAACAACAGTATCAAAGTTATGTATTTGACCCACTTCTTCCTTCCAATACTGGCAGTTCCTTTCTGCATGTGACTTTCAGATCTCAGTTTTATCTAATGGAAGCATCTCAGTACACCACAGGATTAGTTCTTACAAACAACATTTGACATTTATAAATGTCTTGAAACTAAAAGGGAATAGCAAACAACTCTCAATATGATTCAGGCTTCAATGTAAATAATGTCTCATCTAGTTAGAAGTGACATTGTTTAACAGACCTTTTCCAAGTGTACTGTCTCTGTCTGGGATGGAGTTAACTTTCTTCCTTGCAGCCCATAAGGTGCTGTGCTTTGGATTTGTGGCCGAAGCAGTCTTGATAACACACCAAAGCTTTGGCTGCTGCTGAATAGTGCTTGCACAGCGTCAAGGCTCTTTCTCTGTTTCCCACTCTGCCCTTCTCGCCCTGTCCAGGTTCAATGAGTAGGCTGGGGGTGGACAAGGGGGGTTGGGAGGGGACATAGCTGACCCAAATTGACCAAAGGGATGTTCTGTGACATATGACGTCATGTCAGGTGTGCTGAGTCCCTGCTTTCCAGGAAGGGGCTAAACATCTTCATGCCAATGGGAAGTATTGCATGAATTTCTCTTTTTACTTCGCTTGTGCATGCAGCTTTGCTTCCCCTATTAAGTGTCATTATCTTGATTGAAAAGTCTTCTCACCTTCCTTCTATACTGTCCCCATCCCACCAGAGAGGGGAGTGAGCAAGTGTGTGGGTGAGCATTTGGCTCTTAGCCAGGGCTAACCCACCACATCAAGTGTTACTGCTAGAATCAGTTTCAGAAATTTCTGGACATATATGTTCAAGAAACAACTCTACAGTCTGATGATTTATTACCCCCCCCCCCCCCCTTCATGCGTCAAAGTTCTATGATTCAGTGATCAACCCCATACCTACTGTTACCACTCTGGGCTGAGGTGCATGTAGGAATCCTTGGATAAATATTTGGAATCCAGATATAACAGAATTCTGGAACAGTATCTCCAGCAATATTTTTAAGGCTCAGTCATATGTTTTGCTGATCAGTAGAAAGAGCCTAATAGCAACTGCTGGATCACTTTCAGTTAGCTGGAGTGCTTGGTATTTCTGGCTAAAGATGAGATTAATCACCGTGAAAGTAGCAGCCATTTGTAATAATAAGAAGGGTAAATTTTAAATTATGCTTAAGTGGTTGTGACTTCTAGGTCCTTCTGAGAGGCTGAGACTTAACTTTAACTCCCCAAATCACTAGCCAAAAATACACTTGGGGACCTTGGTAACTTACACATTTTTTAAAATCTACTTTGCAAAAAGTGTATTCAGACTTTTTTGCAAATGTATCTGGTCCCCTTGCAAAGTAATTTAAGAGAGAATCTAGCTATTTGGGAAGTCTAAGTAGTTGTGGACATTTGCTACTGAATTAATTTCTTAGATACCTGATCAAATACAATGATATGGCCATAGCATAAGGCTAGAAAACCTTCTCTGTGCCCCTCCTCCCCAAAGCTTTACCAACACGTGTAAAAATGGATAGGCTATAAGGAAGGCTCAATAAAAACATAGGTATTTTGGGGTGCTCAGCAGCCACAGCTCTCTTGCCTTCAACAGACATGAGAGGTGTGAAAAAACTCTGAAAATCAGGCCTTAAAATGTGGTTAACTTAGCAGACCCAACTTGATAACTTCTCAGAAAAAAAGTCTTTGCAGATTTTTTTGCTCTTGGCAAACAGCGATCCCTACCATTCATAAACTTCCTACCCTTGCAAACACTCTTGTGTTAAACTGTTATGCCTAATTGACATATTCATGAGTCACAACACCAGCCATTAACCAAAATCCTAAACGCTGCATGTAGTGACTGCACGTGCAGGGAGACGGCAGGACAAAAATCCCAGCAGCATCGCTAAGATTTTTATATAGTGCCAGAGGTGTGCACAGCATTGTGTGAAGGCAGGATTCTTTTCCTGGTATTACAGGGAGATCAGGGCACTGTAATGCCGTGCCTTGTACATCCATGCCTGACAGGCAGTTTCTATTTCCTTAATTCTCATTTTAGAACCATCAGATTAAATAATAAATGACCAGCCCCAGAACACACAGGAAGTTTGTGGCAGAGCAAAGAATAATGCTCTAGTTTCTAATGAACCAGATTAATACCTTTCTTAGTGGATTGCCCTTCTTTTAATCAACTGAGACTCCTCTGCATTGAATCAAAATGGAATGAAAAAGACAAGCAAATGCACCACAGGTGCTTTTTATTTAGTAATGGTGGTGAATAATTAATTGAACAAACAAACAAAAAGACATCACAATTTTTCTTAAAAATTAATTCTTGCTAGTAGATATTTTAAGCAGTTACATTGAATGCCCAAGACAATTAAATTGCCTGCACTGTTGTGACAGCAAGGAGGAAAGACAAAGGAATAATAACTCAACAAAAAGAATGTAAGAATTCTAAATAAGGAAAAAACCTAACAAAATATTATTGTTTTATTAATAATCCTAATTTTATATACCCATAAAGTGATTTTTAAATGAATTATTCATTCTCAGGAAGTAAGCAAAAGAACATTCTGAACTTTTGTACAAAGATTTCAATTTTTGATTGAAAATCCAAAGCAAGGACAATAATTTGGAAAGTCTTCACTTAAGTTTTTACTGCATGTCTCCCATAACTGTTTCAATTCACTGGAAGTAACTTATATCAGAAAAGCCCGACGTTCTGAAATCTGAGTTAGGCTTGGCATTCTATGAAGCAATTAAATGTTGAAATGCTACAGGGGCTGTCTGCAGTGCCTAAAATAGGGCTTTTCCAGAGTTCAGCTGTTGACTTTGCTTAGGCTTAACATATAGTCGGTAGCTTTGAAAATTAAATTATTTATTCTGGTGCCTCAGTGTAGGTGTCATTCTTTTACTTGAGAATGAACATTTCAGCCCTTCCAGTGTTATTCAAGCTGATACTGTTCAATATGTGTAGACAATGCCAGGTCCATGCAAATTCTGTACTTGGAAGGAGCAATCACCTTCCTATTGCTTGCTTTGGCACCCCTGCTATAGGGACACAATATATTTCCTACTCAGGGCCAGTTTTACTCTCTGAGGAAATGCTGAGGGTAGTAAGGAGACCATTTTTTCCCTTTCTGGAGAGGACAAGCTCTCACTAAAGCCTAATTTTGAAAGCTCCTTGTAAACAGTGTGCGAGGAAATGTGTATTGTGCGCTAGAGAAGATGGATAGAGATTGTATGTTCAGTTGTTCTTGCTTCCCCTATTCTGCAAATTTGTCTAAAGACTTGAGAACTGAGTCCTTGTAGATGTCTCCATTCACTTCAAGGGTTGTTTCAACAAACTGATATTAAATTCATTGCTGACAAATTAATTAGCTGAGTTAGACCATTGGGTCAAAAAACCACATTAGCTCTCTAGCACTACAGACTTTGGAGAAGCCAATGCCTATGTCAAAGGATGAATACGCTGAGGGCTGTCAACATACTAGCCACACTGGGAAAAGGCAGATACTGCAAACAACAATTTTAATTATCCTAGGAGACCTATATACTATATTAGAACAGTGGGGTAGCTCCTTTCCTTAATTATTACTTTTTACAGTTACTGAGCAGATATAGTAAAACTGAGCAGGTTTACATCGTTTAGCTGGAAACACAAAATGTATTTTTTCCTGGCATACATGTGGGGACTAATTTAATCAATTTCAGGCTAGAAAGTTTGCTAAGGATCTTAGTGAGTACACAGCTGGAATAGGACAGAGAGCCCTAGCAAGAAATTTGTGGAGCTTTTATATTTTTCTGACAGTTCTGTAATCCAGAAGAGCTGGCTGTCCAGGCTGCTCAAGATTAATTGTGCCTGAAAGCAATAGAAAATGGATCTTTAGCTTTGCATATTACTGCTTATCAAATAAAAAATGCTCAAAAGCTTTTCTCTATCTCCAAAGAGTAAGCAGTTGGTAGTGACTTTTTCCTAGTTACATTTCATATTCATCAGTGCTGGTAACTCAAAAAGCTTCTACTTTATATTGCATACATAAGTGGCCATATACTCATTTGCACATTAATTTATGTAAGGAGATACAATTAAAAGGACTAAAATTTGGAAATGGCAGAACACCTCCATTGACACTGTACCCCCCTGCCCCCATGCATCCCTGACATCCTGTCGCTGAATATTATAATAAAATCGTTAACCACAGATCACTTACTATTTCTTCTTCAGGACTTTGGCCTCAGCTAACACACAGATGTCTTGATATGAAATGGAGGAATGGGGTATTTTTTTATAAATCCCTTTTCCTTGTTCATTTCAGAAGCTGTCAGGCAGATAGTGACTGAGGCAGGGAACCGCAGGAACAGAAGACGTGACTTAGTTTTGCTGGGAAAATTAGTTCCATACCTTCTGAAAACTCTGTATGCAATGATTTGAGAATCGGGTATGTTCTTCGTCTTTGGGTGCCAGGTCTGTACTTCTAGGTCTGCTTTGCAAAAAGTTGAATCGTTTCAGTTGCTAGCAAAGTCCATGGGAACTAACCTGTCAATATGTAAGTTATTGCGTAATGCTAAAATATCATTTTGACAGTCTGAAGTATTTCACATTGGACACCCAACGTATTTTACTTTAGTCTGTGTCTCAGCTCCCTGTCTCCTAAATGGAGATAATGCCCTCAGCTTCACATGGGTTTTACAATGATGAATGGTCTGCAAAGCACTCAGATTCTGGGGTGATGAGCATCACAGAAAAGCCCAGGAGGAAATTAATAATTTTGTTTTCAGAGCAGGGCTTGAACAGTGGTTTTTAAATAAGGCCGAGGGCAACATATTGAACAATGAGGCTAAAAAAAAAAATATTGAACAGCTGCTAATTAAGTCCTTTTGATGCACTGAGTTAGGTAGGAGTACTCTTGAGAGAACTGAGTGTGTGATCCTGTAATTAAAGACTAAAATTCATATGAAAAAGGTGGCCAAATTAAGGTCATACTGGTAACCCTGATTCTGTCCATTTCTAATTTTTGGCAGCTTAAATTCACAGCCATGATCATACTCTTCTAAAAGAGGAAATGGCGTGTGAAAGTAATAGAAGCAAAACCAAATCAATGGCATGGTCTTGACACCTACTTGGTTCACTAACAGAACTGGGACCTTAAGAACCACCCCACATTTCTCTTCTCCTTGGATTAATTAAGTAAACGACAGCAGCAGCAGCAGCAGCAGGGTGTTTTCTTCCTGGACCAACACCGCAATGGGATGAGATACATGTTTTCTTAGACAGGCAGCTAGGAGTTTTGGGAATCCTAGATTTTATTTCAGACTCTAAGGAAGAAAGCTGGCACAATCTTTCACATCACCCCAAACCCCCCTTTTAGCCACCTCCTGTCTCCAGTCTGTCTCCTATCTTCTGATTCCACTCCCAGTTTTCTTGCCAAACCTGTCCTTGTTCTCTATTCAGTGCTCCTTACCTAATTAATCTCCTATCTCCCTCACAACAGCTGCCAGTCCTAATCTCTGTTTCAGGAAAAAATTTCTCAGTTCACATAATTTAAATCAAATTATGGTCGAAGTGACTTATTGATTTATAAACAACAGATCAGGAACTATCCATTCAAGATCAAGGTCAACAAGACAATTCTAGACATTTACAAAACGTTGACATACACCTGCACATTTCTAAGCACCTTTCCAGAGCTAGTGCCCAAAAGTTATAATCTCACACATGTGTGCATGCACACATTGACACAATCCCTTCCATCAGGAAAAGCTGGTTACCAGCACAGACATAGAGCCTGGGGGTCGGGGTTCCCCTACTTGCGTGTGCCTCCTGGTAGAGATGAGGGTGCTCTACATTTATGTATACTCATGCCCCTTCCTACAGGCTGCTAATCCACATACAAGTGAGAAAGTCCTTACTGAGATCGCCTGCACACACCTGAGGTGCAGATCTACTTGTCACAGGCCGTAGGGACAGTCCACTACCTGGACGGAGGGTTCTCAAGGTGTCTGATGAGGAGGCTGCTCTGTGTGTTGGCAGAAGTTGTGGTACCAGCAGGGAGACTTCCAGCAGTGTCAAAGAGGGTTTGCTGCTGTTTTCACTCCAAGGTGTCTCCATACCGTCACAAAATTTCATGCTGCTTTTTTACTTTTTCTCAACTTGACTTCATCTTTGCTTCCAAAGTCCCTTTGTAATTCTGTGGTTACCGTTTAATCTAACTGGTGATTGTTTTCCTCTTTAACAGGATCAGTTTGGGACCAAATGTGCTCTTAGGCAGTTTGGAGTGTTGATTTACACACACTCTCACACTCATGTTTCTGTCTTAACAGCTGTTGTTATTCAGGCTATGTCAGCAAGGGTGGGTTGTGTGAGCAGCTTCTCATCACAACTTGTGTTTTCCCTCCTGGAAACCTTCTCCCAGCCTCCTTGTACTTCCCCTACCTCTGTGTCTAGTCTCAGTTTTGTAACGTGTCCCTCCCTGAAACCCCACTGACTCCCATCACTTCCCCATCACTTTCCCTGACCCTGCTCTCCTTCCTTAGCCAGGCAGATCCTCTGCTGAAAGTTGTGATGAAAGCTGTCTTTGGGAGTGGGGGAAAGAATCCAATCTGGCGGAAAAAAAAAAAATTTCTCTACATCAGATGGTGAATGTCCTTCCACCCACATGATGGTGAAAAAGCAGAACAAAGTTAATATCAGCGTTTTTGAAGGTACTTAATAAAATAGAATCCAGACCAAGCTTTGGGCCTGTGCTAATGGCACAATGCTACCGTAATCTGGTTCCAAACTCAATTTAACTGGCTGCAGTCCGATCGTCTGTGTGCATAAGAATTTCTATGAAGGCTCAGAGGTCATGTAGGGCCCCCTTCTGCCACTTGTTTTTCTGTGCTGCTCCAGCAGAACAGAAAATAACATAAGGCGCCTTCCACTGTGCCCACAGAGAAAAGATGTACAGCCAGGCTGACCATAAGCTTTCTGTCCTTTTTCCAGACCACTCTTTTTCGTGGTCACCCATGATAAATAGCAGCAGCTTGACAGCTGATTTTACATTGTTTTTCCAAGGAGACTGCTCTTTGTAGAACTGCTGGAGGATGTAAGGCACTTAAAGCAGTTTTTTTCACTCTTTGCACATGACTCCCAGCAAGAAATCTGTAGAGTTCAGCAGTATCTTACGGGCTAGCACCACTCTTGTTTGAAATGAACTAATCCTAAATCATTGATTTAAGCAGTGCTAAACCAGAGAAATCTGCATCAGAATTGTAGTTAGCGGAAGAAACTTTTTTTTCCTACTAATTTGTTTTGTTTTCAGGAGCTCTAAGAGAATACAAAGGAATGATAATCCCCGAAATCCTTACCTATCCCCAAAATAGAATGGAGACAAGGCCAGGGACTGCCTTTTGTATAAAGACCTGTGACCAGCTGGTCGGCTCTTGAAGATTTAGTTTCTGGACATCTCCTTATCACCTTGCAAACTTCCCTTCCAATTAATGTCTACTATTTCTCTTTTCCTTTTTATTTTTTATTTTTTTTTTTTAAATTAAGGTGTGAGACACGAAAGAGTATATATTGTATAAATAAAAATTAATTTCACATTACACAAAACAACTTTTCTTCCCCTGTTAGGTTGGTAACAAAAAGTTCTCATTCATTACACCAAATACAAGATCAAGATACCGATTAAACAGAGGGGGGCAGCAAAAATAAAATGCACCCTTTTCTCAACTGATCTGCCACTGTGCAGTCAGCAAGATATCTTTCTTAAGCCAAAACCCTCCTGAGGGTGAAGCCTTACATCACAGCACATATTTGTAATGACTGTGCATTTTTTAATTTTTTAATTTTTTTTCTGAGTGATTTCTATACAAGTGAGGTTTATTGACCTGTGTTTGGAATATGTGGGGAATGTTCAGGTGTCCCTCTATCTCTCACACTCCTTGGAGAAAGAGAGCCATTGTGTCAGCAATTACTATTGAAGTAATTGAATTTCACTCTTGTGAAGTTTTAAAAGTATTTTTTTCCTTTTTAATATGGTTGGTACGTTATAAAAATGTAAGGTTGGCTAACATATGACAAGTAAAATCAAATTACTGGCAGCAAAATGCAAATCCAAAGACTGTATATATGGAACAAGTAAGTGAATGACATTTTAAAAGATATACCTTCCTAAATCTTTTACCTAGGTCTTGCTGCATACCTGGGGCTTAAAATTACTTACATGCAAGTATATTATACAACTTTAAGAATATGTGTTTTGTGATGTCCCAGTTCTTACCGACCTCTTATAAACCATTGTAAATAGCTAGGAAATGAAACCTCAAAACCATAAAATGGTGAATGAGACAGACTTTCATTAGCTCCTGGGAAAAGTGTGCTTTTTTTCCTGTAGACCATAGATAATAAGTTTGCAGACAACAAAGGACCAGCTGACGAACGAGCAGCTGAGTTGTGGGTAAGAGAGCTGAGTGGTTTGAAAGATGATGTTGTGTACTGCTTGACCTACATCTGAACTACTTGCAGCTTTGGGAGAGGATTATACTGAGTATTTGAGAGTTTCTAAAACAAATCATAACTGGTACTCATTGTTCTCATCATAAACAACATGGAATAAAATCTTACACAGGAATCCTGCCTTTTTAGGGAAAGTAGTGACGGTAGGCAAAGAATTTCTTCAAACTATTTTCTGTTCCTTATGGTGCCAAAGCTAGTAAGTTAGACAAGTTTTTAATAGCTGTTAGTCTTTGCGGTCGTGCTTGGTGTTTGCTAATGCTGTCCTAGAGGAAGCTAAATTAAAAGGTAAACAGTGTGCAGGAGCAAGCAGGACTCTCATCTGCTTCACAGAGTAAGACTATGAAAAGTCAGGGCAAGATAACCTGGAAAAAAGTTATAGGCAAAAAAGGAAAATTACTGCTGGGTTAGCTGCACCACCAAATAAATAAAAAATACATAAGTCAAATGATGGAATTTAGTGAGGGTACCAAAGCTGTTAACAGGTGGAAATAGGCTGCAGAAGATATCTAATAGAGTGAAACTGTGTAATCCCTTATATTTTCATCCACACAAGAACCATTTAAGCTCAGCTAAGATCACAAGTGATTTGAAACTTGTGTTCTCCAAGCATGAATGTTCAGCAATATCTGACTGTTACGGTAAACTCAACACAGAGTTGTGCATGGTTAGAAGGTATCATTGCAAAACCAGGTTTCATGCAAGTCAGTTGAAGCAAAGTATAAACTTCCCAGATCGTTGCGTACATCAGGATTTCAGACTCCTTCCAATGAAAAAATTAAATATATCCTTATGTAGTAGGGTCAATCAGTGATTACCCCCTGCATTTAGTTCACCAAAGTCTAATTTCACAGACATTTTGGTTTTAATAGGGGAAGAGGTAGTGAATCTAGTTCAGTGACCCAGTGTTACGTGACATGAGTGCTGGAGATCTAATATTTCATGAAAGAAATGTCATGAAATCACATTCCCATTGGAAGCAAAGACTCCTTAAGGCTAGATATCAATCAAAATCTTTATTCCTGTTCTTTGCAGAAACAGACACGAAGGCTTAGATTCAGAAAGCCTATTAGGAGTTGTCATGCAGAATGTTGTAGCACCTGCAATTCAAGGTATAGTTTAATCAACATCTGTTCAGAGTCACATATTAAGAAACTTACGTACCTATGAACTTACGTGTGAGTATACTTACACACTGATTGGGGAGAATTATGTTCCTTAACATGGCTTCCTAACAGGCAACCTGATAGATGCAATGCTAGTCAAACAGAAGTGCCAAGAGATTAAATGCCATGTACGGATTTAAGACTTGTGACTGGAGAACCCTATTTAGTTTATCCTTTTTTTTGCCAGATGAGACTGGATTAATCTGTTTATTTCTTTAACTCCAGGTTATACAAAATCCCCCAAACTGGACAGAAATAGCAGAACTGTATCAATCACCATCATTGAACTAGCATGGCTCACTTCCTTGGTAAGCTCTTTAACAGACCGAGCAGTTCTGGAAAGGAAGGGAACCTGAAATAATCACTTCTTTTGAATAGAAATAACTGTGGCTCCTGTGCTTTGGGCTGACCTTCATGCTGTCAGGATGTATTAGGTGTACTGTGAAGCTTACCAGACCAGACCTCAGGGGACTTTGGTAGAGGGATGCCTAAGCTGTGAATTCCTGACAGCCTTGGGCACTGAGTCATGCAGCTCAGCCAGCTTGGTGGCCTATCTCAGCATGCACAGTAGCAAAACTTTAGGCACCTACTTAAGCTTTGTGTTGAAAACTTTTGGTGCCTCTGCATGCTGAAGCACTCTAGCGGCAAAGCAGATTTTTTTCTGAATCCCCTCAGAGTTAAGTACATGAATGCAGCCTAAAATGAAATTGAAGTGCCACAATTCCTTTGTGAAGCTCTGCATAAGTTCTCTGAAATGAAATTCGCCTCTTTCATTAGGAATGTCTGTCAGTATGAAAAAGATTTAAAGGTCATTGGTTTGCAAAGTGGTATGAGCAGAATCTCAAGGCTGGTAGAGCAAGCCTTGCTGAGGAAGCTGAAGGGAAAAGGATGAAACATCTTAATTCTCCCTGCAGGCTCCCTGAGTTCCTCCAGTGCTCTTCTGTTTTTCTCTGTGCAAACCTCTTCTGATGAATCTTACCATTAAAGCATTTCACCGTGTGTTAGCACCCATACAGCAAACTGGCTATGAATAGAAAAAAGTGTGTATGTGGGAGATACTGCTTTTTTTGTCTTTGGGATATTTATTTACATTGTGTAATTTTGAATACTTGTTTGATGAAAGACCCTGCACTTTATTCTCAAAAGTCGTTTTATTTTTTATTCTAAAGTTTTTGAGAAGGAACACATACTGAAGATTACTACAACGTATACTTAACTCACACTTCACTGCAAAGATACAGGGGAATCTGGGGTGGCTGATTTTCTGTGGATTATACAGACTAAAACCCAATTGTAACCTTATTGTAGATAACAAAGAAAAACTTTCAAGACACAAATGTTTAGTGGACATACATATCCCATTAAATTTCAGTGTTAGTGGAATGTCTTCTGCAGTTTAGGAAATCTTCACGTTTTTGAGATGTTTTAAAAACAATGCAAAGGAAGTACATTAGCAATGCTTTGTTAAAATACCACATGCATAACTTCACTTCAGATACCGTACTACAATATGATAGCAGCTCTCTGTGAACATGCTAGGGGCTTAGACAAAATAGAAAGTCCTTGGGAAGAAAGGATATGAATGGGAATATGGAAAACAGCTGAAGAAAAGTATGATGAAAAAAGTATTTTGCCCTCTTCAACTTTCAAACATAGATTGATGGAACTAAATCCTTCAGCTGTTGTTAGAGTATAGTATAAATATTAAATAATTTACCCTAAGAGATCAGACTTTACAATGATACTATCCAGCAACAGAATTATGCAAGTAGGCCACTGAAGGACTTTTTCTCGGCTGTTATCATCCATATAAAGAGCAGATGTGAGTATAAGATGAGTCATGTTGCCTGTTGTACTGAGAACTCAATTAATACGAAGATTACCATTCCACAGTATAACTCCATATAAGGATCTCTTAAGTGTAGTCTATTTTGTGTTAAGAAAAGCTGTTTGTATATCTGTCAGCACTCAAAGAAGTAGCCTTTTAGCCCTAATATTTATGTAGTTAGGCACACACACAAAAAAAGAAGAAATTCCAACGTTTCACAAATTGTGTAAATCACCAAAAGGGCACTACATCTGTCTTCATCCTAATGTTACTAGTGTGCTACCTTGACATTAAGATGGCTTCATTATTGTTTTTACCCACTTTTTTCCTGACTTTCTGTCTGCCCTCTCCCCAAGCAGCTTTCTTGCATTAAAGGAGGAAGGCAAGAGAACTGCTGAATCCAGTGGGACTTTTATTCTTGCATTGTTGTCACAGGGAAGGTGCATCAAAGTGGACTTGGGTATGAAGAAGATACATTATTTATTATTACTGTGGAAAGAATTATGAATGCTCTGCTTGATTGTTCCTTCTGATTTAAAACCAGTGGAAGAGGGAAATTTTTGTTGAGTAGTCTCTGCCTTTGGACGGGATTTTTGTCTTAAGTTACCATGATGCCTGAATAATTTACAATTCATTTTAATGATCGATCCATTTGTTCCACATTCTTCTTTGAAAAGGGACCAGCTAATCAGAATTATTGACATTATTCTCACAATGCCAACTGAAGACCCAAATCACAATTCCTCTTATAATCAAAGGATGGAAAATTCAGAGATGTTACTTTCACCTTCCTAACTGTGCTCTCTCAGTGCCTAAAAATCCTGTGCTTGGCTTTGTTGGGGTGATTCAGAAAGCTGTAATGAAGCAATTGGGCTTCCTACAGAGCCAATAAGACACTCTAAGAGTCTCCAAAGAGTAATTCACAATGACTGGTAAGAAACAGGCACTTCTGAAAGCTGAGCCACAACAAATATAGAGAAATGAGGAATATACCTACAGCCTGTAGAAGGCTGAGAATGTGAATGTATCGATCTGGCTCCAAAGGCTGCATCTGTGCCCACTTACAATCAACTCCTCTTTTCTGTACAAAAGACTGTGGCATCTAATGGACTAGAAGCAGGAGAGATGAAGATCTGCTAATGATAGATAAAGAATCAGATTATAGATTTGTCTAGGTAGCTTACCTTTCTCCCTGATGAAGCTCCTTCACAAGTTTCTGGAAGTATATGGACCTATGAAGAGATAAGCCTTGGATTCACAGCTTCAGCAGAAGGTAAGAGTTCAGCATCCTCTCATGCCTTTTCTATAGTTTTTTGGTGGCTTGCTCAGTGTATTATTATTTGGTTTTTATTATCCTTTTGAGGCACATAACTCTCACCGGTCCTTGTACATTATCCTTCGGAAGCCTGTATAGCTTAGACTTAGAGCCATTAGTAGCACTTAGAGGACAGATGTCTGACTGTTACTCTTTCAATAACCTTACTGGGGCCAGATTCTTAATTTTTAGGCAGTCCAATGCCTAAACTCTTTGAATTGTGCCCTTAAACTTTTTGAGGAGCTGTTGAAATTGAGAACAAATATGAGGCCTTGTGCTTAAATCATTGTTTAATTTGTTGTTGCTGTTGTTTATATTGCTAACATAACCTTCACTGAGTTTTTCTTTTTTTTTTAAGAAGTAGTTTAAACATTTTATCACAGTGCATTGCTTTCAGTGTTTACCAAGTATAAGGGCTGACTCCTAAATACAAAAGGATTTTGCCACTGAACACAATGGGAACAAGATCAGGTCATATGTAAGGGATAGATGTCACTATGCAAGGAACAAAAATACTAATGTTTTCACTGCAAAAAGGTCTAGGTCCTTTATGAGTTTCATGAGAAACTGTCTTCAGTAAAATAAGGCACCATCAGAAGACAACAAATGAAGAAAGCTCCTGAGGCTGAGACAGGCAACAGACACTGGAATGAATGATGCCTTTGGAGCAGCTCCTGGCCATAAAATGAGAGCAGACCTTGCGAGCTGGAGGCTAAGGTTGGCCTAAAGACATTAGAAAAGGGAAAAAAGGCTCTTGGCAAATAGCTCTGTTAAGATTAAATAACAAAGAAGGATTGTAGGACTTTTTTTTTTTTTTTTTTTTCCCCCTAGTATTAAATTCTGGGATTTCAAACAGAGGAGGAGGCGGAAATTCCATGTGCTAATAATAACGGCTTAGGATAAGAGAGAGGGTGCGACACAGGCTCTTATTGCAACAGTGAGGAGGAGGGAGTGTTTGGCATGTGAACTGCAAGGACATTTAAGCCAAGTCTGCTAGAAACCAAGGCTCTGGGCTCCAGCAGTCCCTAAAATTTACCTAGAATTATAAAAAATTAAAAACTGGAAGGGACTTTAGGCTGTTTACTTTATCCTTCCTTTTGACCATGGCTGCTTCCTGGTTAGCTTCCTTTGCACGACACTCATTCAGCAAAGGGTGTCAACATGTGCTCAGCTTTAAACACATCATTCGGATTATTCATCCCCTTGAGCCTTTTGCTGAATCATGGATAGTACTGATTGTTACCAGGTTACACTTACAGCAAAACTAATGAAGTTAGCTTTGGGCTAATAAAACTGCACAATTGTAATAAGGAGCAGAAAACCATACATACAACTGTGTAGTTCAGGCTCCCAACTCCTGTATCAGTTCTTATTCATTCTTCCTGATAATAGGTGGTGCGTCAGTGTCTGAGGGATCGCATATTCAATAACTGTACTCTGTAATACCCATTTTGAGCATGGGTATGTAAGTGTCATCCCTGCATTCATCGTCACTGCTATGGAGAATGCTATTAGTGACCGCCAGTTCCTGAACATCACTAATCATGAGGATGAACAGTGAGCTAAGCTCGTGTTGTTCATGATGCTGTGGCAACTGATACTACTTTTGAGACCAGGGATTGCTGCTGCCACTTCCTCCTTCATCAGTTCCCTGACTCATCAGGGTCTGTGAGCTTTTATCTTTTTTTTTTTTTTTTTTTTCCTGTTCTGCTCATTGCTAAGTGCCTTTCAGAGTTAAAACGTGCAAAAGGAATGCTATAATGAGATGTTATTTTCAGTGTGCATGTGCCAGGGACTGAAAGGTTGCACGGTTCCTAGATTAATAGTGTCTGAAGCCTGAACGATTCCTGCACAAAGCAGTCCAAGTAATTTTGTCTAAAAAATCTTTTGTGAAGCCCAATACCGCACAGCTGAAGTAGAGGATATCTTTTTGAAAACACACATCCAGTACAACCAATAGAATCTTTTTTTCTGTGTTCTTTGGTAATTATTCCAATAGTTAACTGTCTTCTTTTAAAAAATATAGCTTAATTCCAGTCTGAATTTCTCTAGCCTTAACTGCTAGTCACTGACTGTAATTGTGCTGCTTTTGTTAAAGTAAATACCGGTTTTCTTTTGACAAGTTTACATATAGATTTTTTCAAAATCACATCGTGTCCTTTTCTTTGGGAACCATTTCACTCAGATATATTTTCTGGAATAACTTTTGTCTACCTTTTCTGAAGCTGCTAAACTTGCAGTATTCTCTTTGAAGCACACACATCAGAACTACATACAGCTCACCAGTGGTGGTCTCTTCAGCCCTGTATATCGGAAACTATACCTTCCCCCTCCTTCCTGCTAACATTGCTATTTCACATTCAAGGAGTGCCAGAGTCCTGCTTGTCACAGCTTTGCACTGACAGTTCATAAACAACTACTTATCCACCATGACTCCCAATCCCTTTCCAGAATCACTGCTTTTCAGGACAAAGTCACACATCCTTTAAGTATGATCTGTGTAAACAATAAACTTAGCTTTACTTCAGGCAAGTTTTGTAGGGAGAAATATCTTTTATGAGATCAGCATATATACTCAGAAAAGAAAAAAAAAGAGAAGCCTTGGGCACGTGAGCTCTTCTTCATTTCTGTGTGGAAACTCTGATCAAAATCAGACAGATATGCACCCGAATATTGAATAGCCCAGACATTAAGGCACTCATCCATTTCAAAACGGGAAGGGATGCATCTCTCATGTCCCTGGTGACAGATCTAACTAGTGGGATATTGTCTGTTCTGTGGCAGCTTTCCTCTCTCTCTTTGTTTGCCGGCTTGCTCTTTTTTTTACTTTCTGTTACTGAGAGCTGTCTTTCAGCTAAAGAGGGCTTTGTGCATGAGATTTGGGGTTGGTGTGATTTTCCAGTTAAACCGGTTGATCCAATAAGAAAACAGCGCCTCTTTCTACAAACCTTGCCTCACTTTTATACCGTTAAGCCACTACAGCTGCAACAACATTACTACTTTTAGCTGTATCAAATGCTTGTTCTGTATTTGGGGCCAATTTACCAAATGATCCAAATAGCTGTCTTTAGATCAGCTTTGTCGTCTGTAAGCCTTAGCAGGAATTCTTTATGGATTTATTCAGAATTATATTTAATAATTTCTTAATAGTATTAAATATTTCAGTACATCTATAATTGTTTGTTTCTCATTTGATCAAATAGAAAATGAAGATTGAGAGCAGATAATCTTTTTCCAAATCTCAAGTCATTTATGGCTTTGGCACAGGTTATTTTAATTTCCCTGGTAGAAGTCAATCAAAAATAATGAATCTTGTTAAAGAAATTAATCTGGTTTTGCAGCTCCCTAATGTGTATTATGACATAATGTAGAAAGGAAGTCTTTCTTAAATATGTTTCATCTTGTCTACCACTGAAATTATCCCTCTTCTTCCTACAGCCAAAGAGAGGAATTTTCTTTCCTCCCGCTTCAACCTACTCACCACCTCTAATTTCAGACTTCCTAGTCCTTCAGCAGCTTAGCTAATAGCTAAAGAGATCACTTAATCCAATATCCGACAGATCATTTCAGCATTAATTCTGTCTATCTGATGAGTCCAGTGACTCTGTGTTGACCTGGCTTGTTGGCATTTTGGCTACTACAGGTCACATTTTACTTCAGTGTTTCTCATGGACTTAACTTATACTCACAGGCAAGTTGGTTCTTCCATCTAAATGTTAGGTTAAACTGAACCTCTGTCAGCTACTTAAACCAAAATAAACATCATGAACTGATAGTGTGAGGTACAGAATAAAAACTGTAATATTTGTGGTTGTCAGTAGTCATTGTCAAAGTTCAACTGCAATCAGGCTTGTGCCTTTCTTATTTCTGTGCAGAAACTGCTGAGGGCTATACCCATCAAATGATATTCATATGAGGAAGAATTCACTATTAAGAAGCAAACTCTGTCTCTCCAGTGATGTCATATAAAGTATTTGTGACAGCAGTGTTTTCTCTACTCTTTCTTTTGATCAAATGGTGCAATGTCTCATGCAGAGATTTAACTGCATCTGATTACAACCGACCTACTCATCAGTCAAGAATAAACTGAAAATACAGATTCTTAATACCTCTGATTCACACTTTGTATAATTGTAAGCTTTATTTAAGAAGGACCAGTATGGATTTTATACAATTATTTTCACATGATATGAAATCATTAAATTAGTGGTGTAATTTTATTTAGGAACATGTGCAAAGCATAACTAGATGGTGGATATGAATATTGCTGATAATAAAACAGGAACAATGCTGATCTAGACAGAAAATCATTAAATGTGATCATTAAAACATACACACATCGTAATAATAATCCAATCTGGCCAACTTCTTTTATTTAAGGATATAGTGTGCCAATGCTAAGACTATTAATGTAAGTGGCCAGTAATGCTATTATGATTTAGTGTCTGTATTAACACTGAAAGAGAACAAACAAAAGACATCAAAAGCATGAATAATAAGAGTTAATATCACCAGAAAGAAAAAAACCCACAACTGAAGGAGCAAAGCACTATCACTTCATTTTTAGCTGAAACCTTCCTGCTGACCCCATGTTCTGAACCAAACTCTGTTCCTCAGTCACAGACTGTTATGGTTGTTTTAGGCTGTTTCCTGCTTTGAAGTTCTATTTCCAGTAAGGAGAAGGGGAAAAGAAAAAGCCAGAAGCCCTTAAAAACAAAATAGAACTTTTAAGGACACATGTTCTAAGACTACTTTTATGTTCACTTTAAAAAAAGAAAAAATTAGAGACCTCAACCTCGAGAAAGACCAGAGATCAGCTGAATAGATGGGAGGAAAGAAAACCAAAAGAAATTAATTCATCATCAGTGCAGAGAGCACCTAGGAGAGGCTGATCAGAGAAGAAGTTGATGGGTGGGGAAAATAAAGGAGAGAACTGTATAAGCCAAAAAGGAACTGTAGAGGCAAAAGCAAGCACTTTTAGTAAGAGATATTTTTTCAAGTGTTCCTTTTTCAAAAGGTGCTTTCCAAACAGATTGCACTGTGTTTCACCTTTATGCACTTCAAAATTACAAAAATAGCAATAAAAACTAGTCTTCTGGGTAACTGGTCCTCCAATTGTTCTAAGTACACATCATATTTGTTTTATACATCAATTAGAAGTTATTTAGAGTCAGTTTCTTTTAGCGGTGCTGATCAACCTCTAGAGAAAAAGCAATGGAGTCTGTGGAATAGCTGCAGATATTCACTGGTTTAGAGGTCTAGCTCTCTTTTACCATACTTTCTATATAAGCTCTAAAAATGTAAGGCTAAAATTTAACAGATCTTGGTTTGAGGAGTCTGAGCCTTCAAATGAGACTGAGAAATAAAGAAAACATCTATGTTGTTCACGTTCAGGACTTAGTGAATACCTGCACTGGAAAACTCAGGATGTTGCAAACTATCAAGACAATAGAGTCAAAGAATCATAGAATACCAGGTTGGAAGGGACCTCGAGCATCACCTGGTCCAACCCTTCTTGGCAAAAGCACAGTCTAAACAAGATGGCCCAGCACCCTGTCCAGTTGAATCTTAAGAGTGCCCAGTGTTGGGGAATCCACCACTTCCCTGGGGACATTATTTCAATGGCTGATTGTTCTCTCTGTGAAAAATTGTCCTCGGTTTCTCCCCAGGAGTAACTTGTACCCATTACCCCTCGTCTTTTCCAGGTCACGCCTTGAAAGAAGGGAGTCTCCATCTTCTTTGTAGCCACCCTTTAAATGCTGGAACATGGTGATAATTTTTTCAGCCTTCTTTTCTCAAGGCTGAACAAAGCCAGTTCTCTCAGCCTGTCCTCATATGGCAGGCTTCTCAGTCCTTTGGTCATCTTTGTGGCCCTTCTCTGGACCCTCTCCAGCCTGTCCACATCTTTTTTGCATAGCAGGGACCAAAACTGAACGCAGTATTCCAGGTGTGGCCTGACCAGCACTGAGCAGAGTGGGATGATGATTTCTTTATCTCTGCTGGTGATGCCCTTGTTGATGCAGCACAGTGTCCTGTTGGCTTGCTTTGCCACAGCAGCACAGTGTTCGCTCATACTGAGGTGCTTGTCCACCAGGACCCCCAGGTCCCTTTCCACAGAGCTGCTCCCCAGCTGGGTAGATCCCAGCCTGTGCTGCACTCCTGGATTATGTTTTCCTGGGTGCAAGACCTTACGCTTGTCCTTGTTGAACTTCATAAGGTTCTTGTTAGCCCCCTTCTTCCAGCCTATTCAAGTCTTACTGCAGGGTAGCTCTCCCTTCCGAAGTGTCCACTTCCCCGCTCAGTTTGGTTTCATTGGGAAACTTCATCAGGGTACACTTGATCCCATCATCTAGATCACTTCTGAAGATACTAAACAGCCTTGTGCCCAATATTGATCCTGTGGGAACCCCACTTGTAACAGGCTGCCAGTTGGAAAAGGAGATATTTACCATCATCCTCTGGGTGCAGCCTGTCAGCCAGTTCCACACCTACTGCGTGGACCACTTGTCTAGACTGTAACACATCAGTTTGTCTAGCATGAAGCTGTGGGAAACTGTATCGAAAGCCTTGGAGAAATCCAGATAGACAATGTCCACCGTTCACCCCACGTCAACCGAGCAGGTTACTTTGTTGTAGAAGGGGACCAGGTTTGTCAAGCACGATTTGCCCCTGGTTAATCCGTGCTGGCTGTTCCCAATCATGTGCTTCGTTTGACTTGTGATACCCCCCCCAGGAGGATTCATTCCATAACTTTCCCAGGGACTGAAGTAAGACTGACGGGCCTATATTTTCCTGAATTGTCCTTAAGCCCTTCTTGTAGATGGGGGTGGCATTAGCATTCTTCCAGTCTTGTGGGATGTCTCCCAGTCTCCCAAATTCTCAAAAGATTATGGAGAGAGGCCATGCAATGACATCAGCCAGCTCTCTTAACACCATTGGGTGGATATTATCAGGGCCCATTGATTTGTAGCAGTCAAGCTCCTGTAACAGTTCACATACCAACTCTTCCTTCACTGACGGTGGGTCTGTGTTTGCATCAATCTGGATTTTTGTTCTCAAGGCCTGGGGCCCAGCAGTGCTGGTAAAGACAGAGGTGAAGAAAGTGATGAAAGGATGGGTGGTAAATTAAGTAGTGGATGTACCTGTGCCATCATTGCTCAGAGGTGACCAACTAATAAGGACAAAGGGGGGGGGTGGGGGGTGGGGAGGGAGAAAAACAGAAAAGACTTGCATTTGATTGGATGGCTAATTCAGGACCAAGCTCAGGAAGGAGGCTACTTTTGCTAGTGAGAATTTTCTCAATGCTTATGCACCTAACTCTATCCTGGTAACTCAATAACCATTTAATTATTATGCAAAGTAGTACCTCTTACAACCCATCAGGGAGAAAATAAGGAACATTTAAACAGTGCAATCCTGATTCTGCAGTATTAAAGTCCATATGAGTTTTGCTGTTGACCTCAGTGAGCATTAACATGCAGTTATATATTTCAGCAACAGTACAGCCCCCCCCCCCCCCCGTTCTTTGACTCAGTAAGACAGTTCAGTTTCCATATAATCAAGACTGCAATGAACAACTGCTTTCGCTTCCCACTAAAATCTGTCATAAAAAATGACTGCATCAACAGCAGACATTTGGTATAATGGAATTAAAGTCATCATGTTGCAAAACATTGTCATAGGCTGGTATTTCTTGTCTTGACATCAAATGTTTTGGCTTTACTTCAACATTTTTGTAGAAGGTAAGAATGCTTTCATCTTGAGATTTTTGTAGAAGCAGACCGCTATGCTGTGAAAATGTCCATGTCATTAGAATGAATTACTTTGTGATAGGGTCAAATGCAGCTTTTAAAATGCAGAGTGGGATTTCCTCTCTCTGTATGGTTCATATCTGAGGCCACAGGTCTTGTTTATTTGATCAGCCTGCAAATGGGTCCTTCATAAAATACAGTAATAACAATAAATGCATCATGGAGATGAACTAATTCAAAAGCAAACTTCCCTCTACTGTTTCATGAAAAACAAAGAAAACAAAAAAAACTTGTTGAGGTTATTGAGTTACCAGCACATAGATGCATAAGCATCACTAGGGATTTATTTAGAAAATACAGATTCTATCAAAGGTGAACATACATATTTTAACCTTGTCATGCAGGAAGGCAGTACATACTCTACCTCCAGGTGACTCGGACTGATGTTATACAACTCTATAGAGTCTCCACAATGTTTCACCTCACTGTGAGGGACAATTTTATTTGAACCATTTCTAATACTAAGGCAAAACCAGTGTCATTGCACCTCCACATATGCAGGCTTTAGAAAAAGAGGCAGTGGGGGCTGGGAATCAGATGGTTTTTGTTTTGTTGGCTTTGTAACCCACTAACCTTTCTTTCACAATTATGTCCCTTGTGTGGCTGGGCTGCATCCCCGAGAGACTTCAGCTTGTGATAGATTCTGAAACACCAAAGGGGTTTGGAAACATTTTCCTCCTTTAGTCTCCTGGATGTGGGACAACTCTGCTGCCCTTACTCCTCGCCTGGGAACACAGACCCCCCCAACTAATCATGCATATGCTATAGCACATGTTTGGGAGAAGAGGAAGGAATACCAGAGTGGTGAAAAAGGACTGGGCATGCAGCCTTCTCTGTAACTATGCCCTGACTCTGTGAATAGGGAAGGGCAGCTCTGGTAGAAGCAGAAGAGCGCTGTACAGCAGAGAAATGGACTGGAAATTATTGTGCAGGCTGTGACAGGGTAGGAAACAAAGCTAGTATTGTGGCTACGTGATAGTGTGAGTGCCTAATTTTGATGTCGTTTGGTATTACACACATTTAGATTGTCATAAAATCACATAAACTATCTGTCACTTATCATTACTGTCAATGATACTATGTGCCATGCCAGGTGAAGAAATTTGCCATAGGAGGAATTAACTTCTGATTCTGATAAGGAAGGACCATGTAACCATAGTGAAGGAGCACGTCTGGACTGCTAGAATGATTTGTATGATCTGCAACCCCTTCCCTGACTATGCCGCAGCTGCCTCTGAGAAAATGAGCAGTGGTAAGACTGTGGTCTGTGTTGGTTGTTCTGATGGGATGGATGTGTCTTACAAGTTGTAAAATAGCTGTTGACAAAAGATAAGGTGAAAAAAGTTGTAAAAAAGGTGAATAATTTTGACATGCTAATATATGTCTTTAAATCCTACCTCAAATATTAACCAAATGCCTATTTGGATAATTCCTCTTCCTGTTCAATTTTTTACTTCCATGTGAGATCACTACACCTCCAGAATATCCTGAGTGAACTTGATGAAATTGTTCTGGATAGGTGATGGGAAATATATTTATGTTACCATGGTTTCATGGTTGCAATAGACATTGTACAAAGTAATGCCAGAAAGATTATGCTCCACACTGTTATGGAATCCATTTCATGGTCATATTCTGTCCTTGCCACTGCTTTTCTCTGCAGAGCAGTGATTGTGATATCCCAGAGGTAGAGAGTGTGGGAGGATACAGTGCCACTTTGGGCACTTTGTATTGCCTTTTGTGATACAGAAATCTTCAGAATAGGCTTTGGTTTCTCCAGATCATAACCCAGCAACAAGGAGACAAAGGGAAACAGTGCTCACTGAAAGAACAGAACTCCTACTGATAGCCCAAAGAAACTTCACCAATCCTTTCTCTAAAAAAAAAAAAAAAAAAAAAAAAGAAAAAAAAATTATCACGACTATCGTTGGTAGTATGATAACATCTTGGTATCAGATTTATGTAAGGTTCAAACTTGATATCACTGCTTCAGACTTACATTGTCTTGTCATAAATGAGAACAGAACTTAGTCCTATATCTCTGTCTTTATTCCATAGAGCCCCACTGAAAGTTTTGTTTTTTTTTTCTTTTTGTCTTGCACAGACCTCCTTTCATGCATTGCAGTGTTCATTTAGGGGCAAAATCTTCCTCTTCTTGCTAATGCTACATTATGAAAATTCCTTTCTTGATCTCTTTAGCTCTCCAAATCTGCAGTTTATTTAAACTTAAAGTTGAAATACCTCCATTTTCACCCTTTTGCTGTTACGATTTCCTTTAATTTTGAAGAAGTACTTTACTTTAGGAGGAATTGTGGTCCCCATTTGAATGGGAGATACAAATCCAAAGTTCAAATCACATCCCTTTTGGAAGGAGACACTTTGGAAACTTCAGATACAAGTCTGAATTCCCAGAATCCTCAAGAACTTGTACAAGTTAAACCCAAAATCTGGGTGCTTTTCATGTGTGTGTTTGTGTCTGGAGTTGTTCAGCAATAAATGACCTCAAGCTCAGCTACCATTCCTCTTTCTCTTACAGAAAATATCAGCCAGTGGGCTTGTTTCTGAAAAAGAGAGTTTTTATTAAGAGGTGCATGACCTACTCTTCACCCTGCCAAGGCACTCTATATGGAGAAGACTTTAGGAACCATGTAGAAAAGGTTACCAGTCCTGGTAACTCAAGGACTCAAGATGTATTAGGTAATTGAGACCAAACTCTGAAAAACCTTTGAACATTTATCTGTTTACTCAAATTGAATCTGAATGTTGAGCCTTCTGAAGTTCACTTGTCCCTGTTTATTTGAAAAATGGATTATGATAAATTACTGAGTCACCACTGAGGGACAGCAAGAGTTCAGTGTGAGGCAAGGCAGCCAAACTCCACCAGAAATACCGTATAAATTACTGACCCCTAAAATTGTCACTTTGATATCTGTTGACAATGTCATTTTAATCAGAAGATCTGCTTTTGCGTTATCTCCCTTTGATGCCAGTTGTAAAGCTTTCCGAAATCTATATATTCCCAGTAAGATTTACTAGTCTGTATCTTCAGCAATAGGCAGAATTCGTACTGCACCTGGCTGGCGTTTTTCTTAGGCTGTCAGCAGGGATCCCTAGCTGTCTGGATAGAGTCAGTATAAAAAGAAATGTTTGATTTGATGGAGCTGTGAGGGAGTAGTTGAAGTGCTTTTCAAGGGAAGGAAAGGTGCAAACTGTATAGAGTGCTCAGAGGTCCTGTGCCAGGAAATACAGCAATTCAGATTTGAGAAGCAAATTCAGTATATGTAATCAACTGTGATTTCTCCCTGATTATCTCAGGACTAATTAGGGAATGTTTTTTAGAGCTAATCAGAGGTATCTCGAAAGAAGTCATTTGCATAACTTCAAGTCAAATTATGTCATGAGGACAGCTGAGCTAATGTAGATGGCATTTACTGTAAAATTAGCATGTATTGCATTCAAACAGGGAAACAAAGAAGCAATGGAAACCTGCTGACTAGAAACTAGGAAGAGCAGCATTAATTGATGGAGTGCAGAAGCTGTGCTACATGAAGCATATCAATGCATGAAGCACAAGGAATGTAAATATGCAAAGGCCAAAACATTTGCAGAATGGGACTCATTTGACAAAATTGTAAATACCACGGATTTTGCTGGCTGTCTAACTGTCACTTTGTCACTGCATTTTGTCATGGTTTGTAGTTTAATATTCCAGGGGAAAAAAAAATTCCCTGTTTTCTCATTTAGGGGAGACTGGTTTTTACTTAAAGTAAATCTGGTCTAAAATTATCTTCTAATCTAGTTTTATAGTAAGTCTGGAAAAAACAAACATACATGCTTTTGTTTCTCCTTCAGAAACATGCAACACACTGGAATTTCTTCAAGAGAGTGATTTTGAAGCCCATTTTTATCTCTGGGGATGTAAGGGAAGTTTGGCTACCTCACTTCAAGCTGCCAGACTTTTTTGTCTGTCTGAAGCTGTAAATCTGACAACTTCTCTGTCTGGAAGCCCTGATCTGAGAATAAGCTCCATGTGGCAAAGCACTGGAACATGTGATTTTTTTCACATGGACCAAAGGTTCAAACATATCTGTCAACCTGGTGTTTCACTCAATAGGAAGAGGATGTCCTTGTGAGCTTTGACATTCATCCACAATCCATTTTATGCAGAGCTAAGGCCTAAAGCTGGAACTGGACTTCTAACAGGGGCCTGACAGAGGATGCATGTACAGACATTTGAGTTTAACTGAACTAAACACATAAGGCAAATACTCCCCCCGCGGGAACTTTGAATGCTACCATTATCAACCCTATGGAACAACAGCAGTTCTAAGAATAAATTAAACTGGAGATTGATGATAGCAGTTAGGCAGGATCAACCAGTGACTAGTTAATCATTGAAGTTAAGACAATGTCCCTCCACAGTATGTACTTTTTCATAGGTACAGATCTGTGTAACATTTTTCTTAACGAGGGTCACCCAGCTCATAAAGGTTTAGTGCTTGGGATCTGGTATCAGTGTTGTTACAGACAGTATTTGGAAGATGCAGATTATCTGTCCAGTTTACACTGAGACAAAACAGTCTCAGTGGTGAGGTTGTGGGTCTCTGAAATGGTTTTCACCTTCAGTGAAATGGATTCACAAGCATGTGGGTGATCAGTTGACTCCCATGTAGACTTGTTCACCAACTTAGCTATTTTGTAATTACTTTTAGATTTATTTGAAAAAAGTTAGCCCTTCTAATTTTAAAAGCTGGATTATTGTTTAAACATGTGTCATTCATGATCAAAGACGATTTTGATATAGGTCATTCATATACAGATTATATAATTTCCACTGCTTACTTAAATATGCATTTGATTTTCCTGTGAATCCATACATAGATTTTTGTTTGAAACCTTTTTTTAAGGAGGACCTGACTGACATGGAAGCCAGTGAACCCAGAAAGAAAATGACTGTTTGCATTCAAACCCTGACTAACTGTTTAATCCCTAGCTATGTCCAGATCCAGAAACTGCATTTCTGCTTTTCTCTTTATCTGTCCCAAAAAAGCACATTCTCTTAGTGCGAGTTTGCGTATTACATTTCCCTTTTTTCCTTTTCCCTCAGCAGCTTTCTTATAAGCACATAAGCATGTGTACCCAACGTTGCTAGGCCTAAGTTCTTTGGCATGAAATTTACTTTCTCACAGCATTTTTAAGAAAGTATGAAGAAAGTCTAAAATGGAAAAGGCTATTCCTATCTTCCTGTTCGGTCAATGTTTTATTTCATTCTGTTGAAATAGTCTGAATTTTTACAAACACCTCCAAACAGCCATTTCTACTTAAGCTTAATAAGCTAAAACAAATTGTTAGTTCAAATTTCTGCTTAAAACTGATTTCTTAAATTACATATTCTTTCCAGTTTTCACTTCCGGTCTCTGCATTTCTCTGTCCATTCTGTACATGTGAGAAAGCAATTTGGATATTTAAAGATTTTTCTGTCGCTATTATACTCCTGTTCAGAGAAACTACACTTTCTATAGTGTATACCATGCATACAGCCTTCTTTAAGACCCTAAAGTACCTCCAGGCTGTGTTACACATGAATATGCAGCAAACCTTCAGATCTTATTAAGACACAGCTTCTGGTTTGTTATTTACCTATTTTTACCTTCCTTCTGTTTTTACTGATTCCCTCCTATTTCAGCTACAGCAAAGCACTTTGACTCCATCTGTGAGGGTGGCAATTCCAGCTGCCTCTGCAGCTGCTGTCTTCACTATTTCTTGGCTAGCCATCAGGGAATGACTCTTCCTTCCCTAAAGATGTGATACATTTCAGCCAGCTTCCACTTGAAAAGCAAAAGAAGCCATTTAAATACTGCATAAAAGCAGTTTCCAGCCCCTGAATCTATAGAGCAAAACATTACCTCAAACAGAGAGCTAACCACACATTTGCTTTGAAGTCTAGTCAATATATTTATTTACTATTTTTAAGTTTCGGGTTTCAAGTCAGTGACTTTATTTCACTTTCAGATCTGTTCAGAATGTCCATGCAGGTCTTATCTAGACGACAGGTCCTAGGAGAGCTTTGCAGGTTCCAGATCCAGGTACCTTCCATGACTGCAGCCTGACACCATGGCACACATACCCCCACCTCTCCGCTCCCTGATTTTCATGCCATGAAAACCCATGCATGCAGGCTGGCAGCAACCAGGATGCGTGCAGCTGAGTACAATTAGTCTGCATTGTGGATACGACTAAATATGCAGCAAAATACAGCCAAATCTAAACAAGAGTGAACTTTATTATTAATGCTGTAGAAAATGGGTAAGATTTGTTATGTTAATGGGAGCCAATAGAAAGTATGTGACCAAATCCTGGCCACAGCTGGCAACACAATGCTAAATTATCTTGCCCCCATTAGGTTTGCCACTTGCAATTGCTTTTACCCAACACAGCAGAAAATAAGAGACAAGAACAGCATTCTAAGTGCCTCATGGAAGAAAAATAAGTTTTTCCAAACCTTGTATAATATCACCCTTAGTTAAAAGACACAGGTAGCTTGAGTTACTGCCTTAAAACACATCTGCAATGACAAAAGTGAGCCATGGGCTTTCTAGGCTGGGATGGTGGCTTAATTTGTGTATTTATAAGATGGTGATCAAGATTCCACAGGTGCTAATGATGTTTTGTCACCATTATTTCTTTGCTAAACTTACTAAAACATTTTAATGATGCAATAGCACCACTACTCTATTGCTGAAATAAGCAGGGAACATTAGCTTAACGTTATTTTCATCATGAATTTAATAGCTCTACTGAATTTAGAGGCTTCTTATAGCAGCTTTTTCTATGAGAAAAATAAAACAACATCATTAAAGTAGAGCATAAGTAAGGCACAGCTAGTGCCAACAGTTATGAAGCTCATACTGATATTTCTTTTTCCCATTTCCTGCTAATTTGCCAGAACAGCTTTTGGCCTATCCATAAATAGGTCTATGATAAACCAGACATTAAACTGGAACTAATTCCATAATTAGTGCAGTTTCGTAGTCATATGTTTGCAAGACAGTCTTGGTTAACAAAAAAACACAACAAAAAAACATCTAGCGACAGCTTGGGAAAGCATGCATTCAGTAATCGAATATTTATAAAGCTATACATTAGAAAACAAAAATCTAGAAAGCATTGGCATGGTTGAGCAAGCCTTTTGCCCCTGGGTTTAGTTCAAAACCTGTTAAAATGAGTGTGCTGGCCAAGCTGCCAAGTGGGCAGCCCTAACAGCCACATGAAAGCCACTGCAAGTCTGGCTGCAGAGGGAACTCTTTGGTTTCCCTGGCTGCTGCATGGCAGGAAGAAAACAACCAGGCAGAGCTCTGCAGCTGACGTCGGCAGCACCCACAGGCTGTGAGCTACAGTTTCAAACTCTTGCACTTGGCAGAGCTGAAGAAGTTGGAAAAAATCTATAATGGAGTAAACCAAACATATGCGAGGCTCTAAAGACAGGGAATATTTCTTCCTGATCCCCTAGTTGGAAGCTGTGGAATAGGAGATTTTATTACAGATATCAAATTCTAACTTTCTTAGCCGTTTCATCAGTTACCATTACACTCTCCGGCCTTTCTTTAAAATCCAGTAAGAGGATCTAACCTCAACTCACACTCGTGACTTGCGATTTTTGTTAAGAAGTGGCAGTTTTATTTATGTTGATCTCGTACATATTGCTCCACACTCACATATCTCCTTTGTGTATAATTAAAATTTTAAGATAAAAAATGGTCCTTCATTTTCATGTTTGTGGTCTTCAAATTAAGACTGCACTCCTGAAAATAGGTATATGCAAATAAACTTTTGTAATTATGCAGAGTGCCACCGTCTGAGGGGGCTTCCCACAAGGGAGTGATTGCTGGGTCAGGGTAAATTTAAAAGCCTGAAGTAGATGTTTTTCACAGAGGTATGACAAACCTTTATGCTCGAGCCTAAAGCACTATAGCAGTGCTGCAGCTTGAAACTCGTCCTGTCACAGTTTAAATATTTGGACCTCATTCACATTTATTCCATATGTATCCAGAGTGTCATCAAAAGCATGTTGGTATCTAGCAGAAGACGGAAGAGGACTTAGGGTCAAATCAATTGTAAAGACCATTTAGCTTATTCAACATCTAAAACATCTAGATTTTTAAGAAAGTGTAGCAAATCTTTAAATATACTGTGAGCATTGGCAGCCCTAATGTCCACTCACATGTGGAATCGTGACCTCTTCCAAAACATCCATCTTTGGGCCTTTCAATCACAGAACTTCTAAGCAATGCTGCTTATCATTTTTTCATGCAGTGAATATAAAAATGGTGAAAAACCACACCATCACTTTCATATTCTCTCTCCCTCAACTGCTAGGCTTAGGCTGTTCACTGAATCATTGAATACATGTCTGAAAAGGCTAACAGGGCCCACTGACACCAGTTACTGAGAAAGACCGTTGCATTTATTCCTTCTGTTAATATTTAATTGGCAATTTCACCAGAACATCTTCCCTTTGTTATCCATCCTGCTATAGATTCCTTGACGTGACTTTCAGACTCTGGTTTTGTCAACAATGGAAAGACAGTTTTGAGAAGAAACAGCTGAAGATGAGGAGCTTGGGTGTATCCAGCTCTAAAAGGGTTTCAGAACAGTCTGTCCACACTAACAGTATTTATTGCAAACCATACACATATCAGTAAGATAAAGTAGATGATAGCTTCTTCAGCCATACATTGAGTTGGCTAAAAATCCCAACTATATAGGTAACTGGAAAAATTTTACATGGTTTGCTCATACCACAGTTAGTGCTGCTGCAGCTTTGAGACAAACTGCTGTCACCTCTTTGGACTGCAGCTCTGACCCTGTCACCACTGAAGAGCACTGACTTCTGGGAGAGCCGGTTAAATCTGCTGCTTAGTCATGAGGCAGAGGGAAGAAAGGCCATGGTTTCTATTTCATTGCTTATCAATGGAAGAGCATGAAAGTTTAAGGGCTGTGTGTATGGCATGGCTGCTTCTCCAGTGGCTAGAGAAAGCAGAACCAGGAAAGCATCAGAGGCTCTCCTGCATGTTATATCCCCATGCAGCTGCTACTCTGAAAATAACTGGCAAGCAAAAGGATCAAAAATGTGTTCCGACTATTTGTTAAGTATCTAAAATGAGTAAACCAGTAAAAAGAAGGGAAAGAAAAAAGAAACAAAGGGAGTTCTATTGAAATAATTCAGCTTTTCTCAACTTTGGCAATTAAAATGCAGTGTAGCATTAAAATGAGCTATTTGTTTTATTTTACCTGATTTACTTCACAGAATCATAGAATGGTTTGGGTTGGAAGGGACCTTAAAGATCACCTAGTCCCAACCCCTCCTGCCATGGGCAGGGACACCTTCCACTAGACCAGGTTGCTCCAAGCCCCATCCAACCTGGCCTTGGACACTGCCAGGGATGGGGCATCCACAGCTTCTCTGGGCAACCTGTTCCAGTGCCTCACCACCCTCACAGCAAAGAATTTTTTCCTAATATCTAATCTAAATTTACCCTCTTTCCTTTTAAAACCATTACCCCTCATCCTATCACTAAACTCCCTGTTAAAGACTCCCTCCCCATCTTTCCTGTAGGCCCCCTTTAGGTACTGGAAGGCTGCTATAAGGTCTCACCGGAGCCTTCTCTTCTCCAGGCTGAACAGCCCCAACTCTCTCAGCCTGTCCTCACAGGAGAGGTGCTCCAACCCTCTGATCATCTTTGTGGTCTCCTCTGGACCTGCTCTAGCAGGTCCATGTCCTTCTTATGTTGGGGTCTCCAGAGCTGAACGCGGTACTCCAGGTAGAGTCTCATGAGAGCAGAGTAGAGGGGGAGAATCAACTTCCTTGACCTGCTGGTCACACTTCTTTGATGCAGCCCAGAATGAGATTAGAGCACATTGTTGGCTCATACTCAGTTTTTCATTCACTAATACCCCCAAGTCCTTCTCCACAGGGCTGGTCTCAATCCACTCATCGCCTGGCCTCTATCTGTGCTTGGGATTGCCCTGACCCATGTGCAGGACCTTGCATTTGGCCTTGTTCACACGGTCACACCTCTCAAGCCTGTCCAGGTCCCTCTGGATGGCATCCCTTCCCTCCAGCGTGTCAACCACACCAAACAGCTTGATGTCATTGGCAAACTTGCTGAAGGTGCACTCAATCCCACTGTCCATGTCACTGATGATAAAGATATTAAACAGCGCTGGTCCCAATACTGACCCCTGAGGAACACCACTTGCCCCTGGTCTCCACTCGGACATTGAACTGTTGACTGCAACTCTTTGAGTACGACCATCCAGCCAATTCCTTATTCACCTGTGGGTCCATCCATCAAATCCATGTCTCCCCAATTTAGAGACAAGGATGTTATGTGGGACAGTGTCAAATGCTTTGCGCAAGTCCAGGTAGATGACATCCATTGCTCTTCCCTTATGCACCAACGCAATAACCCTGTTGTAGAAGGCCACCAAATTTGTCAGGCATGATTTGCCCTTAGTGAAGCCCTGTTGGCTGTCACCAGTCACCTCCTTATTTTCCATGTGCCCTAGCATAGTTTCCAGGAGGATCCATTCCATGACCTTGCTGGGCACAGAGGTGAGACTGATTAACCTGTATTTCCCTGGGTCTTCCTTTTTTCCTTTTTTAAAAATGGGCGTTATGTTTCCCATTTTCAGTCAGTGGGAACTTCCCCAGACTGTCATGACTTCTCAAATATGATGGATAGCGGCTTAGCCACTTCATCCGCCAGTTCCCTCAGAACCCACGGATGCATCTCTTCAGGTCCCATGGATTTGTGCACCTTCTGGTTCCTTAGATGGCCTTGAACCTGATCTTCTCCTACAGCGGGTGGTTCTTCATTCTGCCAGTCCCTGCCTTTGCCTTCTTTGACTTGGGTGGTGTGGCTGGCACACTTGCCAGTGAAGAATAAGGCAAAAATTCATCGAGTACCTCAGCCTTCTCCATGTCCCAGGTAACCAGGTCTCCCATTTCCTTCCAGAGAGGTCCCTCATTTTCCCTAGTCTTCCTTTTATCACCAATGTACCTGTAGAAGCTTTTCTTGCTGCCCTTGATGTCTCTGGCCAGATTTAATTCTATCAGGGCTTTGGCTTTCCTAACCTGATCCCTTGCTGCTTGGAGAATTTCTCTGTATTCCTCCCAGGCTACCTGTCCTTGCTTCCGCCCTCCATAGGCTTCCTTTTTGTGTTCGAGTTTGTTCAGGAGCTCCTTGTTCATCCACGCAGGCCTCCTGGCATTTTTGCTTGACTTCTTCTTTGTTGGGATGCATCACTCCTGAGCTTGGAGGAGGTGATCATTAAATATTTACCAGCTTTCCTGGGTCCCTCATTCCTCCAGGGCTGTATCCCATGGTACTCTACCAAGCAGATCCCTGAAGAGGCCAAACTCTGCTCTCCTGAAGTCCAGGGTAGTGAGCTTGCTGTGCACCCTTCTCGCTGCCCTAAGGGTCTTGAACTCCACCACTTCATGGTCACTGCAGCCAAGGCTGCCCTTGAGCTTTACATTCCCCACCTAGCCCCTCCTTGTTGGTAAGAACAAGGTCCAGCATAGCACCTCTCCTCGTTGGCTCCTTTATCACTTGGAGAAGGAAGTTATCATCAACGTATTCCAGGAACCTCCTGGATTGCTTATGCCCTGCCGTGTTGTCCCTCCAACAGATATCAGGGTGGTTGAAGTCCGCCATGAGAACCAGGGCTTGTGAACATGAGGCTGCTTCTATCTGTCTATAGAGAGCCTTATGTGCTCAGTTTTCCTGGTCAGGTGGTCTGTAGGAGACCCCCACTATAATGTCACCTGTCCCTGTCCTCCCTTTAGTCCTGACCCATAGGCTCTCCATTAGCTCCTCATCCATCCCCAGGTGGAACTGCATGCACTTCAGCTGGTCATTGATATAGAGGGCAACATACCCTCATCTCCCCAGCCTGTCCTTCCTAAAGAGCCTGTATCCTTCCATTCCAACACTCCAGTCATAAAAGCCATCCCACCATGTCCCCGTGATGCCAATAAGATCATAGCCCTGCAAGCGTGAGCATGTCTCTAACTCCTCATGCATGACTTGAACATGAATTTTTTCTTAGAAGCCGTGCAAACTACCGAGGAGACAGCCAGTTTCCATAAATAAGCTTTTCCATATTTGCAAATAAAATCTATTAAGTTTTCTAAAAAAAAAAAAATAGCTATAAAGCCATTCTATCGTAAACACATACATAAGTGCTTCCTTCCCATAAAAGCAAACATACAAAAATAGGTATAAGAATAATATCATTTAAATACTCTGAAATACAGAGCAGCTCAAAGTAAACTTCATAGAATGAGACACGAGCTCTGACTTCTCTGAGGGCATCCTCTCATAGACCACTTTGCGTTCCTACCTGAGCACCACTGACAGGTAAATTCAATAATGCAGGATCATGCCTACCCAACAAGGTTGTCCCAAAGAGAATGTGGAAGAGTCTAGGGGTGGCACTCAGCAGTCACCTCCTTCACAATTTTGGAAAAAGAGTGGGAACTAACTTTGGGAAAGCGTGGCAGTGAGAAGTAACTTTGGAATGAGAGTCATGGAAAATTAGCATTGCTGACAGGAGGAAAACTGTAGTTTTCTACAAGTAATTCAGGTTAAATGTCTTTGCATATAGTCTGCAAAAGTCCTGTCAGGCTAGGTCCTGATCAGTGGAAGAATACTATACCCTGTGATGTCTTGTTACTTAAGATGGCATCTGAAATTTATGTGTTCTTATGTGTTCTATGGAAACTGTATGGTTAACTATTTTTTCAGGAGCTTTAACTGCTTTATATTCCTGTCTTCAGACCAAATGAGCGGAAGTCTTATTTCAAAGCTGAACAAAAAAGTCTGCAAATGCTTAAGCTTTCAGCCTTTTCTTTTTTTCCAAGAGGCAGTAGAAGGGTGCCAAGCGACCGATCTTTGATCTGATCTTCAGTTATGTGTCCAGAAATTTAGGGGCCATGCTGAATTAAGCTAGTCATGGTCTGTCTCCTGCAAGAAACCTGGCTTTTCTTCCGTCCAAAGAAGGGTAAAGAGAAACTAAGCAAGCAACATACCGAAGTTTTTTCAAAAAAGCTCTATTTTGAAGAAAAAAACAACAATGGCAGACCAGGTGTGGCACATTCCACAAGGCACACATGTAGAGTTGCACATATTGTACTCAACACAGACTAAAAACACCTGAAAATGTTAATGAGTTTGTAAGAGAAGAGGCTAAGAAGTGCTATAATTAAGGTTAACAGTGCACCTGTAGCTTACCCTTTTTCATGAGTGCATGGTGATAAAGTTTTAATTACATACTCCTTTTTCTACTAGTGTCCTGAGCCATAGAGCATCTAATCAATCTTTTTTTTGTTTTGTTTTACCTTCATGTCTCAATATGTCCTTATATCCCATTACTTCAAATTAGTCAAACTGCACTGAAAACAAAATTATTGCTTTCTGTAGTGCTTATCACCACATCATCTAAGTGCCTGAAAAAACAATCCCTGTATTTGCACAAAACACGCATGAGATTTGAATTTCTGCATTACATAGAGGCACCGAGGTAAGAATTTATACACTATTTTTAGATGAGACACACTGTAGAAATTGATGTTGCAGAGTATTTCATGTTGTATTTTAACTTTCATTCAAAGCTTAGCACACAGAGGCTTCAATTGCATCTGGGAAGGTTAAGCACTTCTGCACATTCAACCCGTATAAAATCAGGCATAATGACTAGTCTTTGTGAAACAGTTGGTTAAGTGACTTGATTGGCACCTGAGAGGAACTCAGTGGCTGAGACAGGGCTAGAAGCCAGCTCTTCAGTTCAGCATTTGATTTCCTTGAGAATGTCTTCACTCATCCTGAAATTTCCTACTCTTTTCTTTCAACAAAATTTTGCATGGAATAAGGCAGAAATCCCACACAGTTAGTCCACTTTTTTTGTCCACTTCATGGCTGCAGAACAGGAAAGATGTGTTAATAAGTATAGAAGAGTAAACCTGAAATGTGGCTTTCCTTAACTTTTGGGTGCTTGCATTTCCACGGTCTCAGTGTGTTTTATTATGTTGCTTTAAAAAGAAATCGTGGGGGAAAAAATCTATTGCGTAGTACCTGTTGAGGCACCCCATGGTCATCAGACAGACTGAGCTCTTTGGGACCACCGTGCCAAGTGGGCACAGTAACTGACAGCAGCAGTGGGTTATCCTCCTCTGCCTGCGCACAGGCAGTGAAAGGACTAAATCGATTCCCTCACAGTTCCTGCAGGCAATGCCTGGAAGGGAAGGGCAGGGCGAGACAGCTGCACTGAGCAACACGCTCCAGATGCTGGAAAGGTTTGCGCTGTCTGGTCTGTTCACTCCAAACACAATCGCCTCTGCTTTGTCCACTCCACCTTAATGCTCACCTTCCTTCTGTCCTTCCATCTGCCCCTTTCTGAAGCCTCTTCTCCTCACCCAACCATTCCCAGTGTCCCCCCTTCCACTCCTCATTTGGTCCATCAACCTTACCCCCCAGACACTGGAGAAGGGAGTAGTGTTATCTAACTTTCTCCATAAGCTATGTGGATTTCTGTACTCCTTTAAACTCAGTTGAGAGAAACGTGCATTTCTGTACAAGACTTTTCTTATCTCAGTGTAAATAACTAGCTCAGACACTGTGTAGCTGACCCTGGGTATCAGAGCTTTCATTCCCAGTCTCACTGTTTGCCCCAGTCCTCTGGCACGACTTTCTTGCCCAGCTGTCACTTTCCCAGCTCCTTCCCCACATCCCTACACAGCGATTTCCATCTCCTACCTCAGACTAGTGTTATTCATCAAGCCTACCGATCCCCCTTCTCCTCTTGTCCTCGCTGCGATACTCCATCCCGCCGTCCCCTAGGTGCTTCGCCAAGCCGATCTCTCCCTCTCAGCTCAGACAGGTCAGGGCGCAGTGAGGGCCGGCTGTGGGCCAGGCCACCGTGGGCAGCGGTGGGACGAGCCAGGGCAGGGGCTTGTCCCCCCATAGCCCCATCCCAACGTGCCTGGATGTGGTGAACGGAGCTGGGCCGGGGACAGTGACCGGGCCCTCGCTCGGTACTGTTCCCTGGCATGGGGGGAGGCGGCAGCCGAGACTCTTCACAGCTCATTCCCACAGCTTAGCTGATTTCACAGAAGTCAGATCCATGTCAGAGCAGGCGGTGAGCTCGGCCAGCCAGGCCCCTTTGGGGCTGGGAGAGGTTGAGGAGGAGGATTGCAGTGCGGGCCCTCTCTCTGATGCCTTCTCCAGCCTTCCCTGACTGAATTCCTCCCTCGTTCTCCATTCAGCTCTTCCTTCCTGTTTTTTTAAGATCAAGCACTATCAGTTAATGGACCTTTTTATATTTAAAATCTATGAAGTGACAAACTCTCCAGTCCCTCAGTCCCACTGTCTCCTCTCTACTCAGACTTAGCTGTCTGTATCCGTACCGGGTCTAAGCTTCTCCTGCACTCTGTTCAAGGCTCAACCCAGCAAGTTTAAGTCTCAGTCTCTGTTCCTCACTCCCACTTTCCTTCTTCCTTTTATTTCCTTTGGACCCCATCAGTTCTAGCTGTTTTCCCCTTTGCAATTAAATTTTGCAGCTCCTAGCTTTCCCCTTCTCTGACACACTTAGTTGTGTCAGGCAGGGTGATCCCCATGTTACGCCGTGCCATACCAGTGTGCCAGTCAGACAGGCGAGGGTTGCAAGCCACAGTATGCCAAAGATCCTGTACATCCCATGCACAAATGTTTCCTTCCTGTAAAAAGCAGGAAATAGGCTCTGCTTCCCACTCTGTTTCACCTGAGGACATGGCTGAGGCATGCACTGGGACCTGGGGGCAATTAGGCATCCTGCAGTTTGTACTGATTTGAGAGAATGGAGCAGGGTAGCCTTCTTCTTCTCAATTCTGCTGCCTGCAGCATCTTGGACCCATATTTGCATAGAAAGTCCCATTTCAGTACCTCAAAGCTCCAGGCCGGAGAACCTCCATCCAGGAAAATTGCTAAGAGATTTTAGCCTTCAGGTGTCTACAAAATCTATGGTTCCTGACAACCTAGCATATTTTGGAGAACTCATATTGACAGTACAGACATAGGCCTTTCCTGGCCCCTTTGTGATGCAGCTGCAGCACAGAAGAGGCATCCAGTCCTTTCAAAGTGCAGAATAAAATTTTCCTTAGCCTGATTCTCACAAAAAACTGAACTTGTGCTAGCTGAGACTGTCCAACAAAAATGAAGCATGGTGCTCTGATTTCACGTCAGGCCGGGCAGCCGACAGTCTCTGGGTGCAGTGCAGGTGTGTAACTACCCAACACAGGCGGGAGGAGCAGAGGCACGAACGCCCGCTTGCACGTATATGCCGTACACGCCTGAAAGCGTAAGCCACTTCTCCCCCAAGGCTGCTCGCCGCCGGTGCCACCACGCATGCCAGAGGCCGGAGAGCCAGGGGCGATGGCGGTGGCCGGCCGGCTGGGCATGGCGTGGTGTCACCGTGGGGCTCTGGTGCCAGTGACAGCAGAGAGGACGCGTCACAGAGGGCTGACGCCAGGGCTGCCGGCCGGCAGTGCTGGCGCTGCAGTCCTTCTAGGGCTAGCGGTGAGTGGGGCAGGTGGGGGGAAGGCTCGGCTGCCCCGGCTGCCCCGGGGGAGGGTTCTGAGGCTGGGGCGAGGGCGCAGCCGCTGCAGGGAGCACCTCGGTCAGGGCGGGTGCCACCCTCGGGGCTGGGTGCAAAGGGACCCAGGGCTGCCGGCCACGGTGAGCGGCCGGGGAGGGGCTGCGGGGACGTGCATCCGTCCCTGCAGCCTTCGCCAACCTTCCCCTCGGCCGGCCCCAGGCCCCTGCGTCTCCTGGCCCCGCCTCTCCTCTCCTCTCCTCTCCTCTCCTCTCCGTTTCTTCTCCCTCTTCTTTTCTTCCCCCTCTTTCATTTCCCCTTCTCTCCTTGCTCCTCCCTTTCTTTCTCCCATTTCTTCTGTCAGCCATGGCGGCTGGGCTTCAGGAGAACGTTGCCCGAGCTGGAGACTGCCCCAGCGAGTCCAAGCAGGGAAGGCAGGAGGTGTCCCAGGGATGAAGGCAGCCTCCCGCCCTCTTCTTTCTCTTCCCCCACCACCCGTCCGTCCCACAGGGCGGTCCCTGGGCCTGCAGCACCCGCTCTCTCCAGGCCCTGGCCTGGCCTGGCAGGGCTCAAGCGGGCGCCCGCAGGATGGTTGCTGTTTGCCCTGGGGACATGCTTCTCCTTCCCCTTGATTCTTGGGGCTTGCAGGGCAAAGTCCTGCCCCAGCAGGAGGGCTGTGAGGGGAGGAGAGGGAAGGAGCCGGCTTGCAGGACTCACAAGGAGCAAGGCCCTCGGGGAGGCGGGAGCAGAACTTGCTCTGCTCTGTCCCTGCCAAAGGCTCCCCTCTGCTGCTCCGGCTGGGAAGGCAGCCGGGCCTGGGAGCCCGAGCGCTGTGGTCCGTTTTGGGCCCCTCGCCACAGGGAAGACCTTGAGGGGCTGGAGTGTGTCCAGAGAAGGGCAACCAAGCTGGGGAAGGGCCTGCCTGGAGCGCGAGTCTTGTGAGGGGCGGCTGAGGGGTCTGGGGGTGTTCAGTCTGCAGAAAAGGAGGCTGAGAGGAGACCTTATCGCTCCCTATGACTACCTGCAAGGAGGTTGTAGGGCAGTGGGTGCTCGTCTATGCTCTCAAGTAACTAGTGATAGGACGAGAGGAAATGGCCTCCAGTTGCGCCCGCCAGGAGAGGTTCAGATTGGATATCAGAAACAATTTCTTTCCTCAAAGGGTTCTCAGGCGTTGGAACAGGCTGCCCAGGGAAGCGGTGGGGACACCATCCCCGGAGGTATTCAAAAGCACATAGACGAGGCAAGGAAATGAAGCATGGGACAGACAATGGCATAGAAAATTTTGATCCAAATGATTAGGCAAAGTCTTGAAAATTTAAATTAAAAGTGCCGGATAAAAAATGTACTAGTAAAAAGGGTTAAAGGACAGCACTAGACAACCTTTAAATGAACCTTGTGAACAGAGTGTTGTTAGTATATTATTGTAGCCACTATTATTAGCAGCATTAGTAACATTAGATGTAGTATGTGCAGCTATTTAAACACTGCAATACGTATGAAGTATTCTTGTCTTCCCTAGGTAAATGTACCTCGGACAACTTCAGCATAGCACAGTCTGTATCAGACTGGTGGTGGGCATAGCCTTTTTAAAGCTGTCAGAACCGCTGTGCTGCTCTCTAGGTCAGCCTCTCTACTGCCTGGCTCCTTGTCTAAACCTGCAGACTTCTGTAAAGTGGATGTACAGTGCTGCCCTTCCCACTTAACAACATCGCATACCTTCTTGGCACTTATTCTGAAAAACTGTAAATAACTAGATGCTAAGCATGGGAAAATCATGTTTTCCATCTACATCTGGGCCTGTCCTGTTCTCAGATTTACCTAAGGCAGGTGATGCTGGGAGTACAACCCTGAGGTGGCTGGACACGAGGCGCTTTTTGGCCTCATGGCAAATTATATCAAGGTGGAACATAGAAACTGGGCAAAGGTTTTCTTCTTTGACAAGCTGTCCCTTCTCTGCTGAGTGGCATAGACATAATCCTGAGCAGAGCACTTCCCTGCAGGCAGTAGAGTTGCATCAATTTGCAACCGCTTAAAAAGCTGACCCATTGTATGCAGAGCATCACCTCAGATATATTGAAATATATTATCAGTTAAGAACCCTGCTTAGTAGTTTTAAAGAATTATACTATGACAATACCAAGATAAAAAAGTGATTTTGCATATGCTTTCTTTTCAGAGCAGAAAACTCTATAGAGCTGGAAATTATCATAAAACTATTTTCAAACTTTTAATTGTAATGTCACTGAAAGTTTTAATAATTATTCTAATTGAAGTGAGCACTAAATTATTAAATAAAATATTCTTACTTTTTAAAAATGGCCTTTTAAAAATTAAAGCAATATTAAGTTACAAAAGAGGGCAAAAAGACATTTCTTATTTTCATGTCCATTCAGCTCCAGCAGAGAAGAGTGCATTTTAATTACGTTTCAGATTCAAAATGCAAGTCTGATTTTTAGACCTATAAGTGAAAAGGGACTTTTTTTTTTTTAGACATATCAAAAAATAATTTGAAAGTGAAAGGGAAAAGAATAATGATGTTGCATCTCGTACAGACATTTTTACTACAAAGTAATAAAAATGCAATAAAATTATTCATGAAACTTGTCAATAGCTAATGTATTGTCTTTGAGATCCTTAGTATCCTAATATAACCCCTTGGAACTGTTTTACTTTTATATTGCTGTGCTGGGATTCTAGCACACTTTGGAGAGCTATGCAGAATGTAAATGCAGTGTCAAAGATTGCAGAAAACCACAGGGGAAATTAAGAGCTGTTTCTTATATGGTGTTATAGGCCTTAAGCTATTTTGTTCTGGGCATCTTGTCATTATTGTTTTGTATTTAAGTCTTTGGTGGTGGTAAGTGATACATTCTGAAGGTAAGAATCACTCTTGTGAAATCCCAAGGAGATTGTTTTTAAAAGATTGTCTTTTTTGAGACAGTTTTCCTGGATATCTGCAGAATTACAGAGACAAAATTATGGAGATGTTCTTGGCGGTTTATGTTTGCATTACATTGTAAGGATGAATCAATCCCAGTTAATGTCAGGGTCAAAATTTCTGTTAATTTCAGTAAGCATAGGTTGTTAGGTTGTGGTTCATCCACACCTCTATGCAAATTCACAGTCACTACAGGTGAGAGTTTGCCAGAGTCACGCTGTTTCTGGCAAAATTACAGCTTGGAAGGTTGCCTTGCAAATATCTTTTTTGTTTGTTTTTATTTTTTCCAAACCAGACTGACATATGAACATTTACACATTTCACAATCTTTTTTGTTTTCTGTATTGTGTTTGTCTCTTTTTTGTTGTTTCCTTGCTTTATGGGAGTGGACTTGCATTTTTTATTGCCTGTGAAACTATGAATGAGAGCCATTTCATATTTCTAGTGGAAATAGGAAAGGAAAATGAAGGAGCTGTTTCTTTCTCTGTCAGCCATTTAAAAACAAAGTTTAGTTTCAAGATTGCTACCATTTCAGTTGAATGACTGTTTGGAGACATACAACCTACGTGGCCCTACCATACTGAACTAACTTTTCATGTTTTCCAGTCGAGGTAGCTGATTATCTTTCTGTTCATATGTTGTTACCAAATTTAGCATCTTGACAATGCTGGATACATTCACAGTTATAAAAAGCAGCGATGACTAATGCCTATTTGTGTGTGAAGGATATTTAAGTGGATCTTGGGAATACCACCTGCATTCACAAAATTGCTGTGTTATGGAATTTATCAGGGTTCCCGTAGTCAACTACCTGCTGCTGGGGCCATGTCATGTTACTTCCAGGCTAGTGAAAGGAAAAGCTGTAAACCTTCATGCTTGCTGTTCAAGCAGCAGCACGTGGACGTGAAAGGATGGCAGTGCTGAGACCACAGCACGCGGGGCTGAGGGGAGTTGGAACTGGGGGATTTCCCAAAAAGCAAAATGAGGAGGTCAGGTACTGACACTGGATCTGAAAAAACAGGTGCTTATGGAGTACCTGAAAGAAAAGAAATATGAGCATGGAGAATAACAGAGCATTGTGCTTTCATAGCAAAGAAATGTACTTTAACTGTGGATATAGTTAGGAAAAAAATGGTTTGCATAGCATAAAGAAGATGGAGAATGGACCAGGGAGACTTCCTATTTCACAGGCAGGGAAGAAAGCTCCTGATCTACTTACGTGATCCAACAATAAGATGATAAGGAAACAGAAATGGCAAATGCATGTCAGTGTTGTATTGTTTTGTCTCATTTTCTTTGCTGCTTCTGGTAGCTAACATAAAGAATTCTTGGTATTTTAGACCATTATGCAAAGGTTGTCTGCCTATTTGCTTATGGTATTAAGCATCCCTGAAAACTGAGCTGCCGACCCCAAAAGCCTAAAGTGAAAAAGATTGTATTCTATTACTAAAGAATCTGCGACTCAACAAAATCTGTAGGACAAAAACAATGCACAATTTCATTTCCTTCAAGGAGTAAGAGACAAAAGCACACGTGTCCACAACACGTACTCCAGAAACCAAGGTAAGACACCATTAATGTTACCTACTGAAACTGAGTCTCACAGACATTAAGGTCAAGTGTTTCAGGGCTCAAAAGCACTACCGCATAGATGTCTGCCACGGGAGCTTTATTGCAGTTGGGTCAGCAGGCTTTGTCCCTAGTTTACTTTTTGTCACCTTTATATTAGTGCACCACATATGACACAGGATCATTTAAAAAGCTTCAGTCTGCACCGTGTCCCATGCCCTGAAGCCTGTCTCAGGAGATATTCAGAAGGGTGACGTTGTTCTCCAGTGGTACGTATTTGCTTTTCAGTCAATGAGGCCCAGCATAATTTAGGGCTGATGCACTTGACAGCAAGCTTTCACAGATGGTAACACCTTCCACGCGAGGGCGTTTCAACTTAGGAACACACTGTGTCCAAAAAACCTCTTATTTGGTGGCGTTCAGGGCACACAGCAAAGCTCATGTGCCCAATCTGATTTCTGCTTGCAAGTAGCTATGCTCAGACAGCTGAGAAGTAGTGCTATTTCCACACCCTTAAATGTGGACAAGGTACTGCATCTTCTACACAACTGTGTGGTGACTGTAGTTGAGCATTTGCTTTAATGGTGATTATTTCCTACCCTTCTCCATCTGGTTTCTGAAGGAAGTTGGCCTCTGACACCACTTAAGCAGAAATAGTTTGTAAATCTGCTTCCCAAGTGCTTTGTGATTGCTCTTGATAATAGGTGCTGCTGATGTAAATCACTGTTATTATCATCACTGACTCATTAATCCATTGGTTATTGATCTATTAAACCTTTTTCATTTTAAATGACAGGAATAAAGATTGTGCTGCAACCTGCATTTCAAAACCTCCATTAAAAGTTTAATGAAATGTATATAATTTTGCAAGGAAATCAAGATGCATGAGATGAATGCACTATGGGTTTGGATTTTAACTCCTTATTTTTTTAAAAGTCCCTGTTTAGATGTTGATGGTTTCTTTTAATCTTGGCTACTTCTGTCACCAGTGGAAGAAAAAATAGCAAGTCCAAAAGGCAATTCAGTTTTTTCCACTAACTGTGGAGGGGTTGTACATGAGAAACTTAGATGCAACAGCTAACTCATAAATGCCAAGAATTAGGCAAGATGAATTTAATTCTAAATACTTGACTTTGAAAAGTATAGTCAGGTCAATTCCCAAGCTATCTTTTCTTATGATCTAATTAAATACTGAAGTGAAATAAAAATCAAACTCTCATTAATAGGGAAAAGTTGACTTAGTTAGCAAAATATTAGCCCAGAAGAAACTTTCAAACATTCTTATATTACCACCTGTAAAAACAGTGGCAGCTTATAACAGGAATGCTGATACAAAATAACCCTAGCAGAACTAGTGAAAGAGGCTGAAATTAAGCTGTACAGAAACTGCAAACAGTACAGGAAACCCTCCAAAAAGGTCAGAAGTTTCAGCCAGTCAGGCTGCCCCAACCTGGAACATAACCCATGGAGGTACATGCGGAGTGAGCAGGACCATCCTCTGTTAGAGATCTACCCCGTCATTAAACACAAGGAAGACAAAGGCAAATTGGGATGAAGGCATCATGTTCTTAGAAGTTGTTAGGAAAAATGGCTGGATAAGCACAGCTTATGTGGAATATCTTTCGTTTACTGCAAATATGCTTTAATAATAGCGTAATTTATTTCCTCCACTGAATTTGCCAAGTGATGGTAAAAACAGTTCTGTAAAAGTCATCCAGGCAAAATAATGAGTGGGAACAATTATTCTTCCTGAGTAGACTTTCTAAATTAAGATTCCCTGCAAAAAGGTTGAGAATAGTTGCTTTAGCTAATGCTCTTTTCTTGTTTGTTTTTCATCTATAGTGCATGCACAGTTTTGTAGTGCCACAGCTGCTAAACTGTGTATTTCTAGTTTGCTTAAATCTCTCAATCTCTCTTTCCCGCTATATAGACAGATATAGATAGGCAGATATGTTGATTGATGGATTGAATTGTTTGTGAAAGCAAAAGTAGTTATGAAAAATCAGTGCTGCTGTTTCTTTTAAATCAGGTATTTGCACGTATAGAGGCAGACAAATGTTTATATATAAATGTATCTCTTCAACTTCACAGGTGCCCTTCTTTACTTGAGCTCACTGTGCTAGGCCTACAAGGTACTGTCTTTCCATATACTGCCATGACAGTAGATACCTTCAAGTAAATTAGAATTTGCTTCATCTGACTTGTATGTAGAATAGGGCATCTGGGAAAAACTGGCAAGGAGCTGATGGTAATGAGCCTTTGACTTTCACACATGCATTCTCTGCTATAAATTAGCAGTACTAACACACTTATCTCACAGCATTTCTCAAATCACCCGTTGTGTTGGTGAGCTTTACCCAGACAGCTTTGAAAATATAATTCTTAGAGTAGAAGGCACACGCCTAATAAATTCAGTTCTGGAAGACTCACAAGTCAGGAATCTCCACAGGGCCCCAGTGTTAGTTGTATGTCCAGAGCACACAAAACTTCAGTCTTAGCTGAGCACCTAACTCCCTTAAGGATTTACAGATACCTGTATAAATACATATGTTATTTGACTGAAGTATGAAATAATTGTTTTAATACATGATAGGGTTGCCCGTGGTGGGTTAACCTGACCAAATTACTGTGTATACAACAAATGAAGCAAACCAAACAGTACCTAGAAAGACTTCTTTGTCTCCCCAAAGGGAACATTAAGAATACTAGCTCAAAAGCAGATGGTGACACTGTGAGTTCAACACCACCCTGCTGTCAAAATTTAGTCTTACAAGGCGTATTTCATTTCTCAAAGCTGATTTCACTGAACTTACGAACCCACAAAATGCTTTTGAACTCTTCTGGGTGAGCTCTCTGAACCTTACAGGACTGAGCAGTCCACGCTGGTTTAATCTTCAACCAGCAGAACCGGGGAACTGTCGTCCTGAGGAACAGCAAACAAGCCTCGACACTAAAACCCAGCAGGGGATAGAGGACTTGAGCATCCCTGTAGTCATCAATTTCTTGGTGTCTCTATTTAGAATGCAAGGAACGGTGCTTATTACTGTAAACAATGCTGGTACTTGGGAAATGCCACTAGTTCCTTCTTGTCCTGCCTGACAAACAAAAGTCAGATAGCAAGCCTTTCAGGGACTCTTGAGGCTGCCTCATTTGAACTTGTTCTATATAGAAGAAAAATCCAGCAATTAATCCTCTGAGAAGCTTATTTGTAAGGAGGCATTTAAAATCACAGTGGGAATAAAAATCTGTGTCGTGGCTTGTGTGGTACTGCTGTGTGTGATAATGAGCTGTACTTGCATCACTTGACATGGTTTCAAGTATATCCGCACCGTTTGGGTGCGGACTGTGATCCCTGCAGTACCCCCGTGGATAGATGGGGAAGAGTGTTTACAGGAATTGCTAGTTCTACACTGTACATAGTGAGGTCTCATTGTCACAGTGTAACACAATTTAAGAGGTCATCTTGTGCTGTGTACAAAGAAATATTGCTCCAAGCCTGAGCTCCTGAATTTGGGTAAGATGAGCAGAGAAACTCTGCCTGAATTCTATGTTATACAGAGCACAAAGGCTGCTTCTTAGGAATGTCAAAGTAAATAAATGCTTTTTCTGCACAAATCCTTTCCATTTCACAAAGCTCCTAGAACTCTCCCTCTCTAAGAATTGTAGAGATGCCAGCAGTGAGATGTGGCTAGAGCAAAATTGACTTTTTTTCTTTTCCTTTCCTTAAGTTGTCTGTTTATTTTGCAGTAGGTATCATCATCTGGAAAAGACTTCATAGGTACAAAGAATTGTAATTTCTTCCCCAGAAAACTAACAATACCAAAAAAGGAAGGGGGTTTTTTTTGGTGAGCGAGTAATGAGGAACATTAGAGACAGATCATAAAGCAAAGAAGTCAAAGTGATGACAGATACAGTCTTTAAAATGTTGTGTATCTTCTTTAGTTGTGTTTGTTTTATTATGTAATTTCTTTGCTGTTGCTGATTTTGGCACAATTATTGTAACTAGTCTGTAAATTTTTGTATACTTAGCTCATGACCCTTTGAATATTGGTTGGTTTGTATTTTTTGCAAGCATTGATTTCAGCTAAAAATGCACTCCACCTCCCTCCTTCCATTCTCCTTCTCTCTTGGTTTTTCCTGGTGCATTGGGATTATTTGTGGCTCACTGGATAATTTCAGAGAGTGTTCAGGATTTTAAAGCTGGTTCCTAGGCTCAATTACTTCAGTCTTGCAGTGCAGAGTTTTTGATATTAAATAGGATCGCCTTTAAGATGTACTGAGTTCCCATCACTTGCAGAGACATCCCGCAAATAAAATCCAGCATTTCTGAGAACTGGAGAAAAGCTGTTCTTGGTCTCCTACCAAGCTGTCTAGCTTGGAAAATGTTGTTTTTATAATGTTTGGCACCCAAAGCTATCTTCTGTGAGACGGGGATGATAACTTTAATATATCTACATAAAAGTTGTAATGATCTAGAAATCAAAGGAAGACTAAACAATATTCATTCATAAGTGGGGCTAAAATCTACTTATAGTTACATTCCTCTTTGAACATAAATTACCTAATGTAGCACTGATAGAGGCTCCATTCAGTCAGCATCTTCAACAACTGCATACCTGGGCTTCTGCTTCGTTGTTTTTATATTGCTTCCTTCAGAAAAACAGATTCACTTGTTAAATTAATTTTTTTCTTGCTTTCTGATTACAGTCACAACTTTGAATGCCTTAGCAAATGGTAAAAACTGAAATGAATAAAAATTAAACCACAGTTACTTCTAGTTCAGTTTGAAGTAGTACCTCTCACTTAGCTTTCAGCTCCACTCAATCCTAAATCCTTGTTCTCTGTATCTATTTTTCTCTAAATGTAGTCTGGGTTTGGTTTATGACAAGCACTACTACATGACATTTTTATATGAATCTTGTCATGTGTGAAATATGAATTTTGTAGATGATGACACCAAGATTTGAAATATCTCACAAGGAAAAATGGAAAAATCCTCCTTGCCAGTTTTCCCCTCAGAGGAATATAGTGTTTAGGAAGACACTGGGCTGATAGCACAGCAGAATGGAGTTTATTTATCTGTGAGACCTGCCTTGCACCAGCAATGACAGCAGCTTCTTGTTTCTGCGCTGATGCACTTGACTCTGAGGTGAAGTACCCACATCTAATGAAGCATCTCATTAGTCACTCTAGACATGGCTTTCTAATGTTATTGCTAGAAAAGGGACTGATTTCTTCCTAGTATGGATGTTTGACCGTAGTGAAATTTACACAGATGAAAAATACATTTTTCCAAAGTAAATGAAAAACCACTGGTTTGTGGTAAGTTTCATTAGCATTAGTGATTTAGGGAAAGAGGATTTTGCCTATCAATCAGAAGCATTTTTCTGATGTCAGGCAAATTAACATTCTCTAGAGCTAAGCATAACAAACTTTGCTAAAATCAAGTCATGAATAAACACCACTAGTGAAACTGCAGTGGAAAACTCTTAGGCAGTGGAGTATCTCTGGAACAATGCAGACATCAAAAGTTCCCATATTCAGCCTGAGCTTTAAGAAAAGGTTAAGTACCTGCTCATTTTATGAATATACTTGACTCCATCCCTGTTCACCAAAGCACCCGCAATTTGCTTGAATCCCATTACAATCAATAGGAATATTCACATACTTAGATACAAACTGAAGTACTTTGGTGGACCTTAGCGGGTCTTAGTGGAGTGTGGCCCCTGAGAGGAACACACCACATAACAATCTTATTTTGCAACAATCTTGACTATGAAATTTGAAATTGTAAACCTGAAAGAGAGGAGGAAACTGAAGTTTATATTGTGAGCTTGTCTGACAGTTTAAAGTTCACATCCTGGAAAAAAATCATCGCCCATTCAGTGGTCTGGATGATTTGATTTTTTTTTTATTATTATTGGTGAGGCACTGGAGTGTTAAATGAAAAACCCACTGCTGGAAGCAAGGAGAAACTCTTGATGTGGGGAGAGGAGGAGAGGCAAACTCTTTAATTATACCAGAAATGGCTCCCAAGGAAGAACTGGCCAAAGAGCTGTTCTGTGCAGTACACTGAACTTGTTTAACAAGGTTACAATTCAAAAAATGACTCACTTCATTATCACCACGAGTATTGATTGCTTATCAAGTCCAGAGACCCTGTGGCCATCTATAATAAGACGGTCTGAAGTCATTGTTTTCCAACTGTCTTTCTCCCCATTTTTTAAACTTTATAAATACTGTATTATTCTTCACAGAAAATCAGATGGGCAACATCTCAGTTGTCCAGATGATGTTCTCCACCCATTCCCGTCCTCTCACATCCATATGCACAGCATCGCAGCACCTGTGGCTTCAGTCTCTCACTTCTAAAAAGAATACAGATCGATGTTTGTGTATATGTATATCTATTTGTATACAAATGTGCATTTATGTTTGACCATACAATGCATATATAAATATATTTATATATGTGTGTGTATATATCCTGCTTATTGCTGGCAAGATATAAATTGGTCAGGAGACCCACTTGCTGTCAGCAGGTGAGTGGCAGCTCCCCTGATGCACAGGACTTTGCTGCTCTAAACCCAGTGTCACCAGCTCTGTGTAACGTGGTTTGCGTTCCTGCCGTGGCACAGTGAACTTTCTGGAAACAGTGCCTTGAGGGAACATGACAAGGTATCTTCTCAAATGTTGAGAAGCTCCTAAACACAGAGTGACCCACAAGGATCCACGGCTGCATCTTTGCTGTGTTGAGGGCAGAGAAGTGATCCTGCCTGGGGAACACGGACATGGGAAGCAAGCGCAGCACCACCAAGTACATCAGCTTTAACCTTGTAGTGTTTCACAGTTCACTGCCCCTAGTTTGGATACTGTCATTAGTTTTGATCTAAAGAATGAACAGAGTGACAGAATGTACCTAGATTACTTATGGCTTTTTAGCACTGGGGGTTTTTTTTTGTAATTTGGAGTTGCGTTTTGTTTTCACACAGTTAATTTGGATCAATTATTTGTTAGATTTAACTGAGAAGAATAATTTTGAGATGTTTGTATGGATACTTGGTTTTACTTTATTCCCTGCAGTCAAAAACCATGAAGTTGTGAGTACACCATCTTCCACTGAAAAGGAGTGGATGAGGTTAGTTTTCTCCCCTTTTTACCTACCCTCCTGTGTTTCTCTCTTACCACTGATAGGAATAATACTGGTTTTTAATTGACTCGATTCTATTTTGGTCATACTGAAATAATTTTATGTGATAAAGACACCAAGCGTAAACACTGATGGTATTTTATTGGATACTCATAACAATGTAATTATAAAAAATAATTGCTGGAAATTGGGATACGATTTCCACGTGTTCAAGTGACAGAGGGACTGCAGTCTACACAGATGCTTTGGTATTCAACTCCTGTTTAAGTACCAACTCGCATTCAAGCTGATAAGGACATGACACACAGAGGGAAGCTACATGAAGTTAGTGGCTCCAGCCCTTTCTACTAAGTGCTGGATCAGAGATGGGTTGCACCTGTGTGTCTCAGAGCACTCATTGCAGTGTAATACTGCACCTGCTGTTAAAGACTATAGAGATTTACCCAACCAAATTGCCTTGTTAGGGTTGGACAACTGACTATCTATTCTCCTTTTAGAATAAAGCAGGAGACAATAGCAGCATAAACACAGCTTTTATATTACAGCCTAGAGATTGAAGCCTTTTCCAAAGAAGCAGACTTACATTTTCCTGAGCATGAGATTATCAATATAAGCTGCCTGTCTTCCCAAGAGAGCACTCTGCTAAGAAGGCTCGAAAAGTCAGGTGCTCTGTGCTTGCTATTACTGGGAAATTTCTGGACCCTAATGATAAACAAGCTCGAAGGTTGCTGTGGTTTAACCCCAGTAGGCAGCTAAGCCCCACACAGCCGCTCGATGAGGAAGAGAATCAGAAGGGCAAAAGTGAGAAACTAGTGCGTTGAGATAAAAGCAGCTTAATAGGAAAAGCAAAGCTGCACGCACAAGCAAAGCAAAATAAGGAATTCATTCACTACTTTCCATTGGCAGGCAGAAAAATTGGCAGGAAAGCAGGACTCCATCACGCATAACGGTGACTTGGGAAGACAAATGCCATAACTCCAGATGTCCTCCCTTCCTTCTTCCTGACAGCTTTTACTGCTGAGCACAAGGTCATATGGTCTGGAATGTCCCTTTGGCCAGTTTGGGTCAGCTGTCCTGCCTGTGTCCCCTCCCAACTCCTTGTGCACCCCCAGCCTCCTCGCTGGCTGGGCAGTAATAGCTAAAATATCCCTGTGTTATCAACACTGCTTTGATCACAAATAGAAAATATAGCAGCATACAAGCTACGGTAAAGAAAATTAACTCTGTCCCTGCCAAAAACCAGTACAAAGGAACAGGAGTCCATAGTGTAGAGATGAGAATAGTGACTTCAAATGGGGCAAGCTTCATTTGCCTCTTCCCAGGACTGCTTGTGCATTAATGACTTTTGAGTTGCCTTCTTCGCAATGGCCCAAATTCAGAGATGTCTGCTCTGGAGTCAATAAAATGAAGGTATGCCTTAAAACTCTGTCATTTTTTTATTTATTAGGGGGGAAATTCTGATAGGTCTTAGGATTGATCCTGGAATATTAACCGAGCTGTCTTGAATTTTGCTCTGCATTTGAAGTGGACAATTGATACAAACCTGTTGGATAATTACTCAGTTAAATCAATGCTCTTCCCCTTTTCGTTGGCAGTCTTCATGCTTGTGGTTCATAGCTGGTTTAGCTGAGTCACATTTTACCTTTCTGTTTTTTGTGAAGAGTTATGAAACTTGGAACGAGTATTCGCATTGCAGCTCATTGTGCAATGCAAATTTCCTTGTGTGTGTTAACATCAAAAATGGACATGCTGTTTTTCCAAAGCAGCATTAGCTACATCAAGAAAAATGAGTCACTATGCTTAAAACAGAATTTTTGCCTTCTGAAGACACTCTCCCTTATGAGAATTTGTCAGAATGTCTCCATGAAACCTCCTGGTGGTAAACCAGATTTCGGATGCAGCAATGTTTTCTACCCAAAACGACAACATGTTATGGAAAACTTTTTTCCTTCCCTTTCATTCTCAGCCAGAATGCTTTAGCTTCTAAAATGATTTGTGACGAACAGTAACAATCTGGGTGGTGTGTTCTCAGTTGCATGGTATGTTCCTTCAATAAAAGCCACTCGGATGGACGCCTTCTGCAGGAGGACAGGGCCTGGTTGGGGAGAGAAGACTTCTGTGGCTACAGGTGAAAGGAACTTGGAGACTGGTACTCTGTCCCAGCAACTGGGATACTTAATCAAGTAGACAGCTGGGTCTCTGAAGCGATGGAGAGAGAAATCCTCAAAGGCTAAAAGGGGAGAGTATAGTTTGCTGCAAATCAGAAAGGCACTGAATTTGCTGAAAGCCAGCCTGAAAGCAAAGACCTACCCTGCAGGGACACAGCCTGCAAGGCAGAAAGCTGTTTACAAGCTTATTTGTATTTTGGTTCTCCCTAGAAAGACCCATCTGAACGTTCTGGCTGACAGAAGTCCCACTGCACAGCGTTTGGTCTGTTCTAAATATGATTTTTTAAAAAAGTACTGAGACTGAGAAAGTGCTTTGCATTAGATGCTGGTGATAATCATTCTGTCTAACAATTTCTGCTTGTTCAGCAATAGTATTTTGTTCTTCTCTATTTGCTGGCAATTTATGACCCCGTAGCTACAGCAGCTGTGTAGTACACCGAGGTAAACTGCACCGGTACAAGCACCACCTGGTAGTACACACAAGTCACTGAGCCCCCTGTATCAGTATGGAGAGTCTGGTGCAAAAGTCTGACCTGTAAACAGTTGTTGTTCTGTTGTTCTACAGATACTGTGGACAATCATTTGTAATCTAAGAATAACATGATTGTATACTTTCTCTTTTTTTTTAAAATGCTCATTTCCTATCAGTCCATAATTCATTTTGACACCAGACATAAAACAGATTTGTTTTCTGTTATCTCTAAGCATGCAGTGAATATACTATTCAAATGTACAGGCAGCATGAGCTCAGACATTCAAGATTCTTCTTAGTCTTTTTTTAGACTAACTGTCAGGCACCAAATTTGAGTGTACATCAACACAGAAATGCCATCAGTGTTGGGAACCAGGATTTTAATCTAGCTTTTCCTCCAAAAACTGCAAAGGTGTTTCCTGTTCTGCCACTTTAAAAGTCTCTTGTTTACTTGCTTGGTTTTCATACCACATTTAAAAAGAGCAGGTCTTAGTAAGACATGAAGAGCTTGAACCTCCTGGCTATCTGGATAGCTGGTGATGATGGTGTCAGCACAGCCACACCACGAGCAATGCGATGAGTGGGTAAGTAAGTTCCCATGCTTCTGCAAAGATAAATGGTCTATACTTCACGCTACAGCCAGACAAAAGGGCCTACTACTACTACTGCCTGGGATAATTTTCTTCATGCATTTATTTTGCATGCAGCCACAGAGGAAACTGTATTTTTCTAATGGAATTTGGCTTTTTTGGCTTAATTGTGTTTGACTGCTTCATGTTCCAGATGAGAAATTGGGTAATGGTCACGTGGTTTTTCTTATGCGTTCGTTGCAATTACTAATGCTGTTCCTAAGTGATGTATAGTTTATTTGCTTTTTTGTGTTGTAGCTATGTGAAATGCAGGTTGCTTGTGAGGGCTGTTGCTGTTAATATAAGTGGACAAGCACAACATTTTAATTCACAGCAGCACAGCTGTGTCTCATCTAAATTGGGCTTATAGACTGGTGGAAGAACTGTTAAAAATATATTGCTCACTAGTTTCAGGAGAAGTTTTATATTGGAGTGTGCATTAGGGAAACTTCCTTGTAGTTTCTTGAAATTACCAGTACTTGAAATTTCTCCAGCCCATCTCCACCCAGCCAGTTCTTTGGGGTGTGCGTTTGTTTTTCTTTGATTTAAGAAAACCCCAAACAACTTACCCAGCCTGCAGAAGCAACATTGCCTCAAAATTGCTGCTTTAATAGGGCTGGGAATGAGGAATCTGTGTTCTCTTAGAAGTCAGATCTCCTTCCTTCTTCCTGAATTGAAAGAGGACTCTTTGCATCATCGTATTCCCTTTACAGATTACTGACAGCCTTAATTAAATGCTCCCTTTTCCAGTCATGCTGCCCTTTTCCCCTCTCCAGGGGTTTGCCTTGATAGCAGGAGAGTGGCCCATCTTTGCACTGAGAGGCTCCTGGCCTCCCGAAGGAAAAGCAAGCTCACCTCCCTGAGACCCCGTGTTCCCCAGATTGTCTTTTTCTTTCCCTACACTGGCCTTGAGACTCCCACTCCAGTCAAACAAACAGTCCTGGTATTTGAACATGATAGCTGTTATTTCATCTTTATTCCATTCCTCTTTTTGCTTAGTGTTCCAGTAAGGGTATGACACTCCTCACCACCCTGTAGACACTCCTCATCTGATCACAATAGCGATGTAGGTATGTGCACACCACAATACCATTCACACTGCTGAATGTCAGACATTAAAACCAGCACACTGCTGTGTCGCTTCCTTTTTAACGTTCGAGCGATTTAAATGTTTACTTCACTACAGTGGCAGCATCGTAACTCCACATTTTAGCATGCCCAGCTTCCAAATTTTTTATCATCAATGAATAAGTTGGATAAATTAATCCCTGCTGAGATAGACGATGACACATTGGTTTCTTCACTGCTGGTGTGTAGGTTTGTGACAGCCTGAATGCTCTTCTCACTTAATTTTCTTCTTACACAGGCGGCAAAGGTGCAAGAGAGGAAGAGGTTTCTTTTCATGCAAAACAGTCTTTTTTTCAGACCTTTGGCTTTAGGCAGAGTTAAAAACCTGCTGTTAGTGCATTTATTTTGCTGAACTCAGATGAAGATGTCAGCCCTATTGTTGTTCTGAGGGCCTAGATTGCAGCTGCCTGGTAAAGGCTGGACATGTCTTTATGTATGAAGTGTAAGATTTAGAATTTGAATCCACTCATTTTGTAGGCATATGGGTTCAGCATAACTTTCTCTTCCTGTGGGAAAGGTCCCCCCACGTTGTTTTGCATGTACATGGCTAAAGGACAGACATATGCTGGTCACTTCTTCCTCTTTATAGTTATCTTGAAGAATGTCAAATGGTTAATTGTTTTCTGTATGGTCGCATGTATAGACATCACCGCCTTCGTGTGCAAAGGAAGAGAAAAAGGGGATTGTACCTTTCTCTTCCATGGGTACTTCTTGTGCAATGGTTACTGAACACAGACACTGCCAACTGCTAGCCCCAAAGCGATTTTTTTCCCCCAAAGCTACCTACAGAATCAGAATGAAGATTACATCTTGGTTCCTGCCTCACTGGATAGCACAGCAGTGTTCTCTCAGACCAGTGACTCTAGTGCTGGGGCATGACAAACGATGCAGAGCTCCTCCAGCAGCTCCCGCATCCATAGAGTCCCTCACAGCCAAGGTTGTAGCTTTGTAACAAATGCTTCAGTTTTGCTTTCAAGCCACTTTCACCATTACAGTTCTCATCCCGGACCTACCTTTCCTTGGTGTACCTTTCTTGCAGAAATGCCATGTAATGATTCATATGCTTTTTATTTTTAATACACACCAATGTGAATATGTATGACTGGGGAGTGTGAGAAAAATACATCTGGAGAGTAGAAGAAACTTCTTTTTTTAAGCTTTCAGTGGCTTCTTCTTTTACATGAGACATGATTTTCTGCAGATTTCTGCAGAAATGTGTTGTGACCCCTGGCAGTGGGGATGCTGTGGTGAGAGGAAGGCTCATGAGAACGTAGCCTCACAGGCATTGTGACGAATATTGGCAATACAAATGATGACAGCAATAGTCAAAGCATTTAGGGTTAAATCCATGTTTCACTATTTCCTTTCTGTGTGACTGGAAGAGTTTGCTCATGGGAACTGAGTTCCTCTACCTCATATGTAAGTAGGATACAGTAATCTTTATTTCATCTATTTTTTGACTGTAATCCCTTCAGCACAGGGACTGTCCTTTGCTCTGTATCGGTACTGTGGCTAGTATAATCAGGAGTTGTGATTTTTAGATTGGCCTGCTGTATTTCATAAAAGAAGTACCCACTAATCCTTTTACCTCTGCGGAAGAGGAAGCTGTCAAGTGAGGCTCCAAAACCATTGAGCTGTTGTTTAAGAACAGAGCATGCACGGGGTGCCCACGTGTGTCTTCATTTGGCTTCTGTGAGCAAAACCCACTGCCTTCTCCCACACCTGTATCTCCCTTCAGAGCATGACTGCATCTACTACTAATATACTGGTTTTGGTTTGGGGTTTTTTGGTTTGGGTTTTTTTTTTTTTTTTTTTTTTTTTGTGGCTCACATGCTGACACACTATTATTTCCCAAAATAATATAAAAATTATCTATCAGATTATCATCAAACTACACGGTTACTAACTTGAGGCCATATTGTATTTTTTTTCCACTGTAATATCCATCTAACTGTACTTAGGGGTCAGTATTCCTGATGCAGACTAAACACCTGTAAAACTCTCATTGACTTCAGTCTTTTGCCAGCCTGGAGAGTTCCAAATATATCCCAAAACTTGTACATCTGTCAGCTGACGTACTTTGTGGCATCCGCCTGCTCTTGCGGGAATGTGGCAGTATTGATATTAGATGACACATAAAAAGTGCTTCACTTCCTTATGTTCTATAGAGTTAACATGCACTTAAATGTTCCTTAAAAGACCATCAAACATGCTGTAAGAAGCCCCAAAATGTGACACAAATAACTTTTTTTTGGAGTGCATCTGTTCTGAATTGCAGGTACACAAAGCAATCGTAATAAAACAATTCTAAGAAGTTTATTATGAAGACAGCTTGCCAAATAATTTTCTTCCACAGATAAGTTGTCAATTAGAGCAAGATAAAATATGATGGTGCTGTGAATACTTGTCTTAGAAGCTATGCATATTCTTTGTCTAAATTTGTCCCTGCACACATTCAGCTAGGAAGAGGTGCCATGACAATAGCTGTATTTTAGCCACTGTTTCTTCTACTGTCTTGCCTATCTAAAGAGGGCTATGTTTTTCTCACCCATATAAACATCGCATTTGCCCATGAAAAGAATGAGACTTGTCAAGTACTTGGATGTCTTCACAAGTATCCAGGTGTCAATGTTGAAGAACAAATGACAGCATGGAAGCTAAGGGGATTTGGTTACCAAAGCACTTCAATCACAGATACATGCAATTTTATGAACTACACAACTTCCCCATTCCACAGGAGAGATGGTGCAGACCCAGAGGAAGGTTGGCTGGGCCACCATGCCGGCTCCTGCCATGCTCCACACAGTCCTGCCACAGGGTCATGGGCTCTTTTCCGCTCCCTGGGTTCCCCAAGGCTGGAGAGATGTTCTCAGATCCTGGTGAAAGTTTGTGGGGCATCCGTCCTTAGCTTTAGGACTGGGTAGAGAACACCTTGATGATGCTTAGGCTGTGCGACTTGAATGGATGTTTTCTTATTTGCCGTCGCCACAGTCCGGACACTTTTGCACTTCATGATGATCAATGGGTTGTTTGTCCATCTACTTCCTTGAGCACACCAAAACTACTCTGTTGTTTAGGATAGGCCATATTTGTGTCTACTTCTACCACATACAGAAAAAAAGCCAGTTAAAATTCACAGGCTTATACTAATGCTATGCTAGCTAGGTCTAGTTTATGCTAGCTGCTACACTAGATTATAACTAGATACTCTAATGAGATGATAGATCAGACTTGCTACCAAATAAAACATGCTCTGCTCATAAGGGAAGTGCAGATGGATAAAAATAAGTTGTGCTTATTTATTTCTGTTTTTTTTGTGAAAAATATTTGCTTTTCTGGGTGGTCACGTCTCCATCTACAATTACACATTTGGCATATTTGCAAGCATAGATTTTGCATATGCATCTACTTTGGGCACTTGCTAGAGCATTACTAGCTGCAAGTTTAGTTCTAACAGTTAATGTGCAGTAAAGTAATCAGAGTGGTGGTGATCATTGTTTCTTTAAATTTCTAGACCTTCAAGCCCCACAAAACCAATTTATTTTCAGTAAAATAGATGTGGAGAGACTCCTCGTAAATTCACATGAACAAAAGAGTGTTATCTGGGAGGATGTTTGTTTCTTTAATTGGGTGTATAAGTGTTTCATGGTGTTATCAATTTTCTCACCTTCTTCTCTATCATGAAATCTAATCAGCTGCCTTTCTTTAATGTTTTTACTTTTTCCTATAAATGGAAAGTCCTCATTAACGGCAACCCATTTTGTTTTTCTGAGTTGTGGAGCTGCATGACAGTCAAGTCTTAGTTTAAAGTCTTCATTGCTAGTTTTGAACAGGTATCTCACTGACAATAAGGTTAAATCAGAGCTTTTCTATAGCATTGGCATGAAAGAACAGATCCTATTGACCTAAGGCAGAATGTTTGGAGAAAAAGCCTCTAAGGATGCCTTAGAATATAGTCAGCCATCTTTATTAGCATATAATAGAGTCAACCAAGCTTGTTGTGTGATGGAAGATGGTTTATTCAAGAAGTCATGTAGTTTTATTAACTTCATTTATATGCTTCCATATTTCTAAATCCTTGGTCTGCTCGTTATCTCATAATCTGGCTGCTGTAGAATCTCAGGTTCTGTGAAGGCAATTTCCCTGTCAGTGCCTAGCCTACTTGGAGACCTTGAAGGTCTTTCTTGTGATCAAGATTTCACATCAACTACAGCTGAACACTGGGCCTTCCAGCTGGAAAGACTGCTCTGATGATTGTACTGCATTGTTAGTCTGGAACAAGGGAGCTGATGTTAAGCATCGTGTACATCTCTGGACTTCTGTAAGGGGTGGATGATGGTAATGCCAGGACATAACGACAAGGAAACAACTTTTGTTTCCCTAGTTTATTTTGGACGAGGGTTTTTTTGTTTGTATTCCTAATCTGTATTAAAAATTATTTGGGATCAAGAAGAGGGTAACAGTAAACATATATCAGCAAGGAATTCAATGAGTTGTTGCAGCAAATTAGTTCATTACACATGATTGGATGATTAAAATGATAAAATACCAGGCTTGTCCTTAGAACAGAGAAGTTAGTCTGAATATATATGCAAGCCTGAGGGGTTGGGTTCATTATCTTTTAGGTTTAAGTGTTGTTTATGTGAATTGTAGAAATAACATAGTGACATCTTTGCACATATGTTGAGTGGTTGTGATTTTTTTATTATTTTGTGGGGGGAATTACAATATTATGAGTTTTCTCACATGTATGTGGCCTTGAATAATGATTTTCCCTATTCTTTTGCTACTGATATAATGTCTTTGAAGCTTGTGTTATTTTTGTATAAAGTCATATATTACAGTTTGTGTCATGCAGAAATGGCCTACTCACGAAGTAAGCACGTGCTTCATCAGACTGGCACAGTCAATGTTAAAAGTCAAAGTATTTTCACCTGCCTGTTTTGTAACATTTGCAAAAAAACATATGACGACACAAATTGTTCAAGCTTCCCATTAAGTAAGTACCATTCTGCTCTCACCAAATGAACTGGTACTTCTGATCTGATGAAACTACGAGAGACATTTATTCTCGGTGAAGTGTGAAGCTAATGCAAGGAGTGTTTGTTGAGACTATTCGATGAAAACGTACTGCATTCAGAGTTCATGTTGGCAGCCACTCAGATTCTTCCTTTCTTCTTGCATGAGAGTCCTAGCAGTTGAAATATTTTGCATATCAAAAGTAAATTCTATTATATTAAACAATGTGGACCAAATGTTGCACTCCATTAGCCCAGAGAAAGAAAGTGTAAGTAATTTTATTTCCACAGAATTCCTTTGGATTTATGCTAACATTAATTAGATAGGATTTAGTCACTTAGGATGCAGCACAAATTTTGTCATGCATTAGCATTTTTTCCAAGCTGCCAGTTTTACTCTTATTTGACTAGTTAAAAAAATAAATCAACCCTTAATTTATTAAAATATAACCAAAGATTCTTATCCTCTTACGTCTGGGGATTCTGCTTGTTTGCTTAAAGCAAAAACAATTTCTGTCAATACACCTACAGAGAACTAAAAGTTCATTTTCACTGTGTAATTCTAAGTAAACAAGAGAGAAAGTGGCAGCGCTCTTTTATAGCCACCTTCACTGAACACTATTTCTGATGCCAGAGTATTGTGCTTTAGGATTCTAAGGAAATACCTCTTCAGCACTCAAGATAGCTTGTAGACTTATTAAAGAGTTCAGTTATAGTTCAGTTGCCTTTTACCATTACAGACATAAATGGTAGAAGATGTATTTATTTGTTTTACTGGAAGAATCCATTGAATGGATTATACATTTCTGTATAAATATCTCTTTATTCCTGAAGTGCCTTGGAATAAGTTGATACATCTAAGCATTCAAACAAGAGTTGTTAATCATAAATATTTAACGTTCCAGTCTGTGTTATCAGGCTTAGTGACGTTTTTGGTTAAAATCTAAATTCTGTTGCCTTGCAGGAGGCTAAATGTCTGTGTGAGAACTAAAATTACTACTCTTAGACCTACAATAAGGTCTTCCCCTACTTCACTGGGGAAGAAGATGAAATTCTTTTCCTGTATCACAAGGCTAGAGGTTGTATATGCTAACCAAACACCATCCTAGGTCATCGAGCTGCCAATACATCTTTTTTAACAGGCAGAGATGATCATGCTTAGCATTAGCCGTGCTTTGGAATGGTGGTGGTTGCATCCTTGTTTTAATGACCATCAGAAACCAGTCAAATCTGCTGCACCATACACATGCTTGTATGTATTTATTAAGAAGAGTTATCCGAAATCCATTATAATATTGTAAAGACACTACAGGAATACAAACGGAGAGCAAAAAGAAGAGTACCGTGGAGTCTGGTTAGTGTGGATGTTAACCTTCCCAAGGTCACTCCAAAACCAAATGTGACTCTTAACAGGCTTGTGAAAGGCATCCTGCCAAACTTTGGCCCAGTCTTTATATACTGCAAGCTAGAATGAGGGATCCCACTACAAGTCCTTCTGCATCTCTTCTGAATGTGGAACAAAACCTTTGGTTACATGTTCAAGAAAGGTGCGTTGTTCTGAATGTTGAGGGGTTTATGATGTTTTTCTTATAATAGAACTCCTGTTGCTGATTATCATATAACTGAATGGTCTCTACATGACAAAGGAAAATAAAACCTGAATGTATCTTAATCCAGAATAAGATAAATACACAAGTGAAAATTTCTAATGAAAAAATTACACTTCAACAATCTGCAATTTCTAAAATTAAATAATTCTCCTTAATACTGAACCATCTACAGTTACTTTTACAAAGTAAGGTGTATCAATGGTTAAGGATTAACCAGTAAATCACCCCCCCTGCCTTTTTATTTTTTTTTTTTTTGAGGACATAGGTGGCCACAACAGTAACTGCAAAGAACTCAGAAAATCCCTCCGCCCCACCTTTTTTTTTATCTTGCAGCTTGAACAATACTAGTCTCTGTTCAGTCTTTCCTTTTCCTTTCTATGCCTTTTTTAGTCATTGTCCTTCAATTCCATTACAGTTTGTTGCCTCATCTCATATTCAGCTCTCCCTGTTCGGTTACTTGTCTCTCGTCCCTTTATGTTTTATCTTTTTCCTCATCTGTCCTGCTGTTCTGCTCCTTTGTAATGTCTAATGGAGCTTCCAATAGAACATACTTTGTCAGGTTTTTTTTATTTGATTCTTATCTAATTATGGATATTATTTTAAAATTTTACAGAGAAGCATGTTTGGTTAGTTATATTTTATGAACTGAAAGAAAAAAATTCACTTTACAGCCTGCTGTGTGAACAGAACAAAGGAACAGTTGCAAAGATAAATCTACCAAAGGCTCTTCATAAGTGCCGCTTTAAAAGTCAGTTTCTCAGATGGCCCAACAGGATGTCCGAACTCAATCAAAACATGTGTCAGGCGGCACGATTGACATTTCAACACTAAAAAGAGCTTACCCTAGTTTTAGCACACAGAAAATGGATTATATCATGTCTCCAGTGAAATATGGAGCTGAGTGAGAGTTTGATTACATGCTATTATAAATCTGGTAGTGAACTGACTTTCAAAGTCAATACTGATGGGCAAATTAGTAATTCTTAGCCAAAGGCATGGGGGCTACTAATATAGCAAGAGTGCTTCTTAACTAGTTCTACTTTCTTACATGTAAGGCTGTTAGAAATAAGATGTTTCCATTAGATAAAATTACCCCACTTTCTGTGAGAGGCAATAAATACTACCTCATCAGTAAATCATGGGTTTATAACAACCCACCACATCCCAGGTGGGAAGAGAAACCAATTATGGTTTCTTTTCTTATAGTTCTTCCTCTGTAAAAATACTATGCATGCCTCTGCAGTAATGAAGTACTGAAGGAATGCCTGAACTTCGACAACACTAAATATTAGAGTTGAATTTCTTCCTGTATGAAACATTTAGCAATGTGAGGGCTTTTTCTGTGTTCTAGGCAACTCCCAGACCTTCTTCTCCCCTGTTCATCAGAGCGTGGAGGACTGGAAACGACACCTTTCCTCAAAGGCTTCAGAGGAACTGAGCAGTAGGGGTGTTGGGAGGCTTGATATTCATTCTGCTCATCATTCTGTCTGTCGTAGCCTCACATCCACGGCTAGCCACTGATCAGTCCGATAATGATAAAAGTCGGCCAAGAGGATAAACAGGAGTACCTCTCACAGAAAAACCTCACTGCTTAAATGCTTTGCTGATGCCCTTTCAAAAGCATGGCATTCCACAGGGAAGACTTAAATGCTAAATCCAACTAAAATACTTATTACGATCTTAAACCAAACAAACACCATACATGCAGGCGTCTGTGGTCAGCAGCTTTACCAGATCCGCTTGTGTCCATAATTTGAAAAACTGGAAGGCATGAAACCAGAAGCTGCTGAAGGCATAGATTCCAACAGAGATTGGAGAAAGAGAAAAGAATGGAAATAAGCTCTTCTTGTGGATATAGTTGTTTCAAACTGGAATTCTGTAGAGTCTTTAGCTGTAAATGTTTTATAATGTTATATCCTGGTTTTATCTCCTCACTATTTTTCTTCTCCACCTTCCCCTGTCCGTGCACACACGCACCCACCCCCCCACCCCCCCCATCAATGCTTGCAGTGACATAAACACGTGGCTGTTATGGGGCAGGAGCTGTTTAAATCAGTTGTTAAGAAGGGACCAGGTTGCAAATCAGAAAAAGAAGTATGGGGAAGAAATACATGCTTGTTCTGAAACACAAGAAACCCAAGCAAACAAAAATCTCTGGGTGTAGAGTACACAAATTTGAAGGGTCTGCTTGGAAGGTCACCTTATAAATGTGAAGTGCCTTTAGAATTTGGTGTTTCAGCTGTTGTGACTCAGGAAGAGCATGGTCTTTGTCTGAACAAAATATTTGTAAAATATAAGCCACCTTAAACCCTGAATGATCAGTATAACCTTTAGATTCAACTCAGCTCTGAACCAAAGATAAAGCCACGAGCACTTCTCCCAGTGCATGCTTTGAAAAAACAACACTGCATTAGGGGGTTCACTTAGAAAAAAGCACTTTTTTATAACAATGCCTGTTTATGATTAGTCAAGCTGTGATTTATATTTACTTCAGTGACAGCTATTTGAATCATCCTATTATCCTACAAAGAGGTTTAAAATGGTCTAATACAATAATTTGGAAATGCTTAAATGGTATGTTGTACACAATAAGTTCTGATGGAATGTTTTCAGTGCACCTTAATTAACATTTAGATTTGAAATGTGCAGAATGCAAGCTAAAAGTTTTTATGCCATTTAAAGGAATATAAAATCAGATTACTAGTGAACTTATAAAATTCTTTTTCCTTATACAACCAGGCTTGAATTTGTTCTTTCTGAAAAGCATAAAGTGCAAAAACTTTAATTTTTGAGCAGTACAGTGGTAAACATAGACTTCTTTCAGAGTTCCTTTATGATGAGAAAGGACACCTCTTGTCCTTCACCAGGTAGCAAAAACTTACTTCCTGTAAGTGATTTTGGAGGATGTATTTATGGGTAGTAGATGTGGGAAGTTTAGAACCAGTTGTAATTCTTATGTCTGCAAATCTGTGTTGCCTTTCAGGCATTTGTGTTTGGCGACTACTTGCATGACAGTAGGAAAAAAAATGCATGAATTGTTTCTACATATCTTAGCTCTTTTTAAAATTTGATTTGAATGTTCTGTGATTTCTTCTGGTCACTGGCCTCTTCACTGTTGAACCTAACCCAGCAAAGAAATGGGGCATATACATAACCCCAGCTGATGGTGATCAAAGACATGATATATATTTAATAATCAGTGCCTACTTTGACATAGAGCTGCTTGAAACTCAAGTTTTCAATAAGATTTATTTACAATTTCAATGCATTGAAATGCCCCCCAAATATTTTTCAGACATTTTAAGTATCTCTGCTTATGCATTGTATGGGATGGAGAAGGGGAGGAAGGGAGCCATTTGTATGTGTGGGCATTTCCACGGCCCCATGATATTCACGGCAATCCTTGACACATTACCGGTGTTTGCATAAGTCTTCAGTGTGAGGACTCTGTTTTGTCTGTTATAATGAAATCAGCACATTTGAACAGCTCTTGTCTTTCCATAGGGACCAGCTAAATATGTCCTGTAGGTCTGGCTCAGAATTCCTATAACCACAAAATGATTTTGTCCTGGTACAGCTCAGCATGATCGTTCAGTGTGGTTGAAATGACTGACTCCTGTTTTGTTTTTCTGTCTCTGGAGGGAGGAATAAAAAGACTGCATTTTTGCACTTCACTGTAGATGCAGTCATCCAACAAGCTCCAGACTAAAACAAACAGATTTTTTTTCCAAAGAAATAAAGATTGTAATGGATGTACATTTTCATTATTTTAATAGTATTAATATGACTATTAATATTTAAAATAGCTTAATGGATTTTCTTTTTTTTTTTTGCTTGTATAATAGAAGAACGGTGAATGCAAATATCTGGGATCTTGGAGAACATTAATAACTATTATCATGCAACATATGACACACCAAGGAATTAATATTGAAAGACTGTCAACCACATCAAACGTGAAGCATGTTAATGGGTTCCCCTCTGAATACAGTAAACCAATGCACAGGAATCAGGGAGACTAGGAGATACGTGAAGGGCCATGGCAACAGAAGCTTGAGCCTATGCATGGAGCTGTGCATAAGTGTAAACAAACGTAAATGAAATTTCTATGAGTTACTTGCTATATGGCCTCATCTAAAACAAAACACCTGTCTCGGGAGAAACCTGAGAAGATTTTTATGTCACGTAGAATGCATTTATCCATACTAATTTAGAGAAAGAAATCATAAGCATCTCTCTCAATTTCATACCAGTAACTGCCATCTTCCATTCTAATTTATTCAAAACAAATAAATTATTTCCTGAATGTACATGCAAAATATTCTGGGTATTTAGTAACCAGCTGCAAATGAAACAATGGAGAACTGCAAATTCCAGTTTTAACTGAAAACCTTTTGATTTATTTTAAAGTAAAAGCACTGTCTCTATTTCTGTTTACAGCTTATGTTTACAATTTGAGTAGCTTGCACTTTTCTGACACTATAACATTTTAAAGTCAGATGAAAGTAATTTGGACACTTTTATGTAAACCTGAGGTCAGGCGTGTGTTCAGCACAAGTTGGTTTTTTTCCAACAGAGATCTTAACAACAGCACTTCCCAACATCTTTCTCCTTCATTCCTACTCTGGAGCTACAAACAAGTGGGCTCTTCATCGTATTCGCAGGAAGAAGCTTCTCAGGTCAGGGTTTCTATGATGTCTGCCTTCCTCCCTCAGTATGTTCAATTCTTTACACAAAATGCTTTCAGGGATCCATGGTGCCCTACTTGATCCCTTTTTTTTACTAAGTGTCCCCAGAATCATTTCTGTTTCAGTCTCTCTGGGGGTTTTGTTGTAGTCTGGGGCTTTTTTTGCCCCCTTCAGAATGTGCAAAGGGTTTTTACTGTTAAGAATTTAAACCCTTTCTTCTCCAAAGGGAAACGGGCAGAAATAGCATCCTGTGGAGACATCGTCCACAATTTAATTTTGCCTTGAGCATAATAAGATTTGACGGCTAGAGCCTTATAATTAACTGAAGTTAGGAAAGAAGTGGAGTAGAGTCACTGTAGGCACCCTAAATAATCAGTGGACAGAAAGAGGGGAAATAGATGAGCGAGATTCTCCCCTGTGGTGGGAGGATTAGGAATGGGGTTAGTCTTCTATCTTCAGCACTTCACAGAAATTTCTAGAATCAGATGCATTTAATCTGGTCCGATACCGCCAGAATTATTCACAGTATTATTGCTGGGGATAACTAGTTTCACTGCTAGAAAATTATGAATTCTCTCTGCATTAAGCAATACATTTCTATGAGAACTTTTGATTTGCTGTGCTAGGCAAAATGGATGCCTTTTTCTTTTAAGCTGAATATATTATGGGTAATTAAACTAATGAAAGTTAATTTGGTATAACATGAAGCCAACTTGATAATAAAAGAACTCATTTATTTCAAAGTCTGTGATTCCAAAGAAGGGATGAAATATGCTTTTAATATAAAACAGTATTTCAATTAAAGTGCTCAAATACTGTAGTTATGCACCTCTTAAAAATTCTAAGCAGTTTAGTATGGATGGTGTCTGCACTCAATTTTTTTCCCATGCGGTCTCTTCTCCACTCTTCCAGTCTCACTGTTGCCTTTTCCTGGTTTCTGACGCCCATCATGTCCATTCCGTGAATACTGAATTAGGTCCGCTGTTAAATGTCCCATGCTCTCCCTGAACGCCCCTCTTCTTTCCTGACTTCACATGGGAAAGGCAGGCCTGTGGCACCAAAGAGGGAAGGAAAAGTTGAACTCTCATTCATCTGTTTGTATTTTTGTCTATTGGCGGTTTTATCTTAGGGTAAGGATAGACCAAGAGGATTTCTGGATGTCAGAATACAGAACTGATTGTTTTTGAAGAAATAGGAAGCTGAAGGCGAACATTTCCAGGCAGGAGAGGGCCAAGGGAAGGCTGTTACGCCAAAGAGTATGGGCATGGGATTGTGTGGAGGGAGAGGAGAGCTTAGCACAAGGCTAGAGCCGAGGAAGCATGGGGCAGCTGGCTCATGGCTGAGCCTGCCCTCTGACAAACACAGGATTTTAAGAAGGGGTTTTAATGCGTCTAAAGGTTCGCTCACTGTTTTTCTGGCAGCAGCCTGACAGCATTGAGCGCGTGAATGAGGAAAGACACGGCAGGACCTTCCATTGGATTGACCCATTGCAACAGCAGTAACACAGGGTGGCAAAAGGCTTTTAGGAGAGGGTCTGCTTGAATATGTTGCCCTGATCGCACTTCCATTTCCATCAGGTAGGAGGCCTGAGTGCTGAATAAAGCCAGCTTTCACTAGAACAGAAACCACTGCAGCAGGGGAGGAGTGGGTGTCCTGGTATTGCCTGCACAGTGGCATCGCGATTACTAATTGAACTCGGTAACGGAGGGGCAGAAATGGAGGTGGGGACAATACAAAAGGTTTGTGTTGGGTTTGAATGGTAGCATCTTATGACCAGATATGAATTTGAGCGGTCTGTGTTTAAGGGAAGGTTGGGACACATTTATGTGGAGGGAATAGACGTACAGGGTCACATTGCTGAGATATTTACTTACTTTTTTAGCTGGCAAAACTCCCAATTAGGTTAGCAAGATTTGTTACAAGATTATCAAATAATTGCTTCTAACACAAATGCATTTTACATGGTAATTATTTTTGAACTGTTGTAGGTGTAACTGTTAATGAAACTCAGTCTTTTGTCTCTGCAGCAGAGGAGGTAAAGGCTCTGTAGCCGCCTTCTCCCTGCTTCCCCAAGAGTTTGCTATTTAAGATCTTGCCAAGTCAAACAAATTTAATTGCAGTGCCTTTTTCTTTCATATTTCATGCTAAGCATGGGCTCACAAAACAGTACAGACCTTTAAGACAAGAATTCCTGGGCATCTCTCTCTGTTTCCCCCTAAGACTCAAGGGAAATGTAATAAACCCCCAGTTCACCTTTGCACCAGGGCAATGAAGATAATAGTCCTTATCCACCTGTCTTTCAGAACTGTAATGTGAAGTAATTTGGTGTTGACAGTTTTTTCAGTTTGGGAAATTTGAGATTAATTCTATCCCTCTTACACCTCTTGAGGCTCTCCCTCCTTTGCAGGCACTCCCACTAAAAGAAAAGGGACTACACATAAGGAAAGCAGATTACAGAGCTCTCCAAACGTTACGTGTTTTATTAATAACTACAACTACACTTTTTCATCTTGTTAAAAGAAAGGAAATTGCAGCTGCTTAGGCTTGAATTTTCCTTTATAGTCTCCTTGTAATTTTGAACAAGGCTCCTGAGAGAATTAGAAGGTTTACATGGCAGACTAGCTTTTGAAATATGCAGAATATAAACAAGTACCCAAAATGTCCAGTGTGAGCACTCCAAACCAAGAAGCTGAAACATGCAATTTTCATAGCTCCCTCTTCACTGGGCATTGCAGAGCACTGGACAAATCTGTACAGACGTCCTGCACTCTGGAGCGGTGTCTGTGGGAGCATCACCAGTCGCATCCTCAGGCTGTCTAGGTACTCGGATTGCGTTGGTGCTCTGTTGCAAATTTGCCAGTGCAATGCAGCTTTGTCAGCCTGTCCCCTCCTTCAGTCTACAGCGAACAAACATGCCCGTGTTGCGGTACGAGTGCAACCCTTCCCAAAATAAGTGCATTGTAGCATTTTTTTTTCTATTCTCAGACTGCCGTTTGATGCACAGCGCTGTGTCAGCAGTCAGCATGTGATGTGTGTATCCTGTGATTCAGCTGGTCAGATAGAAAAACCTGCTTTGATCTCATTCCCAGCTGTTGTATAAATTGGCTACTCCTGGAGTATAATGAGACTGGTTTATGTTTCGTATCATTTAATGTACTGGAATTACTACCAGAAATAACTATCATCATAACTTGAAATAATGATAGCCAGTCTTCCTCCTGTGGAGAAAGGGCCGCCAAAAATTCATACAAGAGTTTCATCCCCTGCGCTTGTGCCCATTGAATGTATCAGTTGCACAAAAACTTTGATTCCTGGCTAGTCTCAGAGTAGGACTGAAGGCTCTGAATGTGCACGTGGTCTGAGTCTTGGGATGCCTGTTACCTAAGAAGTGCAGTGTTTGGGGCTGTGATGAGACAAAACACTCTCTTTATATATCATATAACTTTATATCCTCGCAAGCCCTGAAGAAAAGTGAAAGTTAATAACCCCAAACCAACAAAACCTGCATTCTAGTCATCAAGTTACATGCATCATTGATAGCCATACTTACAAAATGCTACAAGACTTGCAGGTTTCCTGATCAGCAATATAGAGTTATAACTATATATAAAATAATGACTTCAAATAATATATAAAATAACAACTTCCAATAATATAACTATATATAAAATAATCCATTCAATTAAAACAATAAGGAAAATAAAAGAAAATTCTGCCCCCTCACTTTTTTTAAAACTGCCCTTGAATCCTCCACAGACAGACTTCTGTGGTGGTCTAAATCCCCTGAGGTTCCCAACAGCTTTCAGACTATATTTCACCTATTGCGGAACAGCTAAACATGTCCTCGCAGGCTCATTTTCATGACATCGACTGTCTTGAAATGACTGAATCGCCGATCTGCTTCAGCACAGCACAGCACAGCATGCTACCTGGGTGCCCACACAGTGATTCAATCAATGTCCTTCCAGAATTTTCCCTTCTGCAGCTTGCACTCTCCTGCCTTCCCCTTAAATCCCATGCACGCTGAATAGTGCAAATCACGGGACCGGTCATTGAAAATACTGTTGTTTGTTCTGACTGACTGAATGGGAATTTCAGTAAAAGCAAACAACCTCTCCTCCAAAATACCAGAGAATCATTTTTATCTAAAAGCATCACTGGGTCACTCTCAAAAATGACTAATTCCTCTAATGTTTTCTGAAGTCATGGGTAAACTTTCAAAATTTTACAGACTGTTTGAATACATTCATCATCCCTTTTGAAGAAGGGAAAATAACCGGCAATACTTTGTTTAAGACATCTAAGAACCTTTCACTAGGTTCTTTGAAATGAAGTTACAACAGGAAATCAACCACAAGCAACAGAGATATAAAAATAATTTAGGGTAAAAAACCCCAACCCTGAGAGACAGAATTATTTCTAGATTAATTTCTCTATTTAAAGAATGTGTTAATCTGGAAGAAGGGAATGAGGTAGGACAATATGCATCTGATAAAGTTATTTAGGATGGGAAATAATTATGCTTAAGACATTTTATTCGTCTCCCCTTAATAACCACTAGGTGGGAATTCATTTTTCTTCCTTGCCTGTATGGAAGAGACACAATTATTAGACTCTGACTTTCTGAACTGTCCTTTAGGCATCTGAATTATCCTTAAGCAGATGGGAGAAATACATTCCTTTGCCCTCCAGTCTCTGAGGGCACAAGAGAAACTTCAGCATCCAGTGGGTGAATCTTATGGTTGATGAACACAAGCTAATACATAGATGAGTAAAATAAGAATTCATACAGTTAACATAGGAAACTAGATTGTACTGAGACTTAGTAAAGGGACACGTGCACCTTTGAACACAGGTTAAGATTCTGTTGAGTTGTAAGACACACGACTAATGAAATAAAGCATAATATGGGAATATAACTGCACTTATGGATGTGAGTAATGCCTCTTACTTTGGATTCAGATGAACGCAGACGCAAAGACCGATAAGGGAAATAACTGGGGCTATGGAAAACTCTTCTTAAAAAGAGATTCAAAGTGTGGGCTTTTTTACTGTAGAAAGGAGGTGACATTGGTGTAGGAGGGCTAAAGGAGAGGACCCCTCCTCCATGAGCAACAAGCTTATTTTCCATTGCGTCGGTATTGCATGCTTTTGGGGGTTGTGTCAGCTCTAACATTTTCCAAGAAGAGCAAGAGGCAAAGCAATTCTTTGTCATGGCACTCTCTTGGCTGCCTCCAGCCTTCAAAATATCTTCAACAAATCCAGCAGGTTAATGAGACCTCCTTAGTAGCTGATTTAAACCCATGTATACATTCCACTGTACAATCTTAACTATCTCAATTACAGAAACAACCACAATAACCATAACAATTTGCCTACATTTTTGAAAGGGAAATCACAAGAGGGTGATTCATTTGTATTTGTTTTGAAGTGCTTGAAGATAATAGCTGGTTGCTTACAATAACAATATTGTTTGCTTAAATTCTTGACTATTTCTTTCCAAGCCTGTTATTTTATGTGAATGCTGTTCTGTCAACTGATGATCTTTAACAACACTTGCTTAGACTTCAGGCTACTCTCCTATCAAGGACAGGTATGCCTGTGAGGAATTTCACAATTAGCGATCTCTGCAGAGAGAGAAATCCTCAAAATAATGAGGCCTGGTCTGGACTCGTTCACTTCAACCGTCGCAATTTTGTTCATAACTGTGAACCAACACGTTAAATCAAACTCTCTTTCACAATTTCAGGAACAGCAATCATTACACTGGCTTCTTAGTGAATCACAGTTTCTCCTGTAAAAAAAGCCTTGTTTTACCCAGCTTTATTTTTTAATATTAAAATAAGCGTGCTCACAAAGTAGATGTAGCATTACTATCCTGGTTTGCAAAAAGCAGCTGTATTTTGTTCATGTATCATTGGCCCAGTTTTTAAAGTACTGTAAGTTGGCATTAGCCCACTGGATCAGACAGTTGAGTTCTGTCTTGATAATTTGATTTTCGTCAGCTATTTCTGCTATATTAAAAGTATCTTTAAACTTCCGTTGCCATGCCAAAAAGTAAGAGGCTTCCTGCTTCCCTAGATACTTTTTAGGTGTTATTTAGATCACGTCGCTCGCAGAAATAAAAAATTATCCATGGTATTTCTTCTGCATTGGCACAGATTTATTTTTCCTCTAACTGAAAGCAACCGAAACAATACTGAAAATGCAGTGGCAGTCACAGGAAACAGATGCTACAAAATGAAGACCAGCCACATACATATTTCATAAAATCTCTCATCTAGTCCTGCAAGCATTACAAAGTCAGGGTTCAGCTGCCTATCAGTTTGTCTCCTCTTTTTAAGCTCAGGTGTATGTTTTCATTTGGAAGTAATGAAATCACAGCGCAGGGTTTTTTTTCCAACTGGTGATAAATTTCAGACGTTTCGGGTAGAAAGGCAAACAGATGGACTAGCCCCATGCCCTAGCAGCGGTGTGTCCTGCTATGCAAGTTCTTCTCTCAGGGTGAAATTCAGGCCTGTGCAGAGGGTCCAGGCTAGCCAGGTAGCACTGATCTTTCAGTTAAAGCAAGGACATGAGCCTTTTTCTGACTCACTGCGCAGCAGGCTACAGTTCATTGTTACCTGGGCTCACCTCCTTCTTCAAAACTAACTTGCACTTACAAGTACGCTATCCTGAGCAGTCCCATCAAGGACAGAGCATCAGACAGATGGCAGTCTGGCCCTGGGAGATTAGGGTATAGCTGGAGAGAGAAAAAAAACAAACAAATGAAGATGAAAGTGGTACAGGGAGGAACTGGCTATTAAGTGTCTGTGCGGTACCTTGCACAACGGGTCCTTGATCTTTTCTCCAGTATAGATATTATAGGCATGTGACAATTTTCTAACGTTCTGCATAAATTCTGTCTGATGCAGGTATTGTTGTTGCTGATAGCATTGTTGCTTTCTTTAACATTAATCCTTCCCTGTACTTAATTTCTTCCTTTTTTGTGCCCTTTTTTATGTGCAAGTTTTGAAGAATACCTTGAGCTATAACTGAAGCTCATTCCAGATCTCCAGGGCCTGTCCACACTCTTAATGAAATAAAATTGCTGTTGGTGGGACATGTGAAATGAATTGGAATAATTTAGTCTCCTCAGTGCATGTATATGTTTCAGTAGACGTTTAAATTGTCCCCAAAAGGCAGACTAGATGTTTATCCGTATGGGTTGCACTGGGAACTATGCACCCTGTGCTCTGCTAGCAACGGCTATTTGATGAACACATTATTCACATGAACTATATTCCTATTCTTTGAGCGAATCTGATGTAATAGACAATAAACCCCTGTTGTTTAGACAGCCTGTTTAACCTTGGCACTTGGTTTCATGGGCTGTTAGGTTCCTAGGTAATGATTGCAATTCTTCATCTACTAGCACTCATGATGTTGTAAATACAGTTGAGTTAATAAGTCACAATTTCCCCCTTTTTTTCATTCCCTTCTAAATGCCTGCTACAGACAATGGTTATGGCTCTTTGCCAGGTCTGTATGTAGCATCATGTCATACCTCTTTTGCATGTGCTTTAGCACAGCACTTGAGTAGAGGGACACTGGAAGGGCCATTAATAAGTGTTTAGTTGACTGGTGACATAATCAGACTGTTAAATTCTTTTAAAAAAAGCCAATGAAGCAAATAAAAAAACCTGCAACAATGGGGTTAAAAAAATTGATCTTGCTGTATGGCAAATTTACTTTCAGTACAAGTACGTGAAACCTGCTTCACCTTTCTGATATGGAAACCTAAGATAAAACTGAAATGAAGCATTAATATTTTGGAAGAAGGCAGCAATTTTGTTTAAAGCACCGGCCTGGGATTTGGAAAGTCCACATTCAATTATCAGTTTTGCCATAGACTTTCTGATTGAACCGTTTATCTGCCTTTAGTTCCTCGTCTGCCAGGCACGATGGACATTTCTTTTCCTCTACCCAGTATTTTTCTTATTCACTTAGATTCTGACTATGCTGCAGTCTAATACTGTGGCTTAGTGCCTGTGTGGTTAGCAAAATAGGAATTAGTTCTTTATGGGAGGCTTTATGAACTGTAGTTGTAATAGCCCAGAAAGATGAATAAATTGTTATTTAAAAATTCATTAATAATTAGGAAGATGTGACTGTTTCTGTAATGAGATATGCTGGCCTTTTAAAATGAGGAAGAAAGGTTCTTGGTGTAATGTTATCCTGTATCGGTCATATTCTGGCAAGAGCCAGAAAAACTGCTAAGCTGAAGGAAGCTGTGTTACAGAACAAGTGCAGTTAAATAGAACCATATTGCTCGATACTGGCACCAAAAAAATTCTAGAGGGCCAGGGTGATGCCTAACAGAAAAGAGTGATGGGACAGCTAAGACTTGTAGCTTATTGCAGGTGAAGCATGCTGGTGGGAGAACAGAGACACCATATAATTTATATTTCCCTAGAGTAGAGGAATTCAAGCATGTTTATACGCATATCTAAAAAAATCTGGACTCTCCGTTTGGTAATCTGAAATTCTAGGAGATGCTCATTTTATTTTGGCTCTTAGAATAACATCTTTCAGGTTTTTGATTTAAACTGTGACTATGCTCTGTGGGGAGCGGAGTCTTCCAACAGGAGAAGCCTGGGCTTGCACTGCTCTCTTTGCTTCAGCTTTGAAGAATAGTCGGGTTCCTGCTTTTCCATCAATGGTCTAAATACACATATCATCACCATACATAGCATCATCTCACCTGCCACCACCAATCATTACATGTTCTAGAGATAATGTAATCTATTGCTTGGATATGTATGTTTTAAAAGTAATATAACTTTCTATCACCCTAATGTGTCCCTGATACAGCTTTATTTAGTTAAGACAGGTGAAAAATTATAATACACAAATATGCTTATTATCCCCTCTTTTGTCATGGGTGTTTTCCAAGAATAACTACTTTATTTAGATATTTAAGTATCAGTCCTGAAACAAGCTGTTCAAACAGCATGCTTGGTAATTCCTGTGTCTAAAAAACCAGAGCCCCATGAGAGCATATAATTGACAGCGGACACTTGTGCCTCTAGAAAAAGATACAGACTGTACCTGAGACAGGGAGCAACGTTTTTGTGTGGTCATGCGGTCCCTTCTCTGTTTTTATCCAAACCTTTGCATAATCTGAAACTTCAGCACAGCACGTCTTCCAAAAAGCTAAGAAAATTTAGGCAATAATGTGAAACAGAGACACTGAGGGGTTCTTTCCGTAGTAGATTACAATGCACTGGTGGGTCTAAAATCCTGGCCTTAAATTCTCATCAGACTGACAAATATGATCTACATTCCATGAAGTTATACTTCATAAAACCTTTTGAAAAGGAAATGCTGGTGCACACTAGAGCTTCTTACAGTGAGATACTGCTTAAGCAATACAGTCTTTTAAAAGCACATATTAGCAGATAATTGTTCATGTTAAGTATCTTGAAGCGAGGCCAAAGGCACTCGATGTCTAAACAAGGTCAATTTCAGATAATATTCCCTATTAATGATCCACGAGAGCAGCATAATGGCTCTGCCTATTAGCTGCCAACACAGTAAAGACTCACCTGCCCCCATTGCCTGCAACCCAAGGAGAGAGCAGACTGACAAAGATGGGAAACGGTGAGCTGGTTATATCACTATGTATAGAAACTAGCCCACTTGTAGAACTTTTATAATAAAAATAAATTCCCACTTTTAGAACAATTTTTTCCTAGTTGAACTAACGGATATAGTTCACAACAGGATGTATTACAAGAAAATGACTCTCACTTATCTACAGGAAATTCAGATTCTGAAGAATGCTTTTGTACAGAATATCACAACTTAATAGTTAGTGGGGAGAATAAACAGCTGGAAAATTGTCTCCTATTATTCACATTATTAACAATTCGAACAAAACAGAAAGCTGAAGGCACATTTCTATCTTACAATCTTCTTCTAACAGTAGTAGGAGTGATATAGTTACCCCTGTGTAGTGGCTTCCAACACTAATACCTGTGCCTAAATCTTTCCTGTCAACTTAGCGATTTTGCAGTCATATTCTCATACATATATGTGTATATATAAAAAATATATTCATATATATGAGAGATTTTAATTATGCCCCCTGCTGCTACAACCAGACAAAGAAAGAGATGTTTCAGTACTGCTATATGATGGAAACAATAAAACTAAGTGAATATAAAGAAGTGCTCTTGCACAGAGTAAATTAAGCAGGATCCCACCCCAAAGTAATGTCTTGTTTGGTTTGGGGGAAATGTGCCTTTGGGGGGGGCGGGGGGAGGGGAGTAGGATAGGCAAGTGGTGCAAAAAGTTCTTTGTTGTTTCAGCTAGGACATCATGGCAAACTTCTGAACACATCCACAATCCATCACCATGGGATAAATTATTCTCAAGAGCGAACCGCCCTAGAATCGATCGTGTAACTGACACTTGTTCTTTTACTTCAAGACAACCTGAAATACGGTGATGTTGATATGGAGTGCCCATGTATGTGAATACTGAATTATTAGTTGTAAAAATGAGTAAGTGTTGATTGCGGGTTTTTGAGTGGGTTTTGGTGATTTAACATACTGCGGATTTTAGTTCTAAGTTGCTAAAACCAGCTGCAGCCTATTTCCCTGGATTGAAAGCCACAGCCAACAAGTGGCGTAGTACTTGCGACATATGTACCTCTGAGGAAAGATTGAATGTCTTAGGTAATAAAGACAACTCATTGAGTCAAAACAAACCCCAAAAGCAAACCACACTTCTCTGGGAAATCATCTGACTTTTTTTCCGTGGGATTTAGGAATTACAAGAAGTCATGAACTCTATCTGTAAAAGGTCATATTTAATTTAATTTCACTGTTAGGCAAAGGTATGACCTTGTTGTGTTTTCAGAGCAGTTCATCAGTCTCCAGAGAGAGGTTAAATAAAGAGGAAACTTACCTCTGGCAGCTAAATCAAGCAGTTTAGATTTGAGACCATCAGCTCCAGCACACTTAACAAGATTAATATGCAGGGACTCCTCCCATGTCTATTCAAAGTGGAGGAAGAAAAGGGCAAAGGAGGGAATGAACTAAAATCATTAGGGCCTTCAAGAATGAAAGGCAAGCATTCCAAATAAGCAAGTGTTTCTTAGCATGTCAGGCCAGTTCTAGAACTAGTGAAATGAGGCATTCATTAGCAACGTTGGAAAATTTTTTGGGGAAGTCCAGCTTCTGCGTCTTTGTATGCCACCCACCAAACCAGTCTTCAACTCCTGGCCAGCGTTTCCCTGTGAAGTGTTTAGGGACTCTCCCTCTCCCAGCAGTTGGAAGTTATGTTGTAACTTAGTACATCTTACAGCATGCCTACTTTGATCTCAGGGCAATCAATAATAAGAGACTATGGTTGAGAAAAGCCTTGTCTTTCCATGCCTGGTCCCAGATGACGTTTCACAAACAACTTAGCCAGTTTCTGCAATTACCATTATGTATTGATTTCTATAGTAGTCTCTGAGTACATCAGCGCACTTGAGCAGAGTGAGTATCAGTCAGGACAAACAGTATGAAATTAAAAAAAAAAAATTGGAAAAGGAAATCTCTTAAAAACTGACTACAGATGAGAACAAAACACACAGTATAAAGATCAAATGGATAGGAAACACACTACCTTTGAGCCAGAGGTACGAGCTTAGCCTGGATATCATACACATGGGATAAAAAAGCAAAGAATCCAGCTCATAGTGGAATGCTTGGGCTGAAGTTTAGCAAAATGAGGAAGGTCAGACAAAGAGCCTCTGTACTGAGGCTAATGCAGATTTTTGTTTTGAAATCTCCTAGGGGGAACAGTCATAAGTCCAAAATTCATGGTATGTGTGTTCATAGTGGGAATGAGACTGGTGAAAGTAGCCATGTACCATAAAACCATACAAAATGTCCTGCTGAGTCAGACCAATAGTCCACTTAACCCAGGAGCCTGTTTCCAACAACCAGCAAGAGGAGGTTTGGTTTTTTCCCCTGGCATTCTCTTCTAGCATCCACAATCCTTATATTAGGGATGTTTGATAATGCAGTCCTGACTAATCCTTTTCATGTCTTCTTATAGACCTGCTGTCCATGAACTTATCTAATCCTTTTCTGAACCTACTGATCAAAATATCTGCCTCCCCAAACCGCTGTGGCAGTATGTTCCAGGAATTCCCTCCTTTCTCTGCAAAAAGAAAGTACTTAATTTGGTGATTTAAACCAATCTTTTACTACTTTCAACAAGTGTCCCCTTAGTTCTGGCATTGCAGCGTTTGGTGAGGAAGAGTCCCATGTTCGCTTCCAAACCTAAAGTTGGGAAATCATTCTTTCTGGCAAAAAAGAATAATAAAAAAACCCAAAACTCTTCCACTTCATCACTTAGGTTAAGATGGACAGCTGAGAAAAATTACTGTAGGCACACAGAAGGAGTTAATAAGAGAAGCACTTTCAGGGTGCTCCAGAATTTATAACTAAAAGGCACTTAAAGCAGCTGAAAAGTGATTGTCAAGGTAATAGGAAAGTGAAACTTGTCACTTCTTGCCACTTTGGGAGGCAAGCTAGGCCGAACATGGACCATGAGCCTTAGGTAAAGAACAACCACAACACAAGTGGTGTGCTGAGATTCAGATTTGAGCTTTCAGTTTGAAAAAACAGCAAATAGTGAAACTACACGTTCATCTGAGACCTTTCAATACTGCAACGCAAAATCCAGACTGTAATACACTGTGGCCATATAGGGGACAAATAACCACCATTCTTATGTTTGAGTGTAGTAGTGTCCTGAGATACCCACGTGTGGGAGGGCAGGCTGCCACTCTGAGGAACAAAGCCGGGCATTTTGATACATGCTGTGCCAAATTATCTATGACGTAGTCATTGTAGTTGTGCTAGCTTTATCCAGGAATACATTTTACCCTCTCTTTAATCTCATTTTGAATATATAACAATACTTTAGAGCTGATTACCAGTACTTTTATAAGGCTGTACTAGATTGGACTCCTGTTCAGCAATACCAACAGATGTGATGAACATCTTCCCATGTGTGTAGATAAGACAGCAAAGACTCTGTTATATGACATGATTTGAACTAAATCCTGCCCCAGTTTCTACTTGTGAGAGCTGAGAGCGGTGTAGATCGAATTCTGCTGGTGATCAGTGCCCATTGCCGAGGGAGAGACAGAAAGACGGAGTAGGTGAGATGAAGCAGGACATCAGCTTTCAGGTCAGTCATACAAAGTAGGTCCCATCCCAGAGACACACGATGGGTGTTTATTTCATTACAACTAGCTCAACTCACCACTAGGCCACCTCCTGATGCATTTCGTATCCTAAATTACTAAGGAAACTGTTGATCTTCCCTCTTAAATTTGCTGCAAGGGCAAAGCATTACCTTTCAGTGTGAGAGAATACCAGACGTTTCGTCAATATAAACCAGGCAAAGTAGCACTTCTTAATATCTTTTGGTTTTGTTCAACTTCATAACTAAAGTAGTTCTATTTCAAAACAGGTCGATGTGTGATTAGGTAATTGGTAGTACATTTATGGTATTGTTGGCAGGAAAGGTTGAACATAATCACAACTGTTTTTATTTTTTCAGTGATTATTTCCTTCAAAATATTGCTGATCCAGTTATGTAATTTCCTACAGACGCTGTTTTATAACGATGCGTCTGATTCACCACTGCATCACTCCAGTTTTATACCAGCACCAGTCTAGCTGATTGATTTTCAGAAGGGTTATATCAGCATAAAACTATAGCAATGGAGTGGTGACTCAGGTCAAAACTGGGGCAGGTACTCCAGGTAGAAAAATGTTTTGAAGAAACCTAATTGTTAGAAACCATGACAAGGCCATAGTACATCTAGATGTTTTTTCTATGATCTCTGGCTGAGCAAAAGAGCTCCCTGGGTCCTGCAGCTTCACAGGCCCACTGAAACTACAGCTGCAATTCCCAGCACATGAGTTTCTCCCACCCACATCCCCTCCAACTTGGCTCATTTTTAGCCTTTTGCCAGGAAGGGCTGAAAGAATGAATCTTAATAAGTATTTTTTTAAAGAGATTGTGTAAATTCAGAACAAACATGCTGAATTACTTCAGCCAAGGGTCTGGCCTTTCCTAAAAATTTTTATAACCACAGCGTCCAAAGCAGAATCATTTTGCTAGATACTACATGGGGCTGGCAGCTTTTCCACCCCAGTCTTGTATTGTGCAGGGTGTACAGAGCTGGTGGGGGATATCAGAGTTGAGTCATTATTATTTCTGCATGTGCTGTGGTGGTTGGGGGTCAGGACCCCCCTGCCTGCCGTACCTACAGGCTGCGAGGAGAGCCCCCCCCCACCCCCCGTGGGACACGGAGCTCTGTCCCCTTACACTGCAAGGACCAACAACCGGCTGCATTATGGGATGCGCTTGGGGAACGTGAGATCATGTGTTGGATTACAAATCACTCTCCTTCTGTTGCCAATCTCTGCTGTAGAGAGATGGAATTAAAATGGGCTGATATGATCAATCAAATGCTTTTTAAAGAGCTAAGACTGCAAGAACAGACAGAGGCAAGGAATCACTTAAGTCTCAAGCAGCAGACAATGATTATAATTACTTTGGGTTTTTTCCTGTTTACCAGATTTGTTGATACGTTTGCTTCACCTTTTTCTGATTCTAACACAAAGGATTAGTAAATACTTTGCCACTCCAAGTCAAATGCTCTACTGAAAGCATCATTTCCACTCAAGCAAAAAAACCCACCCAACCACAACAACAAAATCCTGCTGCTCTGTGGTCTAAGAAACAAGTAATACAAACAAAAATATTGGCCTCTCAGTCCATTTTCTGCAATGTTCTTCTCTATAGCTTCACAAGGAAAAATCCTGTGTTTCTAAAGTTTCTGACAGCTTTCAGCTGCTGGATATGCCAAGATGACACATTCTTGCTACCTTCATTCCAGTCATGGGAATCAAGAGCTGATCCAGCTAATTACATGTTTCCTGTGCACAGCAATCAGTACTAGTCAGTAAAGGGCAAGATAGCTACTAAATAGTTTTCACTGTAAAAATATTTATCTGCTTTTCATTTGCTCACAGTACATAGTTCATGCTTCCTGCTTAGTCATGATTTGTTTCTTTGTAAATTCTTTCGTTGTTTAAAAAGTTCAGTGAAAGGTTTTCTTTCATATTTAGGCTCCTCTAGCTACTCTGCTGGTCTGCTTTGTCCACACAATGAATGTATTCTTTAGTAGAGCTCTGATTTTCCAAGCTGGATTACACTCTAGTTGATGTTTTAGGAAAAGGCTTCATTTCATCATCACCATTTCACAACCAGTCTATAAGGGCACTCGGTAAGAACTGCTCGTGTGCAAAGAGAACCACCTATCTTGTAGTCCCCCATGTGTCCATCTTCATCTGCTACAGCTTGTCATATACATAGCTTGCAAGCTCCTTGCAGGGCTCCCATGTTTCTGCTTTATGTTTCTGACTGAGAAAGATATGACCCGGCACGCTGCAGTGCATGTAAAACGAGTCTGGCGTTCCAGATCTCTTGAGCCAGTGCTGCACAATTAATCTGTGCACAAGCAATAAGCCCAATATCAGGCAGCATGCTGGACTTACTGGACATGGCAAGGATCAACTTTACGATCTCACAGTATATATATACCCTTTGGGGTTTATCTTTGTGGGTTCAGTGGTTATGTCTGAGAATTCCAGTACCTGAAAATCCAGCAAGTAGCTAATATTCTCTTGTAGCACTCAAAGCTGGAAAAAGAGGGCTTTCTGGGAAGACTTAGATGTGTCAAAACCTATTTTCCTTGTGCTGCGATGTACAGCACCTCCAGTGAAAAGTCCAGCATCAGGCCTGTGGCAAATACTAAAAAATTTAGGATGTAAAACTGTGAGCTCACAAAGACAATGACTTACCTGTTCTGTCCTCTTTTGCAATGGGGCCATACCTCACCTGGCTAGGTGCCAGCCTCAGGGCCTTGGAATTGAACAGAGTACGATGTGAGTGCAAATGGCACTTTTCAGCTTCTTTAATGAAATAAGCATGTCCTGCTTTTATGCAAAGTAGGTTGCGTGGCATCTCAAGATCATCTTCAGGCAGAAGGCAAAAAAAAGGGCTTCATTTTTGTCACTTCCTACTACTTGCAAAATCACTGTTGCTTTAAGTAATCTGTATTTTTCTTCCCTTTTTGGAAATAACTTCATAGTTGTGACTGATGTCAAAGCATGCCTGATTGTATGTCGGGTATGTTTACGTGAGCTTTTGCAGGCTGACATGCCATGCCCTGTCCTTCCTCCTGTTCTGAACGGAACAGCTGCACAACACCTTGCTGAAAGCCTTGGTGGTGACAGGATTTATATTAACCTGAACTTCATGTTGTTCTACCCCACACAATTCTTGTTCACCTCAAAGGATGGGCAGAGCAAGGTTGTGTCGTTCTGCAACTGTGTGTGAGGAACTCCCCACAGTCTATCAATCTGATTTCCCAGCAAAAGCTCTAATTTTATCCAGGGAGGCTCAGTCTAACCCAGGGAAAAGGATAGAAAATCTATAAAATAAACTAAAATACATTATTGCACATTTGTTTCAATAGGGGGCTCAGAGAAAGCCAGATCTACTGAACAGAGAGCTGTGTTTCCTCTGTGAGGTCTGAAATAGAAGCTGAAGAAAATTAAAACTAACAGATTGTCTCTGTTCACATTTTTAGAGTAACAGACACTGCAGAACTGAGGCATGTTTCTGAAGAAAGATTCCCCTGACATCATGTTTGAGAAAGTTTTCCATTAGGAAGGCTCATGTATTTATTCTGTGTAATAAAGAGAGAGAAAATGATATGACAAAACTGTAAGAAACTCTGCCATCAGTGTTCATATGTAAAATTTTTAGAAGAATGTCACTGTACAAACCTCACTTTTAATATTGACTCATAAAATCAATTTATTTTGATAAAAAAATAGAAGAATTCTGCTGCTTTACGTTTATGTTCTCCTATATTCTCTGTAATCTCCTTGCAAGTCTGTTCTAAAATCTTTTGAGTGTTATTATCACAAGTACCTTGAAACCTCAGAGGTTCACACCATTGCTCTTTGAACCATTGCAGTGGGATAAGAAGGAAAGAAGGGGCTGCACAGAGGTAGTCACTGACTTAGAAGATGAGAATCCCTTATGCAGTTAGCAAGCTCACCTAAGAAAAATAGCTAGAAGTCAAAAAGGGACCTGAAAAGACTTGCATAGCTTACATGGCACTTTTGGAGAAAGGGGTTTAAAGTAAAAAGAAACTGCGAAGCCTTCCCAGCTCCCCCTCAATTAATTTCTTCCAGTTTGGTATTAACTGAAGGGAATCTAATTTGTGTTTCCCTGAGGCCTCTCCATGAGGTGAACTAAAGCTCAGTAAGTGGAGACAATACAGAGATTCGGTTCAAAAGCGCAGTCCTGATCCAAACTACGTCGACTCACCCTTAGTCCAGATGGGATCGGAAAAATCGTAAAATCCTAGAAAGAACTAAATTCAGGTTTCATTCTCAGAGCTTGCCTAAAAGACTCCAACAAGACCTGGCCCGCAGAAAGTGCAGTTACAGCCCTTGCTTTCTCGTGTAAGAGGGGCAAGGTTGTGATGGTGCCATTCTCTCATTTAATAACCCAGCCCTGAGCCCTCCCACGTACCCACTGTGTTCGGCTCCCATTTCCTAAAGGGACCGACGCCTGCATCTCCGGACAGACTGCCTGTCTTGAGTACCAGAGTCACCTCACTTTTGCCTTATCCCCTTGAGGATGTTGTTATGATGCTTTCAGGCCTGAAATGGGGATGGAGTCAGTGATATCGCGATGTTCAAGCCATCCATTCTGGCTCTACCCTTGCCAGCAAGGGAAGGCATCCGCTACCTCCCGTGGTCCCCCAGGCCATTGGAAACAGGTTTGACACCTGTGGTCTCGTCAGAACAACAGGTTTTTGTTGTCCTGCTGTGCTTGCAGTGATAAAGTGCAGGGCTGCCTGGCAGGTACCTTTGGACAACCACAATGACGCCTCTTAAATATCCTGTTATCTTATTTTCCATCTCTTGATTTTCTTTTACTATCCTTGCCTCTCTCTTTCTTCTCCTTAGTCCTCTTCCAGATAAACAACCCACCCCTAATTATTTTTTCACTATTGGTTCCAGTTTTCCTACATCCATAGCTCAACTGGTATTCCTGACCCTGTTTCTGACACAGGTAATCTCAGCTCCGTATCCTATCACTGATGGGGTTACCAGGGCACTGCTGGTCTTGCCCAAGGTCCCAAAACTCCCTTTCATGGAGGTTTGGCCATCTCCCACATGACTCCCTCTGAACCCTCTGTGAAACCCAACCATTCCTCATGGTGCTATCGGTAACTCCTGTCAAGTTCTGTCATCGTTATCTGTCACATCCAGCAATTTCTCACGTCATAGCCGGCAGTTTCTCCCATCAGCTCAGTCAGCTGAACCTGAGGCCAGGACCCGGGCAGTGGCCCGCAGCCCCAGCAGTCCTGGCTGCTTTCACTGGTGGGGATGATTTACCAGCACCCATCTTGGACTGCAGGGCCTTTAACCTTTAAAGGGTCACATAATGCTCATCAGTCTAAAACAGGAGGCTGATGCCATCATCACTGTACATCTGATGAAAAATAAGAATGCCTGGAACTCTGGACTGAATGAGCTTAGGGCAACAGGGGAAAATAGAACAGACCTTGCTTTTTGCATATATCATATAAAATGGAGGAATCATTTTGTATTGTCCTTATAAGCATCTTTAGTATCTGCAACTCAAGACTGTTAAAAGATTTTTCAGTCACTAGATTAGAGTCACGAACCAGCCTGTTAGAGCTGGGAAGGCAATAAAACTACTTCCAAAATGATACTGCATTAGTTTCTGGAGGGCAGTAACTGTTGTGCCCAGGAGATCAAGGCCTTGGACATGACGACCCCCTGTGTCTTGCTAGTCCTTTCCTTCTATGAAGGCAGAATTGGAAAAAAGGGGAGAAAACTTTGCTTTCTGTACCCACTTGCAATTCTAGTAGAGGAACTGCCACCAGGTTTGGGAGCCATGACTTCCCTATGAGCATGCTTATTACAAGAAAGTTCTCTGTCATATCCAGTGACACAGCTGAGGTGAAGACTTGTGCTTCTGTCTTGAGATTCCTTTACTCCTGCTGCCAGTGAAGACATCTCCAGTAGGAGCCCACTGGGCTCAGGTCAAAGTGGAAAGTGGAATCATACCACAGAGGAGAAGATGGAAAAAGTCCAGCTGTTTTCATGGTTCATTACAAGTCATCTGGAGCCCATTGGCAAATCATGACATAATGCAGCCACAGCTGGTCCAACCTCATTCCTCTTAAGCCTTGTCATCTGACAAGTAGCTAAAACACTGGGAATCAAACAACAATTTCTTCTGAGGCCAGTTTAAAATACTCTGGATGCAAGAGTCATTCACTGGTTGTGGTTAAGTTTCAGCAATGAGAGTGTGAACTGCCTTGCCACGAGATATAAATGAGAAGGTAGAAACATTGAGCCAGGTACGGTGTTCATCTCCCGCTGGGGTTGGCTCCCTTGCAGGATTGCCAATGGCATAGAGAATCATGCAGCTCTTTCAAGCTCAACTTCTCATCTGCCATGATGGCTCTATCAGCCAGGGGTCTTGCTTGGCACAGGTGGTGTAGCTGTGGGTATCAAGGCAGTTCAGCACAGTTCTCATTCATCCAACAAGAACTGAGTCCAAAACACTTCCTCAAACAGTTTTCCCGGTATCCTGTGCTGAGCTCTCCTATTGAAATGATAACTTGAAATGTTATACATTGAAAGGGTGATATTCATTAAATGACTGAATTCATATCCAAAATGTTGTAGCCAAAGTTCTGTATACATGCGTGCAGCTTCCTGATCCTTTCAGCTAGCACCTATATGTTTGGAAACTCACGAGGAGTCCTTCACCAAGGGAAAACATCGCACAGTGGAGGAAGCATACCCAGATCCATGGAGAACAGATCACTCATGTAGTAAAACTATTTTAAGCCTCATATTCTGACAAGCACTAAAAAGAGAGAGGCAGAAACAGGGTTACAAAGCTTTCCATGAGTCTAATTCCAGCTTGGACTGAGGGGTGATTAACGTAAGCTCCGTCTATGTTATTTTCCATAACCGCACAGCTCCATGAGTGCACATCCACAGTTAAACCACTTGGTAGCTGAGGGAGGGAAGAAGGGACCATGAAGTTCCTTTCTTTTTATTTTTTCTGTTCTCAGAGTTTTCACTTACCAGCAGGTAGAAGTTTTCGTTGCTGTCAGTTTTCTTGAAGACTTCTGAGTCAAGAGCCAGTGTTAGAAATTATTTGAACGGTCATTCATTTTAAGCAAGAAGACACCCACTGCAGCTGTGACACAAAGGAAAATCTGCCTCAGAGCAGCTTACTGTGCAAATGCAGTTCTATCACAATGATTGCAATAAGAACATACTGTATTGTCCATAATTACATCCATATTAGGAGGAAAAAAATTAGCTAAGCTGTTCAGTTACATGCCAAAACTATTTCCTGTGGGATATTTATTTTGACTAATGTTAGGGTAAAAAAATGAAACCAATCTGGCCTGGCTTAAAGCGCTTGATTTTTCTTTTATGTTTGATGGAGAGAAACAAAGAAAGCCAAGAATTTATGTAAAGCCACTGTTAGGTTTAAAGGTGGCAAGAGTTTTTAGGGTGGCAAGAGTTCCTCCCTCTTGGCAAAGAGCAGGAATTCATAAATGCAGAATGAAGCAAGGTTGCTGTTCTCAGGGAGAGGTATTTTTTTCCCTATCTACTGCAGCACTGTTCTGTGGTTTGACACAATGCCAGCATTCACTGGGACAAAATCCTATCTCCTGAAGTACCAACTGCTATTTGGCTCTGGGTATTTGGAAATATGCTCTTGTTGCTACAGTGATCTCAGTATAAATCTGTTTTCTTGCCTACTTTCTATTTCTTTAGTTGCTGTTGTTCTTAACTGCAGACTAAAATAACAGATCGTATTACTCCCAAATGAGATAAGTCATAGCTAGACATTCTTAGGGTAGAGGCACAGGTCTGCTAACAAACTCTTGGCTGGTTGTAATACTGGCTTGTCTTTAAACTCATGTCATCAGATTTCACTGTGAATTAGAGGGAGAGCCTTATGTAGACCTAAGAGTGCCAGTGAGAATCACTGGCAGACTACAGTTCAAATTTAGTTTCCCTGCAACCTTTACTTGGCCTGAGGCTTTCCTTCCTGAAACACAGCTTTCTAAAAACAACAAAAGAAAACAAAACAAAACAAAATCAGTCTACCCATTGTGAACTCTGAAAATTGCTCCCATAAGTTATCACTGCATAATTTCTGTGCCTGTACGAGTTCTACCATCAAGCATTTTGAAACTGAAAAGCATTAGGTTCGTTTGTGATAAGATTGAGAATTAATATTTGGTAATGTGAAGAGTAGGGATTAATCAAAATTTGGGAAGCATATTGCATGAAAAACAAGGCAGTTATATCCCCTTTCCAGAAACAGGTGTTGAAATGCCTACACATTCAGATGACTTGTCTTCTACATTCTGGTAACGAAGTCCACCCTCACTACAACATATCTTATTTTATGTATCACTTCCTTAATCTAAATGCAGCAGTGTCATGGTTCTTTCCTTCTTTCGTTATCACCCTCTGGCAAACAATTTGAACAGCTCTTAGTTACGGTATCATCGTGAGGGTAAAATGTAGTTTGGAGAATATGCTCAGAACCTATCTTTTATATTTTCTGTTAACTCTTCCTTTGCAGAATGAAATGTCCATTATTCAAGACAGTTCGTTCAGAGTTAGATGAACCAACTTATACGTAGTAGCTGTATAGCAAGCGTAGACAATATTGCAGAATCCCCAAAGACACCTATTTCGATGTCAGTCTCCCTGAAGGTCTGACACTTCACACAGTCTGCTGTGGAGCAAAGGCTTTACCCCAAAGAGGGGCTAAGTGGAGTGTACAGTAGTGGGACCAGGTACAGAGGATGCCACGTGAACGGACACCAAGACATCCAGTGCTTACAGGCCTGCCTATGGATGAACCCTGGTTACACAGAAAAGCAAGAATCTGCCTATGTTTTCCCCAAGAGGAAAACACAACAGAGGAGGCGGTATTGCTGTTTGAAGAGGAGACATCATTTTGGGAGAATAAAAGACAGCTTGATGATGGCATAAAGAGGAGAAGAAAGCTCTAGCTTTGAAGAACTTGGAAAAGCCTTGGTGGTTTTCCAAACCTTTGATGTTTGATTTGATCCAGACCCTGCAGAGGGTCCCGGAGAGACCACTCCATCAGCAATTGCTTTGATTCAGCCTTAGAAGAGAGAGGAAGACCTCAGAATCTAGGACGTGGGCCCATTTTCACACGACTATTAAGCTAAATAAATGTATGTGTAAGAATAAGGGAAGTCTACTGGAAGGGCAATTACGGGACTGTTACGAGAAGCCGGCCTTAGCCCTGGACACAGCCTGTGACAGGTCCTCATTGCTGTCCCTCTCACACTGCAGGAGCTTAGCCAGAATCTCGCTGCTCCTGGCCAGTGTTTCATGTTGGACAAGGTTGTTACACCGTTTGCCAAATCTGTATCGCCCCCATTGGCTTTATCACCTGTGAAGGAGCATGGTAAGCTTGGAAAATATTAACTCTAGATGTTACAGATTTTCAGAAAAAGGGGATGTTTGATTTAGGGATGTACGGTCATTAACAAAACAACCTTCTAACAAAACAACCTCTGTGGAAAGGGACCTGGGGGTCCTGGTGGACAAGCACCTCAATATGAGCGAACACTGTGCTGCTGTGGCAAAGCAAGCCAACAGGACACTGTGCTGCATCAACAAGGGCGTCACCAGCAGAGATAAAGAAATCATCATCCCACTCTGCTCAGTGCTGGTCAGGCCACACCTGGAATACTGCGTTCAGTTTTGGTCCCTGCTATGCAAAAAAGATGTGGACAGGCTGGAGAGGGTCCAGAGAAGGGCCACAAAGATGACCAAAGGACTGAGAAGCCTGCCATATGAGGACAGGCTGAGAGAACTGGCTTTGTTCAGCCTTGAGAAAAGAAGGCTGAAAAAATTATCACCATGTTCCAGCATTTAAAGGGTGGCTACAAAGAAGATGGAGACTCCCTTCTTTCAAGGCGTCACCTGGAAAAGACGAGGGGTAATGGGTACAAGTTACTCCTGGGGAGAAACCGAGGACAATTTTTCACAGAGAGAACAATCAGCCATTGAAATAATGTCCCCAGGGAAGTGGTGGATTCCCCAACACTGGGCACTCTTAAGATTCAACTGGACAGGGTGCTGGGCCATCTTGTCTAGACTGTGCTTTTGCCAAGAAGGGTTGGACCAGGTGGTGCTCGAGGTCCCTTCCAACCTGGTATTCTATGATTCTATGATTGTAGAAATGTGTGTCTTTCCAGTGCGCTGGCCTAGGTAACGTTATGATTGTTACAACAGTTGTGGCTGATATCCCTAAGCTGGTATGTTTCCCCAACGATTGATCTTTTTGTTAAGAGCATTAGACTGAAACTCAGGAGAATGGGCCAGTTTCCAGCTTTGTCACAGATGTCCTGTATGACCTATAACAAGCTGTTTATTCTCATTGTGTGTTACTCTGGAGACTGGAGGGTGATGCTTCCCTATCCCATAGGGGACATTTGTCAATACACATTAATCAGTCTTGTGCAAAGTTGTTAATGGAAACTGGGAGAGGGGGTGAAAGTGAACAGTCAGAATATCTCTGTTTCATCTCATTTCTCTTAGCATGACTGCATGGAAGGTTTTAAATGGTCTTTCGAGCCAGCCTTCCTAAGAGGAAATTAAGCCTGGTGATGCCACGAGAGCAAAGCTGTCATTAGACAGCCTCTCCTCTTTGCTCACCTTCCTTCCCTCGTCCTCCTTCTCGATTCTTTGGTTTTGTGCCTTGTCATTCCTCTGTTTCTTCTCTTATCTGTCTACTTCAGGAATTACTTTTCATTACTTTCCCATTTTCTCCCTCTGCCATTATTCCCTTCCAATCTTTCTTTTTGCCTAATATAAATGTGCATTGGACTAGGAAATAAGGAGTTTTGCTCTTCCCTTGGGCTCTCTTGTCTGCCTGTAGGATAAATAGAAATACATGTTGAAGTACTTTTCCAATCTTCTGTTTAATGCACACTCACATTATAACAATTAGTTTAATACCAGTTTTGCTGTGTTTCAGGGAGCTATTACCTGAGTGCTTATACAATAATAGTCTATTTGTCTGAGTAAAGCAGTGATACTGTTCAGAGTTATTGTGTGCACATATGATGAAATGCTAGGTTTGGGTACATGGTCAATTCTGTGGTTGGGAGACAACTATATGCGAGGGAATATGTATTCATGCTAAGAATTTGTCATGCTGAAATGAATGTGTTGGCAAAGCCTAAGAGTAATACAGGAGGGCAGTCTTCCCCTTTCTGTGTGCATCTTCATCAATACATTATGCATGACGTGTCCTACCAAGGAAGGGGGTTTTACCTCCCTGTTATGTGGGATATAAGGGGGCAGAGAGAATAAATGACTTGATTTTGAATGTCTGTGTTTTCTTAAGTGAAAACAAAACATGTCTTTAGCTACTTCAGCTGTTCTTTTCTTGCTTATTGCATCTTTTAAGAGGTGCCAATGTGAAACAGCCTGCCCAGATGGAATTCCACCTTCTCAATGCTTGACTGGTGGTTTAAAGCCACTGCTGAGTCTGCAGTGCTGTGCAGGGATGATAGTGTGTCTGCAAAGTGGAGAGTGAGAGGAAAAACAGGCAAAAGATAAGTAGGTAACTGCTGTGTTCCCTTGCCTAGCGATATCTTGTATAGAAACAGGGAAACAAGTATTTCATAATTAGTGACCTACAAATGGAATAGACAGGACTACATGGATGACTATTATTGCTTGCTGTTAAAATAAATGCAGAGATTCTCTGATGTAGTGTTTGAAGGAATATCAAAATAAAAGATGGTCCTCCCTGAAAGGGACTTGCTTTTCTCATCTAATCTATGGAGCGCCTTATTTAAAAATAAAATAAAATAAAATAAAATAAAATAAAATAAAATAAAAAATGAGAGAGCCTGCTATTAATTCAATAGCAGCGGGGATGCTATCACTACTCCTAGTGTTATAGCTTATATGTATGTGTAGAAACTATGCTGGGAAGTTTATTCCAAACCTTCATCCTCTAGTAGCAGCAATATCAATTCAGTATAGTTTGTTCATTCTACTCTGCCTCTGCTTTCTGCTTCAGGTAACTTATCTGAGGGCATGGGCCATGAACATGAGAATGCAGTTCCTGAAAATAATCTCAAATACTTACTTCCCAGATAGTATATTTGACTTCCTTCTGTACAAGGTAAAATTTGGAATACAAGCAGAATTTGCAAGATTATGCTATCCACAACATGTCAGAATCAGTTAAGTAACACAGTGCCCCAATTCTTTTTGAAAAGCGGTAGGAGAAAAGCAAGAAAACTAAAAGAAACAGTACCATTTTTTTCTATCGTAGCTATCATCTTCTGCAAAATTCTAGTGCAAACATCCTGTTCTCTGGCATCCTAAGTAAATGCAGTTTGTAACTGCCCTGTGCATGTTAGTGTCCAATACTTTGTATAGTAGCTGAAGAGCCTGCAGTTTGTAAACATTTGAAATCAAAATAATTTATTCCTGCAAGATCTGTTTGGGACAGGAGAAAATTGTTTTATTTTCACACTGCTGGGTTTAATTTTGAATGTTTTGGTACAGTAGACTCCAAGCAAAAACCTTAAATCCAAACACACTGACATTTTATGCATATTAATAATATGTATCAGAATTTTTCAAATAAACCGTATCAGTCTGTGGTATCAAGAATTGGTCTCTTGGGTCCAGTCCCCTGAGAATTTCAAGGGGTTCAAAATTTGCATCCTGGCTTTGTGACTTAGCTACCGTCTTGTTTTTAATGCTGCCAAGATCTGTGTAAGCTGTTTGACTTGCAGAATAAATGTAGCCCAATCAAACCCATATCCTGAAGCCAGCAGTCATTTTCTTCAAACCTTTTGTCTGTAGCATCCACAGAAGCATTATGCAAGCTTAATTTTTGAGGGGTGGTTGGGACAGGGGGGGCCGGGAATGAATTGCCGTTTCTCCATAAATTTTATCCAGCTTCAGCTTATAAGTCACATTCATGTTGGATGTTTGGTACAACTGAAGTGTCAAGAAGGCAAATCATGTGGAAAGGCTCTTATGCCCTTACTGACTGTGTCTGTATCATCTGGCCAGAACAGGCAACAGCAAAAGCATCCAACGCTTTTTACTCCTGACTTTTCAGAGGAATGAAAAGCTGAGTTTCCCGAGCCAGCTATGTTGCTTAAAAAAAGAAATGAGAAGGGAGGAAAAAAAAGGAAAAGCGAGACAGTAGTTGGTGGGCTGGTGATGGCCTCGAATATTTGTTGTCATCCTCAGAGCTGGCCTTAGAGGGTCTCAAGAAAGCAGTAATTGGGTCTGCTCTGTCATGCAGGTTTCCAAGGAAACAAGACTAATTAGAGGAGCACGACTGTTGCTGGGAAAGACGGTCTAGCAGGTAGGGCACTGACCGAGGAGTTGGAAGAGAGGGGTGATATTCCTAGCTCTCACCTGTCAGAGCGCTGTGACCCTGGAAAGGTCAGTTAGCATCTCTGAAGCTGCAAGGTTTACAGTGCTCGCCTTTGCCTTTGAAGTTCAGCTTGGCAGCCCTTCAGAGCAAGGAGCACTGGCCGGTGTAGGGACGCACGACCCTGAGTGCACTGGGGCCCCTGTTCTGGCTGTTGTCTCTGGGTGCCGTTGTAAGCCAAATCACAATATGACTCATTTCAGCACACAAATGCTGTTTGGATAGTTCTTCTGACGTGACTTGTTTATCCCTTTGCTGAGGACTTACATCCCTCTGAGGCACCTAAGACCTTTAAAACCCGTGACACTGTGGCTAGAGATATCGCCAGGATTTTGCTGCTCCTTTCTTACAGCACGCCTTCACAGTGTCGCTTTTTGGGAGACCTCTGGATCTTCAAAACCCCTCTTGCTGGATGCCATGGGTGTCTCATGCCCAGCTGATTCAAGCTCCTTGCTCCATCCTTACCCCTCGCAGTGCCCATGACAGCCGTCCCTAGCTGTCTCTCTCCTCCCGTGTACCAGCAGGGTCTCCCATAACTCAGCCTCACAATCTTCAACCTGAAGTTCAGGCTCTTGGCCAGCAGACAGCCACTGGGAGACGGCCATCTCTGCCCTTCCTCCCGCTTCGTTACAGCCTTGAGACACATTTTTCCTTGCTTATAATAGCTGACGTAAAGAAGCAGAGCGAGGCGGCAGCCAGCTCTCCCTAAAAGTCCATAGCCTGTGCTACACAGTGTGTCCCTCCATCACCACCTGCGCGGGTGTCTGCCTGCACTGATAACCAGGCTGGTTAATAAGAGTTTCAGCGACAAGAGTAAAATTCTGTCTTTTTCCTCCCAATATGACCTCTACTGACTTGTGCTGGCACGGTAGCTGGAGCTGTCACTTAAAGCACTGAAATCCTTCCCTGCAGGATCCCAGCAGTCATGACAGCCGCCTGTCTGAGTTCCAGCTAAAGGAATCCCCGTCCTCAGCAACTTCAACCCCTCTGCAATCAGTGAAGAAGAAAATGAGAAATATCACAGCCCTGATCTCTCCCTGGTTTTCCGAGGTGGCTTATTCTCAAAAATAAGAAAGAGCGTAGCTACTTCTGTAAGACAGTGATGAAGGGGGATAAATGGAGAAAGAAAAATGAGCTACTAGAGAGGAGGAGGAGGAGGAGAAGAAAGGGAGTTAATAGCCAAGATAGAAATGAGATACTTTTAGGGAACAGGAGGAAGTGGAGGAGAATAAACGGAGAAATGGTTAAGTATAAAGAAATAGAGAGGACAGAGGGTAGTAATGGAAAGTTAATATCCCATGGCAGAGGATCGAGGGACACATGCCATGAGACTGCAACAGGCATGATGCCAAAAATGAAGTGGATCGCGGCACTCTGCTTTCTGTGTCAGGCAGATTCCCACCGTACTTTATTTGCACTTACTCATTTGTGACTTTCTGTTTATTAACCTTTTCATAAATACCGGCAAGCAATGTTTTGAATTGTTTGGCTTAGAATTGTACATGTTTTAACCAGTGAGTAACACTTCCCAGTGGCTCACCTGTGAATTATTGGATTTTGTTTTCAAATCCTTGTCATCTATGAGGAGACCACAGCTGTCCAGGCCTGAATAGAAGGCCTCAGGTGGCACCAGGTTGTACTTTCATGTGTGTAAGTACAAAACTAAGTGTCAAAGTCATTTTGGTGTTGAGAGCAAAACGAAGGAGACCTTTACAAATTATGAAAACATAAAAAGGAGACAGGCTGATTAAACCAAAACATAGGTTCACAGATCAGGACTCAGGGCAGAGATAATTTTTTACATTTCGAGCAGATAAGACTTCATTGGGCGGCAGTTATCGGGGCTACAGTTACTTGCTACAACACGGACCTAAAAATTGCTGAATGACTTGACATGAGAACCAAGCCTTTTCTGAATAATCACTTAATAATTCCTCCAAACACTCTATTTCTCCTTTAGAAAAAAATCAAACAAATGCAAAACTTGTTCTTTCTCAAATTTAATCTCAATGTAATAGATCCCCTATTTTGTTAAAAAGTTTACCTATAGGTGCTGCTTTACCTATAGCCACTTCTCTGCAGGTGCCCTCTGAAAACAAGGACTTCTATACTGCTTTTTCAGGGTATAAAGGTACCGCATGAAAACACAGTGTCTCTACAAATTTACGATACCATCTCACCCCCATACTAGTGATCATTTATTATAATGTTACATTATAACAAAATTATAATGGATTTTTTGTAGCAATGCATATGACAGTGGCAGTAATATCACATGAATCCATTATGATTAGTATTATTATGATGAATATTAAATTATTTCACTAGGCTAAGATACTCTTTCTAATGATTAGTTAAATGACTGCTGAGTTACAATAGAAGACTCGTGAGATTGCATATGACATCCACATGGATACAATATAAATTAATAGTGGTTAGTTCAGTGAGTGATTTCAGACAAATCAAAGAGATAAGGCACCTAAAGCATTAGGTACTGCAGTACATTGCAAGTCATTATTACTTTGTTGCAGAAACATTTATCATAGTGAATATTTCATTCTGAAAGAATGCTTGGGTCCACAGGAATCCTTTCAGTATGATACAAAGTTTTTTTCAGGAGCTCGTGAAATAATGATTTGATAACTCTCTGCCAAGAAAACAAGACAAACGGATGCTGGTAGAGGTGATCAGAAACAAACCTTTCCACCGCTACCACTCTTTTCATCATTTGTAGAGGGAAAAGCTTTCCTACCACCAGAAAATTGCAGCACCTGAAGAAACTGAAGTCCCTGCTACGCAAATGTTTTCACTTCAAAACTGGATTATGTTAAGATCAGACACAATGGGTATGCTTATCCTACAGGTGTAGCATGTCTATTCATAACTCTGCTCTAACCTGGAACATTGAAAGTAGGGTGGTAGGACCATTAACAGCAGGTGCTAACAATGCAGAAAAGGGACTGTCCCCTGACATTAATCTGTTGCTGCTAAAGTCCACGTCAGTATTTGGTGAGGTCTGTACTAGCTTACCTGTGAGATAGGAACTACTACCTACAGTGGATCAGAAAGACCGTATAGAAGTTGCCAATGGATTTAAGATACAAGAGATGTACCGCAGCCTCTCCATATTTCCCGTAATTTAACCCCAAATTCTCAAGACTTCCAAGGCCTCTTTATGGCAGAACTTTTAGATAATTTGAGAAATAAATTCACATTCCCATTCTATGATTGACTTTCCTTTCAGTTTCCTTTCCTGTATTTGCCATTACAGTGTCAATAAACACTGCTTGTACCATGTTCACCATATCTCTACTGCATATGCAGGGCTTTAGGGCAATCACTTTTAAACCCTCATTTTAAAGTTGCTTGAAAACATTCAGGGGTTGTACCAAAAGTATCACTCATGATCTTGAATGGACAGTGGGAAAAGCATGGTGTGGAAATACCAGAAACAATTGACCGTATAGGTTCTCCATTGGCTCCCCAGTTTTATGATAATGAGTCGATACGATTAGAGGAAAAACTGCTCTTCGGTGACACAAGAATTACCTGTAAAATTAAGTTGAAAACGGTACTTTCTAAAGGATTTGTATGATTCAATGTAGTGAGTGTTTACTAAAATTATTATGAATATCACAGCTTCATAGAGGGGTGTAGTGCTGTTTGTATGAATATTAGTCTGGAGAAGACAAATAGACCAATTCTCAGTTTGGTTACACAGGTGTAAAACTGCAATAACATGATTGCACCAGAGAGGAACTTGATTGTATCAATGGGAGCAATATTTGTTCATTGCAATAGAATTTCCTAGATCATCTTCGCTAATGTGAAAATCTGGATGCTTCTCTTTAACGTGAAAGCTTTGCTTTCCTAATAACCATATATTTGCCAGCAGTGTGTTTAGGGAAGGCTGATCACACTGAGATTGTTAGTCCTACAGGATATGCTACAGCACATTTCCTTTACAGTATTATATAGTGTAAGTTGCTTAAACTCAAGGCACCTGTCAAGATAACTGGAAAAATGTAGTCTGAGTGGGTTCATTAAAAGGTTCTATGAATGCTTTTTAGGTGTTAGCTTTAAATAGTTCATTAGTAGACTGTGCAGCCCTGTGCTGGGGAAGGAGGCAGCTTGGCAGCATGACTAATCAGAGGATTCCATACAGATGATTCCACCATAACATGGGTGATGTATATATAGCTCTTTCTTATCTCTTACAGTTGCACTAGTTGTTTCGTTATTGCTTCTGGTTTTGACTGTTCCTTAAACACAGCTGTAAAACAAACAAACTACTTTTGTAATACAGTATACTTAAAATTAATCAGCCTTTCCCACTAATTTACAAAACTCACCAAAGCACATTAGAAATTCCTGTCACTGGTGCGGAACATGAAGACCCTATTGCAATTAGCTTTTCTGTGATACAGTGGATGAAACTAACATCAGGCCTATATTTTCTACCATTTAATCTGTGATAGTTTTTCCACTAAATGGAGTAGGAACTGAAAAGGACTCACAAGTATCTGTCATTCTTTATGCCAGATTAATAGACCATGAGAGACAGTTCTACATACTGTCAGACTACAAGTCTAGCAAGCGCTAGATATAAGGCCTTAATATTAATATTTGTTAGTATGCATAGAATTGAATTGGCAGTTTGTTTTGCTTAGTAGCTTGCTCATGTCCTAAACTGAAGAAGAACCTGGAACTGGCTAACCAGTAAATGAAAGGTACCTGCTTTCTGACTAAGGGCTCCTTCCCTGCAAAGCCGTGCAACCGTAGGAAGCTACAAGAACAGTCTGTATCCGTTGTCTTCATCGTCAACTTTCATTAAGCGACAGCACTCCGCACCTGATCTTTGCACGCCCTTAAATGACATAAATGATACCTTAAAAACTTCATGGATAAGAAAAACTGTGCAAGTGAGCGGGGGCCAGGTGGTTTAGGTGAAGCATTTCTGACTTAGATAAGTTCTTGTTTAAAGGTCTTTGAAGGAGAACACGTTACTCTTGACTTTTTTAAGTATTACTGCCTGAAACAATGCATGCTAAAAAGCATTAGCTTCTAAGCAGGGAACATCTGGATTCATACTTACAGCTCCTGGCAAAAGAGAATCTATTGAACCCAGAATAGTAGCAGGAAACAGAGCGCTCAGATCACATCGACCTCTGATCAAATACAGCGGGGGATACAGGCAACAGAGAGAAGCCTCAAATAGTATTAAAGGTACTAGCTGTGTTTCCAAAGCAAAACAGCAAAATCCGCATTTAAAGTGCATTTGATTGATTGATGGTGACCAGATTGTTTCTGAGGTCCTATAGAATAACAAAGACACCAAAGAAGTGTTCAGCAAGCGTCAACGGTAACTTGGGTGGCAGATATGCAGCTTGCGGGCCAGATTTTTGGGTTTGGTTTGAATTCACAAAGCAATTGAGTTCAGATCTTCACTGTTTCATACTTCTTCTTGAGAAAATATAGCTAAATGTAGAGTCCAAAATCGGACTCCAGAATATCAGACAGAAGTAGGCTGACGCACAGAAGAGGTGCAGGGAAGTGAAATGGGGATAGAGGGGCACGGAAGGGAAGGGTGAGGAACCCTGCCATGAACAGAGAAGAAAAGTGGAAGCCACAGAGCTGCTGATAAGCGGCAGGAGCAGTCAGAGAGCCCTATTTAATAAATGTATCTTGAGGGAGAACGCGTGGCTCTGTCAGTGCCATGTAAGGGGCAGAAAGAGGAACGAAACCCCTCCTGAGAGGCAAGGCAGGCGGCTGCGGGTAAGGGGAGGCAGAGCCCTACGATGTGGGCAGCAGCAGCAGCGGATCCACGCCTCTGAGAGAGCAGAAACGTTGCTACCAACTTCCAGGGAAATGGGCTGACCTGGAGGTTTCTTGTGGGATGCAACACAGGAATGCAAGGAGCCCGTCCTCTGTGCCTTGAGCTAAGCCTACAGACATGCCCTTGTCTATTTAAGCATTTTAGAGCTACCTCAGCACTGGAAACAGAGAAACAGCAACAAGATCTCTGACGGCATAGTAACTTTTTGGGTCAGGAATGTACTATAGTAAACTCTTCTCATGAGTCCCCGTATCTTCCTGTATAGTTCTTTGAGCCCCAAGGGCAATATTGCTCTCTCCACTAATTAAAAGAGAGGGAGCAGGAAGAGCTATGCCAGGTTTTGAGGGTAGATCTCTTTCTCCTTTGGAATTTATTTATATGATTACAGAAGAGATGGAAGATGATTTCTGGCCTGAGAGTACTTTCTCTTGGTTTCCTTGTCAGTTTGTGATAGCAATTTTTCATTCGCTGGGTTTGAATCTCTGTTTGGCTTTTACTTACTGTAAAAGGTAAAAATTGAGTCTTGTAATTTTTCACTTCTAATGGAACTACATTATAGCTACAGAGCTGTATTGTCTTGAAGTTCTTGCGAAAAACTTTATTAAGTTCTCGTGGCACAATTTGTCAAATTCAAAGCTAGAAAAACTCATCTTGAACTTCAAATTTCAGATTTAGTTTGCAGAATTCATTATTAAAGAGATGGAAGACCAATATTCTTTTGCTTGCAACCTATGAAACTTTGATCCATTAGGAAAATATGTATGGAGTCCACAGCACCTGCTTAAAAGTATACCCTTTTGCTCTTTCTGAATAAGTGAATACCATTACTGCACCATTTGCCAAAGTGCTCAGGAAATATTGCTGCTAAGTATAAGGAATATTATACTAATGTATAAAGGAATGTGAATTGTATGCTAAGATTATTTAGTTACACTAAATTTCCATGGTGACCAACAACTGTACTTTAAGACAGTCACACAACTCTAGTGAACATTATCAGTATTGTCTCTGCAACAAATGAAAACCCAGAATGTGAATACTTTTTCCTGAGGTATGTAAATTACAGCAGGCGTGATATGAATAATGCATCCTCTGCACATTAGCACATTTTTCAATTGCAAAAGAGATTCTATATACGCAGTTAAAATGGGCTTCTCTGAATGGTATATCAGAAGAAAATCTCACTTAGGCGGTGAAAAGAAAATGTGGGACCATCGATATGACTTAAATCGAATGGCTACAGAGATCTGAAAGTCCTAAAGTAAGAAAATCCCCATTTCAGAAATCTGAAACTAGTTCTTCATTTGGGACATCACCCTGTAAACCCTGCTTCTGATCTCTGAGGGGTTTCATGCTTTTACATCTGCCAGAGAAAGGCCTGTACACAGGCAGAGAGACCTTTATTATGGCAATTGCTAATAGTATGGCTGCAGAAAGCATATGTCAGTGTAATATAACAATTTTTCCTTCTTCTTATATTTTCTCATTTATTTGTCCTTTTGTTCACTTTTGTCCTCATAAATATGCATGTGTTTATGTAAAATGAGAAAAAACAACATCCTTCCTGTTTTATATTTTCAAGCCTCGGAAAAAATAAGAATGTTACAAATCATTAGTTTTAGATGGCAAAGGCTTAAATTGCAAGAGATCTTCCCCTTCTGGAAAAGAAGGTAAAAGAAACACAATGTGACAGGTGCTGGTGGTGCTGCTTAGTGTTCACTGGGAGGCATTCAAATGGAGAGCGAGGGTGTGCGGTGTGATTAAGGATAGAAGAAGAGGAACAGAAGGAAGGATCAGAACGATAGAAGTCCCCAGCAGAAGGAACCTGCGAGAGACTATAGAAAACCAATGTCTATTTCGATGTATATATTTTATCTCACTACATTTGAAACATTTAGGTCTTCAGCTAGTACTTAGGGAAACTATTTTGACTGTTCCTGACAATTTTTCCCCCCACCTATATTATAATTGTTCACATTTCATCTAATTTCTGCTACTCGTAGAGTTGTGTTACAGCTCTTTCTTCTTGGGCTCAGACCACCCCCTCCCATACTCAGATTAGTACAATAACCTGCAGGATTCCCAGAGAACTCTGTTAGGCCTGGTCATCATTTGACCAGTCCTACATATTTCCCAGTGACTTGTCCCCCACCACTTCTGGTGCCAGCGCCACTTGGCTTCATGAGGGCACATGTTCAGGATTCAGTTCTTGGGTAGGTGCAGGGGACAGAGAAAACATCCCTCGCAAGCCCCCACCATCCTCCTGTTCACCGTTGTTCCCTCCTTCCTTGAATCCTTCTTTTCCAGAACTGTGATTTTTTGCTATATTATTCTGAATTAGTTATTATTACTATAATATTCTGAATTAATTAATTTCAGAGAGGTTGTACCTCTTTGAAAGCCTAGGGATTTTCAGCATTAGAGGATTTTGACCCCTGATCCCTATGCCAAAAATCGCTCTGCCAACTTTTAAAACTTCCTCCAGTTCTAAAATTCTCAGGTACAGAATCATGCTGCTTTGAAATGTAATCCATTACCACTGCTTTTGCTATGTGAAGCCACCTTTGTTTTTGAGGTGGTATTAGGGGACTCATCATCTCTTGTTGCTAGTTCATCAAGAATAATATCTAAGACAGATGTAGCTTTGACTATTTCTTAGGTCAGAGGTAGGATCTGACTTTGCAGCAGGATTAGAAATCCTGTAGGAAGGGCTAGGACCAGAGTCCTTAAGAAAACTCGATGTCCACGGCTCCATTCTGGAAGGGAATATTCAAGGAAGGACAAGGCAGAACTTGACAGCCGAGGTCCGCGTTGACCCCGTGTACCAGGAATGTCAGCAGAGGGCTCAGGTTAGCAGATCCCAGGGGAGAACGGGAAGATGGAGCCCAGCACTAACCCAAGAGATGCTGGCAGGAAAGATTGAGTTCATTCATGTATGTCCAAACGCTACGTGGACCTGGTATATGAAACGTACAGGAGTCTGTGAACCCTGGATAGAAAAGATGAAAGAGCAGATGAATGGAACATATTTCTTGGTGCACACCTATAGTGAGCTGCATTCATTTATCAAAGCAATATTTTAAAGTCTAAAAATACTTTATGAAATGATTCAGGAAATATTCATTTCAGTTCTGATTTATGCTACTCATACATAGACCATAGACAGAACTCTTCTGCCTTTGCTTCAGTTCTTGGTATCTCACCCCAAATACACCTCCTCATATTCTATTATTATTTAAAACTTTTTAATTATATGAAACAAGGGTAAACCATCATTATAAGCCAAGAACTTTTAATACATGTATGGGAAGGTCCAGGCTCATGTTAGGAAAAACAAGTTATTAGAAATCACACACTTGTAATCCAGTACTGTTATTCTAAAGCTAAATAGTCACCACAGTTTTTTCTTGTTGACATACAGCTGCAAGTGTAAATCATGCGGGATTTTTAAAAAGACATGATGATAATCTGTCAGATTTAAGGTTTGTAGATTTACTCCATCTAGGCATAAGGCATCTGGTTGTCCTTCAGCAATTTTAAATCATGTCAATACAGGAATAAATATCTAAGGCAAGGAACTATCGGGAAAGATATTGTGACTGTCTGTGTAGACAGACAAATCCAACAGAAGCAAAATAAGAAATTAATAACAAAAGCAGAGATTTGGTTTGAATCTGATTGGAATCTCCCAAATTAATTATATTTTAATGTTGCCACTTTCACATGGCAAATATTTCTTAAAAAAAACCAAAACCAACAAAAACAACAAACAGAAAATATTTGTCCTTCTACAGAGAGTTTCTGCAATAGTTTATAAATCTGTATTACTGGGTATATGTACAGAGGTTAAATGCGTATTGGATTTTGAAGCCTCTGCCTTCTCCAATTAGAATGAGGATTATAATAATTTTATAAGTGCAAGATTCATGTGTATTTTCACATAATTTTAATGCACTGAACTAGTTAAAAAGTCAGAAATCAACTTTGAACTGTGTAGGAAAGAAGCCACATGAGAAATCTTCAAGATAAGAAACGTACAAGTAGAGTTAATCCACATATGGGAATCCCTGAAAATTCAACAGTCATCCTAAATAAATCATTTGCATCCATAATTTTATGGTTCATATACTTTAATGTAAAATTGCTACTCCTTGTTCTGATTTTTAAAGCTGTCCCAAAGTTTAAGGTCATCACAATGTTCAGATCATGTCTGCCAAAAATAGAGTATTTTTATCTCTGCAGCATGAGGTGTGAAAATGAATGTGAAGGGTGTATATGGGTCGGGAACAGCCTCCTTTTGTCATAGCCAAGTTAGAATCTTTCCTTGCAGAGGTTTGGCTAATGAGATTTTAGAAGCAATTTAAATCCACAAACTAAAGGAAAGATCTAAAAGTGGTTTGTGGAATCGATTTCACTTCAACAAGATTGCATTTAGATGTGGTGCATGCTCCTTTCTTTTTTTGGTACAGTAGAAATGTATATATTCTTTTTTTTTTTTTTTTTTTTTACTTGAAAATAAAATTAAGGAGTGCTTCTAAATTTCTATTTAGGGATTCAGTGGATTTTACTGAAAAAAACAGATTGAGAAGGATCAAGTTCTGTAATTATTAGAGCTTAAGTATATTTGCAAAGTATGTTTGCAAATTCAATGTTCCTACAAATACAGCTCTAAATTCACACTTCATCATAAAATATAAAAGGCAAAATATAAAAATTAATAAGGTCTCTTCATAGTGTCTTGTAAAACCAATAACTCCAGGCAATAATGTCAACTCTTCAAATGTCTTCAGTCTTTACAAAACACCAAAGTTAATCTCTTCCCCCGTCACCTCCAAAGAAACTGTTAGGAGAAGCTTGTGTTGAAATACTGATTCCAGCAAAGGATTTGACTTGTGGCTATACTGCTAGGACAAAAATTTCATGGTGGTAAGCAACATCCAGGCAGAGGTGAACTGCTGAAAGTCCAGCCAGGGATGGACATTGCTGCTATTAAGCTTGGGTTGGGTGAGCTGCTCTCTAGGCCTTTGGACACATTGTGAAGGGCACTTCACATGTTGTTAGCACACAATAACTCTGAGAAATTATTCTTGGTATCTTCCATTATCTTCTGAATCTTCTCCCTTCCCACCCAACCTCAAAGGCAAGTAAATTAAAAACCTGGTTTTATTTTTACACAAAAAGGGTACTCACACTTTAACTTATTTTTACGCATTTAGCTCTAGGTGCCAAAGTTAGTTGGAGCATCAGTTTGTTATGTGGTCAATGAAGGGATGTGAATGCCTCCATAAGACAATGCATAAGGTCCAAGTTGAGCAACTAAGTTTTTTCTCACACCTGTAGATCTCTGTACAATTTGTAACCATACCTGTGGCCTTGCTACCAAAAAAACCTAAATATTTAAACTCACTCAAGGAGTCTAGGCAACTCCTCAAGCCATACTGAGCAATTAGAATCCACATCTGGCTTAAAAAAACACCTCTTAGTTGCAAACTGTTGGAAATTGGGAGACTGCACAGGGAAAGTATCAAAATATGCTTTTTCTTTCCTAGAAATCTGTATGTACATTGTTGGAAACAGTGCTGGGAGTGACCTCGGGTCCAATCCAGGACAGGTCTTCTTCTGCATGACCTAGTACTATTGGCACTGGAGATATGCTAAAGCTACAGAGAAAAAAAGAATCGCATGAATTCTGCTTATACTTGGCATTTCACACTTTCAATGTACCTAAGGCATCCTGAAATCCTACAGTTCTCCACGGGTCTAGAGATTTCCCCCATCACCAGTTTGGAGTAGTTCCCTTAGAGCAGCTGTAATTCACTCTACAAGTCACCAGGCAAACATGCGTTAATCCTGTTTTGCCCAAATCCTCAATTATAGTCCTCAACGTTTGATTACATCTTTCAGCTTTACTTGCTGGTGCTGTGGAAGACTTGTGTTCTGCCTTGTTAGTGGAACAGTAATCTCATGAAATGGTTTAAGATCTCATTATTTGTTGCATTTGTTTACTGTCTGTATTAACCTAAAACTGTCTGTGTAAACCGTGTCTGAAAATGAAGGATATGAGAATCGGTTTTATATGCAATTTAACGTGAGGAAAAGACTTCAGGACTCAGGGAAATGAAATTTTGATCAACCAGTCAAAATCATTTGATGAGCTTCCCCTAATTTACAATCAAAGCATAAAGCATCAGCGGCTTAGGGCTAAGGGAGAATTGATGGTTTCAGAAACAAAAACAGTACATGAAAAAGAGGAAGCTCTTAAGTACCTTGAAGCTGGAAAAAACATGGGTTGGGTTCTGTTCTGCTTTAGCTTCAAAGAATTAAAAGTAAGTCCTTTCCTACAATTATGAGGCTGGAACTGAAAATGCACGTGTGTCGCAAGTCCTGCTGTTCCCTTCTACAGCCCAGCGGAATGCTTTGAAGGAAGCTTAGTCTGCTCCCGCCTCTGAAGTACAGAGTTCCTTGAACAGATACTTCTCTTGAACAAAACATCCCTGTGAATTAATGCTAGTTACACTCCGTAAGAAAGCTTATAAAGAGCTTTCAGGGCATTTCCTCAAAAGGACCTCAGTGTGTGCAGTCATGATAAGCTCCGGTCCTCTGGGATCCTGCTCTGCCCTTAAGAATACCAAGCAGTGAGTCACCTTATTGTCATGTCGGATTTTATAGGCAGGCAAGCCGGTAGACACCACTAAGTTTGGGATATATTCCCTCTCCCCCGAATGCTCGGCTCGTTCCTGAAAACGGCCGTTTGAAGATCAATACCCTGGCAAGTCCTCAGAGCCTGATGCTGTGGGGAGCGAGAGCGCGGCAAGCGTCGTGTGAGACGTGTGCTCAGCTCGCACCCGAACCAGAGGGAGAAAAAGGGGCGATTTGTGTTGTTGTTGTCGGTTCCTAAACCCCTTGTAACTGCTGCAATGGCTTAATTCTTCCAACCCTGGATGCTCTCTTTCATTCGGGCGTTATTAGAGCATTAAGAGGCGTATTCAGAAAGACCCTCCGCAGCCTGCAAGCGCATGCCTACGGGCAGCGGAGGGGCAGGTTCCTGCAAGGGGCTAGATTTAGAGCACCTAAAGTTAGTCTCTTGCTCCAAATTGCCCTGTGGAGGAGCCTTCATTACTTTAGGCCATAAAGGGAACACAGCAGACCTCCTTCCCAAGGCTAATGTTAGCCTTTATGAATATCTTTCTTGGCTTCCCCAGAGAGACATCATTTCAGATCACTGTTTGGCTGTGGTGCGTGTTTATTGTTTGGTTTTTTTAAATGGAGGCTGATTTTATTTTGTCTCCGAATGCAACGCATGAAACGCCAAAGCACCAAACTGCAGGGTTTTTTCCATACGGTGTAAATATTTGTTCCCAAGTTATGGGTTTGTCAGTCAGATTTTAGTCTGCAGAAAATATTTGCAACCCAGATAGCAACCCTCAACATAAATAAGATTTATAATGGAAATGACAGTCTTGACTCCAACGTTATGATCTCATACCTCTACATAAAAAGGCGCAGCCTTCCTGTTGTATAATCTACTATTAGTCCTATTATGTGACCTAATTAAAACCCTACCTCAAGGATGTCCTTGTCATGCCTGCCAAAATATTAGGGTAATTTAGGAGTTCCCCAAGGAGGCACCTGTGAAACTGCAGACAGCAATCAAATGCCAGCTTTTGCACAGAAAGAGGGCTTTGGAGGAAGTTGTGAGAAGCTGATTTTCACAGTGCAATGTAAGAATTACTCCTTTTTTCATCATGGAGATAAATTCATATCAGAAGCTCCTACAAGAATTCCGTTCTATAATCGGCCTATATAATTAAGTTTATCATAAAACCTGTAACGACTGGAATCACATAGCCAAATGCCCAGGAACCTGAGTCCACATTTTCCAGAATGAGACAGGAGCTGGCTTCTGCTCATGGTATTGCTATGCCACTAAACTCCTGTCAATGAACAGGACCGGAGAAAATTTTTTTTCCTTTTAATGCAAAATAGTATAGCCAGTCCTCAGAAGGCAGGAGATGGGGTCCACAGGGTGTCCATTTATTTTTCCCACGAGTGTGTAGGATGTCGGCTATACAGGACAGGAGGTGCAAGAGCAGGGGGAAAGCCGCTGGGGAAGGATGGTCGGGATGCTGGGGGTGGGTCAGGAGAGCGAGAGGGGGAGTCGGGGATGGAGGAAGGCAGAAAAGGGGGAGAGGAGGAGAGAAAGAGCCGGGGAGGGAGGCGGCTGAAGCAGGAGAAGGGGAAGACAGTGACAGTATCCTCACCTCACGCTAGCTAAGTGCCATACAAATTCCCATAACGCCGCAAACCTCCTGTTGGCTCACGCTGAAGGACCCGCTGGAGCGCTCTGCTTTCCCCAGGCAATCCTCCCCGTGACTTCATCTTGTGCTCAGAAGAAGTTTTGTTGGTTAGCCAGTTAAGGCTGTTACCTCACAAATCAAATAACTAATAAATAAAGGGATAAGAGGAGACATGCAGGTACGTGGCCCTGTGCTAATCAGCTGTCTGCGTGCAGTGGCTCAGATGAGTCAAGGGTAACTGTCAACCGTGTAATCCCTCAAACATCAGGCACAGTGACTTGTGAGAGGGCCACTAACCCTTTAGTGGGAAAAATCAAATTATAAATGGATGCATTCTTCAAGCAATGGTTGTACTGGGCAGCTGAAGAGCTTCCCACTTGCTGAAATACGTTTGCAGAATGCATTTGTTGAATCACCCTCAATACCAAACAAGTTCAGAAAACTGAAGTTTGCGCATGGATAAGAAGCACAAGTAGTTAATGTAAATAATCTGGCAGTAAATAATTTGGCTTGCTTTAAAATGTACTCATTTCTCTCTTTCAGAAAATCTGGAAAGCTGGAAAAAACAAGTTTGTTGTGGGTAACCAGTAGACAGCAAGATGTCCTCAGTGCTGAATACAGAAAAGGTCAGCCTGTAGTGAGGAGTTCTAGGGGAAAGAATTTCAGATTTCCCAGAGCTCAGTTGCTGCTTCTTTTTGCCAAGAGGAGTTTAAAATCAGTTTCACACTCCCCCAGAATTCTTTCAGGAAAGAGTAATGTAAAAATTAGGGTGGCAAAATCAGCTGTACTCTCTCTCTTTTTTTTTTTTTTTTGGGGGGGGGGGGGGAGATATCTAATAATTTGGCTTCTAATTCTTGAAAAGATACCAAGGGAGTTCTAAACCCTTCAGCAGCTGCATCCTCAAAAGCTGACTGAGTCAATAATTTTTTGCAACTTTTTTGTAGATGTAGGCTTGTAACATTTTTGTAGTGCAAAATAGTGGTCAAGAAACATTATCTGCGCAAATCATGACATCAAATTCTCATCTAGGCTGCTGCCAGCTAACCCCTGGGATTGCAGCCTGCTGGGTTTCAGTTTGGGTTTTGTTCTTTATTATTTTGATGTGGCATTGCTAATGACTTGTGAAATTTTTTGTGCTGAGCATTCAGTGCCTTTAGCACATTCCTGCATTTGGCAGTTGTGGGAGAGGGTTACTGCAGAACTGCATTTTGCCATCTGGATGGTTTCCTTTTCAGAGGCCCTGCAGGGACAGGGAGATTGTAAATCTTTACTTGGCATTTTCAAAGGGTTAACAAAGGAATTAAAAGATCCATTAGCATTGGAGAAGGATGACAGTCAGCCGCTGTGCTTACATACATTGGACTTTGAGACAATTTTGGCACTAAGGAGTTTGCCTAAACGAGGCTGAGGACAAATAAAATTTAGTAGGTTTTGCAGGCAAAGACAGTTACCTTAATGAATACATGGATAATATTGAAGGATTGGAGTGCGGTACATGATTCTCGATAAACCAATCTGGACACAGGGGCAGAGATGTTGGGTCGGGAGGAAGGAAGCAGTCTATAATGTTGTGCAGCAGTATTACAAAATTGCTAGTAATGAATTTTGCAGCTCTGTTCAGTTTTTGGATTTGAATCCCATTATATTTTTTTTTTTTATGTGATAGATATTCATTGAAATCCTAATGTTATTTTGGATACTTATAATTCCATGCTCAAGAGCCAGAGAAATTTAAACCATTACTGTGCACACAAACAACATTAAAAGAACGTTATTAAGCTTGTGGAGATGAATAATGTTCTTTAATGTATTTCTGTGCATGTGTGCAATTTACTTGGTGCTTTGTTTTTCAAAACTATTTTCATCTTGTGGATTCACATTGATATTTGCATAGGTCAGCAGCAGATTGGGAATCATTAAAACAGCTGAATGTGTCACTTAAGCTAATGGAGTAGTTACCGCTGTCAGCAGCAGTACTGGTGTGAGCCTGCAATAGCTTTGCCAGTGCTTTCCATAGGCATTTATTGGACAGCAAAGGAAGGGTGAGACTCAGGACTCTGAACTTCTGGTCCTGTCTCGACAGTAAGGGATGTATTCCAGGGGACAGAGACTCTCCCTATTCCCCCTGAGTTTGTTCCTGTCCCAACTCACCCTTTCTAAGCTGTCATGGTTGATCTTTCCCAGATCTGAGTCCTGAAGAATCTCCTTCGTAGTCCATACAGGTGGGATTCACCTCACCTAACTTCAGATTCTGCAACGCAAATGTCTATGTCTAACCCGGTCTTCTAAGCGCCTTCCATAATCAAGTGTGGGAGGGTACATGTTTGACCTATTTTAGATGCCTATTTTAGGTTGAGAAGGATTGTGCTTCGCTAGCGTCTTATTTCTTGACAGTGACTATAAAGGACCTGGATGACTGGCTTAGTTGAAGGAACTACCAGCTACCCCAATTCCAGAACCAATTTGCTCATTTTTCTCTCTTTTCCTACTGGATCCTCTCCAAGCAGCAGTCCTTCACTGGTCTCCTTGCTCCAATTTCTGATCAGTCGTAGGCAGGGATCCGGCAGAATCATCTGATTGGTAGCAGATCTTCCTCTTCTTGCCTTCCTTCCTCTGCCATTCTTGACTTCGCGTGGTTGTCTTTTTGTGCATCTTGCCCGAGCATCATCGCGTGATGCCATTGCCTATAAACATCGAAAAGAGAAGATCCTGACTCTGAGGGCCGTCTGCCCTTCTCCAGAGTATACATTGCAAGCCATTACAGTCACAGCACCTTCCTCGCCTTGGGTGTGGGGTGGAAGGAGAGCACTCATGCTCTGCCTGTGGCACAAGGGTACTCTGACAGCCAGGCAGCGTGGGAGACACACGCCTATTCACTGAGGGTGGGAATTCAGCTACGGGATCCTACGAAGGTGTCTGATACAGCACAACCCATCTTGACCATGCCTACACTGCTAATTAAAGAGGACCAGGGACTGATTTCTGGCTCCCAAGGCCCAATTAGCATGGACTGTCATTTGGCCACAAAGTTTAAGACCAGGTCGCACAAGAGCAGATAGTTTGGGTTTTTGATCTAGCATGAGGCCCCAGGTCTCTCCTGTGGTCCCAAACCAAAATGATTATTTTGTGTGGGGGTTTTTTGCAGCCCAAAGATTTGTAAGGAATTGGGCTCTTTTGCAGCTCATCAGAGTTGCTTTTATAGTGTGAAATAGAGGATATATGTTGCATGCTGTAGGGCATGACAAAAGGATATATAGGATGTGTTTAGGACACAAAGTCTGAAGAGATGTTAGAAAACACTTTAGGTGAACAGGACTAACCAGTGTAATCATCTGCTCAATGCAATCTTTTTGGATCTGTTCTTGGAATGAACAATCTATCAAATTTTGTATCCTTGCTTGGGTGGTCAGTTTGAAGGAGTGGGGTGCAGTACTCAGCTTTTCTCCTCTTTTTTCTTTTATTTAGTGGCATAGAGAAACCCACAGAAACCCCAAATTAGTCTAAATGTGCTAGCTCAAGCATAAGAGACTGCATAATTATTTAAGCATGGAACTGGGACCTTACTAATTTGTCCTACTACTTGACTCAGTGCTAGCTTCTCATTATATGGAGTAGCAAAGCCAAACAAGTCTCCATTAGTCATGTATGGGGAGTTATATTTTTATACATTTATCTCTATATTAATATTTCCATTAAAATTTTCTATCTAGGCACATACCAGATGCACAAAAAAGCACCATCCGTCCTCTGCCAAATGCGAAAAGCAAAAGCATAGGAACTCCAGATCTTAAAAGTTAGAATTTTAGGAAGAATTTTTAAATGCAGAATTATAAAGTGCAGAACAGCATTTTTCTGTAGCTTCAAATAAAAAAATGGCTGGCCTGCTTTACGTAAAATACTTCCCAAGCTCTTCAGACTGACCACCAACTTGAAATGTTTGAGGGTTAATTTCTGAACTTTGTCCAGGTTGCATGTGAATGGAAACAGTCTTTTATAATACGAAATCTCATTAGCAATAAGAGATGTTTCCCAAATTCTCTGTGGTTTTAGTGGCTCCCAAAATCCTCTAATCAAGCTGAAGGGTTTTATACAAACACAAATGGAGACACGTGGATCCTGCATTGATTCCAGGGAAAGGTTCACTTTCAGAATTGTAATATTATAATGCAAAAAATCATCTAGTAAGTATTTTAATGAAATAAACCATGAAATGCATGATACTTAGATGCTGAGGCTTTAAGAGGGGTGTAAATTTGAGAGTGATTAGACCCTTTGCAATGTTATTTTGCAGATCCTTTTTACTGAGCTTAACAACAAACACGTTTTCAGTGCCATTTGAGTCCTAATGTCACTGAAATAGTATCACAGGGAGGTAAAGCTTATTTAGTAGTTATAAAATGTATCCCGTGTAAGTACCTGGATAGGCAGCGCAGCATTTTTTCTGTGGTATATCTGTAAAGTTACCCAAAACAAACCAAAATCTTTCTGCTTGATTTCTTTAGTCACTGGTGTTATACAGATTTTCAAGAATGACTGCAGCCTCTACCTATATTTGTTGCTTCTGCTTCTTTAACATCCAGAGTTCAAGCACAGCAAAATCAATGGCAAAATCTGTTTATTTCAATGGAATCAGGTTTTGGCCCTAGCAGAATACAGAGAGAAACAGACCTCAACTTTTTTTTTTACTTTTTTTTTTTTTCTGCCAATGGCTGGCTGTAGACTTATTTCAAAAGAAGAAGCCTTTCTAGAACATAATGCTTGGTGGGAAACTACCCAAAAGGCTAGCAGGTCAAAAAAGGAAGAGGAATCCTGGAAAAAAAATAAACAAAAAGGATCAGCTGAATTTTGTGTAATATTTACGAGAACCATAAAATCCCTCTTGCTGAGCACAGGGGCCCTTAGAAGGTCGCTATTCTGCTGGGCTAATCCCTGCCCAGTGCTCTCCAGCCCTGCCCAGGATCCCTAGAGCAGCAAGTGTCCTTGCCAGAAGGCAGTAACTCAACACTCAGTAGGTGAAAGCACGGTACTGATAAACATAAATCCTGCAGCAGGTGTTTGGGGAAAGAATATACAACTCCTGCTAAGTCAAAAAATACTTTGGCTATTCTTCCAAAGAAGGAAAACACTGGAGGTGCTGGCATATTGAAACCAAACTGTGTCCCAGTTCCCTAAGTTGAGCCCAGTAGCCTCTAATTGTCTCAGTTCAGTCAGATCAAATACTGGAACATCAGTGCTTGTAACACTGGAACTACGTGTCGGTCTCTAGCAGTTGCCAGTGCTTTAAAATCCAGAGACTTTTTATGCAGAAAGAATAAAAGAGGAAACCTTTCCTGGCAAACTTCCTCAGCAGTTTCCCTAAGCTTCGAGCGAAATTGTGAAAAAAGTCTATTTTATGCTCCCAAGGATTATTTTTCGTCGGATTTTTTTTTTTTTTACATCTATTTCAGAGCTTTTGAAATTTATGTTTTAAAATTTAGCACATTGCATTAATAAATCAGAACTCTGTGGAAACAAATTATGAGACATAGTTATACGTCAAAAAGATAAATCAGAACTTAATGGCCAGGATAGAAGATATTTTCTAATCAGACAGCTAGAGAACTAATTAATGTTATCATTTGTAAACCAACCAAAGAAATACAGCCATGTTCTTAGTTGGAATGCATAAATCTGATGGCAAAGTTAACACTTATCATTTGGATCATTTTGTCTAATGTTTATAAATCAGTCTGTTAAATAAGATTTGAGCAGGATCTATAAATTAACACACTAAATTAAAAGTGTGTGGTTTCTGCTGATAAATAAGGACTTACAAGTGTTGGAGGTAACCAAACAGACAACAAATTCACATTCCTTGATTAGATGATGGTTAACCATTATAAATCAAAGCTGTAAATAATGTTTACCTCCTCAGATGTTCATGTTTTCAGAAAGCCCATTTTAAAGAAAAAGAGAAATGCTGTGAATTTAAATTCAGTCTCCTCTTTAGCATACAAATAGAGCACATAGTAAAGACCGAGAGGAGCATGAGTAGATTCTCTAGTCTGAACTGCCACAATACTAGCTTTTGTTCTGCTTTGTTTCTTAGCTTTGCAGAAAGCCATATACTCATATATGACTTGCTATAAGACTGTGGTGCGTACTATTAAGCACATGTGCGAATCGAAGAATGACTGTTTTTTCCCCCAAAATGAACACGACCCGACAAGACGGAGGAGTATCAGACTTTCCTCTGTGGATTTTCATCCTCCCCCTCCCCTGCTCCGACTGTCTGTGCAAACAATGGGAAGCTGAATAGATCTCACGCCAGAAGGCAGCAGGTTACTAAAATACCCATGACATATTTATGCAAGAAACATGCTGTATAACATATGGGCCTTGGGAGCCTTTCCCACCTTCTGTCTGTGTGTATTTTTTTAACTGCGAGAAGGCCTGATGAAGAGATTTACTTCATCGGGAAAATGAATTTTAAGGCAGGATAAGAGAACAAAGCAATCAAAACAGGTGACTGTAGACAAAAGCCTGAACTTCAAAGCACTCTACGAGTTCTAATGAAATAATTCTTGCAAACTTTAAGTCAGATGCCTACGTGTCACCCTGGGTTAACAGGCAGGGAAACCTGAGCTGTAAGGAGGCTGGAGCCAAAATGTTCAGGAGGGGCCACCAGTTTTGAGTGCTTGACTGAACAAATACATACAGGGCTTCAAGCTGAACATGAGGACATAGCAGCAACATAAATCAATGGTTTCTTTTGAAAATGTGGTTGCGGATTGAGGACGGCTGGAAAGGCGGCGGCGACAGCACTAGAGCTCAGTCACTTCTGGCTCCTGGCTTATTGCTGAAACCTTACCCCTTTCGAAAGACCTTGTCCCAGAAACCTCCACTTACACGAGAGCTTTAAGCTTTAAGGCTCCAAAGAATCACAATGAAGTATTTTCATACTACATAGTCCACAGCGTGAGGAAGAAGTTTTCTGCAAATGATTTAGCCTACACAAATTTAGAAGCAGTTACGCTTGACCCATCTGGATCCCTGGGAGAGAATCGCTTGCTGTCACAGAGAGGACCTAAGTCCAATAGATGTCTATCTGAGCAGGGATAGTAAGACATGCAACAGTGTTTGGTAGCAAACTGAAAGCTTCGATTTCTGCCAAACTTTTGCTTCTTTTATTCCTTTGTCATACCCTAACTGACACAAAGGGTCTCCATCTCCTTAACTAGGATTTGCTGTCTTTAATAGGATAGAGTGTAAAATGCCAACCCTGATTATTAATGAGGTTTCCTAGATGCCAGTCCTCCTATATCACTCTCTTGTATCAGTCAGCTCATTCGGGGTTTGCATGAGCACAGTTAGCTTAAGATAAATTGCCCTAATCGCTGAAAATAGTTTCAGTAAGTAATTTTGAACACAAACGTCAACAGTTTGTTAGGCACATGGGAATGGAGTCTTGAAAAAAAAAGACTGTATTTACACAGAGAATTATCCACTAGAAACAGAAAACAGTTAAGTGTCTTTATTTTTAAGAACAACATTTATTCTTATTTTATGTTATTATTTAGATGTTATTATTATCATACATTATTATTAGTTAGAATGTGGTAAACTACCAAGACTATCCATGGACGGATGTTTTTTCTTTCCTCTTTGGAGCTGATGGTGTTACCATCAGTTGCGGTATTTCACCTATGAAACTGGATAGTAGCGTTAATTTGAAGGTTTCTGGGCAGCCATGTGTGAGGAAACAGATTGGAAAAGATACCGTTTACATTTATGTAATCAGCACACATGGATAAGCGTCACTATCCAGGCAGCAGGAGATGTACCGTCTACAAATGCACTAGCCTCGCTTCACTGGGAGAGCCAGGCGTTCCTAATTTGGCAGGCTGATGGCAGCTTTATAATCCCTGATTCTCTCGGTGAGGGGGGTGACCACGGTGACTGGTGAGAGAGTGTCTCTTGTCAGTGCTGTTAAATCCATAGTGATGTGTCAGCATCTGAGCCTTTATGAAACTTCTCTAATTCTGGTAATCCAAGTGAAAGGACAGCTTTCGGAGGAATACGGCGTCTCTCTCTGGCTCCCTTGTGGAAGGGTCAGGTGTGAAAAGGGAAGTCAAAAGTAACAACCACAAAGGTAGTGCTGCATAGTTCAACATTTCAAGCAAAATACAAAAAAGAAAGAAAAAGAAGAGGAGGAATGAGCAGAGGAGGACAGCGAACCTCGCTTCTAGCAGTCTGCCAAACAGTTGCCAGATTTGCATTTGGGTAATTGCTATCTGACAAGAAAGGTTGCTTGATGCACTTGTGATGGACTTCTAGCTCAGCCCTTCTCCAGCAGAGCTTGGTAAAATACTCGGGTACGTACTAGGGAAGAGCAGGAGCTAACACCGCAGTAGCAACACAATTAATGTACTGCTTCAAATCCCTGAAGTCAAGCCGTGAGTCTTACAAACATCATCTGCAACTTGCTAAAACAGTAATTATGTCAGTTTTCATGCAAGCTAGGTGCTACTGCTTTCGCGGCTGAACCTTTAGTTGTCTGCATTGGGTTCCAGCAGAGCTGCTTCAGTGAGCAGTGAGATGCTGTGCCCAGTACGTTTCATTACAGATGTCAAGCGATGCTTCCCTGTCTTCTTCGGTTTCTGCAACAGAGAAGATGATGCGGCCAAGCTCATAAGGAGCAAATACTCGTCACCAGCTTGAGGCGGTGCCATTGATTTCCATCAGAACAACATGATATGAATAGGGAAACCTGCTTAAAATTGATGTCACATTGGAGCCCGGTCTTGTCCCCAGAGCCAGGGGTTCAAGTCACCATGGGTGCGGCCGAGAGCCCCTTCAACGCCCTTCTCCGCTCTCAAGGCCAAGCACGGTGCTGGGTTACACGGTGTCACATCCCATTAAGTCACTTCCCATACGACATGATGCGACCTGACATAACATGTTTGGAGGGCTGAAAGAACGTTATCTCTGTGTCCACAGGCGCTGAACACCAAGCTACTAAGCCTAAGCACGCAGGCAGTGATTCAGGGAATCAGTGAACAGAGCTTTTCTTTTCTTTTGGGGAGATTACATTAAGGCATAGTCATGAATCATTTTTCACTTACTTTACATAAGTCATACTAGGAGTCTTAAAATTCAGATTTTTATGCCTTAGATATATTTTTGCACTTCATAAGAATTAGCAACCATGCAGAGAACTTGAGCAAACCCCAGGACACCAATGCCAGTACAGACGTCTGGGTTTGGAAAAACACTCCTTTCGGTATTAGATTTATGAAATCTGGAGTCAATGAATTTCTAATTTAGATTTTTTACTTATGTTAGAAAGCGGTTCATGCTTATCTAGCATAGACCCAAGCAGACATGTAGACCTATTTGTAGGATGAGTGAGGAGGATGCAAGGGACTGAGTGGTGACCTACTAAAATTAATAAATGTAGATTCTGTTTCCATCTTTGCCTGTGACTTAGTATATGATGCTTATCAACTGATTTTTCCCTCTAGACCAGAGACGGTGAAACAGTATCATACAACAAGATCAGTAGATGTCTACTCATTTAAACTATATGGCTCTTTCAGTCATATTTTCTCTGAATTGATTTAATTCTCACTGTAAATAAGCTTCAAAATAAAAGATGATTTGATTTTGAAATAATCCAAGATTTTTCCTGTTCAGAAAATAACAAATCAATATACTTTGACAGCTTTGACATTTTTACCGAATGCAAATTAGATTAAATCAATCCTGTCACCTCACGTATTCTGATCAAAAAAAAAAAAAAAAAAAAAAAGAAAACCAAAAGCAAAGTTCCTGGTCAAGTTTACCTGCTAAATTACTTGCAGTGTTTTATTTGTCTCCAATGAAGACAGTTAGCTTTACGAACTGCTGAACATATACCCCACTTGAAATTTAGTTGCTTAAATACATTTGCTTTGAAAACCCATGCAGAGACTAGAATAGGAATATCTGCATCAGCCTCCCACCCCATCCTCCCAAATTTCTTCCCTGGTAGATAGGCACATAAAGAACAGTTGCTGGCATTGCGATTGCTATGTCTAATCCTGTTTGGGCTGGGTCTAGCTCCGTGGCTCCAGCTCAGAGGGATGACCAAATTCCACGTGGGACTTCTCCAAGAGGCTCTGAGGCACAGCATCCCCAGAGGATGACATGGTGGGGGGGGGGGGGGGGGAGGGGGTACGAGGGGCTGTCCCCATATTCAGCGTGTGGTTGTCCCTTCCCTGTGCACAACACCACCAGACGGCTTTCGGCAGGGTCGTCCATCCCGCTTCTCTTCACTCTGCTTTGTCCAAGCCATCTGCCTAAGCGCCGGTTCCAGTACCCCGATTCCTCCTGTAATCTCTATTTGCAATAAGCCCAACTGCTTCCATACCACCTGCGAGCAACCCCCATAGCTACACCGGCTGAGAAACGAGCAGGCTGCGTGGCACCCATAGGTGCCGTGATGCAAACGGACCATTTCTTTACGGCGGGACATCGGACGGGTGGGTGCAGTGCTGTGAAGCCATGGGGGGTGACGAGCATCACTCCCGGCCTCCCAAACCCTTGCTGTTCATCAAGTTGTCTCACTCAGCTGTGAATTCAGCGATTTTGAGACCCAGGCAGGTTCCTTGTTTGATTCTCCTCTCTCCCTCCCTGTACGGTACCCACGTCTTTTTTCTACTGACAGTGGCGTACAGGCTGAAAGCATCCCTGATTCCGAGTGAGATGTTTCAGTCCAGAGCATTCAGAAAGTCACACCGTATTTTGGTCAGATGCCGCCTCTTCGATCAGCCGCAGTCACAAGCCCCTGTGTGAACCTTCTCGAATGAGTGAGGGAGTGAACGTGCCTGAGCCCGCCGTGTTCAGGAGAAGGTTGCAATTCCAGCTGAATCAGACCAACTTTACTGTCACCTTTTATCAAAGGCAGAAATCAAAACTTTTCTTATATACGTGGGCACATTTACTACACGTAGAAGTACAGAGCTCTACCTACAGATCAGCTTCTCATAACATGTAGGCATGAAACGTGGTTCTTTTTTAACTAGTTACTTCTGTTCATGATTTAAAGACAGTTATGTATTCATGAGCTCATTAATTTAACACATTAACTGGAAGAGAAAAATGTTTCTAATTTCATCGAATCGTGAATACCTTCTGGTTACTCATCTAGTGACAGGAAAGGAACTGCATTATTTTCTTTTAAAGATGAGGGATTTGATGTATTCTGACAAAACATGGCTAGTATCGTCACACTGAAACCATCGTTACCATATACTTTTCCAGTCTGCATTTCCGTAACTGACAGCTCTGAGACAACACATATAAAGAGCAGTCATAAATAATAGCCCCAGTAAGGGTATATGTACTGTGCTAGCTCTGTCCCTTGTTAGTGGAGTATTCACATTTTACGAACCAGCAGAAAAAAATACTTTTACCTGTTGACTGAAGGCTTAATAACTTTTAGAAGTGTCAGGGTTTCACCGTGCCCGTGAAAGCCAGCTGCACATGCTTCACACTTCCCTAACACCTATACCGTGTTTTCTGAGCAGTGAAAAAGACAGAGGGAAGGAACGGAGACAAGTTCCCATGTACCGAGCTTCCCGTCATCTGGCTAGATGAAGAGACACACTGATAGATGGTGAAATATAGTTCTCATAAATTTTTTAACAAGGAAGGCAGGAGATGCAATAGCTTTTAGACTACACTTTAACCTAACTTAGAAGCAAAATGAATAGCGCATTACTGAAGCAGTACGCGGAAAGAAAATGCAAATCCCCAAAACCCCTGGATAATTAGTAACTCACCCAGCTCTGCACTCTTTCTAAATGTTGCATTAAATATGTACATGGAATTCTGATTAACCGTTAGATTGCTGCCAACATTTTTCTCCACTTGTCGTGGCTTTGGACGGATTTCTGTCATGGAAAAAATGTTTCACATACCAAATATCAGTCTCAGCTATTGTAATTTTCTGCAATTATCCTAAATTGAGTGACTCCAAACTGATATTGCTACCTGAAAAAATATGGCCTCAAAGTGTGTCTAATGGTATTTTGATAGCAAGAAAACATAAAACTTAGAAATACAAGTAGTCAACTTACAAGTGTAAAGGAAGTAGAGCAAGTCCCACCTTTTGTGTATGGGAAAATCAATCATTAAGCATCAGCAGACACCTAATTTGCCAAGGGAGCTGTTCCAGACATACTACAGTTGTTTTGTTTTGGTTTTTTTTAATATGCTATTGATTTTCTAAACAGTTGAGTATAGTTTATAATAGCAATAACCTGCATGAAGCCAGCTATTGCACAGGATAACACCTAGTTTATAGAACATTAGCTTTTCCCTCTAGTAGTTAACTGAGAAACTAGATTGAAAGGGGAGGGGTTATGGGGTTTTTTCTTCTTCCTCATGTTATTTAGTAATGACTGACATTAAGGCAAGCAATACGTGCATATTTTCAGGTGCTTTTGGAGTGGGGGAAAGATATGAATTATCAACCGTCCCTTTCTTTTTTTTTTAAGGCATTAACTGGTCTGTAGTTTTGCAACAGGATCACATACAGGCTGCATTTCATCAACTTCTTTAAGCATGTGTTTACTCCCCACTGGAATTACATGCACTGAAAATTAAAGATGCATTTAAGGGCTTTGGTTGAATTAGGCTGTTTAAAAGATCTTTTGTTCCTAAATGAGAGGTGGCATGGGATTATTTGTATGTATCCTAACTCGAAAAGTTGGAACCTGGTCTTCATGTTTTCCCTTAAAACAAGTAGAATACTGGCCAATTTTTCATGTGCATTAGATGTGAATAACTGGGGCTTGTATTCAATTCTGATATTATTAAGAAGCCTTAAGAAGGTTATTCCTACCCTGTCAAAGGAGATATGAATGTTAAAAACTATGAAACTATGAAGTATGCAATTATTACAATAGCATATTTCAAGTGTAACTCACTGCAGGCTGTTGCTGTCATCTTTTCATGCACTGGTATCTGCCCTGCAGCACTATTTACTGGCTCCACCCCTCTTTCTCTGTTTTATCTTTTTTTTTTTTTTTCCTTTCTTTTTAATAAGCATATTGCTTTTCAACACATTTAGTATGCAAGTTTAGTGAAATGGCCGTGTTAGTTATTAATGGTTGTAGCTAATGTATTATTATTCATCTTGTTACAGAGAGTGAAAGTCAATAATTTTTAATCCTGTAACCACAAAACTCTTTATGCTGTTGTGTCGTGTCTTGTACTGCGTCCTAATCCATTTCCACAGAGGTTTGAAGTGTTCCAGAATAATTTTCTTGGTTTATCTCCCTCTTGCTTGTTTCATTTCAATATATATGTGCTAGTGTTAACAGTTTTGACAAAACATATCCAGTCATTACACAAAACATAGCAAAATCTCATATTCCTATTTTGTTTAAAATATGTTCAAGTTGACAGACTGTTACTTACAGGTACAGACTATGAAAACCTCCAGGCTGGGATATGCTCTGACCCATAGATATGAATTACTACAATAGTAATAAGGATTATTTGCAAAAATTTGATTTCTGTACTTCAGTCTGAGGTGCTTGGTTCAGACCTCTAAGCTCGTTTCTTTTTAACCAGTACCTGTAAAAATCTATATGTTTAAGGGAGGCATTATTCATAGAGAAGGCTGTTCTTTTTCTTAAAAGCCTGAAAATTGAAAGAGCAGCCATAAAATTCTCAGTATTTACAAAACTGAAATATATTGTGTGTTGTCTGGGGGGAGGACCGGGTTTGGGGGTTTTTTTGGTTTTGTTTTTACCTGAATGTATGATATGCACAAGATGTACCACCCTTGTAGGTTATATTGCTGAAAGAACTATGAAAGCAAAGGGGCTGTAAGCTTTTATACTCTATCATGTCTGATATTTTGACCACTGTAAATTGTAGTCTACTTTTGGCACTATTTTTGGTAACTTTTCAGTGATAATTCAGTGGATTTAGAAGAGAGCTCCAATAACAACTTCAAGGTAGGTGAAATCTAAGCTCTAAATAACTTCATATGGTTGTAGAACAGTTTATTACAACATCTCAAAAGCTGTGTTCGGATGAACTTAGTGGAGCTATTAATTACTTTCTGGACTTATTACTATTAATACCATTTCTGTAAGCTTTGGAATTAAAAATGTAAATAAGATATTAAGCTGCCTAAGTATTTAAAAGGTTTAAAGGAAAAAAGGCTTACATCACTGTTTAGTGTTTCAGTGACCTCCAAAGGACAAATAACAGCAGGACCAGCAAAATCAGACACTCACTGAAAAAAAATTAACTTGCTGTTATCACATATTAACACATCGTATATCTCTCATGCTTCCAAATGCAGATTATATTTCTGGAAGTTGTAAAAATATCATGCATTTCTCCATATTTTGATTAGAATACAAATGTATCTACATAGAAGCATGGGAATTGTTGGTGGATGGATATCTTGATTACCTTTAGACTGCAGAGTAAAAGCACAATGAGAAAGACAGGAGAGACAGCGCAACAGAAGCTATGATTTAGAAAGAGTAGAATGCACTAAGCAAAAGTCATATTGAGACATCTAAATCTGTAAAAGCAAGCTCTGGTTAGGTCAACATCCCATTAGATTTTGTTGCCAGCATAGCATACATTCCTTATTGAATATATTTTTTAAATCTATCATTTTCTTCATAAAAACTGTCAGCTTCCATATAAACTTCCCTAAAAATAAAAAAAAAAAAAATGAGTAAAACTCTAGTTTGAAATTCAGTCCTGGTGCAGCAAAGAACAGGTGCATATTCTGCACCCATTTACTTCAGCAGAACTTTATACATATCATGACTTCAATTGGTTTTGCCTTGTGCTGAGGTGTATTTGTATGTTCTCCATAAAAGTTTTAGCATTTAATATCCGAGTACAACGTTTTAGGCTTACTTGTTACATAAAAAAAAACCCAAAGAAATGTTGCATGCTGCATTTTTGAACTGGAGTCTTAGTATTCACTGCTGAAAATATTTCAGTATTTTTTAAACCTGTTTTTTTCATTGAGCTTAGTTGCGCAGTGGAATGTATGAGAAACATAAAATACGACCGCGGGCTGCCGTATGGCATGGCACAGTACAGTTGCCCCTCTGGGCACCATCTCCCCCCGTGAACTGCCCCGCGGGTGGGATGGTAACAATATTATGCCCTCAAGAAACGGTCGCTTGCAGGGAAAAGTGGAGACTGAATTGTGACTGCGCTGTCCTTTGATCCCTGCCTTTGCCCAGCCTCACAGAAGGAGAAAAGTTTCCAAGTCCCCTCGTTGGCGCCGGGTCCCTTCCTGACACAAAGGCTGAGCTCCCCGCCGGTTGCTGGCCAGTGCCGGGGCTGAGCCTCCGACCATGCTCCCCCCTTTCCAGCACCCACTGAGGACTCAGACGGATCCTGCCCACGCCGTTGTTATCACACACGGTAGACAAGGCAGGGAACCAAAGGACTCTCCTTTTCCCCTTTAAGCCCATCCATAGCGTGGCAAAATTTGATTTTCCCCTGGTCCCGAGGCCGGGATGGCTAATGGTGTGGTGGCCTGGGATGCTCTGAGCTACCTACAGTGGCAGTGAGCGGTGAAGCTCGCAGAGCGGTCGGTCGGCAGAGCTGCTCTGTAAATCATCCTGTTCATTAGTAAATGGTAGTTAAGGAGCAACTCTGCTTGCACTTCGCTTTGCAGCCTCATACATCAGCTGAGCGCTGCACCCACTGTTGTTGCCGGATTCCCAAACAAGGGACGTCAGTGCTGTTAGGTTGCAAAGTTGTCCTCTTTCTCTGACATCTGAAGGACACGGGGCTAGCAACCCCACGCTCTGACCCCTCATGATTGACTCATGGCAATATGCAAAGTAGGAAAGCCAGGCTTCTTCAAGTCATAACGGGAATTTGAATGTGTCTGATGCTCTCCTAACCAATCACCACCATAAGGCATTGAAGAATGTGTGTTTTAGATCACCTGCGTGCTCAGACTAAAACTCATGTGCATGTTTTACATCCCTGGTTGGGAAGCCTTGGCTTTCTTACCTTGATTTGGGATGGCTCGGCTTTGTGTCCTGAACAGCCCGGTTTGATCCCTGGTTTGTTATATGCGAGGGCAGATGTCGCATCAAAAGGTGCTTTTCTACTACTCAAGCTGGTGTGAACTTGGAGAATTTCTGTTGGTCAGAAGAAATGTTATCACCCCCTGATATATCAGTGCGTGTGCCTGGGTGGATCTGTCTGACAGGCTTCCCCCAGCGCGGAGCTACATGGCCTCGGAGGCCACATCAAAAGCCTGTGTTGGGAGAAAACCAATGAGCCATACCAGCAGAGATATTGGTTGTAGTACAGCACATTCACTCCTCTGGCATTTTCATCAGAAGCAAATCATTCTGTGACCGTACCTCAGTCTCCTAGAAAACAAATTGAAGTCATAACAGCATCAGTGTTTTCATTACCAGTCCTACATGGAAAACAGGAGCTGGGGAAGGTCTCCAGAACTGTGTTCTCAGCGAAATCAAAGGTCTCCTTTCTCTTGACGCGTATCTGAAGGCTTCATTGGTACCAAGAGTGGCCTCTTGCAATGGCTGCACTGCAGAAACACTCCATCCTAAGATTGGAGGGAAGCATTCAACAATCCAGCTAGATTAAAGCAGACTGAAAGACAGATCTGTTAAGCAGAAAAACAACTGGAAGCAAATTTCAGGATAGTTCAGTAGCAGCTGCAGGAATCCCTGGGTGAAAGTCCACGCTGTGTAAATCCAACTAAACGGGTGAACGTATGGTGTGTACGCTGGAACTGGCACACGGTGCTGCTATTAGGAACGTGCCACCTGCTCCCTGGCTACAACGTGGGAATTTGTATACTCTCAGCACGCCACCGCCACTTCCCAAATGCACCAGGCGGATCTGGAGAAGCTTTGCTGCTGCATGGAGATGGGGACCAGGAGGTCATAAGGCAGCTAAAGACTTTCTTCAGCTGAAATCGCTGGCCATAAACCTCATGTGGGGTGTGGACTAGATGGTCTTTTCAACCGTCAAGTCCAGGAATGGTCATGAGAGGGTATTGTGCAGCAGCTTCTAGCTCTGCAGGAACTAGAGGTCTTTGTCAGGTATCCAGCCCTCTTCACTCCACGAGCACTGGTATGCTGCTATCTATAGAAGTTGTTAAGAGTCTTGTGGACGAATGCCTTGTTCACTTTAACAGAAAATTCTAGTAAACCAAACCACTGATTTTGAAAACCTCTTGCTTCTGCTTTTAAATAGGAAGATGGGAGTCTAACTCTGGATTGTTAAAAAAAAAGAACAGAATTCAGATTTTACTTAGCTTTTCAATTTGCAAATAAATTTTTATTTCATATATTCAAATACAGATATTAAAATTAGGTACTTAATTGTGATTTTAAATAGAGCTGGAATACTTATTAATTGCCACATTTGCAGCATTTGAATTCTTTTCATCTGTCAGTATATTAAGTGAAAAGGGAACATGCAAAAGCAGAATGGGAAAATTTTTACTGGGAATTATGTGCTTGTGTTGAGAAAACAGAATGCGGTCTGGGAGCAGGCAAGACCAAGGCTGGAGTAAATTCCCTGACAAAGACCAAAAGAACTCAGTTGCAACACAGTTCTCTTTCACGAAACAAAACATTGTATCTTATTGAATCTGATGCATAATATAGAAACCAGAAGATTGTGTTAGTGCCTGGATGATTACTATTCTCAGCAGCCATGAGAGAGACGGGTCTTTTTCTCAATCTCATTAAGGACACTCCAAGTTTTGCTCAGCCCCAGGGAAAAGAAATGGTTTAGGCCGTTCTGCAGTGATGGTTTTATTGTCTGCAAGGAAAGTTGCCTGACGACCCCATAGGATCTGCACGTGGGGAGCACAAAATCTACCTGAGATTGTATCTTATACAGTCATATATGGATATGACACAAGATACAACAAAATATTGGAGACTTGGATTTAAAATGTGACCGTGTAAATAAACTGAAGCACACGGAGATGTGTGTGAAGTTACACTACGTTTGGAAGGCCCAGGTCCAGCTATGCATTTCTTTTATCTGTGTTTTGTGTCAAACAGACTCATAAAACTCTTTTCATGTACTTCTTTGGTGAGCAAATAGTAACAACAAGTCAACATCAACCATCTGTTGCACATTAACAATTTTAATTTTAATGCATCCAATGATGCCTGGCTTAATGGTCTTTTTGAGTTAGTTGCCAATATCAGCAGGATGAGCTTGATAATTGACAAGGGTATGTAATTGATTGTCGCAGGTGGAAATGTACCACTTATTATTGTATACACTGAGAGAAGTGCCTTCAGAGGCTGCGGGTTTTGATCTCTAAAAATGTAAATTGTTTTGGCTTTGAAGGGTGAAATTTGGTCTTTAAGGCCCTGTCAAATGCTAGCTGAAGGAGGAAAAAAAGGGCCCACTAAGGAAAAACAGATCCGAGCTGTAAGCAAGCTATAAATTACTGGCAAAATATCTTTTCTGCAGACCCAGTTTTCAGCGGCAGCTTTGACAAAGGACAGTGAGCAGCAATGGCAACTCAAGAGCAGAACAGGTGCCTCCAAGAAAGTGTCAGTGCTGTCATCCAAGAGCAGTAACCAGGATCTTGTATCTGATGACAGAATGCAGTATGGAAAAAAAAAAATCTCGTCAACACTGGTATTGCTTTTAAACATAATGTTTGGCTTGTTCCACAAGGACAAAGGGGAAATAGGCATCACTGCTCATACTCCAAGCTGAACAGAAATGGGAAATTCTGCTACTTTTTGAAGGGATAGCACAGGTTTTAAACTCCTGTACAAAAAAAAAAAAAAAAAGAAAAAAAAAGGAATAACCGTGTCTTATTTTTCTCACCTTCACAAATGAAAACTTGAAAGAGCAGAGAAGTAGTTTTCTTAGAAAAAAGCTGGCAGAAATTTTTGCACCCCCATATTAAAATAGCACTTTCATCTGAAAGAATCAGACATGTGCTATGCCCTTTAGTGTTCAATATACTTCATAATGTTCAAGTGGCTGAAAGGGACCATCTTCTTCAAGATTTTCACCACAGAGAGTTCACTTGTGGAAAACATCTCTCACGACTACTTGAAATTTCCCCTCACATAGCAACGTGGTATCTTCACAGCGGAATTCAGGAGCTACAAATTACAAAAGGAGACAGAAAAGGTCCAAAGATGCCAGAGAAGCATTTGTTCTGAAGCTGGGAATAAGATATATGACCTTCCTGTCATCTTCAGGAATGATAGATAAGTGAAGTGGGCTAATGGAGCAACACAAAGGTGCACTGTGAGCTATTCATCCAGAAAAATGTTATCTGCATTTTAATGTTATGGGTGGTAGCAACCTTTGAAGCTGGTTTAACAAAATAAGTTTGGGAAGTTTTGCCACTTCATTGTAATGGATGACTATACAATAAAGTCACAGCTATAACAATATCTGGTAGTGATACTTACATAAAGTTGGGCAAATAGAGCCTGCAGGTTTTTTCTGAGCTTTTTCTTTCCTAGAGTTTTTGTGGCACTCATCACTGCAGTATCCAAGTATCTTCTGGTTAATTAGATATGCATGATAGACTCCTTACTGGGAGCCTGCTTCCTAGTTTAGGAGGTTCTGCTTTGGGTAAACATGGCATTTTTACTCTTCTCCATCCCCCATTAATTTAATGATGGTGAGAAAGCTTCTCTCAAAGAGGCTCCTCCAGTGCGCCCTGAACATCATCATTAGCCTGGAAGTTCATTTCTCATCTAAATATTTCAGCTGAAATGATATATTTCCTGCTCTTGCATACTTTGGTGTAGGCTCTTTAGCTTACCTTCTCCCACAAGATTGCAACTACCTTGACAGATTATGGCCAAAGACTTGGAAGTTGGACCCTAACTTGCTGAAGGAGTTGAAAGTGAACCTTAATGTTGACATTAAAAGTCTGCAAGAAGCTCGCAGAGCAATCAAAGCACAGCAGCAGCCTGGACCATTGATATGCCACGTATGAACTTGCTTCCACTTTCATCCGCGATACGGTAAGTGCCACGGCCCAGTTTGGGACTTCTGACACTGGGACATGGAGTCGGATGGGACTCTGTGAGGCCTTCCCAGCCACCTGAGCCTAGAGACTGTTGTCCGTGCTAAGTGAAAGACTAAGTCTAAGAGGACCCCACAGCTGTGCGTTAAGTCTCACAAATACCGTTCACAAAGAGCGTGGGTGCAACTCCTTCAGACTATTGCCCTGTTGCAGCTCGTAGAGCTTCTGTCTTGCCCACATGAGGTTCTGCTCTGGTCTGTATAGGTTCTTACACTGTATTGGTGTCCTATACTTTTAATGAAAATCCAATTAATTTTTTTTTTCTGGGGACACTTTTATGGCTGAAGCCTGTGGATTTGTATTGCTGAGCTTACCACTTCAACGATTTTTCTATATGTATTTATTCATCATAATCTGCGTAATAATAATTTTATCCAAGTATTTGTTTCCTACTGGAACTGGCCTCCAACAATTGCTTTTATCTGAGAATTTTGTGAACAGTGGAGAAAGGAAAAATCCCTTCTTTTCAACCATAAAACGGCATAAGTGGCCACATTTTTATAAAAGCTGTCGAAGTTTTGTGAATCATGAAGAAATTAGTAAGACTGCAACCTGTTTGTAGATGGCTTGTGAGGATCATTGAATACATTAGTTTTAATGGCCAATTTTACCACTGTTAGCTCAATCAGCACAAGAGTTATATTTCTGAAAGCTAAGACAACTTGGACGCATTATCCAAATTTCTTTCCAACATGTTGGAAGCAAAGCAAACTGCTGTGTTTACTGAAAAGGACAGCTTTGCTGTGAGAGTTTATTTTTATTCCTCTTCTTACTCAGTTACAGGGAAAGATCCTATAATTATTGACTATCTTTTAGTGGTGATTTGCTTGACGAAGATTGATTAGCACAATCAGTCACTCTAAAGCAATTTTCATCACCAAATATTAGATGGTTTCTTTTCCTACTTGATTAGCAGTCCTGCTGCAGGTTACATTGTAGATGTAATCCTATAAACACGGCTTGCGAAGTGTTGTTATATGGCAAATCCATATCTAAATATAGAAATTCTTAAATATTTATGGGTACTAATTGTGTGCATGCGCATGTGCACACATGCGTGTGTGTATATATGCATATGAAGAAAATCCAAAAATCTCGATCATATTCTAAATATGGAGCTAAAGATTTGGATTCAGAGATTAATCTTCCATATATGTATATGAATAATATTTTTGTTTGATCTTATCATCCTGCCCCAGCATAATCTGCGTAAAAGAAATAAAAAAATCCTTAGATATGCTTAGCAGAAACTAATACACATTTTTGCTCAAAAGTACAGCTAGCTTAATACATTTTAACTCAGGAATTGCGTTTAGATTGTTTGGGGTTTTTTTTATTTAGTTGGAATGCTTGCTTTTTGAGCTATTCTGCTTTAAGCTTTCTGCTTTAAAGGCTGCACTGTTTGGCTTTGTTCTGTAGGGCTGACCTTAGGTGAACTGCTACCCCAACTGAAGAAATCATAGGTAATTCCTATCTTACAATCATCCTCAGATTGAAAAGAAAGCAGAAGCAACCCTGTTCAAGTTCAGATTCAGCTGAGCTGCTAAAGCGTTTGCAACTCTAGGTATTGCAAGGCAATGTGTACAATATAGATCAAATAATATAGCTCACGCTTAGAGTCATGTAAATAATACATTTGCCTATAAAAATGTTACACGTGCATTAAAAAAACCCCACAGGTTTAATGAGCAACTGAACATTGTTGATTCTCCTTCTTGGTGCCGTTTCCTATGCTGTACAAACACAAGGGCAAGCAAACTGCAGGTATGTGCACAGGAAGCACAGAATATCGATCAGATGGATGCTTTCATTGCTTTGAGTAACTTCTTAACCTGGAGCTGATCTAGAAAAAAAGGCGGAGGCTTCTACCCCCAGACCATGGCATGAGCCAGCAGTCTTCCCTCCGTAAGTAGCAGGGGTTGTGCTGCAAAAGGAGACACTGACAGTGAAGCCTGCGTAGGGGATGTAGGACGTGGGAGAGGGACGAGTTCAACGGGTAGTTGCAGCAGGTGCCCATCTCCCACCGGGGCTAGCAGCCAGTGTCAGGACTTTCCTGGTCTCCTTTGGTGGCGGAGATGAAATTATTTCCTTATTTCCCCAGAACTGCTTTTTCTGCTGGGTAAATTCAGTCTTTCACTTTGCCTTGAGTTTCCTTTCAGTCCCAGCTTGGCGACTCAGTCCCAACAGTAGATATAATATTTTAGACCAAGATTTTTTCTACATAGTGAAGCAGGAGAAATGAAAGCCTTTTGAAGTTTCAGTGGACTTTCTCAGTCTCCAAACGGGGCAAGTCTTCCTGGCCTGGCACAACGCAGCCCACAGTTGTGCATAGGAGAACGTTCTCTCCTGTATCTCCTACTCTCCTGCAAGTCAGAAAGGCAGATAGAAATGGGAAGACAACTTTGCATTTAAAAATCAAAACTGAGCAAAGCTTCTGAATTTTTTTTTTTGAGCTGCTAAATATATAGCCCTGTTTGCAGTGAAAACTTAGCTCTGTATATCTCTTATTTTTCTCTGTGCTCATGTTGTATCTACTGTAAGAGTTAATGGAATTGTAGCTTACCATACACAACGAATGAACATGAGAAAATGATGTTGCAATGTAAAGTTGCATAAGTGCCACCTTATAAAATACTGGGAAAAAAAGTTCATATTTTTCCAAATATATCTGGGCTTTCTCTTCTGTAAACACACAGTCCCTGAGGTAAATGTTTAAAAAGGCTTCCCTTGATCTGAAGACAAAAACTACGTGCTCACATGGAAGTCCATGTTTGAATTCTTGCTTACTGGGTAGTTGCAAAGAGTAAGTAACCAGGCTAGTACACACAATTCTTTTAGGCTGTAAAATTTATAGATACAAAAGCCTAAGGAAAGAAAAGCAGATGTGTAAGTTTTTAGAAAGGCAACTCTGTTGTATTACTGTAACACACAAAAACCCATGACAATATCATCACAAGAAAATGTTATTATTCTCTGTAATTTTTGTATTCTTTGTAACAGAGAAGCTTTAAGTCATTAATGTAGAACCTAAGTTACAAAAAGAATAGGAAAATTTCTTCAGTCTCCAATACTCAATTTTTTCCCTTATGTATATACATTTAGTTCTAAATGTATGGGATTTTATCAAATATGGCACTTTTTACAATATAGGAGATGTTAATAGCAAGAATTGCCATTATATTAAACTGTAACCTCTTTGAAGACTTTTTTTTGCAAACTCTCACCATTAAAAGCAATGATGGTAGCAGGCAGCATCCAGCATGGTGAGGCTTTTTATGTCAGGCCATTTTCCATTTCTGAATTGCCTCTTTACCACTAGTAGTATACACATAGCACAGTTCGGGACCCCTTAATTTATGCCAGGAATCTGGGTGAAAGCAGTAAGCTCGTGTAGGAGTACAAAAGTTTTTACTTTGCCAAATGAGAGATGCTGAGATTATTTTAAATAGTATCAAATCACTACATTCCAGTTGAACAATAATGAAGAAAACTCACTGATCTGTAATGATTTCTGATTCTTGTAAAACCTTTGATTGTTCAGCTGGACAACATCTCTCAGATCATGCGGTACGACCTCCTGTGTGGAGCACGATGTTCCTGTACCATAAGCCAACAAGAAATGTATCTAACTTATTTTTGAACACCATTAATGAATGTGACTCAGGTTCATCAGTAGAAAGCATTTTTCCATTATCTAATTGCTTGTCTGCTAAGAAATGTTTCTCTTTATCTGATTCTGATCTTTTAATTTTACACTATTAATTCTGATTTGATTTCTAAACAGAAAGCAAGTAGTTATTCCTTTAGCTTTCTCTTCAGATATAAGCAACTAGCTTCAAAGACAATTAAGTAATGCCAACTTAGTGCTCCATAATATATCATAATCATCTTTGCCACACCTGTGTTTCAAATGAGAAAAAAAAAAAAAAAAAAAAAAAAAAAAAAAAGGGTAACTTAGATAGATACTTAGTTTAAAAAAAAAGGCTTTAAAAAAAGACCTTCTGAGTAGCCAAATCTAAAATATTAGACACAGGAACCAAACCCAGCCTTTTATAAATAATGTACTTCCAACTGAAGTGAGGGGTACATTTAGTTTTTGTTAGATCTGAGTGGATACTTTCAAAATACTCTAGCAGTCAAAATACTGGAAATCTCAATTACATATTTGCACTGAAGAACATACTACTGAATTACATTTATTAGCACAAAATCCCATGCAAAGCCCTCAAATCCATTTGAATGCTACCTGTAAGTATTACTTTTCACAAAAGCAGGAATTAGAAAATATATAACCAACCTTTAATTCAGATCCTGAACCGGGCATTTGAAATGTGTGTTGCAAATAGCAAATCATAGAAGACATCAAATCAGGAAATAGTAAGTATCTTTTATGACTTATTTTCATTGTGATGCAAGTTCAAACTTTTGCAAGAAACCTTTTAAATGATAGGCTGGAAATGAAGGTTTTCTGCTGAAGAACATTGCAAATTCCCATCTCAGTGAGTGATTATGAGCATTGCCTGATGTCAACAGCCAGTGTGGTTGTTTATACTCTACTTGGCTCTCCTTTGAAGTCCCAGGCTTATATCACACTATTTTCTCTAAACTCATTATAGTTGGAACTAAAATGTGCCGATAAGTCATAACATTTTCCTAGAGACCATCTGGTGTCCAAAGTCACGGGAATGTTGGCTGCTCTGCCTGACCTCACATGCAGTTAATCTTAAATGTGTTACTCTTCGTTTAGTGGAGGAGAAAATGAAGTCAAGAGTGTCTCCTTTGGTTGCAAAGAAGGGAAGTTTAAAAGAAAAAAGAAACGCTAGAAATAGACATCAGAACAGTAAGTGGTAATACCTAACCCTGTGGAGCTGAGGTTGAGAGCTTAAAAGCTCCTTTCTAATTTTCAGATGAAAGGTAATTATTACACAGCAAGGTTCAAATTCCAAAAAATAACAGTGAAAGTTGCAACACAAGAATTGAGACAACAGACAAAGTGACTAAAGAGAACCGCCCCTTTATTTGGGTCACAGCTGGATTTTCAAAAGAGATCTTCTATTCCAAGCAGTCCAAGTCTTGCCTGCTGCTGCGGGGGGTTCGATGCCGCAACCCGTGTGCCGCCGGACCCTTCGCCGAGAGCCGCTTCCCTGCAGCTGCGGCGTTCGCTCGCCCGAGACCCCCGCACGGGGGGGTTGCAGGTGAGGGGCACATCTCCTCACCCTCCTGTTGTGGGATGCTCTGCACTGTCCCTCCCACAAAAAGCTGTCTCTAGCAAGGGCAAGGTGGATTTATGCCTCCTTCACACGTGTGACACCCTGAGCCTGGCCAGGGGCTGCAGCCGTAGCCACCGGCGCGGTTAACCAGCATCTGCATCTCCTCCTGTAAATAACAAGAGTCTGTATGGCTAGATAGGGATGTCTTCACCTAGTGGTATTCTCGGGACATTTTTCCTCTTTCTCTTCAACACAAGACTAAAACTGTAATTGTAAAGCTGCTCAGAGAGACGGTGGAGAATTGTTTCTTCCATGCTTTAAGGAGAACCCCAACATGTAGATGATGCTCGGAGCAAATCCTTTGACCACATTTATCCTCGTTCTACAGCGAACTGAAGAGACCCTTTGTCTGCCAGCATTAGGATTCATATAATCAGACATGGTTACTTTATTTGTATTTATTTTTATCCACTGAAAGAAAATAGCATTCTTTTTCCAGAAGAGATTAATTTTACTTTATTTTTTCCAGAGAAAGCTGCATACCCCAAATTGGAAGATGTACACTTAAGGACATTATAACACTGGAAATAAAACAGCAACCACAAATCCAGCAAGAAGTCTGGGGATTGTTCTGAAAGGCAAATAATCAAATGACATTTTACTGGTGATGATGCCTATTCTAGACAGGCACTGACAGCTGAGTGTCAGTGATGGATGAAGCAATTCCTGTGTGTGTATACACAGGCACTAGCAAAGCCACCAGCACTTGGTATTCTTTCCAGTGGTGTTAATTGGGGTTTTGCCATTAAAATTAGCTTGAGCAGATTTAGGTGCCTAATTACCATGAGTCTAATTGTACATATCTAGAAGAAAGAATTTAAATAAGTAATATTTTTAAGCCTCTTCAACTGTATGAGTATTTGACACCCAACCAAATGATTTTAGATACCCAGAGACCTCCCAGTCTCAGACCTAGCTGGAGACTGGGAATCGATTTGCTTCCAGAGGCATTAAGCATATAATTGCAGGGTGGATTGCTGCCACCTGGACAAAAGAACCCAGATGAGCTGCAGATGTCAGGTGTCCAGTCAACCTAAAAAAAAAAAACCAAACCAACTTGCGCAGTACTGAAGATGGATATAGCATTGTCCAGCCTTGGCTTTAGACAAGGTAAATGTCTGAAGAGATCGTTAATGCTGGGGAACGAAACAATGAAATATTCCTCTGGTAAGGGGTTGTTTTTAATTAAATGGCAGATGTGTGAAGCTGCTAAAAGATTTAGAACATTATAAACCTTGAAAAGATATATTAATAAGCCTACCATTGGTAGTTATATATACTACCAATGGTACATAAAAACATATGCACACCCTCTTATTTGCACAAAATTACTGCCATTAAAGAGACAAGTGCTGATGAGTCAATGTTGTGACCCTCTCTACCTTTGATCAAAGTACTTCTTGTTATATCTTTGACTTACTGAATTCTAACAAGGGGAAAAGCATTTAAAAAGGACTCTGGTCTGAGATTCATAACTGTTTCAGAGACTGATGCTTAACAAAAATGACAATTCATTTTTTCTATGCCGAATATCATAGCTAAACACTGTAATCTATTTCTTTATTGTAACCATTTGATAGCAATCTATCCACAATGCTCAAATCTAAAACTATTAGATCAGCTATTATAAAAGAAGTTTGGCTGATGGACAAACTCTGATACGAGATAGTGTGACGGTCTGACAAATTATAGCCAATGTCTCAAACATTCACTAAAGAACTTTGGTAGAGAAGACAGCCTCTGTAAAAGTGCTGGAGTTGTGTGAACAGGAAAATGTGGCTGGAGGATACGGCCCCACAGGGGGTGGGACAGCGCTTCTCCGAAGCCACAATTCCTTATCTTAAGTGACCACGAGGAGAAGCAGAACGTTTGTGCCTGGAGGAAAGGCCAGACAGCGGTCACGCCTGCAGGGAGAAAGAAGCAACTCCCCGATGACCCCCCAAGCCCACCGACCCATTTCCAGTGAATCCCAGGTTCGTAAACTGTGCATGTCAAGACCATTGACTCATTTCTGGAACATTCCTGAGCTCAGTGATGGCAAATCCCCATCCACAGGGGCAGACCCTTTGGGTAAAAAAGAAGGGAGGACGAGCTCTCGGTGCGCACCCTCCAGAACTTGATCTCTAGACAGGCTGGACCAACGCTGGACCCAGGACTGGTGAAATCCTTTTCTTCTCTCTTTCTTCCTCTCTCTCTCTCCCTTCCACAGCCCCTACACCTCATCCTTTTAAGCATAATCCAGTGACCAAGTCTGGGACTAGGAGCGGATCCAGCTGCCCCGGGCTGCTCTCTGAAAAGGAGTCGGGAAAGCAAGGGGGTCTGCTTTGAACCTTGTGACTCAATAGGAGGGCTCTCCTTATTTTCTTCTCTGAATTGATCCCCAAATAAGTAAGGTTTACGTATGGTTAGCACACGTTGTACTGTTTACTGACATAGTTCCATGTTCTTTTTTCCATGTCTTTTTCTATACTCCCTTCTCCTTTCAAATGGTGGCTTAATGGATGCAACGTTCATATTGACAAGTTCACTTGTACCTGGATTGAATTCACTTAGCTTGGTTGAACAAATGTTGATTGTTGTTTGAATTCCCCCAGTGTCGTTTCACCTTAATTCTGACAAAAGAAATCCACGAACTTGAGTTGCTCCAACCTTGGGACGTGACAGATAGCTAAACCAGGATTCTGCTAATAGCTGTACTTCATGTAGCTAAAGTCATCTGAGTGGGACTAGAGTACCGAGGTGTTCACAAGAAAATATATTAGTAATGGTTCATTTAAGGCATGGAAGTCCCTCTCAGCTTGCCCCATGGGATATGCTTTTCATCCCACACCTTTAAAATGAGCAGGGATAGTAGCAACCCAATGATAATCCCACTTGCAAGAAAACTAAAGTTTACTTTCTTTTCAAAGTGAGCTTAGGCATTTCGAAGTGCCTAAGGTATCTGATCTTACTTGTTTTAGGAGTTCCATATTAATACACAAAGTAATATAATTTATAGTCAGTCATGAAAAGTTTTGCCATTTATGTACAGACCCATATCTTCTAATTTATTTATCCTGAACTATATGAAGGTTAATAGAGTTATACTAAATCTCATTGCTTGTGAATGCAATTACCAAAAATTTGACATGTAGTTAAACAGGAGCCTTCATCAGGTCCTGCTGCTGGATACATGTTGCTATATTAGAACCTCCTTGCTCAAGTGCAGACATGAATTTTTACCAGTGTTTAAATTAAATGCTTGATCCTGCACCACAATAAAGTAAATTGAAGGGAACAGTGGGGATAGATGCTATTCATATTATTTCTACATTATGCATACATCTGGGGCTTTACCAAGACAGAAAGATGTGAATTTCTGACAGTCACTCTTTTCTTCCTCCACTTGAAATATGTGGTATACATATGTATTTATAGGCAGATTATAGTTAAGCATACTACATGTACGTTGTATGTTTTATATGTCTGTGCATACATACATTCGAAAGTAAAGTAAAACCATGAAAAAAGACATTTTCCCTTTATTTACACTGTTTTCCACAACCAATAGGTATGTGAAAAGGTGATTAAAAAAACATTGCAACTCCAAATAGATTATCAGGCAGCTCCCTCATCTAAATGAATGCCTACGTTTCTGGAAAAAATAGATTGCCTTTTTAAAAGGATGAAAGTACCTTCCGCTGTGACTAATCTTATCCAACCATCTGAGAAAGGCATAGCAGGAAACAATTTATTGAGTGTAATTATTCAGTATGCAGGTAGCAGTAAATAACAAACGCAAGCTTCTTAGAGTATACAGTCAGTAGAAGAAATACCTAATTACTGAGGATTTTTGCAAGACTCTTTTTAGACCAGAGTCAACATTGTGCTTTTAGGAAGAGTGCATCAAGATCTGCCGTGGAAAGACTGGACCAACAAATCAGCATTGGATATTGTCATTGTAGTTCTGTGACAGTGATAAAATGCATAACATAGCAGAATATGGATAATATAGCAGTCTCATTTTATGAAATATAAGAACTCAAGTTACTCAACCGAGTTGTTAATATAATATAAAATAATCCTAATTAAATGTTTCTGCTGCATTACTCTCTTCTCTGGCTGTATAAAATGTATATTGTTTCAGTTATGGTATTTTGGAATCTATCAATTCATCGTCTTCTAGATGGCTATTGTCAGAAACTATATGAGCTTGAGATATAAGATGGGTAAAAATGTCATTTAGACTTCATAGTCACCCCAAAAGGAAATCAAGTATTCATTACATTGATCTGTTCAGCATATAGAAAGGGAGCCTAAATGTGCCTTCCAGAAACTTGGTATACGTGACATACAGAATACTAATACTGATATTCCTCACTCCCTACTCTTCTGTCCCCTTTTTGTCTTCTTTGGCTGCTTCAAGCAGTGAGATGACTCTTCTGGTAAGAGGTTGGTCCTTACTCCTTGGCCTCATTCTCATAAGATGAGAAGTTACTGGAAATAGTCCATAGCTGTTGTTCGTTACCCTGAGGAAGAAACTTCCTATTTTTTGGAATGGGTTCCTTCCTGGCCCTCACTCTATCAATGTCTACCAATACTAAATTATCTGCCAAGGACCTGAAGACCCTTGAATTTTATCATTTTGTTTTAATCCCACATGCCATTTTACTTTTTTTTTTTTTTTAAATCCTTGGGTATACAAATGCATTAAAATAATAATTTTCAATTTTTAATTAAATATTTTTAAAGATATTCAATTTCTTATTACTAAACTTCTATTTTAAACACCTTTATTCTAAACATCAAGGAAGTTTAAAGCAAAGTGCTGGTAGCATCACTTCTGTTTGTACTTCCTCTTACAGAGCCTTGAAATATTTGCAAATACATCACCTGGGTAGCTTGCTTTATACTGTCTTCTAGAGTCTTTGGTGGATACGTGAAGAATTTATATGGCTGATAATCCTATAGACAGTGCCATGTTGCCTAGTATTCTGAAAGCTTGACCAAAAAAAAATATTGAATGTGTTAATGGACTAGTGAATAGTCACACTTGGGTTTTTGCATATTTTATTCCATGTGTGCTGGTATTTTTAATAGTGGTAACAGCTGTTGTAATTGCAATTTTGTATTTAAAATAAAATTTAATCACATTTACGTAAACGCAGGCTTAATTTTGTCATGCTTCTTTATTGCTGATACCACATCAAGAAATATGGAATAATCCCCCCATACCAGCATTTTATTCAAAACTGTTCAGTGGGTTTCTAGGTGACCTGGATGTGTTATTGGATGATATTTCATCTCCTTCATTCTGCCTCTTTTGCTCAACATACATATTATTTAAACTGTAGGTCGGTGTCTTCCCATGTCTTTTGCAGTTTTCGATGTCCTTCCTCCTATAAATATTCTTCACCCTCCCACTTTACAGCTCTTCATTGTTACGGTATGAGTTTAGTCCCATTGCTTGTCTCAGTTTTGTCATTCTCATATTTACAGTATTGGTGTTATTGGTTGTGGTATCTCCTCTGATGCCAGCATATACATTCTAGTGCTGCTTTTTTATGGTTTGGGGTTTTTTTATGCTTTGAATTGAGTTATAGCTTTCACTAGTATTAGACTTTGCTCTGACAACTTAGGATGCCTTGCATCTATTATCTATCCTAGCCTATATTCTTCTTAAAGCCGTATACTCACAGTTTGATCACACCATGAACTGCATCAAATATAAACTCCACGTTTCCTTTTGCTCTTTCCATTTTCCTTTAAATGTGACTTTTTTAATACAATATGCCTATTAAATGAGCATCAATTTTTTGCATCTGTATGTGTAATCCATCTTTTCCATGTCAGTCACAGATAGCACGTAGACTATCGGGTATCCAAACCTTTGAATTCAGTAGCACATGAATGTATCTGAGTTTCCACAACTGATTACTCTTAATATTGTCATAGGGGCTACAAATCTCATTGTACTGCATTGACACTTCAGCAGTTTCAGTTTAGCAGTTCAACCTTGCTGCTGCTTCTTGCACGTTCTGAATACCTCCTTGTACATAACGATTCTTTTCATCATTTTGTAGGCATTCTTGGTGTTCTTTTTTTTTTAATTATTATTATTTTCACAATTTCTGTTCAGGATCCTTGACATTTAATCGTCACCCTTATTCAGCTTCCACTCCAGCCTTCTTAACTTCCCATTGCATTTCTCCCTATTACCTCCCCAACTTTTGATCAGCTTTCCTCATAGCTAGCAGCGCAAAGGGATTTGGAAGGCTGTTGTATTATTATTATTATTTTTAATTTCCCTGTACTGTCTTTCTGAAGAAAAAACACATAGAAGCAAGGAAAAGGCAGAGTTCCCAGCCTCCTAAGTATGAAAGGTCAGCCTGATCCACGAGCTTTCAGAAAACCTTATTAAACTCCCACTACACATTACATTGTCTTTTAAAGTTCCCAAATGCAAATGTAACAGCCACCAAAAGCAAGAACAAATGCATATGGCTCATTAATACAAGAAATAAACCAATGCATAGAGTGGAGGTCAGAGTCATCATTTTAAAGTGCTTTGAGATAGGAAGGCTGATGAATATTTGACAGAAATTATTGTCTCTAAATTGCATGGCTATTTCTAATTCTCACAACAGTCCTTTGTGTCCTCCCCCCACTAGGAAGTACTATTGTTGCCACAGAATTCATTAATTTTAATTAAGAAATCAATTTGAAAAAAACCCCACATTTTGAAATTCACATTCTTCTTGCTTCTTTCTTAGAGTGGGAAGAGGAGACAAATTCAGTATGACAAACCGTAATTTGCATAGTTATGAAGCCAGGGACATGGAGTCACTCCAAGTCAATACAGAGATGCTAGTTTATCATGTCCATGTACACTTCTTCATACATAGCACCATCTGATGCTTATGTGCTAAACAGAAATACTGGCGTTAAGCTAAAGTTGTCACACAATTCAGCAAGGTTTGAAAATAATTATGGCACAGACAGCCTGGATGTGATCCCAACCCTCAAGGATGTCACACAATTTCCATAAAGCTGAAACTTAAAAAAAAAAAAACAGGCAAAAAACCCCATAAATTTAAAACTTTGGGTGGTTCTAGACAACAAAACGGAGTAAGTCACTTAAAATAGCAAGGAGCAGAGAATTATGGGTAAATACTTTGAAATTAATTTCTGTTTTCATTGGTAATAGTCAGGCCAAATTCTGCAGTGTTTAAAAGTTTCTGCTTTTTGCTAACTTTCTTCTGGCAGGCTGCGAGGCTGGTTCCAGCCCTGTTCTCTGCCAGATGGAGCACAAAGAGGGAAACATCCACCTCTATCTGCCAGGGCACTGAAGACATGTCTAACCTAAAGTATGTGAATACTCCTTCCAGAGTGGGAATTGGTGCTATTAAGCACAAAAGAGGCCAGACATTATTTTCTTTTGCAGCAGGATACCGTTATGCCACTGCGCTCTACCAAAACAATGTCAAGTGAATTGCTATAGATGAGAGGCTGACCCAACGCTGCTGTAAAATCATTGACGTTCACACAGAGAACTTCCCTGTCAGGCACACTATTTCAGGGGGGAGGCAGGGTATGGGGGTAAGAGTTGCTGTAGGCTAAAAAGAAGAACCAACTCTTCCAACCAACTCCTGTCTCACACCCTTCTTTCACAGTGCTGGGAATTAATTGGTTTTCGGTATGGCGCCACTGTTTCTAGTCAGTTTTTGGATCCCAAATGCCATTTTTAGAGAGCCAGACATAAGATGCAACACGGCCAAGGAATCCGTTCTTCTCAGACCCCAGACCTGCACTGCCAACCTGCAGCTGTCCTCATGCAAAGGCAAGCATCCAGCACATGGCTCCCCTGTTTCCTAATGCTCCTGCTACATTCAGGCTGCATCCGCTTGTGCATTGGTTCCTTCGTTCTTCACGCTGACGGGGCTCTTCAAACAGTTGAATCCTACTCAAACCAGAAAAGCAATTCCCAACCCACATTTTGGAGACGGAGGGATGCACAGTGCGAAAGACCTGTAACGGTTCATCTCAAAATGAGCAGCGTAGCACAGACATCTGTTCTTAGTGTGCCTCTCTGCATACGCTGCCTACAGCCAAGACTCCAGCAGCAGGGCAAAACCAGCAGCGCTGGTGCCAGCGGTTGGCTGTCATCCCACTGTGGTCCCAGAAGGACATAAAGCTGTAGGGATTATATAACGTTTCTGTAAGTGATAGAAGAAAAGGGAAAACCTCAGCGCACCCCTGCACTCCTGAAATTGAAAAGGAACTTGGATTTTTTTATTGATTGGTTTTTAAAAAGCAATACCAAACCACGAATGTTTCAAGGGGCTGCAAAGGGGAGAAAGGGGAATGAAACGATACTGCAAAAAGGTATGGGATATTTATTACCTGTCCTTGTTCTGCACCTAGTCTGCATTCCTAACATATTCATCTACTCAAATCAATAAGAGTTTGGGGTATGCAAAGAATCTGGGACTGGGTTTAATTTTCATGCTAGTCAAAGTGATTTTTCTTCAATATATTATATACTGTATTTGACATAGGGCTTTTCTCTCAGTCGGTAATTGACTGGTACATGCTTTGTGCTCCAGTGAAGGTAGATTTAATACACTGGACATCGGCATGAGCTCTTTTTGTCTTTTGAATGACAAACTTAATTTTTGTAAGTTGTATTGTACTATTGTTTCTACTAATTTCACATTCTTCACCAGCTCTTTGGTCCCTCGTTTCATAACTAATGTTTTACCTCAAGTGAACAAGGATCTTGAAGACATCAAAGGTGCCTTGACATCTCTCAACAGACCATGACAGCCTCCTTCATTCTCCGTATTTCTTAATGCGGAGCCATCCAGTGAAAGACGAAACACAGGACTGTGGTAAACAGACTTAGGAAAAGTGACTCACTGTTTTTTCAGTGATGTTACCAGTGGATTTTCATTGCCCAGATTAAGTGGACTAGGGGATTGAGCAATTTACCTAACCAGCTAGCAGAGAGATGCGCACGTTAAAAGAAAGTGTAACAGTCATCTTCCATGAGAGGGTTTTTTGTTTGTTTGTTTTGGCTCAAACCAATTTTTTGGCTCAGATTTAAACTCATTTTTCTGGTTTTAAAGTAATTTTGAAACTTGATTTTGTGCGCATTGTTTCTTTATGAAAATGAAGGATTTTGATGAACAAGAGTCTTAAAAATAGATCTAGAGAAATGTCCTAATTAACATCCACTATTTTCTCAGCCTTCTAAAAATTTGCCCTATTTGCTGAAGCTTTGTATTCAACTCTCTTAAGAATTATTTTAAGTACTTAAGACTGCTCACTGCAAGCCTTTCTTGGCTGTATTTCTGACTGCAAGCTTCCCTTTACTTTTATTTTTACTAGTTTTTATATGACTGAAAGAAGCCAAATGAAAATCTTTTGCTGGCAGTCTTAATATGAACAACAAAGCAACTGGAGCTGTAGAGCACCACTTCTTGGCTAAAAACAAGTGGTGAGTGTACAATGTGGAGGAGAGAGCAGGAGAAAAGGGAACTTCTAGGTCTCAGTTTTCTTTCTCTTACATGTTAAACATGCACAACAGTAATCTGATAGGAGATTACAAGAAATAGGATGGGTCTAAACCAAGCGTTATAGATTCTCAGGGTATCCAAAAAAACAGCCAGGGTATCAAAAAAAACCCAACAGCCAGGAGACTGTCCTTTCCCTCATTTAGGAGAAAGATCTGAACAATTTGCTTGAAGGCAGCGCAAAGAGTACGACTGTAATTCTCCCATATAATAATAAAACAATAGCCTTGCTAGACTATTAATAGGAAAAAAAAAAAAAAAGGATATTTAGAATTCGCCTCCAGGATTGTCCTCAACAAGCGTTAATTAGCTGCCCTTCCTCATCTGCATTTCTACTTAAGGGCAACAGAGAAGGAGAGGAAACGTAAGGAGACGAAAGGGCTGGAGCTGAGGGAACTGCAGGACTGCTGCTGGGGGCCGTCTTGTGCCTGGTATTTGTTGTGCCAAATGGACCACAGGAAGGTAAAAGCCTCAGGGAACACAGACCTGGGATTGGTCTAACACCTGGAATAGCTGCAAAACTTCCAGCCTTGGCTGTCCTTCCCACGGGTGGGAATGGCTTTCCAGGTGACCTTCACGTTAACCAAAGTAATCAACATACATAGATAAAGCACAATTCCTGACTTCTTGCTGTGTTTTGTAAATTCCCATATATCCCTTTTTTTCAAATGCTGATTTTTGTCATTAATTTTAATTAGATTAGCTCTAACATTGCAGTTAGAGGCATTCTCTTAATATAGCAAAATAAAATGAACCAGCTTGCTCTCTCTAAATACTTTGCCATTTTAAGTGGAGTACCAGGAGAAAAAACCCCACAAAACAAAACAAAAACGAATGTCACGTTACAAATGCAATGAAAAAAACAGCAACATCAATTCAGCCAATGAAAAATGCATTTCTGTTGATGCTCGAGGGCATATGAGAAGTGTTAAAATATATGAGTGAGGAAATGCACTCAGTCAGATGTACAAATGACAACGATTTGGGGAAAGATTCAAAACATTGTGAAAGAAATTCCAACAGGCATCAACAAGCAGAACAAATACACTTTCTCAGATATGATGTCTGGGAGGTTTCGCAGTAGCTCATTTGACCATATGAGGTGACAATATATCAGAAGATAACATTTTTACAATCCCAGCCTCTGCAGAAAAAAGGGATATTAAAATTTGCCATAATGATGCTCATCTTCTTAGTTTTGGATCAATCAGTCAGATTGAATTTTCTGTGTGTCACTAGCTTAACCACACTTTTTCCCTTGGTATATCTACCACCTGTTGCAAAGAGTAGTTTCTACTTACCTTTTTTATTTTCTTTAATATGCCATATTCAGCCTCATCACAGTCTTCAAATGACACTTTGTTTTCCTGTATGGAAATAACACTATTTTCTACTCCTACTAAGATAAACTTTTCCCATGCTTTTTCAGTATCGCCTTGTTTTTTCCTCTGACTGTGCACTTTGTGGCACAGCCAGTACTAAGCCACTATTGAGAAACGAAAGGTTTTCTTCTCCTGAATAGTGACAGTTTCACCGTGATTAAGGAAAATGCAGCAGCTCTTAGGTGGTGATGTACTTCCCAGTTTGGGTGCTATTTGGCTTTAAAATCCAATTTAAACCCAAGCATGCTAGCAGCGGCGACCTCAACCCATGCATAATTCAGACCCTAACCCACTTCAGGGAAAGATAACTGAACTGCTGCCTCAGTACTACTGCTATTATCGCAGGGTCTAGTCCAAACGTACTATGCATAATGGAAGAAGCACCACAGAAATCAACGTCTTGCTTGCATGGATACTTGTTTAAAGGTTGCAGGGCTGGAACCTTCTCAGGGGACCTCTGCCACACAGCTCTTCCTATTGACTAAAAAGAATTGATAATAGAGGCAGTAGGCAGCTTGGTACATACGGGACTGGGCTTTGACGGCTTGTTACTGGTTCCATGGAAGAGTCTGGTTCGTGACTGAAGGGGGAAAAGGCTTGTTCCCTCAGTTTTGCTTTTGCAGTGTCTGTCATGTTCAGGCCAGTCTCTTCAGCTCTTTGACTTGGAAGGACCCTTGACTAGGCATACAGTTGTTGCAGCTGTGACTGATGACAGCAGGAGAGGTATTCTCTGCAAACTTGCAGAGAACACTGAACTGGAGGGGGAGCAGCCAAGGCACTGGAGGGCAGGACTGGGATTCTGAAGGACCTGGTCAGGCTGAAGTAATGGTCTGGCAGGAACCTCACAAAGTGCAAGAAAGCAAATCCAGATCTTGCACCTTGCGGGGTCCAGGGTTTGGCGATTATCCCCCGCACCAGTACAGGCTGGGGTAAGACTGGCTAGGAAGCAGCTCTGCACAAAACGACCTGGTGGTCAAGGTGGGCAGCAAGCCGGACAAGAGCCAGGAATACGCCCTTGCAGCAAAGAAGGCTCACAGCATCCTGGGCTGTCTTAGCAAGAATGTAACCAGCAAGTCCAGGGGGGTGATCCACAACCTCTCTTCAGCACTTGCGAGACCATTTCTGGAGTACACCCATTTTTGGAGTGCTCTGTCCAGAATTTCAGCTCCCCAGTGGAGGAAAGATATTGACATACTGGAGTGAGTCCTGCACAGGGCAACAAGGATGGTCAGGGCACTCTATGTATGAGACAAAGCTGAGAGAGATGGGTTTGCTGAGCCTAGAGAAGTAAAGGCTCAAGGAGATCTTAGTACTTCCTGACCGGAGGACACAAAAATCATGATGCCAGACTCTTCACAGAGGTGCACGGTGATGGGACACGAGGCAATAGGGAAAAGTTGGAACACTGTAAATTCTGATTAGATATTAGAAGCTTTTTTACCAGGAGGGCATTCAAACACCATGGCACCAGGGCCCAGAGAGGCTGTGGGATTTCCATCCTTGGAGATGTTCAAGCCTTGAGTGGACACAGCCCTGAGCAACCTGATCTGATAAGACTTGGGTTTGAGAAGCAGGCTGGGCTAGATGGCCACTGAAGGTCACCTTCCAGACTAAATTATTCTTTGAGTCTGTGGCCTATGGATGTAGTGGTACGATGAATGAGAGAGACAGAGTGCCAAAAGAAAAACAGAGAAGTCAGAGAGAAAGGAAGGGGGAAAAAAAGTTGTAATAGTCAAAACAAAAACTGGAGAAAAAACAACAGGGAAAGGGTAAATGCTGATGCTGTAGTGATACGCTAAGAAAAAAACCCTCTGTTGAGAAACAGGGTGTCATTTTAGAAATTAACTGCTACAATGTTCACTTTTATAACATCATTAAGTATCTTAAAAAATACTACTCATTGAAAATGCTTTAAATTAGAACTATTCTATTTTAAGTTACATGTAGAATAACATATTGTATTTGAAAAGATATTGTTGTTCCAAAGTGCTGCACTTATAAGTCTGGAAATGACAAGATTTAGACTGATTTAATTCAGCTGTTTCTACATATGTACTGAATAATGTTAATGGTGGCATACTAACTTAATACATGAGCATGAACTATGTTTCCAGAGGATCCCTGCCTCTCCAAGGAAATGAAGCAGACAGCCATTACTTCTTAGAAGCGTCACTATTTATTTATTGCATTTTACCTCCACACTGACTTTTTATTGAATACAACCATATTAATTCTCTTGGGATACCTCTTTGGTCTTTCTGACTTTAGCATATGGGTTCTCATAAACAGTAATGAACATCTCTGTCAGATTTGGAGACGGTACATTTTTTCCTAAGAGGGATTTCATGTACAGACTAACGGAGATTCATTGAAAATGCCCACTGATGGTAAGAGAAATTTGTGTGCTTTTCACCTGACATTTGGGACTATTTAACAAGCTGGTAATATCTTCCCTGTTAAAAAACATCCTTGTAATCAATTTCATTTGTCAACATGAGCTCCAAACCTGAATCCAGGTAAGTCATTCAGACATTTCAAAAATGAGTAATTTGTACAGTGGAAATGCATGTTGTGTGAAATTACACTGACCTGCAACTTATGTCATCAGCAAAGGTCAGGTCTTCATAGTAACACAGAGGACATCCTTATCACTTAACTAATAGTTTCAGTCGCTGTTCCTTCCGTGGACTAGCCGCCCAGGGAGGCAGGGCAGAGACTTTTCCAGTTGATTTCATATCCATCCACTAAAGGAAAAAAGATGGTCACAGTAGTCCTTAAGTCAAAGACAAATTTCGGAGGCAATGGAGCTTGTTACTTTGTTATGAACTCTGCCATTTCGTTTTTTTCCTTGCTGTCTTTTCCCATTTTGCCTCTGTTCACTTAATCATTGCTTGTACATTTATGCCGTCTCTGGCTCCTTCTCTCCAGCCCTCCTTGCCCTCTGTGAAGCCCAGGCTGCCTTCCTAACCCTTAAACCCTTGATCGCCTGATGGTGCCGTAGGACTGAGCGGTCCCACCACGTGGGCTGTTTCTCCCGTGCTCCTTGTGCAGAACATCTCTGAGGTGGGGGGACGGACATCTCCCTGTTCCTTTTCACACCCAGAGCAGGCTGTCCCAAGTGCTTCAGGAAGAGCAGGTGGCCAGGAGGCAGAGGCTGGAGCACATCCAAGCATCCATTTGCTGATACACCATTCGTTCTGACACAGAAGCTGTAAATGGGTGCAACGCACTTGCTACAGATGAAATCTTTGGAGAATTTAAGATGCAAACACATCTCTCTTCAGCATAGCAAACTGCAGTGCACTGCAGGCTGCAGGTGGGTTTGTGGTTTGGGGGGCTGTATGTCAATCTTCTGCTTTTCACTGAGAAACCTGTTTAAGTCTTTGTTTTTTGTAGACAGTGGAAGTATCTATTTTTCAGGCTGCATATGAGTGAACTTTAGCTGGAACTTAAAAAAAAAAAAAAAAATCAACCTGAGGCAGATATCTTGCAGAGGCAACTCCAGCCCAAAGAGCAAAGGTTTAATAAAGTAAAAACAAATTGAGTGTTGTACAGAAAGTACTGGCAACATTAACTATAGGCACCACTGCTATTTCTCTATGTAATATCCCAAGTTTTCGTATACACTAGTAAACTGTTGACATTTTCTCCTCCTCTTTATGAAATACTAGAACAGAACCATGATTCTGCATTTCACACAGTTTTGAGATAGAGTGTTTAGCTTGGCATACCTATGCTCTTTATCAATTTTTAAATCCTTTCTCATTTTTTAAATTATATTTCTTATGTTCTTCCAATAATTAACATTTTACTATTGGGAGGCAATAAAAACATGACTCAAACAAACTAACTGGCTAACATATTAATGTCTGGTACATACCTACTGAAATAATACCAGACATGGAAAAAAACCCCAACCCAAAACCCCAAACCCCCACAAAGCCCCAAACCCAAACATCTAATTTCCTTCCAAGTTCTAGCAGTAGCAGGTCAAGGAAATGTGTTTCTTCTCTGGGATTAATGACAGACTGGTGTTCGTTGAATCACAGATACCTATGGCTAAGAGCCCTTAGAAATACACCTCACTTCTGCTACCATCACACGGTTTGTATATGCACTCTATCAGGGTACTGAGCTTTTCTTGTTCTATTTTTAACAGAGGCGGCACCTCAATACTTAAGGAGAAATTATTGCAATACATGTGAGTGTTCTCTAACATGATACCGCTGGGAAACCAGGACTAGACCTCATATGCTAACTCCTAGGAACAGCTGTTAAGAGCAAAGCTGTTTGTGCTCTGAGGAGCTTGCAATGTAAATAATATTCTTTCTCTCCGTTTCAGCCTTAAAGGACTATGAACAGAGTGAAACAAAACTTGGAGGAAAGTTGTGTAAACCATGAGGACTTAATCCTTTTGAAATTAATGAGAACATTCCTACAGTAAGAAGAAAGAAAGATCAGGATCTTAGAAAGAAAACTGAAACTTTGGGGGGAAAAAAGCTAAATAATATTAATAGGGATAATTAGCATTTATGGATTTTTTTTCTGTTTCTTCACTAGGTGATGGGCTTTCCTGGCTTGATTTTTCTCTTCCCATCTTACAGTTCTTCCTCAAATGTAACTAGCAGCATTCACTTGAAAATCTGCGGGTTGAATCTTCCTCCTCTTCTTTTTTAATAATCCTTGATGGATATTATACTCTATCTTTGTGTCTGCGTGTGTTTCTATCTTACGAGGGAGAGCTGCTTTAGACAGCGAATCACACTAGCACCCACGTTTAATATCTAACCAAAACATTTGCCCTTGACATTCTCAGCACCGTAATGCTAATTAAGCAAAATAAACAGAGATGTAATGAAACCCGGGCAAAGTACTTATCCCTCCTCGAGATTTAATTTGGGATCAGCAACGCCGCTGACGGGAGAGGGAAGCGGGGACTGCAACTACGTCCGCGCACGGACGCTGAAACGCCGAATTATTTATTAAACCTTCCCCTAACAACTTGTGCTTTAAAGATCACTTCAGAAAGAAATTATAAAAAAAAAAAAAGGAATCAAGGTGACACGCCGCTAATCCTGACTCCGGGGCGGCCTTTCCCCTTTCTCCCGCCTTCTCCTCTCACGCCGTAGCGGCGCGTTACCTCAGAGGACGGCACCGGGGGGGGGGGGGGGCGTGGCGGGGCATGAGGCGAGGGGTCGCGGCGGCGGGCTGTTGGGGGGGGGGGGGGGGTAAAGTTCCCCAAACTTCGCCCCGACGGGGCGGAGCCGGCAGGGGCTGCGCCCCCGCCCCGCTCTGGCGCTTACACGGGCGTCGGCGGCTCACGCCTCCTTCCCCGGCGGAGTGCGGGCCGGGCCGGCCCGGGGCGGGCCGGGCGGTGGCCTTCCCCCCCCCCCCCTCCTTCCCTCTTGGTAGGGGCGGGCTAGGGGGAGGAGCGCGTCGGGACGGACCGGGCCGGGCCACGGCGGGGGGACTAGGGGGAGCTGCTGCACCTGATACACCGGGGCGGGAGCGCGGCGAGGGAGGAGGAAGAGGAGGAGGAGGAGGAGGCGGCGGAGGGGAGAAGGAGGAGGAGGAGGAGGCGGCGGAGGGGAGGAGGAGGAGGAGGAGGAGGAGGGAGCGGCGCTGCCCGCCGCCTGCGAAAGCCTCTCCCCGCCGTTAGTCAGCGCTGGTCTCGCTGCTTCTCCCTCCTCCCGCCCCTTCTGCGCGGAGCTGGGCTCTCGCTCCTGTTCCCCTCGGGGCCGGCGGTAGCGCGTCCTCCTCCTCCTCCTCCTTCTTCTTCCTCCCCTCCGGGCCCCATGGCTTCGGCCGGTAGCGGCATGGAGGAGGTGCGCGTCTCTGTGCTGACCCCGCTGAAGCTGGTGGGGCTGGTGTGCATCTTCCTGGCGTTGTGCCTGGACCTGGGAGCCGTGCTGAGCCCCGCCTGGGTGACGGCGGACCACCAGTACTACCTGTCCCTCTGGGAGTCCTGCCGCAAGCCCGGCAACTTGGACAGCTGGCTCTGCGAGTCGACGCTGCACAGCGGTGAGATACGGGTGTCGGGTGTGTCGTCGTCCCCCTCCCGGCTTCGCTCCCCTCCGCCCCTGCCCCGTCCCTCCTTCGCCCCTTGCTGCCTTATTCCCCCCCCCCCCCCCCCACCTCGGCCGCACCCCGGGCACTGACTTAACCCCCCCCAGTGCCCTGGGTGCCCTCCCCCAGCCTCTTCCCCTTCACCCTTCTCCGGGACTGTGCCCCAGTCCCCTCCTTCCCCGCACCGGAGCCGTGCCCGGGCTTCCCTCCTCGCCCGCTGCCGCCCCTACTCCCCGCTCCGGCCACCGGGAAAAGTCCCCGGTACCTTTGTCCTCCCGCCCTCCGAGCCGCTTCGTCCGTCCCCATCGGGGGTCTCTGGCCGTGAGTAGCCTCTGCTGGGGGCCGGGGACACACACACGGACACGGAGGGTCCGTGCTGGGCTCGTCCCTCTGCCTGCGAGATCGTCGAGGGTGCGGGAGAGGTGCGGGAGGTTGGCTGGTGTGAGCGACAGGGGCGGCGGGTTTCGGATCCGCCTTCGGCGGTGCTTTCACAAAAAGACCCCGAGTTTGGACTAGTTTCGGTTATTTTTCCGTGTGGCGGCAGCTCTCAGAGTGAGAAGCTGTTGGGGATCAAGTATCCTATAATCCCCCCACACGCCCCCCAGCGCGTCCCCATCCCCCGAAGTCACTAGTCTTGAAAAGTTGGGGCTTCCTAAACCCAAACCGAGTGTTATTTTGTCCCGAGTGGGGACGCCTGGACTCTCCATCCCCCTGCCTGTGCTTGTGTGTGTCTTTCTCTAGCAGGTCCTGAGCTTCCCATCGTCTTTCATACTCCTTTGCCTTCTTGCCACACTCCCTGCTTTGATTTCTTGATGCTCATTCGTTCTTCAGCTTTCTAGGTCTTTGGTCATAGATTATTATTTATATATTTTTTTTAAATGTCATTTCACTATTGCTTTGAGTACTTAGGAAGCGGGTTGTGAATGATATAAACAAGCTGCCTGTTGAATATTTTTCAGTAAATTCTTCTGTAGTACCACAATTGTTTCGGTTTTCACGGGTTGTTTTATTTACTTTATGCCTGATAGCAACTTCTGGAGTCCCAACAGAAACACTGAAAAATGAAGCCAGCCGGTTTCTCCCCCTCCGTCCCTGTTTTCTTCCCCGTCTCTGTTTTCCCCCCACACACGCTTGCATTGCTAAATCATCCATTTGGATCACTGGGCTCTCCGGCTGGGTAAATCGTACAGGCACAAGATGTTTGTTTTGGGAAAGAAGGCAAGGGGCTGACTGTATATTCTAGATGCTGTCCTTATTCCTTGCTTCTCTGAAATCCTTGTTTAGGTTCTTGGAAATAACTGATCTCTGCTTGAGTAGAAATTGCACAGCTTCCTTTGCTGCTGGGCTTGGGTTTTTTTCTGTCATTGTGTGGAGTAATATTTGAGGGTTCAAATGTTGTTTGGTGTTTTGTTTTGAATCATATGATGCCAAAACCAATTGTAAAGAAATGTCGCTTTCAATCAGTTACCAGGGTATCTACACAAACTTCGGAGAGCTTTCTTTTCCTTCCCCGGTATAAATGGAAATTTATGTAGGAATGTCAGCTTGTACGTGTCTCCTTAGCAACGTGAATCCTTTGCCCCTTCTCCCTGTCTCCTGAAATAGTATCCCCTTGACTGCAGGAAGACTTTTCAGATGGCTTGAATGAGAACCTGCTTCAGATCCCCCCCCCCCCCCCTTCCCCCCCCATCTCCACACACACTTTATTGGTCTCCCCCCTCGATCCACCTCCCCGCCACGCATGCGTGTGTACACACACACACACACAGTGGAACATTAAGAAAAGCAGGGCAGCTTATGGAATAGCGTAAAAGGACACAAATCTCTCTCATTGCTTTATTGGTCACCTGTCTGTTTATGAGAAGGTGGCAGATGAATGGGTGAGGACGGACGGGAATGAAATGTAGTTTTGTCGGATGCTGTGTGTGGAAAATTTGTCCTCTCCTGGTGCTTTCTTCTATCCTGTGCAAAAATACCTGCCTGTTCAGTTTTATTCAAGTTCCTTGAATGAGCTTTACTCATTTTCCTCGGATACTTTCCAGTCTAGTGGAGCCAGGTTTCACAAGCTACAGGGGAAGAAGTGAATGATTGTTTTATTTGAGGTGACTGGAATAAACCCTTTGCTTTCCTCATGTTTGGCACACAATGCTGCACTCTGAGGAGACCTGAAATATGAGAAACTGTACTGTTCTGCCTTTGCCTTCTGCTAGTGTGTTACAGTTCCCCTTAAAGTCACTAGGAATGCTCCCAGTAAGTTCACCAAGTTGGATTGGGCTAATTTTTAATCCATTTTGTGTGCTTGCCTCAATATTTTCAGTGTGCTTTCCTCCTACCTCAAGAATCTAGCAAGCAGTATATTTTGGAGATAGTGGAGAGCTCCCACAGGGAGAGCTCCCACAGGGAAAGCTCTTTTAGCTTGATACCGGTGCAAGCAGCTTTGTAGCTGCTGTGAAAAGCAGTAGTACGCACAGGAAAAAGGCATCTTCACCCATGGTTTTAAGAGATTTACTTCATCATCCCTTGAAGGAGAGCACCTCAAGTGGCACCATCAAGGGCAAGCTCATGCCAGAAGCTGTTAAAGCATATTCGAGGTTTAATTAAAAACCTTTGTTGTAATTAGATGTAGGACCCCTGACTGCTATCAAAAGGGCAACTTGGTGGAGAGCAGAAGGAAATGTACAGAGCGTGATTACATTGGCTGTTACAGCAGGAAATAATCCCTCAGTTTTCCTTGAGCGTTGCTAGTGCTTAGAGTGTGTGTTCCTGCATTCATTCACTGTTTTGAGGGCTTTTTTTATAGCTTGCAAGCAATCCTTTGCTCTCATACTGCTTTGAAAGTTGTGTAAGTACTTCACAATGTTGATGGTTCAAGTATGTAAAGTAGTGAGTCAAATTAATTTTTAGAAACCTGAAGATTATAAAATACCTCATCTTAATTTGCTTTTCTTCTTTTTTTAGTCTATAGAGTCTATGTAAATCACCTGTTCAATTTTTTTTCCAGTAATTGCAGGAGCTACGAAGGTATTCTTGCATATCCCTCATCTCCCTCATCCCTTGATGAAATTCTAAAATTCCCACTAATAGCAATTTCAGGAGCTGAAAAACTAACAAGGTTGCCAGTGTGGAAGGCTTCATGATAAAATCCTGAGATCCAGCAATGCTGCTTTACAGTTTCACCAGCTGTCTGGGCATAAAATTATTTTCTATGATCAAAGCTTAACTTGGCTAATGCACAAGTTGTCTTTAAGTCAGCTGTATTTTAAACTCATGTGCTACACTGAAAAAAAAACTTACAGGGTTTGGAGTGTTCCTTTGGTGTCTTTAAACAAAATTTTTTTTCAGACCTCATTTGAAGTGGATTATGTCTCACTTGTGATGGTTCATTTACAGATTTATCAAGAGTTAAGAGTTATGTATGAATATTTATTTCTGTCACAGCATCCGCCTAAAATTAAATGCATCTGATGTGCAACTGCCTGGTTTGTCTGTACCTGGACAGGTAGTTGCCTTCTTCCTGCAGAATTAATAACAGTAAATTTGAATTTGTGCAATAGACTGCAGCCATTATAGTTGTTTAAATCAAAGATACACAAATGTGACATGGAAGACATGTATGGTTCCATAGAATCTGATCTGCAGGTAAAGATTGTGTATTTTGCTTTCAATACATGTGTACGCTATTCATAAGAAACAGTGGATCCTTTGCAGCATTTCAGTTTATTGTGAAAACAGCATATACAAAAGTACATTTGAATGGTTTTGTGTTGATTAACTGTATTCATTCTGGTGAATGGGGGTATATGGCTTTGTTACTTAACAACCTGTATATGTGTTCGTGCAACGTTCAGTTTTCTTTAAGAATGTTATACTGGTTAAGAACTGTCCATGAATGCTTGAAAGACAAAACATTCTCAAGGAAGTAAGAGCAACAGGGTCTCGGTACACGTTTAAACTTAGTGGTGAACAAGCCATAAAGGTAAGCTTAACCTACAGCATAGTGCAGTAGAACAACTTGAGTCTAGTTTTATGCTTACAATTCTGTTCTAATGTGTTCTTTTTTTAAGAAAAGCATCAGAGGCTGCTCTTTCAGTAGCATTTGAAGGGGTTTAACCTTAATTATACATTAGATGCAGATATCTGAATTGACATGGCTCAATAGTCTTGGATGGTATGTGCTTGTTTTGAATCTAAGGAGTTGTTCCAAGGGGAGATTACTAGCTCAAAAGCAGCTTCCTCATTAGAAGATCTGGATCATTGCTCAGAGCTGATGCTGATACATATTTGTAAAAAGCTCAGAAAGGCTGATAGTTTGCTGTAAAATAACATAAGAACAACAGATGTAATTTTTCTAAGTCTGAAGACAAAGTGGCTTGTATGATGTAAGGAGGAATTAATAAAACATTCCTCCTGGTTTTGAAAACTGTACTCTGTCATTTTGCGTATTAGTCTCTTTAATAATCATCCCCAACGCTTTATCTGAAGGTAGATATAAAACCAAAAGCCATACTACTTCAAGCTCAGCATCTAAGACCCTGAGCAAGCTGATCTAACTTGGAAGTTGAGTCTGACTTGGAGATTGGCCCTGCTTTCTGGGGGAAGCTGGACTAGATGACCTCCAGAGGTCCTTCCCAACCTAAATTATTCCGTGATTCTATGGTGACTGAGACTCAGTTTATGCCTGATGTCTACCTGACTCCTTCAATGTGTTCAGAATGCCTTGACTTTGTTAACTACCCCTCACAGTAGTCCCAGATAGAATATTCTAAGGTATGCTCCCTCTTTTACAAATGGACCAGTTACTTTAGCCTCAGACTTCCCAAGGCCATGGTCCGTGGGAGCAGCAGATCTAAGACTCCTCTTCGGTAGTCTGGAACTTTTAGTATGATGGAGGCTACCGTTTCAGCCACCCTTCTCCAGCCGGCTAAGAGACATGGTTACAGCACATTGGTGTGTAATACATGAAGTTTGTGTGAGTTTATCTGATCAGGTCAAGAGCACCATACGCCTTATCGTTGATAATACTCTTTAAAAAAAGTAACGCGGGAAGGAAGACTTCTAGCCTTAGTGGGTTGTTGTTACTGCTGTTGTTCATTGCCACTGTAAAATCAGTAACGTATCCCGTTGCTTTAAGTCTTGTTTATTAATTAAAGAAGTCTTGCACCAGTAAGTTAAAAGATGTTCCTTGTGTTAGGGCTACTATAAGTGGTTTAAATATTTGATGAGACTTTATATTTAGAAACATGCAGAGAGTAACCTTGCCTCCGTTACTGAGTTGTGACCACGCAAGATTCAAGGTAACAAGCAGGAGGTGGGGTAAAGTCTATCGAGCTCTATTGCTTCATGTGTTTTTCCTTGTTCCAGTTCTGTAACATAAAGGCCATCATTTTGATGGGAAGTACTCCTTGAACTCTTTTAAATGCTAATTGTTTTTCTCAAGGAACAATGGAGTGAGTTTTGAAAATTGCAAAAGATTGCCAGTTTGCTTGAAGAACATCGGTAACTGTGGGAAATAATTACATTCCTGTTCCAACGCGAAGCGTACTTCTTCCTTCTTCAGATTGCTAAAATGTGATAGTGTATGTAGAAGAGGTCAGAAAAGGTGAGCTTTTCTTGAAAAGCTTGTATAACACATCTCCCACATTTCTCTCCTAATGACATAATTCTAAGATTTCCAGGGTTTTGTGAGGTTCTTGGAGTTGTGAGTGTGTGCGTTTTGGTTTTTTTATTGAATGAATGAATGAATATCCACTAATTAAAATAACATAGTAGTGAGCTAATCTCAGAAGAATGCCGTGTATCCAATGGACGAAATGCCTGAGTACATGCTGTACTATTCTGTGAATGAATTATAGATTACATGATTTTCTGTAATGCTCTGCTTGTCTTGGAAGTCCTCTGTTGGCAAAAGTGATGTGCAACGCATGTTGCCCTTAAACAATAAAATAAAGATCTATATAATGGCACCATTTAACTCTTTATTTGAAGATGCACTGCATTTAAAGGATTTTACTCCATGATTTTAGAAATAAAGGCAGCCCGTGGCTCAGCAGCTGTACAACACCCTCCCCAAAGTATATATATTTTGTATAAATAAGGAACGTAAGCTTTAATCTTCAGGAGAGATGTGTGTCAGTGGGCAGATGAGCAAGCACCTGCTGTGTTTCAAGTTGCTCATATATCTGTAACCCCCCCCGGGCATAAAACCATCTTGTTGTCTTGCAAAATCTCTCCTCTGCACAACAGCAGAGTTGTTTACCATATTTTTATTGGTTTTGTTGTTCAGCCTGATCTCCTGTAGAGAGGAGAAATAAAACTTGCGGTGATGTCGAAGCACACAGAAACTTCGAGTCCAGCAGTCTCGGGTCCACACATAGTCTGATGAACACAGCAACTGAAACAGAGACATCGGGCAGATTAATGCAGTCTGTATTTTATGCAAAACTGCTGTTCACGCCATCCTGAGAAATTGAGACCGTTTCTGCTTTGAGCGCTGCTCGCTTCTCTGGGAACCAAACTGTGCCCTCCACGCTCAGTGGCATCTTTGGGTGGAAGGCAGGGGAGCTCTGCTTGCCATTGAAAGGTGAGCAGAGTCTGCACAACAGCTGCCTAATTATTTTCCGGACTTAGCAAGCACATCATTCCCTGAGGAGGGTAGGTGGTAGAGCACCCACTGCCCGGAGCATCCTGCCAGCAGGCCCTTACCTTGCCTGGAACGGAGCTGGCCTCTTCCCCACTGATCGTGGTCACCTTGCTGTGGAGAAAAGGAAAAGGGAGGAGGAGGTCAAGCAGCTCTGTAGGTGACTGCTAAGGATGTTTTCCCTCAAAGGTGAGAGAGCCCTGAGTCTGGGCTGCCTTACAGTAACTCTCAGCATTTTTGTACGTTGGTGGAAAGGTACGGAAACAGCACGGGAAAGTTGGAAGGGAGCAGTTAGGTAAGGGGCACGTCAAAGCAAGGCTCAGGTTTGGATTCCCTCGTATCTATTTGTTCACGGACCCCATAGATCTCACGCTCAGCTTTTTTCCAGCAGACAGAAGAGCAGAGTAGTTTCAGTCTACCCTAGTAGTTAAGAAGTTCTTCTGTGAAATGGGGGCAGAGGTTCAAGTCTGGAGCCAGAGCTGGGAAGCAAAGACCTTGCAGTTTCTGAGAAGCTGTCTAGCCCATGGTGTGTTGCAGCTAAGGAGCCGTCTACCTTTCCTCCTTCGTTAGTCAGCTGCCATCATTAGCCGTTAGCATTCTGCATCTTGGCAAGACACAGGCATACCTGGGCTTGCTCCAGTTAGCTGTTTTTTGGACATGTCTCTGTGCTTGTTCTCTCTTTCTTTGACTGCCTCTAAATGACTGTCCACTCAGCATCAGGAACACTAAATCATCGTCCAAGCGTCTCGAATGGTAAATGGAAAGTGGCTGACGCCTTATGTGGAGCCTCTGAATTATCCTTAGGAGGTACTTATGGATTTTGGCACCCAGCACAAAATGCTCAAATTTCTGTTTGGGTGTTGTCAAAATCCTGGTGAATTAGAGCTATGAGAAAGCCTCACTGTTAAGCCCACCTGTGTTGTGTAAGACTTGGGTTATTGAGGGCTTTGTCCCTCGTGCTGCTGCTTGTGGATGAAGACCAGTTTCTCAGGCAATCGCTCAGTATGTAAATCTCCTGTTGAAGAAGAAGTAGAAAATACTTTTGTCTCTTCCACAGACAGCTGCTTTTTAACATACATGTGACCTCACGTAGTTATTTCACATGTTCAAATTCGTGGCTTTCAGAAGAAAGACGTGGTGTAGAGCATTTGAGTTCTGTCTTAAGGAAATTATGCATTCAGCCACAGCTGGCTGGTTCCTACAGCTCTGGCAACGCTTTTTAAGTGTCAAAGTGACTTGAGGATCCACACGCAGAAGTCATTTTCATACTTTAGAAAAATCTTATTCTCAATACCTAAAACAAAAAGAAAACGTAAAAGCCAGAGTATGTCCGTGCAGCAGCTGGCAGTAATAAGCATACTATACAAATGGACAATGACCAGAAACTATTCATTTATTTATTGTGATTTTTGTATAAGGCTCCACTGTGGAAAGCTGTGGCTTGAGCAACTTACTGGAAGTTTTGTATGGATCCTGCCAGGAAGCGCTTCTCTCTGCGGTGTGCAGAGAAATGTATGCTACAGAGTCTGAAAAGACTGTACTTGTGCTGGCTGTACAAGAGCAGAGGAGTATGGACTGAGTAATTTATGAACACTGGGCTTCCCAGCTTTAGCAAATAACCCCTTCATCCGGAGCAGAATTCGTCTGAGCAGCTCCTTAAAAACCATCATTTTGGCTCCGTTGAGGTTCCAAAGGACTGACTTCTCCATGGAATAATTTTATGTGAGAACTTAATGGCCGCTGCAGTCCTTATTTTACCTCGGTATTTCTGCTGAATTCCACGGAGCTTGGCCTTCCACAGAAGTCTGTGCACCTGATTGTGCTGAAGAAAGAAGAGATCTTACTGATCATGTGTCAAATGCACTTCTAGAAACTAGGTTCTACCTTGTGTTTTTATATAATCATTACACTTTTTAAACTTTTGTTGTCTGTTTGATGGCTAAATTGATGGGTGTTTATAAACTTAGAAATAGTTTTGAATATGAAGCAATTAGGAATATCTCTTGCTATCTTATTTATCTTAGTTGATTGTTATGACATTCAGTGGGTTATATTCAATTTCTTATGCGTGGGTGCCTCAACTTTCTATGCTTTACTTGACATGTTCTTTCAAATTCATTATTCTTGAATTTAAATGCTATATTACAATTTCTAAGAAAAGAATATTTATTGGCTGAGGACAGGTACGTGATAAGTGGAAGCTTTTCAGTGAATCGGAAAAACTTAAGAGTGTTACTGTGTTTTGTTTCTTACCAAGGCTTTGTTTAGTGCTAGAAGGTGGTCAGTCTTTACCTTCATGGTGTGACAGCTGCATGCATTTTCTTACTTCAGCCTCTATGAGGAGAGAACGTGGTGGGCAACCATTATATGAAAGAAAGGAATACGTGATTGTTTCTTAAGAGATTCATTCAGTTCACTTGCAGTATCTGAAAGAGCCCTATACACAAATGTTCCCACATATTTCACAGTATGTTTTTATGTCCACCACTTCTTTTACTGTAGAATACAATGTAGGTAAGATTTAATTTGGGGGGAACTTGCTGAAAGCATGAAATCTATGACAATGCTAGCCTTTTGCATTGCTTTTTCTTCTGTTAAAAAATGACCTAGTTATTAAAATAAACATTTCAGAAGTTTGAGATGTTTTCTCCTTCTTTTGTGGCTTTTCTGGGTTTTATCCTAGCACTGAAGTATTATTTTGTCCAAGAAATAGAGCAGAGAGAGCTGCTCTTAGTTAAAAATTAAGCTTTAAAGCCTTAGGTAATTTCATCTGGGGGGAAGAAGGGAGGAGAATCACACATTGCAGTGTGCCATTAACACTGTGCTTCAGTATCGTTAAAAAACAGGCAGAATTGCCAATGAGACCAAGCTGTCCTTAGAAAAAGGCACTGACTTACATATGAGGAATTAACTGAAAAGAAACATTATCATCATGGTTTGGGTTTTGTTTGTTTATTTTTTTACTGAAGATTGTAACTGTAATAAATTTTACACCATATATGTTTTGAAAATGTGTTAAGTACCTAGGTTCATATTTATATTTATTTACAAATATTGAAATCCACATCCCTAAACTAATAGGCAGATTGTTACGCAAACACTGTCATACCATCAGAACTGTAGTATGTATTTCCCATGGTTATAGACGTTGTGATACTTCTTGTGCAGTACAAAAACATGTTTGGATTTTCAGACCTAAAAATAATATATATTAAGTGAAGCTTTTCTTAAGAAATCAGTCTCAAGTGACTTAACGATTGTCAAAAAAGTGTTAATTCTAGTTGTTTGGATGGGATAGGTGGTATTACCAGTGTAATTTGTAACATAGTCTAAAATGATGGAACACTCAAAATATCTGAAGTTATGCTTTCTGTTGGCTCTACAGTTATAAACCAAGAAAGCAACTTAATTTGGGCATGACTGTGAGATGACAGTACTTTTTAAAATCTAAAAGTTTATTAAGATTTGTGGGAGTGTGATTTTACTTGTTCCTAACATTTTTCTTAGATAGTGGAAGTGTAGTGTAAATAAACTGTAGCGATGTACACTGAAAAATACTGATGTGCATTCTTAAAGTGTAACCAAATTGTGTTTTGAATCCAGGAAACTAATAATTATCATCTATACAGTCCCATTTTGCTCATGTTTATGCATGTTTCTATCTCTATGAGAACAAGCAGTCTCACTGAACTGCTGAGGCTCCTGAACCGAGTATAGTAACTTATTTGCAAGATTGGTGCGTGCCTAGAAATGGCGCAAGCATATTTTGGATACTCTAAAGTAGGCTTATGATGTTTATGTTCTGTGTACCAGTAACACTATGTAACAGAGCAATCTGCTATTCCCATTTTGATGCTGTGTGTTATAAATCATTCCTGGGTAGCCCAAGGAACACTACAGGTTTTTATTGTAGAAAACTGTTTGCTGTATGCTGTTATATTGTTGCAGCTATCTAACTTACAGGATGTTCTTCCCTCAGTGGTAGTGATTCAGTTTTCTTTGGATGTTTCTTTTCTTTTGTATAAGGTCCAGTGGCCTGATTTTTTTTCTTAAAAAATAATTGCCGTTAAGTAGAAGGCCCATGCAGAAGATTTTACTTCTTTAATCCAACGTAAGCTTTATTTTGTCACCAGATCAAATGGCCTCCAGAATTGCAAGTTAAGGTTTTTCTAAGATGACAAGGAGATTTAAACATGTAGTTTCCATGGTAGGCAGTAGAGGAAAATGCAGTCCAGTATTCTTTGTGCACTAATGTCTGACCTTCATGATGTTCTTTAGCCAGAAACCCTCTCGGCTGCAGCTCAAGGCAAAGGCTGGTAGCATTGTATGCTCCTGTGAATGGAGGCTGGAGCTAAAATAAAGAGGCAATTCCAGACATTGTGTCCCAGAGCACAACGTTCAATACCTGATCCTTAGCTAGTAGTGAGGAACTTTGAGTCTCGGTTTTGTCCTACTGTCAACATCATATCTCGTTCTCAAGAAATTAATTTTGTTTAACTAAGTTCTTTTTTAGTTGGGAGTGTAGGTGTCTTCCAACACTCATTTGTCCTTTTACCTCCCACGCCAGTACTATAGTAAGGTAGTTTGTTTATTTTTTAACCTTTCCAAAATCCATACATATATCTGTCCTGGAAGTTAAACTATATACTAACCCCACACTTATATCTTCTTTGCCTTAGTTATTTTCACTTGTTTGGTGGTCTTGCCAATGTGGTTTTGGAAAGCTATAGGATACTCAACTTTTTTTCCATTTAGTTGCTACTCCAATGTTGCACACCTTCTGTTTGCATTAGACTTTGGCATCTGATCAATGCAAAGATAACATTTAATATTTTATTATTTGTAGTGGCTTTCAAGAATCTTAGTTTCTGAGTTTTCCCATCTGACACTTTGATTTATTTCATCAATTTTGTTTGGCTTTTAACTTTGGGGCAATATGGATTTATGTGTCCAGTCTTTGTATCTGTGTAATTTTCTAGTGCAAGGATTCCTTTCATGTTGTTCCAAAGTGGTCCATTCTGTTTGTTTATTTCTGTATTTTATATCTGTAATGCACTCTGATAGTGGAAGAATACTTTCTAAATCATCAGTACAATAACCACTTGGTGTTTCTGAAGGATCACGTCAACGTTGAAGCCCACTCTTCATAACGTTCCCATCCATAACTAAAATCATATTTCCATCCCACTAATAGTAAAGCAGGGGGACACACAGCAAACTGACATTAGAGATTGCATGCTGACGGTAGGAGAATGAGAGATTGTTCCCAGCCTTGGGTTTTGGTCCAGTAAGAAAACAAGGAGTAAAATAGCTTGGAAGGTTGAGTACTTAGTAATTAAAGTATTAGTAAACAACATGCCTGGATTTCTAAAAAGAATGAAAATAAATGTGTGTACTTGCACAAACACACCTTTAAAATAACTTTCTTTTTTAGCAATGCTTTTATAGCTCTTCTATTCACTTTCTTCTTTTAATCTCCTTCATCCTTTTCCATATAATATATGAAGGCTTTTTGGTGATAATAGCTGCCAGCCTTCCATTTCTAAACTCCATAGCTGCACTGTCAGTATCTTCAGCAGATTAGATCCCTCTTGAAACTGGATGTACTGTTTTTTAAAACATTAACTTTTGCTTTTTTAAAAAAAATAATGTGTTTTTTTGGTTTTTCTTCTTATTTTAGTAACCTTAAGATCTCTAAATTTATTTTGGAAATAATCTTATTTTCTTTTGAACTGTGTAATGCATTTGGACATTTTATTCCGAATATCATGTGAGTGCTAGTATTTTTCAAAGTAATGAGAGATATATTGGATCCATAAGTCCTTTTCCCACAAGCTGATTTTGGCTCATCTTCCTTGAACTACTAAATAGTAGTGATAAACAGTAAATAGTGATCTGATTCTTCTTCTTGATGCCCGTTATTGGAGAGAGACAAGGTCTTATGTACCCTTTCACAGAGAGAGACAGCACAAAGCCCGTGCCTTTCTAAAATCCTACAGAAGCTCTTAAGTTAGATCTTGGATGTTGTATGGGCCCCTGATGGCCATCAGCTTGCAAATGGATTTTGGTTTGTGTGATGTAAGGCTGCAAGGATGTTGTTTGTAACTGCATCCATTGTGTATGAAGATAACTGGGAAATACACTGGGCCAAATCCAAAAGTTGCTGTTGGGGAAATAAAAGAAAAACTGGCACTTCAGGATAACTGACGTTTTAAAATGAACTTCGGATTTGACTTGTTCTGCATCTAATGACTGTTACTGCCTTTACAAGGGTTTGACTTCCACCTTTTTTTTTTTTTTTTTTTTTAGTGTTGATTTTTTTTTCCCCCCCCTTTGAGCATCTCCTTCCTTTACCTTATTATTGTTATGCATATTATGTGGCCCTGGTAATTTCCCAGTGACAGGTGTATATGATGAGCCTCCATGCGTTTCCCTTCCTATGTCATCCTAATCAGCTCAAGCACGGGTTTGACTTTCTTCTGTGAGAAAGTTATGACAGACTGGGGTCAGCTAACACGCTAGCTAATCGTGACCCAGCCTCAATTTCTCATTCTCAATTGGACAACAACCAAGGGACCAAATTATTCAGTCTTACTCGAGCCAAAATCCCAATGAGGCCAACTAAGCCTTTAAAAAATGTGGGAGGTTGCGGCACTTTGCTCCTGAGTTGCATCTGTTGTATAAAGGTGTTTCGCTAATTAGGAGAAAAGAAATCCAAAGCACAGTTGTTTATTTACCCGAGACTTGATGCAGCCTCTGTGTTCCTCATATTCTGCTCTTCCTGTCAGGTCTATGGGCTTGTTTTACTGAAATTGTATTATTTTTTCCCTTCTCTCTCTTTTTTTTTCCTTCCTCCCCCCCCCCCCCCTCCCCCAGACTGGCAGATAGCTACTCTTGCTTTGCTGTTGGGTGGTGCTGCCATTATTCTCATAGCTTTCCTGGTTGGGTTGATCTCTATCTGCGTGGGATCTCGGAGGCGGTTCTACAGACCGGTTGCAGTCATGCTCTTTGCTGCAGGTAAGCAGATTACCAGCGCCATCACAAAAATTTCATGAGAGACGCTTCACTTTTGTGAAGGAAGACATGTCTTGTTCTGCATACTAATTCAGAGGCATTTGGTTTACTTCTGTGTTAACTCCGGTGAGGTTTTTCAGGATACCGGTTCTGCACAGCATTAATAATTTTTTGCAGTTGCACTATTCTTACTTCATAAACAATTATTTATTTTCATTATATTTATTGTTTTGTGAAGTACATGCAGTGGGGGAAACTACAGAGGATAAATCTCAAAAGTGCCATTTTAAATCTGTGACTTTATGCTGCTTGATGTCCCCGTTTTTATTCTTCATGCAAAGCCATTTCTGTTATTTTAATGTTCTTCCTTTTACAGTTTTAAAATGGGAAAATTAATGCCCGAAGGTGAACCCTTGAAGCCCTACGTGTGAAAATAAATAGGATTAGGTTGCAAGGTGTTTATATATGTCCCTGTGCCATGAGGAATTAATTTCATTGTGTCAGCTTGCTTACTTAGTTATTAATTTAACAAGCTGTCACAGTGTAGTCCCTATTTGGTTTTAAAAACATGAAAATGGAACAGTTTATACAAACTATCAAAAAATCTTAAGGGAGACCTATGAATCTGATTTGTCTCTAAGACTGGTCCAGTGAGGTGTAATTACAGTATTGAATCATGTCCTTTTTGTACATTCTGGTGTTTTGGGGCTTAGTCAGCACGGATGTTTCTGTTCCTCGTGAGATTCACCAAACCTTCATCCTGGTTTGCCTTCATCATGTCACTCATATCTGCATCGGAGCCAGCAGCTTAAGCCCCTTTCTGATAGCCCATAATGAAGAGGATGACAGAACCTAGTCTTCGGGATGTATTAAAAAAAAAAAAAAAAAAAAAAAAAAAGCCACTTTACAAGGATATGAAAAGATAAAAAGTGCAGAATTTGCAGGGAATTCGGGGATGAAACAAAACTCCAGGGAAAGCTCCTGCTGCCCCCTGCTGATAATGGTACCTGGACTGAGCCGCAGCGTGTCAGGATGCACTTTTATTTGCTCAAGAGATACTGATAGGTGATGTTTCATTTGCTTTTAGGAAATGAATGCAACCTAGGATCAGATTTCCCGAGCGGAAATTGTATCTTTTTGTTCTATGTGCCACATTGCTTGCTTGGTTGGATGAGTAAAGGCCCTGGTGCCATTATTTTAAAATTTAGTATTAATTCTGAGGTTATAAAGCATGCTAGGCAGTTAACTTTGAAGGAAATGGAATTATTGAATTTCTGTAGTGGTTTCTTATTTGGCTTTTGACTTAATTTCTCATAATATTGCGTAGTAACATAGCAATTATTCAGCCATACACTGCCTATCTTGCCATATTGCTCATTTAGTATATAGTTAAGTTTGTACTAAAAAAATAAACAACTTTCCCCAAGAAAAAAATTCCCCAAATCCTGCTATTGAGCTTAAAGTTTAATCTATTCTCCTCTGCATAAAATTAGTTCTAGTCTTTACTGCAAAAGTTTGGGGGTAGGGGGTTTTAATGCTTACTTGCATCAAAAAGGAAAAATATATTTTCCTGGGGTTGAGTGCACCCTCAGCAAGTTTGCTGACGACACCAAGCTGTGTGGTGCGGTCGACATGCCGGAGGGAAGGGATGCCATCCAGAGGGACCTGGACAGGCTTGAGAGGTGGGCCCGTGCCAACCTCATGAAGGTCAACAAGGCCAAGTGCAAGGTCCTGCGCATGGGTCGGGAGATGAGTGGATTGAGAGCAGCCCTGCGGAGAAGGACTTGGGGGTATTAGTGGATGAAAAACTGAGTATGAGCCAGCAATGTGCAAAAGCAGCCCAGAAAGCCAACCGTATCCTGGGCTGCATCAAAAGAAGCGTGACCAGCAGGTTGAGGGAGGTGATTCTCCCTCTCTACTCCACTCTTGTGAGACCCCACTGCAGTACTGCCTTCAGCTCTGGGGACCCCAACATAAGAAAGACATGGACCTGTTGGAGCGAGTCCAGAGGAGGGCCACAAAAATGATCAGGGGCCTGGAGCACCTCTCCGATGAAGACAGGCTGAGAGAGTTGGGGTTGTTCGGCCTAGAGAAGAGAAGGCTTCAGGGAGACCTTATAGCAGCCTTGAGTACCTAAAGGGGGCCTACAGGAAAGATGGGGAGGGACTTTTTGGAAGGGCATGTAGTGATAGGACAAGGGGTAATGGCTTTAAACTGAAAGAGGGTAGATTTAGATTAGATGTAAGGAAGAAGTTCCTCACTGTGAGGGTGGTGAGGCACTGGAACAGGTTGCCCAGAGAGGCTGTGGCTGCCCCATCCCTGGCAGTGTTCAAGGCCACCAGGTTGGATGGGGCTTGGAGCAACCTGGTCTAGTGGAAGGTGTCCTGGCCCATGGCAGGGTGCTTGGAACTAGGTGATCTTTAAGGTCCCTTTCAACACAAACCATTCTATGGTTCTGTATGATTCTATGATATTGGTGGTTTAGCTCATGAGTGGTGTTCACCTCTTTCCTTTGCTTCTGTGTGTGTGTGCATGTGCATTTTAGATAGCCATGACCTGAAGCATGTAAGTAGAGAGGTGGTGAGGCCAAGACAGCCTGCCCCATTCTTCTACATTTTCTGGCAAAACTGAGGAGAATCCTTTGGGGATTTGATGCTGACATTGTTAGTGTCGTTTCCTACAGATTTTATCTTTGTTGTCACTAATTTTTAGAGGTGAATATGGACTGGCATATCTTGAAGTAATTACGGAAAGAATCCCCTACTGAAGAGGGGAAAGTTAAAAAAACTGCAGCACAGTGGAGTTTGTGCCTTATGCAACTGTCCATGGATTTAAACCTTCACCTGTGGATTTCACAGAAGATCTTTGAGGATAAACCCTGCCCTGACCTGTGAATCTGCCAAATATTCTCTATGACTCTGGTTAGGAGTCTACCAGCTGCATCTGGAAGAGGGACACAGGATGCATTGCTCGGAGACATTTAATGATCTGTGTGGGTGTCAGGTAGAAAACGTCACTATGTGGGAGAAAGGACAAAATGGAAGAATGGTTTCCAGGCACTTTAGAGTCTGAACAGTTGGCTCCAGGCATTTTTTCTTCTAGTTTTGATTTATTTTGATTTATTTTTCTTTTTTTCTCAGCTTCAGGTTTCAGTTAGCGACTCTGTAGGTGAGGAAGAAGATTGACTCACTAGGTCTGGAAGAGATGAGAAAACAAAAGGACAAAAAAAAAAAAGTAATTCAGCCTAGATACTGAGAATAATCCAGCAAGTGATCAACAGATGTGAATGCATTTAAAATATATACTGTCAGCTCTGTGTAACAGGGAGAGGAACAGGAATACCTCAGGTAATGGAAAAACGTGGAGCATAGAGAGAGGCAGTTGCAGGACACTTTTGCATGCAGCCACCTTGGCTCATACACTTCTTCCCAGCATTTTTTATCTAGTAGAGATCACTAGTTTATGTACTTGATGGGAGCGTCTTAGTGCTCATGAACCAAACTGGCCCTGAAAGCTGCATCCTCAAAGCTCACAAACTTGACAATGTAGGAGTCTCATGATATGGTTACCAGATAACTGACTGCTAACAGAGCCTTGATTTAGGGGTAGAAAGAGAAGGTGTTATTGTTGGAAGTCCATAAAAGCAAACAAAAAACGTAATTTAAAAGGCGTTTGCCTTCTGGGGCTATGTTTTAACAATTTTAACAATGTTTAGAAGAATAACCTGTTGAGGTTAGTGAGCTTTTAACACGTTTCACAGGATGCTTTTGCATGTAAGCTAGGGAAAGAGTGGCTAAGTGAAAGTATTACAGGTGAGAGAGTAAAAAAAAATGACGGCAGATAGTATTTGGAGAATACTTAAAGGAAGTGCTTTACTCATGTGAATGAGCAGGAGGGATGGTGTGGAGAACAGATACAGAACTTACTAGCCAGCGACACCATTTTTATGATTGTAGACCAATTAGAAAGCCACACCATAAGGGGGGGTTTTGACAGCAAAACTCTTATAGTCAAACATTTGAACAAGGAAAAAAAGAGGACTGAAATTGTATTTTCCTAGTTTTAAAGCATTTGTTGTGATTTCTGCGTGTTTAATATGGTGAGTACATATAATTGCATATATTTCATGTAAGTAGAATAAAACTAGTATTCCTCTTCCTGGGCAATTGTCTTGCAGGCATCGTAGTGCTACTCATAAAAATGGGTCTAAATTGAAAGTGAATAGTCTAGTTTGAGATGACTAGTCTTTTTTGAAGCATTTTGAAGTGGAAATTAATTTTTTAAGATTTCTTTTGCAGCCTTTTTTCCTATGGGAAAAGACTAGTGCTTCTGAAGACAGGTAGTACACACCCTTCCTGACATAGGTCAACATAGCACAGAGTTCCTTTAAATTCATCGGAAGCAGATCAGTAGTTGCAAGCATTGGTTTTAATGTCTTTTGGGGTGATACTGGTCATTTTTCATAACTCCCCTAACTGCTGTTTCTCGCCTAAACAGGTCCCTTCCCACTCTACAGGGAGAAACAGTGACGGGAGGCAAAAATAGTGCAAAGTGATGACAGTGTTACGCAGTGTGGTTGTTTCCACTGGCTAGTGGCTGCCAGCACTTCCTTTGAGTTTTACAACAGTGTAGCTGGACCAGTAGCAGCAAAAGCAGGAACCCTCGCTGTAAAAATGTCTAAAATACCTGTTGTGGGTGTTGCTGCTTTAGCAACATGTTCTGCTTCCAAAAGAATCACTGTTTTTGTTTTGACAAGTCCAATCTGTACATTAAAATTCAGCATACTTCATATGTTAGGTGGAGGGAAGGTGGCGAGCTTCCTTGGTTGGCACTTGACACAGGCAGTTTCTGTATTGACTCAGCAGATGCTGCATCCCCAGTTCAGGAAGCCACTAAAAAACTTGCTTATTTCCGTTCATCTTAGGAAATCCTTTTTGACTTTGGATGATCTTAAAGATGTGTCTGAAAGCTGCGCATATGTTCAGGTGGTTTTGGGTATAATGATGCTCTCGTTATACAGAATTGGAATGCATAATCTTTTCATAAGAGTAGGTGCTTCCCCTAGTGTACCCTGTCAAAATTTCTCCAGTGTTGCGGAGTGTTTTGTGAGCTGGCGGACAAAAATTACATTAAAATGGAATAACACAAAGTAACACTTCAATAACTTCAGGACTAAAAAAATCCTGTGGATTTTGGTATCCACATCAGAAAATCCATTATCCAAACATTATTCACATTATTCAGATTATCAGTCTCAAGTAAGAGTCCAAAGACTAGTCTGTAGTCGGGGGGGGGGGGGGGGGGGGGGAGGGAGGGGGGGGGGGGGGGGGGGGGGGGGTGGTGAGAAATTTCCAATTAGTGTTTTGTAAAGTGTTATCACCGAGGGTGTAATGAACATTGGAAATCATCTCCCCATACCATTCCCAGCCAGAGTGCATGTTGGAATGAAAAGGCAAATGACAGACTTGGAGTGTGCAAAATGTTCAAGCAGTAGGAGAATATAGTTTATTTTATTTTCCTGTAATTTCTCAGTGTAATTTCAGAAGGGCTTCTGTAGCCCAAAGTAGTCTTCCTCTCTGTTATCCGCTGGCATTTTATATTGGCTCTGGCTTTGTAACAATTCTCTAAAGAGCGTTTGTTCTTCTTACAATAGCTAATAAACTAAAAAAATGACCCAGTCAATGTTAAAGGAAGTAGTTATTATGGCATCACATTGCGTACCATTGAACTTTCATCAGAGTACGTCTCAGGCCTGCGAATACTTAAGCACGTGCTTGACTGTGTGGATGTGCCCACCCTGCCTGGAATCAGGGGCTGGGGTAGTTTGCAGAGGCACTCACATGCCAAAATCTTCAAAAATTGCTAGGGTTAAATGCTGGAAGGGAGCATTGCCGTAAGGCCATATCATATCTGAGGGGCAAGAAGGATGTTTTGTACATTCCCGTGATGTTTAGTCTTTTGTGGGTGGCAGAACAAGAGGCCTGAAGAATCAATACATCATACCGCTTGTTCTTGTCTTCAAACCAAGTGTAATTTTCACCTTACCTCGGAAACTGTTGTCCCAGTTTTCTGTTAACAGTGCGCCTGGGTTTAAAAGATGCCAGCGAAACTGAAGCCTTCTTGTGAAAATTGGGGTTCTTCATCTGTACGTTTTCCTTTTCAGGTTACTGTATGTGGGATTTTTTTTGATGTAGCACAGTAATTAACAGGTTTGCTGAATTCCACTGCAGACATGTGGATCGGGCTGCAGATCTGGCTCTCAGAGACAGTGCTGTAGAAAGTAATGATTTTTAAGCTTTTTACTGCCTTGGATTTGGTCTCATTTATTAGCTTTTTTTCATCATGAAGCATTTCTGACACACCCCCTAAATTCATAATACAAGGCAGTGTTTTGCCAGTTGGAAGTTCAGTGACTGATCAAACTTTATAGATTCCTTGGTATTCTGTGTAACAATATCATTAATTCTGATTACAGTACACAGTAATGCATATGAAATATGTAATTTAGTGAGTCTCTACTGAACATAAATATGTATCACCTACTACAACAAATTATTTCTAGGCTAAGTAAACGATTTGATTCTGAGCTATATTTCTTAATATTCATTTATTCTTGCTTCTTGTTTTGACTTATTTATAATAGCTGTAGAACAAGTGATCTTAGTTTTGTTATTATGGTGGGAGTAATGGCTGCAAAATAAAATACAAAGGAGAGAGAAAAGAATTGGGAAAAGATTGCTTTCACTGTTTATTTCATGGACATCTGAAGGATTGTCATTATACCATAGCAATAGCATTTGTTCATTAACGAGGGAATGTGGAAGAATCTGTTCTCTGTGAATGAAATGAAGGTGATATTTTTTTCAAAAAGAGCAGTACTTACAAGCTAAAAATGCACCAAGAGCATTTTAAATATGAATTTCAGTTATGTGATGTTTTCCTTGTTTTATAGAAATTAATTAAGGCTGCTTCTGACATGTGGGTTTTTTTCTCTTTCAGTCGTTCTTCAGGTGTGCAGCTTAGTCCTTTACCCAATCAAGTTCATCGAAACGGTCAGCTTGAAAATATACCATGAGTTCAACTGGGGCTATGGCCTGGCTTGGGGTGCAACTATATTTTCATTTGGGGGTGCCATTCTTTATTGCCTGAACCCTAAGAACTATGAAGACTATTACTAGAATCATTTAATGAAAAGAAAAATAACAAAAGGATTACCCCATCTTTTCTAACTCACAGTTTTTTTAGAACACTTGTGGAGCACCAAACAGTCTGCTCTGTTGATAAAATAGCCTTTGCCTTTTGGGTGTGAACACTATAACCAGCTTTTACAACCATTTAAAAGAACTGCAAACACTAGGATTGCTGATCTTACATAGGCAGATGCTGCAAGCTGCTGATACATAAGCTCCATTTTTCCTGACAACAAGCAAAAGGATCTACGTGACAACGATCATTGTGAGAAAACCAGTTGGAATGAGAATGCAATGCCAGCATCTGCTATTGCCTTCAGGGGAGCAGCTGGTATAGGCTCCATTTAGAAGTTTCCCTGTATCATAGAGGATTCAGATGTCTGATAAGCAGGCAATGGCATCTTGTACAATAGGCTGTGTTGGCCCCTTGTTACTTGCTCAAAAAAGCTCTTAAGGAATTAGTTGCAAGTGACTGTGTTGAGGGCAGTGAATGTAACTGGTTAATGACTTGTCTAATATCTGCATTCAACAGTCTTCTGGGAGAATAATAATAAATAAAAAAAGAAACAAAACCAAAACCAAGCCACCAACCTCACAGGATTTCATGAATTGGTAATCAACTTCACCATGCCAGCTGTAGCAGATTGTTGAAGGAAGTCCAAACGCGGAGACACGTGCTTCTGACTGTGTAGCTGGAAGTTGTCTCAGCTCTGAGTATTTTGCTGGGAGGGTGGAGGTAAGGGGGAGTGGAAAAAAGACCTCGTCTGTCCCTGAGGCATTTAAAATGCATGAATGAGTTGCAGTTGTCCGAAGTACCCATTTAACTTTCGAACATCATCATGACAAGAATGCATATGGAACAAGTTTAGTTATATTTTTGAAACGTATTTGTTAGTACAAATGAAAATATATAGTACAAGTATAAATGCAGAGGGAGAGAGACTATTCATCTTAAAATTGTAATATGAGCTGTGATGCAGTGGTTAAAATACTAACTTTGAACACGTTCTTGAGAGTCTTGGATTGGTACCCCCAATTTTGGTTGGTGTTACAAAATAAACATAAAATGGTTTATCTTCTGTATATGCCCTTGTATAGGCTCTATGTTATGGGAAATGCTTAAAAGTTCACATCAAGTTAAGGTAGACCTGGACGAAATAAGTACTCGCTATTCCATGTGTAATCTAGTACTTAACTAAAAGTTGTTTTCTAAGGCTGTTGCAAAGAAAAAACTGCCTTTTTTTTTTTTTTAATCTAGTTAGATTGTGAGTGTCTCTGATCATCAAGAGTACAGCTGAGACCCCATCCTGTCCATCTTAAAACATTAGCACCACAGGAGGTAATATCTTGTTTTTAAAGACTGAGTTTATAATGGACTGGCTGATGATTATGTACATCTAATTACTCCTTCCTTAGTATGTTTCCCACTTAAAAACATCCAGAGACTGTATACATGAAATGAAACCCAAGATAAAATAGGGAGAACTTTTACATGAATTTAATCCGCATCACTTTTATTTTTGTTTACGATTTGCTTATTTGGATATTTTCGATTAATTATGAACATATTTTTATACAATTCTAATCTTTAGAAATAACTATTTTTTTTAATGGAGAAATTTAAAATATATTCTACGTGGACCTCTGCAAAATCAGGTATGCTGGGGTTGCACATCCACCTCTCTACAAATGGTTTTCCTGGTGCCATGGAAGGGACTTGCTGAATTACTCAATGTTGAGCCCACATCTACAGTGTTAATGCCTGTGCCACCGTCGCAGGGCGCAGAGGGACCACAGGGCTGCCTTCAGGTATTGCTGACGTGAAGAGATGGTTTATAAAACTCTGGGGCTCTCTGGAGTTAAATTTTTACTACCATGGCAGAATATTCCATATCAGCAGTCTTTCCAGGACCAGTGGTGATTAATTAGATTAGATGGAGCAAAATGATAGTTTGACTTTGAAGGGATTTTATGGCGATGCCTGGAGAACAAAAAGGATGGCAGGAAAAATTCTGTCCACGTGTTTCACAGGCACCAGAGAGCGTTTGTAACTCTGCTTTTTTTTCCCTGAGACTGACTTAAGGCGGATATTCAGTATATAGTTAACTCTGTATCTTTCTGAACAGCTGTGTAGTTCTGCTTTTATTTAGCAGCATGGAGAACATTGTAGTTTGGCATGGGAATTAGGTTAACATAGAGAAGCCCACTGTGAGATGTCTGTACCTTTCCAGGAGGACGGTGTTTTGGTGCTGGCGTTGCGTGGCACTTCACCTGTGCTGACAAAAAGGTACAGTGCTGAACCCGTATCGTATCCACTAATTTATCCAATCATTTTTCTTTATGTAGAGTTTGAGTAAAAACAACTGTCAGGCCTAAGGCATATGCAAATTAATGGCACGCGCTCTGAAAGTCACCCGGCTGTTAATATGAAAGGTGTTCAGGCAAAAAATTTACAAACGTGAATGCCTGAAGACAAGGTTCTTCATTCGTATTTGGGTCAGAGATCTGATTTTCAGTCTCAACGCCCGCTTTTCCTCTTGAAGGTAATGCGGTCTATTAGGACCCACCTCTCAAACTCCTCAGGTCCTTTGCGTTTGGGCATCTAGTATATGGGTTTAGGTACCTACTTTTAGCTTATGTTGCTACTGCCGTTTATTCTTTTTCCCCCTTACCGCTGCCGATTTTGGCAAGCATTCTGTTTCTCAGCACTGAACTAAAAGTAAATACAATATTATGCTGATTAATTTTTTTTTTCTAGCCACAAAAAGGCTACATATCTGTGTCTTGAGTGTACATACAACAAATGAATCATTCTGTATGTTGTGCTTGTGTCATGCTACCATTATTTCAGTTATTTGGCTTTATCTCACTGGCAGGATGATTCTCTCACACAACAAATCCATTGTTTTTCTTCTAAATATATATGAATAAATACATATATAGCAAACTTGCAAGCAGGGCTAGTTATTTGTATTTTTTAAGCTTAAAGTATACCGTCCGGTGCTGACAAGTACCTAGCACCTCTTCTGGATTTCTTGCACAACTTCGTTTAGCTTTTGTAAATTTTAAAAACAAATATAGAGAGACCTATGTGTTTGAAATATAAATGATATATATGGATTAGCATGTAACTGTATATTATTAAACATGCAATGAACTGACTGGTAAGTGAAGTCTAATCTTATGGCTAGCAATGTAATTTATTCAGACTGTATTTTTGTACAGAGCAGTGCACACTAACCTATTGCCTCTGTGTCCTCTATAATGCCTAAAACTGTGCCTAGAAATTTCATTTCTGTCTTTAAAGGAAAAAAAAAAAAAGACAACTAAATGCTTCATGTTGTTGATGGTATTGGTTTTTCTGATGTTGTTCTTTATTTATTTTTGAGAAGTGTATGGTATGTTTATTAAATGAATCCATCAAAATACGGTTCGTTTTAAATGGTCATTGTTAGCAGGGAAAGACACGTGGTTTTTTATCAAAACTTTTAAGTTTGCAGTTTTAATACCATTCCTGCATTTCACGATTTTTGTAGCTTACATAAAGTTTTATGTGAAAAAGTAACTGAAATAAAAAAATTGTTACACTAACCAAATGTGCCTGTTTTGCTCTGAGTGGAATATGTACGCAGCTGAAATGGCGTGGTTTTCTGTTGGGCAGGCTCAGAAGGAACAGTCTGCTTAGGCTAGTGAATATGCCTGGTATTCGGTTGCCATACTAAGGGAGTCTTGCCAAAATACACAGGGGGAGAGAGGGAGAGATGCGGGATCTTGCCAGTGTAACCCCTCCATCTCGCCTGGGCGTAGAACCGGTAGCACTGGGTTGGTGTCTGGGTGTCACAGAGCCCATACTGCCTTTATAAAAATGCAAGTATTGTAACATCAGAAAGCCAAATTGCTTTTAATGTGGTAAATAACAAGGCCATGTGTTGAAATGGGAATCTATACTCATCACCTTGTTCCAGTGGGGGAATTTATTCATGATATACATGTTTCTTTTTCACGTTTCCAATAACTAATACTTTTTCCCATTGTGATTCTGAAAGCCAGGTTACTTTTCACCCTGAAAAAAACCCAGATACTGGTTTTGAACCTGAAACGTGGTGGTGCAAAAATGGAAAAGCATGTTTAAAACACTGAAGACATTACACTGTGGTGTTTCTACTGCTCGGTAACACGCTGTCATCCTCTGCATCGCTGGGTACCTCTCATGTGAGCGGGGGGCAGCGTGAAGAGGGGGCTGCCAGCAGAAAGTGATAGGAGGGAGAACGGAGGACAGAGCTTTGGCTGCCGTGGGCTACTGCAACGGGCAAGTGTAGGCACGAGGGTGGGGTGCCCAGAGTGGAAATCGAGTCGTGGAAAAGGAATTCAGAGCAGGGAGCGAGTATGATGGGGTGGAGGACGAGGCGGTGTCTGAAGATTTGTTTTCTTTTGAAATGCGAGCACAATTGAAGGAGGAAGGAAGTTCGTAGGGAACTATGAATCCACAGCCACTGGGGAGCGAGGGAGCGAGCGAGAGGTGGTGGAAGCCGTATTTCTTGAAATCTGCATTAAAATTCTGGTTGTAGTGCGTGTGGCTTTAGAGGGCATATTCCTCAAGGGTTTGACCTGAGCTTAATGCCCAAATCTTAGGCCATCTGTGCGCCTACATGTTGGTGCGAGGTCAAAGGGGCCCATTGGCTTACTGGGGAAGAAGTTAAGCAGAGGGTGAGGGTGTCTTGCTCAAACCTTGTCTATCCAAACATGCTGAACGATAGGAGCACTGGCCTGGCACTAGCTGGCATGCCCTCGGTGTGCCAAAGACGTCCCAGCAGACTTGGCAGTCTCACGGTGTGTTTGGTATCCACCGTAAAAGCAGGTCTGCGCTCTGCTGCTGAACCAGATGAAGCGCGGCTGGATGTACGGCATGTTGTGAACAAGAGGAAACGTGTGGAAGATGGTGTATGAGCCCAAGTTTGTTCCTCCCAAAATGTAGTTTGAACGTGAGCGAGCCACGGAGCACTTGGTGGAAACAAATGGTTTGAGGTCTGCAAGTGATGCTGAAAACTGCCATGTACAAACTCGGTCAAACATACCCAAAGCAAAACTCTTCGGAAGTTTGCGAAATCTTTGAAGTTGGTATTTTGATGTTTTGTCTGTGGATGGGGACTTGTAATGCTTGCTTGTTTCTGTACCTTGAAGGACCTTGACCCAAGTCAACATTTTTGTGTTAAATGTATGGGTGCGATGGGATTTTGGAGATACAGAAGATTTTTCTGCTGTGTTAGTGACTTCCTGACACTCTCTTGATGAAAAACAGTACTCCTGGGCTTTCCCAACAGGCAGTAGCTTCGAAGAGGACTTTAAATCTTCTAGGTATCTAAAAAAGCCATGCATTTGTCTGGAATCTGACACGACAAGCATTGCAACCTACAGGAAGGCTGAGTTTTGTGATTTTTCTTTTGTCCAGTTAATACTTACACCAAGTTTTTTGATTTGTGAGGAGAAACACTGGATGCAGGCAACCAGGCGGAAAACAGTAGTTCAGTGTCTGATTAAGAGCGTGGTTTGTACATAGTTACCCACAATAAACCAAATGGGTCTGCAATCCAGTAGGCCATTGCCTACTCTTGGAGCAGCTGGTTTGGTTGGTGTATAGAAACTCATAATTTCTATGAGGAATGTATGAAATTGTTAGTGAGTGAAATACAGGTACTCAACCAAGTTTTGAATTTTAATAGCAAAATCACAAAAGGTATGTTCAACAAGATCTGCTATTGCTTATTTTACTTCTCCTGCCTTCCTCTCTCGGTCCATTTTCTTTTGCTTTTTCAGGCCCATGATACATTATTGAACTGTAAGATTTGATACATAAAGAAGTGAGTATGTTAGGCCTGCCGCCGCAAGAGAATATCTAAGTGCACGCAGCTAGACAGGAGGGGTTTGTGGCAGACGGGAGCCAGGAGCGTGTTATCGCTGAGGATGGGCTCATCTTGGTGGAAGCAGCGTATCCTCAGACAGATGAACGGTGACTTCTGTGTTTCACGAACGATATCTGATTTGGGTTCAGTTCCTGACTGCATTGCAGATCCTCTGCCCAGCAGCCTCCTCCCGCTCACCTATAAGAGGGAAATATATAATAACGTGGCACCTTTCTGTCGAAGATGCTGAGGAGTGATATGGCCGAAACACCTGAAGTGTGAGTATTTGGGGACAGGCAGCAGAACAGTTTTATGTGTCTGACTGTGGTGGTAGTGGTACCACTGTAGTGGTACCACGTATGGTATGTCACACTGAAGAGGTTGTACAGCAGGGAGAGGAGTTGTCTGTTTACCTTTTGCACTCTGGATGGGATCTAACCCTCTTTTGAAAGGAGACTGCCCTTCCCTGGGGTCGCCTAGGCATGTTGGACATGGATAAGGTTATGGAGTTCAGGGTCAAACAGACAGACAGAGAGCGAGAGCAGGAGTGAGCGGTAAACAGGGAGCCCGTTGTCCAACATCAAGGTGAGAGACACCTGGGAGAAGTAAGTGACCTTCCCACCTGCAGAAGAAACAGACCCAGAGCCAAGCTGTAGGGGTGACAAATTACTACAAGACTCCCAAAAGGTCTGTAGAGTTACGTTTCAATTCCCTGAGAGGTGCTGGACCACAAAGCAGCCACATTTGGAGGCTTTTGTCAGCCCTGAACACGTTCCCACGGAATGTAAGGTTCCTGCGATGCTTTTGCCCTTGTAGGTGCTTTTGGTCACTATGTACCTTCTGAGCATCTCTGTCCTGAAGGGAGATGTGGCCCACTGTGCAATGAAACTGAAGGTGGGCCGGACACGGTGGGATTTGGGATGGTCCTCGGTCCTGCCACAGTTCAAGATTAGATGCAGACAGCTGCGTCTCTTGGTGAATATGAAACTAGCTGTAACTGAGATAAATCATAATGCTACAGCGGGGTACGAAAGAATTTCCGCAGTAGCAGACAAGCCTTGGTATATAACAATGATGAATGGATTCATAAATGCCTTCCTAAATAAGAGGAATATTTTCTGAGTGACTCAGAGCTGCTGTGGGCCTAAATACTTACCTTTGTCTCCAGGTTGCTGTTCTAAGAGCTATCACAGGAGGCAGAATCAGAGCCATTATCTTAAATTTTTTTCATAGAGAGCAAGTCACGGAGTTTTTGTAGAGAATCTTATAATATTAGAATTATTTAAAATACTTGAATGTATTTGGGTTGTGAAACATCAACTATTTTAAATTAATTTCTTAGCTGCTATGTCTGGTTTAGGTTTTGGGTTTGTTTTTTTTTTTTTTTTTTTCCTTTCAACTGCTTATCTATTTTTGTCATCAATAGGAAAAAGAAAGCTGAAACATTTGAGCTGCTTGGGAGTTAAGAGAATAGGAAAGCAAGGCTGAACATTATACTTATCTTGGAATAACAGGACTGGGGGGGGACGGGACTAATTTCAGCTCTATCAGCTGATAGCTCAGTAATGAAAATGTCTGAGAAAAAATGAAATGAACAGCAACTGAGAAATATGGCCCCTCTTTCCTACACACACAAACTTTGTTTCTATCTGCTCCCATTTCTTCCCTTGATGCTACAAGAAGAGAAACATTTATTTCAGGATTTGTCCTGGTTATCATCTTCTGAAGTAAGTATGCCTGCTGTAAAGCTGTATAACAAAGTACTTGTTAAACTAATATCAAGAATTTCTAATGGAAATGTTTAGAATACCTAATTTCCAAGGCCTAATTGGAAGCAACTTAAATTATTACATCAATAAAATTTGCTTGAGGGGAAGCCAAAAGGGATTCATGTAATGAAATAGGAAGTCCTAGCTGGAGAAAACTATTTTCGCTGCAGAACATCTGAAAAGCTTTGCAGCTGTTGGGTTAAAAGAAATACTACTGAATTATTCTGAATTTTTTAACACATGGACATTTTAACATAAAAGGTCATGCAACTTGCAAAAGGAACAGGCAAAGATGCTCTGAGAAGCGTAAGTGTGAACAGATTGCACTCCATTTGTTTGAAAACAACCCTTACCTGACTGAAGTGCAATGCCATTATACTCCCTACAAAACATCTTGTAATTCTAACGCACTTATTTTTATGGCTGTTTTTAAAGCTGTAAGAGTGTGACAACATGGTGGTTTAGGCCTCAGGTTTTAAAATGCCAGTTCTCGTGGGAACCGAAGGTGCAAATCCAAACTACGCTCGGCTCATGCCTTCATCCTGGCAAAGTACATTTGATGCTATTTGCAGCTTGCGGTTCTCGAATCCTGTGGACAAAAGCTAAACCCCCAAGATTTTGACTGTTCTGTGTCTGTTCAAAAGAAGCCTTTGCAGCAGATGTAGGAAGGGGGGCTGGGAAGGAGCCGTTTCAATTTTCTTACAAATTCTCCCTCTCCCCCTGCAGTTATACTCAGCCCCGTGCATGTCTGTGGGCAATGACTCCAAAGCAGAGGGGTGTGCAGTCCAGCTGCATTCCTGCTGTCAAAGCAACTGTGGACTAAGGAGTATCTGATTTTTCCCCTGCTTGAGTCGGTGAAAATTTGTGTGCATAAAATGTGAATAAGTAAAGGTGTAACCAGCTGTTCTGGTGGTGGCTGACCAAGTCCCAAGCTCGTTAAAAAAAAGTTGAAATTGTCACTAAGTGGGCAGTGCTCTGGTGCAAGTGTGTGTCTGTAATAAATGACCTACACTCACACACTGAAGACGATGAAGCTTTTTGCACAGGCAAAAGCTTCTCAGGAAATAAAATGTATTATAATGTTGGCAGAGAAGGATATGTAACTCGTATCCCAGATTTATTCTGTATACAGAGAGATGGAACACTATCAAACACACATACATGCTTTCAATGTATAAACTTGAAAAATCAGAATATATATCAATGGAGAGTATAGGGACACCATTCTAGGAAGCTGTTCACACTATCACTTTTTAGCAGAGCTTAACAGAAGACAAAGTAGGTGGCCATCTTAGTAAGAAATTAAGAAGAGGGAGAAAAAAGTGAGAACCTCACAAAAAACTAGCAAGCATGCAAGTTTCATTATTCCTGGGCTCCACATCTTTCCCACAAAAACTGGCAATTGGAGATGAATGTTTTCTCAAATTTGTATTTTAATAAGGAAGTTTTCTTGCTCCTCAGGTGAAGTTTAAAGCTAACACTGCTTTGCAAACTTTATTTTCTGAGGGATCTGAATAGATAACAAGTTAATTATTTGCTTACAGTAAAGCTCTTCACACCTCTGATTCAATTTTGCGGGTCTCCTGCAGCTGAAGCTCCTGAGAACAGTTACACTAGTTCTTTTAAAGATCCCATTTTTAGTATTGCAGCAAAAATTTACAAAAAAGTCAGATCAGCAGCCTCTGCCTCCCAATGTAGTCACATATCTGCGCAATTCAAAGCACGGTTCTCTAGAAGCTGCTAATTGCCTGTCAATCATCTGGCACACTAGCAGTTCACACATTTTTGCTATCGACCTAGCAGATTAATAGTATAACCCAAACAAAGGAACAAAGGCTAAACTGTTCAATTGGGAAGGGTAATGTGTGGTCTTTTCAGGCCAAGATTAACAGAGAAACAGAAAAATGGTGTTCTTTGTAAAACTAAAGCTGCAGTGACCTTAACTCTGGCAAATAGACTGAATGAGTTCAGCACTATTTGCCAGCAAAACCTGAAACAGCAGTGCTTTTTTTTTTTAAAAAAAAAAAAAAAAGGAAAAAAAAAAGAAAAACCCCAAACCTTATATTAAAAAATCTTTCCAAGCAAAATGAACTAAAATTAAGATTCATTTGGTTTCACTTTTAGGAGTCAGCAGCATAGCTAAAACGATTCACAAAGCAGTGATAGAAACTGTTGACCATTATGCCACAGCCTTATGCTGAATGTATTTTTAGTATCTGTGTGAGTCTATTTTCAGGACAAAACAGCAGTGTTTAAAAAAAGAGTGTTTAAATTTTCCTCTGGTATCTCTGGGACTTGTATTCTTGGATTGAGGTCAATCAGAATAAGGGTACTCTTATTACTGAAATTAATATTTTTATAGTTACTTGTATATTCTTCATAGCTAGGAATTCCAGCCGAGACTAGGACTCCAGTGCGCTAGCCCTGAGCCAACACCAAAGGCGAGCCCCTGATAATTTCCAGTCCCTCTGTACTGTGGAGTTTCCAGTCAAAGCTTCGTAATTAAGATTGCGGTGAGATTTGCTCTCTAAGTAGAGCATTGCTGGATGAAGAGAAAAGGGTGACTTGCGTGTGGATTGACTGCTCCAAAAAGCATTTTAGCTACCTTTATTGACATTTACTTGGTATTAATTAGTTACCATCTGGAGAGAAAAAATCCTTTCAGGCTAAAAGAGAAAATGTACAAAATGGGCCTCTCGTCTTCCTTGATTTCTTGAGGCAGATTTGGTTTCCAAGGGTGTAACGACAGAGAGTTCTCCCTTTATCTTTGGCTTCTTGTTCCTGTTCACCATACCCATGTCCACAACCTCAGTTGTCCTAATACCGTATTTTTCCAGGACTGCATAATAAATTCGAGTCACTGAAGTGATCCACTACCCAATGAAGCAGGGGTGAGCACCAGCCAGCAGGCAGGGGAGAACTGGCACCAGTTGCGTTGCTGCAGCCAATGCATCGTCGCACCCTCAGGCTCCGTATCGCGACCCCTTACTTAAGAGAACAGATATTCTCTTCGTTGCTGCTGTTGTGAGTCCCAAATAATATCTGCTTTTCAGGCGCGATGAATCGGAAGCCCTGGAAAATGTTAAAAAGCAAAAATCAGAGACTCTGAAGCAAGAATCGGCTATTTCTGATGCGGTCTGACCTCCTAACAGGCCCAGGAGGCTCCCCCAATAATTTCTGTAGCAACTGCTTAAATTCTCTTTGAGCAGTACCGCCAGCCTCTGCGTTGCTCCCAGTGGCTTTGGCTCAACCTTGTAACGTCTTTCTTGCTTGTAGTCTCACGATCAACTTCAATCTCCATTTGCTGCCAAAGGGTCAGCTCCCATCAAGACGTGGCCGCGCATTCGGTCACCTTCTCGTGTGCCCACGTTTTCCCAGCCGTGCCGCTGTGGACTCGGGAGCTTGCGGCAGGTCATCCCAGAGAGGGTAAAACCCACGGTCGTTAGATTTCAGGAGGGCTCCCGTTGATGATGAGGCAAGGCCCGGAGTCAGCGTGAAACCACGTCCCAAGTGTCTTAAAGATGGGAGCTTTGTCACAGCCAAACCAAAGGAGGACCAGGAGCGGCAGCGTACGGCTGGGTAAGGAGCCCCGTGTTTGGCAAGTTCTTCCCTCGGGCAAACCCTCGGGAGGGCGGCCAGCCGAAACACAATCCTTGGCAAACAGCAGCTTTGGGAGTCCGTAAGATGCCTGCAGGTAGTTCAATTTGTGGCAGGAACGGCGGCGTGAGCCGCCTGTTTGGAGACCTGGCGTGACTCTCTTAAGTGTCTGCAGGCCGCTACGTACCCTCCCGAAAGGTTCACGTCCTTCATCTGGAAAGCTGTCATTTTCCTTACTCATATCCTATTGCGCCAGTGGCCTCCACAGACTGTGCAAGTGGATCCAAATTTGGAAACGAGCTTCTCTTTCAAAATAATTAATTAATAATTCTTGCGACCAAATGTTGGTCTGAAAAGCACAAGTCAGATAGCGACCCTGGACGTTTGGCTTTGAAATTTCAAGATAATTTAAATTATTTGTGTGACTCACAGTGCTGCCATTTTCATTCCCTGATTCAATGCACATAATTCATAGAAAGGGATTTCTAAAATGTAGCCCTAAGGTTGGATTCAGGTTTTGTTTTGTGTGAATATTCTGCAATATTAATTGGAAAATTTTCATTGCTAGAGATATTCAATTCAGCAAAGTCATTCACTGGCCTATAAATTCTTGATGAGATACAAGGTATCCACCCTTCTTTAGTGAAGGATGCAATTAGCACTACCTCATCTTATAGTCATAAACAAATAGGGAATTTTCAGCCTGGAATCAGAGCCAGGAGACTTTCAATTGCAGTCAAAGAAACTAAAGTAAGGGCATATATTAAATGCAGGCAGAAGAATATTTCAGACCTTAGAAAAATCAATTGAGAAGTAATGAACATCGATGAACATATAAAACTTGCAGAAAGTCTCATTTATATATTGTGAGCTTCAATAAAGGGCATCTCATTTGTCTGCTACAGAGCTGGAGCACAATGGATTACACTACATAGTGAATATTTTGTTTTGCGTTTTATTGATCTGAGGGAGAAATACAGATTGTACTGTAGAGTATGAACTGGATTCAAAGCCACTAAAGTCAATGGAAAGATTTCTTTTGACTTCGGGGGTTTTAGAGCAGCTTACATCTGTGAAGCATAAGTTGCACAATCAATGTAAATTGGTTACACAATCCTGGACCAAAGCGAAGAATATTTTCTCTCTGGCCCAAACGAACTGTGGCTACTTCCTAGCCTTTTCCTCTATGAGCCTGATCGCACAGAACAAAACTACAATCTTTAATTTAACGGATAGGAGGGGTTACATCCAGCCTGTGTGTGCCCACAGAGGCATGTGCATGCATGTATCCTCCCACCTTGACTTTCAGGGCTGCCTGTAGAATATGGGCTTAAACCCCTAAATTTTGGACAGAAATGGTTAGATGCTAGATGGGAATTTTGTCCACCATTTTAGAATGACACTTCGCAGATATGGGTGTAACCCTAGGATTACTGTAACCTTAAATGCTAATCCAAACTGTACCCAATGGGTTGTGCCTTGGAGCAGCAGCACTCAGGGGTATAGTTGAAGAGAAAAACCTCGTTTTTGGGAGACCAAGCACTAGATGCTGGGAAAGAGATGAGGGACATCAGAAGGGGTATCCTTTGTCCCTATCACTGAGTCTGGTTGGAACATCTCCAACAAGCAGAAATTTCTTCTCGGCCTCCTCCATCAGTGTTTGAAGATTCTAAAGGTAACTTTAAAATAGAAGGAAAATAGAGACCTCCCATGTCAGAGTATAGACAATGGGGAATTGTCTCTGCAGAGACACTGATTTTAAATATGTGTGCTCTATATCTTTTTGTTCTGCTGATATTTTAAGGTAGGTTTTTTTTTTAAAGAGCAAATGCAGAGTAGGTGAAGTTTGGAAGAGCTACTGAACTTGAATTCCAGTTGCATCTGATTCTGACAGGCAGTAACGTGAATCAAAATTGCAGATTCTTCTTTGCAATACATGCACAAAGACCATGCTCTTTTCCTCTTTCCCCTTTTTTCCACTTTTATTTCAAGGTACTGGAAAATTCTTTGTACCCCGGAGCAGCAGGATGGATTTCTCCTGATACTTGAAGGGCCTCAAAGAACGACAGTGGAATTCAGCTTCTGTGTGGTACAATTTGGCCCGAAATATCAGAAAGATAAGATAGATATCACATGCTGTGTGCTAGTGACAAATTTATCACAAAACATTAATATATCACAAAGATGTTCTTTGTTCTCTGATTTTGACAACTGCAGTTTGCCTTTAGCTACTCTTGATGAAATGCGCTGGTTAAAGGCGTCCATATGCATATTTTCAAAAAACCTTTAAATAGGCATTAGAAACCTCTCACTATGCTATTTAGTCTTTGCTGAGAATTGATGAGTCCTGCTGAGCTTTGCTTCAATTTTGATATAAGTCAGAAGTGATGTGTAATTTGTTTTAGAAACTGATGAGGTTTCAGATATGTGCTATTTTTGGAGGGAGTGTAAATTAAGATGGTTGATGAACATGTGGCTACTTGCACTTCTTCTGCTGTATAACTCAGTAGTAGAAATGCACTTCTGGGAACAATAGAAAGTGCTGAATGGGCTTGTAATGTTCGCTTAATGACAAGGAGAGAGAGGAGGAAGGTTTGGACTACTGCAGAGAAAAGGATGCTTTTGGCAAGAAGAGCGATAGCGTTTCAGAGCTGGTGTTCAGCGGGACTGTGGGTGGCACTGGGAAAGCTTTTCGGAGGAAGACTGGGCGATATCCTCTATTCAGCTTCTGCCGCTGCTCTCCTCGCGCGGGCTGCTAAGAAATTAGAAATACGGTCGGCTTTATACAACCTGTCACAGAGCTGCATTCTATCACTTTCTTTTCTCCACACAGAAACCCTTTGTCTCAGCTGACTTGTACCTTTCTTCCAGCGCGCTGCCATCAGTCGTGCGGGGGGAAAGCTGAGCCCTTGGTGTGCTAGATATCAGACAAGGAAAGAGTCCGTGAAAGCCCCTCACCTCACGACTTAATTTGGGGTTCAAACGTAAGCGCTTGCAAATGATATAAAATCAATCACCGCGATTTGTCAGTGTAGGCTAAAGTCTGGCCCTAAACTCGCTTTCCCTTTAGTGTCTCTTCGATAATGACAAAGAACAGACCAAACCTTTAATTCCCTTTAATGCTATATATCAGAAAAGTCAGCTTTAAATAGTTCTTGAGTATTTCATTGTGTCATAGGCTGCATCTTTGGATCCATATCTACTTTTAAAATTTCCCACTGCTACAGCACAAAATGGATTTCTTGCACTTCAAATCTTGAAACAAGCCAAATCCTACTTCTGCTTAGCATGTTCTATAGGTGCCAGATGAGAAGAAAGCTACTATGGCTTAACCTCTTTTTAGTTATAGATCCAATAGTTGCAGTCAAGAGAAGTGGGAGAGATTATATTTGACCCCAGATATTGTGAATATCTATAGCAAGCTTAAATAACAAGATGTCAGCAGCTGCTCGGAATATCTATTCCTGGTGTAGTCTGCACATTAGTTTTCTGGGAATGGGAAAGGAAATTGTCTTCTCCATAGGTTTTTGTGGTGCTAGAGTGATTTACCCACTTTTCTTTCAAAAGGCGAGAAAACTGTGAGATGTTGAACCGCCTTCAAAACAGCGCTAATGAACAATGTGTACAATGGAGCAGTAAAAGCAAGGAAAGCAGGGAAAGCAAGAGAAATTATTATTATTACCTTTTATAATGATGATGATGGCTGCCAGAGCTAGTTATTGGTCTTTAGTACAGAACTCCTTGTGGTGGTTTAACCTGGCAGGCAGCTAAACCTGGCAGGCAGCTAAACACCACACAGCTGTTCACTCTCTCCCTACATCTCCAGTGGGATGGGGGTGAGAATCGGAAAAAAAAAAAAAGTAAAATTCATGGGTTGAGATAAAAACAGTTAAATAGGACAGAAAAGGAAGGGGAAATTAATAATAATAGTAATAGTGATGATGAGGATGATGACGATTGGAATATACAAAACAAGTGATGCACAATGCAATTGCTCACCACTCGCCGACCAATGCCCAGTTAGTTCCTGAGCAGCGATCCCCCCAGGCCCCACTCCCCCCCAGTTTATATACTGGGCATGATGTCACATGGTCTGGAATACCCCGTTGGGCAGTTTGGGTCGGCTGCCCTGGCTGTGTCCCCTCCCAAATTCTTGTGCTCACCCCCCGCCCCGGCCCCTTGCTGGCAGGGCAGTACGAGAAGCTGAAAAGTCCTTGACTTAGTGTAAACACTGCTTAGCCACAAGTAAAACATCACTGTGTTATCAACATTCTTCTCATCCTAAATCCAAAACACAGCACTATACCAGCTACTAGGAAGAAAATTAACTCTATCCCAGCTGAAACCAGGACACCTCTCCACACCCTTCCCACAATTTTCTCATATCCTAAATGTGGAGAATCATTATGTCTGCAGCTTTTCTCAGCATATAGCAATAGTATTCTTTCAGCCAACAGGGGTACCACAGGGATACTTTATTCCATCCCATACCGTCACATCCTGGAAATGAGATTAAATGGACTAGGTAAAACATTAATTTCCATGAGTTTGCTACTTAATTACCATCCCAAACTGCTGCAAGATCATCAAGCATGACGAAGAATAGGAAGAAAAAAGTTGTCTTCTGTATTTTACATTCAGCAGCAGCCACACTGCATTTATCTACAGTAAAAATGCTTGTGCATCTGCTTTCTTCCCAAGGCTTCAATGCATACTAATTATTTTCTCATGTATATTAACTAGGATTTTATAGCTTTTGCTGCTTTGTGCACTGTTTCAAATCTTTATCCCATAGCTTTTCTGCTATCTCGCTTGCTTAGAGCTGAAAATATTTTTTCATAAAAGTCTGGTGCAGATTCCTTTTTGTACATGGGCAGAATCTTGTAAGTTTACTAATACTGCATAGTACAAAGACCATATACTCTTTAGAGGAGCCTTACGTTTCCTGGGTGAAGTGAAGCACTAAAGTCTACTAAGGCGAACGGCCTTGTTTTTTGATGTTTCATTTGCCTCCAATCACGAGCTGGACAGGCCAGGTCCCTCCATAAATGCCAAGGACCCATTACAAGCCCTCACACTGATGACTAACCTCAACATTACACATGCTTGGTGCAGGTGGTTTACAGATGTTACAGGTATTTAAATGAGAATACAGGTCTAAGCTTTGTCCTCATTGTCTTGGTTCCACAGCCCACCATTCCTTGTCTCTGTTTTTTTTTTTTTTTTCCTTGAACTCCTAGTAAAACATCATTTTGTTTGAAATACTTCATCAGTCTGATGTATCACTCTGATATTTATCGAGATCTTAGTCTGCTTTTTCAAATCAATAAGTTTAAGTGAGAAATGTGTATTTTTTCCCTGTTGTTCATAGGAAGGGAAACATTCCTTCAGCATACCAAGTCATGATTAAAGTCAGCAATTTCCTCCTCTCTCTCCTCATCTAGCCGGCACTGGAAATACCCTTTTCTATATTACCACTTGCCCTAAATAATATGTAATTCACAATTGGTATTAATACTGCATCTGGCCATTACACCTTGCTCTGCTTCAGTAGTTCTTTCCGTGGTCCAGGGGCTGCCTTTATTAGCAGGTCAGCCTGAGAAGTGAGCCTGCTGGAGAAGAACTGCAAATAGGATTCACAATCCCCTCCTAACTGTTCTGACATATTATCTAATCTTTGCAAGCCCATAAAACTTTAAGATGAGAACTACCTACACATTTAACTTTACAATACAGTCACACTTTGCTGATTTTGAGCTTTCTCCCTCCCCCTCCCCCCAATTCAAACAGATCAAGTTTTTAATTTATTGTGGCAATCAGAGGGTGAGGATAATAAATTCCAGGTAATGCAGTCAAAACATTTATCATTGCTAGTTAACAGCTAGAAGCTTATTGTGTTATATGTTAAAGAGCTTTTCACATCATCTTGTGTAGTGAAAGGGATGCAATCTTGTGCGTGGAACTATACGTGCATTTGGCTCGGCCAGCGCATCCCTTTGAGAGGCAGAATCAAAACCCACGGCTTCTGTTCTAAAACAGTTACACTCTGTCCATGGCACCCTTGGCTTGTTGCCTGCTTCAACGTATAATGCTTAAAATGAGGCTAGACCCTGGAAATTGAGTCTATAAAAGTATAGTGTGGGGACTTCCCATATTTGCAGTGACATATGGCGTTTCTTTCACTTTGCTTATGCATTACTTCTGTTTCTACCTTCCATTTTCTAGCACTGCACCCTGGCCATGGCAGTCACACGCTGCCACCTGCAATAATCTGCCACCAAATTACCTCTTTATGGGTAATTTGAGAAAGCGAGGGGATTTTCAGAAGTTGCTTTACCTTTGTAAAATTATGTCTGCTTCCTTCAGTACAAAGAAGAAAGAACACCTTAAAGTTTACGGTTACCCTAAGATTCAGGGACCATATGTGGAATTCCCAGGTCTCACCAAAACTTTATGTGTGATTCTGGGAGCATCTCTGAATCTTTTCATATTAGTCTTCCTCGTTCTTATGATGGGGCGACGGTTTGTTTGGGAGCCAGCAGTAAGAAGATATACACCGCATGATCAGATAAGCATACTAAAGAGGATCCAGTGATCACTTCAGTAGACAGAGTCCATTTCTCAAAGTAAAACCAAAAAGAATTTTAGAAAACAGCTCTGTAGATCATTGAGGTGGAAACATGGAGGCACCTGGAAGATCTGCAGAGGTACCACATTTACGTCTTCTATGTTTGCTGAATCCGCAGAGCTAGAATCACAGAATCATAGTTATCATGTAGTTTGGAGGGTCCTCTGGAGGCAAAGCTGGTCCAGTCCTTACTCAAAAAGGATCAGCTGGACAAGGTTGTCCAGCTGAGATTTGAATAACACCAAGGATGGAGTTCCCGCAGCCTCTCTGGACCTGTGTTCCAGTGTCTGACCACCCATCATCTTTGTGTCTAATTTCCTGTGTTCCAACTTGTCCCTGGTGCCCCTCATCTTTCCACTGTGCATCTTCGAGAAGAGTCTGTCTTCTCTCCATCCTGCCATTAAACAGCTGTAGACTGCAGTATATCCCTTGACCTATCTTCTCTCTGGGCTTAACAAACCCAGATCTCTCAGCTTGTCCCATATGCCAAGTGCTCCAGCCCCTGGACCACCCTGGTTGTCCTGTGCCGGACTTGCTCTGGTATGTTAATGACTTTCTTGTACTGGGGAGCCCAAAACTGCACAGTGCTCCAGGTGTGGTCTCACAAGTGCCAAGTAGAGGTGAAGGATCAACCTCTTGGACGTGCTGGTTGCACTTCCACTAGCCCAGGATGATGTTGGCCTTCTAGGGCCCATTGCTGGCTCATGTTGAATTTTTCCACTAGGACCCGAAGGTCTTTTTCAGCAAAGCCACTCTCTGACCAGTCATTCCCCATCCTGTAAGCCTGTGCAGCGGGCTGTCCCATCCCGGGTACAGGGCATTGCTTTTGATTTTCTTGAACTTGGTCAGATGCTCTAGCCTATTGAGGTCCTTCTGAATTGAAGCCCTGCCCTCCAGAGTATTTTTCTGTTCTTCTGAGTTTGGTGTCGTTTGCAAACTTGCTGAGAGTGCATTCTGTCCTATAGTCCAGGTAATTAATAAAACCACTAAACATTATTGGTTGCAGTGCTAGTCCCCAAGGGATGCCACTAGTTACTGGCCACTAGATGGACTTTGTGCTACTGACCCTGGTGGTGAACCTTTGAGCCAGGCTGTCCAGCCAATTTTCAACCCTATTTACTGTCTGTTTTTCTAGTCTATATTTCCCTAATTTGGCTATAAGGCTGCTGTAGGAAAACACATCAAAGACCTTTCTAAAGCCAACACAAACAACATTCACAGCTCTCCTGTCATCCATCCTACCAGTCATCACAAATGATAGATGACTGGTAGAAGGCAATCAAATTGGTCAAGCGCGATTCATTCTTGATAACTCCATCTGGCTATTCCCAATCACCTTCTTGGTCTTGATGTGCTTGGAAGAAAACAAGAAATTAAAGCTTTACACCTAAATTTTAGTGAAATCTGAGAAGCTGGTATCAAAGTGACAAAATCTGGCTGAATATTGACAGAGCGAATCTACTGAGCTATTCCAGAGTAGAACCATGTTTTGCTTTGAGCATTGCCCGGGCTTATCCAACTAGTGCGAAAAATCCCCCCAAACAACACTGCATGCCGTTTTGTGGTGGAAAGAGTCATATAACAGCAGACATATTTGAAGGCTTTGGCAACAACTCCAATATGAAAAAGTTTAGGCTCCTTATATACACAGAGTTACTGCCATCCTATCAGTTAATCTGAACAGATTACATTAGCTGAGATCTGATACCTTGAATTCAAAATTTATCATAGCTGTGCAGCTATTGAAGTTTCTGAAGTGTAGGGATTACAGATAATTTCATTTAGAATTACAATCCATTCTTAATCTTAACTGCTTTCTTAGGCTGTTATATTTAAATTCATATTCAAGAACCTCATGTTCCTTATATGAATGTTTCTTTTAATTAAACAGAATAAGTTTTTGCGACTGTGAGTGAAATTCTGAACCAAACAGAAACTGGATAATGTAATCTCTGGGTGAATGTCTTTTCAGATAATTCCTGTTTGCACTGCCTCATTAAAGTTGTCTAGCACATATTTAGCTCTTAAAAAAGGAAAAGAAAAGAAAAAGACCTTATAAGTATTCCACTTAAACCCATTTGCTTGGTAGGGTTTGCTCACCTTGTTTATAATTATCTCTACTTTTTAAATGTCAGTGCTACGAGGTTAACAAGTCTCACTTTCTGCAGCAAGCATATTTGAAGGAGACTGAGTGGAAGGAAAAACCCTTCCTTTTCCCTTTGAGTTGCTAAGGTGGTACAGGCTGCTGTCAGCTGCAACTTATCAAGTACTAAGAACACCTTATTAATTCCTTCAGGTTTTGCCCTCCCGTTTTACTCCTGCATGACTTATGCTATGAATTATAGTCTTGTTTAATCAATTTTTTTAAGGCTATTTCACAAGAATTCAGTGGGATTTCTTTCTGTTTATACAATTGTTGCCTAGGAAATAGCAGTGAAGAGTCTCACTGCTCTTTCATAAGCAAGGCATGTGTAGTTAGGGAGCAATCGTTTCCTTTCATTATTGGAAAATTATTTTTTTTTTTTAGATTGTTGTTTCTTTTTTCCTAATGCATTTTTAGAATTTCTCTTAAGTAAAAATAACTCTGCTACTATCCCTCTAAGCATCTCCAGGTAGAAAATCTTTAATCTTCTGTGACACCTTTGTTATCATAAATAAATGCCACTGTGAATGCAAATACTCACAGTAAGGAATTACCACTTAGTGAAAGGAAATGCAGGTGTGAGACATCTATATGTTTCAAAGGTTTATTAATGTAAAGCAGAGCCATTCAGTTCTAGGTCACCTGTTTATACTAGACCCAAATCAGAGGTGGTAAAAAATCTTTACATTCAGGTGGCTGTGCAGTGGCCTCAGCAAAACGAATGCATCTACTCTCTAGTTTCCTGTGAACAGGTGTTAAATTATTAAATTGCTGCCACAACTGCAAATCCTATCTCCTTGTTTTCCCCTCCCCTTCTTTAGCTGCAAGGAGAGATATTTCAGCAAAGAGAGGAATCCAGGAGTGTGGACTATGCCCCCTCCTCTCAGAGGTGCAGCTGGTGTTTCTTGGTCACTGTTAAGTTATGTTGGCTGGTGCGATGCTCTGCTCCTGTAGGAAAGTGAATTTTCTTTGTGTCCAAGGAATTAACAACAAAGTTCTAGATTTGCTTATCTGGGTCTGTTAATATGGCTAGATCCTTTCTGTAAAGTACTAATTCTTCAAAATGTAGGATGATAATTTTTCATAAGTGACTCCAGGTATAAAAGCTTAGAAGCTCAACTGAAGAGATCTGAAGAAACCCTATCCTTTAGAAAGTGATAGATGGTTTTCTTAGAAACTGTCTGACTGATCTCAAGCCGAGTGTCAAAAATAGCATAGGCGTATTAGGACTAGTCACTGTGAAAACTCTTTGTTTTGATGTAAAGTATTTTATAGAAGCAGTGATATACAGAAGGGCTACTGTTGATGTAATAGCCAAGAATAACACTCTGGCTTGACAAACCATTAGCAAAGCTCTAGTGTGGAAAGAGAAAGCTCCTCTAATGAGCTGAAAACGAAAACACCTGGCCATTATTCATTACAAGCTTCTCTATGTATCAGGTAAAGTTTTACACAGCTGCCTCAATAACTACAAGGTTTGATTTTTATATTTATGACTGCTGGTAGAGGTCTTCTGGTCATTCTGTAGTGTTTTAACACTGTGAATTCCGGAACCTTTTTGAAAAATCGGAGCTACATAAGGCACACTTATAAGTGTTGCTAGAAGGATGTGGGTTGTCTGGACAATCAGATTAAAACCACACACAAAACTGCATAGCTGCTTATGAGACAACTTGATGAAGTACTCTATGTAAATTTATTTAAATGTGTAGTCTCTAGCTCTTTGTTTTAAGATGAAAGTAGTAACAGAGGTGTAGAGGGACCTTTGCTAGCTAGTATAAATTTCCATTGTGAGCATCTTTATATGTCACTTTTACTTATAGTCTTCTCTATCACGCATCCTCCCTCTGCCTTCCTCCGCTGTAGTCCTTACAATCCCTCCAGCATGCTCTGTGTCATCTCAGTCATGGGAAATGTGTTGACTGTGGTCTTCCAGTGTGTTCTCAGCCCAGTACAGCATCCTGCTTTCATCCTGCAGGACAGGCTTGCTTCTGGTTTCCCTCAAGACAGCGATAAAGCTTCCATTGTCTCAAACAAGATCCCCAGGCAGAGCTTTTTTTAAGGGCGCTTTTTCCTTTTGCCAGCTTTTTTTGCTTTTGCCGTGGGGTTGCAGGGATAAAATTTCATTCTTAAGGCATTTATTTGGATCTACAGAAGCCAGATCCTATCTGATGCAGTTTTTCTAAATGCTGAACAAACATCACTTGCCTGAAAGAAATGAGCTTGCTTACTTTTTCCTCCTTTTAATCCCAAAACAGAGGGGATGATGTTGAAGGACTGCAGCCACTGGCTATGGAACGCAACAAAGTAAATTCAGCTTTGTCCAGCTTCCTTTTTGTCTAGCTCCTCTTTTAAAAGAGAAGCTCTCTTCTTGCCTCCCTCTTTTAAATATTAATTATTTTCTTGCATGCCCTTGAATATTTTGGTCTTCCAGTCATCCTGTGAAACCTATCTACTTAATGGGATTTAGGAGAGAATGTGGAAATGTATTCCAGAGTTATGGTGTAGTGTTTTTGCGGCTTGTCAGATGAAGCAAGTTATTTGTCCCTACTGAATATTTGCTCCCTAATGATGCTGGAATTATGATTTGTTGTAAATTAATGTCTCATAGTGAATGATCTTGAAAGGACCATTTTTAATATTCAAGGCTTCTGGCTTATGGGTGATTTGTGATGACTTCTCAGAAGTTTTCTATGCAGTATAGTTCACTTAATTGGGAGCGTTACAAATCTCACATAGGGGAATATGTCTGGTACGGTGCAGTCTGGTGCCCTTAGTAGCTAAGTGGCATGTCAGCATGTAAAAATCAATTGAAACCTAATACTGGCATTGCCCGCAAGTTGGAGTACTCTACAGGCACAAAATGGTATTGTAAAATGTAATTCTGGTTGTGTGGTCCTCCATTTATCTGGCTCATTCGTTTTTTTCTACTCTGCTGTGGCCATTAAACAAGTCAATCCTAATTCAGTGTAGATCCTAAAGCACCTTGTGCAAAGCTTCTTTTAAGCTGGCTCGTAAACCAAAAGGTAAGACACCATATCAACACAATGTTGTATTCTGAGCCAGTGGTACTTGGCATGATCACTTAATAGGCTTTTTGGGTTTTCCCCCCCCCCCCACTGATGTGTGTTGGTTCTCCTGCACTTAAAAAATAACAGCAATGAAAAACCCATCCCCCCCAAAAAAAATGTTTTCCCTGGTAATCCCCTTTTCACCATTGATTGACTTAATTTGATTTTTATCCAGCAATTCTTGCAAAATTCACTGTGTTAGATTATAAGTCTTGTATTTCTGCTAGCAAGGCTTACTGGGCTCTTAGTTAAAGAGCTGACCTTATTATGGATACCTGCCTCACCAGCTCTATCCCCAAGTATTACTTAAAAGGAAATGTAGTGATTTCTCCCTATTGTTCTCCTTTTTCTTTAGGCTGTGCAAAGTAATCTACAAAGTTATTGATTCATTTGTTTAATCCTTGCATTTACTGTAGTATTTCATAGTTTCTGTCTGGGTGATTCAACTCTTCTGTTGCTGTTAGTTTATCGTTTTCATGCATGGCAGTTTTGGGGTTTGGTACCATTGTGCTTTAAAGAAATTCTACGTAATCCCACTAGTAATTTCCCTGTATATTTCTCTTGCTTCTTGGCGCCCTAACTTGGGATTTTTTTGCAACACTTCAGGTTTTTGAGACCTGATTTAGAGCTCCTAAAAGGTCTCCGATTTTCACAGTACTTTGCTGAACACCTTTTGCAGTCAAGCTTGTCTCAAGTTACCTCTCTGAAGCAATGACGACAGTACAAGAGGATATAGCTAAGCTCGCTTTAAACTAGTTTCCCTGCTGCTTATAGCTCTGTGCTGGTAGATGAAGGAGCACCGTTAGCTGTAAAACCCACCTGAGAAGCCGGGTAAATGCTAAGGAGATTAGCTCATGCTGAGCTCCGTACTGCTGTGGTTACAGTGCCAACAAGTGCCCGGACTGGCTAGTTTGAAGCGTGGCTACGCAGTCTCCATCACTACAGTAGCCGTGGGACCACCAGACGCTAGAGCAGGGAGAGAAAGCCCAGGCTGAAAACAGATTTAATCGCTGCCTGCTTCGAGCGCGCCCTACTCATCTATTTGTTTCTCGCATGTGAGCTTAGCTCTGCTTTCTCTTATGTCCACAGCTAAATCCTTCTATTTTGGGTAGCTTTAGGCATATAATTCTCCACAATTCAGATGCTAACACTTGTAAACAGCCCCCAGCCCTACACCCAGAATCCCCTGAACTTCATTGGTTTCATTGGAAAAAGAGGTCCGAGTCCCAGTATAAATTCATTCCCCGGTAGCATCTTTCCAGGGTCTTGAAAGACACGATTAGTGTGGGAAGCTATGGATATGGTGTTAGAGTATAAGCAAAAAAAGGTTTTGATCCCTGCCTGAATTTACCAGACTGTTTTAGCTAATTGGTTAGGGCAAGGTTTATATGGAAAAATTTTCTTATATGTAGAGAGAGAGATTTTGCCAAACCAGAAAAGGGGCAAACTGTGGGCATACGATTGTTTCCTCAGGTCTAAAACAAAACCAGCAAGCTTAAAATATGTTGGGAACAACACTGTTACTACTTCCTTGCATAAATCACTTCACCTCTCTCGGCATCTTTTTATCCTCCCTGTCTTTGTCTTGGCTTTTTAGGTCATAAGCTTTTCAGGAAAAAGATGTTCTTTTCCTATATGTTTGTATAACCTATTGCAAGGAAGTGCTGTTCTTGAATGGTGACAGAGGATGTGGGCACCTCCCTACACCACATTTTTCTCTTTGTCATTTTGTTCCCTGTGAACAGGAGCTTGTTCTGCATGTCTGCAGCTGGTGTCAGAGGCTAGGTGGAAACATAAAATATCTGAGTCTTGCTCAGAGCATCAACTGCCATCTGGCTCTTTTGGGTGAATTTTCCATCTGACTGTGCTGGTCAAATGGTCAGTTTGGGAACGTGGTGTGTGGTCAGAAGCACTGCTGGAAGTTTCTTGCTCCTGACTGCAAAATTTCTGATCTTGGATTGCTGAGCATGGTGAAAAAACAAAGGCATGCATACATTACAATCACAATAGTTGATACGCCCAAGGTAAATTTAAATGAGTCGGTTGGATACAGTAGTAGTCTTCACTCTGAGAACATGAGGTTTATTGCTGCCTGATTTAACACTTTTTTTCCAAGCAGATTTAGCGGGTGGTGCCAAGCTCCACGTTACTGGGGCTCACAGGAGACCAGCAGCAGTGTTAGTTATCTACAGTCATGGCTGTAATGACAGTACCAGGCACATCCAGCATCCCAGTGAGGGGAGTGAAGCTGGTCCTTCAGCCTTTAGGCACGGGGCAGCTTATTTGTTAATCGGTATTTCAAGTAACTTTGGGATCCCTTCAGCAAACGTTCCTGAACAAGGTCCAGTTCTTTTTGTACCACCGTGTGAGTTCATCTGAACACCTTCTGAGGTAAGACAGCAGAAACGGGCTCGCATACTTAGCCACACCTAATTATTACTTGACTACCTGACCCATGGAAAAAGACTCCCATAGTGCAAACTGGTCTGAGTGTAGGCAAGTTCCTTACCTGCCATTCTGTGGCACGAGAGGCTCTTGGAGTTCTCATTTAATCGTCCTGTACCTGTGTCACACGATTCCGAAATGCAAAGCCAATGCCTTGAGCTTTTTTGCTTTGCTCTTGAAGCAAATGATAAAACAGAAGAAGCTTTGCCCATTTGAAAGGAAACCTCATGTAAATTCTAGGTCTGGGAGGCCAAGTACTGTATCTCAGTACCTAGGGAATAATTTTATTCCATCATAGAAGATAAAAGCATGTATGATCCATGGTTAAAAGCCTCCATAATTCTTAACAATAAGACTTTCCATTTTAAAATAGAAAATGAGTGACTTGTGTTGGAGTATCTGTATTCTTCTACGCTGCCCTGTGTTCAAGCAGCCTTGGTGTTATGGGAGAAAGGAAAGCAAAATTCAAAGTAACTTTTATTTTGGGATGATCCATGCTATTTCTACAACACACTAAACATTATATAAGATATTCCTACCCTGTCCTACCCTCACCCAGAAATACAAATAGGACAGCAAACTTAAGGGAAGCTAATACTATTAACCCTTTTGTATTCTTGACTGAAGTATAATACATTTCAGATTAAATGTGATAGTATAAGGCATCTAAAAATATCTTCAAGGAACATTGCCAGTAGATGTTCATTTGCAGACATTATTTATAGCTTTGGAGGTAAGCTGTAACTTTGTTTCTAGCTGCTTATCTTAATCAGACTTTTTTCCTGGATGCAAAAATAAGCCAGTACCCGTTGTAATTGCTGCACTATTCCTTCTCATAGAAGAATGTGCTGAGTCACTGATAAATAATTCACTTAAGCCTGAAACCATCCTACAAGCCAACTTTTATCTGCTGCAGATACTTCACTCTTTTGTTCACCTGCCCTGCTTAGGGCATTAGGGGCACAAAACAAGAGCAAGACTGGCAATCCAGTCTAGTGGGGATGAAAGAAAAGAGAAAACTTTCCCCCTCTTTACATTAGACTTTTGTCACAGCACTGAATTGTTCGATTTACATGTCAAGTTTACATTATTTAGTTGCAAAGAACATTTCCGTTTTACGCTCCCCAAACCACTGCATCTAGTTTTGCAAACCGTTACCGTTGGCTGTTGTTGGCAATTGTGGTAATTTTGGAAGTTGATGTTGACACGGCCTTGAAGTGAGCCACACATTGCACAGAAATTATTCCGAAGCAGGGAGCCTCTTTTGTGGGTTTGGTATCTGACTTGAACTCGGCCCAAAAATTGTTCTCACCTGCTAAGCACGCACCCTTTTCCCAGCCATGCCTACGGAGCGGTAGCAGTAACAATGACTGGATCTGGTATGACGAGTTATTGTGAAGAAAACTGAAAGAAGCAGTAGGTGACACTGTGCGACTGGCCTGAGACTGCCAACTGCTCCAGGACACCAACCACCATTCCTGGGAAGTGTTGACTCCTGGCACCTGCTGTTGTTGTGTCCCCAGATGTCCCTCTCTAATTTGCTCTGCTTCTTGCCTGCCTGAGGTTACCTGCAGGCAAATATGTCAAACTTGTTGCCCTTTATCTCCCTGTGTTCTGGCACATCACCCGTTTCCAATCGGATTGTGGCCGTTTTGGGATGACTTTATCCAAATGGAGAAAAATGGATCTGTTTGGCTGCTGCAGCAGACTGCTACTTCTTACCCTAAAATGTGCAATGTCAGTGCCACAAAGTGGTGCTAATTCCCACCATAATTTTTCCCCCTTTGCCTTATCTGTCATTTGCATGTCCTTGCATGTCTGCAAGGTTCTCTGACTGATGCCAGTTTCTAGACAGCAGATGTTCTTGTGTTCAGCTTTCTGTTGAACAAAATATCACCTAGCGACAGCCCAGACGACTTTGCTTCTGTGATTTAAATGCACTAAATATGGCACAGAGTCTACCTTAGCGCTGACAATTTGGTGTTTTTCTTTTAGGAGACTGCTAAAAAGGTGGTTCCCATATGCACATTGATAGGGAAAACAAGCAGAAACCAGACTGCACTTTGGTTTTTTCCCCTCTCTGTATCTGTTACTCAGTTGGTTGTTTGTCTGCTAATGGTTGGTGGTAGAGATTTAGCTAGAGTCCATAATTCATATGATAGTTGCTTTGTAGTTTGCCAGCTGTTCACTGAGGCTTCCCTGATGACATTTTTGTGTGTGGTGTTCTTTCTTTGAGAAGCTCTGAAAGCAATGTTGGTGTGGAGGAGGAGGAGGGCTATGAGTGCTCCCTACCCTGTCCCTTTTCCATGGTCTTTGTTTTAATATGAAAATTGCTTCACATTTGCTGTACCTCCAGTTCTAGCAAAGTGTTTGGGGGAATCGGCATGGTCCGGTCTTTCCCAGTAGGAAATCATCAGACCTTAGATACGGAAGGAAGCTGCATCATCAAAAGACACTTGCTTTCAAAATTTCCAGGCTTTGGTACAAATCAGCTGTCTTGTTGTAAATATAAATATATGTGGAGTTCATGTTCGGGAAAGAAAATTAGCTCTCATAATTACTTATTAACTAATTTTCTCCAGAATTATGTTCTCATAGTACTTAGTATGATTGTTTCCATGTTTATTGAAAATATCAGTTTGTCAGAAAACTAAAACATAATCTACCATTGTATTGACAAAGGTATAAGGACTTAATTGACAACGTGTTCATTCCAGTACAAGTAGTTGTGCTTTTGAAGCAAAAGTCATATTTTACTAAATTAATTGAGCTTTTAATGAACAAAAGTTCTCCCAAGCTTCAATCAAATGTGAGGTAAATGTTTCTCAAGTGGCCCATTCTCAGGCAATACCTACTAAAGTTGAATTTGATATGCTGTATGGAGACCTTCAGCTCCAGAATCTTTTCATAAAGAAATCACAGAAAACAAAGAATGCTATATGGGAACGTTTGCTCCAATTAACTAACTTAAATCCATTTTCTTTGCTCCAGGGTGCCCATTTTTCCATATTACAAACAAGATCTTATTGTCTCAACTTGGCCTATAATTTGGCATAGGCAGAAAGCTTTAATTGCTCCATCAATTTACTGTTTGCTTTAGGTATTTCTTGCCTTTCTTTTAGGTTTTCTAATTTTTTAACTTCTCATTCTTTTAAAGATTTAGGAATGTCTGTCCTGATGACTTTTAAGTAAAACCTGTTTCAAAACAAGGCAGCTGAAAAATACTTATTTTGGCTGTATACAATTAGGCTCATTTAATGAATCTGTATATTCCCTGACTTGTGTGGATATTTTTCTTCCCCCCCCCCAGCTATGAAGTTCCAGGTGTCTTTTTCAAAAGTATCATACTACCAGTCATCTACAAACAGTTTCTGCAGAAATTTCTTTTTTATCTTTGTGGTCAGTGAGTCAATGATCAAGTATATTTTCACCAATCTACTTAGGGTCTTTTGTAGTGCTGAAATCAGAGGTTGTCTGAGGTGGTGGGAGCAGGAGGTATATTAACTAGTGTTGGTTAAAGGAAGACCTAAGAGTATGCCCTAAGCTATCAAATTCCCACAAGTATTTCTTACCAAATAAGACCTTCAATATAATTACTGTGAGCTCTGTAGAAAGTAAAGATTTAGGAATATTTTTGCTGACCTTCAAAGGAAATGGTTACCTTAAAGCATCTATGCTAAATTTAACAGAAAACTGACTAAGAAAAGACCTTCTTAAAAGGAATTAACTAAAGATCTGTTCCATTACTGGTAACAGGAACAATGCAGTGAAGCTGAAGGAAAAAGTCTGTAAATCTGGTCCACCAGAAGAAAGAAAAGCCTTTTAAGCATTTTGAAAATGCAAACTTCATAAGCCACAGCGTTGGTTTTGTTTTCATGAACATTGGATTCATCTGAGAAACCGGCTTCCAAGCATTAGGGAGGCTTCTGAGTCAGAATGTGTTTTGTTTTATTGATATCCAAGCTAATAAGAGAGCAGCTCCACAAACAAACTCCATCGTGTGAGCTAGAGCATGCTCTTGGGCCTTCATTTAACCAGCACCGGTGAATAGATCTCTTTCCCCTCTCTCACCTCAGTCAGTCTCTAATTTCAGAGCTACCAAAAACCTTTATGTAGGCTGGTGGAAAGGTACTTGACCATTGACTCTCTCGCCACAGATTAAAAAGAAATTCCTGCAAATACATGAGTGAGTCTTTCTTTCTGTTTTGCTACAATACATTCATTTAGCAGAAGTGAATCCTGGGCAGAAATCTAATCCTAGCAATGCTTCTCCTTTTTATGTATTTTATCCTGCTGTGAACTCCCTCCTGCTCTTAGTGCGGGTATGCTGGTGCTCTGCTCGAGATGTTATGGGACGAATTTGTTTTCTCCTTATGGCATTGTTATGATGTGAGATTTATACATTCCCTTTGGGTAAAGGATTACCTGATACAAAAGATCTGATTACACAATATAACATTAATCTAGAAACGAGGGCCAGGTCCACTGCTGAGAGCAAAAACCAGGAGGTGTGGATTGCGGTAGATCCTGCGCATTTATTCTAGCTGAGAAGCGCATCAAAGGACTGCTGTAGTGACCTAGTCGTCTGGGTTAACTTGAGAAGAAATCTTTTTATTGTATTTCTGGGTTAGAGTCTGACACTTGCCCACTTCTGATGAGAAAGACAGCCTCTACTGTTGTGCTGCATTATCGCATACCAATATTTTCTCAAACTCTTTTGTACTCCAGGTTAACCCTATACCACTATATTAAGGAATACCTAGAACCCCCTTCTCTCCAAGTGCACGCCCACCATGATACCAGAGGGGTTAGAAATTATATTCCTTCTGTAATGTTGTTGAGGAGAGGTACTGAAGCTGTGAAATAACTGTGGTAATTCGTAAGTGTCTCTGAAATGAAAAATCACAGAGCAGAGAGAGAATACCTCAAGTACTCTGCAATTGCTGTAGTGCTTTTTATTATCCTCAAAGGCAGGCAGAAGATTATTTCAATGCTATCATAATTTTCACACACAAAACATTAATAAAAATCGGTTCCTTGTTTAGTGTTTTATTAAAAGCAGCTACTCCTTCCCCTCACCCCTTTCAGGTAACTGTATTAAAAGTTAATATTTTACTCTAGCAGTAACTAGCAGGATTTAAAATGGCTTCAAGACCACGTCTATGAAATTCTTAGTTGCGTCAGAGATTCTGAAATAGCCACTGAATCTGCTGACCTAAAGGCTGTGTTTGTAGTTTGTGGTTTTGAACCACCTGGGCTAATTACCTTTGGTAGAGGGCAAGGCTAATGAAGGTACTCTGGCTCCAGTACTCAAACAAAGGTATCCAGAGGCAGCTAAGCATCACGCTCAGGTCACCTGCAAATGTAAAGACAAGTGTGAGATGATAAAAAGAAACATACCCTTACTGAAATCGGTCAGGATTCATCTTATTTATTTTAGAGGTTTACAAAGTAGATTCTCTTTTTAGTCCAAGGAAAGAAGTGACGCTTTTGGGGGCCAATTGCTGTCACTTAATTTAGACATTTACTTGAGAATTCATGGCCTAAAAGCTCAGCTGTAAAGCTCTACATTTAATCTGACGCATCCCACCTGTGACATCGAAGTGCTGAGTGAGTCACCCATCACTGCAGAACTTCTAAGGCAGCTCATTAATATCAAGAAGAAGGGTAGCCCTGCTCACATCAGCCCAACAAATTGCTGTTCCAAGCCCAGTAAACATCTGTGAGGACGTACACATTTTTGACATACACATACACACAGTAAGTTTCCTTGAAACCCATAAACAAAGGTTTATCTTAGTAAATACCACTTAACGATGTTCTCTGTTAGCGGTTTGTGAATGCGCAGGCGGTCACTCTACGATGCTTTGCTTGTTAAGTGTCACTGGGCAGGAGCTTTTGGGAAGATGACAGCACAGAAAAGGCCTTGTATGTGTGCAACTATATTGAAATAAGTTATCCTCTCTCTAGACAGCACGAAGAAAACATTTTGCCTGTAACGGGGCTAAACGGTTTTGCGAGGCGCTCTGCATGATGTAGGGAATTGTTGTGTGACTCACTGGTGTCTCTGCAGACGTGAATGGATAGCTGGAGTGGGGAAGGTGAGCTTTTCTCTGTAGAATCCTAGATAATTTTTCTTTAAATGATATAAATGAATGTTAACGTTTACTTAACTGTCCAGGGCTATCTGAGTCAGGAGTCCGCAACACAGATTACTCTTTCTGTTTCTTGAGCGTGTACTCATGTTCAGAAGAAGCCTTTCAGAGTTGTTCCCTTTGAAAAAGCGTCTGTGTTTAGTTTGCATGCCTGCTCTTTTTCTTTAAGGCAGTCATAAAACCCCACAGGAAGCATTACAGGACATCTTTACCGTGGAGCCCTTTCAGCTGGCTATAAGGAAGGCAGTAAGTAGGTTCATACTATTGATGTCTGCGTATGAAATTGTACAAACTATACTTCTTTACATCCAGCTCATCTTGGATTAGGGACTTGGCAGTCTTTCCTAAAGAGAAAGAGTAATTGCCCTCGCTTAAATACTTTTTTTTTTTTTTTTTTTGAAGGGCAACTGTAAAAGGTGACTGTTTACTATTCCCCCAGACAGAAAACACCATTTAATAAGGTAGTATATGCATCCTTGCATTGCATTTACACATCCTTAGGTGGGACGTATATGAGTAAATGTACAGCTCATCTTTGAGGACATGAGCAATAATAATAATAATTGTCAGCAATCGCAGTAGTAATTGTGGGTGAAAATTGTGTGTCGTCAGAAAGCTCTCGTCTTGCATCCTAGCTTGTTTATCTTTTATGTGTACTGCAACCTCCTCACTGACTCCTGGTGAGAACAAAAGCCTACTGCCTGAAATCAAGCTTACTGACTGAGATCAGTGGTCTTGAAGCTGGGGCTTTCTTTATTGACATTGATTTGTTTACCTGTTTCTAACAGTATACTTAATTTAATTTTTGTGTATTAAAAGAAGATTATCTGTACCATGAACAAGAATTGCAGGGAATTCCAACAATAGCAAGGAATTGTATTTTTATATTTTGCCTTTCTTTTCCCACTTCACTGTTTTCACAGCCTCAACAAGAAGAGATACATTTTGGCAAAGGGTAACTTCCCTTTACAATTTTCCTTGTAATCTTCTGACAGATTTTCCTTTAATAAAAAAAAAAGTAAACATTAAGAGGCTGCATTAGTATCAGCTATGCTGCACCATGTGGCCAGTTCCCTTCTATTTTTGACACGCATGAGCATTACACTCAAGAATATGAAAGCAACATGCTCAGGATTTCCTTGATGAGAAAAATGGCTTTGGAACCATACTGGTTGCATAGAAATTGAACTGATGGCTCACACCTGAGCTAAATATTTTTGCTGCTGTTTTTTTTCTTCTTCTTTTGTTTGCATTGATGACAGAGTGTGTGTCAGGCTGGATCCACTGAACAGAGCTGAAACCTGTGGGGTTTGCTGTTTCCCAAAACTATTTTTACACATGAGCTTTCCTGGAAGGTTCTTTCTATTTATCTGTAGAGTTTTCTTTTCTTCCCTTGACATTTCTTCTATCATCTGATAAAACCATCTTACAAGGAAAGAGGAAACTGTTTTTCCTCTCACAATACAGATCAGATATCTGAATTAATAGACTGTGGTGATAATATTTCCATTGAACAGGTCAAAGTGGGATGCAACGGTATTTTTAAGTTGCAAGCACTCAGCTGTGAGCCACAAAGCTTATTTTTTCAGTTTTCAAGGTGTTTTTAATTGAAGCTGAAATGAAATGTGGCAATACCCTGATTGCAGTTATTCTTTCAAGGTCATACTGTAATCCTTTAACTTCATTTTTCTTTCAGGTCTTACGGAGCTTTTCTCCCTTGGGAAATACGCAGTTATTCACTTGCCGAGGGAAACAGGGAGGATGTTGTTTAATATTTTTCTTTGTTTATACAATGCCATTCGAAACATTACAGGGCTCTGATTAAACTAGAGGAAATGACTTTATAACTGGAGTTTCTAAAGGCAATATATTCTGGGGCATGTACTTCAGACTTTCTCTGCCTCCAACAATTTTGTAAATAACTTTAATATGCCTGTGAATGCCAGAGCTGTGTATCAGCAACGTCTAGAGCATTGTTCAGGGGAAGGAAACGGAAGAGTGAGGACATTGTGAACAAGCTCCTGACAAAAAATGCGAATATATCCTTTTAATGGGTAGCTTCTGTTTCTTCAATGTAAATAAACAATAAAATAGAAACTTACTATTGTGAAATCTGATCTTGTAAAATTCCTTTTTAGGTAGAAAACCGTGTTGATGCATGAATCTTGGATCATTCACTTCATCTTGTTTAAATGAAAACCGTATCTGAAGTTCCTGAATTAATTCCTCTCACACTGAAATGTTAGCACAGCTTAGATTAAGACGTATTAAAAAACTATCACTTCATTAAGAAGTTATTGGTAGATTTGCTGGAACCAGTCATCTTGAAGAAACACAATGTAATATTTTTATCAGCAGAATGTGAGCGTTTTAGAAATAACGTTCAATCTGAAATAAAAGGCACTCGGAATGAGCATGATTAATAATTTCATACAAAGATTGGCAAATTAATGAGGCTGGGTGGGATTATTTTTCTTAATGTTCCTCACATTTGACAAAGAATTAATGACATGAACGTTGCTCGGGGGGACGCGGTAAGGAATGTCATTGGCGCTCCCTCTTCCCAGGTCTTCACCACAGGAGTACTGGCAGCAGACGAGTCCTGGCAGAGACATCTCAGGATCTCACCGATGGAGCCGGCTCGGCTCTTGGGATGTTGGAGGCACTACCTCTTTCCTGTTAGATAGGTGACAAATCTTGACATCAGCTTGTCGGCCCTGGGAACGCTGCCGGTAGCTGCAGCAGCCGGTGGCGGAGCTGGTCGGGATGGTTGGGGCTCACCAGCCTGCGCTAGCCGTGCCTTCCCGGCAGCGAGCGGCGGTGTTTGGCAGATTGCCGTAGGAGAGGGAAGGGAGAAGAAGGGGAAAGGAAAGAACGAATGGAAACAGCTAAACGTACACAGGAATAGTTATAACCAAACCCTGCCAGGGACTGCCTGTGCCAGGCTTTACTGGGAAGGTCTGGGGGAGTTGCTGCAATTTTCGTCATCGAGATTTTGCTAGTTTGAAATGCCGCTAAACTTGACTAAATGTCGCGTTTCCCAGTTAGCCACCCTGGAGAAACTGCTTGACTTAGCAGCTGGGAAGCAAAGGAAGTTGTTTGCATTTAGCTGATTTTAGAGGGAAAGGAGAACCATTAATGGTGTGAGTGCCAATAACACAAAGAGATTTTCAAGCAGCAAAAGCGCTGAAACACTTTTTTACCGGCAGAGGTAATTGGTGACGTTTGAAGTCCAAGCAGTAGCTACCCATCTGATTTTCTCAGGGGCTTCTGAAACAGCCAGGACATTACAGTCAGAAGAAAAACTGGTTCAGAACTGTTCGGGTTTGTTTCTTTTTCAAAGTTTTTCAAGCTTTCTGCTTGAACTGAGATCTGTAAAACAAGCTGAGCTTAAATTTTGGACTCTACATGAAACATTGTATCAAAATATATAATACAAATGAAGTCGGTATGCACAGGCCAGGGGTATATTGCATTATATTCAAACAAAGCACAGAATTCAGGGATGCTTGGAGGGATGCTATGTAAACTACTGAAATTAAATCAGTCTTCTGGGCATATTCCAAACACTCGGCCCGATGAAATGGTTACTGGCTACAACCAGAAAATGAAAAGGGAGGCTATAATGAAACTAGCATTTCAGTTTTAAAGCGTAGCTGTTGCCACAGCAACCTCTGTAATGGACACATTTAATCCTAAAATTCAGCGCTGCATCTGAACTGACTTGAACAGCAAACAGGATGTCAGTGCTTGCAAACCGTTCGACTAACTAAGAAGAGTTTAGCCTTCCCAGCTGGGATGAAAGGGGTACATGTACATAAACTGATGATGAATTATATTTATTACCTTGATGCCCTATAAATTTTCTCTTAAGCTATTTATTGGCTTTCCTAAGCCTAACAAAGATAAGCATAGCATAAATGATATTCTGAGGAAGATACTAGGCTGAGACAGAAATTTTTGGAGACTGACAGTTTTTGCAAGCCCAAGGTTCATGGTGGTTTAACATGCTTCTATTTACCAGCCTTTCCAGCATGGTGTCACAAGATAACTGATCTGTCTCTGGTTTGAGACCTGAGTCATATCGGTTTTACTTAAGATTGTTTTTCTCCTTGTTTTAATCCTCTGCCTGCTTCTACCAGAATGGAAAAATGAGATGACACCCTGCCAGTTTTTAGGACAAGTAAGAATCTTACTATTTCTGAGGATGGTGTGTTTCACTGTAGGTTCATTATTCTTTCTATACTCTGACTTAAAGCATAAATCTGATAAGTTTTATATGCCATTAAACAGGTCATGAATTTAATTTTACAGAGTCTGAAACTTGTTTCCTTTTGGATCCTGCTATGATTTGGAAGGAGCAGAGAAGTTTTAAGATGGGCAATGTTGTGACAGAATTATTTTATTTGCAGCAGGTATGTCAGATGTCCTTTCTTTTAGATGTTGTTTATGCTTCAGAAAATGCAGAGGCAAAATGACTTAACCCTTAACTTTCCTGCGAAACACCTACTGTCAAAGAGAGATCCACAAAGCACAGTACTTTAGAGACCCTCCCTTTGTAGGTCCCAGACTGTGAAAGGAATTGAAATAGTACAGGCATTGATTTACACTGTGGCCGTTTTTGCTTGATAAATTAATCTTTTTTTCATTATGTGGACTGAGGCTGCAAACATACCCCACCCCAGCAGGACTCATCGAGGGAGGGCACAAACAGTTCCCAGCTCGACTTGCTGCTTCTACTACTGGAATCCAGAGCAGCCTCTCTGTTCTCGGGGCTAATGGAGAGGCTGGAAGAGCGGGCCAGCAAGAACCGCGTGAAGTCCAGCGAAGACAAGCGCAAGGTCCTCCACGCGGGACGACAGAACCCCAGAGCCCAGTACGGGCGAGGGGTTGATGTGGCTGGGGAGCAGCCCTGCTGAAAGGGACCTGGGGGAGAAGAAGCTGAACGGGAGCCAGGAGTGCGCTGCTGCACCGACGAAGGCAACGCAGATCCTGCGGCACAGGATCCACACCGGCACTACCAGCAGGGATAGAGACGGGATCGTCCCCCTCTGCTCGGCACTTGTCAGGCTGCACCTGGAGGACTGCGTCCAGTTCTGGTTCCCACTATTCAAAAAAGCTGTGGGCAGACTGGAGGGGGTCCAAAGGAGGGCCACAAAGATGATCGAAGGGCTGGAGAACCTGCCCTGTAAGGAAAGACTGAAGGAGTTCCATCTTTTCACCCCAGAGAAGAGAAGGCTCGGGGGGAACCTTACCAGAGTTTTCTAGTACTTAAAGGGCATCTACAAACAGAATGGAGGCTCGCTCTGCACAAGGAGCCATGTGGAGAAGACAAGGGGCAATGGGTACAAGTTTCACTGGGAGAGGTTTCATCTTGGTATAAGAAAGAAATTTTTTCAGTGAGAACAATCATTCACTGGAACAAGCCCTGCTGGGACATGGTGGAGGTCTTCAAGATACAACTGGGCAAGGTGCTAGATAATCTCATCAAGGCTCCCTTTTCCACAAAAGGTTGGACTGGATATCTTTTGAAGTCACTTCCAGTCTTGGTTATTCTATGATTCTTTAATTCAATCCCCTAAAAAACAAGCAAACACACATTTTCAGGACTTACCATCCTGTCTGCTGTAGGTAAGCATATTTGATTGCAATGAACCACTTCTTATGCCTCGGTGTGCTAGGAAATATCTGCAAAGTGAAGTTATGTTAACCAAAGAATCAATGAGGTAAGAAATAAACTGAACTAAGCTAAGCTTGAGATGTGAGGAAGCTAAACTAAGCATCCAAAACTGAGCTAAGCAATGAATTAATGACTCATGTGGACCCTGAGAGGTACAGTTCCTATTTACCTCCTATTTTTATTTAGTAGAGTAGAACTCGCCCTTTTCTGAATTAAATTACCTGTGAAGGCAGAGTGCACGTTGCTTGTGGCTCAAAGCAGGCTGGTTGGCATAAGAAAGCTCTGGATGGCAACCCAGAGGGCTGGGTGAGGAAACCCTTTCAGCCTGCTGTCAGCGTTGGAGAAAGCGCAGCTGCGAACGTCTTGCACCCACATTAGCCCCGGTATTTAGTTTTTGTCAGGAGCCTGTGTGCCCCCACGCACGGCGCTAGGCTGGGCTTGCCTGTTTGGTAATGATGCTGTGGATGGGCTCCGGGCTGCTGGAGGTCGTGGTACCAGCAACGGGTCTGATGGGTTTGGTGATGGGCAGGCAGTGGGATGGAGGGACGGAGGGCGGCGCTGGTGGGACAGGGCTGCAGCCGCCGTCACAGGAGGGGCCAGGGGACGCGCTGGTGGCCATTGTGACATGCCAACACCATCCGTTGCAGCCCATCCCCGCAGCTCCCAGATGAACGGAGCTGGCTTGGCTGGAAACGAGAGGAAAGTGCTCCCTGGGCAACAAATGAAGGTGTGATCCTTGCCGAAAATAAAAGTACTGGGGTCTTGCCTTTGATTATACAATGTTCAATATCCCAGTATGAACCCTTTTCTTCCTTTTCCCACGTGTGTCTTCCTCTTGGTATTCTTACGTGCCTCTCCCTCGTAGTGTCCCTTCCCTTGCGGATAGCCTTTCATAAGAAAATGGTTTAGGTCAGAAGTTAGAATCGATATTTTCTCTTTAATCTAAATATTTAGGCTATAGTTCCATCTTATCCTCTCCAAGTCTTTTTCTAAATGCTATTGAACTCGGGCCTGACTTTCTTTTGTTTTTCTGGTAAAATTTCTCATAGACCCTTTTGGGTTGAATTCTGTCTTCTATGTGCTGGAAATGATGCCGTTGTTTAGGCTGCTTCAGAACAGATATTTACTAATTTTAGGACATGCTAGATAAATTCAAGTTCAAGTTTTTACATCAGTATGCTTGCAAAGAAGCTGGTGGGTGGGGCTGAATTAACCACCACCTTGAGAGAAGAAGCAATAATAAAAAATGATAGCCAGGTACCGAGAATGTTCATATTATGTGGTTTGGAAGGTTGTCTTTCAGGTGCATCTCAGTTATTGCAAACTTGCTGAACAATTAGTTGTATAACTATGTAATAAAATAATAAAAGGAAAGAGACAGCCGTGGAATTTGTCAGTTATAATCAGGATAGCTGATCCATGACATTTTTTAAAAATGAAAATAAAAGTGGGACGTAAAATATATGTAAAAAGATAACCATAAACGTGCCTTCACTCTTAATAGTATACACATCAGGTCTTCCCATAAGGGCAGGCCATTACATCCAATCTTGTCCTGTCTTCTTTTTTAAACAAAAATAACTATAAAATTAAGTTTCTACCAGTAACAACTTCTATTGTGGCTATATATTGAACTTAAAACAGACAATATTTTATCTAAGTAGCACTATTGTTTATCAAAACAATGTCTTAGAGTGAAGTCTGGGAATTGCAGGCACCATATTTTATTATCTGTGTTGGTTTTGAACATGTTTTGTCAAATGAATTTACTATGTGCCCACTATCCCTGGTGCACACTGAAGTCCCCCAATAATGTGAAATTATTTTTGCATTACTTACTTCGTATTCATTGAGCACTTTAAAAATAATCAACAGACTGCTTTTAAATTTGAAAGCTATTTAAATAGCAAATATCCTTTGCCCTGAATCGGTGCTTAGGCAGCATAAAACAGTCAGCCTCTGGCAGCATCTGTCCGGCTGGGAATATCCATGATGAAACGGAAATTTCAGCTGGCATGTAGCTTGTTTACCCACCTTCTTTACCAATCAGTCACACCAAAGCAGACGTACAGAGCGTGGAGGGACAGAAGAGCGCAGCTGCACGGTGCTCGTCTGCATCTGGCGTAGGGTACCGTGGGGGGAGCTTTACCAACGGAAGCGGAGAAAAGTGACGGTCGTCAGACCTTAAAAATAGCACCACAAAAGTGTTTGGGGTGTTAATTTTGAAAAGGTACCCTCCGAGGGTACAAGTCCTTCTTCTGCGGCCCTCTGACTCCGGCCCTGCCCCTGACTGGAGGGTGCTCGGGGCTGGGATCCTGCCCGGGGGGGAAGCGGAGAAGGGGACACCCCCGGGCATGAGCCCACGCCAAACCCCCCGCAGTCCATCCATCGCAGCCCAGACTGGGCTGTTACTGGTCTGGTGGTCTGTGTGCCTGGCCTGCTTTCTGGGATTCAGTGGGGACTCAGGGGCAGGACTGGTCGGTGCCTTTCTACTGCCTGCTTTGGGGAAAAAAAAACCCCAATTAAAAAACCAACAACTTTTTGAGGGAGAAGCTCCTTATGATAAAACAGTGCCGGCTACTCCAGAGGAGCAGCCAGCCTCTTCCAGCTTCGTGGGATGCTCCGGCAAGGACAGCAACCTGCAGCTAAACCACGGATGCTGCTCCCTCTCGTCCACGGCTGCCAGCGTACCAAGCTGTTAGCCCTACCTTCTGTACGGTCTAGGTGCCGTCTAGCACGAGGCACCATCTGGTACTGCATATGATCCATCAGATTCACAGCCATCTATTCAAATTAGCAGGTGGCGTTATCATTTGGAAGTCGTAAAGTGGTGACCACCTCGTACGGAGTAGATTGCTTCTCATTTTTTTCCAGTGCTGTAAGCTTCCAGTAGGAGCATTTGTGACATGGAATTACACTGTGGAGTATTAAAATACCTTATCTATTTTTGTCCCAAAACCCGAAGTCTTAAGTCTTAATCTGAAAGGTATCCAAAGTACTTTTCTGCACCCGTAGGAGCCAAGAACAGCAGTAGCAACAACAACAAAAAGTTTCCTGTTCTGCTGAACTCTTAAAGTTTTTAAAATATTTCTTCTCCCTTTGCAGCACACACCGGTAAAGGAAGAGTTGCCAGCATCCTCTCCTTGCCCCAAACCCTAGCACTGGGGCTTGGACTCGGCAGGAGCCATTTCTAAGGATATTTGAACACGTGTTTCCCCCGTTTCAGCTAAACATACTGGCTTCTGCTGGTCTCCTTCCAGATGTCAAGCCGTAGTAGGAGAGAAGTCTATGTGTTGTTAGTGGATTTACGTGAGAATCCAAAAACCATTGCCATCCTCCTAGCATGCCTGGAGATGAACATCTGAAAATCCAATTAGGAATCACTCAGCATCTTTTGAATGTTGATTTATTTTAAAATCCAGCTTCGGTTGCTCCCAAGAGACTTGGGCACTGGTTGCCCGACCTGCAGTTCTTTCAGCAATTACTGCTGACAGTGTTTGTTCTTAAGTGGTGATTCATTGTTTACTTCTTTTGATATTTCACATTGTAAGACTAGTGAAGGTGAGTTGTTTGTATCATCACATGGATGCCCTACATCTTCTCACAGCAAGTTCACTGCCTTCTACCCTGGTGTGTTTATTGTGTATCATAAGTATTAGAAATTACTTTCAAGGAAACAAGGAAAAATCTAGAGAGGAAAAACCCACTATAAAATGTATTGATGGAAAACAAATATAATGATATCTTGCAGTGACTGCTAGCATCTGAAATAAGAAGCTATAAAATAATATTCGTGGTTGCTCTACCATTGTTTTCTCCTCAAACTTGTTGGTAAAGGGTTGGTTTTATCATTTTGCTCAAGTAACTTTTGCCTGATGCCTGCACCTCCATCTGTGAAACTTCAGTGACGGTTTCTGAGGAAAATAGGAGCAGATGGAAAACATTTTAGCTCCATACTCACTGAGCACAAGATTAAAAGAAAGGCCATGGTGCATTTTTAGTAAAGTAGGTGATTACACATAGAGCATTCCTTTTCTGTCTAGGAAGCCATGTAATTTACAGAGCAATCTGGACTTCCTTGGTCAGCTGGTTTCAAAAATAAATTTTCAGTTCTGTTGCCACTTGTTCTTCTTCTAGGTAATTCAGAGAGTCCTTGATAATCAAAATCAACTCTCTGTTCTATTACATATTAACACTGTAAATTGTTGCACCTGGAATTGATGAACCCTTGGTTTATTATGCTAGAGGAGTCACATGCAGCTGTTCTTCCCCCAAGTGATTCATTACCGCATTTGAGGGATGCATCCTACATTACACAGTAGCTGAATGAGTTTCCTGTTTGCCATTCAACTTTCTAACTATTAAAAAAAAAGAATTTGAAAAATTGTTCTGCATCAAAATTAGGCCAGAGTGCCAATAAATCCAAAAGTTATCACCAGAGTGCTTTCACTAAGCAGCCTGTTGGACACGTGCCATTGGAGTTCCCCAGCTGTATTATTTCTTACAAATATCTTTGTTTGTAGATGAACATTCTAAAAAAAATCACCAAAAGGTCCTCAGACACTGAAATAGGGGGTGATAAATGTTTTACATATGGCATAAGAAGTTTAAGCCTGCTGCAGAGCATGTCTCAAGCATTAAAGTGCAAAAGATTTCTGTTCTGTTTGTAGCTCTTCCATAGGCATCCTGTGGGACCTTGGACAAGGTGTTTTATTTCTCCGGAGGAAAAGTCAAAGTAGATCCAGTAGACTTGTCGGTTGCTATATTCAGAAGGATGAGGGTTGGCTAATCCAAACATCTTGTGCTGTTAAAATAGCAGTGCTGTTATATGCTCGTTTAAGATCACCTAAGATTGTACCGCTTCTAAAAAAGGCAACCTACCCTCCCACCGTCCCTACCTGTTTACCCCCATCGCTGCCTTCCTACTGTCACGACGTGCTGAAAGCTAACCCCGAGTACAAATAAAATGGGCACTTCTAAGGCAGACCTATTAAATGAGCTGGTTCACTCAAGGTCTGGGATGACTCAGTGCGACACAAGGGAGGTGATGGGAACATGTAGAGAGAGCATACAGGGAAGGGTGGGATTGTGATTCATAAGACAGGCAGAGCCTAAATCGGCACCAGGTGACTGTGAAACCACACATTTACATCGCTTAGGATTTGTGTAGCTTTTCAACTATTGTTTTTATATCAGCACGGTGATGCCAAAAAAAGTAAATGCAGCTGCTGTGTATCATTTCGTCTGGGGAGCTGTGATGTCCTATGTCAGTAAAGGCTGCATTTGCAATAGGAGTGCTTGCAGATTCCGCTTTACCAGCAACCTCCTTCTTGGCTGCAGTGTACTTTATTTGGCTCTTATGAGCTGTGCTGACAGTTATGAAAATGTAGTGCTCCGTGCCCCAGTTCTCCTCCGATGAAGCAGAAATAACCCCTCCCCACCTCATGGGAGCACTGAGAAAATTAACACTTCGAGCAACTGAAGCTTTGAGGTATTGTGGTAATGACAGCTATATAACATTCCAGTTTCACTTTGCGCTTAAACCGGTCTAACTGCGGGCTGAGCTGGATAGTGGTGATTCCTCCGGTCCGTCTCTTCCCCACGTGGCCTTTCCACACATTTTTTGCACCATTGTGGGGTTCCCACCAGTGCCTGTAATTATTCTTCCTTTTTATTCATATGCCTCCTTCCAAATCTTAGCGATGCTAGTGTGCCTCCCTAACTGATCATGTGGAAATTTTCTTACTCTTGGATTATGGAAAAGCTTATCCACATGTTTCTAATAGCTTTAAAATGGGTTGACTAAGAACGTGTTACCTTGCTCGTCTGGCCTAAAAAAGGCCAAATAATAAATGCTGCCTGCAGAAAGCTAACTGTAATGAAATCTTCCGAACGCAAGTACTCTGTCTTGTACGAAAGGGCTTTCCAAATTTCACTTACAATATCTTGGTTCATTTTAACTGATGCAATAGCTTCTAGGTAGATCTTAATACAAATACCTACCTGTAGTATACCAGCAGGGCTTACACACACTTAATTACATACAGTTGCGTACAATGTAAGATGTTAATACATACTTAAACTGAAACTCCCCCCTACTTTTACTATCATTAACATATATCATATGCTAACATCTTGTTTCAGGGATGGGATTTCAAACTCGGGGTCTTCAGCACTTTTAATAGTTTTTTTCTGTTGGGACGCCTGGGAGCATCAGGGGATAAGCAGACTTCTCGTTGTAGCCTGGACTGAGAGGTAAGGGAAATTACACTTCTTATGTCTGCGTATCAGTTCTGCTGCTGAAAGAAGAGGCGTCCTGCCCTACCTAGAGCCTACTTCCTTATCTAGTTCTCTAAAAACTGCCTGCCCGTCTTGTATTAACAGAAGCTACAAAATTAATAGCTGCCAATTCTGATAGTCAGGAATATTAATGTACATGCATGATTGCAATATACAGCAGTATATACAGTTACACAATGGTAAACTTTAAAAATATACATATGTATAGTCTCACTATAAAGAGTTTCTAGAAAACACTACCTATTTTGAACTTACTCTGCAGCAGGCTTCAGCTAGTTTCATAACTTTTTTCCCTTGCTTCTTTCAACACTATTCAGAAAATTAATAAATGTCAAAAATGCATTTACGAAAGTAAGAGAAGCCTCTGCTATTTGCTTTGGCTTCACTGTGAAAAACCCATCACTTGTTTCCTGGCAAAAAAGGAATAAGCCATAGGAATCTACTTCTGAAGCTCTTGTTAAAGCTTGTTCAAAGAATATCCAAGGACAGAGCTGAGAGGAGAGGAATATACAGGTTCTTCAACCGTCACCATCCTTCATATTTTTGAGCATGCATGCAAGGATTTACTCAGAGCTTTGAACTCTTCTTACAAAACCATGATAATATAGGTAGCATAAACACATTGTCCTAATTTAAATCAGTCATGCTATAGTATACAAATAATCTCCCTTTGGTATCCCATTTTTTATTAGGAACAGTAGGAAGTACTAGGAATTTCCACCCACACATTCGCTCATAACAAAAATATCTTGCCTTTCCTCCTATGGCATCGTTCCTTCATCAACACAACTGGGTCCTTCACAATCCTCAGGGTACTGTTTTGCACAGAAAAAAAGAGAACTGGTCATGGACTTCTGCTTTTCGTTATATTATATTAATGTAGAAATAGCTAGTATGATAAAAGAAAAACAGCCAGTTCTAACCTTGACAACAAAAGAGGCATAAGACAGCTGAGCAGTCCTCAGATTTAAATACGGTGATAAAGCAACATCAAATGCTTTCACAGCAAAAGCTACTGCACTGAAGTTGAAATTATGTGACCTGTGCTTTTTCTTACTGCACTATCACTGTTATTAATACCCATTACTTCCCAGAAAAAAAGCCATATTCACTTCTATTGAACCTCATCTGGATTTAAAAAAAAAAGGATTCTTGTTATAATTCCTCGTTCTCCTTTCCACTAGCACTTTCCTCTCTCTTCTTCTTCTGTCTTCTGACAGATACTCAGAGATGATTGGAAAATATCAATCAGCTTTCATGGACCACACACACCATAAGACTTCCTTCACTTTCCTATTAAGAGTAAGAAGTAAACGAATACATATAAACATTTACATGGATAAGTTTCACAGTACGTTCACTTCCTGCTCATGTCCACCATTTGTTGTTTCGTGTGCAGATTTTTAAGAATGATTAAAATTTTTGTAATAGTCCTTTCAAGAATGAATGCATAGAAGCATAATGTTACATTTCACGTCACACAAACAGTTTTCCCTTGAAGAAACTGAAGAAAGCTCAATAGAAGATCCTGACATTTGCTAAAAAGAAAATAATATTTAATCAGGAAAACTGCACAATTTTTACCAGAAAGGGCTTTTCACATAAAACTAACAGAACTAAAACAAGATATTTTTTTTTTAACACAGGCAAACCACAAGAGGAGGGTGAATCCAGAAAAATGCTATCCAAGTGGAAAACAGTATGTCACAGTTACACACCTCTTCGCTCTCTTTCTTATCATTGTTTAAGGCTAAATAACTCCAGGGTAGATTATGAGCTTTTTTGTCACTTTCACACCATGCATTAAAATAATATAAATAATAAGAAAAATAACCTAACACTGATTGCAGAAAGCAATAAAACCCGAACTGTTTTGCATAAGTTGAGAATACAGTGTTCATGCAAGATTTTCTAAATTATGTACTGTATTCTTAGAAAAGAAGCTAAGCTTTATAAAAATAGCCTTAATCATTCCCCTATTCCACTCTCTCTGGGTATACAGAAAAGATGAAAGATATTATTTTATGCTCACTGGTTCAAAAGTAAATGGAAGGAACAAAACTCATGAGGCAATAAAAATTGTGACAGTAATAGTAGTATGTTAACTTCTGAAATATTGTGCATGAGGTGAAATGAATGCAAATGAAAAGAGTTAAGATGACAGGTGGATAGTTTAAAAACACCACCACCACCAACATGCCCCCCCCCCCCCCCCCGCCGTGTTTCCTTATTCATCAAAAATTTTGCTCAGATTTAAAATCAATAGACCTTTCCCACTGACTTCATTAGCACCAAAATTCATGTTTTGTTTTAAATGTCTGAGTGCAATTAAGTAAACTACCTTCTACAGTGAACATAGTCATTTTTATAGGGACCTGAGAAAGAGGTATTCAGCATGAATTCCAACTGAAGAAATATCTAGTGTAGTCGCAGGGCCAATGATGAAATTTCCTTAAGGGGGGAATCTCAACAGAAAAGTTCAGCAAATGATCTTCCTAGTGACTTTAGTAAAAAGTCTGGGTTTTGTAGCAACTGAAAAATCAGAGTTACTTAAATTCTTGGCTTGGGATTGTCAAACTGGAAAAAATAAAATAAAATCCTGCATCTCTCCTTCATCTTAGTTTGTTCAACCTTTGAAAATTACAGAATAAAAACTTTTTTATTATTGTACTCATTTGACATGGCAAATTTTCCTTAATTTATTTTGGAAACTGTGAATAGCCTAAATGTGGGAGCACTTTGGTCTCCATGTCATTTGTTTACAAATCTTCCAGATACTAGTGGGTCTTAAACATAGCTTCAGTTTACTCACACTTTTGGGGGGAACAACGTGGCATATTAGGTTTCCAAAAGGATCAAGTTCAAACTTTTCTTTCAGAATCTGTGAGTGAAAGCTGACCATTTTTGTAAAAAACTAAATTGCCTTTTTCAATTGTTTAAAAGAGAATTTCTGTCCCATAACTTACCTTCTTTCCTTCTTGGATGAATCAAAAGCTTTTTCAGTCTTCCTAGATCCTCATTCTCTCCTTGGAGCATCAAAAACCTCAGCACAATTCAGTTGACCAATTCATAGAATTAGTTTCTAAATTGCTGAGTAATTTCAAATACTAAACAAGTTCCTTGAAAATTAAAATCTTTTGGTGATACTTCTGCAACTTACACCCTCGGGACTCATAGTTATATTATGCTTCCGCTGATTTTTTTAACATTTATTAACATCTATTATCACTTTTTTTCATCATTTTTCTGTGATCTATCACAGCATTTCCTAATAATGTAAGCTAATGGAGCCATTTTCCAATCTGCAGTTGCAGCACTTGGCTTTTCTGCAAAATTGCTTGTAAGTATAGCCAAAATAAGTATGGGCAAAGTATACTTTCCAGGTTATATAAATTAGTATTAGTAATTTGACTTAGTAAACATATTATGCAAGCAGTAAGACAAAATTTGAAACACTTACTAAAGGGAATCTGGATCATTCAGCATGCTAAAAATTTACCTGCTACACGCCACTCTGAGGGAAAACCCAAGTGGTTGAATGGAAATTAACATTTCAAGAGTAGCCATGTCTTAAAGAATGTGGGATATGCAGGAAATTCTGTGGGATATTTCAATTTGAGACACTCAATTTACATTATTTCAGAAGAAACATATTGTACAATTGATAGAGTTAACTCCTCTTTGTTTCCTAGTGAAGCAATGCATCACTCTCACAAGATGGTAATGGCCAGCTAGTGATCTGTGTTTGGAAGGCACCTTCTTATCTCCAATCCTGTTTTTGTTTTATGTAAGCTTACGTAGTGTAACATCAGCAGTGAAGAGCTTCTCAGAATATTGCAAACTCCTTCAATTTCTTCCTGAGAAGAACAAATACTGTTCCGCAGTCAGCATTTTAACTTAATCCAAAATGGTGATGAGAGTCTATGACAATTGCAACTGTAGACAAAAACTAGGCAAAATTGCTAAACTTTAGCTAACGCTAAACATTAGTGCTGAACTTAATGTTAAAATTTAAAACTCATAAAATCATTTTGCAAAACTTGCAAGTATTTTAGGGCCAAATTCTGCTTCATTTTTATAGCTATTAGTCAGTCATTCATTCATAATGTGATTTTTCTGAAGGAGGGGAATACTACTGAAAAGCACAAAGGTTATGTATGGTCTTTACTTTCTGCAAGTGTGGGGAAATCTAAACTTCAAATTATCTGAATCTTTTCCACGAAATATTGAGCTGTACCGCCATTTCTTACATTGTTCACATCTCCCAGGCATGGTGAAAACTATACGTTCTGGTCTTCGTGGCCATAAAAGTAGAGTGTATTAGGACATTTTCTGAGATGTTGTTTTGCCTATGGCCAGCTAAGACAGCTGGATAACCTTGCAAGAGGAATAGAAAAAAATGGCATAGCTCCCCCTCCTGTAGGAGAACATGTGGAATGAACAGGAACCTTTTCTTCCTCTCTCCCTCTACGTCTGCAGATGATGATCTCAGCCTGGAAGAGCATCGAGTGAGCACGCTGTTGCAGAGGGGCCGCCATGGCTAAATCAAGCAGCTCTCCGTTAACTCTGACTGCCTCTGGTGGGGTATTTTATTCCTCTATCCTTTTTGCACTTCCGATCTCACACATCCTGATACTCTGGTGCTGGGGCATTGCTTTAGCGCCAGTCGGTCTGGTTAGCAGACAAAATAGAGACCGACTGCCCTGTAGAACTCCTGGGACTGGCTGTCGTTCTGGTGATAAGGGACTCGGAGCAACACAGAGAGGAAGGAAACACCCACTTTATCTTCCTCCGTGGGGACACCTGTCCCACGAGATGGGATTCAGGTGTAATGAGGTTGTGGGCCTGAAGTAAACTTCGCAGTTTGCATCACAGTGCTCACCCGACTAAACTGAATAAAAACATTCCTCTACCCAGTGCTGTCTCATCCCCAAAATACTGGAGGTAGTGCAAAAGAAGAGGTACCAGACATGACAGCTTCAGGGAACTCGAAATCCAAATGATTAGTAAGTCTTTGAACCTTATGAGAATTATGAAGCTTGCATATTCAGGGATGGGAAAGGATAAACTGCTTGTTTTTCTCATGAGACAACTGAATAATAAGTTACTGAAACCGCAGAGGATTGTTCAGCCTTCCTGTTATGTAAGTGACCTTCCAAAAATTACATTTCTTGATAGTGCTTCCTCTTGCTGCTATTCTAATAAGGACAGTATGCCTAGAACTGTAATTAGGAGAAAAAGTGTCTTGAAATGAGCAGTATAATGCCTTTCCCAAACAATAACTTGAGCGGATCTATATGATTCATGAGAAGTTTTCTCACATGTATGTCTTTCTCTACTGATAAATACTTGCATGCTGCAAACGCTTGGATGCACACTCAGCAGTATGCATAAAAGCAGCCCAATTGACTTCAGAACGCAGCTTTAAATATGTATGTATTTGCAGAGATTGGGTCTTGGTAGAGATAAACTCTAGTTGTTTTTAAGGTAAATAACCCTTTTTATAAAGTTCAGCCAGCAAAATGTGCACGCCAATTTTCTACCTTTAAAAAATGGCAGTGCCAAGCTGGAGACTCAGCTTGAGAGTTTCACTTAAGCAGTACTTAGAAATCAGGTCTTTGCTGACAGCCACTCCTCCTTCTTGCCTGAGAAAACCCACAGACATGATCTTCAAAGGACCTCTCTTCTTTCTGTCTTACTGTGCCAGACGTTCTCAGGTGAGACAGTCCCCCGTAACTCCAAGATTTCATTGAAACCATCTGTAGAAGCAGTTTCATTGGGTTGATTATGGAGGAATCAAAATCCCAGGTTGACTCTTTGCTAAGAAAGGAGGATAGCTGCTGTGGCTCCAGCAGCAAGCCTTGTATGCAGAGGGTTATTACTCTATTTAAAGTGCTAGCACGTGGCCCTCTCCTTCCCTCTCCTTTCTCTCACAGGAGATAGAGGGATGGCCAAAAAAACCCAGAAAACATTTCACAGTATTAATTTTAGAGGCAAAATAGTGGCCATTAGAACCTCCTAATTCATTTATCACTTGATTAGAAACAAAATGAGGTGACCCAGTTAGGCAGGGTGCCTGGTTACCTTACTGGAGCCATATTTATACAGAAGTTTCTTAATACCATTTTGACGAGATAAAAAGCTTTTAAAGTGTAGGAAGTGTAATTCATACTCACTTGAAAGCTTTTGCACTGTCACTTCAATAAAAAGCAGCTTTACTGCAAATAAGATTCATACCTCAAATTCTTACTTTTTTATTTGAGGTTGGAAAGAAAATAACTGTAGTCTGAAAGTTGATTTCCTGATAACATTGTTGGCACATGTACCTACTCCTCTGATGGTAAACTATCCTGTGAATTAATCTTTTGAATGATATGTCGGCATCCAGAGCACTGGCTTTTACCTGGTCATAGTGTCAGACTGCAGTCCCGTGTGAAGCTGGCTCTCTACTCCACAGTGCTGAGTTATGGCTCAACAAAAGTCAAGAACTGATCCTGTAAAAGAACTGCGGTCGTCATAGTTGTAGTTTTTTATTAGTAGTACTGGACTCATACCACAAATAATCCTCATTAGAACCGGGCCAATTTGTTTTCACTATTGTTGAAAAAAACGCTGATTTGAAAGCTTGACAGCATGCAGGGTAAAATTTAACCTCACGCCACATTAAGTAGTTTCTTCTGTAAGGAAAGTTTGATGGCTAATTTATCATGAATGTGATCATTATATATTGTACCCTATAAAAAGTGCTATCTGCTTTTTGAACTGCTTGAGGCAATCAAGGCTGGCTTTCTGAAGTTTCTTCCAGGCTCTACAGTATTTTGTGAAATATGTATTGACAATAACTTTCAGTCCAGTGCAAGAGAAAAGATGGCTGCTAGCATATTCTAGGAAAGCTGGATCACCCTTCTTATTCTGTAATTTGGGGTTTTTTTCCAACCATCATCTTCCTAATTGCTTACTAGGCAATGTTCTGGTGGCATGGTAAAACCTGAGTAAAAGTGAATCTGTGTAAAACAGTGATTTTTTATTTATTTTATTTTAATTGTTTTGGTTGACAACAGACTACAGCTATCTGCTTTACATGTTTAAGTGCTTTGTGTAAACAGGAATGCTACTGGTTTAAATGGTTTTTATTTTTGGACTTGCTTAAGAAACTAAACTGACGTAAATGCTCATTTGGAAACTCTTGCAGTAGCTTTAATGGGATTTATTTGGGTTTAGTTTGTACCAATGTAAACAGCAACAAATATACATGATTGCCAGTGATATATATATGTTTCCCGAGTTAACTGCTAAACCTGCACTGCCAGATAAATCACACTCCACTCCAGGCTTAAGAAATCATTCCAGTTGGAGAGATTTAACTAGCAAAAGAAAGCTAACTTACTTCTTTCGAACGTGCTGCCTGCTCCAGTGAAAATGCATCCCTAGGTGGGGAATTTATGAAAAAGCAGTGCCAGGAAAATTGTGCCTGTGGGACTGGGCAGTGAGCGCTGGGCTCCTGCTGCCTGAAGGAGCCCTGCAAAGTGGCTGGTAATGAAGTAAGGAATACTCTTGAGGGGAAGTATAAGGATGGGATGCGGTTTGCTCTTTCATCCTTTGCTAAATGCAGTGTCAATCCAGGCACTGAGCGCGCCGTTTACCTTAAGAGGGAGAACTTTATCAACAATTTGGACCGGTCTGGCAAGCCTGTGACCATGCAAATCTTCTCTGCACAGTAGAGGAAGCTAGCAGTACTGAGAGAGGATTGAAGGGTTCTTCTGGATGATAGGAGACCCTCGCTTTCCAATGCTTCAAAATCTGGGAGAAAACTCTGTTTTAAAGAAAGTTGCCTGATAGACAAATATTTGATAATGTACATAGAGTGCAAAGCACCAGTTAGCTGGAGATGAGAAAGTGAGACAATGCCAAGGAACAGATTTTTCTTTTGCGTGTGCCTTGTGCATTAGAGCTCCTCGAGATCTTAGTAGTGGAGTGACTTTTATGCTTCTTGCTCTGCTCCATCATGTAGCTACAACTGAAGAGAAGCGGTAGACAGGATGTAAAACCCCCCAAGTCTCTGGAGAGGATTTCATTTTTTCTGCCTTTAAATAAATTGCATTGTATTTCATTGAGATCTGCCTTAGCAGCAGAGCTGCCCATAACACTTTTCTGTGGCAATTTCCAGTACTCCAAGTATACTTTCCAGTTTGATGATATTCTGAAGATTAAGAAAGTACAAAATAAGACGAAAAAAGATTTTGAGATACACATTAAACTTCAGAACTGCATTATCCAAATAACTTACTCCGTAATTAACTATTCTGTCTTTGAATAGCCTTTAAAATTCCCTTTAATGTTGGTAATGTGTATGATCTTAAGGCAAGTCACTACCGTACTTGGCACCAACTTGAGCGTGAAGTTTGTCAGTCAGGCAGGACACACTTCAGGAGGGACAGACCTAGGTACAGTAGTTACTCTGGTGGCCTTTGCTTCCCACCATCACCCCCCTTACTCCTCTGAGTCACCCTACTTAGGCGCATCCCGTGTGCCTCTGTGTTCAGGGGCTATGCCAGTCACAGCTGCGGGTTCACAAGCGCCTTGGTGCACCCAGAGGACCCCGACAGCCACAGTGAGGAAGTTCAACCAAGTCCACAATCAGGCTTGGTAAATGGAAGGGGAGAGAGAGACTTGGAGCTCATGAGACAAAAGATTTCTCACCCCTTACTCCACCCTTGACCCCTGGGTAAATGTGGTTACTCTGCCTGCAGCTGAATTCTCCTTTCTTGAAGACAATGCTACTTTCATTTACCCACTCTTCACTGGGTAAAACACTGGCTGGATGGCCGGGCCCAAGGAGTTGTGGTGAATGGAGTTAAATCCAGCTGGCGGCCGGTCACAAGTGGTGTCCCCAGGGCTCAGTATTGGGACCAGTTCTGTTTAATAACTTTATCAAGGATCTGGACCAGGGGATCGAGTGTACCCTCAGTAAGTTTGTGGATGACACCAAGCTGGGCGGGAGCGTTGATCTGCTGGAGGGTAGGAAGGCTCTACAGATGGATCTGGACAGGCTGGATCGATGGGCCGAGGCCAGTTGTATGAGGTTCAACAAGGCCAAGTGCCGGGTCCTGCACTTGGGTCGCAACCACCCCATGCAGCGCTACAGGCTTGGGGAAGAGTAGCTGGAAAGCTGCCCGGCAGAAAAAGACCTGGGGCTGTTGGTCAAGAGCTGGCTGAATATGAGCCAGCAGTGTGCCCAGGTGGCCAAAGCGGCCAACGGCATCCTGGCCTGTATCAGAACTAGCGTGGCCAGCAGGAGCAGGGAGGTGATCGTCCCCCTGTACTGGGCACTGGTGAGGCCGCACCTCGAGTGCTGTGTTCCGTTTTGGGCCCCTCACTATGGGAAAGACATGGAGGGGCTGGAGCGTGTCCAGAGAAGGGCAACAAAGCTGATGAGGGGCCTGGAGCACAAGTCTTGTGAGGGGCAGCTGAGGGAACTGGGGCTGTTCAGCCTGGAGAAAAGGAGGCTGAGGGGAGACCTTATCACTCCCTACAGCTACCTGAAAGGAGGCTGTAGCGAGGTGGGGGTTGGTCTCTTCTGTCAGGTGGCTGGTGATATGATAATAGGAAATGGCCTCCAGTTGCGCCAGGGGAGGTTTAGATTGGATGTTAGGAAATATTTCTTCACTGAAAGGGTTGTCAAGCATTGGAACAGGCTGCCCAGGGAAATGGTTGAGTCACCATCCCTGGAGGTATTTAAAAGACGTGTAGATGTGGTGTTTGGGGACATGGTTTAGTGGTGGACTTGGCATTGCTAGGTTAACGGTTGGACTTGATGATCAGAAAGGTCTTTTCCAACCTAAATGATTCTATAGTAGTACTTACAGAGCTGGCCTTGCAGCCCTTCCTCTTCCTTCTTACACCTTTCTCCACAAGATGTGAGTTAATTGGAAGCAGAGACCTGACCTCTCAAACCTTGGGAACAGAAACACTTACTAAAAGGCTTCTACTCGTCCTCTGGGTTAGCTATCTCTTTGACAAAATATACCTCAAAACTTCCCTTATGCCTTTTAGTGATTTTCCTTGTGATGTCTACACCTCCTTTCTATTGCAAAGCCTGATTGAAAGAGTCTTCTATAGAAATACTTTTGGGCACAATAATTGACCGGGAGCAACTGAAGCATTAAGGACCTCTGAAAAATGAGGGGGGGAAAAGAGAGAAGAAGCAAACTCAGTGGCCCAAAAATGTTAATCAAACTTTTTACCTTTATTAGATTTTTTTCAAAGCATGGCTCAACTAGGCTAAAATAAGAAATGAATGGAAACTGTATTTTGCAAAATGAATTCCAGAAGTATCATATGGAAACAGATGGGACATCAGCTAGTTCTGGTTGTTCAGGAGTCTGAGAGAAATGGCATTGCTCTGAAATGTAGCCAGGTGATCAGCTCAGAGATTAGACTAATGGAGAAGAGAAGAAAGTTTTTGTCAGCTCAATAAAGTGAGGAGAAGCTAGTCTTTTCTGCTGTGTGAGAGGCAACGTGTTACTGGTGGGGCTGGGAAGTGATCTGGCCATACAAAAGAGCAGTCTGCAGAGTTTTTCAGATAAGTGCACTACACAGCAGAGTATTCATCATATATATTCCATTAGCTCTTCTCTAGACATATGATATAGTGAGTAATTCATGAAATGAAAGGGCTGCTTTGCAGCCTGTCAGGTATGGCTTTTTTGGGGATGGCAAGGATGGCACAGAGCCAAACCTTTTGGTTCTGAGGCTAGGTATGAAGGCCGTGGAGAGCTTAGCGACCTGCTCAGGTACCTTGGGGCAGCCAGCCAGCTGGACACCGGCACGGTATAGGTGTATCCATATTGCAACGGGAGTTGGACTCAAATACCCGTGTCCTGTTCCTCTGCATTCAGGTTTTATCACCCAGCGGGCCAACTGATGTACCAAAATGGAGCATCTCTGAGCAACTCAGAGCAGAAACTCATACACACAGAACAGGACAGGTGTTTTGAAATTATGCAGTGTGAATACCTCCATTTATTTTTAGTGCCAATAGCATCATATGCTGTTCCAGCACCTCCAGTTCTAAAAAGCACTACAGGTGTTGAGTTTATTTCTGTTTTCCTCCATGCAGAAGCCTATGGATATCTTTTCCTTAGAAGTGCAAGCCTCATTTCACAATCTCCTTCTCACCAAGGAGAAACTCTGGGACCCTGCAGAGACAGCAAATGAGCCTTATCTTTCAAGTCTGTTGACATCTAGATTTGTGCAAACCCTGCTCAGTGGGTTCTGGGGTTTCCAGCTGCTCTGCAGCCTAGATAACTTCAGCAGTGGCAGGGGTACTTCTCTTAGTATCTGCCTCTAACCATCTGCAGCTACACGTGGAAGTGATCTAGTGAGTGCTAAGGTTCTGGATATCCACGAAGTCCAAGAAGATTATCCATGGAAAAGACCCACTGCTGCACACTCCTTTTCCAAAATGTTTCCAAAGTATGTGTGAAGGTCCAGAGATAGCTTCAAAGTACGTTCAGGTCTGATATGCACCTGGAAAGTTGTTTGGAAACTATTTTTATGGCTGGAATTGCTATGTGGTGCCAGAAAATACCTAGCCTGAACCTGACCCCAGAGACCTGTTTCCTAGAGCAGTATTCTGCCACCAGTCCAGGGCTATTTCTGAAGCACCCAGGTACAGAATATGGAGTAAGAGTGTAGTTTCAAGCATTTTTTTCTCAGGGAAAGCTGCTCTATGGGGGTCCCATTGTTTTTACCACTGGCCACACATTGCAACTCCTGCGCCCCAGGTTAGCCTCTGTTTTGCTGTGCCAATGCTGTTATATATAAGGCTGCATTTTAAAATTAATTGTTGAAATTGTATGTATTCGTTTTTAAGCCAGGATTAAAAAGAGCCCTGGAAAAGTCCCACAAAGAGGCAGTCCAGGTGATAGCGATATGTGGTTGGGAGAAAAGGGATCTGAAGAAAATGAACATTAGGGCTAACCTAAAGAGGTTTCATTTGCATTTCATGTGGAACTATTGCGCTTTAAAAAGAAGTTATAAATTTGGATAAACTACTCTTGCTGTGGCAAGAGTAAACCCAACTATATCTGGAGGGCCTGGGCTGAGCAGTTACTTAATCTAATGCTTGCTAACTTCTCATGAAGATGACAAAGAAGGAAAGTTTACATGGCAAAGGCATCTGGGGATTGCTGTACTTGCCTTGAAAAGCTGGTACCATCACACAGTGGCATAAGCAGCAAGTGGGTAACAGGAATAAATAGAGGAAAGAAGCAGTCAGCAGAAATAACTACTGGAAAGGGCCTAACAAGAGGAACTAGCGACAACAGTTGGGATGAGGACAGCTAGCAAGGAAGGGAGCTATCAGAAAGAGTAAGTAGAGAAGATAGTTTCAGCTTAAGTGCAGGCAAGTCCAGTTTAAGTCCAGGGAGGCCTCCCTGCCCAGAAGTCCAAGCTGGTATTAGCAGATAGACAGTACAGCTTCAGGAGGAAATGTGTTTGGGCTGATGCACAGCAAATATGCTTTCCTGTAGTGAGAAAAGGAGATTAATTCTTAACTGTTCAGGTTGGGGGAGGACACTAGTTTTCCTGTTGGGGATTTTTTTTTTTAAGGAGCAAACCTCCTCTTCTGCTTGGTTAAGCCTGTGTTACTCATTAGCTGGAAGGGATGCAGGATAACTCATTGCCCACCTACACAGTCAGGCACTTTGTAAAGATGGGACATTTTTTTCCATTTTCCTGGACAGACGCTTTAGCATTTCAGGAAAGACACACTGAAGCCAGACCCAGTTCAGCCAAGACCTGGCAGGGGCTGCAGTTATTATTTAAGACGGAGCAAAATGCTCGTTAATGAGGCAGACAGCGAAGCAAGGCTGTTTCATTTCAGTGTTTGTGTGCCTACATAATCTTAAGTAGCATTCCAAACTATACCATAAGCCTTCATCATGCCAGTTAGGCTTTCTACTCTGATTAGAGATATTTGTATTCTTCAGGATAACGAACTCATGATGATCTTTACTGATTTTTCTTCATAAGTGGATTTCGTACGTTAAACAGATCTTCACTTTTACAAATTTGCTGAAGTACCCTGAGTTTGTTTTAGTTCTTTATCACGAGATGCAGTCGACCTCGCCTATGGTGACTGAGGCCCAGCCTAATTCCTCTCCCAGCTTCTGAAGAGGATGGTGCTCTCATCACACACAGTTTGCAGCAAAACATATATTTCAGTTCCATTTAATCAAACTTCTGGTAAATCTTTCCTATGTGAAGGATTGCTGTGTAGACCCTTGAGGCATTTACTCATTGTTGCAAAACTGATTAAATACATTAGTCATGGGATTTTGATTCTGATGATAAATGAAGAAAAAGGATCCCATTCAGCAGTGGCAACAAACTGTTCTGACTGGGGTTAATTGTGATTTGAAGCAATTGTCTTTTTTCTTTTGTGCTTTTGTACTGATTACAGTTCGCATGCTTGTGCTTCCAGTGTTTGTTTACATTTTGTAATGAAACTTTTTAATGAGTCCTTATTCTCTTATTAATTTTCTGGAAATCATTTTATTTGGACTTTCTCAATCATAAAGATAAATTAATGAGGTATACAGTCCTCATAGGTGTATCCCCTAAACACCTGTGCATCTGTCATTACACTTCATCACTTTCTCTTTTTCTTCCTTTATGTTGATATAACAAGACTGCAGATGGTAAGTGACCCACATTTCAAAAATCTATTTTAAACCAATTACAGATACACACTATTGACACGATGCTGACTCTTTTTCACAGTGTGTTGATGCAGCATTCAGTTTGATCACAAAAGTTCACTTAATTTTGCTCAGGTCATTTCTAACACTGTTCAGAAGAAGATAATTAGCTAACACATTCTTTTTAATTTTTCTGTGCTGTTAATTTCTCTTGCATTGTAAATAAAAAAGTTCTATATTTATTTGTTGTCTTAGTATATCCTGATTTCAAAGGGACTCAGGGGCTACAGAGTCTGTATGCTGTAGAAAGCTGTGGGGTTTAAAACCAGGTTTAAATAGGTCTGCAGCCATTACTCTGTGATTTCAATTATAGCAAAGGTGCCCTGTATCAGTAACACATTTGTGTTTCATTCCTATTCATGTTGAAAATGAACTTATTGTCTTTTCATTTAGTGCAAACTGGAGTAAAATTGAGAGTTTGCCTCAATGAGATTTCCTTACAAAATATGAGGAATAAATGTGAAAGCAAAATGGAATTGCTTGCACTTTTTCAGCAGTTTAAGCTCCAGTAGTTACAAGGTGATTTTTTTGTTTGGTTCAGTTATAAAATATTTATGCAGAAATACTCACGGAGAAGCAACATTTCATTCAAAGAACGGCTGGCAGTAAGGGGTAAGTTGCACATTAAAAATAAATTAGAACACAATACTCATTATACAAACACTGGCAAAAATAGGAGTGGTTAGGACATAATTTTCTGAAAATGCACATCTGCAACAAGCTCCAGTGGTGCGTCTAGTAAGTGAAGTTTGTTATCTTTGTACAGCTCCTTATCTGTTATATGCCATTTCTCGCTGTAGAGGGGAAGCAAGCTGCTAATTCATTTGAATCATCAGCAACAAATGCAGTCCTCTGTGCCTTTCTTCTTTGTTTGTTTTTTCAATTAGAAGCTCTCTCTTCTGCTGTGACTCGTACCACTGTTATTTATTTACCTTATAGTATTACCATGGAGCAGTAGGCTAGGATCATAGCCCCGTTGTGCTGGCTACCTTACCAACAAAAGGACTTCTCCTGATTCAAATGTGCAGTTAAAAGCTCTGATCCTGAAAAAGCTTAAAGCTGTGTAATGAGACCACGCTGGTTAATGCGAGGCAAGTAAATGTCTTCAATGGTTCAGGGTTTGCTAGGCAGATGAAGTAAGTCAAAGGGAACAGGAGAGAGTAATAACAAGTGAAAAATAAACACTAACAAGACCTAATCATGCTCTGGCATCATCAGAAACCCAGAATGACCCGGGGCCTAGCTGGGGAAACAGGATTTCCTTATGAGGGTAGATTTTTTGTTATGGCACACTTACCAAGGAATGATCGGAATGAATATTAGCCAGACCATTATTTCCCCCCCCCCCCAAAAAAAAAAACGATTTAAAACCACCCTCATCTGACTGCGTAACCTTTTTTCTAATATCATTTGGTGAACAAAGTAAATGAAATACGCAAGTGTACAAAGAAGAAAAGACAGACAAATGTAACAAAGGAGCAATTTCAATTTGTAGTTCCCAAACATAGCAATGGCAATCATCTGCATCCGTTAGAAAGAGCCACACACATCTGCTGAACAGAGGGGTGGGAGACTTTTAACATGGTAGTACCAAAAATAGGCGCAGGACATAAGATTTTAGTAAGTCATGTTCAAAGCTGCATAGCCTTCCATTACTTCCATTACTACAGAGGGTATTATCTGGGGATGGTTGTAATTTATATAATTATGTCTATATTGTAAATAGTCACTAATAATTATCTGTGTAGACTCAAGCAGTTAGGACAAGAGGTTCTTTACCCCTGCATGATAAGACTGGTCATCGTCTCCGATTTATTATTAAATTTAATTTGTAAAAACCTTCCAGTAGGCGGCTAGTGGGAAGGTAGACTATGCTAGCTTTTGAGTTTGCTGCATATGAGACTTAGGGAGACAGGCACTATATATGACAGCAACAATAGTATCAGTGGGAGGAGAGATCATGGTGCTTCTCCTTCCCAGGCTCCAAATTAAGTTGTCACAGTCCAATATTTTGCAGCTTTCCCCACCAGAGGAGTGTAATCCACTGGGTTCTACCTGGTGATGACCTCTGCACCAAAGCACGTTGTCTTTTGCCACTCACTTGCGTGTACTGGGAGTTTTGTGTGATGCATTCGTAATTCCTCCTGTTCTTATTTTCTTGGACTCTTCATTCTGCATTTTTTAGACACCATTGATTTTGTGTCACAGGATGTACTATATCAATTCAGGGAAAAAGAAAGGAGGCATTCAATAATCTTATTCTAATCTTGACAGACCTTATCCATCTGAAATTAAGTATAAGGTCATTCACCCTTTGTTGAGACTGAGTCAAGAATTCTTTCTTTTGCAAAATGCAAAATATTTCAGGCATGGGACTTAGGTTATCCCTAGACTAATAATGATTTTTTTTTCATATCTCTTATATTAAAATGTTCAGAACATCTTTTTTTCCAGTAAGCTTATTGCTTAAGGGGAATTGGAAACAGACAACAGCCTGTGATCATCTGCATTATTGTTAAACTGATGGTTATTTACTCACAAGGCAAATGGAGGAAAAGGTCACATGAGGTATTGTCAACTTGTCATTTCTGAATCCATATTCTGATTTAGTTGCAGTACATCACATGATCTTCTCTGGGGAAAGTGAACAATTTACTGTCACAATCACTTTGGAAGGTATACAGAGTAGTTAAATTAGATACTGGAAAAGGTTTTAGCTGACTGGAAAGTTCTTTTGTTCAGAATGGTCAGTCTTCACACACTGCTAAGCTTACTAATGTTTGGCTTACGGGAAATATCGGCATTTTTCCTCCTTTTTGAACAGAGCGCTTCTCACATGCATATGTAGTTGACTTGCGGTTCTTGCCTGATCATCTTTTGAGTTCACATAAGCTAGTTACTACCATTCATCTAACCAAATTACTCCAAAAATATTTCCGTCAAATCTTCTTTTCATAATCCCCTTCCCATGCTAATGCCAGCTAAAAAGGATGAGGTACTGATAGTGTAGAGTGCAGTGCTCTCTCACGGTGGTCTGGAGGGTCTACTGGGGTAGAGAGAGTTAGAATTTTGTAAGTTGCTAACTGTCGTGATTAACTCGGACTACTTGCTCAGTTAGTTTGTAGGATTAGCAGTTAGAATATAGTTAGTTTATTAGTGATTGGGTTGGTCTGGAGACTAAGGACCAGACAAGTCCAAGGTTAGGCATTAGAAAACTAAGGACCAGAAGTAAACTGTGTTTGGCTGAGGTTTGGAGGGGAAGGAGGGATTCATAGGGAGGCCTCTACAGACAGGACAAACCCAGCAGGCAGTAGGCAGCCCTGTACGGACCAGCTACTCCAGCTTCGTTAAGGAAGTCTGTAATGACTGTTGTCTACCTCAGTGGGAGTCTCTACTGGGATGGCTCTAGGACAGTTGCATCTCAAAGCAGCCCTCAGCCACCACAGTGCCTGGTCTTGCCAGACCATGGGTCATGCTGCGTCTCGCAGTGCAGACCATGGGCACTAGCATTAAAGATACAACATAGGTGTCTTGCAGTTCTGTTGATACCTGTGAGGACTAGACACCCTAGATGCCTGAGGCCGAAGTATAGATTTCCAGGCCGTTGAAGGAATGATTAAGATACTTGGGGTACTTGAAGAAATCAAGGGTAATGTCAGGAAGCCATGAGGAAAAGTTCTTGGTCAGTGAAAACCAGAGGTTATGAGCGAAGGTTGTGGTTTGGTAGTTCATAGAGGTAGTGATAGCCGGTCCTTGTGGCTGGAACAATCAATGATGGCAGCTGAAATAGGTGGAGGGTTAGTTCAGATTTGGTTGAAGGTCACAGCTGAAAGTGATGGAGCTGACTAGAGCTACAAGAAGCACTGAACTGGATAAGAAATGACGTTATCTGGTAGTCTTGGTTGCGACAGTGACAGGCTGATTTTGTGTCAATGCAATTTGTGAAAGTAGAATTTGTTATGTTGCAAGTAATGTGGGTGAGAAGTGGGTGTTGTAAGAGTTGATGAATTCATTCACATTAGCGTACATTTCCTCCGTCTCTTGTAGATTAATACTTTGCCTTCCAAGGAGGAAACAGATTCAGTCTTCATTTTTTTCTGGGGTTTTCTCTTGCTCAACATCCAGAAGAGTTACTGAATTCTGTGCTCTCACACTGCTTTGTGCTTAAAGTTAGAGGCAGCAGAGGCAATCAATTTTCTTGTTCTTTTGCTAGGCACGATTCAAATTCCCAGTGTCCCTCTTCCTTGCTCACAGTCCAGCACAAGATCCATCTCCCATGAATGCTATCGCTCAGAAACAAAAGTGATAGATTTTGGCTACTACTTATCATTTTTGCAGCAGCATACATCCCAGAAGTCCTCACAAACAGCTTGGAGGCAGCACTTTTTGTGTGTCTGAAGAGAGAAAAGAGAATCACGTTTTAGATAGCCGCATCTCTGCCTCTCCCCTGGAAAAAGTGTGGGGAATAGTGACTTGGCTTGAGACCTGTAAGGCCACAGAGGAAGCTCTCTGCCCATTTCCCGGATGGTGCCAGTCTAATGCAAAGGTCTGACAGCCATGAGAGAGACTTGCAAACAGTATGGGCACAGAGAGAGACAGTATCTTCTTTGGCGAACTGATTAGATGTGGATTTATGACATTGCATAGCCTGATAACTTCAGGAAGCCAATACTGGTGCCTTGGCTTCAGGTCAGCAGAGGGGACTGAAGGGGAGTCTCTTGTTTGATGATACAGTGATTCATGGCCAGTAAAATTCATGGCAGGAGCCTCTCTGTGAAGAGAGGCAGCCTTATCGGCACTCCAATTAGCTGTGTTTATAATTGATGGCATGGCTGGAAATCAGTGTGATTCATGAGCAATAATATTCATGACAAGAGCGACTCTTTCATTTCAGGGAAAAAGACCAGGAACTGCTCTAAATTGCACATGAGTGTGATTAATGGCTTGGGAAGATAAATGGTGAGTGGGTGCCTGAGACCAGTGCTGTGCTGAGAAATCTATTTAAGCCAGTTTCAGAGGAACAGGGAAGAGAGGAGGGAATAGCTGAGCATCCTTGCTTGTCAGGTACCTCCCACAGACTCTAATGGGACATTAAGGTCCGCTCAGGTAGTGCAAAATTGCAGCAATGAGTGTTGCTGGCCAAAATTTTGTTATATCGACTCTCCAACCTTTTGGCTGCCGTGAGTACGTCCAGTATTTTGTGTTATACCCAAATTTTTCTTTGGGATCAAAGAATCCCAGATGAAAATGACAAAGTGAGTGGAGGGAGGGAAGCAAGAACGGGTGGTAGGAAGGTGGCAGAAAACACAGGTTAAGAAGTAGGGCTGAGCAAGTTTCTACACCTTATTTTCTAGCAGAACTGGGAAAAGCAGAGGGTCATCAGCTAAGTGGATGGGGTGACAACCAGCACTGTGCAGTGCAGAGCAGGACAAGGTCAGGGCATCAGCAGAGCTCTACCCAAAGCAAAGAGCCACAGTCTACAGAGTTAGAAAACAGATCTGAGGGAACTGGGATGGATTTATTTGGAAAAAGGAAAAAATGCATAAGAAAAATAACAAGCAGAGATGAGAGCACTGTTTCATCAGCCCAAGAATCTGTGAGCTCCTTCCAATCTTGTTCAAAAGACATCATCATCTTCAGCTAGTTCTAAACATTGTAGTAAAAATGCTTTTGCCCCTCCTTATTTGTCATGTCCTCATAGCACAACTTAAACCTAGTGAATAAACCCATCTACTGAAAATCCAACTTCAGTAACAAATATTAATATGCAACTTTTCATTTCTTCATCCTTACAATAATCCTGTTTACAGAAGATTTCAGACTATAAATTTCAGCTTTCCTACAAATATTCTTAAACTGAAACATCTTGTTTATTAAAATATTCTGCTGTATAGAAATACCAGCTTAGCTGATAATATCTGTCATCAGTACCTAGTACCCAGAAGCCCAGGTCACGGACTAAAATTCCATTAGGCTCTGTGTCATTCAGACAGTGAGGGAAAAAGATTCTAATGCATTGAACAAGTAGGATATATGAACAGTGAATGCAAGTGAGGCTACAGTAATGCTTAATTACTTCTGCTGCTCATGGAAAGAAATATTTTTAAAAGTTGTATTTAATGTAAAGCTACTGTCCTACATTATTCTTTTTTTTTTTTCATTAAAGATAGAGAAAGTACTTCTGTGGTTGAGAAATCTGTTCCTCCTCAGCAGCTGTGTTTTCCTTTGTAGAACCAACTATAAAAATGTAGCCTGCATGTCCTGCTAAAAGATGTTTTTTGGAGATTCTCCACATTCTTTGCAAAACCACTGATTGAACCAGAAGCGGTGAATATGGATCTACTTGAATCTGCAGTCTGGAGCAAGGACCTGTTCTTATTTAAAAGCCATTCGTGTTCCACTGGCTTTTAACATGAACAAGACCAGTAAAATCATCTGACGCAATTTTCTTTTCAAAAGATATTCCTCTCTGAACTGCCCAGGCCGATCCCTATTCCCCCTGGGCTTCTGAGGAGCCAGGTGTGCTTTACATGGGGCTGCTGAGCTGTGAACAAGCTCTGCAGCTGAAGGAGGTGTCAGGAGAAAAGACGATTTGAAAGAAATAAGGGAATCGCCCTCACGAAATGCCTGCGGCTTTAACGAGTTGACAGTGCTCCACCTGCTGAGCTCAAAAGGCTCCCATCCTAAAATCGGATTTCTCTTATCTTAAGAGAAACTGAAACCGTCGCATGCTACTTTCCATGAATAAAATTTCATTTGTTGTCTGGTGCCATCTTCCTCTCCCGTCCCTTCTAAGGGAGAACAGTAATGTAGCAAAAAGAAAGACAGTTATATTAGAAGTACATTGTGTACACAGATGTCACTCAAGGTATAGCTAATAAGTATTCTGTAGACAGATATCAGTTTTCTTCACTCATATTTTAGGCTGGGCAGTGACAAGCTAGTTCCAAACCATGTAGTGTGGCACTGTGTTTAAATCAGTAAGCCTATAAAGAGCATGTCTGTTTGCAATCATATCCTCCATCTCATATTTACACTTTCTTCTTTCTAAAGTTAAACCTATGGTACTGAAATGGGGTCTTTGGAAAAAGTACTTGCTGATTTTTCTGAAGGCATATAAATGTTGGAAATCTTGTGAGAATATCTGCTCTACTGAGTTTTCAGAGAGGCAAGAAAAATTGTTCCTGCAGCTGAGTAAAAATTCCAGACCTTGTTTGATGAGGAGTTAAGACAAACACAAATGCTATTTGTCAAATTCAGAACAGTTTTCATCAGGGCAAACAGTAAATGCCCTAGTGTGATGACCTTAATTACTGGAAGTATCAGCAAAAGATGGATTTCAAAAAGAAAAAGAGTTTGGAGGGTCCTGCAGTCCTGGCTACTGTGCCTGCCAGCAAGGCCAATCACTCTTCCCTCCAACCCTGTTCACTCTGTGTCTGCAATGGTTAACCCTGTTCTCCTCATCTCACCACAGCTTTGACTTTCCTCCTTCAGCTGATTGTTATTCACCCTCTAAAATTAAGGACTCCTGCAGTGATAAATTGGTGTTGAAACGATTGTTCCTTTCCCCCAACTCATTGTCATTCAGTCACTCCTTTTATAATCCCCTCCTTTTTTCCCCTCTGTTTCTCCTTCAGTCACTGCTGCCAAATTCATATAGTCGCCAAGGTCTGATAAGTCCCCTCCTTCTCTATCTCAGTGTAAGAGGCATAAACCCAAAGCCATGTGCTGGTGTTTATCAGATGTGGTTTAATCTCATCAGATCTTCTGATGAGAGAAAAATCTCTTTGCATAGATCAAGCAAGGCTTAGCATATTTAAGCTTATTATTCCTTCTTGTGCCCAGCAAAAATAAGTGCACCTCATATGATGTAGTTAACAAGGTATATTATTGTGGAGATGAGGACAAACGTTATCGGAGAAAATTTCCATGCATGCAGTAGGTAATTTCTTTTAGTTTCTCTAATTTCCGGTACTTATTTTAGTAATTTTCAATTAATCATTTGGTCATGTATATTGTTTGGCTAATGCTTATGGGGGTTAATCGCTGTAAACGAGGGATCTTTTGCCCCACAGATATATCCACGTGGCTCCCTGTAATACTATTACAGACATACTAAGACAAGAGCCTTCTCAAAGTTTTGCATTATCTCCCTTAAGTACAAAAAGGCTGGTAGATCTCTAAGGCTTTAGAGATAGGTGTATTTACTTCCTTCTTCATACTCTGTTAGAGAGAGACCTGTTTGCTTCCAAAAGATTTTCCTACATCGTAACAGGAGACAGGCAAACTGGTTTGGATGAACTCAGAATCTGTCTGAACCAAAAGATGAACCTCTACACTTTGTGTGAGTTTTTAATAATTTAGGTATAACAGTTACATTTCATATGCTTCTTCAAAGGCAGTAGGTTGATAGCTGTTAAAATCAGCTCTTCTGTTTGTCTCCAATTATAAGCATAGCACAGTACGTTTTTTCAGATCTGCGATAGATATTACACTCACAAGGATGATGGCGCAGAACTTTTCAAACACAGTAATAAACAGTGCCTCCCCTAAGGTGCTTACAATCAAAATAAAGACTGTGTCCTAAAGAGTATCAAGACTGGCAAGCCAGGTGCCAATTAATCCCCAATCAAATTGATTGTTTCTTATCTTGTGAACAGGATCTGGACTGAAACCAGCTCATTATATACAGGCTGCTATGCACCGTTAATTAAATGGCAACATTTTTCTGTCATTATTTATTTGACCAGATCGAGTTAATGATGACCTAGTGGTGAAAAGTTCTTTATACTATTATCCAGTGCTTCATTTGCTAAGCTTGCAGAAGAACATTATTGCTATTATCAATGCAATTGCTTTAAGAACTGCTAACGTAACTTAAAAATATCTCTGATAATTACATAAGGATGGCAATCATAGGTCAGGGAGAAAAGAGAGGTAGCTTAAGGTCAATATGATGGTTTCTAGCAAGCCTACACAAATTCTCATTATGCAAGTCGTTTATTTTCCCCCATAAGTTTCCTTTTGCTCAGAACAATAGCTCTCTGCTTCCGTGTCTTCCGATTCCTGTGGGCATTCTTAGTTATAAGGAAAGCTATCTGTCGTAGCTATAGGGTCCGAAAATAACGGAGTTTAGACTCTGGAAAAATAACAGTGAATTTAGACTCTGGGAAAGCAATTAAAAAAAAGGGACCACCCTGAAACTGACTTTCCATATGTTGCTTTTCTTAGAGGCAATCTCTTCATGTTAACCTTTCACTTTCTTTTTCATTCTTTCCAGGGCCACGAATATTCATGAGATGCTATTCAGTTCGACCTGAAATTTCACCTACTAGACTAACTGCAGGTATTGTACCAAATTTCAGACTTCACACAGGTTTCCTCCAATTTTCCCAGCTCTTGAGTAACTGACTAAAAGGTTTCATTGTCTTCGTTCTTGTCATGGGTGATACATGGCAAGGATAGACCTCTCACGTGAACAGGTAGGGCAAGCCACAGAATGTGTCCCCAAAACTGGAAAGCAGCCATAGAACTGGGTAGTTTGTGGATCCTCTGTGCGGAGCTTGAGCAGCCTAAGAGGGAAGAATGCCACAGACTACTGGTGAGAAGAAAAATGGCAGGTTATTGTCTGTTTGAGAGGTCAGACAAGATCAGACCTGCCCTTTGGCCATACAGTTGACTGTGAAATGTCAGCTAAACAAAAATCATTGTTTAAACTGCATGTCATGGACCACTGCTTCTCTGCAAGAGACATGGAGCAGATGCATCATGGCATATTTGAAAACAGTGCAGAGCCTTGGAGAGTTGGAACCTAACAATGCTGAATAAAAGCATTGTCTATTTCTATATCTGAGTAAGCTAAATGCTATGGACAGTTTTAGTAGTGATTGCATTGGCTTCCATAAATGGTCTTTTTAAAGAACCTACATATTGTTGATACATGTTCATTCAGTAGCTATACACACACAGTGTTTTAAGTTGCACTTTCATTCCATTTTTGTAATCTCATCTTATTTCATGGGAGTTTTAATCATCCTATAGCAGAGAGACATACCTGTTTTTTTCACACCTACCTTTTAACTTTTTTTCTGAACCACCTGACAATGATGGTGCTTGAATAAGTAGCATCAACAATAAACTTAGAAGCTGTATGGAAATCTCAGATTCAATTTTTCTCTTTTTACAGTTGCCTCTAAAGAAGAAAAAGAACCAGAAAAAAAGAAAGCATTAAAAATTTACTTTCCAACAGGGAATTTAACTTTCAAAACGAGAGGGCAGAAGGAGGCATGGTTGTAAACAATAGGTTGTGAAGGCTTATTGAAAACAATGCACAGTGCTGCTCAGTGTCATCGAACAAAGGAAAGGAAGTTATCCTTTCAGTTGGACTGAAATCACTCTAAAGAAAGCGGCTATTAGAGAACTGATCAATCCCATCCCTGTAAGTAGCTCTCCATGAAAACTAAAATAGCAAGGGAAAATTGGAAGAATTTTTCACTGTTTCTGTTTTAGAAATGAAAAAATATAATTCAAGACAAATAAATAGAGACTTTGTTTAGTGAAATTGTTAAACAGTAGACAGAAGGGAATTTAGTATATGGTTTAGTGAGCAACACCATTAATCCCAATATGATTTATAATTACTCGATTAGATGCCTTCACTATCCAAAGAGAAATGAGTTGGGCCCCTTAAGAAAGAATTTGTCTGTTAAGCAGTTTGTGGATGTATATGGAAGCTGTTGAAGATGCACGGTATTTGGATCCAGCTAAAAGAGCAGATATTGAAGAATATACTTTTTTCTGTGCAGACTATCAAGTAATTTTAGAAATAAAGTACTAAACATTAAAAAAAAAAAGTGGAGAAAAACCTCCATTTTGGCCTCATCTTCACAATCTGCTAAGCTAAAACAATGCAGAAAACTAATTAATGCAAACAGAACAACTCAAATAATACTACTCAGGAAGGAAAAAATGTTAAGCTGGCACATAACAGATTGATACCAATTTCTGCTGATGTAAGGAGTGAGTGGAGCAAGCTAGAGGTGGTAAATACCATTTAACAATCTCAGTGAAATACTTCTGAACATTGTGCTAGATGGAACTGTTATAATTACTCTCAAAGGCACTTGGATACCATAGCAATGAGCACAAAATTGCAATAAAGTGGAAAAAAAAGGTCTCTAAAAAGTGCAGTGACAATGCAGTTCAAACCACTGTTTCTAAGGTTGTGCACTTTTGTATTTGTACCAATGGGAATACTGAAAAATATTGCACAACCCCATGGTGTGTCCAGTACATTTATGCTACTCAAGTGAATTGGTTGTCTGTAGGCACTATTTCAGACAGAGTAAATTTTAGGACTGAGAAAATACTTTGGAGCAGGCAATATATTTAGTAAATCAGGTTTATTTTTCTCTTCATTAATGTTCTGCAAAACCACGCAGCACCCCACAAATTCCTGATTCTGCTCCTGCTCTGGCCTCCAGCATGGGCCTGTCCTGGCTTTTGGTGCTTATTTCACTGGTGTGGAGGAGAAGCTGGCAGAGAGAAGCAGCAGCTATCACTAAGGACTCTCCGTCAGTGAGGGGGGTCATAACTGATGTGGGCATATTCGCTTTCTGAGAATTTTTGGTTAAGGGTGGTTTCGGTACCATTTTTTTTCTTTCGACTTGCCAGCCTCAAGAGGCAAACGATTATTTGGTGGGACTTTGATTTGTTTAGAGCCAAGTATACTGCTCTGATGATGTGGTTAATTTGGAGGACCAGGTCTCCAGCTGGGAAACATCTCGGATGTTGCCTGCCTTTCAGGGAGCCTTTGGCTCAGGGCCCAGCCGGCCAACCGAGGCCTAGTTCTTCCTGAACTGGTTTCAGAAGACTTTAAAATGTGGCAGACCCTCATTTGGGTGGCTGAAGTGTCAGTACAAAACCCTGATACCTTGGGGAAGGAAGGGTTTTTTCTCTGAGAAAGGAAAACAAAGATGTTTAGTACTGAACCAAAATAAAGGTTGCTGACACTGACGGGCGTGAAGTACACGCAAGTTTTTAACACGTGTCCTGTTCCCTGATTTGGAGCCTGGGGAAGGGCTTTTCTCCCAAATTCAGTCCCTTTTCCCCCTCACCACACCGATCTGAAAGCTCTGCTCTCTTTGCTTCTGGCTGTATCCTTGAGTGCTGGCCAGTTCCGCACAGCCTCGGCTCCAGGGCACATCCCAGGGGATGTCAGTGTCCTTAAACCAAGCTCCTAGGAAAGGTGGTGGCATGTCCTCTTCTGCACAGACATGTAGCACGCCTGCCTCCTGGGCCGGGTGCCTCGTTATTGTAGTGCTGCCCAACACTGCAACCAAACTGATGAAAACTGTTTGCCGCTGATGAAGGCTTCCCTGCTCTGGCCCGTATTTCTTTCTTCCCACTCATCATCCTTAAAAATGCTGCTAAGTAGGGGAAAGAGGCACACTTTCTCTACGAGTTGGTGGGAGAGTGGGCGTATTTGACTCAGAAGTGGGTGCCTGTGAAGTCTTCCCAGGCGAACACCACTGGTGGGATGAATGTCAAGGCTGAGTGTGTCCCATGCATCAGACTAAGGTACTGTCAAGGAGAATTAAGTCTTTGCAGTGTGGACCCATACAAGGATTTCCAGTCTGGTGTACTATCATAAAAGCGCTTTTAAAAAAATGTTGATGTATTTGTTTGGGGGTGACTTGTGGTGGGTGGAAGAGCAAGCTTAAAAGGCAGTGATTTCTGTAAAAAGATGGTGAGCTAATTAACTGCCTCCTGACTTTTTGATTCCTTTTGTGTTCAGAGAAGCAGGAGATTATTTGCATTCTTTGAAAAAATATAGTATTCAATGGAAGAAATATCTGTCATCACTTTCTTTTCTTTATGGCAAAAACTTTGGAAGTCCTAAGAACTCGCTAACCACTCAGGTCAAAGGGGAAACACTATGGAAGACAGTAATAGTAATCTTTAATGAGGAGTCAGTCATCAATGCAGTTAATAACCAGCTTTTTGAAGGGTTAGCATCATTGGATTTTTCTCCTAACAAGCCTGTCATTGACTGCTGACACAAATTAATTGCTTTAATCCCGTTCAGTAGAAGCGATCTATGGCCTTCTGCAGCATGTTAGAAAGCTAAAGCCAAGCTTGATGGAGTTGGCTTTTGCATTTAGGTCTTTTAAAGAAGCACCACACCCATCAGGGCAAAAAAAATGTGCAGGTGTGTGTATTTAAAATACCGAGTGCACAGAAGGCCACAAAGGGTTCAATAATACTCATTTTCATTCTTTGTGTGCCAGCATAGCTGTTGACCAGCTTTAGTTCTAATTAAGTTGGACAACAACATATTTATTCCTGGTGTGCTATGCTGTTGTTTGCCCGTGCATGGAACAGCAGCTCTTAGTGAGAACATGAGCTCTCAGATAGCTACATTGTTTAAAAAATATTAAATTCTGTAGTCATGCACTAATAGATTAAAATATGAACTCTGCTGTATTACAAACATATTGGGAGACTGTAATGCTTCAGTTACGTCTTTATTGCAAAGGTTAAAGGGTATATATCATATTACACCAGCTGGGCTTTTGGCATTAAGGATTTATGTCTGTAGAGATTAGCATTGGAAAGGAATGCTTGTATTGAAAGATCAGTAATTTAGCTGAACTTGGGTGGAACCAAGTATCTGGTTTAGGCTTTCCATGAATTGAGCATGATGAGCTTTAAAGTTTTCAAAGCAGAAAATTGATTATGAAAACAATCCTTACTTCATAGATCTTGACCGTCAGACTTAACATTCTGAATGCGACAGCTACTTTTGCTCAACACTCTTTACCCCACTAAAATCCAAATGTAAGTATTATTGGAAAATGATTAGTATGCTAAATTACATCTAATCTTTTGGTGTATAAGTCACTGGAGTAATTTGAAACAAACAGCCGTTACAGTGCACTAAAACCCAAATGTTTCTTCTAACAGCAACAGCCAGGGACAACTGTTATAGGATTTGATCTGCTTAGAATAGACAGTACTCTCAGATGGTCTATGGAAAACTAGATCTTGAAATGCAAAAGGAATAGGAAGTATGTAGGTCACATACCATACTGATGTCTTAATCAAAAGGCAGTGGACACACTACTGTAGCAAATCAGAATAAATCATTCAAGGACTTGGGAGGCAGACTGAACATTGTCAAATCAGATTAAATGCTCCTAAACCATGGCTAGAATAAAATTTCTTGTGGGAATTGACCAGAGTGATGCTAAATGGGGCCAGGATTAACCACATGTGCTTGCATCATGCAAGTAGCGATGGGCAACTTCAGAATTTTCATAATTTCTGTTTGCTTTGGATAAACAGCTGAAAGCTTAGATGATTGTGTGAAGACCATCCAAGTCATTTGAATCTGGAGGAATGAGCTGGAAAGCTTTCAGAAACAGATTTTTCACATGAGATTTCTAGCACTACTAGCTCCAGTCTTAGGAAAAACGCTTTTGAGAACATTGTTTCATAGTATTCTTGGTCCTGTTTGGAAAGTATATGTAGGGAAAGAAATGTGCATCCCATGTGAATCCCAGTTTGAGTTCTAGAGTCCTTACATGTATAGGGAATAAGATACCATTTGTTTCGTTCTTACTTCTAGGAAGGGTAGGTGTGAGCTTCCAAGAAGAGTCTTGGCTTGGCTTATGACTGGCTACAATAGCAGCTTCTGGTAAACCATTTCATTGCACAAGCCACAGAAACATCTTTACACTGCCTTACAGTGTTAGCTGCAAAATGTGTGTTGCTAATCTTTGATTTCCCTATTTTTCAACTTCAGTCTCTGTAGGAATTCTGTGGCGGAGATGACTGACTTCCAGGTGGCTTGATGGTACTGCTGGGCCACAATAAAAAAAAAATCACTTCTCAGCTCGCAACAATATGACCTCTGTAAAGGCTGTTCTTATTTCACTTACACAACTTTTGCTCATCCAGTACTTCTACTCACCGTCTACTAGTTCAATAGCATAAAGAGGCAGTGCTGCCAAATACCCCGTTTACTTCTGGGGAGCAAAGTGCCTGGAGTTGTGCAGCTGGCTGGGCTGAGGGATCAGCATCTCAGCACGACAGCTCGCTGCTCTGGAATGCTTTCTCTGTCCACCTTATATCCGTCTGTATAAATCATAATTCCTAAGACTGGGGCATTACAGTCTTTAGTTGAATAGAGATGTTTGCTAAGTTGAAAAGTAAAAAAGAAACAATATTACTAAAATGAGCATAAAGTCAGTCCTGAGTAACAGCAGGAGCTCTTGAAAAAAGTGCCACACAGCTCCCAACCAGACCACCGGTAATTAAGACAATTCAAACATTAGGGAAGAAAATTGATCTACTAAGCAACAAAAAAGAGATAAATTGACAATGCTGGGACCTTAGTCACTGCCTATAGGGAATCTATGGGACTCAAAATTGATGATTAGACAGCTGAAAAGTTTGTTGGCTAGCTAGAAGACAAAAGAAAATGGGCACTACTCTAATAGAAAAGGATTATTTTGTTAGTTGTGGAATTCCCTAGAAAGCCCTGTTGCTGCTGCAGCAGAATCAGATGCTGGTTTTGTACAAAATTACCTTCTCAGGTCTAAATAATATATGTCTACTCATACTGCATGTAGACAACTTGACAAGAATAGTTGTCCTTTGAACATAGGAGAATCATAGTATCAGAACAGTTTCCCTGAAGAACTGCAAAATGAATCAGACTTTCGTGTTCAAAAGCTATGCGGTGTCACGCTTTCTAAAATGTCCAGAAGGGTTAAAAACACTTCTTTTCATTTTATATTTCTTATATTTATATTTCTTATATTTCTCTTTCCCTACTTTTTTCACACTCCCTTTCTCTCTGACTGTCTTTCTCTGCGTTTCCCTTTTCTCCCCCTTTTTAAGGGTTCAGAGGCAATTCCTCTTCCAAATTTCCTTTAGTAGAATTTCAGGATAAAGATTCTATGCTGTAAATTTTGGCAATTCATAATGTACTTTCTAATTTCCATAAACAGACCACATTTTTTTCACAGATCACACCTATCACTTTCTGTAAGTTCTTTAGTATTTATTATCCCTACAGAAATTACTGGCTATTTTTTTGGACTTCCATTGCTTTTTTCCATCATTAGGATCAACAAGATGATGACTCCATCATCAGTATGAAAACTAATCATATAGGGTTTCCTATATTTTGTTTTCCTACAATACGTTCTGGAACAGAAGCTTTACTCCCTATAATTCAATGAAAATTATCTATCCTCTGAAAACACGGATTATACCCTTTGTCCTCCAACACAAGTCCAGCAGTATTTCATTTCTGTTGGCCCAAATAGAGAATTGCAGAGACATGGCATCACCCTGACCATTTTTTTTTTCATGAGGGGAGTTTAATGTCACCAGTAATAATATTAGCCTATTGCAAAATTTGCGGTTTGTATTATTTTTTTTTGTCCAGCATCAATACGCTTTTTCATTTCCTTTAGACTCCTTAAATCCTGAACCAATGCCATGGCTAGAACCTATGCTCTATCCATTTCTTACACAGTCCTTAACTAAACACCTACATAAAGATAGACAAAATAGGGTTTTGCTCACCTGAGGGAGAAGCAATGATTAGCAAAAACCAAACCAGCAAATGTGAAACATGAGTAAGGACTGTTTTCTGCTAATGTGGGCTAAAATGCAGTAATGATACAATTGAACTACATCAGGGGGATAGGAAATTAATAGAGGAGTGTCAAAAGTACTCTTGCTGACATAAGGTGCTTCTAGCCAATTACTCCTATAGACTGAAAAGGCAGGGATTGATTTGGATCTTGCTTCCATAGCAAAACTATTTACTGTAAATGTGGCTTTTTGTTGGTTTGGAAGTGAATCTTGGCATTGAGGAACATATAGGGGAGGAAAAGGAAGCACTTGGGTAGGATGGGGAGGAAAAGTGGGAAGTGTGTAGTGTACAGTTCTTTGACACAGTTCTTAACTACTGCTTAGTTCTAGCATTTTAATGATATGCTTGCAGGAATATTTACCAGATTCCTTCAAAGGGAGCAAAACTCTAATTTACATGCCACAGCCATCTTTTTCAAGACTTAGGAAATCTGTTTTTTTTTTTTTTTATTTTTTTTTTTTTTTAACTGGATGCTGCAAACAACTTTTGTGACATATATTATGATTGAATAATGCTTTAAAATTTCAGCACAATCAGTAAAATCATTAGTTTGCCACCATAACCAAGAATAAATAGCAAGGCAAATAAGTGAAAAAGTACAGATTATGTTAGGTAGTACACATCTCTACTAATTCAGAAGGCCTGATAAAAGCATTTAAAATTATGCCTCTCATGTTGATGTCAATGTTGAAAAAAAACCCCAATGGCATCCTCTTCCATCAGAACAAATTATTAAGGTTTTGCTTTTTTTAACTGTTATCTCTGCATACACATGTAACTGTAGTACCTGATTTTGTGGTTGTATTGCTGCAGATTGTTTTCAGAATCCGTTTTATTAAGTCTAATATCTATGTTAATGGAGCCAAGGCTCTAGAAATAAAGCACAAATGTATCCCACATTTCCAGTTTGTCAAATACGTCTGGGTTTAATATTGATATATGGTGTTTGTTTTCCTAAGCGTTTCTTGTTTATTTCAGCATGTGGCTTGCTTCCTTCATAATTCGGCCAGTCTGATCGCTTGTGGCATTTAAAGCACAGAATAGATATTCCAGCATCTCCATGGAAGTTACGTTGGGAGGGGGGAAAGGTGCAGATGCAGAGGTGTTGCTGGACCAGACAACGCGTGAAAGGTAGAACAGAGCAGGGCAAAATGTGTTTACAAGATACAGTGATAGTTTTTGTGCCTAATAATCTTAATATTGTTTGTTACTTCATGAATATAGAATGAAAACACTTGAATGGTATCTATTTATCTCTTACCATTAGTCAAAGACTACTTATTACTTCTCCTACATTTATTTTGTAACAGGGTAATTCTGTTGTTTTCAGTTTATCTACTTCATGCTGACGCAGGGAGAGATCAGAGAACCATGACTCAAAGCTTTCAAATGTGCCTTGAAATAAAAATATTACCAGGAATCACATTAGAAAGGGATTTAAAATATGGGCTTTTACACTACAATCTATTACCATTTTCATAGAAAATGCAAGCGTATTTTGCAAGTGCATTGCAAATGCAGTCAGTGCACAAGTATATTAGAAAAGGCAAGAGTGAGATGAAGAAAATAATTGAAACTATTGCTATGTCAATAAGTTTTGCATAAGTAAGTGGTAAGTTGTTGCAATTGGAATTCAACAAGGATTCCAGCAGAAGTGGAAAGTGCTGCCTTTGACTAAAGACAGAAGCATCAGGTTGAAAGGACCTGTGGCGTGAATGGAAAAACATGGGAATCAATTTCCATTTCCTTGATAAGGCAGAAGGTTAATAAATTTAGGTGGATTTTGCTGATTCTTGCAGGCAAAAGGAAGTTGAAAACTTGTTACAAAGAACCAGGAGGACGGGCTGAAGAACAAAGAAGGAATGCCAGAAACAGCCAAGACTGAAGAGAGACTACGAGCTGATTTTGACATTCTTTTCTTTCTTAGTAAAAGCAAACTCCATGGGCTATGTAACGTGGATGGTATTTGCAGGTCAGGCTGATTAATGCATCTCTTCAGACATATTTACCCTCAAAAATCATTAGGATAAACAGAATCCATGAATACACAGGGAATATTACACATGTATAAAGATTAACTAATGCAGAAATTAAAATTCTTTAGGCTTCACAAAGGAAAATAGGTTATAGATCAAGCTCCTGGAAAGAAAGTTGGGAGAGGAGGGAGAGGAAAGGTTATAAAGCTACTATAATATTGACATACCGGCTTTGAAAAGGAACGGAGAAACAGGCCATCTGCCAACACGAAGATCAGTAGGAACAGCAGATAGGGACCCAAGAGATATTCAAAAAACCCCAAGAATTCTGTTCTAACTTGTATTTATCCCAATAAAGTGATTCAAAAACATTACTACCAAATTACTTGACAGACTTAACGTTCTCAAAATACATCATGAGTGAAGCTAAGACCCTAGAGGAATTGCTCATATGCACTGAAATAGAAAAGGCTCTTCAGAGCTCAAGAGCTGGTCCAAGGCCAGATGGCTTTATGATGGTGCCTTAAGACTCTAACAGAGGAGACACTCTTGTTCTGAAAAGAGTATTCACAGAGGGCAATATTGGTTCCTACAGGAAAATGGGCTGCCATAACTCTTGTAGTGCCTGAACCACAATTTATTTTGCCCATGGGGAGACCATGGCTGGAGCAAGAGAAGCTCATGGAGTGATGCTAAGGAACTTCATGCGTTTAGGCAGTGTATCTCACTAGTTTTGATGTTTATTGAGTATGATTCAGAACAAATTAGAGGTTTTCTTCACATGATGTTGGAGAGAAGCTGACAGGCAGGCAGAAGAGAGTTTAAAACTGACACTGAAATCTATCTGTTTTATCTGGCCAACAGAACGGATGAGGTTGCTTCTGTCTCTTTTGGTATTAATTTTGCTGAATAGACTCTTTTATTTGATCAACTGTGTAATTCTGATGTTGTGTAAAAGGCAGAAGACACATGAATTGTGATTTCCCTGCATTTTTACACCATGGTAGCCCTATGGAATTCACCAAAGGAGTTTAGCTAAGTTACTGTGTTTCTGTGCTGGTTAATAAAACAGCAATGCAGATATTAATGAATGGACAGATGACTGACTAAATTTGAAGTAAAGAGAACATCTATGGATAAGCAAAGGGAAAATGTAAAGTAAAAAAATAATTGAAAATTTGATAGTAAGGTTTTTAATTGTGGGATTCCTTTATTGGTTTTAAAGGATAAAGCATTGTTAGTTTTTGCAGTCATGCAGACAAGATGTAACTGGGAGACAGGAGGTCATATGCATGAACTAATCCTTTCATCCTCTCATTCAGGCCCCTTCTCAGTGCCGTTCAATACAGCCACAGCTGAGATGAATAGAGTTTCATTATAAATCTTATATTTGTTTTTCTTTTGAACCAGGTACAAGGCCACAAAAATTTACTTTTCTCACAACTATAGAGAGGTATAAATTTGAGACCATCTTGTCAAACATGAGACTGTTGATACTTGAAAATAGAAATTTTGAAGAATATAGTTGTTTGGGGTCTTAAGAACAAGGCCATATTCTCACTGTAACGGACCAAAATTTACCAAGACAATGAAAAACATTATTAAAAGAAGTACCTTACTGTGTTTACTTGAGCTTTCCTCAAATCTGTTCTCTTGAGGCAAGACTGCGACCACTTCTCATATGTAGAACACGGTACCGTATATGTGCACCATGGTATTGCAGGATTTACTGCACTGGGCCGTGCACAACGTTCGGGTTCGAGCTGACTTCCCTCTGGACAGCTGGGACTAGAGCAAATGCAAGTAGGTCTGCAAAGACCTGTGCAGGCAGACCCAGAGTTTCTTATTATAAATGCATAAATCCAACTATGAGCTCCACAGAGATGCTTTAATTTTCTGTGGTCTTTATTTCAAATGAGACAGGGGTTGAAAAATACTCGTGATTTGCTGTACAGAGAAAGCAACGTGGGCCAAAGAGGACTTTGTAAAGCATAGACAAGACCAAATGAATATTCTTTCATAACCTCTTATTCTGCTCAAGTCCTTAAAATGGAAAAATTCAGAGAGAATCTTTTTTATACAGCATGTTCCTTAATCTGGGGAAAGGTGGACTGTTCCTTGAGAAACATTGAAACTTATTACTATTTCCAATAAAAAAATCACATTTTAAAGTTTATGTCCAGGAGAATTAAGGGACTGGAAATAAAGGATTTTTTTTCACCTGAACTATTAAAAAGCATCTTGTGTTTCTTATGTATTTTGGCAGCATTTGTAGAAGATTGGATATGCTGACACACAAATTCACGAGACATTTTGGAGCCCAGATCTTAAGGGATTCAATGAGACTTAAGCTCCTAAAAGCCTTTTTGAATCTTAGTCCTACACCAGGTCTAATGTTTGCTATGTTTAATTTTTTTTCACTTTTAATCTTTGTATTATAGAATTGAGTGCTTGCAGTGGTGGCAATTAAATTGGAAATACTTCTGCTTTTTTTGACAATAATAGAAAAGCATAACAAACGCAAGTTGGAGATTTACATGGTTTAAACAGGCCTAAAATTAAAACTTTCAACCTTTTCTTAGCCTCCTGTATTGTGTAAGTATCTTAAGTGCACTTAGGACCTTAACTTCCAACATTTGAGTTTGACAGTTTACATCACCTCTCTCAAGAATTCCCCATATTTTTGGACCCACGGGTGATGGATGAGAAACTCCAGCTCACGGCAGCTGAGCATCTCTGAATGTTTCCTTCTTTGATCTTTGTTTCTAATTTGTTGCTACATTTTTTTTTTTTTTTCCCAGAGGTTTCTTTGGGCTTCCTAACAGATTTACCTGGGATTATTCATCTTCTTCTGCTCATTTTCAGAACAAAGAATCAGCTATTTGAGAGTCACATAGTGCTTGTTAAACACCTGTTGCCTACAGACATTTAGTTGATTATCCTGCAAATTATCCTGTCTTTAATTTATTTCACCTTTGTTTCAGTCTCAGGAAGGATGTTGGCTTTGAACTAAGATACTGTTAAATCCGCAGGTAGCTTCTAATATTGTTTTCTCCTTGTCAGATTCAAAAACAAATCTGGATATATTCTTTCTGCTATTTCTGGTCATGCCTGCAGTCCCTGGGACTGTATTTCAGCTGTTTGGATAACACTGGATTATAGTCTTCAGTCCCCCCTGGATGCAGACAGCTAACAGGCATTTGTTCAAATTTTTAGTTAAAGCACTTGAATTCAGAAACCCTCAGTACTTGTATTATTAATTTCAGCTTCTGGAGGCCAAAACGATGAAACATCTATGAGGAGGATTGCACGGCTCCTTCTGGGAGCCTGAAGCCAGTCGCTGTGGTACAGCTAAGCACAGGAGGAATTAGTTGAGCCAAGGTATGTGTTTCAGCAGGGTCTCAAAATTTTATTACAGAAGCAGCTTTCATTAGTTCCCAGCCCGAGACAGACTTAGGCCAGATGGATTGCGGACACTGTGCCTTGTGGAGGGCTGATCCCCAAGCGCATCGGTAAAAACATCGCAACACGTTAATTCTTCATATTTCATGGCTTCAGGATGGCACAATAAAATAGGATCTGGGGAATGGTATGCATTTGCACAAAAAAGTTCAATCAAGAATATATGAATGTTAGCATTTCCTACTTATTTTAACTATACCATCACAAGGTTCTTTTTAACGTAGTTTTTTGTTAAACTTCTCACTTCTCGAGGATTCAGTTTAAAATTCAAGACTCTATCTGATCCTCTAACCACTCAAATTCTCAGAAATAGCAAAGATGCAATCCCAATACTATTTCCCTGAGAAAGTAACTTTTTCTGTCCCAAAAGAGCAAGATATTGTTATTCTCATCTAAAATTGGCTTAGGAGTATTGAAACGTAGGCTGTCCCCACCCTGTTACCAGTGAACCCAATGCTCTCCGGCACGTCAACTCTAGTTGAAGTCAAGGCACTGCCAGTGTTGGAGACGGTCCGTCTTTCCTGACCTTCCCTGAGTATTCTCCCTTGCTGTGGCTGAGCAAAATGTTGCACCAGTGCAGGCCAGTCAAGCCCCAAATTTTCACCTCCATCTCCTACCTTGTTTGGCACTGCCTGGGTTAATATAGGTAGCATTAAAACCAAAACAAAGCAACAACAGCAGAGAATAATTTCTTAATCTAATAGCTGAAACATTTTCCTATTTTTAAGAAATAATGAAAAAACCCAGCCTTTTGACAAGAAGCAGGCCTTGATGGGTTTGGCACAACAGATGAAAGTTTGATGAGTGTAAACCCCTGGAAATACAAGCCTAGAATGAGTATTTTTTATCACTATCACTGTATATTTGTTAATTTGCAACCACATACAAGCCTGTACCAGTCACAAGGGAGATGCAATATCTAAAGATCTATGCCTCTCAGTGCTTCGGCTGTATTAGCTAGTGTTAAAACACCACCCATAAAGACTTTGAAAGTATTCTTCAAGTAAAGTCAAAGTGTAAGACTGTCTATGCCTTTCCACAGAAGGTGTAGAAAGTCCTCCCCAAATTCTTGGGGGAATCTATTCATCAAGTGCCCAAAGAGACCAAAGATACAGACTTAATATTGTTATCTAGTAAGTCATGTACATCTAGTATTCCTCTCTGCTGTACTTAACACACACATCAGTGAAATCACATTTGCTACTGAAAAATAACTTTTTTTTCCCCATTCAAGCCTAACCTTGTGTGTGACTACTGGCATTAGTATCTTCTGTCTACTTTGCTTGTGGTAGTTCCTATTGCTTTTTCTCATGCTCAGGAAAGTATTCTGTTCTGAAAAAATAAAATAAAAGTATACTTTCCTAACTCCTCTTTTGCGTTCAGATTCTCCAACAAATTTTTCTATTTGTGTAATGAACAAAGGCAGGAGACTTTGAGTCTAAAAATTTTCCAGCCAGTTTTCAGAAAATCAGTAGGTGATACTAATGAGATTTGACAGAGAGTCTCTAACACTATGTTGACACATCTTTCTAATTTGATTCAAGAACATAGTTTAACTGAGGGACTGGGATCTAAAGAAACTCCTTTAGGTTCCTGTATTGGGTATGTGTGTTTCCGTATCACTGTTACCTCTTCGATGTAAGAAGAAAAAGGAGTTTCTGTCTCTATTTGAGTTTTTTATCTGTAGAGTGTGGGTCTTATTATTCATCTAATCCCTTTCATACTAGAAGAATGGAGTAATGACCCTTAATGGTAAATGAAATTTCTCTTTCTAGTGAGAATTATATACGTAGTCTTCTTTTAGAAGTAGCAATTTTTGTTTCATCAGAGAACTCAGTCCTGTCTCTACGAAGTCCAAGAGCTGTTCAAGATTTCCAAGGCCACATTCACACTAACAATATTTGCAAATGCTCAAAAATTCACATGATAAGGCATTAAAAATTACTTATATTTCTCTGTCACAAACTGCTTACTATCATTATTTCCCCACAATTACCTCCCAACTGCTTGCAGTGACTTACATAAAATATTTTTCTCTCTGTATACATAGCTACATGTAAAAGGGGAATTCTGATTATTATTATCATCATCATATGCTCGAAAAGCCACTTAAATGTGCATGTAGGCTGACTTTCTTGTGTTCTTAAGGTAGTCATTTGTACCTGTGATCAACTTTAAATAGCCATTCAGTGTGAAAAGTAATGGAAAATAAGACCCATACTTGCTTGCATTTTCAGGAACCAATGCTCTTAGCGTACACTATATTAAAGATTTAGGAACAGATTAGTTTTACTATAAATAATTACTATAAATGCTATAAATAACACTGGGAACTACTCAGCAACACCTACAGCCTAAGGTAGCATGACCCATTTCTAGAAATTGCTTTTGTAGAAACGCTTAAGTCATTGTGACCTAAACATATGCCTGAAGCTGAGCGTGTAGATGTGCTTTTTTTAATTTATTCATAAATGGGGAGGTTTGTGTCTATACGTAAGCACACATATATGCACACATGCATGTATATGTGCAGATCTGCAGCTATCTACAGATGAAAAACGTGGACTTTCAGGGAGGTAAGTCAGAGTATGAACTGAGAGCACATCACATCATTGATATCGAAAAACTATTTCAGTTTCTTGGCAGGGCTTAATATATCACCTGGAGGGCTGCTCCACATCCTCAGCTCTACCAGAACCTGAAAACCACTGGCAGGAAGGTTTACCTGTGCTAGGGCATTGCTTTTCCAAGGGTTGTGCTGCTGAGCCTAATGTCATAATCTGTGATTACTCAGTTATTTAGGGAGGACCCCAGAGCTCAAGGGCACTGCAAAGGGCAGGAGTAATCATTTTCTGTCTGTTTAATCTTTACCGAGTCAAACTTTCCAAGTGAAGGAAATGCACGTAAGCCCCATTACCCTTAGTGTCCTCTTTGTCTCCATTTGCCTCTGCACGTAGTGACCCAGTGCAATGACAGATTAATGGTGACATTAAATGAGGTATTAAATTTAATCTTCTTTACTTGATGTAGCAAAAGTTCCCTTTCCAAATCGCCTTTCTTTAATTTTTGCTTCATGATTGCCATTTTTCATTCGCTGATTTTATTCATGCTAGACTAGGCCAGTGACCTAAAACTGCCAATTAAGGAGTGAAACGCTAATCACATTTCTTCAATTGAAAGCATCAGTGTAAAAGCTTCCCATGCATTATTTACATTAATTATTTTCTGTCTCAGGGATTCCTCTGCTTCCTCTTAAATCAGTTCAAACAAAACGGCTTATTTTGACTCTGAATGTTTATTACAGTCCTTCGAATTAAGAAAATCCATCTATAATTGCTTATTCCTGGTTGGTTTACAAAATTTCTGGCTTATGGAGGCCACTTCACCACCCAATGGACTTAGTAGCCATTTAAGAGCTATCTCTCAAGATGTGTTGTAGTCTTTTCTTTCCTTATAATGTATTAATGGGGTGTGGTGTTTAGTCTTTAGGCAGGAAGATTATTAGCAGTTTCACTATGGCTTACACAATGGTAGTGTTGCTAAATGATGACTTCTAACATGAAAAATGAGTCACCAGCAAAGACTCATTAATAATGTGCATAGTGCTACAGGCTATATGACTTGATTCCCCATTAGTTACTTTATAGAAGACTTTCCTATCTAGTTTTTAGTAAAATCAGCAGCTTTTGCTAAACTGTCAGAAATGGTTTCAGTGCAGGACTTCACATTTTTCCCTATAATAAAAAAATAGCAAAAAGAATAAGGCATTGGCTGAAGTTTCTTTGAGAAAACATTTTAAATTAAACACAGTGCTTAATTTAAATTATTTTCTCTTTTTTGAGAAATTATACCAGTTTCAATAAAAATGTTCCTAGAATAATTCCTCAGCTCTAGGACAATTACCCTTGTGATGGTATGATTCTAACTCTGTCAGATACTTTGCATCCTCAGTTCCTACCGATGGAAATGTTCACTGAAACTGCTCAATTCATCATAGCACATGCTAAAAGCCCAGAGGCTCAAGTCTAGGGTATACACACTGTCCTTATTGTATAAGCTCTCTAACGCTGACTGTGCCCTTTGCTTTCAAATGTGTTTCAATCCCAACACCATCTTGCAAATTTTCAGTGCTTCACTATAGCATGAAACTTTATCCGCAGGAACTCAGTACTGTCTGAGTCAGTAGATGTAGGTATTAGAATATTTTTGTTTAACATATCACAGGCTGAATGCTGCTTGCTTCTGACTGTGGTACTGGCTTTTAGTCACCTCATCTCATTTTATGTAAAAGCATAGCGCCAAAGCATTCTTTATGGAAGCGTGGAATTTATTTTAAATGAACCGTATTTTAATAGATCTACATTTATTTTATCAAATACCAGTAAAAGGCAGCAGATTATACACACCTAGCTGCTGAAATAAAATAAACCAAAGAATTAAATAAAGGAAAGATGTTTCAAGGAGGATATTAAAACAGATTTTGGGAGCATCAATCATTCAGTGCTGTAAATCCAGAAATTATTATGGTGCACCCGCTCTGTTTATTCTCTCGGAGGTCATCCACACATACAGGAGTTTCCATATAGCATCCCTGAACCCTGGGAGTAAACTCCAGGGTAGGTTTCAATTAGAAAGCAGCAAACGTAGCAGGGGTAAGTAAGTCAGGAGGCAGTTGTGCCCCTGGCACAAGAAGCCACTGCTCGCTGTCTGTCCTGCCAAAGGAGAGGAGGCCATCCGCGCTGGCTGTCAGGGTGTTAGGAAAAAAAAGCGCACCCCAATCTTTCCTTAGGAAACAATAGTGACTAAAAGAGGATTGCCATGTGCTAGAAACCGGTCTCTGCTCCTCCCCTCCGAAGATTAATACGGATGCTGAGGAGAGGTGGAAAATGAAGGAGTGGTGTTGTGCAAAGAGAGTTGCGTGGCAATCTTAGGGACACTTTTAAGATCAGAAGACATCTAAAAGCTTCAGTTTAAGAAGAAACCTTTTAAGTACTTTGATGAGCAAAGCTATGTAGCCTGTGGCGCTAAAATATTTACTGCCATCCACACCTCTCTTCATGGAAGGTAGCTTTTCTTGTTCCTTCTCATCCCTCACTGCAATAGGACCTGAATCAGCACTCTTCCATGACAGCTTCATCCTCATGGTACTGGGGTAAAATCCCCTTTTTTTCTGTAGTAAATTGATATATGGGAGGCCAGATGAATGTTTTGAATACGAAAACTCATATGTTGACAGTGTTAATGGTTACAGCATTCTCCCCTCGGTCAAACACAGTACTGTACTAAATTTGATCACTGCCCCTTTACAGCACCAATGTTACCTTTGGTTTTTCAAACTTGCCTGTATGTAGAAGTCAGCAAGAGATGACAATATTCTATTTAATTAAATATTCTATTTCAGGCAGCTTGACTACGTGAGGTTTCTAACAGGTCATTTTGCAAGCATTCCCCTCCTCAGCCACGTGATGGTCAGCTTACATACTCACTTTTCAGGCAATTTTCCCATACATGAGGTCCATTCATGAACTGGATAAACTGTCTGAAAGCAATAAAACACAGTTAATTAAGAACACGTACAAAGTACAAAATGTCTAACTAAAAAGAAGAGTTGGAATGAATAAGGTGGATCACAGACTGAGTAGCAATCAACAGTGACATGTTGCTTCTAAAAAACCAAATCTTAGGCTGTCTAAAGAGCATGTAAAGCTCAGAGTATTTCCATTTTAATAAGGCTGCAGGCAAATTATTGTGTTAGGCTACTTGTGACCTTCTAAAGAATCCTGAGCAGACAACAAGAGTGGATCAGAAGTCTAGAAAAAAAGGAGTATGAATAAAGACAGACAGACAGACATGGAGTTGTTTAATTTAGAGGACAATGCACAAAGGGAAGTTGTAATAACAGTCTTCAATTATATAAAACCCTGGTTGCTACAAGTTCAAAGGCAATAGACTTTCCAAAGGATAAGACAGGAAGCAACAAACTTAATTTGCAGCAAAGATCTAGATTAGATGGTAGAGAAAAAATGTGCTGACTATAAAGGTGAGGCAAAAGGAATTCAATGCCTGAGAAGGCGACAGAGTCTACAACACTAGAGATTTTACAGAAAAGATTAAACAATTATGCATCAGAAATATCTGACATTTAGTTGGCTAAAAATCTTCTAAAGACCTTTCTGGGTTTACTCAGTTTCCGATTTGGAAATCTTGGGTTCAGGGTGACAGCCTAGAAAAACATAGACCACAGAAACAGCAACGTGCTCTTCCACCTCAAATTTTGTCCTCTGAGATAACTTGGGGGTGGGAAGGACAACATAGATTTTCCATCTGAAGAGTGGAGCAATAAAGACTGCTCTATTGACAGTAGTGACTGACTTTCTCAGTCCAGCTGGTCTTAAGAATTTAGTCAAAGCAGGTGCAAAATGTGAAGACAATCCTAATGTTCTGATACAGAAAAAACCCAGATCTTTAGGATTAACCCTTAAGATAAATTAAGACCAGATTCATTCATGCATGAAAATTTTACCTTGGGAGAAGAATGCTGATAGGTGAGAACAGACCCATCCAGGTACTAGCGCCTCTTTAACAACAATTTTCTTTTAGCTGTTATGTGTTAAAGAGCTCTTAACCCCCAACTCCCACTGCTCAGTTTCTCAAGCAGACCTTTAAAATCCCACCTCTGTTAGAGGAAGCTACCCTCACTTTCAGGTGAATCTTGTTAAAGGGGCTGTAGGGAACCTCCCTTAGGTGGAAGGTATTAGTTGCTAAGCAGGTCAGTTGTCCTCTTAGGAAATGCAAAGCCAAAATTGTAAAGGTTTTAAAAAATAATAATAGTACTCCCCCCAATGGTTTGTTCTCCCTAAATTTTGATGTTGTGAGAGTATTTTGTTGGTTTTGCGGTGGTTTAAAATTGCATTAAGGTATTCAGATAGAAACAATGAAAGAAAAGCTGTTACATACTCTCTATACCTAAAACTGTTGTGTTCTAAAACTCCTTATATGACTTTTTCATCCTCAGGATATTCTACTACCTAAGTCTAATTAAATATTTGTTATGGAAAGAAAAGCTACGTATTTTTAGAGTGTAAATAATGAAGTTTAAGAAAACAAACTGTAACTGTAAAATATCTGGAAACCAGGAATGTTCCTAAGAGGGATGGAAGGAGAATCTTCTTTGTAGGTCCTGAACTAAAATTTCACTGAAGAAAATGACCCTATCTTATTCTATGCAGGGTGAGAATAATTTCATTTTTATCTGTGAATTTTAAAAATCTGAAATGTAATGTACATGCCACAATACTGCAGATTGTGTAGTTTAGACACGCTATTGTGAATGCCCAAAGCTCACAGAGAACTTTAGGAGAATTTTCCCTCCTTCAGGTTTTGTCCTTTCCTGAAAGAAACAGCACTTTTAGCCAAAAAAAAAGGTTGTTGGGTATGATGAAATTTTATTATAGGAATCTATTACAGAACAGGTCTTTATCACACAGGGGTTTTTTTAAGTAAAGCGCCTAACAAACATTCTTTAATCTGTAGGGGTAGGAAAAATATTTGGGGTGTATACTTTTTTTTTTTTTAAGTATAGTCTTGAGACATGTGGCATAGAAGAAGATTTACCAGACAGAACAGTGCTTATTCACCCAGGCTGTTCCCCTTGGTTTCAGAAGCATGTGCATTTGCCAATGCTCTGCCCATCACCTGATGAACTGGTGGTTCTAATGAGCCTGGCTGTCCTGGGGGTGCCTGACGTGTACGGAAACTTCTGGTCCGGGACTTGCAGTGACTCCTTTGTAAGAGGGTGTGGACAGGGAACACACCACCTTTTTTTGAGCCCTAAGTTTCTCCCAGGGGAAAAATACTGCGGTGCAATGGAGAGGGGCTGCTTGCCTTGAAAATGAATTGCTGAAAGCCCTTAGAGAAGGCCGGCTTACCCTTCTGACAGACTGTGGGCTGTTGAAAAAGATGTTATCTGACAATCAACAGCTGATGCTTCTGCTCTAGGCCTTCACAGCCTTTTATCAGCCCAGGGCCACCCAGAGCAAGTCCAGCTTTCCTACTGGTGGGAAAGATTTTGCACCTTTCCAGTCAGCTTACTGACTCAGCTGAGGTGGGGAAGTCATGTCATAGCGTCTACAGGGAGTTTTGGAGGTTGTGGAGAACAGCTACCCAAGCTCTCCTGGAAAACTCTATGGGACAGAGCCAGCTCCCAGGCCTCAGAGAATACAGTCCAGGGTAGGGGAAGGGTCCTGCTTATGGAGCCCTTGGATGACTGATGGGAGTGGTAGGTTGGCTCTTCCTTCAAAGACAAAAGAGCCTCTCCAAAGGGGCTGAAGGACTTGCTTGCTTCTGGCATCAAGAAATTCTTTCCTTATCTAGACTCCCTTATTTGCCTTCAATGTTATTCAAAATAAAAACCCATTTAAAAGAGAAACCGCCAATGCTGGAACAGTTTATTTACTTACCTGGGGAATGAAGAGCCTATAATATATAATTCAATGTATGCTAGGGTCCCTTTTGCTGATAGAAAAAGTAAGATGCTTATAATAATGGTTGCTTTTCCCCTATAGGTATGAGTGAATGAAATGAGAAGTTTAATGATATCATCTTGTTACTCTGTTGCCTATAGACTGTAAGCCTTGGATTCGTAATTGCATTAAGAACCATAGCTTATGCTGATCATTAACAAGGAAAATTTCACACTAGAGATTCATTGTACTAAAGACCAGTTAAATTACAGTGTGCGTATGCACATTACAGATATTATGATTCATTTCTGGAAGGCTTTAAAATACTATAGTTAGAAGAAATTATCTTGCATATTTCTCTCCATGTAAAACTAAAGCCTGGAAGAGGATTACTTAGTGTTCATAGTATTTGACTTCTTTCACTGCAAAAATCTATCTTTTTCCTGTCACTCCCAGCTCCAATTACTCTGCCAGTTTTCCAGTGACCGACAGTAAAAATGTTATGGAGGTAGACTTACTAATACTTTTTTTGCTCAGCAGAGCAGTATCCCTCCTTGACTATTTGAGCAAAATAACAAGAACCAATGTCAAAAGTGCATACAATGTCACTGAAGGTGCCTGGAAAAGAACAAAAAATTTAAAACAGGAAAGCACAATATTCCACTCTGGCCTGCTATGCTAAACTATTTTATTTAGCATTTCTACTCTAGAAAGCTTACAGAAGAAATACAAAGAAGAATAGAGGATACCAGCATTGAAGGATCTACATATACACCCCTTTCTTTTGGACATGAAATAGATTGAACAGTTGATAAGACGTAATTAGGAACCTATCTTGCAGTTACGCATTCATATGAGAGAGGACTGCAGATCAAGGGTCTACCAAATAATTAGTTTTTCTTAAACATGCACCTAATTAAATTGCAAGATACAGCAACTCTGATTTTCTCCCTAATGTGCTACTTAAAAGGTCAAGGAATAGGGCTTCAGATAGATCCTCCTTCTGGGAAATAAATGTATTCCTCTTTTCCTGAGCATTACACAACAAATTTACTAATTAGTCGGGACAGATAATTGCTTTTGTTCATTTTGAGAGAGCCTGTTTTGCCGGTGTCTTGTGTGTGGGTGTGGTGGTGGTGTTTTTCTTTTGTTTTGCTTTTTAACACTTTGTTTTCCCCAATGGTCGCCCCTTAGCAGTCTTTGCCTGGGCAGCTGTTACCCTGGACACAAGCACTGCAGCAAACAAACTGAAAACTTCATCCATGGGGAATAAAGATGGTGGGGGTTCCTGACTTTCTGATAAATAACTCTACGTAATGTATCAAAAAAATGTGCAATGGATGCTTCTGTGGAGCCAGAAGAATTAGCTTTTGCCAGAGAGAACCAGGAGAGACCCTCAGCTTTGCCCCCTGCAATTTAGTCTGAACACCAAAGGCAGCCTGAGATGAAGGTGGGGATGAAGCACAGGGCGTTGTGTCTCAAGATGTAGATATGGATTAAGAAAACCTTACAACAAAATAGACCTGAATTTCCTTATCCCAGAAGTGGGTCAGCTTCGAACTGTCTTTAGGGGAATCTATAGCCTTATCTCTTAGACCATTTTAATACTCTATAACAATGTGTAGCAGGTTCCAGACAAGCATATAAAGAATTTGCTTCCTGACCCCTATATTGATTTGTGCTCATCAAATGAACAAAGCTATTCAGCTAATCATGCAGATATAGTTTACTTTGCTGTGCTTTTGTTTCACTAATCAAAATATATGTAAATTAGAGAAAAATGTAATGATTTTTACCTGCCCTTTATTACAAGAGGAAGTAATGTGTCTCAAAGTTTCAGCAAGTAGCAAGACTTCTGAGGTTGCTGAGTCATAATCTTGGTACTGAATTTGTCTCCATCTAGGTATGTGGGTAAAAACTTGATTTTTTCTGATGGTATATTTTGTGGGAGCCACCAAACTGAGGATAAACTTTGAAGTTCAGATTTACAGTTCACACTCTCTTATTTTAGGTTTATGGTAGTAAATGCAGGTGTTTTGCTAGAATTTCCAATGCCCTTCTGAGTCAGTTCCTGTTTCAAAGGGAGTCTTAATAATTAACCAAAATTCTAAGACATATTTTCAATTGCATTGGAAAGACAGATTTATATTTTTTTCTTTACATGGATGTCCATTAGTAAGTATTATCATATTGACTGTATTTTGGGGGATCCTGCAGCTCTTTCAGTTGGTTACACTTTAGGATAGAATCCTGCTGGTAGGAATCTGTCTTGGATCACACAGACACAAAACTGTGTACCGTGAGCGCATTTGCACATGTTTTTTTCTACGTAGAGAGGACAACACTGAGCACAGTTATGTTTTAAGGACCAATTTATAGTTTTGTTTTGGACTGGTGCTAGATATTCCTGTGTCTTTTCTGCAGGCTGGTCAGCTCTTACTGATGCCTCATGTCGTCTCACTCACGGTTACTGTAGTTGTTTAGTATCATCCTTTCATCTTGAGTCCAGTCAGCTACATGCTGCATTTTTCTTTCCTCAAGAAATCTAGGTGTGTATAATATTGATTTATTTTATTTTTTAAACAGATTTTTTTTTTTCCCACTTCTCCATGCTGAACTAACTCCTAAAGGACAAATAGATGAACTGCATGAAGACTCAGATTACTTTGCTCTTTTCTCCCCGGTAATTATTTATGAGCACACAGCTGCTACACTAGGCACAGTTTATAGCAAAAGACATGAAAGTTGAAGGTAGGCAAATGCGGAAAAAAAATTATGCAAAATGTTATGAGATACTACCAATGCAAGTAAATTGTTCTGAGTTCCCCCTTCAATCTGTTTGTAGTCAGATTGCATGTACTTTTAAACTCATCTAATTTTTCACAGAAATTTCATTACAATTTTCATTTAAATATATTTTCATATAAATCTATGCAGAAATCCAGCAAATCATTCGGACTTGCTGTCATTTATTCTTTGAGTAAGAAATTAATTTTCTCAACACTTGCAAATTTATCCACCAGTCTTAATTTAAATTACTAAAAATGTTAGATCCTTTGAAGAACTTCAGTATCTGGATTACTCATTTCTCTGACCTAACTGAATAATTCTGATACTTCACACTTTTTGTATGGAGAGAGTTAACTTTAATCCTTTGCAAAGGTTATTTGGATGAAAGTAGGATCCAATTAGCCTACATTATTAACAATTGCATCTTGCTGTTCATATAGATTATGAATAGACTCATTAACAAAACCGATAAAACAGACATAGGATTACTGTGACTGAATATGCACCACGCAACTCAAGCTTTTGCTATTTTTTATACCAGTTTATAATTCTGTTATGATAATAACTTGGTGGCTTGATGAAAAGTATTATATATACAGATATACACGCATTTGTTGGTGAATTACCTGCTCAGCTCTCGCTAGTCTGTGAAGGCTCTGCAAGCGTGTTGCCTCCTGAAAGATTCCTATGGCTTTAATCTCTCAGTTGTGCTTTAAATGCAAAGGGCATCAGGGATACTTGACAAAGACTACAAGATGGAGACCCAAAGGCAGGACTCTGGCACTGCATCTTCTTTGAGGCACCCACTATGTGTGATGCTGATCCCGTTAACGCAACACTCTAAATGTGTGAGTTCATACAGAACGGTGCCAAAAACACTGTACTGCAACTCTTTAACTTTACCCAAGCAACTCAAAGCATTTCCAAGCTGTATTTTTTTACTGGAGTTCTCCAGCTGCTTCTGAGGGTCTACTGTTCCACTGAATTTACCCTTAAATCATATATGTTTATTGTACGCATGTGAGACTACTGCCAAATAGTTTCTAGTTGCCTGAAACTGTTGTGCAGTTGCACTCTATGGCAATCCCTTCTTGAGCATGGCACTTGCCATGTTAAATTTTTCTTTTTTTCTTAAAAAAGCCTATTCTCAGACATATGATGTAAAATGGGATTACTGATTTTGTGTATATTCATAGGACAAGACTACTTTAATTATCTTTAAATCAAGTATTGTGGTTGCAATAGATTTGAGTCAAAGTACAATGTATGTCTGAGTTACACAACTATTATTCTGACCTATGGTAATGTTTTTTGGGAAGAAGGATGAGAGTGGGGAAAAGGGAGGAAAAAAAGTCAGGATTTATCAAGATTGTACAATCAGATCATAGCTAGCTGATTATTTTGCTGACGTTTGCAACAATACTAATGAAAATGCATGAGTGCAAGCTCCTAATAAAAAGGTATTCTGCTTTTGCAAAGCTTTATACCCCCCAAAATTTAAAAAAAAAAAAAATCTTCTTTTTATGTGGAAGTGTTTTCACAGTCCTAAAATATGTATCCTTCTTGCTTCAGTGGAAGGCTCTCCAGAAGTGGGACTGCTGGATGCAATTTCAGGGACACTTACTAGGACCAGCTCTGCTGAACCCTGAACTAAACTTCAAATGGAGCTAACCATGTAGTAGAGCTACCAAAGAATGGAATTGGACTAATCAAGTACTATGTTAACAGTAGAACCAACTGTACTAAAAATATTTGTATCTGTATTGTATATTGTGTGGTGCTGTTCGGTGTATTAAATCGGTGGGATAACTTTGCCCTTCTAGAGAACCCAAGGCAAAATTTGTGGAAGTAGGCTGGCAATTAATACCAGTAAGCTAGCAGAATCTGGATAAACTATTAGATTAATTCCTGTGACAGTCTTTTCAGCTATAGGTACAAACTAAATTTCATACCAAATTTGGCTTCACACATGTGGCACCATAGCCTATAGCTGTCTCCGAGTGTTTGATAAAACAAAGTCAGAAGGTAGGTCGCTGTCTTCCAGATCCCACTTCCAGATTTTCCCCTTTCATATGCAACAGTAACCTCAGCATAAGACTTTTTTTTTTTTTAATAAGATAGATTAACGCATTACTGCAGGTTTTCCTTTGAGTGGAATCAAAATTTCTTGAGACAGCTTTACCAAAAGTATACCATCTTCACATTAAAAGAGAGACTGGTCCACTGAGGTCATTGTCAATGGGAACTAATAACATAACAAAGCAGGAGGCTGATACATGCCTGACCTTTCCAAACTATATTTTAGAACCAAACAAGCTTTTTCTTTTTCCGTCTCCTCCAATATTCTTGATTCTTTCACTTTTTAAATGCAATATATCTGACTTCCTAATTCCATAAAAAACAAAGAAGCAGATTTATGCTTGGGCAAACTACCAAAGCAGTGTTACTCATCTTGTTTTTCATAGGAGTTAAAGGTGACCTGTAAAACCACAACAGTTTTAAAAAGCAAAACAAAGCAAAAATGCATCATGCACATATGGGTGAGGTCTTTTCTTTTTCTCTCCTTGCATAACTCATAAGAAACCCTTGGTAGCATATTTGGGTGCCATCTCATGACTGTTCTTGTCAACACCAGCTGCTGGGCTCTGGGTCATGTTCTTTTGTTTAATTGTTTACGTTGGAAAATTTGTAAGCCTAAGAGTAAAATTATGACCTTATAAAATAGTAGCATCTTGTTTATTCAACAGCAAAGTGCTTTATCGTTCTATCCAAATGGAAAAACTGTAGAACAGAAAAATGGGTCCGTAGGGTTTATTGGATGTTTTTTTGGACTGGGATGGTGTGGTGGTGCATTTCATCCCCCTCTCTGGGCTTATCTATGAACTCGGGAAGTCTCGCTAGGCCTCAGCATAAATGTAATGAGTTGGGTGGTTAAGCGTCCCTTGACCGTACCAGGAACTCTTGCATGGCTAAGACAGGGAGCTGCACTGACTGTGCCAAGGACTCCTGTTGCTTGGCAGAGGGATAATTAGTCATTTCCTGACAACATTGGGACATATCTCAGTCCCGTCCTGAGAGCCTTGGAGCATTCTGTATCTGAATCTTCAGTCATTCTCTGTCAGCCTTGGAGCTTTCTTTATCTGAATTGTAACTCATGTGAAAAGGTACCAGTGCTACTGGAATCTCAGTAATTTTGCTGATGACTAAAGCCAAACATCTCACAAACCTATAAAGAATGGTACTAAGTGAGACCCTTTGAGCTCTCCTGGACTGCATCAAGCTGCAACCAGCATCTCCCTCTGAGGGGGATGCTTCTCAGAGCTTGCAAACTCTTCAGCCTGTGAAGATTGGAGGTCCGTTGCCGAAAGCCAAGACTTGGCCTGATATTCTTCAGTCCTTGAGGTTCAACCCTTCACCCATTGAGAAAGATGCTGAAGGATTTGATGTGAATATTTTCACTGAATTCGAGGGGAATTTTTAACAGGTATACCTCTTTGACTAGCTTTTGTATATCTCTTGGTGTCTTTGTGCATGTGTGTGTACTAACCTGAATATTCTATAGCAAGTATATTACAAATACTGCTTTTCAAATCTATACATGTTACTGTTGTGAACTTTATTCAACTGTGAATGGATCTCTCATAATCCCTTTAGATATAAACCATTGACCAAGTCTGGGACTAGGAGTTGATCCAGATGCACTTAGACTCCGATAGGAGTTTAGAAAGCAAGGGGCCCTTCTCTGAACCTCGTGACTCAACAGGATGGTCTCCCGTACCTCTTTAAATTCCCTATCTCTGTACCAATGATGATAAATCAATTCTAACCCGATTTTCCTTTGTATGTTTCTCTCTTACCTTTTTGCATCATCAGTTTCATAGTTTTAGTTTGATTCTAACTTAATTTTCCTTTGTACTTTCCTTCGTCCAAGTAATAGAGTGGACCTTGCCATCAAACTCTGTGAAGTCGTGCTTTTATAAATTCCTATTAAATAATTTTTGGCAATAGCCTTGAAGGTGTTTCTTTAAGCTGTCCAAACCACTCCATTGATGACAGGTGGGGTGATGTTTGGTTTTTAAGTTAGTGATCTTTTACTACACAAAAGTTGAAAAAACAATATGAAGAACATAGACAAAAAACAGCTTGCACAGAATTTTGTACCTTTAAAATAGTTCTTTATTTGAAAGGATAAGTAGCCTTGCACAGTCTTATATAGAACACATAGATTTTGACAAGATTAAATACAATTGGAAAGTAACATACACAGCTTACTTTATGGCCAGTTAATATTTGTTCCTTTTGCAAGGTGAGGAAAATAAATTTTTACACAATTCACTTCTGTTGCCAGAAAAAACAGGAAAATAAACTTGGATCTCAACAGACAATTATGTTACCAGTGTTTCTTTACAAACACAATTTTCACCTGTTTTGAAGTCTGTCCAATTTAAATTCCTATTTTCATCCTGAAAAGGCAATTTCACTACAGGAATCCCACATATGGCAGGGAAAGAGGTAGTAAAGAAAGTTAGTATTAGCCTTTGATTTCTAAATACTGCGCTCAGTATTTAAGCCCCATCAAATGAAAATGAGCTGGAGGCTCTCATTCCAACCCCTCTTTGTGGATATTGCAGAATCATTACATAGTTCAGCTGTTTGGCAAAAGCAGCAGTCTCTCCTTAAAAGAAGCCCAGGGAATGAAATCAAATGGGTCCCCTTGCTTCAGACAGAAGTGTGTTGTAAGAGACCATATAAAGAAACGTTTACTGGGGCTCGCCTGCCCTGCTCTTGCACGTGGCTGGGGATCTCTGCAGCGGTGAGGAAGGTACCAGACATGGCTCAGCCCCGATGGAGCTTTCTAAGGTCAACTTTATTCTGCTGCCCCTCCTTCCCCTCCAAAGCTGCGTTTAGTTGTTCCTATAGTGTTTATGATTCTTACTGTTGTGGCTCATATTGAAACATCAAGATGAACTATTAATTTGGAGCCCTTTGAGTATAAAGAGGGGAGATGTGAACGTTTGGTTCTGCTCACCTTATTTAGCAGTCTGCAAAATGAGACTGAGAAGGGATTTCTAATTTGTTTCCGAGTTGAGAGGAGGTCTGTTTAAGCCTAAACCTGTTTTGAATTGGTTTGCAGAATAAAAGCATACTGATGGGCTGCAAGCACATATGCTACAACTTTACTTCACAAGGGTTTTGTTATTCCACAGGTGTATTTTCCATATGAAGTTTGTGTAGGGGAAGAAAAAAGACAAAGCAAAGGGCAAGTAATTAACTCTATTCCCAGCTCCTTCAAAAGGCCTATTCTGAGGTAACTCAAGAAGTTCATTATAAGCCTGCCTCTTCCATCTTTGTTAGAGTAGCACTTTACTTTTCATGTAAGCAGGCTGAGCTTCTCATTTGTGACAGTAGAGCCATCTGCAACCTTTTCTGTGCCCTCTATTTCTTCCCCCAGTTTCACGAGCTCAGGTAGAGTCTACTTTCATTTCCATCACTATAGGCACAGCTATGATACTAATTTTTTTTCCCTAAGCCTGAGACTCTAAATTGAATAAATTTTTTTTCTATAACTCCCGACAGTATTCTTCTCAGGGAAGCAGATTATTTTAGAGCAAAATGTGGTGGGGTGCGTCACAGCTTATCCGAGCTATTGCTTCAGGCTGTCTGCAAACTCTGGAAGACAACAGCAAGTTGTCTCATTATGTTGTCAAGTTTTCCTTGACATCCCTGAAGAACAGATGACTACACACTGATTAAATTATAGACCACGGTGCATTAATTTATTTATTATTTATTTATTTTAAAAGCACCTCTACAGCATGCAAAGTTGCCTGACATCCTGTGACATCTTCAGGTTGTCTAATCCTTTTGGCACGGTACCAGCTGTTGGCTAGAAGTCTGTGAAGACCTGCAGTCAGCTGGTAATAAACACTGGGAACACACTGTCTCCTAGAGAGACTTGGGAGGAATTCAGACCTTCTGAATATGGCTACTAGTGCTGATAACATAATCCGGATTTTGCAGGCATGTACTATTGTTCAGGCTCTCCTTTTATTATATCGTGTAGTTCTAGAATATCTGAGTAAATCTCTTTCATCTTTTCTCTTTAAACCTCTTAAAAAGTAAAACTCTGTCAGCCCTCAGCCTTCTATTAGGAAAGAAATCCTCTTAAATATATGTCTGAGTTCAAGATTTGTTTTGTGTGAATTTTGAACCTTAAATGCCAAATTCAAAAATGTAACCTGTGGACCCATTTTCATGTTTCCTGAGGCATAGAAATGGCCCCCTGCTATGTACTCAATAGCAAAAACTTTTGAATGTAGAAAAGAAAGTATAGGGAAAAAATGGTGATTGTTGATTCCTTTTCTGAATGAACACAGTATATTAATTCTTATAGCCTTTCTGTGATATGTCTATCAAATATTTTTCACACTAAAAATTATTGTAAAATTACCTTTATCTATATTAATAATTTTTACTTCTCTTTCTTTCCTGGAATTGTGATTTGCAACTAATAGTTAAATTTTGTCATTAGGTAGGCCAAAACTACCTGTCATAAATATTTACTGGGATACTAATTTATGTGTAACCATTCAATTAGAGCATATAGTGTGGCCAGCAGGACTAATGGAGAGATCGTCCCACTGTACTCAGCACCAGTGAGGCCACACCTCGAGTTCTGTGTTCAGTTTTGGGGCCCTCGCTACAGGAAAGACATTGAGCTGCTGCAGTGTGTCCAGGGCAGGGCAACCAAGTTGGTGGTGAGGGGCCTGGAGCACAAGTCTTGTGAGGAGCGGCTGAGGGAACTGGGGTTGTTCAGCCTGGAGAAAAGGAGGCTGAGGGGAGACCTCATTGCTCTCTACAACTACCTGAAAGGAGGTTGTAGCAAGGTGGGGGTCAGTCTCTTCTCCCAAGTAACAAGTGATAGGATGAGAGGAAATGGCCTCAAGTTGCGCCAGGGGAGGTTTAGATTTGGATATTAGGAAAAATCTCTTCACAGAAAGGGTTGCCAAGCATTGGAACAGGCTGCCCAGGGAAGTGGTTGAGTCACCATCCCTGGAGGTATTTAAAAGACATGTAGATGTGGTGCTTGGGGACTTGGTTTAGTGGTGGACTTGGCATTGCTAGGTTAACAGTTGGACTTGATGATCTTAAACATCTTTTCCAACCTAAATGATTCTTGCAGCCCTTTTTTTTTTTTTTTTTTTTTTTTATTGTAATGATGCCACAGGTTAAAATTCAGATTACACTGATTTACTCTTAGGCATGTGAAAACTTTGGATGGTCAGCATAGCTCTGCAAACTTAATTTGGGTGTTATTGGGTTAGTAATGATTTTAAATTTTGTTCCTGCAATGAACTCATTTAAGGTAAATACCTTTTTTCCATAACCTAGAATAAGACTATGCAAAGATTTCATTTAAACCAAGACCTCCAAAATCTGACCCCAGACTTCCTATGTATTATATGGATCTATTTTACTTTCAGTGAAATACTTGATAGGTTATTAACAATATTCTCTGGAAAGCTGAGCTGGAGATTGTTTTGTATTCTTTGACTTCAGCTACTTCTTTCAGTTGCCAAAGCATACAAATTAGAGAATTTTCAAAGGAGTTTTTCCTCTAGATATCTCTTAAAAAGAAAAGCTAATATGCAGCTAGAAAATACGGTAGGAGAAATGCTGCATTATATCAGGATTATGAGCATGGGAAAACTCACCTACTATGGATGCTTTCTGTACTGTGGTTTAGGTTATGTTTTCTTTGGTATGGGTTTTTTTGGTTTTGTTTTAAGGTGGTTTTTTAAGTGTTAACTGAACTCTCTGGAGAACAGGAAGAAATAGAACTTCCCAGTTCCTTTTTCTTTTCTTTTCTTTCAAGATACTAATACATGTCATGGTAAAAAAACCCCGGGAAGTCTTCCTGTGCATTTGGTATATAACCTTGCCCAAAGTAGGTTCAGTATGGATGAGGATCTTTCAGCACAATCATAGAATCAATCCTTTTATTGATATTAAGCACTATTGGATAAATTAGTTCATCTTTAACTACCGCTGGCTTTAACTTCTCTCCTGAAACTTTCAGTCTGTTTTCTAAAGGAAACCAGAGTTAGACATTTACACTGTTGGTCTCCGGTCCTCCTCTTTCCTTCCCTTTCTTCCCAAGTTTGCAACCATTGACAAATTTGCCATATGTTTGACCTGAGGGTACAGGTTCCAAAGATACTACTACATTTTTATAGATGTTATGAGGGTGTAGTTAAAAAGGAGAGAGAGCTTAAGAAAACATCATTAGCATCTTTTTTAAGGAAGTGGCTGCAGTGGGACCTCACCTCCATAAGACAGGGAAGTAGCCAGGCTCAGAGGAATTTTATTTTTATTCAGTGAATCATGTAGGTCAATGGTCTCTAATGATGATGAAATAGATGTGGAATTAGAAGATGGCTATGTAGTGTACATGCCTACAACTCATTCAAGTTACTCAACTCTTCTGCTCAAACCTTCCCTAACTCTGCCTTGCCTTTAGTACTACTGAGCTTTGGAAACCTGTCATATCAAATTCTACTAAGATGTATTGGAACTGTGATGTTACTGAAATTGAAGATAATAAAATAATTTTTTTACAGCTCAAAGCTTACAGGTTGACATTTCTGGAGGCAGCATCTTTTGAAGCTGGTTAAAATGACAGGATTTGATCAACCAAATGTTAACCAGTTAGAAGGTGGGTTGCTGGACATCTGATACTTCATGTTTTCCAGTAGGCTGCAGCCTGTTTTTACCCCATCAAAGATCTTGAGGAGATTGCTGAATTTTAAATATACAAATAGTGCTGTTAAATTTACCGTAGTTTTTTTTAGTTGTTTAAAATGCCAATCTTTTAGGGAGACCTATAAGCTCTGAAGCAAGAATCTGAGGGAGAAGTGGTATTTCCTGGTTTCCATTCCAAGGTGTTGATTCACAATCATATATGATCCATCTTAACCAACACTATTAGAATTCAGTTTTTGTGATAAAAGATATGAACTTATGTCTTAGGCTACACAAACTTATAAACACATGAAGTGCAATAATGTCTTGTTTGTGTTTCACTTGTGTCTATTGGTACTCTTTTACTTAGTGATTAATTTCTTTGTTGTGATGTACTATACCATTACCTACTGTCATGCTGTGTATACCCAGATATTAAGAAATACAATGTTGAATACTGAGAAGATAATTTCAGCAATTCTTTAACTTAAAAAAAAAAAAAAAAAAAAAAAAAAGAAGAGGCATGGTTTATTTTTTAAATTTTTGCAAAAGCTTCATTTGGGTCACTCCTTAACTGGTCAGGCTTATCCCTACTAACTGAAATTGTACCACATATTTTGGGACCACTTTAAAGGAGCTGGTCTAACTATCACAGCTTTAGATGTAGGTGAAATAAGCATTTTAATCAGCTGGGCACTTACAATAATAGTTCCATACTATTACTTGAACAGTCAAAGAAACTCAGCCACTCCAGACTTCAGGTAATGCTTGCAAGTTCTTCAGCTTAGATTGTTCTTTGTGTAAAATAGCTCATGTTTAATTCCCCATGAAATAAAATTTTACTATTATGGTTAGCTGTGATGAGATTACAAGGAGAAATAGGGGGTGAAAGGAATGAAATTCAATTTATTTCTCCTGGTGTTGCAATATATCACACCTTCTATTTGTTTTGCATGATCTAGAGGAAAATAATTTCATGTCAGTCAAATAATTCAGGAGGACTCAGAAAAAGTCTTCACAACAAACAATAGGGGAAAAACAACTTAATGTCTAAGTAACAAATAGCTCAGAATAGCTAATTCTCTTCACTGTGTCTGACAACAGACACCTAAAAATTGCACTGCCTGTTTGGAAAGGGGGTTGGAAAAAATGCTATGTCACAAAGTGCATTGTGTATTGTCATATGTAGCTATTGCAGAAAACTGATAATGTACTGAAGATGCTGAGCTTCACAAAATATACATGTAGCTGGAATCGTGTTTCATGTTCTCAAGGATGTGTTGGTAACAAAAATGAAGAGTATAGGCAGGGAGGGAAAAGTTTGGAGTTAAACTCTGTAGAAACCCAAGTCATTAATAATGTTTGCAATAGCCTGCATATTGTATTAATCCAGCAGATTAAGTATAATAAGTAACACAGAAATTGCAGATTAAGCTGTAAAACAGTTGGAGAACTACAGTGACATTTACATCTGTAATTTTAATCACAAAGGTATTTAAATAGTTCAGGGTGAAGAAAAGAGTTGTAAAACTGAGGACATCATCCAGAAAGAGGTTAAGCCATATAATTTGAGTGTTTCCTTCTCTGACGGCTTCTCACCAGTGAGACTACAAAAAGTACTGTTCAGTTGAGGTGAAAGTGCTTTTACATGTATCTTTGCTTGTAAACTTTTTTTCCTAATCCTTAGCTAAATGTTTGACCTTAAGTTTTGTCAAGCTCACATTATTCTTCCTTTACTGTTAAGCCTCGGTGGCTTGTTGAAAAAGGTGGACTGTGATTTAGGGATGCTTCTCATCTGTCGTCTGAGATGGACATATTAAACAAAGCATTGTGAGCATTTTGGGAGGGGTTTCTATTTGACATATGTTAAAAAGTAGCAGAGGCTTGAAAGTGTTTTCCAACAAGGATCATTTTTGTGAAGGCTGGTGTCACCTAGTGCTGGAGTTTCCGCTTCCTGTCTCAGACCAGTGCCACCACAAGAAGGCAACAAAAAAGTATCACACCTTCCCATTATCTTTTGCCCTTCATATATTTTATTGCCTTTTTATACTGTTGCCATGTGTAATGTAAAACTTTTTGTGTTTGAGAGTTTAAACTGTTATTTTTATTAGACTTTTAAACAAATAATGCCCTTGTTCTTTCCAGAATTGTATACATTTTAAGGCCTTGATATTGTGCATGAGCTGACTTTACTTATATGAGTCTGTGCATAATTCTGTGCTAAATTTAGGAATCATTTGAACCTCTTGCATCGACTTCATCTTACAATTCAAGCAAATCTGTTTATTAGCACTTGCTTAAAAGGAACACACCCCTGTATGTGAGCAGGTGAAATGAGCATGGAGGAAGGGTCTAAGAGAATTTCAGCTTTGGAGGAAATTCAGACTAAAAATTGTTACTTAAGAATATGTGCAGCCTTATGAAGAAAGATGAATTTTGAATACAGAGTGGGGTGGTAAGAACTTTGAATCACTTGGCTAATACATTTCATAGCAAAATGTTGTCCTAACATAGTGTTATTAAACTTTCTAATTCAGCCTCTATTACATGGAGTATATTTATTTAGAAACATGAGATTATCTCACTTAGGGAGGAAAAAAAGGTTTAAGACTATCTTGCTCATTTTATAGACACATTGATATGTTTTATGGCTCATATATAGATTGGTTCCATGCAGCAAACTAGGTCAGGGCAAGAATAAGAATTTTAGAAATATGGAATATATTGTGTGGAAATAAAGAACCAAGATTGAATTCTTCCCCATTATCTTTATAACATCTTTATGACATAACACGAGTTGCATTTTAATAGTTAACTTTACTCTGAAACTACTTAGCTTATGTGGTCATAGCTATTGGACTGTAGAAATGGAATTAGCAGTGGACAAATCGGCTACCACTACAGAAGGAGATAATAACCCACTATAGCACCTCCTGGGAAATATAAAAATAAAATAAACATAGCTTGACACAGCTCAGTAAGTAGAAAGCATTTTATGGTCCTGTAGGTCTTATAGATCATGATTAAAGGTCTGAGTGCTTCTGAAAATAATTTGAGGGGAGAAGTGTAATTAGTGTATTATATTCCCAATCTGACTTTACTTTAAAAAAAAAAAAAGTAAGTTTGACTGCTGAGACTGGGGCTACTCATTGTAAGTGTACACTCAAACAAGCCATGTAGCAGAAGTAGTAGTGAACCCTGGCCATAACCCAGGCTTTCAACTTATCAGTCGATGACTGTTGACCTTATGCTGCTGCTTTTCTATCTGTGGGAAAGCCAGCTTGGGTGTGCCTCCTCTGTTTAGCCCTCAGCTTTCATAAAAGTATAAGAAGAAATGAAGGGAGATTAGTCTTCACTAACTTTAGACAACTACAGTGTTTTGTGTGCATGTGAACATAGGTCATGCATCCTTAGCTCCTTTTTTAGACAGCAACCCCCACATCTTTAGAATTACGTAAATCATATCCTAAAAGTTCCGCTTTCTCTCCATTGTCATTCAAGACTGCTTTTTGTGGTTAAAATCAGATGCAGATGTCTGTATTTTGTCATCCTCAATCCCTCTCAAGAGCTGTGTCAGTCTGTCAAGACCAGACTCCAGCTCTACTTTGGAGAAGACAATGAAAATCTGCTAGTTGCCCTAAGAGGCTCCTAACATGCCTGTGTTTTTTTGGTTTTTTGGTTGGTTTTTTTTGGAACTGACAGCTACAAGCTGCCATTTCTGTGCCCATGGCTGGTGTCGTGGTTTAACCGCAGCCAGCAACTAAGCACCACGCAGCTGCTCACTCACTTCCGCCCACCCAGTGGTGTGGGGGAGAGAATCAGAAAACCTCGTGGGTTAAGATAAGAACAGTTTAACAGGACAGAAAGGAAGAAAATAATAATTATAATAATAACAATAATAAAATAACAATAATAATTAAAAAAGTATTGGAATATACAAAACAAGTGATGCACAATGCAATTGCTCACCACTCGCTGACCGATGCCCAGTTGGTTCCTGAGCTGTGATCCCCCCAGGCCAACTCTCCCCCAGTTTATATACTGGGCATGACATCCCATGGTATGGAATACCCCGTTGGCCAGTTTGGGTCAGCTGCCCTGGCTATGTCCCCTCCCAACTTCTTGTGCTCCTCCAGCCTTATTGCTGGCTGGGCATGAGAAGCTGAAAAAAAATCCTTGACTTGATATAAACACTACTTAGCAACAACTGAAAACACCCCTCTGTTATCAACATTCTTCTTATACTGAATACAAAACAAAATACCATACCAGCTACTAGAAATAAAATCAACTCTATCCCAGCTGAAACCAGGACAGCTGGGAGCATGGGACTTGAGACACTTTGGTTTCACAGGCACAAGACCTGCTCCTTAAGGCTTGGAGCCTTACAGGCCACTAGAAAAAGGAGCTGGAGCCAAGCTGAGGTCCAGTTCCTGTGACTGGATTGGCTCGTCCCTCTGAGATGTATCATGACATAAAGAAAATGAAATATGAATGTAGTGAAGAAGTAGTTAAAGCAGATTGTTTGTTGATGTAGCAGATTTCATATCTCCATGCAGAATCTTCTCACCTTTGGTTTTTTTCAGTAAAACAAAACCATCTCCAGTTTAAACACTAATGCAATTAACTGGAATTAGAAAGGGACTTGGGGAGATAGCTGGAACAAATTTCCCTATTCTTTTTAATACTCCCATCCAAGAAAGGAAGCCAATGGCCCTACAGGTGCTCCTCTGTGACATGCAGCTGAGAAAAAAAACAGATATGAGTGGGAAAAGGTACATGGCAAATCTCTGGTGGGAATGCAGGAACCTACTCTCATTCCCATTCAGCTTTCAGAGTGGTTTTTTCCTCCCCTGCTGTCAGAACAGGCTTGTCCCACATTTGCGTAGGAATTTACTGCATCCAGGCTAACTGACTGCACTAAGAAGTTGGAACAAGTTTGTGTGAGTCAGGTGGATGCCTATATCAAGGTACAGGTTTCCTGTAGTTCTGTCTGTGTTACGGAGAGGGGAGACACACATAAGCCTACTTTTTTCACTTCCACTCTTTGCCAGAGTCCCGAATGAGAAGAAAGAATTAATTTATATATCTAAACACCTTCACCATGTAATGCAATAACTAATGAAAATATACTATATGAGGTAATCCATTATAAAAGCATGATTAAGGAGACTTTTAGTAATTGTAATCTTTGTGAAGTACCTAGGACATTCCTGCACAAGTGATGCTTTGAAAGTCTGATCAGTAGAAATATTCTGTCAATATAGCTCTTTTTAGAAAAACGGAATAAAGCTTAGTTGGTAATTTGAGAATTCATATTTGCAGAATCTAGCAAATCAAGAACTGCATTCATTGCTTAGTAGCAGAACAAACCATAGTCACAGCTATTTTAGTGTCTGTCTTACAATGAACAGCTTAAGGGGAATATAGATGGTTCATCACAATTCTTTTCCTGCGGTATTTCATAATGCTCAAGTTTATAAGTATTTCTTTTAAAAGTGCTCTAACAGAGATGCCATCCTTACAAGAGACCTGTTCTGTTTTTGGAGGATTACAGTACCTGAAGTTCTTGAGAGGGGTCTAAAACATATTGCCAGACTGATGATCTAGAAAGTTTCTGTAATGCTCAGACTGTCTAGATATTTCTGTGCTGCTTTGTGGTTGCATTTTTACAAACTGCCCCACCATAGGGATACTGTCTGAAAGAAGTCAAAATAAAAGGAAGCTAGTGTTCAAAAGTGCACTTGTTTTTTTTCTTGTTCAGCTACTTCTACAGGCTGTGCAGAAGTCTGCAAAAAAAGTTTCCTACTATAGCACCTGCAGGGATTTAATCAATGGCTTAGTTTTAAAGTATTTGTCTTAGTTTCTAGGCACACAAGACATCCTAATGATTATTAAAATAACAAGTCCATTAGAGTTTGTCATGCTCATATTCTTTGTTCTTTAGCTAAGCAGAGGTCTCCTAAGTAAACAAGTCACAGATCTTAAAACTGAGGCAATGTGTGCGCTCAAAGACCACAGCCTAATGTAAAAGTGTAAAATGTTGGAATGGGGCTATACTTCTCAATTGCATAATATATAATGGTTTGAGTGCATGGCAACAGATGGAAATGTATCTTGTAGTACCAAGGAAAGATCTTCCTTCACTTAAATGTGAGCAGACATGATGCACAAGTGCAAATAAACCTCTTTCAATATGTGTTACGGAATCCTTACAAAGCTCAAAATATTCTGTAGAGAGGTTTATTACCATACGGCTAGTTCCACAGACTCTATTTAAAAAGTAGGTTTGGGCTCATTTAGAAACTCAACATTCTCTTATAATAATATATCCACAGTAGAAATATATTTCTCTATCGGTAGGGCTCTGCCAATTGATATACCAATAGACTTTGGTATAGTAATACCCATACATGAGAAATAATTTACTACCCTTTCTAAAACCCATAATCAGACCCATTGGATATGTGAAGCTCTAAAGTTCCTAAAACCAAGAAAGGCCTTTAAAAACACCTGCAGGTGGTAAATGCAATCAGATGCTCTGTGTGGATTCATCACATAATTCCCCCAAGGAAACAGATGAAATCATTACACTGAGCGGCTGTATCCTTGGGAAGTACTGTTCGTAATTGAACTATTCCAAACAGTCTGCCACTAAAAATGCATCCTTCACATGTCAAATTCTGCTCTGCTGAGCAGCATACGTGATCCACTGCTGATGTCACGGCAGAGTTCCAATGTGGCTGAATAAGCCATTGATCTAACTATTTTTCTGTGAAGAGTGTGTGAGCATTTATTTGTTTATATTTATAGCTAGGCAACACTACTCAAAACTTTCAGAAATCCAATATTCCCTTTTACAAGGAACTTTTCACCTTTTTATTGGCAGTGAAAAGAAAAGAAGTCATAACAGGCCTGGAACCCTGTAACTTTTTAGGAGTGATGGGGGGAAATGCTGTATGCAGTGAGGACAGCCCCTAACTTAAGCCCAGTGACTATTTCCTATAAACAAGCAAAAATATTGGCTTGGTTTTCAGTAAGAGAATGTTTTGATAAGGCAGGATGGCTAGCTAAAAGGTGGGTGTGGAAATGGAAATGATCAGCCTGAGGAAGAAGCAAAATTCAGAGGTTCATGCACTGCATTTAGTAGGGATGTATCGTGTAACATCTACCACAGAAACCTGAAGAGCTGGCATACAAAGCTGGCAGGAGGGCTTTCAACAAATCTGAGTCAGAGTAGTACTGTACTGTTGGAAAATAGCAAATGTAGTAGCTACCTTTAAAAAACGGGAAATAAATCTGGCCAAATACCAGACTATTATTCCAGTATCAATAGTACACAGCACTTCTGGGGGACAAAAAGAGCTAAAGAAAGAGCTCCTTGGAAATGGGTTAATTAGAATATTGGATTGGCCAGAAGCAGGTTTTGTGCGACTAATTTCATATTACTTATGATCCAGCAGTGACTGTTTCAGTCTTTGCACTGTATCAAATATTTTAGTAATGTGGAACATGTTAACCAACTTGGACATACTGGGGATTAGCAGAGAAACTGAGTGGTGAACTTGTACTAGGCAAGAAACCAGTAAGTTTAGGCTAAAGGGAAGCTGTTTAACTAATGGTAAGTTATTAACAGGTGTCCGTGCTGAGGCAAGATTGGCACAAGACACTGCCTATACGGTGGCCATTCTTAAGTGCAGTCTGAATGCCAGAAAGAAGTTTCAACGCACAGCAAGCTTTTGTGTGAGGCTTCTAAGAAGAATTTAAGCAGACCAGAAAAATCTAGCTTTCTTCACGAAGGAGCCAAGAAAGTTTGTGGAAGGGATTATGTTTTAAGGGATCATACTAACCACTGCCTAAAGCAATGGGTCTATGACCACAAAAGTAACTTCCACAACACTCAGGAACCAGGAGGGGGACTGCCTAAATATGGTTTATGACTGCCCATTATTTTGAGGGTTCAATTGGTAAAGAGATGCTGCTCGTCAGCACTGTTGGCTAACTGCAGTTCAGCTGCCAAGAGTTTTGCTTGGCTGAGAAGACTCATTCCCTGTGTTTGCCCCCAAAATAAGAGGGTGCGCTGGCAGCTCTGCTGCAGTATGACTGTGGGTACCCAGGCTGCCCTCAGGTCTTGGGCGATCCATTTCCATGAACTGGAATGATGGTATTTTCCCACAGTAAATGTGTTTTGGTTGTTGAAGCTGAATTACTGGAAGGTATAAGTAAACCTAAAACAATTTTGGAAGCTGAAGCTTTTTCTCGTTTCTTTTCTTTCTTCATAAAGGAAATACTGGCTATCTTCTCCAGGCTGCCAGTGGGTCTCTTGCCTCTTCAACAGCAGTCATTACCCTTGACTCTCAAATTTTATTCTCAGGAAATATTTCTGTCCTGGCAGGTTATCCTCAGCTCCTAATTGCTATGAATATGTAATTTGTGGGGTTTTGCTTTTCCAGCCCCAAAGTATACTGTCTTCCTATAGTACATACGTCTGTTACAGGAAGTTTCTTTATGGTAGGAGAGATTAGAAGGGAAGACAACACTGGTGGTGAGGGGATAGAGCATTTTAAGGACGCAGAATGGGAAAACAGAAGTCTACTGAGCAATCACAAGGTAAAATCAACTCCATGGAGATTTCTGGGAAAAAAGCTATACCCAGCTGTATTCCATTTGACTACAGTTTTTTTTAATTAGACAAGTTTTCAGGAATGAATTTTAACTTCTAGTATTAGTGAAATGAGATTTATTTTGCTTTTCTTTTTTTTTTTTTTTCCAAAATGGCAGCAGTTTAAGGCAGAGGCTTGAGAAAGGAAGAAGATGCAAAGATGACAACAGAGATATAAATGAAATTTTAGCAATAGAAAGAGAATAAGTGTGTGGCATCCTATCTAGTAGTGTTAAACCTGCCACATCAGAAAATGGGTTGAAGAATGACCATATAAAAAAAAATAATAAAATTGATTCAGGTGGAGGCGTGAGGAACCACAGATCCCTAACCCTTATCAGAAAATAACTAAAATAAGCTCCTCTATACTAATTCATAGCAAAAGTAGGAGAAATAGAAGAGCCATAGGTAAAACGTGCATCAGAGCAGAATTGTTTCTGCTGCCTTTCTGTTTGCTCCTGTTAAAGTTAGAAGCCATCACAGGCCGTGCAGCTCCCTCCTGTGTTTATTCCTCCCTCACAAGCTTCAACCTGCACAGTATATTGAACAGCGTATTTGCAGCTTTGAGTTATTCCACGTACAGTATTACATGGGCAAACTGGAATTGCAATTTATTTGTTTTTAATAAACAGTGAACGTGAGTGGGGTTCAACACCAGGGGCAAAGAGGACTTCTCTTAATGCCGGAGATGAATACTTAGAAGACCAGTAAGAATGAGGGTGTTTCAATGGTGCAAACACGAGGCAGGTGCCTGGCAGGCTTACACTGTTTGCTTTTCTATTATGAACTTCCTCTGTGACCTTTACCAAAAACCTCCCTTTGTGTGTCTGTTCAGCAACTGTAAAATGGGAATAAGTGTATCTCCCTACTTCTAGAGATAAAATAAAAGCCATATGGGTCTCAGGTATTATGGTTTTATGAACTATACAAACACCTAAAATAAAATATATATTTAAAAAGAAAAAAAAAAGTGAAAGAACAGAATTACAACTTCCCTTACTTCTGAGCTATTTGTTGTTCTTCTGCCTTTTGAGACCTTATGTTAACTTCCTAAATATTACCAGGTCTGAGGCTTTGTGCCATGCATACATGTAATACATACTTTCAGTGTTATCACCCCATTCATTTCTGTGTGCCTAATACAAACAGTAACAAACAGACCGTATTTTGCAGGATTAAAGGTGAGCAGCTCTCTTCCTGCACTGGTTTTACCTGCTTACAGAACTGGGTTCTGCTCCCTCCCCTCACTGCTGGATCAAGCGCACATACATTTTGGGGAAATGTCAATTGTGTGTTGAGAGCGCCATCCAGTGGCAAAGTAGCGGTTTTGCACTAAAGACCTGTAGTTCATGCAGAAAAGCATCAGATCATTTTTACTGTGAAAACTCAAGGCTGCAGAACAGCAGCAGGGTCCAACCAGCAGCTGGGGCTTACAGCTCTCACTGCAGAGCAGAGCCCACCAAAGGCAGAAAGTAGTCAGTGAGGAAAGACTTGAACCTACTCTTGTTTACTTAAAAAAAAAATAAAATAAAAAAAGGAACTACATATCAAGCTTGACTTACCTTGCAGCCCGATCTGTATATAAATTGGAAAAAATATATAAATATTTCTAATGGATAAGCCTGATGAAAATAGCTAGCACTTTTTGAAAACACTTATTTGTTGTACAGGAACACTTACTTCAGTATTTAATAATTCAGTCCCCTTCCAAGTCTATTTCAGGCCTTACCACCTGAAGAAGTGTGTAATACATGTTTAAGCCACCTGACATATAGCCGAATTCCAAATTTAAAATTATTACCAAGCAAATTCTGCTCTTGACAACTAAGCCAACAGTGAATTAAGAATGAGCGTGCAGCCTCTTCATGAGGAATCCTCATTTCTAGTGTTTGTTTGATTAAATGTTGACACTTTCCAGCAAATTACCTCTCGTAAATTATACTAATATTACCATTGTCACTGTTGTATTGTCAGTCATACTCCATTGCCTGCCACTGCCTTGCTCTCCCCATTCACAGGCCTCTTTGCCTGTTTATGCTGCAGTAGTCATGCAAAGCGTTACTACTTCCATCTTCCATCCTGGTGAGAACTGAACATTTGAATCTCAAACATGCCTTTGAATGTATCAGCCTAACTCTTCATAATCATTAAATTCTCAAATAGTACAGCATCTAGTAAGTATTGCAAGTTGATTAGGAATGAGAAGCACCTTCCCCCGATTGCAGCAAGCAGGCTTTGAAGTCCCCTCTTCCAGATTTTTTTGTCATCTCCAAATTTGTTTGCCTGTAGAAATAACTTCTCAACAGAGATAGTGATGAACTTTGGTTATTTTTCTTGTGCATGTTACATAAAACTAATTTTCACTGCACATGCTGCCTAATGCATGGCTAGGTTTAACCTAGAGTTCAGAAATCTGTCCCTTTCAACAGCTAGTTGGAAGAAGAATATTCATTGAAGGTAATTTGTTTGCATGCTTCCAGAGCAAATACTGTGACTGGCACTGTGCTTTTTGCAGTTCTGTTGAGAGTGTAGCTCAATGTATTCTTCCCAGCAGCAAAACACTGTTGTACAGCCACAAAAGAGAGAAACAGTGATGCACAGGTAGAAATGAGCAGCTGCAGCAGAGGGATATGGGGAAGGCAGGATCACCGGAGCTGGCTTTGTTGCTGGATAAAGGAGTGCTGCTGGACCATCCACTGAATGAAAAGCTGATTCACTGTCGGGGGTGCAAAGGGATGAGCCTAACAACCAGCAAAGAGGATTCCCAAGGTATGTCTGGCACCATGTTTGACTTGGTTGTTCTGAACCTGGAAACCAGGATCTGAGATGTGAGCTGGTCCTCTGCTTGAAGCTGTTTTGAGCATTGATATCCCTCTGGATGAATTAACACTCAATAGAAGCCTTATTAAAGTGAGCATGAGAGCAAATTTCACCTGAGTTACAATTCCATTCAAGGAAGGCAAAATCAAAGGCCATGACTTCTGAGACAATTGTACAGGCACTACAAAAATGCTCCTCATTCAACTTGCCTTGAAAATCTGTTGTTTGAATAGAACTGAGAAACTGCTGTGAAGTCAAAAGAGACCAAAAGGGAGCTCCAAGGTAGTTTTGTCTTACTCATTTATCTCAGTCTGACTAGTGTCCTGAAAGGTCTGCAGTTTACCCCAAAACCATTCAGGCATCTTATTCCTATGTAAGTATGCTGGTATGCTTTCATCCTGCCACGCATCCTACCACAAACTTGAATGCCAAAGATCTCAAGGATGAAGCTCTACTTAGTGGTAATGAGTAGTTCAGACACTTACTATCTGAGACAAAGGAGAAAAGTTTCTTATCAGCAAGTGTTAAGGATCAGGACAGGGAATGAAGAAGTGGAGGGTCTTTTTGGAAGGCTGAAAATTCTGTTGTGTTCCTATCAAAGGGAAGAAGGGGAAAGCTTGTTTATATCACAGAAGAAATACATCAAAAACTTGTTTAGCCTCTCTTACATCCCATCCTAAAAATGATCCTGAACAATTTGACAGTCACAAAACCTGGACTTGCACAAGGTGGTCCTAAAGGCTTAGAATGGAGCTCCAGGGTCATTTGGAGACAGTAATTGTCCCTTAACTATGTTTTCACAGTGCTAGCATTCACGCCATCCAAATTTAGGTACCTAACAAGCCAGATAATGTAATCTGTCTAGTTTCCCTTGAGTCCCACTGCAGTGAGGGGAGAGCAAGCAAGGACAAGTGCTTGCATTAGGGTCTGGCTCTGAGCCACTCTCTGGAAGGTCCCCTCCTCTGTTGCTGGCAACTGGGGCACCCAGGTACAGTCAGCACTTAAAGTGAAGTGCTGTGAAGTGCCCCATGAAAAGAGTGCAATTATGTCTTCCCACAGTGATTCTACTTGTCTTACATGGATATTACAGCCTTTTAAAAAAAGTACACCCCCACTCCAAAATAGGAATGGCATATGAGTTATGCTAAAGGGAGCACTACCAAATCCTTCAACTTCCCATGCACAGACTGTAGTATTAAGAGGGAAAATTCAGCAGCCACTTCACAGGAAAGAGAATTGAACAATAGCTTAGAGTTGCATGCTTTGCTTTTTAAGCCAACATGTACAGGATATGACAGAGCTACTTCAGGGTACCAATTGAAAACTCTGAAAGTACGGTATTTCACTAGAAAATGTCAGTGCCACAAAATGGTACATGAGAACAGAAGGTTATTTTTAGACTATTGTCACAAAAGTTAATTATCAAACCTACCTAGGGAACTCCAATTTTTTAATGTTGTTGTTCTAACAGGTACCTTAAATTGTCCAAACCCCCACTTGTTTTAATGATTCTAATGATTCTTGGAAGAGTGCGGCTTCTTTTTTTTTTTTTTTTTTTTTTTTTTAATGTATTTACTTTTGATTTGAAGATGAAAGGATATTTCACCAGAGCTCCCTTTCAAGCAAAAACTTTTGTTTTAACAAGCTCTGATACCTGTAACATTGCCTCTAATATACCATTCAAATCTACTAGAGACTTTTATGTGTGGGAAGTTTAACTAGTTAAGGGTTTCTTTTCCTTGCATGGCCAGAGACTTAATGTATTAGCACTTTCAAAGTGCAACAACTGTGTTCTGAATATCTTGAAATAAAACTGGTGCACTTTATATTGAGGGTATTTGCAGCTATTGCAATAAATAGGATGTAAATTCTAGTAGTGTTATGGCTCTTGCAATATGGTTTGTTTCTGCACTGAACTGATTTTTTTTCCAAACTGAAGACAAGTACACTTAATATTCAAGAACAGTCTGCACCTTAAGACTTCTCCAGTGTTCCTTGCTGGGAAGTCTCTGGAGGATCCTGGCTACTGCTGGTTTGGGTGCTGTGCCCGTGCTGTCCTTAAAAACCAGCCACCTTCCCTTTACGTTCTGCCTATGGTAAATGCTGATACAAGTGATGTTCTCACACAGGAGAGAAGGGAAATTTCTGCCAATGTTATAATCTCTTTTGCACTCCTTCTAGAAGTTTCAACTTCTAGAAGTATTTTTGAGAAAGCCTTAGATATCTGGCTGGTAGCATTTTTGTCTCACCATGGAAACACATGGGCCATACAACACCTCTCCTTGATGGGCAAGATATGGCAGGCAAAAGAGTGAAACCCACACCCAGGATGCTCTCGTGAAATGCAGGAGGCTCAAGTTCAGAATATGCTCTGCCTGTTCAGACCACTTCAGATCCTTGAGTGTGTGCTTACATCTTTCACAATTATATCACCCAAGCCTTTGAAAAGTATAGTTGTTGTCAGAAAATTACCCCCAAAAAGCTGCACAAGCCAAACAGAGTTGGTCCAAGGAACCTGCTTGGAGTAGTGGACATAGTTGGAAATGGGCAACTTAAATAGATTTTTCAGCTCCAAGGGAGTAAAAGTCTTGTAAGTTACATAAATCTGAAGGGAGTACTGCATTTGTGATGGTGTGGGCTTTTAATATAGAAACAGTGCAGTTAGTCCATAGCAAAATAAGAAGCCCCACTCAGTAAGAGAAAGTGTTACTCTTGTGGGATAAGAAAGCTGTATAATTAAACGGGCTGCTGATAACTGTGGCTGTACTTTCCTGGTGCCTGGTCCCTTCTGTTCAGGAAGAGTTGTGCTTTGACTCTGTCACTGTTTCTGCTGGCATCATCAGTGATGATGTGCTGGGACAGATGGGAACTCAGGTGAGGAGCTGTGACGGCATACATACTCCACAACATGCAACAAGAGAAGTCTTGCATCTTTAGTATTCCTCGTGGTACTTTTCAGGGCCTTAGCTACAGCAGAAGAGGTATTTGGGACTGTTTGATACTTCTAAATGCTGGTAAAGCTTTCCCTTATTTCTCGCAAGCTGCACAAAATGCATGGCCAGTTGCACTTTGACAAAATGAAAATGGCCCTTGTCAGTATCTCAAGGCTAGATTTAAAAAAGCTTTATGCCATGCAACTTGTAGCTTTTGTTAGATTAAGTATGCTTTTTACTTTTGATAATGCAGAAAATCACAGAAGAAAACTGGTTTTACTGTTTGTACTTCATAGACTTAAATCAATTTTGTTTTATTTGTACCTTTCAATTTTTTTTCAATATCATGATAGAATCAAAATATCAGCCTTTTGTGAGCTGCTATTGGAAATAATTTGGAACTTACTTTTCTCCTTTTTAGAGCAAAAGGTTATTTTGATTGTGTGCCCCCCAACTTTCTCATTAAAAAGAAGTACACATAAAAAATTGAATTAGTAAAGAAAAATCTCCAATTTCATATACAGTATTGTCATGACCAGCTGGCATTATTTGGCAGCAACAAGAACAACAAAAAAGTAAAATTTTTCCATTCATCTTTGCTAATGAATTATTTGCCCTTCAGCTGCCAAACTTTGCTGCATGTGTTAGTTCAGCTGTTGTCAAATGTTCTATACTGGCATGTAAATATACTCTCTTGAGCAAATAAAGCTAATCTGATTGTTGGTCTGAGAAGATATGAGGTTGTCTTTCACCACAGCATGCCTGTTTCATAAAGGTCAAAAAAAAAAAAAAAGGTGTGAGAATTCAGCAGTTTTTATCTCACCTCTGTGAAGGCAACCTAAACATTGCAGGTTGCATCTATTCCGCTTTTCCAACTTCTGTTTGCAGTCAGTCAGTGGCTGTGATTTGAAGACAGCATAGCTCTTTTTTGAGACGCCACCTGCTAATAAGACCACAAGGCTCCTCTTAGGTATAGCAGTATATATAGTGCAGGTATAAAGAGTAGCTCAGTTTACAGTCCTAGTCTTGCAGCAGTTAGAAGTAATGACAATTTTCTCTGGTAAAATCAAGCAGCATTTTTTGCCCTTGTTTCTTTGTTATACTTCTTCCTGTCCTCTCTGCCACGAGAATCTCACAAATTCTTTGGCATTGCGCACGCACGATTTTCCATGTTTCAGCAGCCATTGTTTCCAGCAGGCTCCCCAGCATCTCACTGCATGCTGGAGGGCCTTCTTGGTTACGCCCTGCAACTGGAAGCCCTCTCTCCTCCTTCTTGTCCTCCTGACCCTTGTAAAATGAGCTCCTCTCCTGCCCAGTGCAGCTTCTAAAGGAATCGGTTGTGTGACTCTTCAATACTCTGGAGAATGTTCTGAGGAACCGGAATACTTAAGGCATCCCAGTGGTCGGTTTATCAATGCCTTGGATAGTGGGTATCTTATTGCTACCCAGTTACATTGCAATTTCTCTTATCTCAAGCCAGGCTAAGGTAAAATGCAAGCAGCATAATTTATTTACAACATCCAAACCAGACAACAGTTACAAATGTTTATAAAAGGTGATGCTGCATAATCTACTTTCACTGAGAATTAAAATAACTGGAAATGTCCCTCTCCTTTTTAGGCAACTTACTTGTTAGTCACACAAGGGACTGTATCTTTTGGCACCTATTATAGAATGCCTCTCCATGGTGGAGCTTTTATCAATGAATTTAATTTTTCACCTTGAAATACATTTGTTTTTCTCATGGAGGAGATAAAGTTATCTTGCTTCTTAATTAAAAAAAAAAAAGAAGTGTCATTTTGCTTTGGTAATATCAGTATTTCCCTGTTTGACGATCTCCTATGTTTCTCCTGTGTTTGTCTCCCTGTTTCAGTGAGAGAGAAAAACTCTCTCTCCTCCTGCCTCTTTGGAGAGCATTTTTCAATGTGAAGAGTCTCAGGGTTGGTTCGGTATTGATGGTGAAATGCTGAATCTTGTAGTTCAGAAAACTCAGTACAAACATAAATGGGAGAGTTCATTACCGGCTTTTGACTGAGGTGAGACATGTTGGTAATTAGCCTCTTCAAGGAGCTTCAGACTAAGGGAAGCTGGCTAGCCCTTTTCCTTCAAGCCCACTGGAAATACCTCTTCAAACATTTATGCAGACAGATTTTCAGTGACTAATTGGACACACAGTTATACTGAGACCATAATAATTGTGACTGTCCATAAAGCTTCACACTTAAATAAAGCAGTACGTTTGGGGGATTCAGTAAGTCAAATAACCAAGTAACAGTTTGTGAAGTTGACTGAGGTAAAAGTGAGTTGATTACAAGGAAAATGGTCCAACACTGTCTTTTTTTTATTCTAAAAGACTAGGCACAGTGATTAAACAGGGTAAGCTTCTGCTTTGAAAACAGAGGTGTCAATAGCCTTTGGGCCTTGGGATGCATGATACCCACTACATGCAAAGCCTCATGTGAAACACACTGAATACATACGTGGAGGTGATAGAGAATGAATCAGGCAAACTGAGGAATGGAAGGGGAGGGAGGTTGGGTTTCCCTACGTGTGTGTTAGACTTAGCACAGCTGTACTATGGAAGAAATCATGGTGTGCAAACAGGGTTGCAAAGGACATGACTAGCATTGTCAGCAAGGCCCAATGTACACATTTATACTCTACAGGGGGTTTTGTTGTAGTGAATGCAGGCAGAGATACAATTATCTTACCGGTTTCTATTCAGTTAATTTAACTTTTTAACTTAGTTGTAAAAGAGAACTTGTCCTCTCTGTGCTGCATCTGTTACGAGAGCACTTGCAGTTGTCAGGCAATCTATGTTTCTGCCCATTCTAGTGGCAATAGTTTGCCCAGGAAATGAATTCACCCTTCATCTTTGAACAGCATTTGTTGGTATGGTCTAGTGAACATGAAGAAAATAACACAGAAGCTTATTCAGATTGTTCGTGGTCTCTTTCTTCCTCCCTGGAAAGGCCTCTAATACTTGTTTGTTGCCTTTGTTTCCTACTGGTCGACTCCAGAGTTGTTCAACAGATAATTGTATTTTTCTTCTCCTGAACCCTCTTTTCAGTGAAATACTTCTTGTGAAGAGCAATAGACTGATAAACCTTTGTTAGAGCCAACCATTAGGAAGAATATGCATGTATTTAGGTTTTGTGTGTAAATGGAATGGAATGGTTATATAGGGGTGCTGCTCTGTCGTGTTCCCCCCCCCCCCCCCCCCCCAAGTTCTTAAAAAACAGGGGAAAACAAAGAAGAGGCAAGCATTAAGTAACTTTTATCAGAGGGGAATGGAAAGTTATCAGACAGGGAATGCAGAGCTGTGCAGACTGAGTCTTGGAGAGGAAAGCTTCAGGTATGGGAGCTATAAGATCGGGTGGGGTGATACTGATAAAGAGAGTAAGGAAATAAAATGAGAAGAAGATGGCCACTATTCAGATGTTAGTGGCTTGATGTGAGAAATGGGTGACAGTTAAAATAACTTATTTCTGTCAGACACATTCTGATTCATGACCACAAAGGTAACTCGGGCAATGCCATCACTCCCCAGAGAGGGTTCGGAGCACATGCACGCTGCGTGCACGCGGCCTCCAGCACGCACATGCAGGTTCTCTGCAGCGTTGGGAAGGAGGAAACTCACACCATCGTGAAGGCTAGGACAAGGGCTGTGAATCACTTGTGTCCCACTGTAACCTTGTACGGTTTTCTGCTTGCGTTTTTAAGGACTTCATTGCCATTTTAGAGCATTTTGTGTCCCATGTGCATAATTTCTCTGAAAGTGCTATAAGGAAAAGAATCATCATTATAAAGAGAATGATATTCTTGTCAAAGAAGAAAATGCGGTGGGGTTTTTTTTCCACCATGACCAAGTCTGCTATATTAAATCATGTGGAGGGGAAGAGGAAAAGGGAAAAAAAAAAAAAAGTGAAACTGAGTGTAAATATTATATTCTTAAAAGTAAATCTAAAATTCAAGTAATAAACACTGCAATACACTATATTCCATGTTATTGTTTGATGCCTGTTTTGGGAAAATAACCCAGAAGAAAACAAGTTTCTAGCTTGCAGTTTATGTGCTGTGCTCCCAGTGATTATTTTTCAGGGCATGAAGCTCTCATGTTTGTTATGCACCCTCAAGCTTAAGCATACATATCATATCAAGTGTTGCCTTTGCTGGTTCAGCAGCCCTGAGAGATGTTCTATGAATGCCATTATGTTGTCAGGCTGAAATTAAATGGCAACTTTTAAAAATAAACCTTGATGCCATATCACTAGAAACTGTGATAAAGACATCGGACAAAAAGAAAGTTGTTGCATTCCCATCATTAAATATACATATGAACTTGTTTAAAACCTTCAGTTACATGTAATTTGTTACCTAATGTCAACAAAGATTTATCATTAACTTGTATTGACACAAAGCAGACATTTTACACATGCAAACAGATATCCTGGGTCTCAGAAGTATTCTACAACACGTTACTATCTCTAAGATGCAAATTAAGTTCACCACTGAAGAAGGTATTTTAAAGTTGCAAGAAAGATTGATTTTGCAATAGCACTCATGCATGGTCACAGATGTGCAGGACTTCATAATAAATGAAAGACAAATGAAGTGAAGAGCTAGGCTGGAGCTTACCATCCCTAATCCATACCTCTCAAAACAGACACTGAATGGTGTCTATGCTGCAGTTATGTATCTGGTACCATCCAAAGAGTAATTCAGATTAGACTCGTCCCAGCATAAATATAATATGATGCATTAAAAGAACAAAAACTTTTGACCAGAAGGTATACTAAACTGTACTTCTTAATAATGTTTTGTACTTCTTTAGCTGACAAAAATATAAATAGAGTACAGTGAATCCATTCTTCCATGACTTCTATATTTTTCCAAGTACTGTTGAAACATTGTGTTTTTCCTTGCTCTTAAAGGCAATAGCAATAGAAGCATTTTGGTCAAAATGACCTTTCCTTTCAATTTGGTTTACAGAGTATCAGTTAAAACTCAGTGTACATTTTGGTTTCTTGGAAGTGAGATGGTTTAATCAACCTAAAATGATTTTATTTTGGCTTTTTAAAAGCTGTGGGTGTGTTCTTCAGATACCTTCAAAATTGGGAGGCTTTCTTGGTACTACAGCAAAAACAACTGTGAAAAAAAAAACAACTGTGAAAAAACTTAAAATTCTTTGCATAGCACTACTTCTATTACCTTCCTAACTCTGCTCTTCATATAAGGCAGGTCCCTGTGATTTTTAAAAGGGACACTCTTTTTGACAGTTTTTATGCTCCCACCCTCTCAAAAAAATAAAAAGCCCAGTTCCCTAAAAATTACAAATACCCTAAGTATCAAAGCAGAAGGTTGCTCAGCTCTACAGGCTGCAGGAGCATACAAGCTGGTATGCCAAAGACACCAGGGAAGAATGCAAGGTGCAGCAGTGGTGGCCAGCTGCCTTTGAAATGCCTGGGAAGGCTTTAAATGAAGACAATGTTCTTGGTCATCTCATGTATGCTAAATAGAAATACACGCATTTTTGAAGGAGGCCGTTGGGGTATTTATCAGCAAAATACACTTTTTTCATGGAAGGATTGTCAGGCTGATCCAACAAAATTTTCCTTTCCCACCCCTCTTTGCTGCCATAGGGAGAGGAATGCAAATTTTCGTTGAGTTTCCTTTCTAACCTCATAGATGACATTCATGCGAAATGACTTTTGCTTCTGATTAACTAAGGAGCAGATTAGCATGTTCAGGGATTGGCTGTCTACTGTATGTTGAGAGCACCAACCAGTGGTAAAGCAGAACTTAAACAGAATCTTTATTAATGGAGAAGGGACCTTTTCTACAAAAATTTACAGATTGAATAAAGCTGTACGAAACTATTGGCTACATTACTCAACAAAGATTTAGTTGGCAATCAGTATGATTTTCAAGCCAAAAAAAACCCTATCAAGAATGGAGTACAGAACCAGGTTTGCCTTCCAAAATAGTTTACAAGCAGACTTGTACATTGCCTTGCTTTAACAGTTTTGCACATAAGTGTATATGTAACCTGGGCCGCGTGATAAGCCTCAGTGTTCTGGTAATATAATCACCTCACTGAGTGTATTTTGCTGTTTTGCAAAATGTATGTTATCATTTTTAAGAAAAAGAGTACCTAGCCTGTTCTCAGAAAAGAGTGTAACTTATTTAAAAAATAAAAGAAAAAAGAGAAAGAAAGAAAAAAGAGTATATTCCAACCAGGAAGATGATGCAGATAGAATGTGCAGAGAAGAATATATTAAAAACCTAAATAATAGGTGGTCCAACATGTACTGATTAAGAAACAAGTATATCAGCTGCAGCTAATAGTCACATTTGTTGGGGCTGGTTTTGCAGCCACCAGTCTCCCATCAAATAAATGTGTCTTTAGGAAAGGAATAGAAAGGAAATAAAGAGATTTCAAATGCCATAAATAAATAAACAAAGGCAATGAAAGGAAATGCATTTTCATGTATTGGCAATTACTTAGGACTGGAAGCTTAAATCAATGTGTGGGTGCTCTATGTAGGAACCAAGCCTGAAACATAAGATGGGGAATCTACGTGTTTGCTCAGTATTAAAAATCACTTGATCTAGGGACAAATTGAATATTGCTTTGAAATAGCTCAGTGAGCATTTGGTGGCCAAATATTAAAAGACACCCTGGGAAGACTTTACTTAGCATCTTAATGTTAGATAGACTTAATGTTCATTTGGCCTTTGGACTTCCAAATTGAAATCTGAGCAGAAGTGGGATGAAGGAAGGCGACCATCCCCTGAATCAAGAGTGAGACTCTCCTCTGCCTTAACATGGCTTGCTGCAGGCAGTTTTCACCCCATGGTTCTTCTTAAATGGAGCAAGTACCCTCCAGTGCAGCCCAGTCCCACTCATAACCACAGTCTGAGAGGCCGCAGTGGTGCTCAAACATCCCCCAAGTTCAGCTGTCACTAAGGAGCTCTGAATTTCCACAGTGATGCTTGTGAAACTCCTTCCTTTCTCCCTGGCCCAGGTCTGAAGCTCAGAGGCTCCCAAATTAGTTATTTCTCAGGCTCTCTGCTCTGTATCTGTTCATTAAAGCTCAAAGAGAGCTGGAGACATGAAAGCCCTAGAAACCTTGGCGCCTAGAGCTATTGGCTCAGTGTTGCTGAAAAATACATTTTATGTTTGTTAAACACAGGTCTTTGGACTTTACTTTTCACAGGAGCTGCAAACTTTCCATAATTTGTCCCAAAACTAACAAGCAAACACACAAACAAAAGTGCTGTGGAAGGAATTTGATGCTGAATGCATACCTTTCTCCTCACAATTAATTAGGAGGATGGAAACAGCATGTCATTAGCCTAGACGGTACCTTGTGGCCATCTATCGCTGAGCAATAGCAAGCGTGCAGGCTGTGAATATATCTAGCTCTACCTCTTCTGACCCAAACCATTAGCCAAAATTCAGTTCTTGTGCAGTTTCCGTTAGGCAGATAAATTGATGAGGGACCTCTTCGATACAGTCTTCTTATCTGTTACAGGGAACACAGATATGACCACTTTTCACTGCCTCACTGTAGAAGTTAGAAAGAAAAAAGGAAGCAGCAGCAAAACCAGAGGTTTCTTTTTCCCCAGTACAAGCTACTCTCCATTTTAATAAACATATTTTTTTACAGTCTTCTTTCTCAGGTTGAGTGTGCTTTTCTGGCCATCTTCATGTCTTTCTCACTGCTGTTTCTGGTTCTGTCTCCAGCTGGCTGATGCCCAGCAGCAATTAAGTCAAAGGCTTGGCCTGGAGGTTTTTAACAGGCTCCTGGGAAGTCCCTTAAATTGCATAGACAAAAAATAGCTTCAAGACCTCCAATTAAACAGTGGCTTTCTGTTGATTTAGCCATCATTAAAGTGACAACGAAGAAGGCTTTTAGCTGTTCCTTTATTTAGGTAGCAGTAACTGAAAACACTGACCAACAACTTCAGCCAAGTAGTAAGGTTTATGTTTTTGTCCACTAGCTTGTCAACTGCAGGACACTATCACAGTAGTTGGTAAAAAAAGACTGTATTCCTCCCCTGACAAAAAGCATGTAATATCGATCCTATGCTTTAAGTGTAGGTCTCCAGACAGGGCTTTCTCTTGATAAAAGGCTAGTTTAGCTTGCCATGAAGTCTTTGCATACATCATGATTTGAGGTGTCATTAAAGATTAAAGCTCCTAAATTTATTCAGGTAGTAAATTAACTTTCATTTTTGCCTCCAAAGATGAAAGAGTGAATTCCCTTTTAAAATGAAGAAGGCTAGATAAGAAGGTAAATCACTACTGATAGTTTCTGACTTGAATATGGGTGGGGTTTTTTCATTTAATAAGTCTTTCTTTAAAAACCAAGGTATTTATTAAATTTTGGAATTTAGTGTTAGAGAGGAGCACAAGCACTGAAGAAACCAGAGCAAGTCCAAAACCTGCTTTGCTGCCAATGAAGGTGATTAATTTTGTATTCTCAGAATTCTATTATCAAACCACAACTTGATTGCCTCCACCATTTTTTGTAGAGTTATAAGGTCTGTCTGCATAACAAATTATTGATGTCCCAGACCTTTGATCAACCCTTCTTTATCCAAAGCATGCAAAGAAAATCATAGGAAAGAGGTAACGTTTCTGTAGAAACCACTATGTATAAACAACATTTTGCCACTTTATCAAGTGACATTTGTCCCTCTAAGCAAGCCATTTCAGAAGAAAACAGCAGAAAGCTGTCAGGTAGTGTAGCAACATGAATCTGAAAATTAATTACTTTGCGTCAGAGGCTATTCTCAACCAAATTGTAACGAGACAGGGCCAAGTCCCTGCTTCTCAGAACTGTGCTGCCTGTTCAGATACTCTAATTGACTCATTAAGTCTGACCACACAGTGCTTGTCATCAATTCCAGAGAGACCTTAGTGAGTGCACCTGAGTGATGCTCCTCTCCCAAAACATGATGAAGGGCAATGCACTCACCACCACTACTTAGCGCTGCATTGGGCTGCAGACAGAATGGCAAAGTGTTCACAGGCTGAAGAAACACTCACAGTTCAAAAAAGACATTCCCTCTCCTCCCCAGGAAAAGACAGATGTTTAGATGAAAGCATTGCATAAGATACATATTTGACTATACAAAGATACAGCTAGATGGAATGCCTTACTAGGAAATTTGCTTAGAGTAGACCTAGTTTAAAATATAACTCATTGGTGATAAACACTGATTCCCTGCGGGCTGTTGAAGCAAGATGGAAAGCTCTGATACCAAAGACCGGCTACCATTCCAAATACTAAAAAGACCATGCAAACATTTAGAAAAAAGCAGCAGCTGAGGATGAATTTTGATCAGGACTAGATTCTTACTTTTATTTGTAAGACACAGGGAATAGGAACGTGAGTGGAGTTGCACCATACCACAGGGAGTTTAAGGAGCATCCTGCCATGGCAAAGTTCTACCTCCCCATACAGAGAAAGGTGGGTAATGCTGTGCTATGCTCCCCTGAGGGGAGCAGAGTCAGTGATAAGCTAGCTCTGACTGCCACTGCAGAGAGACACAGAACTTTTCTCCATTCTTATTTCTCAGCTGTTTGGGGGAGTTATTGCCATGCTAGGTTTCCTACTGAACAATCCTACTATTCTCTCCTAGGTGTTTGGAAAGTGACTTCTTGCTAGCCCTGTCTGGAGGCTTGTGTTTTCCCTCCTTCTTTTTCTTCCAAAACATTTCCTATTGGGAGTTCCAGTTTCGGGAGGATGTACCTATCCAATTAAAATAATTCTTTTATGCCTTCTGATCTGGCAGATCTCAAAATCCTTTCCACAGCACAGAAGAAACTTTAAGGCATTGCATCCAAGGTACTGTTTTTGTTTTCCATCCATTATCTCCTTGCTGCAGGGAAGACGCAGTCCTTTCTCCAAGGTATCTAACATGGACAGGTACGTGACAGACTGGGTATCCAACATCAGTCTTCCAGAAAGTGGTACAAGCAGTCTTTCTCCATGGATTTTGTAATGTTAAGCAGATACAGTTCTTTTTCTGGAGGCAAAGGTGAAAGATGTTGCTATTGATAAAAGACAGGTTGTTATGGATTGTCTGCTACATTGATGTTGACCAAATAGAAACTCAGAGATTGCAATAGCCACTGTTTCTGTAATTTACCTCTCCCATGCTGCCATCACATGGGTGGATCGTTGCTCCCCAGTGTGTTGCAGTTTCAATACTTAGGTTTATAAGTTCCATGTTGGTATTTTTAAGGTGCAATCAAACTGAAAGTTCCTTTAACTATGTATTAAACACATGAACTAATTTATAGTGTTATAGATATACCTGGATACATAATAGTGGCATAGTGTATAACAAAGCATGGTATATTTCCTTTGTAGCATGTAAAAGAATCTTGCATGTGAAACTTGTAATCCACTACCATCTCATCTAATTTACTTCATTTTCTTCTATCTACAACATAGCTGCTTATGTCCCACATGATGTGTGTAGGGTACCTATTTCTGCTCAGTCAGGCTTGGAGTTGATGCAGTATCTTTCATTTTTCTGAACAAATGAGGTTAATGCAAATGAGAGAGTCAACTACCCAGCTGGGCCTATGAGCATCATTAAAGCATCCTATGGCTTTGATAGTTGTGTACTGATGTGTATTGTACATATGCTGATACAAGGTTTTGGTCTGATAAACTTGCAAAAATCAATAGAATTTTTCTTTTTGTCTTTTGAGTTTCCCAGGCTACTAAAAGCCTACTGTTTTGACAGTATCCTGCTGGCACTTCAGAATAAGTTTTTGATTTTTAGTGGTATAGATTTTATTGTATGGCTTTCAGGCAGCTAGCAATAGCTCAGCATTAACGTTTGTGTTCAAATGACCAGAGAAAATTTCTTTCTAATATTGCTTGTTTATCTTAATAAGGATGCTGTTGTATTACCTGGTGGCTTTAAGGAGAGTGACGAGGACCATGGCATGGTACAGAAAAATCATAGGACTCTTAAGAAAATACTTATAAAATACCCCAGGAAAGCAGTGTTCTGGAAGAAAGAAGCAAGCTTTTTGCAGCAGGAGAAAGAAGCATAATAATGTCCCTTGAAAGAGAATGGACAATTTATTTTTTTTATGAGGAAAGGGGAAAATATATATGCATGTCCAGATATGCATGTATTTTATTAAACAAAGAAATATTATTTTTTTCTAAATTGCTGAGCACTTGGAGGTGAAAAATCTTAGAGCTTCTGGGAGCCTGCTTATGTAGTCCAACAGGCTGACAGACTGCATGATACCTTATAGCACCCTCATTCAGTATCCTGAGTGAGCAGTAGCTTATCAAACACATGGGGTGAGATTTTTTTGTCTCTTAAAATGACAGTGTTATGTACTCACCTCTGTGCCCAGTTCACAAGGGATACAATTCTGCAACAGTCCTGCATATGCCACTTTACATTTTAATAGAAGTTGTAGAAACTGCTGCTTTTAGCCTGCGAGTACCCTGGCTGTGTTCCCAGTATCTGGCAATGTGGTGGCTGTCACATCTGCACTTACCTCACTTTCATGACCTCTTTAGACATGGAAATGCTTTGTCAGATATGACTTTTCTTTGGAAAGAGTTTCTAGGGAGAATCAGATGCAAACAAGTACAGTCAGCCTGCTGTGAAGGGGCAAATGCAAAAAAAACCCCTGAGAGCATGCATTACTTCAAAAGTACATTGTCAACATACTATCCCAGTAAGTCTGGTGTGTTGACAGATAGAAAATCCCTCTCAGTTAACAGAAAATTGAACAATTATTTTTCAAGAACTGACAAACCACTGAACTGCATGATATTCTGCAAGAAAAAAACAGCACTTAACCTAAGGATAATGTGTGAAAAAGTGGCTGTAAGCGAACAGAGTCTGACAGACTACAGGAGAATATATACTGAGGTAAAAAGGAAAATTTCTGGATCACAACTCCTTTAAGATACAAGAGGTAAACATGATGCTGAAGCAATACATCAACCATACAGGACACCCAGCTCAATCCAGAATATTGTATATTTTGGGTCCTGACTGGACACCAGGTTTTACTGAGTCTTCTAAAAGATTTTTCTATGGTGGTAATTAGCTTAAAAATGAAAGCATTATTTCTGCATCTGAATTGATTGACTTCTGAGACTGAATGCTGAAACGCACAGCATCACATTGTAGAGGAGCTGGCCAGTAGACCAAGAAGCCTTTGGGTTCTGGCATGATAGACTATATCTATAGAAGTAGTTATTAGCTAATGACTTGTATTGCAAAACAATATTTTATTATAAAGTTTTCCAGATCTGTCCTAGCTATAAGACCAGTTCAGTTTCTAGCCTTTGTGAAAGTGTTTAGAAGCACTTCCTCTATCAGCCAAGTCAATATGGAGAGTCTTGCATCCCTGCCTGAGGCACTGCCACTCTCTTGGGCCATACTGGAAAATGAGTCAGAGAAAAGGTCCAGGTTCAAAATAGCAATAAACAAAAAACAGCTGCTGATTTTGTAAATGTGCCTTGCATGGAATTCCAGCAGAGAAACAACAGCAACACAATTTTTTATGCCAAGAGATACGGAAAAGATATACCAAGTAAAACTAAGGGAAAATCACCCTCTAGTAACTCCTTTAACATCAATTGTTGAAGTGCTTTTTGAATCCAGAGAGTGTCTCTTGCATCTGGAGATGATGGTGTTAATGACCAAAACCAAGAATACCATGTACTATCCATGGTAAGACTCATATGGCTGCACACATTTCTATGTGAGGTCACCTTAATTCTCCCATTAGGTGCATATGACATCCAGTTGGAAGTTTGATGGGCTGGCACTTTGTAAGTTGAGAAGGACAAAAACCATGGGCAAGTGAAGTAAAGGAAATATGTAAAAAAAAAAAAAAGAGAGAGAGAGAGAAAACAAACAAACAAAAACAAAACTTGACAGGTAAACAATAATCTTTCCAATATAAATCAATTTGGAATAAACTACTGAAATCTTACGTTGGAGGCATTGAAAAGTGAAAAGCAGTAGCTCAAAACATTACCCTTTTATGGATGTTTCTCCTAGTCTGTCTTTTAAAATGTTCTCAATCACATTTTAATTAAAATTTTCTTTTAAACAAACTTTCTGCAAGTGAAAATTCCACTCAAAGACTCTTAATAGCTCTGTCAGTGCAATGCTAGCCTGAGAGTCTGGCACCTTTGGTGATAAGGATGAATATGGAAGCAGGGTCCTCACTATGGGCTACTTCTGCCTCTTGGCGAGATTTGTGAGGTTGAGAAGGGTTCCTAAGAGCATTAGGGATATGTGAAAGAAGAGAGACAGGGGATTAGCCTGAGAGAATGCAAGGCTAAGGTTTGTCAAGAAATGAAGCAGATGACTCTCAAGAAGACTGCAAAGCTGGCTATAATTCTGATAGAGAAGGGCAGAAGCAGGAGTTTAGGAAGTGAGTCACTATTTCCCCCCTCACAGCCCAACTGATAGACCAAAAAATGAGCAGCTTTAAAATTAAAGTACGCTGCCAAGGACCTGAACTGGGAACAACTTGTAGGCTTTATATACATCTTCTTAAGACCTTAGCAGAGAGTAGAACTTAAAAGGTTGGAATTATTATATGTGAGATTTTTTTCCTCCACTTAGATCCCAAGCTGCCTCAGGCCCAAAAGACCTAACTGTTCAAGGAGAGTATCGGGCAGGTGAAAAGGTATGAAAATTATCATAATATCCACTATCCTTTGAAAAACAAGTAATTGAATTGTTCAACATGCTTGAAATAATAAATATGCCTTAAGTTTTAGTGAATTAGGATGTTTAGTAGTTCATGGGTTAGACATTTGTCTACTATACCTTATTTCTGCCTTTCATAATACTACTACATCAATTCTATGATGGCACAATCAAAGGCAGAAAGGTGTGAGAAAGAAGAGTTCTTTTTTGGTATGAAACCAGCAAATTCAGTGTGAAAGTCAAAATCATTTCTAGCATAATTACCTTCAAATAAGTCTTGCTTCTTGACATTAGAAAGGTGACCTGTGCTCTTATAGACCCACTTAATGTAAAGGCATAAACACTCCATTATAGATACAAGGTAGAGCAGCCTCCATATACCCTAACACCTCCTGGGAGTGTGCCCAGAAACCAACACTCATAGCATTGCTCTCTCAAAGCATATTAAATCGATACAGAATTTAGCCCATGTTCAATAATGAGTTTTATAATGAATATCACCTGTGTATTTTCCCAAAATCTACTTGTTTTTATTTAACAAAACCATGCATATCTCTGTGTATATATGAAAAAGAGAGAGAGAATGAACTACCTGCAGAAACTCGAAGTTAAAGAAAGGTTGCTTGTATCCCCAAAGGCTTGCCCTGTTTGAAACTTGACTCCTGGAGATTTAACTTTAGAAACGGCACTGGAGAATGCTGATGTTCTGTCACTCTTAAACACCAAATGGTTGAAGGTTGGGAGCTTATGTGAGCAACTGTTTTTTGCCTCACCCCACAAAAGCATGTTCTGAACCTTACAAAGGTGAAAATATGACCTGATTTTTTCAGGGTATTCATCAGCGTCAGAAGAAAAGTAGGGGTAGAAAAGGGCTCTGGCTTTGCAGGGCTCGTCTGACCCCTCCTGCCAGCTCCAAGTTTTCTCAGACTTCAAGTGATGTAGATTAATCTCTAGACAAAAGTGTAATGAAGAAGCCTGCCAAATCAGTAAGATTCATAGAACTAACATTCCCTTATACTGAAGTAATCACCACATTTTTTATAAACCTAGCTGTTGAACAGGCAGCCCCAAGCACATAAAGATTTCAGAGGCCTCCAGAGCTGCTGCAACAGAGAAGACATGTATGTTCTCCCCGTTGTAACTGCAGTACCATGAAGGATGGGGCCAAGTTGGTGTTCAAAGCAAACATTTTTGAGGCTTAAGAATACCCCACTTTGCACACCTCTGCTCCTTACGGTGGTGTCCCTTACATTTTATATCGTCATTAAGAAAACTGTGCTTCCCTTGGAAAAGAAACAGTGGGAAATGAGACAATAAGCTCTGAAAAAAAATATTGCTTCCCATTTCTTCATTGCACAGGGTGCCGTGTTCAGCCAAGGATCACACTTCTGTGACTGTGACTCTTTCTGATGCTACTAAATTCTTCAGTGCTAGTTCAGTAATACAGTGAAGAAAGTGAAGCAGAAACCTAAGACTGACAGCTATTTGGATGCTTCTGGCGGAGAATATTACCTTCAAAAAACCCCTTCATGCTCATACGTTGCTGATCTGTGAGCCATTCCTCTGACTTCCACTGACTAGTCTTTTTCTACTTATAGATCTGTTCTCTGAATTCAGTAAATTGTTATTATTGGAAACTTAGGCAGTCTTTGCTATAATTCTGTTGGTGCAGTAATATAAACATAATTCAATGGAATTTTCTGAAATTAATGTTTAATGAATAATCATTGTATTGTGTATTAATTCATAGTGCAAGCAATATGTTAACATAGACAATGCTAAAAGAGTGGGGGTAGACCTAGGTTCTTCTGTTGTAAAGGTATTAGAAAAGATCTGTAACAAAACTGTATTTGTACCATATTTGTTTTAGTTTCTCTGTCCTTTCTCTGTTTTGTATTTGTCTCAGCTACCACCAATCAACTGTACTCATAACTCAGTATAACCCACACTCTTCATCTATCTATTTACAAGAAATGTAGGCAATAAAACTTTTTTTCAAACAAGTTCAACATCAAAATAAAAAGGAAGAATGGGAATGGAACTGCTGCTTTGCAGTAAGACAGTGGGAAGGTAAGGAAAGGGCAGCAGAAATTAAATTACTTTCCGAGGTTTCAAGGCAGATTTCTTCCTAAACTCCTGAAAACCCAGTCCAGACCCACCAATGCACTTGTCAGAAGTGGCCTAATACTTTATAGGTCTGCTTTCCTAAAGCTAATTCCATATGAGCATTAGGGCAATTATGAGAACGTACTGGTAACAACTGAAAACTCACAGTGAGTTCAGACAAATGAGGAAGGATATAGGTGAAGGAAAAACCAACCTTCTAAAAATTCTTTTGAAACACAACTCCTGTATGGCGTTATTTTTACCTTTGACTCTCTGGAGCTTCAAGAAGCAAACACCATCTGCTAAGAGCATAAATAGAGCAGGGAAATAAAACTGTATCTGGAAAACAAAGCCTTCTTCTGTAGTTGTGCATCTTCAAACAGCTTCTCTGATGCTTTCAGCTTCCCTTTAACATAATTTCCATATTAAATCCACGCAACAACTGACTTCTCAGTAGAGCTCACAGTCATTCTCCTGCTACCTCTTACTTATCACTTAAATAAAAAAAATGAATTGCTATTTCCCCCCCCCCCCAAGTATTTACAAATCATGAGAGCAGTAGATAGCCTGTGCCTGCCATTTTTTGGATGCATGCTTTCCCTCTCTTCTGGAGGAAAGTCCTTTCTCAGGTAAAGTAGAAGTATATGGCATACTGCTTATATTTATTGACCTTGATGATGTTGTGTATACTTATAGAGGTAAAATTTAACAAATTACAATTACAAGATATGTTTCTTATACCTAAAGCAACTAACGGAGAAGACAGAGAATTAAATGTTTACTTTATGTTAAGAATGGAAAACTGGTAGCCAGTTGTCTGTTGCTCACTGACCTGTGATAATTTAACTGGCATATAGTGATACTTTTGCCTCAAAGGGTTGTTCTTGAATGCCACATTAAATTGCTGTGGCAAACTATCAATAGCCTAGAAATGCCCCAAAGCCTGCAGTGTATACCACTCCAAACACACACACTACTATTCACTCAAAGCTGCATCAAACTTGAAAGGCCGATTTGATCCACCTTTTTCCTTCCCTTGCCCTCTATAATACTCTCTGCTGCTTTCTTAGTCTACTGATTGTTTTCTTGACATGCTTTATTCCTTCCCCTAGCCTGTCAGTTATTCTCCAACATTGTTTTCTTACCAGTAATACCTGAAGTTACACTGAGCAGCAGTTCTTTGGTAATAGGTGTTTTTTCCTTAGTAGAGATTTTGAGACTTTTTTTACTTTTGTTTCCTTCCTTTCCCTTCTTTCTCCCCCTTCACTGACCTGTTTACCCATCACCGATTTCAGTTTGAGAAGGAAATCCATAAAATAGCATATCTCGCATATTCTCTTCCTGAATCCTGCCTGAAACAGCACACGCTAGTGTAACATTTGGAAAGCAATGTTACAACCCCATTTTTCTTGGATTCTTTTTTTTTTATCTTTGCTATTTACGAACTCTGAGACATGCTCTAAGCTAATGTTGCCATGGTGTTGTCTCAGATTGGGTCTGGCGTCCTCCCAAGGAGGTGTGTGGGTAGCTCTTTTCCTGAAGTTTAAAGATGCACCATTGACATTTTTCTCCCTCATGGCCGTTTCAAATGAGTAGAGAAGAACAACCAAACCATCAAAGAGATTTCATTGAGCAGGGGTCAATCCAACATCTGCCTTGTGTGCACTGTGCCTGGATAAACACTGATATATTCAGCACTGATATATTCTGATGCTGCCATTATCATTTCATGTATTTTACAAACAAACAGCTCATAGATGAGATGAGGGATTAGCAGGGCATATGGATTTCTTTTTTCTTTTTGATGCAGATGGTTAATCCTCCTGAAGATGGTTCTGAATTTTTTCTTTAGCTGATCCTTCTCACCTCTACTTAACCAACATACATTTTAACAAAGACATTGTTCACCTTGCCTAACCTGGAATTTTAGAATTTCTGCGTATTTTAGACATAACTATTTATCAAAATATTATCTTAATGAAAATACTTTAACAGTTTACAGCACTCTTACAGAGTGCTTACTTTTTTTTGGTAATATATTAAGTTCTCAAGAGCTGTTGTAAACATTTTAATTTCATGACAAACCCTAAGATTTTCAATCCTATTTTCTGAAAACAAGGAGTGCTTCACTTAATATTTTTGATAAAACTGTATTTTAATAGAAAAAGCTCTAGGATGTAGTGCTTGTTAAAATATGTCAAAATCTAGCAAAGACATGATAATAACCAAGCCTTTGCTGTATAATATTATCCATTCCGTTATGGCTTGTGCATTAAAATAACTGCCTATTTTTGTTATTCAATCTAATTATGCAATAGCTTCCTAGGAAATGTTTTTTGCTGAGTAAATTGTTATGGAAAGCAATCGTTCACTACCACCAGCATTTCTGCCCTCAGTGCTGTTTTATATGCTTCTCTACAAACAGAATTTATAACTGAAATAATGTAAGGCTATCTTGCCATGAAAAAACATGTACTAACCCAAGAACTGATATTTTAATCTCAATTGCACCTGAAAAAAATGGCAGATTTCTGGTATTATATTTGACTTCTGCTGTTTTAACTTTTGACCCTTGTGTTTAAACATTAGCTGTCTTACCTGACTATAGCGATCTCAGGCTTAGCAAAAAGAGAGAATGTTTCTAATAGGATCTGAAAGTTTGAACTTCTTTTTTAAAAATAGGTGTGTCTGCAAAAAGTGGAAAATGCATTTTCATATTAATGAAAGTAAAGATGTAAAAATTCTGAGGGCTGTAAACATCACTTTGAAAGCTGCTGGTAGGGAAGATGATATAGTCACAAACCTAATCCCTGCATTTTTATTGATAAGGAGATAGGTCAGAGTAAAACACTACAAATCTTGCAGGCTTTTGATGATTTTTACTGGTGTCAGAAGTTATGTTAGTTTTACATTAGCTCACTTCTAGCTTTTGTGCATTTTAGTATTATCACTGAACACTCTTGCTAGAGGCAACTAGCAGAAGACATGCTCTTACCTGTCTTCTTCCTCTGCCATGGACCCTCTCCTGTATGTTGGGTTTTTTTAAGCATTTTGGCAAGTTAGCTAATTGATGAGTATTCTGCAAGCCAAGTATTGGGATGGGTATGAGCACACAGAATTTAATTAAGGAGTTCCCAAATCACCCACCTCTAAAAGCAGGAGTTAACCCCAGAGAAGAGGGACTCACCAATTTCATTTCGCTGCAGTCCCTACTGGGTTAAGTAGCCACGTTCAGTAGGAACTGCATTTCCTCAGAGAGGGGGGAATGCAACCCTCTGTGCAGTTGCTCTCAGAGGCTTTTTTGACCAATTTAAGATCCTACATAAAGATAAAACAGAAATTGTGGCAGTTGTCTTTACATAGTGTAGAGAATTTGGATGGGTTTTATCATGTTCAGATTCAGCAAGGAACTTCATCTGTATTGGAGCCTGCAGCAATAGACAAACAAGACAGAAGCTACTGAAAGAAAACAAGAGAAAATGCATGGAGAAGATAAGTGTTTGCTCAATAGCTTATGGTGAAATGCAATGTAAAACCTGTTCATATGTACAAATAGCCTTGAAATGGGGTGGCTGCTGATGGACATCCTTTCTTGCTTGGGGCATTCAGCATAAAAGGTTGAACTGCTTTATACATTTAATTTTTCAGATGGCAAGTTTACAAAAATGAAACCAAACCAAAAGAATAATATAAGCATGGAAAAGATTACATGACGTTATTGACTTACTTATTGTTCTTTTCCCAGAATCTTTTACTGTCCCTACAACTTGCATTGCCTGATCACATAATACTGTTGTGCCAGAGCTGAAAATGTCTTCAGTAAGTTTTAAAAGACTTTGTTGTTTTACAAAGCAAAAATGCAGGAGCGTACGAGGTGTAGGTGGCAAGGTGCAGGCAGTGGGGGGAGCTGCAGGGTGGCCTCTGTGAGAAGAGACCAGGGACTGCTCCATGATGGACACAGGCAGTTCCAGTCAGCTCCAAAATGGAAGAAAGACCATTGACTTCTCATGGCATTATAATTTGAGTAATGAAAGTTTGCTAATGGACCTATGACTTTAAAGGAAGTCACAACAAGAAGGCATCTGCAAAAGGCGTTCAGGTTCTGATACGGTTTTTGAGTGGTCCTCAAGTGACAGTGCATAACTAGTTGTGTGGCTGCAGCTCTGTACCTATTCTTGCAAACTTTGATTTGGAAATAGAAAGAAAAAGTTCATCCTTAATTTTATAATCTAATTTTCTTCCTTTGTGGTTTCTCATAATTCAAACCTGATCAACTGAAAAGTGGTATTGAAAAAGTGTGCATCTCATCATTCAGTTCAAATCACTGCTTTCTTGTTACCGATCTTTTGCAAAATTAATCCTGCACATTAACATCTACCTGAAGAATCTTCTATCTACCTAGAAAAGACTCAGGGACTCCATTGTTCCCTAGAAATTATTACAAAGGGAAATTCAAAGAATCAGGTGTTCAACTCAAAGTATTGGTACTTACCCTACTTCCAGTTGCCTAAGTCTACCCAAGACATTTCTAGCCCAATTTTGCAAACAATTGAAGAACTGAATTGAATCCCATTCTGGTTTCAGGAATGATTATCTGCAGTAATTTGTATTGTAAAATGAAACACAACTTTTCAAAACCCAAAGCTTTGTTCTGATTGCAATTTTTTGTTCAAAGCTCACAGTTGCATTTTCATTTCTATATGTCCATTTCCTATTGCCTACATTGAGCTTTGATATTCAGTTCAGCAGACAAAATGCCCACACTTAAAAATCAGCACTATTTCAAATTCTACCAAAAGAAAAATTACAAACAAGCTTAAGAGTCCAACTCTATATCTTTTCATTCACACAGGTAGCTTTGGTTGATTTTAGTGGCACTCCTCATAGAATTAAGAATGTCATGACTTGGAAATTACAGGTCACAATGATGTCAGCTCATTTAAAATGCAGGTTACGAATCTGACACATTTTCCAAACTGCATTTTAGAAAGGAATATTTTCTAAGATACATTTTAAACTGTGTTATCTTTCTTACATCTTGGAGTTAAAAATGTGTTAAAAATGTGGCAGCCCAAAAGTACAAGTCCTTGTCACTTTCTATTATCCAGTAATTTTAAGTATTTTTAATTAAAATATAATAGTATTCAGTACATCACAAATAATTAGACTGCAGTTATAAAAAGAAATCTGTTATATAGTTCATAATGAAAAAATATTTTGAAACTCTGTGAAATATAATGAGCATTGCACACTGCAGAGCAAGGTGGCCTCAACTGCAGTGTTTAATCACTTAGTCTTTCCAAAAGAACAGTAAATGGACTGTTTTGTTGTACATTTCTTTTTTTTTTTTTTTTTTTTTTTCTTTGGTAAGCATGTATCTGCAGCAGTTGTGTTAAAGATGGCACAAAATTATGTTTTTTGTATTGGGCTGCAATTTTTGTGCTGCTCCTTACTTTATGGGGGTGCTATTTCTGTGCTCTTTAGCTCCAGAATAAGGTATCTATCAGAAAGAATTTCAGTCCTGTGTCTGCATATAGTTACACCTCTTAGCTTGCTTTGTGTCTCATCTGGAGCAACTGCTTTCTACTCCTCCACACATGCAGGTTTCTCTCCTATGGAAACCTAGACAGAGTGGTAAGCGGAGCTTTCCGCATGCCCTGATATTACCCTGGTGTGGAGGCAGGATCTTATCAGGACACACAAGCTCCCACATGCTTTGTGCTCATTGCTCTGGATATAGCCTTGGGTATCTAAGCGCTGCAGATAAGTGCCAAGACCTTGAATTTGATTTGATATTCTATGGGAAGCAATTGTAAAGAGCAAAGGATGAGCTTAACGTGCTCCCGGTAGCAGTGCTGCTGAGGAGACGTGCGGTTACATTCTCTATTACCTGGAGTTTCCCAAGTGTTCTGCTGCTTGGGAGAAAAAATTTCAAGGCCTCAAAGAAATAATGTCCTTTTAGGAAGTGTGTACACAGTAGCTATACAGCCGGAAGACTTGGTCAAGGGGAAATTTCTCATATTTTTCCACTAAGCACAATTTTTTTCTACTGAAGCTTCATCTTTTTAGTTTAACCTTGTATTACTTGACTTTAAAAAAATGCAGTGACTAAACCCACTATGTTTTCTGTTTACCATTTCAAATTGCTTCTAGTTAAATCTTTGTAAACATCAGAAGAAGACTGAAATGTCTGATGAAATTAATAGGTAAGATTATAGGTGGTTGTTTTCATCTAAGAGTGGTGTCATTGTTATCCATGTAATTGTTTTGCAGCGTGTGCTCCTTAGAGAGCTGCAAATGGAAATACACAAACTGCCCAGCAGGATCACAAGGAACAAGGAATGAATCTCAGAGGAGCTCAATGAGGGCTCTTCATGGAGCCATGATATATTAGGTAATTTCTCGTTTTCACTATTATTTTCAGAAATTCTTGACACAAAACCAAACAAATCCATGGAAGTAACTACAAGCCAGTCCTACCAAAGTCATTCCAGTACCCAGTTTTTCCTTCTGTGTTTTGTATCTCCTGACAGCAAACTAAAAAAAGCCCAAACCCATTATGTTGTAAGAATGCACTCAGCCCTGCCACCAGCATGGTGGTTAGGCAGAGGAAGGGAGTGCAGCAGAGACCAGAGAAAATTGTAGGTGATTTGAGATATAAAACTCTAGCATGTATATGCAGAACAAATGCCTTTTCTACATTTGAAAGCATAGAACACATTCTTTTTAAGTTACAGAAATGTAAGCATTGAGATACTGTACTTGTAATCTCCAACCAAGATGAAAAATGTGTTGGAGATAGAAGACAAGTTTTGATTAATAGTCTGGAAAAAAAAACCCAACCAAACAAAAAAATCCCTTTTAACTGGTATTAGGTTTTCACAGGCCAGAAATATCTGCGTTTAGATTTATAATGATTGCCTTTTGGTTAAAGCAAAACAAACCAGCACTGCTTAGCTAATATAATGTTGCTGTTCAGCCTGTCAAAGTTCACTACATCAACCAGCAGACTGTTTGGTATTGAACCTGCAGCCTATCAAGCTCAGAAATCAAGAGTTTTACCTACCAGGTGACAAAAGGTAATGGAAAGGAAGAGGATCAGACACAACCCTCTGAAGAAAAGTAGCTGACACAGAGCCAAGGCAGCACCGACATGTTGGCAAACGTGTGCTTGCAGCAAAAGTGAATTCAAGAACTTAACTGCAACATTTTTCATTCATTGCTCAAACATGTCATAGAAAAATAATTCAGCTTAATAATGTGTGGATTTTTTCTTTTGCAGTTTTCATCAGTCTGTAGAGAACAGATTTTCGAACACTATTCTTTGTCTTACATTTTCTAATTTTGCTTTCTATTATAGAATATCAAAATACAGTCTTGTTTCTACCACCCACACTCTCCTGAAACATTGTGTACATCCATTAATCCTGACATCATGGTCATGTCTCAGTTTTGTGTTTAGAAGGAAGCTATTAATACATTCACATTCCTCAAAAGAGCATTTGTAGTTTACCTTCATTCTCCCTTTGCACTTACCTACTCATTTTCTTCAAGTTCCTTTGAGTCCTGCTAGCTTCTCACTGACATCACCTAAAACAGAGATAAGTATAGATAAAACATACCCTGTTATTAAATAATTCTCCGTAATAAAATAATCCAGAACAGTGGTACAGAGATTAACTTCTCCTGTCAGTCAGAAGATCATGAGGTGATTGACAAATGAGAGGATACATGGTAAGAAGGAAAAAAAAAAAAAAAAGCCAGAACTCTGAGGTAATGAAAACTTCCATACTGCTGGATTTGGACCATGCTTGTGCTATTTGGTATTCATGGACTTCTCTCGCACTTCTGCTCCGTGCTGTCAGCCAGTAGCTCCTTTGCTCAAAGGTTTCCTTTTTATTTCCCCAGCTGTGCATCTGTGAAAAGTCCTCCACGCAGTAGCATTTTCATTAATCTCAGCACTAATTTCATAGCACTAAAAAGTTCATAATATGAAAAGAGAAGAATCTAGTAATAATGCTCTTTTTAAAAAATCTTGAATATGGGCAAGGCTCAAGTTTCTCAATGACTAAAGTACTCTCTAAGGGAGCTCCAGAGTTATGTGAATACATATTAATTTTTGCCACAGATGTTGGAGGAAAACCTGCAGTTGGAATGACTCCCACATATTACAAACCCAAAATAAGTAGAAAGGTGTTGGTTTTGTACGGCTTTGATTGTGTGGTGTGGTTGGTAGCTTCAAGGAATGACTGAGAGAATGTGATCCCATCATGGCCTTGGCATAATGACAGTGCTGTTTCTTAGTAGGAGTTGCTCAAGTGAAAGCTGAGTACAGATTTATTTGTAGAAAAGTATACACAGAGACAGGTGAGGAAAAAATGTTTCCCATGTAATTTAAAAACCATAGCATTCTATAATTAAAGGCATAAGGCAATGTTTTGAGAACTCACCCACAGTACACGGGTGTGAAGAATAGTTGCAGTAAAACAAGAAGTAGCTTATTGGGAAAAGAGAATGTGACTGCTGTTGATGACAAAAGTTTTGGTTAAAATTATTGCAACCTGCCACGTTTCCACTTTAAGGCTGTAATTTCATATATGACACTGAGGACAAAGAAACGTGTTGCCCTTAAACTGTTTCTTTGATTCACTTTCACTGTAATTCACGTTTTCTCTGTGGTAACCAATCAGCCATTAGAAGATACATTCTCTCCACTATCATCTTCTGCGCAGAGTCTTACGGGAACATTGCTTTTGAAAAACATGGTGGAGAGACAGGCTGCACTTGTTTGGGGTTTTTACACTATGGAAACTATGGAATTTGTGATCCCCTTCCAGGAAATAATCTGCATTATTTTAGAGAACACATTTAATGACAATACTTAACAAAAAACAAATGCACATTTTCTAGTTCAGAAAAAGCAGCAAAAAATGGATTCTTTTGTTGGAAGATGACACGGCATTTTCCCCCTCTTGTTTCTCTGTAAATATCGTGCTAAACTATTCAGGATGTGAGGTAGCTGAGATGATGGTAAGTGGATTTGATTGCACTATGATGGGGGAAAAAACCACACAAATTCTAATCATCTCTGACTTCAAAGCTTTCAGGGTTTCTCTTTTTTTGTTACTCTTTTTTTTTTTTTTTTTTTTTTTTTTTAAGACATTTCTCTTCCTTGTCCCCATCCTTGTATCCTTTTTAGCTAGGGCTAAGGAGCAACTCTATTACCCTACTACAGCAAACCAGAGCTCCACCTTCTGTGCTAGTATCTTGCTCCACTGCTGGTTGTGCTGTTAATCAAAACCAAAAGCAGGCACTTTGTTGCCAGAGTTCAGGTTTTTATCATGAGCCTTGTGACTTCTGTTGTTTCTACTTCAAAGCCCCACAACATCAAGAGGGAGCTCTGTGGTACAGGATCACGTCGATTTGTCCGGTGTGGGTGGTGACACAGTGCCACGCTGGTGGCAGGGAGCAGTGTTGCCCTGCGATGTACGTGAGCCCCAGCAAATTTGGTCTCTGACCTATGGATTAGGGTTAGTCATTTTCCACTGCCCAGCAATGCTGTAACTCCTTCCCCCAGGAGCAGTTGTTGACAGGTATAACAGAGCCACAAGGCTCTTCAAAACCTGAGCACTCCTCTCCTATTACTGTGCTTGAGATTCCCGACATTATTAGTGCCTGCAGGGCGCGAGCCGAAATATCTCGAGCAGAGGTAGCTGCTCAGAGGCACTGAGTGGAGGTGGGATCACCGGAGCCTTACAGGTTTTTAATCTGGGCTGTTTGCTCATCTCCACCTAACAGACAAATATTTTTATTAATAAAGCTATATGAATAGAGGAATGAAGAGCAACACTGACATTAAAATGAACAACATAATATAAAGGCAACTTTTTCCAGCCCTCTAAGTAGAATTGTGTTAGTGAGAATTTATAACAGTACAGGTTTCTGTTTTATTACAACAAGCATTAGTATGAGTGCCTGCATGCTGAACATTTGTAAAATAACATCGTCTTCAAGGGTGCACCATTATACTCTGTGTTAGTATTATTTTAAAAGAAACTGTATTGCTTTTAATATTTTCATTATGTATAGAAGTCATAATGAGACAGAAAGCTATGTTTGCTAATATGTCTCTTCTGTATTTTCACAGAGCAGAATTTTAAATATTTACAGCAATAAGTGTTTATGTTCAGGAATTTTGCTTTGGCATTGCAAATTCCTTAAATAAGGTTGAAAGACACTTTAATTCAAAGCCTAGGAGTAAAATGCAGTTGACTTACAGCCTTAGCTTTTGTTGTACCTTACGTGAATCTACCAAATGATATCTGTTTTCACTTTCCTGCGCTTGTTTCTCTGATCCTCGTCTGAAAAGTGACTAACCCAACAAAGCACCTCGCCAGCATGGCAGTGAAATTATTGGTGTCTATTCATGGAAAACGCCTGAAAGCTGTAACTGTCCAAAAGTGTACCGAGTATCAGATTTGTAATCCCGCTCTGCTGACAGCTTAACTGTTGCTTCTGAAAAGGAGTTTGCAGCACAGAGAGAAGGAAAAGGCCTCGCGACAATCTGCACAATCCTGCATTATTTACTACCTATCTGTAGAGCACAGCTTCAGCTGGCAGGGAGAGTTAGGGCTGAGAATGAGAGATGCGTACCACTGCTGTGAGAAATGTAAATAAGATTAGAGTTGCCAGGCCCTGCTGAGAGGTAAATTTCTTTTCCAGAAGCTGAACACACCTTTTCTTTGAAACGGCATCTTTGTTCGTGGGAACTGCTAGTCTGCATCCGTCTGCCACACTTATACCCTGGACCTTGTAAATAATCTCCGCTCATTGAGTGCAGCTATAACAAAAAATGTAATGTCTTCTTGTTCTACATGTCTAAGAACTAATCTTCCCTTGGCAGTGAACTTGCGGTCTGTCAGCCTGAGTTCCTTTTCATTTATATACTTTGCTCAGCGCAGATAAGGGCAAAGAGGGGAAGCACAAGGAGGAATTCACGGAGTAAACAAACTGTACCTAACAGCCAGGGTGATCAGCTTGTGAGTGTAGATAAAAGATGTCTTCTGCCACAGCTCACCTAATGCACTATCGCAGCTCCTGCGCTGCTGATGGGATTCATGAGACCAGTACAATCTGGGTGGGTTGAATGTTTGAGTTGACAGAGCTATCGCGACTGGCCGATGGCAAGAATTATCTATTTGAGGATGTGATTTCAGATCTAAAATTTACTACGGCTACCCATGGCCATACTCCAGCATGCTCTGCAAGTGGTTAATATTGAAGGCTACTCAGACTTCAGCTAGATCCAAAAATTCTTGGCCAAAGAGCATAATATAGTAGTTCTCTGGTAAATGCAAGTTTTTCTGATTTGGGTTTTAACACAGGGTGTACTTTTCTTTCTTTTTGCTAAAGAACAGTGTGTTTTCAAGCAGTCTGAGAGATCAGCACTCTCCTAAAATACAACATCATGCTGAAGCTGTTATGCTGAATCTGGAATGTGTAATAAATGGACTTAGTCTGATGATGTTTAAGGGAAGATAGAGATAGTGTGTCTCTCTTCAGGCTTTTGGGGAAAAGAGGGTTTGTAATGGCCTCCCAAGATGCCTGTTTGAGGAAAGTTTGTATTTAAAAGTCAGGCATGCCAAACATTTTACACAATTGAGGCTGACTTACAGATACCTCAATTGTCAGTCAACACAGTGGGAATCTATACTCTGCAGCCTGCCAAATAATTGGCCTTTACCACAGAAGCAGATATTGAAGGAATGGAGAGAGAATAACCAACTATTGTTATAAGTAATCTGTACTGTACTTTTTTCCTTCATGAGGGCTTGAGGAAACTAAAAAAATATGAAACTTTGCAGCTACTTCCACCCTAGCGGAGTCAAATACCTAGACCAGAGCTTGCCGCCTCTCCTGCCAAAGCAGGCCATGGGATTTGGCTATGAATCCATGGAAAGCCCTCTTCTTTCCATGTATCTAAATGTATGCCCAGTCTTTGTTGTTCAGTCCTGGCTGCGTTCATACATGCCATCACATAGCTGGATATGCCCCTCTAACATGGCCAGATGCAGATCTTACTCTCCGTGTGCTTCAGTTCACAGCGTAATCCTTGGCTTTCATGTGCATGTCACCATCACCGTGTCAGCCCTGTGAAACATGCTGCCTCGTCTCCGGCAAGGGGTCTGAGACCCTGAAGCCTCATCACAATGCCACATCCAAGATAGCTCAAAAAAGCCAGCAGGCCTTTAGGCTGTGAGCAACCAGAATAACTCACATAGCCTGAAGCCTACTTCCCACCTTCTTGCTGGGACAGATGTCCTAGGGAGGATGTATCACTTCAGCCCCTCTTTCTCCAGCCTACCTGGAGCCATGGCTTCACTTGTAGTTCAGCTTGGGGTGAGTCTCTTGCTGAGATTTTTAAAAATGCAGAGGGGTATGTTCCTGAGGAAGCTCGCTTTCTGCCTAAGGCCATGAAAATGTTGCCATTAAGTTCTGTCCGTGTTCCGAATGCTTATAAAAGATTAGATTTAAGATCTGATAACAGCTTCTGAGAAGTATGGGAATTACTCACACTGGTCAAAATCACTTCTTACCATAGATGTTGTGCTGATCCTCCAATTTTCCACCCTCGGTGAGCATTCCTGGCTAGGTCATCAATGTCACTGCTCCGAAGCAAATTTTTTTTTTTTTTTTTTTTTTTTTTTTTTTTTTTTTTTTTTTTTTATTCTCGACAGCGACTGAGACATTACCACAAGACGTATTTTTCCTCTTCTGAGAACTTCTATGTATTCAAGACGCGAAACGCTCGTCCGATAGGTATACAACCCTGCAAGCTCCTGCGTGCCCATCAGGTGGTGCGCTAGGCCACCGAAATGAACGGGTTAATCTTTTTGGCCGCCGCGAGTCACGCAACGTCCCCGCACCCCCGGGGAACTCAAACTCCCCCGACAGCGCCGAAGACCGCCACAACCAGCACCCCTCCCGGGTTTTTTTTGTACCGAACAAGAAACCTCATCCCGAGGGTGAAACCAGCGCAGGACACCACCACCCCCACCCCCCCCCAATCCCCCCCTAAGCTCCCACAGACACACTTTCCACGCCACCCCCTGACTGGAAACCCTCTCTCCTCAACCCCCTGGCTGCGTGAAACCCCCCCAAAAACACACCCGAAAGCCCCCACCTGACGAAGAATCTGCCTCACAGCCCAGGCAGCTCCCCCCCCTCCAGCCCCTTCCCCGCTTCCCGCCCGCCCGCGCGGGGCGTTATTTTGGCGCGCGGAGGCACCCGCCTCCATCTTCCGCCAGGTGGAGCAAGAAACAAAGAATATGGCTTTAACCATTTCCCTGGGTTCTGTTTGGGCTTTGGTTTAGTTTTGGGGGGTGTGGTTGGATTTTTTTTTTTTTTGTTTTGGGTTTTTTTTTTGTTTGTTTTTGGTTTTGTTTTGTGGTGGGTTTGTTTTGTTTTGTTGTGTTGTGTTGTGTCTTGTTTTTCCCCCAGGCCTTAATTTTGCCTTTCCTCAAGCCGAAGTTCCAACACAATAATGAGGCGAATCGGGAGGACGATATTTCCTGCTCATTTAGATTACTGCGAAAGCGGGTAATGTTTTCCGCAGTTTGCAGTCTGTCACCGATAAAGGTTTGCGTGGGGCGGGGAGGGGGGGGGGAGAAGGTAGGGATCAGAACGAGCTGCTTAAATTCTCCTTCTGCCTGCGTAGCAATCGTAGCAAGAAAATAAAATTTAAAAATTTAAAAAGGCAGATCACTCTTTTTGCATTAGTGGGGAAAAAAGTTTGGAAAATCTATTCATATACACAGCAGCATAAAATTCACATTAACATCTCATTAAGTCTAAATGCACTTAGGGACTGATCCAAAGGCCATCAAACTCAATGGGAGACTTTCCATTGCCTTCAAATGCGATTTGGATCATGCTGTTAGTGATTGGCAAAAGCTCATATTAACAAAACAAAAAAATCCTGACATTACCTAAAAGGCTATAAAAGCATTTCCATTCCTTGTTCTGGGAAATTCCTTTTACGGCTGATCAAATGTAATCACAGCAGCCACCTCTGTGGTGAAAGCTTCCTGTTAGGCTACCAACAAGGTAGCTGAGGTATGAATGCGAGCAGCAATGCTCTTCTACAAAAATTGGAATGGAAACCTCATTTTTGATCATGGTGAATTATCCATAAACCTGAAGTGATCAGAAGTTAATTTAAATGCTATGTAAATATTATTTAAAAAGGGGGAGAGATAAAAGCAACCGTAATCTAGCTCACGAAAAGCATATGCCTGCTATGATAATATTTTACACAAATCTGGTGTCCTAACGGGAACTAAAATAACTAAACCAAACTAAATAAACTAAAGCAAACCAGTTTGTCGTGTGCAGTACCCTTTAGAGATCTCAGTAGACGATATCATCACTAATGGCTCTGTTTTCATGTGTGGAGATGAAAAGTAGTACATATAAAAAAAAAAAAAAAAATTAACTGCCTTGGGCAGCTTCAAATTCCTTGATCTTCATTTACTTTTTTAAATGCTGCTTCTAGCAGAGACAGTCTGGAGCAGAGGCTCCAGCTCTGAGTAGGTTTCTTGTTCAGCTGGCCTTAGCTGGGACTATGTTATTCAGCTGATGGCAGAGATGGGCCTAGAATTTCCTGTGTACGTTTAAAAAACAAATAATGTGAAATGACAAGCCCATTATTTTTTGTCCCAAATATTTTAAATTTGAAACAGACATGTCGAGTTCGGTGGGCAGAATACTACTGAAGACTTGAAAGACCTTCCTAATTTTCCTTCTGCTGTGAGTTTTTAAATCCCCTTTTTCTCTTTGTTATCTCCAATATTCCCTTTGCCCGTTTCCCTGTGTTCAACATCTCATTCGTGGTGTTCAGACCAAATAGTGTGGTGAGAGACTCCATCTTCAGGCATCTCCATGTCTCTGGCAAAGTGCCTTCTTATTCCTCATGTCTGTGTAGAAGCTGAACTAAAGACTTGAGTTTGAACAGTCTCCTAATTTTTAAGTGCTAGAAAACCCTGGATCTAAGGTGGGGCAATGATGTTTTTGTAGGAGTTTCAACTCTTAAAATATTGCCAACAATGAAATTTCACCAAAAGAGGCAGGAAGGTGTAGATACTGCCCCAAAATTTTCAAAAATGTATCCAATTACTGCATGCAACAGTTATGGCAGACCCTGACTTTAACATGGTATTAAAGTTAACTGGCTAATGAGAAAGGAATTCCTGTAAAGAGTCATGTAGCTGGTTCTCTTCCTGGCAGCATTGATTTCATTTTTACTTGCCTCTCTTGTCTCCCTCTAACCTCCATTTCCCTTTTCCTCTTTTTGGTCTTCTAGATGTATATAGCATTGCTGCCTTGCCCCTCTCCCTCTTTGGTGGCTTACCTTCATAAAGAATGAAAGGGTCTTGTAACAAGAAACAAGATATATTGAAATGCATATTAAAATACTATTTAGTGCATATTAAAATACTATTCACTGATTTGCACCATCAGTTCATCCCACCAGAGATCAGAAATCTGGCCCGTGGTGAGTACTTTGGAGAAATGCCAGGAACTGCTAATCTTATACAATGTCCCCACAAATTCAAGTAGAAAAGTGATGCAGGGGAAAAAGATCAAACTGGCTTCTAGGGTTGGGATCGTATTTTCACCTGTCTTTCTCTTTCTGATTGCACATCACCTCAGCTTTCTTACAGTTAATCTCATCCTGCTCCTTCTTGAGTCAAGGGGAGTGTGCCATCAATTACAGCAAGAGCGAAGTGTTTTGCACATATTTCTTTCCTTCTGCTTCCTTCCCCCCTTCCCTCCTAATAGCCATTAAACACAACGAAGAAACTATCAGAAACAATAACTTGTTGTTTATGGATAAACCATCAATTTTGGTATTGCAGCCCTGGAAATGTGTCAACTGTGGAAAACCAAGCACGGAGCATCTGAAGTCTAAGATACCTCTTTGAACCTCAGCCTCCACACTGCTTTCTCGCCGCAGCTACCAAAGCCGGGTGACCTCCTGGCTGCTACACCAGCACCAAATCACTGCCGAGATCACCGCCTGGGTCCCCAGCCCTGCCAGGCACTTGCTGGAAGGAAGGAGAGCCAAGGTGCTGCCTCCACAGAGGATAAGCAGCGATGCTGCTGCTTTTGTTCATCATCACCCAAGGAGGCTCAAAGTTTAAGCGGGGATTTCGGTGGAGGACACTTGTGGATTTAGGTGCTGGGTGCTCATGTGGAAGCTGAAGTCCTTTTGTGGATCAGGGCATCGCTTAGAAGCCAGCTAAACTTTAGACTGTATTTTGAAGCCTGTTATTGCATGGCTTTATTTTCCATTAATCTGTGAGAAGCTTACCTTTACTTTTAAAACTGCAGGGCGAATTGTTTAGAACAAACCAGGCTTTTGTCTAGATTTTTAGTTCCCTCTGATGGAGCACTGCATTAAAAAGAAAAATTCAGATGAAAATGCAACAACACTTAAATTCGTCCTGTTAACAGAATAGAATGATTCTGTTGCTAGTTAGCTAAATCAAAAAACTGGTCATTTTGCTGCATCATTAGTCTTTTAAACATCAAATTGAGTGAATAGCAAAAAACCCCAAACAAACACCCCCTCCGCCCCCCATTTAAAATGCTGCTGTTGCTCTATGGTGTGGCCATCCAAGCACATGCAGGGCATTGACGATAGTAATATTAAATGAGAAACTAATTGCTTAGCTGGGATGGCAATTCCATCCTCTCAGGTTGTGGCCATTTTCTCTCAGAGCACAGTGAGCATGAAAATGCAGCACTGACAATGCTGCTGTTGTCTTTATTCAATGTGAAACAGTATCAGTGAGTCACCCAAGGCTCTTGTAATTTTGTTCAGTTTCTGGTTGTGCTGGCAAACATATGGGATATTCACATAACATACAGTGTCTAAATCTCACCCCTTGAGAAGTTAATCTATGCCTACCATAGTTAAGTAGTAAGTATCGCTTACTTATATCAACGTTTTACACTTCTATAGAGCCTTTGGATGACAGATTATTGATACTTAAGTAGATCCTCAAATACTTCCCAGGGAGAGATAAATACCATTATTATCCACAGCAGTGCAGAAAGGAGAGGTGATCTTTCTAAGTCCATTCATTGAGACAATTTAACTTGAGAGGCCTTATAACACAGTTATAAACACCCAATAACAGCCTGGCCAACCTCCAGGATTTTTTTTGTTTAAAAAAGAGCAATTTCAAAAAAATGATGACAATGACTTAACAGTAAATTTTTTTCCAGATGGCTCATATTTTCTGAGCATCGAGGGTACTCGTGCTTATTTGAACTGAAGAGCTAGAAATTTCCTGTGTTTTAAACTTCAGTTGATAATCTAGCAGTTTGACAAACTGAGTCTAAGATTTGCAGAGACATCAGGAAGTATTGTGAAACATCAGAGTTAGCCATCAGCCTTGTAGAGGCTTTGAGCCATTTTTCCCATAACAGAAACAGTTAGCGAATGAAATTATGTAGTGATCAATGAATTAAACCTAATCAGTGACCTTCAGATTTAATGCATGAGACATTTTTAGTCTCAGATGGAGAAGATAGAAGGATGTAGGGTGAGTGGGTGAAAAGTGCTGTGGGCTGTCAGTAAGAAATCCTTAGTGCCTTGCTAAAAAACCCATTGCTTTAGCAGTGGGGCAAATAACTGAATCACATGTGATTCAACAGCACTTCAACCCACTCAAATCATAATTAATAGCTTTGTTCAATCTTGATTAATATATGTGAATATCATTTTCTATATTAACATTTAATATTAATTTATAATTAGACATATGAAACCTGAAATCCTATGAGCTAATCAATATCTATTTTATTAATTAGAAAAAGAATGCAAATTACTTATAGGAGCTTATGTGCAGGCCCAAATGCTGCTCTCGTCAGTCAGACTGGTTATCTGTGGATATCGTTGTCTGGGTACAGCTTACTGGGGAAATGGTTTCCCTGTGTTTTCAAGTGTGCCTGTGAATGCGAATGAATGTGTTGGACATATGACATTATTCTGTGGTTTTTGTAGAGGAAGACTTAAAGCCCCTGCCATTTCTTTTTCTTGGCAGACTTTAGCATTATTGGAAAATATGACATGTTTTCAAATACAGAGATTAAAAGGAAGGCATGGAGGAACCTTTAGTGTTTCAAATTAGTTTGTTATAGGATGAGATTATTCATTTTGACTTGGGTGAGGACAAGTAGCACTTAATTCTATGACCATCCTTCAAGTAATGTGGAGCTGCTCTAGACACAGGCAAAATATCTTGGGCAGCAAAGTGATTAATGACCCTTCTCTGCACTGTGCTTGCAAGACAGTCCTGAGAGGCCCACTTCACTGCTCTCAATGCCACATGGAAAGGCACCTGGGTGCCAAGTGGCTGGTATCACCGGGAGGGTGATCCCCCCAAATCAGTGCTTGCATCCCCCACCCCTCCCACTACCAATCAGGGGAACGAGCATCACCTTTCATCTGGTTTTATTCCTCTTTTCTAGGCTGGGACCAGAGCTGCCCTAGCAAAATGGAGCGCAGCCCACACTGCTGCAAAGCCTCGAGGCAGGGCTGGTGTACTCGCTGCACGTACCACTCCGCTTGCCCCAGCGAAGTGAAGGTATCGCTTCTCTCGCTTTCTTCTGAGCTGAAACGCTGGTCATTCTCCAACAGCCTTTGTCAATAATTAAGTAAAAGTGAGGCATCCTTGTAGAGAGGATATGTAATTTTAAAAACTCAGCTAGTTGCGTGGTCTGTCTGTGTTCACATTTAGGAACGTATTGAATGAGCTGGCTAGAAGTATGAGGGCCAACAGCAGGTTGGGAGATGTGGGAAAAGGGCTTACTGTTTCTTTATAGTTTCTTTATCTGGAAAATAAATATGATAAATTTGATATTTCTAATAGGAAAGAATGATAATAATTAGATGATTAAACAGATCTCGGATATTGCCAAGAAATATCCTGGTACAAATGTAGCTGGGCAGTTCACTGCCGGCATAAGTATGTGTTTAGGTACTTTCAGGTTCTACCCTTCTCTGTGCCAAAGCATGTCCTTGCTCTGACACACAACTGATTTCCTTTAAATGCAATTATTCCAATTAGCATTAATGGTCAGTGTTGCCATGCTGCCACCATTTGGTCTCACTGTGGGAGGAGAGCGTGCTAGTCACAGTTGTTCTGTGGACAGGAAACCTGAAGCCCAGTACAAATTGTTAACAGAAAAAGAGCTAGACCCACTTTTTCTATAGATTTCCTTTCAGATTTCTTTCTTGTTTTATTGTTTGGTTTTGTGGTATGGTAGAGGAGGAAGGCAGCCAGCATTGCTGTTAAGAATAAATTATCGTCATTATTTATTCAAATATCCTACAAGATAAGTTCATTTAATATGTGGATGTAAGAGCAACTAAGTGAGCACCATTTGCATTAGAAAGAAACTAATGCTATTTATGACAAGTTCCTGAAGTAAACTGTTCTCACTGCAGATGGGAATGTTTTCTTAATCCACATCCATAATGGGGGCATGAGCTGGGTGGTTCTGCTCCAAGAAAGTGATTAAGATGTTAATATGCCTGGGCTAGAATATTTAAGGAATATTAATCCATGAATTTATGGTCTTAATTGGATTGAGCGCTTGCAAATAGATGAGTAAAGCAACAGAATATACCAAAATCAAGATCCCTAAGAAATGCCGTAAAATAATGTAAAATTAGTTTCTACAAAATTTATGCCTTCTTCTGCTGATAACAAGATTTCATATCCTTTGTAGTTTCCTTTTCTCTCTGTTTCATCAGTCTGAAAGAATCTCAACTTTGAAGCTCTTGCAGCAGGGAACATAACCAGTTCCGGCTAAGCTTTGTTGCAATATTCTCACGGAGCATCACTCATCGTTAACAGAAACTAAGTGATCTACAATGATGTCAATAGTGCGAATCAAAGTGCACTTTGTGTATTCTGAATTTTATGAATTTGTCTTTATTATCTGATTCTGGTCTGAGTAAATTAACAGTAGGAAAAATTATGCAAAAATAATCCCACGTGAAAGTTAATCAAGGCTGTAAAGAGGATGGTAATATTTTCCTAACTGAGAACATAGCACAGTACACAACACATACATAAAGAAAAATTGTTGTTCTAATTGAAAGAAATATTCTATATATTGTCTAGCACTGTGTTTACTGCAATGACTTTGATAATATTTCAAGAATTCAGGTTGGGGCTGTGTGTGGGGAGACTTAGAGTATGAATTCACACATGCATAATTATGGTACCTGAAGAAAATTGTTAAAAGGGGACAAAATTAGGAGTAAATCTGCTAGAGATGATTGTCACTTTCCCCTAAGGACATAAATGTCACACATAGCTCTCCCTAACCTGAAAGGAAAGGTTGTTTGTACATGGAGTTAACAATTTGGTCTCTGGACCAAATTCAGCCTGATATAATTGGGTTCACTTTCATTAGCTTCTGAAGAGTTGCATCCATTCTGCCAGGCTTGGATTTGGATTTGAAGTTTTGACAGTCACCAAGTAATTATTAAAACTGCTCTTTCATCATTTCCTGTGATCATGCTTGCATAAATGAAAACACTGACAATGTGTGAACAGGTTCACAAAGTTGAATATCACTAGCAAGACATTTCTGTGATTGGTTACAAGCTTATTCATCTTTATAATCACTTATTAATGTGGAAATTAATTTTCAAGACCTGAAGATTCTAGATTTGAGATCCATATAAATTGCAGGAAATATGAATTTTTAAATGCACTTTTTCTAACATGTTACATGATCTTTTCAGTTGACATCACACTGACTAACTTGAATTTCTTGACATTGGAAGTTGCAAGCCAACACACACAGGCTTTGAAAGCGTTGATCCAATTTTTTTTCCACCATATCTGGAGTGCAACATGCTATTCCATCCACTTTGTAGATGTATTTTGTTTTTCCAACAGAACTGAACAAAAGGGCAAGTCTTAATTTTTTTTTTTGTGATGCATGATTCTAATGATATGATGTGAAGCTAATGACAGATGTTTCCCTTTATAAGCACAGAAAACTTCACATAGTCACCTGCAGAACATGAAACAGAGGTTGGCTCAGAAGCTGAAGCCTATTCTTGTTTAAATTTGGAAACTCTTCTTTAATAAAAAACAAATCCTTATGAGAATGAGTGGTATGTGAGAGAAGAGTAATAATAATTACCAGATTGCAGTTACTTCTCTTTGAAGACTTTTCTCTTAATACTGTTGGTAGCCACTACTCGAAACAGTAGACAATTGAATTTTCTCTTACATGTAAATAATATTAAAAACTATTATTAATAATAATGAGTAATGATTTCAGCAGTGGTAAAAGGACACTAGTGGCCTAGTGATTCTAAGAAACTATCTCAGGAATACAGGAACTGTGCAAAACACCACTGTGAAGTGGGGGCTCCATTTAGGGCTGAAGGCAAATGCTAAGATAGGATAAAGCACACTACCATTTGCCCAGAAACACATCATGAAGGGAATCAGAAATTTTGCTTTTAATTACCATTTAGTTAGCTACTCAGCAAGTTATATTAATGATTAAAATGTGACAGGCAGGAGGAAATAAGAAATTAAGTATCTCATAGAAGCATCTTTCATTGCACTGAAAAAATGTCACATTAAAAATATGTTTTGCAAAATATGCAATATTTGTGAAGTAGGTGAGCTCTATATGCTCATTTTCTTCCCTTTTGTGCATTTCAAAGATAGAATTCTAAATGTACCATTAATAAAGGAGGAAAAAAGTCTACATTTTCTTGTACACAGTCAAAGGGACCATAAACTGATTAACTTTAATTGCATTAGGTTTTGAGTTGCCTACACAGTCTTTGAAGCTCCTGTCTCATTGAGATGTACAGTGTAGGAAGTTCATCCCCTTTCCACTGCTGTTTTTGGCAGCCTTCAGCCGAACTGGGCTAAACAGGGGAACATCACATAATTTTAATATTAATCAGAGCTCTAGTTAAAAATATTAAAAATTCTCAAGACTGACACTTATCTTCATATTTCTGTATCTTAATAAGTAGCCTGGTCTTAATCTTTTCAGCCTTCACAAGGGACAGGAGATGCTCAACACAACTAAGAATCCATTAGCTTAATTAAAGATTTAATATGATGCTAAATACCTATCATCAGGGCCTCAAATTTGAAAACGTTGCCTTTTTTTTTCCCAATCCAGACTGTACATTTGTGGGAACATGGTGAACTGTTTGGAAAGATGCTGTGCAAACAAAGTTATCAAATCTTTGTTTCAAATTCAAATCAAATGCAGAGTACTTGGGAAAGTTTTCATACTTCATGCAAGGAATATTTTCTCAGGGGTAGGAGGATGGTTTCTGATTATATTTACACCCAGGATTTGCATCCAGTGGAACTGGTTCATAAAGAGTAACACTGAACATGTCACCTAATTTTATAGGCCAATGTCCTGATTTTGGCTGGGATAGAGTTAATTTTCTTTCTAGTAGCTGGTATGGTGTTTTGTTTTGGATTCAGTATGAGAAGAATGTTGATAATACAGGGATGTTTTCAGTTGTTGCTAAGGAGTGTTTAGACTAAGTCAAGGATTTTTCAGCTTCTCGTGCCCAGCCAGCAAGAAGGCTGGAGGGGCACAAGAAGTTGGGAGAGGACGCAGCCAGCGCAGCTGACCCAAACTGTTCAATGGGGTATTCCATATCATCTGACATAACGTCTAGTATATAAACTGGGGGAAATGGGGCTGGGGGGATTGCTGCTTGGGAACTAACTGGGTGTTGGCCGGTAACTGGTAAGCAATTGCATTGTGCATCACTTGTATATTCAATCCTTTTATTATTATTATTGCCATTTTATTATTGTTATTATTATCATTTTTAATTTCTTCCTTTGTGTTCTATTAAACTGTTCTTATCTCAACCCACGAGTTTTACCTTTTTCCTTCCAATTCTTTCCCCATCCCACCGGGCCTGGGGGGAGTGAGTGAGCAACTGCCTGGTGCTTAGTTGCTGGCTGGGGCTAAACCATGACAGCCAAGATCAAGGTAAGATAACCTCTGCAGCAGTGAGTTAAAAGAGGGGACAGAGTGCGCCTTCAGCAAGTTTGCAGGTGATACGAAACTGGGAGGAGCGGTCGATGCACCACATGGTTGTGCTGCCATTCAGACGGACCTTGGCAGGCTGGAGAAATGGGCCAACAGGATCCTCATGAAGACCAACAAAGGGAAGTGCCAAGTCCTGCACCTGGGAAGTAATAACCCCATGCACCAGTACAGGTGGAGGGCTGACCGGCTGGGAAGCAACTCTGCAGAAAAGGCCCTGACAGTCCTGGAGAACACCTGGTTGGACATAAGGCAGCAATGTGACCTCGCGGCAAAGGCGGCCAACAGCACCTTGGGCTGCATTAGGCAGAGCAGCACCAGCAGATCAAGAGAGGTGATCCTTCCTTTCTACTCTACCCTACTGAGGCACGTCTGGGATGCCAGGTCCAGCGCTGAGCTCCCCAGTACCAGAGAGTCATGGACATACTGGAGCAAGCCCAGCAAAGTGCCACAAAGATGATTAAGAGGCTGGAGCACCTCTCGTATGAGGAGAGGCTGAGAGAGCTGGGACTGCTCAGCCTGGAGAAGGGAAAGCTTGGGGGATTTTATCAATGTGTAGATTGATGAGGGGAGTAAATATGACAGAGCCAGACTCTTCTCAGTGGATCTCAGTGACAGCACAAGGGGCAATGGGTAGAAATTAAAATACAGGAAGTTCTGTCCAAACATAAGAAAAAAACTTTTTCCCTAAGAGGACGGTCAAACACTTGGTGCCCTGAGAGATTGTGGAGTCTCCACCATTGGAGATGTTCAAAACCCAACTGGACACTTAGCAAACAGCTCTTGCTGACCCTGCTATGAGTACGACCTAGCTTTGAATAGGGGTGTTAATTGCCTGGGATACTTATGTCTGAAATCTAAGGCAAATTAATATATTTGCATTTGTAGACTCACACAAAACTAGGTGTGTATCTGAATGCCTAAGAGAATGCATGATGTAGGGGTGAGCCATAGGAGTTTTTAAAGGAAACTCTTTGAATATATTCAGATAGGTATAAGCAAGTTTAGACAGATGAAAGGGATCAATGGTGCAATTATTGATAGCTATGTGTGTGCACAAGTCAGCAGGAGAGACTTTAATCTCCCTTTACAGTTTTGGATTATAAGAAATACTGGGTGAGAAGGCAATTTACTCCTGAAGGAAAAGTATAGAAATAGAAGTTCCTTTGTGGATCTCTTTCACAGGATTAACATTTAGATACATATCCAACAAACACATCATTTTTGAGCTTTGCAAAGTGATTTCAAAAGTCAAACAGAAAAGAATCACGCTTTGCCCGTAATAGCAAAAATTGCCTTGTCCAAACTCTTTTCAGCAGTAGAATTCTTTCAAATAGCTGTAACTTTTATCAATATTAGTCCAAGGAAAATTAGGTTTTGTTCTTCACATTTGGGATATGGTGTCTGTGCTGGGAGGCTGTATAAATTCTTTCAAAAGCCGTATTCTTTGGGATTCTCATGAGGAATCTTATGAAAGGCTGATGTGTATTGTCTTTATAACAGCATGCTTTGACAATAAAATGACTATCTGTTTCAGTTCATTTGCTGTCTCCAAAGGAAACTGATTTACAGATCTTCCTGCTAGCTCATCTCTTATTTAATCTACCTGCTTATAATTATTCTTGTAATTAACTTATAAATTATTATTATTAGTTTATTCATATTTAGAGATGGGCATTCTGACAGTTGCTCTAATGACATCTGGCATATTCTCTGTCCCAGCGTGATCTGTTTGCTCAGCTTTACCATAGCCTTGCACTGCAGACTTAGTGGTTTCTACAGCTGAATATCCCACTAGGATATTTTGGGAACATTATTGCTATAGGATGCTATGAAATGTGGCTGTTCTACTTCTGAACATTACCGTTTCTCTAATTCACCCAGTCTGAGGTCATGCACCCACTCTGTTCATCCCCTGGGAGAACTGGTAATTGGAGACAGTGAAATAACCTCACAAACACCTGCACTAGGGAGAAAAAAATCTCAGAAATCAAGAGTAGGACTGTCCAATATGGTTTCTTTACAGCTGACTTTAAAAATGCCTTTTCCTAATCTATTTTTGATGTTTCAAAATGTGAAGCAGATGTGGGGAATTTCTTCATTTTCAGTAGCTGTATCACCTTAGGAAATATTCAAACAGGGAATCCCTTTGTTTTATTTCTTTGCATGTCAGAAAATGCTGACAGGCAATGAGGTATTACTTGGGTAAAGAATCAGTATTGCAGCTTTTTACATGCACCACTGAAGATTCCCAGCTGGCAGCGTGCCTAAAAAACTGAAGAGGAGCAATATGCTATAGGAAGGGGGGTGACAGATACAGATCCCGTAAGAGGTTGTGAGATTTTTATTTCGCATAAGATGCAAGGGTGACCCTGGAGGGAGGTTCCAGCCCAAAGTCTTATGCCAGTATGAGCAGCAAGAGGCAAAGGAAGAGCAAGCCCACAGATCTCATGCTGTAGTTGCACAGTCAGTCAGTGATATACTTGATATTTCATAGCCATTTTTTCCAACGTCAAAATGGCTCTTGCGTAGTTCCTGCAGATGAACACAAAGCACTAAGTTATGTTGCTGCCTTTGTGTCCTGTTTTCCATACTGGCATAAAAGACTGCGTTCTGGAATCCCTCTCCTGAATCACTGGATCAGCCTGTCTCTTCTCACATAAAAAGACAGTATCATGAAGTCAATGGGAATTAGAACAGAATATATTATATTAGTGATATATTCCCACACATGTATACATGCATATTAAATAATTTATAAATAATGATAATGATAGCTTTTCTAACACTATGTTAGTGATCTAACATAGTTCTTTTTAATTGTTTTTGTTAACTTACCAGAAAAGAATATAGCAAAAACTAGGCTGGAGGGCAAATAATTGCAGAGGTGGTTGAACTTTCATAGGGAGGGACACTGAAGGGATTGAAGGCATGTAGTTTGTAGAAGAGATGAATGAGAAGAAACGACAGGTGTCTTTAAAAGAATGAGTGATATAAAAAAGAAAGCAAAAATAACCCTCTGCCTCCTTCCTCCCGTTGGCTTTCTTTCCCTTTCACTGAGCGGTAGGCATGTGTCTTGCTCAGGATATGGACACTGCTAACTTCGAGTAATCAATCATACTGTCCCCTTTTACCTCCCACTCTGATCTTTGAGGCTTTTGCACCATTGCTCAGTTTAAATGTTAAGCAGTTTTTGATGGAAGTTCCTTTGGAAAGTGTCTAGAGTGTACAAGAGCACAAGAAATAAATTGTTCCAATAATCTATGCAGTTTGAAAGTTTAAAGCATCCATTTTTTTCTTAAATGGTCTAGGCTCTTTAGTTTGGGCTGTTTCAGACAGACAGCTGAACAGATATTCTTGTGATCACCAGGACTTCTGAACATAGATTGCTACAGAAGGATTCCTGAAACTAAAGCTGTGTGTGGCATTTTGTGATCATAAGAACAAGTCAAGTTTTCATGACAGCATTTTCTATCTCCAAGGTATTTCTAGTGCTTTAATATAATTTAAAAATCTCACAACCCCTCCCCCCCAAAAAAACCCCTCCTTAAACCCTCAAAATATGTTTGAGGAAAAGAAGTCAATTATCAAAAATCACATTAAACCCAAGAACTAAATGTAAATGCTAACTACAAAAAGTGAGATTGTCCTGAAGCTTCACACTATTTAAGGGTCATTCCAAGTGTATTAATCTTTCTCAACCTTTTAGTAAAGACACCAACAACCTCCATGACATTGTAAATACCACTGGAGTTGCAAGAAAATGAAAGTTTATGGTCTCCCATTGGTGAAAAGAGTTTTCTCCGACATTTTGTGGAGTCCTTTCTGTAAAGGTGATCCACAAAGCCACTCAGGAAATCTTTCTTTAAATCAATTTTTTTCCCCACTAGTCTCCCTCAATAAATAAATAAATAAATAAATACTTCAGATAGCTTATTCTAAATTATTTTGCACTTACAGTGCTTTCTTGCACATTTGTATGACACAAGCGTACAATGTAAGTTCACACTCATTTCCCAGTGATTTTCAGTAAGACTGTATGTGCTAACAAATATTGTTGAACGTGGTTTTGGATTGTTGAATTGCGTCTACAGGTGGATTAGCTTTCATCTTGGATTGTAATTGCCTTAAACCAATTGTACAGGGAGAAATAGCTCAACAGGGAGTAATAGCTCAACATATTTACATAACCTTCATGGAAAAAAAAAAAAATCTTTATCTTTCTCAGGGATTCCCTGGTAAGATTTGCCTGATTTCCTCTTCTATCCGTTTTTTTGCCTGTCAGTCATTCATTGAGAACCGTGTACCTTTAGTGCAATTTTGCGTGTTCAGTGAGCACCTGAATGGTGTGTAAGTCATTACTCTTGTAACATGAAGGTGTACGTTAACACCATATGTTTGATCTTTCATCAGTGAAAGCGTTCCTTGTCTCTGCTGTAAGTTGATATCAGTTTTCAGGCACTGTTTTCAGCCGTGAAGTCATTTCAGTGACCAGTTTTCGGTCACGATGACTCCTGAAATTCATATTAGAGGTAATTGCTTCTTTAATCCTCCTTCACACTGGATTCTTAATATTCCTGAGCAGATGAGCATTCTCTGGGTGTGGAAGGTGTTTGCTGACTGAGAGCAGCTTTTGATCAATTCCTTTATAAAAAAAGCAGTGCTCGATTGGGAAGGAGGTGCGGCTGCACTCCAGGGGTCATGGGCTGAGGGGACTGAGAGACCAAGATGTGAAAATGGGGGAAAGTGGGAGAAATCATCACGCTTGCTTGGATGCTTACACCACTTGTAAAGGAACCTATTACAGCCATGGTGTGTGTGGGGGGAAAAGTGGAAAATACATCTTCTCTTTCTCTCCAGTTTATATTCTAAAGAAAACAATACAAGATCTGACTCAGGAAGAAATGCTCAGGTGAACAATTTTTTCTCGCTCTTGCTTTCCCTGTATGAGTGAGAATTCCTGTTTGAAGAATGGGACAAGTAGATCATTTAAGAGAAGATGAAGTAGAAAAGATTGGTAATATCCCAGAATGTTTTTGCAGAGAGACCCAGTAACCCAGTACTTTATACTTTGTATGGAGTATATCTATACAATTTCTTTCAAATTCCTATTCACTTCACTGGAATTTTTAGTGCATATGATATGCATCTATTTATTTATTTTTATCAATGCCTGAGCTGTATTTATACACAACACCTTCAAATGAATAAGTTTTATGTTGTCATCTTATGCTTCTTTTTTCCAGGATATGTCTGACACTTATATGACAATGCTAGCTTTTTTTCCCTGACTAGTTTAAATGCCCTCAAAGCTGTCAGGTTGCCAATGCATCCTCAGTGGGTCCATTTCCTGCAAATTTTTATTCTGTAGTGTAGCTTGTTATTATTTTTTGTCTTGCTTTGTTCTTCATATTTTAGCTTGTGATAAGTGCCTTTTTTTCCAAGAGCTGAAGATGACTATATGTTAAAAATTAAACTGCTTTCCTAGCATTTTCTCTTGTCATATTTCCCATTGGTTTGGGGCTTTTCCCCTTCCTGATAGTACAGTTTAGCTACACAACTATCTATAATAACCTGTTCTGAACAACACCACAGCAAAGAGAAACATGTTGTCTTTGGGAATTAACATCTGCAGGCAATAATTCTATTTCATAAAATCATAAGATAGAATATGTGACTTGAATTATAATGCTGGGTTTAAGATTTAAAAATATCCCTTCTTATTCATGTGGGTCCAAGGCACCAGAAGACATGCAATATAAACTCTGAGATGCATGTCTGTAATATTGATCATTTGAGCTAAAGAAAACCAAAATATTAAGGGATATACAGATTAGGATACCATTATTCTATTTCTTTAACTTAGTCTAAGCTCTGCTTCAATTATTTCACAGAATTACTCATGAAGTGAGATGCCAGTAGAGATATTGGTACAGTAATCATCCCTATTTAGGTCATTTATCTTTCAGTGGGAGAAACTCATCCAGCTCAGCCGTACAAAAAGCCAAACAGAACAGGACTAAATTCTTTGGTGCTGCACCTAGACTGTGCTCTCCCTTCTGGGCCAGATCACTTGCAACTTGTTCTGCTACCCTTGGAGACGCCGGCATCATGGAAACTGATGGGAAGCATCTGTTGCTCTCCCTCTTTCTGCCTTGCCATCTCAGGCCAGTTGCAACATAAACCCGATTACCTGTGTTCTGATATTTGCAACTTCACATCAAAAGGAAATCTTGACATTAAAGTTTAGTAACTGATGAAACAAACTGCACAGGCAAAGAATTACCCAAGTGAAACAGTCATTCTGTTGCGGGTTTTAAAAGGTTTAGTATTCATTGTAGATGGCGCAGATGGAGATTTATGAGACATATTCTTTCCCTCCCCTTTGTAGACCAAGCTTAAATTATCATGGCATCCCCACTGAAGCCAGTGCAACAACCAGTTACAAATTTTGCAAATCTCAGTAAGTGCCAGTCTATAACTTTGCAAAACCAATCCTCTGGTTCTCTAGTGATAGTGTACAAAGTCCTCATTAGATAAATGTTTCTGCCAACCAGTATTTCTTTGAAGTAGTTTTCTGGCCTGAGATGCTGTGCCAAGCAATTTGCTAAAAAATTCTACTCTTTGTTTAAAGGACACTGTTCACTTAAAATCTGACAATAAAGTAAAAAATCCTGAAGTGCTTAGACATACTATCTCTTACCTCAATCTTCTTTTGACAATTCACCAATCATATTCCTTCACCATGTTCCCTCTCCCCTTTTTTGTCTGTCACCCGTCCTTTGCTTCAGTTCTTTCTCAAAAGCATGCTGATGTCAGAAAGCTGTCGGTTACTTATTGTCCTTCTCCTCTTTACCATCATTCTCAGTTTCTTGGTGGATACAGTTAATATAGTTCCCAGATACCCAGTCTTGTGCCACAGTTCTACCACTCATTCTAAAAGGTACTGAGGAATTGTATTGGGTTTGCGTGGCAAGATTTTGGTAGCTGGGGAGAGCGGGGGTTACAGGGGTGGCTTCTGTGAGAAGCTGCTAGAAGCTTCCCCCATGTCCAGCAGAGCCAATACCAGCTGGCTCCGAGACGGACCCGCCGCTGGCCAAGGCCGAGCCCGTCAGTGACAGTGGTAGCACCTCTGGGAGAACAGATTTAAGAAGGGAAAAAATGATGCTGGGGCATAGAAACTGCAGCCAGAGAGAGAGGAGTATGAGAATATGTGAGAGCCCCAGCCCTGCAGACCCCCAGGTCAGTGCAGAAGGAGGGGAGGAGATGCTCCAGGCGCTGGAGCAGAGATTCCCCTGCAGCCCGTGGGGAAGACCCTGGTGAGGCAGGCTGTCCCCCTGCAGCCCAGGGAGGTCCACGGGGGAGCAGGGGGATGCCTGAAGGAGGCTGTGACCCTGTGGGAAGCCCACGCTGGAGCAGGTTTTCTGGCAGGACTTGTGACCCCACGGGGGACCCACGCTGGAGCAGGCTGTGCCTGAAGGACTGCAGCCCGGGGAAGGGACCCACGCTGGAGCAGTGTGCGAAGAACTGCAGCCCGTGGGAAGGACCCACGTTGGAGAAGTTTGTGAAGAACATGCAGAGGTCAGCTTGGAGAACTGAGTGGGAGTGTAAGCCCAGGACACTGAAAAGTAGCCTGAATCTTTAATAAATACAAATTGTCAAAGCATCAGGTTTATATTCAGTTTGAAAGATGGCTTCATGGTGGAACAGAGCCCTCAACACCATCCTGAGGCATTGCTGATTTGAAATGAGGAGCTTCGCTTCTAAATCATTGAATGCTCATTTTCTCGAATTCCGATCCGTGCTGACTCTTCTTTGTTTATGAGATCACAACCCAGTGTGACCTGGCTGCAGGCCAGGGAGCAGAATAGAGTTCCAGGTCTTTCTGACTGCAAATTGAATTGCTCCGTTTGACATTAAAGTCAAACCAAAGTTTCATCAGGACAACACTGCCAAAGCAGTCTTAGTATGATGTGTTGACATATGCCTGAAATCTGTGTTTCAAAAATTAATTATTTTTGCCCTTGCTATGCAAATACATTACATTAATGTGAACAGTTATGAATGCATGCAGTATCAGAAGTGTCTTGGGATTAGGGACTTCCGAATTCCAGTTCTTTTATTGACTTTTATTTTCTTGAAAGTGTCCTTGTCAATTTGCAGGGTTCTTTTCAGACATCTGAATACTAATTACAAGCTACTTAGAAATATATGTGCTGCACAGGCTATCCATCCCCTTGGATATCACAGTGGTCCATCTTTTAATATGCACTATCCGGCGTCCACCTGCAGCTTATATAGAAACCTTCTACCTTTTTGCCTATATACATTATTTAATTATTTACTACTTAATCTTGTGCCTTAGTTCTCCATCCTTACTAAGGAATCAACTTTTTCTTTTTTTCCTTTTACTTTCTCTCTTTTTTCTTTTATTTTTTTTTTAGGATTGATTACTAATATTGGATCTTTTATTTGAAGATATAAGACACTAAACTAATCTGAAATGAAACAATTAAACCAAGTCTATGCCGCTTTGGAAGGCAGGCCTCTAAATCTGGTCTGCCATTTATATGGTTGCCTAGCAAATCATAGAATCATGGAATCATAGAATGGTTTGAGTTGGAAGGGACCATAAAGAGTCCATCTACTCCAACCCCCCTGCCAGGGCCAGGGACACCTTCCACCAGACCAGGTTGCTCCAAGCCCCATCCAACCTGGCCTTGAACGCTGCCAGGGATGGGGCAGCCACAGCTTCTCTGGGCAACCTGTGCCAGTGCCTCACCACCCTCACAGTAAAGAACTTCTTCCTTACATCTTACATCTTGCTGAATGTTCAAAGTATGTTTTTAATTTTGAGGGTGAGAAGAATACATGGGGGTTTTGTCATACTTGTAGTTGGAAAAAAATATAATGGAAATAAATGGAAATATTTATAATGGAAAAAAATAGCTGTGATTGATGTTATAGTAAGATTGTATCAGAAGCTATTGCTTCAGCATAGAGGACATGTTTCTCGAATGCAGTGCTAACAGAAAGAAGAAATACTTCATTCAAGTATTATTTTCCAAGCATTCAAGTAATGTTTCCCATTGCCATGTGCCTTGGGTTTATTAGATTATAGTCTGAAATAGGATTTTGGTCTTCAGGGCTTTACATAAATCCTAGGTATAATCTCTAGCAGATACTGACTCCACCTAATTTTAGCCTCAGGCAGTCAATTTATTTATCATTCTAGGGCATTTGCCTTCCCATAACAGTTTCTTTTACTACTAAAGGCAGTAGATTTGGGCTTACTTCCATCTAGCCTTCTAGGAAACAAGAATTTGCCAATGCTCACTCCCTGGGTGAAAACTTTGCTGATGGTGAAGAACCCTTTTCTGCACTTCAGGGAACTATCACTCTCTCCCTCTCCCCTTTACTTCATGGCATCATACAGCAAATTCTCCTTCTAAACAAGCATGGGAAGATCAGAAATGCTACGAAAAGATACTGGCTCAAGAAGTGAGCTGGACATGAACAAGCAAAACTACTTCAGTAAGTCAAAACCCAGGAAAATTTGGACTCGATGATCTTGAAGGTCTTTTCCAACCTAAATGATTCTAAAATGGAATTGCACAGCTGTCCTGTTGCATTGACACATCTGGGTCTCCACCCTGGCGGCTGACTCCAACACCTGGCTACTGAAACTCATCCAACACTAGGGCTTAAATTGTGCCAGATTCTCTCAGCAAACAGTAAGGTGTCCACATTCACGCTGTGCAGGCTGCAGTGCTGCACATCTGCCTGCGCAGCATCGCTCACCGGCACGTGGGCGGGTGGGCCAAGGACCTTCTGCCTCCCACCGCGGTGCCAGTAAACCCCAGGGCAGCAACCACCAGGCGCAAGCAGAAGAGACAGCTGGGCAGTATAAAAGCTCTTGAGAGCTAGAAGGGTGTCTGAAATCATCTGATACCCACGAGGCCGAGTCAGAAAAATGGGGCAAAAAGTCACAGAAATACTACACCGAGGGCTAGTCGTGCTAGTTATGCTAGTGAGTGCCACCCTAGTGAAAGCATGGCAAAAAACCCAACCCCAAACCCACTTTATCTTGCATGTTCAAGTCCACATTGCCTACTCTAATATTGCTGTTCTGTGAAGAAAGTCATATTTGTCAGCTTTCTTTTGAACGTTGATGGTATTACAGGATTGAATGATTCCTGTGAGGATTTAGTAGCTTCATTTGGCAGCACTCAAGCAGTTAACAAAGCATTGTAAAATTAAGTAAAACAAATCCTTATATCCATGCCTCTGTGAGGATAGTCTAGTTTTCAGAATTCAGGCATGATATAACTGAGATACATACGGTGACATAAATAGTTATATAAATTTGGTTTAAAAACTCACAAGGAGCTTTAAAAAAAGATAAACATTAGCATTTTTATATGGCTACAAGAAATGAAGTAGATAATTAAGTTAAAGAGAGTAAATTAAATTACAGTAGTTTCTGTTGTGTGTGTTTTTATGTGGTATATACCAGGAACTACAGATTTAATTGCACAAATCAGTCTTTCACTAATGAATTCCCTACTCTTGTCCTCCAGCTGCAAAAGGCAAGTAATACTTTTAGTATTTAATATTTTTCTTTCAAAATATAGTTTAAAATATATTTTCGTTTAATTCTTTCAATTTTTCAGATGAAGCTTGATTTTTTTACAAGTCTGTTTCTACAAATCAGCAGAAGAGGGTCTCAGAACAGGATAAAGAGTTGAAGGTGATGGTTAAAACCTTGAAAGCAAAGGGTTTGGGATTATGTGCAGTTTTCAGAGTTCAGACTGATAGGCTGCAGAACCTAAAAAGAAAATCATCCCTATTTAGTGTCTTTCCAAAAGAATTTAAGGTTCTTACTTGCCCATGGAAAGAAGCCTAAGAAGATGTAAATCTGCAACAAGTTGGACACTACCTGTTCTGGGAAAAACCTGGGCCAAACTCAAAGGAAAGACAGAGGAAGAGAAGAAAATCCAAATAAGTCTGTAGGTGTGGGGTCTGTCTTACACAGGCTGCAGAGGAGTGATAGAAGCTGAAAAGCAGACTGTGTGGAAGATACGTGAGCTCTGTTGAGACCCCAAATGTCAGCTAACCCTGTGTTTCATGTGAAGACTGAGCTTGTAATGAGAAATCTTTCTAACAAAACTTAGGCAGGGAAGCCACAAGCAGAGCGAGGAGATGGCAACAGATGGACAAGGATCTTCACCTATTTAGTAATTCTGGTACTCCTCTAAACTTTTCTGGAGAATTCAATCGCTTTGAGCCACATTTGTAACACGCAAAAGACAATTTTTAGTAATTCTGGGAGACTTTTCAGCTTGTGTTGTGCCCTACAGCACAAGGATCTGAACCCCATTCTACCTGGACAAGCTGAAATAATTTCATGTGTTTTGAACAGTTCTTCAGATATGCATTTCAAAGGGTAAACAACACTCCCCCTCTCCCCCCCAAAAAAAGTTAAAGCCAAACTTCCTATCCATTTCAAAAGATATTTCTTCATTTTGCAGTTGAAACAGAACCCATTATTTGCACTGCTCTATCTTTAGTGATGTGTGTCACTTCAATCTCAGACTAACCTGAGTTAGAAAGAAAATAGTGAGTGACAATCAAGCTTTTAATTAAAGGGGTTGATTCTATTGTACAAAATGGTATCTCCAAACTCATCTATTTTAGACAACTTTTCCAATTTGAGCTTCCTTCCAGGATCTGTGAATAAAGAACTAATTTCTGTTTCAAAGAACCAATTATTCTGTTTGGTATGGAAGCATGCTGAAAGGCAGATAGCTATTTTCTCTTAAATTCAAGCAGTATGTCTATCCAGTGGCGTCTTTATTGATAGCAAATCTGCAACAAGACAAAACACATCTTCCGATTCTATTTTGGGCCTCATATAATTTCAATTCACCTTCCAGTGCAGTTTGACTAATGAAAAGTCAGGTATCAAGCTGGAAATAAATGTCTGATCTTATTTACTTCTGTGCCCATTGTAACTTCTGCCATGCACTGGGATAGTTAATAGTTGTATGGAAAGAGTGCCAGTCGTCTCATGGAAAGGCAGGTTTAGAGGAGCTTCATAGGGGAGCAAAATCTTGAGGATAGTCTTTTCCCATTAGGCAGAACAATTTGTCCTTCTTTACAGAGGCAGTAGTGTATTTAACCCTCAGGCTCAGTTTATGTCTCTGAAGACAGAGCGTCTTGTCACTATAAAAAACACAACCACCTTGTCTTCCCTCCTACCAGTGCAGCTCTGTGAGCTCCTCTATGAGCAGCACTCATCCCATCCCTGACCATCTCATGGAAATGCTTCAGAGTGAGAAGCACAAAATGCAAGGTCAAATGCATGGACAATAGTAGCAAAATTTGTTCTTGTTGCCTGGGAACTCATCCCCTCGAATTAACAAAGGCAAGGCCTACATTGAACTACCAGATCACAGGATGGACATGATTATTTGCTGTGCAATGAAAATGACAAATGCAACGAAAGGGGGAATGTTTTTATTATAGGCAGAGAAGCAGAGGGAAGCATGATAAGACCTGGTCTAGAATCTTCCGAAAATTCTGGTTGCTTTTGTTTAATTGTGATACAAATCTCAGCAGGAATAGGTTCAGAGAAAGTCTACAGCTATGACCACAATAACTAATTTCCCATCCGATGGGATGAGACCAAAATAATTTGACTTCATTTTACAAGGCAGAACAATTCAAAGAGGGGTCTTGAGAATCACCAGAAGTAAGAAGACATAGTTAAGCTGAAGGGTAATGCTGCGCAAAAAGCAACAGGCCCATAAACTGTCAACACATTCAGACTGGATATAGGTAGGTGTCCTGTCATCAGAGGGTAAAGAACCTGTTACTTTATCTACACTAATAGTGAAGAAACTCATTTTAGAATGAGTCAGGATTCTTCTATAAAAACAATCACATAATGCAATTGTCTGCAATGGAAAAGCAGATAGAAAGTTATAAAGTGGGAGCTTCTGTTTAGTCTTAAATTCCTTCACTGCTTAATGACTTCTCTCTGTTATTTGTTCTCCAAAGTTAATGGAAGTATCTCAACTGCTAGGCTGGCCCATTACACGTATAGGAGATGTAGCAGTCTACCTACGTTTCCCTGCCTTGGTCCCTCTGTCCTTTCTTCAGCAGAGGACCGTAACTTTACACAGAATGCCACATCAAGTCTGTCTCCAGTTTCAAGAACAGGTGAATTTTTATGAAGGGAAAGGAAAGGTGAATGCTATCGTGTTCTCTGAGAGGCATCTCTTTCCTGCATGGCTGCAGGCTAGCAAAGCTTACAGAGTTGTCTGCTCGCACGTGCAGCCGGTTGCTTGTAAGGAAGCCCTCTCTGCTCCTCTGAAGGACACCACCCCATACTTCTCCAGAAACAAACACCCTACTTGTTTGAAAGAAACCCCAGGTAGTGCTGAAAGACCAAAGACTTTCTAGACCAGGAGGAGCTGTCTTTGAAATTGTTCAGTTCTAGGCATTTAAGATTTGTTAAATGCGGTGCCAAGGAGAAAAAAAAAAAAAAAGACCCAATAGCTTGTTGATCATTAACGAATACAATACACAGTGTGAAAACCATGTGGAGTGAGCTAGAAAAAAAAAATCATATAAACATACATAATCACTGCTCCTTCTTTCTATATGTCAGTCTCTGAGAATGGTGTATCTCCACCTCTCATTGCACACAGTATTTGAGCTGTCACTGTAGTGAATAGAAATTCTGGGGAAGGTGTCAAAGCACAGTATTGAAAAAACTATTTTGAAACCGAGAAGAAGGAATGATTTCTGTAGATGTAGAATAAGAAATTACTCCTCAGTCAATTCACACACAGCCTAGTTTCTGAAACAGTCGGTTTATAGTGAAAGGCGTGTGTTGTTACAGGTAAAGGAATTCCTGTTCTCTACCACAGCTTTCCTTGGTTGAGTATTAATTGACATAAATATGTATGCATGCGGTTGTATACATGCACACACACACAAAATAAGCATTATAGTGTCTTAGAAGAGAGGTCATCTGCTGACTCGAATAAACTATCTGAGCCACATGGGCAAAACCGGTTACATTCCACAGAAAATACTATGAACAAATGCCTGATGTGTCTATATGAAAAATACATTTTCCCACCAGGAAAGAACATATCACATTTCTGAAAAAGCTCTGTGACTGTACGATATACATGGAAACATGCTAAAAGTCTTGTCCTGACTGGTTCACTGCGTGGAGCTGAGCTAGAAGGCTATTGCCGAGGAAGATCAAGCCCATAGTGTAGGATACGACTGCTTTCTTCCCTTCCTGAACCAGACAGAAAGAGAAAAACCTCTTCATTTCCAAGAAATGAGGTTCAACACAAACTGTGCCTGCTCTCTTTGTGCATAGATTTCTCTGCTTCACTCACCACCCAGAATGTGGCAGGACTGAACACCTGAAAGAAAGGGAATTTTCAAGTTGTAAGAAAGAACGTGTTGCTTTTGTTCTCATCAGCCTTTAATGTCACACATCTCTGGCTTGGCTGGTCAGGATTATTTTATGTCCCAGTAGTTTTCAGGAAATATCAGGTCTGGCCTTACTCCCATTTGCACTGACAAACTCCTCGCAGGACGTAACCTGAGCTCCGTGTACTAAGAAGTAAAATAAACTACATCTGGACCAAGGTAGTAGGCGTGCTGTCAGTTTATTTAAAACTAACCTTTTAGCCCTTGGCAAGAGTTGGTCAGGCTCTGAGGAGTTATCTTAGGGATGGACATCTATAAAGCAAAAGGGAAAGCAATTTAGAAATATGGCAGTGTCACGATGCTGGCCAGGTCCTGAAGACACAACTGCAGTTGGAATAGTGTGCCCTGAATTAACAAACTCACAGGCAGTTGGGCTATTCAGTGTGATTAACAGCTTTTTTATGGGGTGTCTGCCTCATTCGCTGCATATGCGTACTGAGGGGCTGCTGTAGTGATACAGGAGAATAAATAAAGTCTCTGGGACTGTGGAGAAAATCATCCTCTGTTTTTTTTTGAGGGCAGCTGAAATACACGTAACATTTTGATCACTTAACTTAAACCCAGTTCAAAACAATTAAAATGCCCACTCTTTAAAGTGGTCTTTAGTATGATAAATATGACGACATGGCAATAAAGCAGGAAATTGTGACTTTGTTGTTCTGCTGGTTTATAGTTTGGCAGAGAAAGTGCTGATGAGCACATGAATGCATAAAAGAGACTGGAGAATCTTGGCTGAGTCTCCGTTAATAAGGCTTTATTGAAATACAAATATGCCACAAAAGTACAAAGCCAGCTAAAATATCTAACAGCTACATCAGGTCGGCTAAGACAAAGCCATCCCACTGGATGTTTTCAACACCACTAACTCACATTGCTAAAGAATTAGGGTTTCGGTTTGCTAGCACAGACTAGTTAGCTGCTTTCCTTTCTTAGTGGGGGTCTGCCAGCCACACAATTGAAAGTAATTGAACTCCCAGGATTCCTAAAGATGGCTTCTTTAGTTTTGTTCTTTTCCAACACAAATTTAATCTTCAATATAAGGCAGATTGGGGGGGGGGGGGGAGGTGGTAGCTAGCAAATGTTTTTTATCCAAGAAATTTATTTTTTAGGAAGCAGGTTTCTATACTTTTCCCAGTTACTCTTCTTTGAATATGAGATGCCTACATCTGTTATTGCTGTCTTACACTTTGGGGGGGGAAAAAAAAAAAAAGGCTATTACTTTGTAAAGAGTTTTCATTTCCTGTAATTGGCACTTAAGCATTCAGCTTCCTCTAAAAGACTATGTTTTACTCTCATGAAGCTGAAATTATTCCTTTTTTCTTGGAAACAGAGACAGAATAAAAACTAAAGGTTTATTAAGGAAAATGCACTCTCTTTCTTCTTTTGTCCAGTTTGATGCTGTGCGTCAGAACTGCTGTAAGTTGTATTTTATATTTGACATTTTTTTTAGCATGTCTAAATGTAAAAATATGTGCACATATCTGCAGTCCTCAAAAGAAATACAATTACTGCAAATTCCATGATCTGTCCTATTTTGTTCACAAATCTAATTCAAAAATCCTCAACTCATTTATTATTTCCATTGTATGTGGAATAAACTGCGATTTCCACATTCTCTTAAGGAGAACTAACTTGCTACCTTATTTATTTATTTCTTTGTTTTGTTGTTATTTTGTTTCAGTAGAATGAGAAACCACTAGCATAAGCTTCCTCGTGTGGGAAACAGTTTCTTGCAAAAGACAGTGGCTGTTCTGTGTTGAGGCACAACTACAGTTCGGTCAGAGCATAAAGTGAATTTCTGTTCAACGCTAAGTGTTTTCTGAACATCACATGGGACAGTACACAAACCAAACTATGAAGACAGTCTGAGTAGAAGAATATAGTGGTGGGAAGCCTTATCAGGGCTGGTATTGTCCTGGGAACTAGGAAACAGCAGGAGATGAATGTGCTTCACTCTATGGATATGTCTATATGACAAAGTACCTGCGGCTCGTTGTAGCTCAGCCCGGGAGCTTGTGACCTTCGACTATGTGTTTGCTTGTGCGCTTGATTTATCACAGTATTTGGGTAATTCCTCCTCTCTGTGGTTGTGCAGTGTGCCTGCTGGAACGAACCCCTGTGAGACAACGCAGCTCCTGAAAACACACCGGGAATTCCTTTTGCCGAGGGAAACGGCCTTCCCAGGAGCTGGCCTGGTGCGTTACAGGGCAGCTCGCCTTCCCTTCACAGCCTAGAAAGCAGACTTTTGCACAAGACTTTGGGGATGGAAATTGTTGCAGTTAACCATCATGCGCAGATTTACTGACGCTGTATGATGAACAGTTAAATGCATTTATGATAGCATGAAAGAGTTGTAGATGCACTGGAGGAGCTCTTTTGGTGGCAATGAAGGTGTAGCAGAAGAGCCTGTGGCTCACCCAAGGAGCTTAGGGACATGTAGAGAGTATGATTCCACAAAAGCAACCCAAGCAAATATTCGCAGTGTTAGTAACGAGATCTTTCCTGCTCCCTCTAATGCTGTTTTCTGCATTGAGACTGTGCAGCACGTCGTCCTGGCTGACTTCAGGACTTGGCGATGCCTGCTGAGGTTGTTAACATGTAGTTTATTTTCTGTCTGATACATCTAATGTTTTTGTGGGTACAGCTTTGTTAATCAGTTGTTAAAAAAAAAAAAAAAAAGACTTAACTGGAGAATTATATTGTTGCAGACTGGTCTTGTTAGTTCAGTGAATGTAAATAATATGGCCCATTGCTTGTGACAGTGAAAAAATTAGCTTGATTCGTACCAAATAGTGCTCCATTCTCATATTTTATGATAATGCTGGAAAATTTTTAGGTTTAGAAACAGACAAGAAAGGGTTGATCCTACGGAGCTTCTCTCAGACAATTTGTTCCACTTTTCTATCGCACCGCAGTATTTGAAATTCTTACGGATTTTAGAGAACATCTTGATTTTAGTTTCTGTACGTGCATGTACATGTATATTTAGGTACTCTGGGAAACTTCTGGCTGATGTTGAAAGGACTAATTTCTTCCTCTAAGAAAAAAAGCATGGTCACAAAATTGCTCCAGAAACATACTAATGGTTTAAGAAATTATAATCTTTATTGTAATAATAACCCAGCAGTTGATGTGAATGTTCCTAACCTGTTTCCCTGCAAAAACAGCCAACTAGCTCTAAGCATTTTCGTTTCCCGAGAGATCTTGTGACTATATTCCAAATCACATGAGTTTTTTCTTTGCTTGGGAAAACTCTGTAGGGTAGGGCCATGGTCCTAGAAAAGTCCTTAGTTGGTTTCAGAACTTGTTTCTCTCTGATAGCTACTGTCAACATACAACTTTCACACTACACATGCACTCTAACTTTCTAACTCTAATAACTTAGGCTCAGGAGCTCCTCAAAAAAAAAAATAAAAAAAAATCCCAGGATATTATGGCCTTTTTAAAGAATCCAAATTATGCATACCTTGGCTGACTTCAGTATTTTAAGCGAAGGAATTTCACATGGTAATATAGCAAAGACCAGATTGAAAACCGATGAAAGTCAGTCAGCATCTGTCTCTTTGCCTCTGAGTACTTTGGAGCAAAGCCAGACTGTTTAGACATATAACAGTTTTCTAACTTAAGTGGTTGAAAGTAGCCTTCAAACTTCAATAAATTTCATAAGCTTGTAAAAGTTATAAATAATTTAGGTGGAAATGTACTTTCCTAACTGAGCTTCACTCTGTGTTTTTCAAGTGTTCTTCAAATTGTTTCCTTCAAAATGAAAGTTAGGTTGAAGGCAAGAGGACAACTGTCTTTGCAATGAAAATGTTGAAGACATGCTTTTGGAATATGTCGTGTCTTCTTGCACAGGGGAAAATGGCCCTAACCATGAGGTAAAATTTTATCTCCTGCCAGGAACATGAAATTTTGCCTCAACTGTTATTAAGTTAATTCCTGTAAAAACTTGGCTAAACCTGAAATTTAGCCTGAAAACCAAAAAGAAAAAGAAAAAAAAAAGTAGCTCAGTGAAGTACTGATGTCTCTGAAAGGCATAACCAAGATTTATACTTGACAATCCTAAAACTTACATTCAGATAGAGATAAGACTCTTTGCTAGGAATCACCATTATTAGAGGATTCAGCGTGAGTGTTTGGAAGCAAGACGAGAAGTAAGCTGAGAAGAGATGATCCTTGTAGTGTTGATCCTCCGCACTGCAAGCTAGCACTCAAAAATTGCTTTCCAGGGGTGTTGCAGGTATACCTGCGGGCAGGACTTTGACGTGCTCTGAACAGAAAACCTAGTAGGAAGAAGAGAAAGCTGATACTCCAGGATCTAAAGATTTCCCTGACAGGCAAATTTGAGGCAGTGCCCTCTGGAATTGGTGCTATGCTTAGTTAATTAACTAAGCTTGTCTTACTCTCCTTGCTGTAACTATCCTGTTATAAATCCTGTCACAGTGCACCTGCTGGGTTGCAGCTCTGGTGAGCTGGTCTGAGAAGGGCAATCAAGCAATTTGTATTGCTTTGGCGATTGTGGACGCTTGTGTAGCTGTACTAATTTATGCCATTGCCCTTGGAGAAAAGCGGAATAAGGAGAAACAGAAATGGTTTTGTTCCTTTGTCCTTTGGGCTTTCAGAAGCTTAATGCATACCCCGTGCAAGAATTATTTTCTGGTGACAAAGACGTAGGAGGAAACTATCTCGAAGGGACTGTGAATAGTTGGGGGGTATTATAACACAGTGAAATATGTTAATGACATGTTAAGTATTCAGACACAATTTATTTACATTTCATTCTTTCAGCTGTTAGAGGAGCTGTTTCTAGGGATGAGTGTTACATGGAACAATTTCAGTTTCCTTAAATTAGGATATGTTTAAAAAGGCTGATCAGGAATGCAATTTTTAATGTGACTTTTTGCCTGTCTATGCTTGGTTTTAACAGGCTCAAAAGCTGAATTTAAGCTATGCTCTTATACAGGTCTGCAGCCATCAGAAAGTAAGTTATAGAGTAAGATGTTTTTGTTCCTGCAGAAAGGAAAAATAATAATATATTAATCAATTGTATCCAGATCTGGTCACTTCAGCTCTGCAAACAAGTGGAATAGTTTCAGAAAGGAGCAACCAAATATTCAAGGCAGGAAAAAAATTCACATCACAACACCTAAAAGTCTTGGATAATAGAGGGAATAAAAAGGGACAAGAGGAAGGCATATGAATGCTCTGAACAGGTTCCATGTGAATCATGACATGGGTTGGATTCCTTTGTGGATAATCTAAAGAAATACACTAGTATTTATAGCAGTTTATTTTGAAAGGGATAAAAACAATTACGTTTTGGGGAATAAACGAGCCTATATCTGAAAAGAGTTGAGGACAAACTTACCTTGGAAAACATAATTATCTTCTATCAGGTTCAGCCTCATAAGTACAAAAGTATTCCCAAAATGGGGCAAAAGGTATTTTGCTGATTATGTTTATAAGATATTCTTTTTAACAGACGGACCATAGATCAATGCAGAGTTGCTGATTTAGATATTTAATGGCTTCCATTATCACTGAGTGCATTGAAATTCTTAATATTTATCCACATGAGAGGCAAGGCACTACTCCATTGTACAAATAGGAAACTAAAGTTTTGAATAAATATTTAAGTGACTTGTCCAAGGTCATATAAGGACTCTGGCAGACTGGGGACTCAATGTCAAGCTCTTTTAGTTCACCGACTTGTTCCTTTATCTGGTGGACTACCTGAAGCTGGTATGAGAAATGTTGTCAGAAGCATCCTGTTTTCACTGTCAGAAATTCAGGGGAGGTCACGACACCCAAAACCAGACCTTGTCCTGGACCTTTATGAATCTCTAGAAAGCTTTCTTCAACATTCCCTGAGGGAACATCAAGACTCTGCAGGAAGCACATGGGCTTAGGTGGTGGACACAGCTCACACAGCTCCCTGCAGGACACCAACATCTGGTGGTCCTCTGCGTGGGACCAGCGAGCTTCCCATAAGGAGCCACTGTTGACTATGGTTTTTCTTCTAAGCTCTGCCTGAAGAGCCAAATGTGCAAAGATCTTTTTATCCTGCATCTCTCTCTGCATATATGGCCCTACAAATGTGCTCCTGAATGCACAGGGATCAGGACAGTGATTTAATGCATGATTACAGGTTGTTAAATTTTGTGAAAGTACCTGGAACACTTTGGAAACACTTGTTATAAATACAAATAAATACTTTTGAAGAACACTAGTCTTTGATACAAGCAGAACAAAAAGCAAGCAAGCAAAAACAATTATGAGGATACATGCATCTAGAAATTGCTGAACTAGATTTCAAAATGTAGTTATAAATTGTCCAGACAAACTATTAGAGTGAAGTTGGGTCTTTAAAACAGCCAAACCAAGTTTTGAAGTAGTAAAGGAAGGTTGATCACTCTTTCAGAGAATTACCTAGCATTAATTTAAGTGGTCTTTCATGTACTACAATGATGTTTGTCTCTAAAGACAGTTTTGCTCTCTGTATGCCCAGCATCAAGAACTTAGGAATACTTTTATTTTCCTTTGTAATTATTTTAGAGCTGTAGAGTGTTCTGTTTTCAGTAACTACTGGGAAAATAAGATGAAAGTGACCTTTGGAGAAACAATTTTTTGTAGGCTTTGCATTGGTCTTCAAAAATCTATCTCTTTGGAATAGGTATTCAAGGATTCTGTTTTTCACTTAATTGAGTTCAATATAATGTTTTCAAAAGTTCTGTGTTCTGAAGTATTTCAGAGAGTTTTGTCTATTGATTCTAAATGTGTGTGCAGTGTGCAGAACTGCGGATACAAAATAATGTTGATGGAAGATGAAAATGATGTAGAGGTAAGAAAACTGAACAGAAAAAAACCCCAAAAACCTGAGAACAGAGAAGGCAAACACAACACATTACAAAACTGATCCTTAATGAAAATGTACACCTCGTCTCTGTTGTGGCTCCATTTTGCGATGACTTTACTATTTCTCTGCATACTTAGTTTTTATTTAAGAAAAAAATAGGGCACGCCAGCGGAGCAGGAGTTTTGATGCACACTAATAAGTGCTCTCCAATTTAAGGCAATGTATTGCACACCACAGGGATGTAAAGGATAGGACCCATTCATGCTATAGAGTGAATATAGCCATAGCACGTGCTCTGCAAATCTCACGTGCATCACTAGAATGGTTGTGTACCTGATGATTGTGGATGAAGTCTTATTGCGCTGATAGAAGAAATCAGCAAGATGGAGGGAAGTACTTAATCACAAGCAATGAACATATGATTAAATCCCACTAGAAGTAAAGGGAATTACGTGATTAAGTGCTTTTCTGTTTCAGAGAGCAATTTAAGCACATGTTTGTGTAGCGCCTAGAATAGTTTCAGTAGGCAACTGCTTTCCTTATAAATACAAGGCTCACGGTCTTTCTGTGTTAGAGCAGAGGCAATCTGCTTTATTTTATTTAATTTAGGTACAGACTTGGGAACCTGGCATGTCATCAATAAAGCCTTTGAGCAAAGTTTAAGAGTCCCTGTATGATAAGAAGTTTGAACAGAACAAAGAATGGACAGAAAGGAGTTTTAGACTTAAATATTGGAGGTAGAGAGCAAATGGTCAAAAATTTGTCTTTGTAACAAGTCAGAGCCAAATGGTTTTTTCTTTAACACCTCTCTTTCCTCTGCTTGTCACAGCTAGAGGCAGAGAAGCATGAAGACTGTGAAAAACATGACTGAGAAAATATTTTAATGTATTGAAAAAAACCAAATCTGCCCCAGTTCCATAACTGCTGCAGTGTAAATTTACTAGATCAGGTAGTATTTGTTTTTTTTATTAAGAGTGATGGCTAAGTATCAGGCTTTTCAAGACTGTTCTGTTCTCTCCATTACTTCTAAATGTCTCCAAAAGACTTTTGTAATCTGAAACAGTATGAGATTTCTATCTTTTTCTTTTAACTCTGTTTTCTGTAATATCCATGACAATAGTTGCTCATGAAAAAAAGAGATTTTACAGCCTCTGAGAATGCCAGGCATAGTAAAGAAGGCATCCAAATTACTTTGCGTAGTAGTGTTTATATTATCTTTTAAAAGGCATGAAAAATGATAATGGTACAGGCCTTGTTTCTAATTTTGTTTCCTTGAGCATATTCTCTTATCTTGTGCGTACTCCTGATAGGAATTTTGAAGACCCTGGTAATGAGTTAACTTGAGCTCGGTTAGAGATGAACACCACAGTTGCTGCTTGCACGGGAACAGCCCTGTGGCATAACTCTGCTCTGCCTTTCACATTCATTAGAAGAGGTTTCAAAGCAGACACAAGGAATAAGGAATTTGTATGTCAGAGACTTTAAATCCAAGAAAATATCCTTCAGATCCATTTCTGAAGCAGCCCTGATTTTCAGTGCTCCTGATAGTGGAGGTTTTGCAGCTTTATTGGTTCAATTGCAACGCTGAAAAACGGGATATTTGGAATTTTGTTCTTGTTTGCCTTTAAAAATAAGAATAAGAAGAAAGCAAGAAGATGAAGAAATTAAATAAGCTTTTCTTGTTTTGGCGGTAGAGCATGCAAGGCCCTTGTATTACATGTGTAACCATGTAGCATTTCTGAGTGAGTGTCTCTATTAACAGTTCTTCACAATTAGGCCTTTTAGTCCTTGAACTGATCAATATGTCCCTGATTAGAAGCAGAAGAAAGGGCAGTACATCAGTCTTTAAATTCATGCCTGCAAAAACGAAAACACATTTTTACCACACACGCTCCATGCCAAATGTGAATTACCTTATCTTCATTTCAGTGCATCCAGGTTGCTGTGGGAGGTTTTTTTTCCTTCCTTCCCTCCTTCCTTCCAAATTGCACCTCTGTTTGGTATTGCATTGGATCCCAAATAAAAATCCTTTCATTATGAAAGGAACAGAGTGCTTAGAACTTCATAGACTAGAAGAAGCATTAGTTAAGGTTTTGGGGAGAGGACTTGCTCCTGCCTGTTTCCCTGCAGCACCTTGCTTTCACAACCTGAATAGCACCATTGAAAATCTGCTCAAAGCTCTGAAAAAAGAAAGAAAATAGCACTATGACTTTTCTGGTTTTCTGAGTGTGGTCTTCAAGACCAGTGGCTTATAGTGCTGAGATAACTGTATTTTCTATTCTTCTAACTACTCTGGCATCTAGCAGTGTTAAGGTATGCAGAATTCCTTTCAGAGAAAGTCTCGAGCTTCTACAACTAGTTAATATTTGTCAGCAATGTATTATTTTCTCCATTTTTACACTTTTTTTTTTTTCTCAAGCTGTATTTCCTTAATATCTCCCACTCTTATCTCACAAGGATACATACTCATAGCAGAAGCAGACCCAAAATATCTGTACAACATACTACAAATTATGCCACAAAGAGAACAATATTAAGTAGGTCCCTTTCTTCTTCATTTAGATGGAGAAAACACTGTAGTGTGGCATAATTCAGTTTTTAAGGCTCACTGCACATTTGAACTAATTTACCTGTGTTCCTTATAGCCTCGTTTCTTAAAGATGTGAAATTTCTTTTTCTTAAATTTCTATTTGTCTATTCTCCACCTCCTGCAAAAAAACATTTCTGAATAATTGCTACCAGATCTTACTGAAGCACGAGGTCTCATGAGTTGGGGCAAAGCATTTTCAACAATCAGTTTTCATAAGCTTGGAAGGAGCTCGTTTAATCAGGTTACGCCTTTTACTTGATGTAACTGTTGTTAAGATTAGAGGCTTCTTTTTAAAAAAAAAAAAAAAAGCATGCAGCCACTGAAAAATGCAGTTTTACAACTGAGAGAAACATTTCACTTAAAACTCAGAGTATGTCTTTTATTGGTGCTGCCAATCACATAAAGAAATTAATTTCATTTGTGCCATATCTAAATACATTAAAGGAATATGTTTTAAAAGACTTGGCTCATTTTTCACTCTACCCAGGAGATGAAATTCAAGATGCTAATAGTTTGGAAAATATCACTTGGAGAACATCTGACTTTAATCACTTCTGGTCTTGGCTTGTGTTTAGGGAATTTTAACTGAAAAGCTTGCCTGTGTTCCTCCAGCAGATTTTTATGTTCATTTCTGTTTTTTCTGCATCAGTCACGTGGTTTTGATTTGCACTTTAGACCTTGGTCTTCTCATTTATGTGTGCTGGTGCTCAGCTGAACTTCGTACTTACTTGTCAATGTTATTCGTCTTCATTCATATTCACAAAAACTGTGTCATCTTCTGGAAAATTATTAAAAAAACAACTTTTACTTCTCTAATTGTAGCGTGTGAACCATATGAAAGTATGTGCTGTTACCTGAAATGGTAGTCCCAACACTTTGAGTTGAAAAACAACTCATTTACAGATGAAAGCTGTGATGTCTTAGGTTACGTGCAAGGCAAATGCCTTTAGACTTGGCAGTCCGCTGCTGGAAAGCCTGAGGTCAGGTCAGAGTCTACAGCAGATTTTTTCTTTTAGAGCTATAGAAGTGTTATGTCATTGCACTAAGGTACTTAGGACTGTACAGGACCTCTTAGGTAAGCAGAACTAACCATCCGCCGTCACAGATACTGCGCAGTGTAAGGACTTTCATAACCTTACAGAGGACTGTATTATAAGTAATGAGGGGTTTGGGTTGGGTTTTTAAGTCTCCACTGGAGGGGACTGGAAAGCTGTTCTGCATCCCAAATGTTCAAAGCTCTAAGAATTATAAACCTTATCATTTCTGTAAAATGCACTTATAAGCATTTTATATCTCTTTCAAATATGCAAATATCTTCCTTTGTTTTAAATAGCTCTTCTGTCTTGTTGGTATTTTTCCAGAGATGTATTTTTCTAGAGTGATCACGGGCCACCTTCTCTTTTGTAGATGAAATGCAAAAATATTAAACACAATGTGAAACATATCTTTACCAATAGCTCAAGTCTGATATTTCCCCTTCAGTCCCAGTACAGTTACGTGTTACAGTCCTTTCCTTTAACACTTTCTTGTCTGCTTGTTAATTCATCACTTACATCTTCTTCAACTGGACCAGTATTTCACAAATTTTCACTAGATCAACTATGCTGTAAACCCAGAGATGGAGGAATTGCTACAGTTCTACTGTCTATAAAGCTTATTAAAGTATCAGGTCAGCTAAGCCAATTGCTTTCTGGTAAATTACATTACATTTTATCCCCATTTCCCCCAAACTGAGTTTGCATTGTTTCCTTCAAAATATGTTCCAAAAATTTGCATACTTTAGACATCAGATTACCAGGTGTGATAATTCCTCAATTACCTTTGTCCTTTTTTTCTTGCGGTAGATACTTTGTCCTTTTATATTCACTAATCCCAGACTTGACAGAGTTAATCAAGATTTTTGTTACCAGACTTAATGTTTGTTTTGCTGTGTCTTTCAGGTTTCTGTTGAGTTCCTTGAGTTTTTCTTTCCTTTCTAGCATGGTCATTTCAACACCTCTGTTCTCATTATGCATCTTGCCTTTATAGCTTCAAAGCATTCATAATGAAAACTGAGAGTATTAATTTGATTTTGGAGACTTGCTTAGATTACCCCTGCTGGTTCTTTGCTTAGGAGCCCCACTTTTTGTTGTCTACTTTTGTTTCTTTAACTGTTTCTTTTATTTCTTTGTAAGGTCTCAGCTCTCAGCTTGACTTCTGGCAATTATTGCTTTAGCCCTACATTTCTTGATAGCTAAGATATAGCTTGCTAATTGGTGCTTTTCCTCTTCATAAACCCAAAGCTTATTCCTGATATTTTTATTGGAGTGATTAGGCTGGGTGTCCTTTCCTCCTCCTTTTCTTTTCTCCTTCCTTGACATACATATTCTTGATAGTCTTAGGTCTACAACTCACTCACAGAGATTTCAGATTTCCGCCATTCAAACCTCTGCACTTTTTGGCAAAGTGGAATGCATCAATTAATTTTCTTAGTTTATGAAATTTAACCCTCTCAGAATGTCAAACATAGTACTGTTTATCTTCTTAACTTAAATTGAGTCAAGTCATGACTGTATCAAAGCTTAAAATGTGTGCTGTGATTTTTGGAACCTCCTCAGTATTTAAGAATTTAAAAGAAAATTATATTTTATTTTTTTAGTGAGAAATTAGGGAAAAACTCACGCCTTTTTATTTCAGCCGATGGCTGATGTTACCTGATGTTAGATAAAATTCCAACAAGCAGGCTGCGTGTTCTTCAAACTTCAACTTAATCCAAAGCAGGAGAGCAATAGCAGGGGATACTGCAGCATTCCTGCTTTCAAGATAATCAGTGACCCACTAGTATGGTTCTCTGGTTTCATTCCTGTTATTCTTCTGTATAAAAGAGAGACAAAGAGAAACAATGACAGCAAGCAAATGTCTAATACATATTCATTCAAACTCCTTTCCAGAAGGTGTACAAAATGGATTTATGGATGTTAGGGAACAACGAAAGTAGCTTCATCCTCATTAACAATCACCTCTTCTACTATTTAATCTGCCAAATGTGCTGTAATAACAATCTTTTCAACTTGTATTTCCTTATACCTAGTTATCTACTCTCAGTTTGTAAAAATTCTTCTTTTGCTTTCTTCCTAATTTTATTCATAGTCCTTCTTTCCAGAAAAAAATGTCTTCTTCTATCTTTGTCCACCTCTTCAAATGCCTTGCAAAAAAAAAAAAAAAAAAAAAAAAGATTTTTGAAATAATTACTTCCTCTTTAATTAAAAGTCAACACCAATTGTAGTCAGCTTGTTTTGCAAACCTTCAGTTCTTTCATATTAAAACAGTGCCAATTGCTTCCTTGTTCTGTTTTGTTTGTTTCAAATCCAGCTAAAAAGTTAGTTATGCTTCCCTGGCTGGCTGTCTTCCAGAGTAATAGTAATGCTCAGAAATTGATTGAATAGCTCTGTCATTCCAGAGAGCAAATTAAATCAGAAATGCACCTTTCTAACTGTTGCTCCCTTAATTTTCTTAATCTGCAACCAATGCACAGGAAACAGTTCCCCATCCAATTCTCTGGAACACCGAGATCTTTAAAAAAAGCGCAGGGAGCTCAAGGGACATGCAACATGTGGTACTGCAGAGCGGCTCCGGCCAAAACTAACATCCCTGCAAGAAGTTTGATGCATGAAAAAACAAGTAGAATGAAAGTCTAACATTCTGGTTTCCGTGTTTTGATTAGAAAATTAACAAGTTGTCTGAAAGTGCTTCACGGAACTCAATTACATGAATTTAAGGAGAGTAGGAAACATGACATAAAGCTCATGACATTAATTGCAGGGCAACAGTATCATTAACAATTATTTAATTATTATAAGCTGTTAATTAGCGGTTCATAACTTAGCAGGTACCCTGCTTTGCCACGTTCTGGGTGCTGACCATGGCACAAGGCCCACCATGTACTGATAGATCCTTCCTACGGGGGAAAAGTGGGGGTCACCCATCTCTGGGTGCCCAGGCTGCTGCTCTCCGTAACACCGCCGGAGTCCCCGGAGTGTCCCAGTAGGAACGGCTGCTTTCATTACCACCGTGCCGTATACGCCTACCTACCCTCAAATGTTAGCAAGCAGGTTGCACGTTTAGCTGCCTGACAGGTTTTGTAAGAAAGACTCAAACAGAGCAATTCTGGTTTGTAAATGGCAGGAGTTGTTCTTTCTATATTTAGCCAAGGTACTTTTCTCAGCCGTGTCAATGGGACATAAAAGGAAAGATCCCAAATGTTGAGGAAGAGTTTAAGAACCCCATGTGGTGAGTCCTTAACATTGATGTCTCCATAGCACTGTTCTACATCTTCCTCCACTTTTAAAATATGCTTATTAGAATAAGTGCACAGTATCACATACTGGTTTAATTTTTGGGTTAAAGGATGGACATACATCTATCAGCATATATCAAAGGCTTTTTCTGTCTAAAGAACGCTATTTCTTCTATTCTGGTGTCTATTGACTTCTCTTTTTGCCCATTGGAAGTCTGTGAGTCTCTCTGAGTCTGTTAAGGTTAGAACTTCTGGAGTGTTTCTCTTTCCTTTTCTTTTTCCTCCACTTCATATATGGATCTTATTGTCTTCTGGTCGGAGACGCTCCAGTCCCATTCCAGCTGGTAAATTAGAGTAGGAGATTTATTTCTGTCATCATCCAAGGAAAGTTTGGTAGCCTTTCTCCCACAGCTTTTCTTTTGACTCTTCCAAACTTTGTGATATAAAGGATATATTGTATTTACAGCATTTTATTTCATGCCTCTAGCTTATTTCAAATGCAGTTTTGCTTTTTTTTTTCTCCTTTCACAGATGAGAAAATACTTTAAGTGGATATGTTTACAGTACTTCACAATACTGAGGTCAAAAGACCAGCAACTGGGCTCTGCCTTAGGAAGGGAAAAGCAAAAAAAAGAATGTATTCTGGAGCAATATTGAATGCTTCAGATTACCATGTATGTTTTCATAATATTACTAGCAATTAGTAAATATACTGATGCGTCTGAGTGGTGAGGTTAAGGAAATGGAATTGAAACAACCATGTAGTTAACAAGAAGAGTCCTATTGCCTCCCAGGAGACTTAAATTTCATCCGCTATGAAGAATGCTCTGCTTTTCAGCAGTTTCAGCAAAACAGCCGAGCTCGGGGTTGGGGCAAAAATGTGATTTTCTTGAACCAATCTATGAGATAGTCCTTCAGATTGCCACACTTGAATAAAGTGGTAACTCTTGCTATAACACAAGTTCTCTGGTTTTTATGTTTGCCTACTTTTCAATTCATGTCATGATTCAACCATCTCGGTGTATTCCTGTTTAGGAATAATTCATACAGAAAAGACTGAAATAATTTGACCTACAATTCAACAGAAGAGCTGGGCTATTGGATTTTTTTTCCCCAGAAAATCTGAGAAAGTATAAAAAATGTAAATATACGTAATACCAAAAATGTTGCGCAAAAATAATTTTTAAAAAAATATTCAAGATGGTTTCTGTATTATAAAGTGTAATATTCCCCTTATAAAAGTGTGAGACAGTTAGCTAGTAGCTGTTAGTTGGTCAATAATCCATTTTTTGGAAAAGACTTTTTTTTTGGTAAATTAGTGAACCATACTAACGTATTCTGAAATCTGCTGCAGAATTGTAAGCTAAGACTTCCCGTATTTTAGGTCACATATAACCATCAGAAATTTTGTTCCTTGAGTGAAAAATTTAATTTTCATACGTGAGCAAGTATTATGCACAGCCAACAATTTTACTGCTACGTTTCTTGTCTTTCAGATACGGGATTTTCAAAGAAAGCTCAGAAAAGGGCTTTAGAGTCATTCCAGGAAAAAGAATTCAGGAACTGTTCATATTCTGTTCCTGCTCAGTGACAATTTTTTCCATTAGCACACAGTTCAGACTGAATTTGCTGCAGCTCTTAAGAGAAAGGCTGAATTTTCACCAGTTCAGATGAAATAGCAAAGAGCAAGAGGACTCCAAGATGTCTTTCTGGGATTAATTCCCCCCTTCAAAGAGCTCCACAATGAGAAGCCTCTTCCCAAAGTATCCAGAAATTATCACCTGTTTGTCTTTGAATTTCTCCCCCTCTTAAATAGGCGCTAAGGTAGCTGCATATCAAACTGGTTCTTAAGCCCGTCATTCGGCAACATGCAAGGCCATGCAGTGACATTTTTGACATTTTCTAAGGGGGGAAAAAAAAGGAAAAGAATTATAGTGGGCAGGGGATATTTTTCTTTTTGCAGTCAAGAACTCTACAGTAAAAACATGTTTTTCAAATATTTTGAAAGCGAGGTGTATTTAGGAACATCCACTCTTGCTGATTTGTGTGTCAGCTCCCAGTGGCCTTAGTGCAAATTGTACATGCCGATCAGTGACAGCACGTCTTTCAGAATTGCCTTTTAGAATTAAAAAGAAACAAATTATAAGGAGGTAAAGTGTTTCACCTCATGTACGGCCCTTTTCACTACTTTAGAAAGTTCAAACGATTGTGGCAATGTTGGAAACCCGATCTCATTACACTGAAATTCCTCACAGCTTAGGAAATGCCACCTTTCCCCTGTCCTAAACCTGACATTTCATTAAATGAAGATAAACTACACACACATTAGCAGCTTGTATGTGTATTACTTTACCAGCCTGTTTCAATTAAAATAAAGATTAGACACAAGACATTTCAGAGGGTTTTTGTGCAGCATACTATGATTCTTAGATTACAGCCAAAAATACTGTACTCCGTGTATTTGGTGTATTTTTACAGAAAAATTAGTGATCATCTGTATGCATGAAAAACAATGACGATTTAATAAAGGGAAGATATAGTCCACTCTAATCAATTAGACTTCTAAATTTGTTATGCAGCCTTTCATCATGCATTTTTGCCCATTTTCTTCAGCAAGGTAGAACAGGGAGGTGATTTCATCAGAATCCATTTCTTATTTGTCCTGTGACAGAGCCACATACTGGTCGGTGCAAAATTCTGTGGATTAAAATAATTTATAATTACACTTTTCTGCACTTTTAGATTATGTGTTTCAAGGGGAAGTTAAGAGGAAACAAATAATTATGAATTTGTAAAATTGTTTTCTGCTTTCTAATTTTGAAAATTATTAATTTAGAAAACATATTTTTATGTATGTATGTATGTATTATTTCCTTCTATTCGCATGCACATACCTTAATGTATATTTTGAGAGAGAGCACGTATGTGTGCATCTGTGAGTGACAGTGTGCCCGTATGTACAAGGACTTTCTAAATTTTGACTCCTGTAGTTTGTATTTCAATTTGTCTTTTGAAACAAGAACAAAAGATTTTTAATGCTTCTCTTTGCTAAGTTCACACAACAGTAAGTAAATTTAGGTTTTGGATCTGAACCTAGAAAATGAAATGGAAATGAAACACATTGTGGAATATGTCTTTACAACCTGTGTTTTATGTTGCATTACAAGCTCTCTGTTTTAGTTTGATGACTATTTGCGTAATGAAATTCTGATATTCCATTCCCCAAATAGGGTGTTTTCTCTACTTGAATACGTTTAAGATTGTGGTGTCTCTCTTGATTAGAAGTTAATGTCTTGTTTGTGAAATGCATCCTTGAACACTGAATTTCTTTGTTCTGTAACTTTTCTTTTCAAATCCAGACTTCTTCAGGAGCACTGCAGTCTCCGTTGTACTCAGTATACACCTAACCAAGGCTGCAGATAGTATTGATTAGTTTTCAAGTTCATCAGCCAGATCAGAACACTGGGGGGGGGGGTGGGGGGCGGAATTCTTCAGACGAAACCATTTTTTCAGTCCCTTGATTTGATGATGAAACTTTTAATGTAAAATGAAATATGTTATTTTCAGGCATGCTCAAAAGGCAGTAGAAATCAGGGGCCGGATAGTCAAGCACTGCCAATGCTAGAGCTAAATCATGTTCCTATATCAAGTGGCTCAAGAACGAGGAGACCGTGATTATGGCAGCTGACTTTCCTTCTTCACCTAACGTACGGGCTGCATGCTGTCCCACACTACTGTCCATCTGCCTGAAGGAGGTGACTGTAGTCATTCGGCAACCTCTTGAAAGGACTTGAAAGAAGGAGAAAGGTGAGGAGAAAAACCCTTAAGAGGTATATGACCTCAGTCTTCAATATGGTTGCTGAGAGCTGGGAACCGAGGGCAAAAGCCATCGTACTTTGTGGGTGGGAGTGTACCTAAAATCCACAGCTACTCCCTTTGAAGTAAAAAACAGTGTAGAGACAACTAAAACAACAGTTTTACCAAATTCATTTACATATATGAAAACAAAGTATTATTACATAATTGTGTAGTGTATATATAATACATATTATATAATATAATGATGTATCATTGCATAATTGTTATATATTATAATTATATACTAACATATTTCTATAATATAATTTATAGAACATTGTATGATCGTATAATATAATTATATATTATTATACATACATGAAGAAAAAACAAACCAAAGATCGTCCTTTTTTGTAAGTTTAGATTACCCTGAAACCAGCTGGAGAAAAGTTCAGCTTTTACAAATCCCTTCAGACGAAGGAGTATGGAAGAGGTAACAGTGCCAAATCAATTTTATTACTGGTTTCTGGAAGTTTTATCCTAGTCAGTCTCCACACTTAGACCTGTTACTTTAATCCTGAAATATGTTAGGGTAGTATAAGTCCTGTCAGCTTTCCTTAGTCTTCAGAAAGAAAATTTCTCTTTTGTGGTGCATCAAGTCTTGTAAAAATCCTAGTAATGAGAGGAAGAACCTCTCTTCCCAAGAGTCTGAGGCCAAAGAAAGTCAGTGAACACCCAAGGACTCTGAGAAGTAAAGGTATCCTCCAACCTTCCTCATTATTTTCACCTTCTGTTGCCTGCTGCAGCCTCCCTGCACCCCTCAAAGAGCCCCTGAGAGCGCAGAGAATTTATTGTGCAAAACAGGTTTCGAACCCAACAGATTAGGTTATACCATTTAGCTACGGTACACTTAAAGTACAGCTTTCAGAAATAAGAAAAAAAGGTTTCTCGGTGTCGTGGACTTTCCAAATGCTGATTCTCTTACCAATGCTACTCGACGCTGACAATTTTCTTCAAACTCACAGCGGTTTGGACTGCTTACAGCTAATTTCCTACATGTGAAACACCTACTAATTCCGCAAGACTTAGTAGATTGCGCGGGACGTAGCTGAAAGTCAGCGTGGAGCTAAATCTTTCCCCTGCAGGCAGCTAATCGAAGCAGGTCGTGTTTTCCCCCTCTTCTCTCCTGTCAGGAGAGCGACTGGTGAAGCGAGGGGCACTGGAGCGGGGTGCAGGTCGCAGGTCCCTGGGGACTACGGGTCCTCCTCGCATCTCTACCAGCTTCTCCACTTTCTCTCCTTACCCTGCAGGTCCCTGGCAGTCCCTGCTGTCTTCAGCACGGCGACCCTGCCAGCAAGTAGTGGGGGTTTTTTTCTGGAGATGCATAGAAACCTAGGAGCCCAGTTAATTCTGTTTCAAAAAATATTTGTGAGGGTAGAGAGGAAAGAGCTCTCCGCACGCCACAGAAAATATTTACTGCTCACTTTACGCAGGTTTCTATTTCCTTGCTTACAAGAAGTGGAAGTGAGATAAATTAAGACAGCTCATAAACTCATTCTGACCTGAAGTCAACAGGGAAAGCATTGGCCTTTCAATGCCTGGTCTAAACTTCAGTGATTTTTTTTTTTTTTTTTTTTTTTTTTTTTTTTTTTGAGGTGAATGTAATCTGGTTTTAACGTGCCCTTCTTCATTATACTGCCAGATGGTGCTTAGGTGTAGCAGATGAAGTCAGATTACCCATGTCACCCTTCCATTTTAGCTTGGCATGAATATATCGAACACCAGTTCTTGATAATGCTCAGCTGCTGGATTAAAGATGCCTTTGACATTTACTTTCTCTCAGGAGCCTGAAGAGCCAGCAAAATCATGCCAGACAAATAACTGACAGTTATTCACCGTATCATCAGTTGAGTCATTTTTGTGCCATGACTCCTTCTGACCTCATACAGTAAGTGAAGCTGGTATTTGTATTACTTGAAGAGAAACTTCTAGGGAACACCTTGAACGCTCCCAGACTGGCACAATTTAGTACATCGCTGTTGTTATCAGCCCATTCCGTGACTGTGCTTTGGAGATCAATGTTCCTGAGCTTCCCAGGAGGTATAAAATCAAGTTTATACGGAGCTAGTCTGCAACTAGCCACAAGGAAGAAATAATATCTTTAGGAGTAGGTCAAAATTTTTAGAGGGTGTAGAGGATTAAACACAGTCAGGATCCCAAGGGAATGCAAGGATCTATAAAATATCAGATTCTTAAAGGGTCTCATCCGCTGCCATCTGCAGTAAAATAAAACACATCTCCAACTTGCATCACTTTCTTTTCTGTTAAAAAAAAAAAAGGAAAAAAAGACTAATTTTCAACCCCTTCTTGGGGGACCAAGGTCCATCTTGTCCTGGTATTGCCACACTTCTCTAGCTGCATCAGCAAACTGTACAACCCAGCAAGATTGGATTTATAGAACCAAACCTAGCGGGCTTACTTTCAGAGCGAGGGGTTTACTTCAGAGTCGCTCTGGTGTGCCTCCCATGGACTGAAACCATATTACCAGTTGGACCACATTAGGTACACCTTCAGGGGGCAATTTCTGGTTCAGTGACGTCCAAAAGGAGCCCCGGCAGCGGGCTCTGACACCCCTGCCCGCTGAAACCAACCTGCAGGAGGTGGGGATGACGCATTTTAAAAGTCCTCTCCGGATCCAAAAAAGGTGACAGCAGATGCCAACACGGAGAAGGACCACAGCAGAGTCACCTTGGTGCTGGTCTCTCCTTTCACCCCCAGGGACCCACAGTCAGGGCAGGTGGGGTCTTTTGCAGTCTGTCTATCTGATCTCTCATGTGCTTGCTTTGAAGGATCCCAAGGCACTTAAAAATGAAAGGCTGCAAGTCACTGATTTTTTTGTCCAGTGATGAGTCTATACTCTGTCCAAATAATTTTGCCCTAAAGTTGTAACTGGACTACAATATTCTTGCCTTCTTATCTTTGGTTGCTGCACGGCACTGCAGTGAAATGTAAACACTTGCTGCATTTTTTTACCGAGTCCAAACCAAATTTTACTAAGACTGTTTTTAAATGCAGAAAGTACTTTAGGGGTTTTCAGGGGAGACGCAGTCGGGCCACGCTATGATGCCTTAGTTGAGGAATACATGGCTTGACTGTTGAATCCAGATCTCTTGCTATATTTATGTTTTCTGTGGAGACTATTTTTTGCTACACATATGTTCCGTGCCATGATGTTGCATTCTGAAATAATTATTTAGTAGAAAGTTAAAAATATACCCGCACAGTATAATGATTTAGGAGGGGTTGAACACTATAAATCTTCCTACAGAAGCTTCTGGGGCAACCCAAAGATTGCCTTTGAGACCATATTTCCTTCCAGATTGCAAACCTGTCCTAGACCTGCCTAGAGAGTAACACTAAAAGCTGCTTCCACTCCCCACCTCCAGATGTATCTGAAGCCAGGGAGCAAAGTAAGAGCAATTAAAGCAAATGTTTTCTCTCAAAACATATGCTAATGTAAGATTACCCAGGAAATTGGATGATCTTGGCAGAGGGTCAAGTATTGTTTTGGGCAAAGCAGTGTGAGACGCCTGAGGCTGAGAAAAGCTAGAGGAAAATTGGCCCTGAAAGAGGTCTAAAGAAGGGGCTTTGGGATCACAACAGGGACTAGGAGACAGAGCTGGGAGAATCACCTAAACTGGCACAAGGTGCTTAGTTTGAAAGGGCCAGTCTACTGTCACTATAATGGTAAGCTATAAACTCAGTTAGTACCATCAGTTTTCTGTCAGAATTATAAAATTCCTCTAACTAGTCAAAGTCATAGTTTTTTAACCTAGGAGTGACACTTTTCCTACTATATTGCACCGCTTCCTACTACAGATAACAAATCATTTTGTTGAACGGCATTTTGTGGAAAAAACCAAATATCTTTCCAATTTTCATTCCCAGATTTTTGTGGATAAACTGTAACCCAAACCATTTGATATAAAAGCCCTGTGATTTACACAAGGCTTATTTGTTATTTCGACTAAGGTGAAGCTGTCTTATGATTTTCATTTAAAATTTTAATCTGACTTCATTTGAACAAATTTTCAAGGTACCACATTAAAGATTTTAATACAAAACATACCTGCATATATATCAGAAATCAAGTTATGTAATTTGCAATCTATTAGGCAATCCAATGTTATCAATATCTGCATGTATTTATATATATGCATTCACCTATATATAGGAGTAATTACTAAAAAATAAGGGGGGGGGAGTATATATTATCAGCATCATGTTATGGAAAATAACTTAGAGTTACACAATGAAGGAATATTTAGTTGTTACCTTTTATGGTTAATAACATTATAACATGAAAGGGAACCTAAGATCTCTTTCAAAGTAACATTACAAGCAATAACACTGCATGACAATACTGGTGTTTTTAGCAGTAAATCTGTAGAAAACACAACTTTTTACTGCCCTGTTACAGATACTCTTCCTAAGATCCTCTCCAACAACCCTTGATAAGCCAACAAATTATATCACTATTTTATCACGTAAATTCTTATTCGGCTCATCTACCCAATACTTTATATTACATTGTGCTTGCCAGTAGTGCATTAAAGTGATGTGTTTACAGGTTTCCCACACACTGCTCACATTTTCATCATCCTATTTCTCATGTCCCCTCAGAGTATGCAAAGAATATCTTGGTTTTGTAAGTAGGTACTTTTCAGTGTACTCGATGCTCTCTTTATATATGTGTCGGGCAATATCACAAACCTTTACTCACCACTACTTTGATTTTACAGTTCCTGCAGGAATCGATTTGGCAGTCTCAGGCTCTACTCCCCACCTTAAGATCAACTCTGGCATATTATTTAATAATAAAAAGTTCAGCTGTGCCAGTATAAGGCTATTAAAGGGATTATACATCTTGGACTTCGGGGTGTATCCTAGACCCCTGTATATTTAAAGACTAGCTAGTCCTAGTTAATGAGAAGCTAATTAGGACAGGTTTTGTATATTCATGTTCATGCAATTTCTTAATGCACTCATGGTCAAGTTTATCATTGAAAAGTGATAATGAAATGCATGAATAAAGGCAATTGTGTTTGTTAGGATAGCAAGGTGCTTTGTAACCACACCAGCATTTGGTATTAGTGAGAAATCTTACCTAATTTTTCTAACTGCAGAGAAAATTGACTAAATGTGGCATGTATTTTCAAACAAGAAGCCCTATGGATTCTCTACAATGTTTCCCTTGAGCTATCAATCTTTTTTCTTGTGTCCAGCCTCTGCAACCTGGTTTTCGTTCATGAACTCATCATATAGAGAAACAGGTCTTCTTGGTAACAGTGGGATGATTTTACACAGTGATGTATTTTTTTTCTAACTAGGCTCACAGAGTGGCATCAGTTCTTCCTCTTTCCAGGGGAAATACTTTTATACCCCATACAGTAGGGCTAGCACTGGAGGTATGGCTGGCTGTGACTGCTGCTTTTGTATATTCCTGAAAAAACATTCCGATAAGTTACACCTGGATTTTTTTCTCTATATCAGATAACACTAGGTGACCCTGAAACAGTGTTTTTAAATGTTGCAGAAATGTCCAACAGTATAAAAAATATCTGCTGCTATTCAGGAAATTATCTACATCATTACTTTTACTTTCCAAAGCTAAGACTGAACACAAGTTGCTCTCAGCCTAGAATAATCAGAGGAACTTAAAGTTGGTGTTGTAAATACGTTCGTCAGTATTATTTCACCTAAAAATTGTAGCTGGATATTGTTGTTGGCTAGAACTGACATAATTCGGGTAAGTAGAGCAAGTATTGCTGCATATTTGTGAAGAACTAGCAGGTATGACTTCCTCGGTGTGAAGGTGCAGTGCTCATGGGTCTCTTTGCCAATCCAGAAGACGGACCTGCGTGCTTTAATCTTTTCCTTTTGAAATGGCCAGAAAGTTTTGATACCTGAGCTCCAGGAGGGCAGATGAGCTATTAATGAGTAGCTCTGGGTGAGATGTGTGCCTGGTGTTTGGTATGGCCCATACCATGGGTGTGGGGGAGCGTGTTTCACCCTCCTTCTCGCTAGGTTTCACTCTCTACCATATTGCTTTCTCTTTATTTTTTCATTTGGTATTGGAAGCCAAGGAGAGTTGTGTGGGTGATGAGGAAGAAGAAGCTGTTGGTAGGATAGTTGGTTGGGCCGTTCAAAGGCAGGCGTCGGTAATAAGGGCTCATTTTTAGGAGTGATAAAATGCTTCATTTCAGCCTTTTGTAAAAACACTTTTTACTGTTGGTTTTTAATAGCTTATTCTGTTTACCTTCTAACAGTTAACTTCTTAGGGTTATACAACTCCAAAACAAATGTTTTCTTTCTTTTCTAGGTTATTGAACCATTTTGACGAGCAAATACTTTTCAAAGATTTTAAATATTCTTCTTAATTTGTAAGAAAAAAAAAAAAGAGAAAGTGTGTTATGACTGGCCTTGAATTATCTTTTAAACTATTTACATGGTGTTTTCACTTCCCTATTTGCTTAGATTATTTTTTAATAAATTGAGTTAAATGACTGATTTTTAGCACATATGGCTTGAATCTGAAGCTAATCACTTGACCTTCTATGCAGGAATTATAATTTAATTATTCTTTCAATTCTTTTTTAATTTATTGTCTGCATTTACACTACAGCTTTTTACAGATATTATTGCCTTGAATTAGAATAACTAAAGCTGCCTCCTCTGATCTGCCAGCCTGGGTGAGAATAAGAATACACTAGTTTGCTAAATGCATTTTCATCTCACCCGTTCATGCATAGTTTAGAATCCATCATAAAGCTACACTCATTTAAATTCCTTACAATCCAGAAAATGTATTTCCTCCTCTATCAGGGTTATGAAGAGAGGTGTAATCTATAAATCAACTTTGGGGTTTTTTTTTGTGTTTGAGGATTTTCTGGTCTCTCCCTCTGAGGATTAAAAATCATGTCTCAAGGCAGGCCATTAAGTATCATCTATCTATCTGAGAGATTTGTAGGTGCAAGAAAAATGGTGGTTAGACTTGATCAAGGAAAGAACTACAGAAAGAAGAAACTCAAATTCTCTATTATTTCAGCTCTGCTGGAAGTTAGGCACTGCTGTAGTTTTCATTTAAACTTCAATACATTGCATTTCACTATATGAATCATAACATCTAGTATATTTTTTATGATAGATTGGGAAGAAGAGCATGACATTGTGCTTTCACAACTTGCAAATTGTTTCTCTCTCTTTTTTGACTGGCTTAAAGTAGAAGATGGGAAGTAAAGCTTCTCTAGGTTAGCAGGGTTTTTTTGGCAAGGCAGACCTAATAATAGAATTAAGGTTGTCAAAACTAGCATTTGTAGTTGTTAACAAGAAGTACTTGAGGTGAGAACTATTAGTACCTAAGAAAACACTTTCTAAACTTCAGTAGAGGTGAAAAAGAAATGATGAACTCAGGGGAAGATAACAACATAGAAAGACAAATTAGGATTTGGTTTTTGTCAATAAAGTCTCAGTGGTTTATCAGAATTATTAAATATTTATCTCCACTCTTTGTTATATACCTGAGAATAAAAGACAACAATGGGACTTCTGTTTTCTACTGCACAATCTTTGGAAGCAGGGATGATGGAAAGTAAAAGACTGGATCCAGAATCTATGCAGTCAAAGTGACAACTCAGAGTCACAGCTGACTCAGAAATGCAAGTAGGTTTTGAAAATTGTTTTTATTTAACAAACTAAAGGCAGAGACGGTGCATGAAACAAGTAGTAGACATAGTGAATTATTCTTTTACAAAATTCTGCTTTATTAAGGTGCACATACAGTTAGTATTAAGTCTCCATATTAAAAGGAATTCTCACAGCACTGCTAAATACCAGCAGTACTATCAGGCATTGTGTTTGTGTACCAAGTGTCGTTATGAAGTCAATATTGGCTCCTTTCCTGATACCTAAAATAGCTGACAGCTTCTGACATTCTAGTCTCTGCAGAATAACAAATATGGGGACTTCCATATACAACGATTTTGGTACTGTCCTAATTGCATTTTAGCCATATCAACATAAAAAGTATGATTTTATTAAGAGTTCACTGTGCAGCTTTTTAGAGTAATGGATAATGAGCTGAAGAACCAGCCTCTGGGCACAAAGTGAGGCTTAGTGGTCTGTTTGACATGAGAATTTGGAGAAGCTGTCAGAGTCAGAGTACTGCTGGGTTTGACCCTTGGTCTTCTCTGGCAAGCCTGTTTCTCCGCAGGGCACCATGCAGAGCCGGCTGCGGCTCTGAGACCTGCAACACCTCCCCAGGCTTCAGTTGAGTGGGCATCCCCAGAACGTGGGAAGGAGAGAGAAGCTGGCGTGGGGAACATCTGGATGTGGGGAGCAGATATGTCTTAGACAAAGGCTCTGTGACTCCTTCCACTCTCACGGTAGCTCTCAGCAGCTCCAACCTGTGCTGGCCCACAAGCAAGCAGAGTGATGACAGCGTGCGCTTCGGACAACAGCGCGATACTTTGCCTTTCTTGGAAGGCACTAGATCACCAAGTAGCTTCCAAGGGACATGCAAGTGGTGAGCTGCCAACTGGCTGGGAACCACTGCTGCAGGAGAGGAAACATTACAAGGAAGTGTGCTTTCTTGCTTTATATTAATTGAAAAATTGAGGGCTAATTTAGTTTCAAGGAAACCGTCTCCTTAACAAATGAAATTTGGATTTCCTTTTACTAGGGAGACAGAAGAAGAATTTGCCTATTGCATGCTGCCCTCTCAGCATAGTGCCAGGTTATCCCTCTTGGCTCCTTTCAGAAACAATAATCGGCAAAATCAGGCTTTGGGTGGGAAAAAAAATGCAGGTCTTCCTGGAAGGCGTACTAAGAAGTGCTTAAGTAGCCAGATGGCACATGGAACTGACTTCTTTCTGTCTTTTCCTTTCCTTCACAGATGTACAGCAGAGTATGGAAAGCAAACAAATAAATAAACTGCTTTGCTTCTGTGAACTTCTGCCTGTTAGTGTGTCTGTTTGTTGGCTCAGTTCATTAAACCGCAGGCTTAATATCATCTAGATTAGAATCAGAAGTAGGCATGACACCTCTTAAAGTTAACAAAAAGTTTCATTTCCGTTCTTGTTATATGATTCGCAATCAGTGGTAGTTATCTACTAACACATACTTTGTCCTGACATATGTCAGCTTGGGTGTTTTTAATTATGTTTATTTTGCTGTGATCATTTTTGGAATAGATTAGGTTGCAGACTTATTACATTGACATACAATAATTTGTATGAATATATTAATTCGATACTGCTCCAATTTTGCTTTGCCGTTCTTTCTTAATAATAGAGGAAATTCATTATAATGAAGAATTTTAATTTTTATGTCAGTCCCTGATCTTCATTTATGTCTTCAAACTCTTAATAGCCCAGCTTGGAGTTTGATGCTTAGGGTGTAGAGGGAGAAGAGGTTTCCAGTCCAGAGGCATCAGAACTACGTAAGATTGCTGACACCACAGTTTCTTACGTTGACTAATATTATCCAACTTGTATTTGCTAGTAGGACTTGTAGACTTACTCTGCCTTAATCCGTTAACTCTTGCAATGTCTTGGGGAAAGAGAGTGCCTTTTTGTTCTATGACTGTACAGTGGTTTAGTGCAATGAGGTCCTGATCTATGAGAAGGTCTGCTAGGCACAGAGGAGCAGCAATGGGCAGAAATACCGTTCTTCAGCCTACGAATCGTGTATTAGGGACAGGGAGAGACTGCGCGAGGGACCAACCATGAGAAGCACTTTGTCCTGTAAGGATTTACTCTAGGAGCGTCTAGTCAGTCTAGTCAGTCCTTTCCGCTTCCTCCTGCCGCTGTACAATCTGCCTTCCCTCTCCTGTTTCTGAACAGCACATTTCCAGTCTCACTTTCAGTCTTGCACTTGTGCGTAGCCTTGGATGTCCCTCCACTTGGATGGATAGAGCGTGCAAACAAGCCGTTTACGCTTGCAGACAGGCCCAGAAGCAGTGCTACCTGTGAGTCACATTTATGAGTCTGTCGGAGTCTCGCTGTTAGAGAAATCCTCTTCTCAGCTTGGCCTCCATTTTATATGAATTTAAATGAAGGCAGAGAAGTTGCTAGGATGCTAACTCTTCTGTTATGCTGTGCTGTAGGAGTATCATATAACGCAAGGCAATAGTCAGATTTTCCTTTATTAGATATGACTGACCAGACCCATTAAAACTTAATGGGAATCAGATTGTTGGATAGTCTTATCCAGGATGTGCAATGGTTCTCCAGAGCATTATAAATTGCTTTAAATCCTGGATTCTTCCAAGTTCAGCAGTCTTTCTGCAGGACACCATAATGATTGAAATCGATGGAGGCGCTCATCCTAATGGCTTCCTAATCAAATTGGAAAAGACTATTTTCAAGGGTGGAAGATCATCTCTGAAACTTGCTTCCTTCCCTTTGGACAATCACTGTCAAAAATAGTTGGCTTTCTGGTTGCTCAACAAATTTCATTTGTTGTCCCAAACTTCTTTAATGCCAATGGAATTGGTGAATTGATTGGAGTGAATATCTTATGATTAGTGTACCAGGATTATTTAATAGCATATATATATATATATATTTACATTTATGTATGTGTGTGTGTATTTGTCCTCCACTCGACAGGTTTTATAAAAATTTATACCTTGATTTTACGTCTCAGGAGCCTTTGGTTAGGTATATCTTTACCTCACTTGGAATTAAGAAAAATAAATCTTCTCTGGATAAACCGTACTTCTGAAGCTGAGATTATATTGCTACTTGAAAAATGTTATTTTCATAGAAGAACAACTGAAGAGGCTTATTAGAACTTGAAGTCAGTTAAGAAAAGACAGAATATGTTAGTCTTGCTTTCCTGTTTTGATTGCTTTCTCGAGTCAGTGAGTCTGCTCTTTCTCAGCATTGCAGTAATGCCCTTCAGCTAATCCCACCACAGTCATTAGGTAGTTTCTTGACTCTCCTGTCCTTCAGTCTCTCTCTTCAACACCTGTGCTGTGGGACCAAAAGAATTGCCACAGGGTTGGGCGACAAGATATATAGTACTGAGGCACGACAGTCTTCCTAAACCTGTTGTTGCTTTACAAAAGGGAAGTAGAAGCAAAGTGACAGCGCCCAGCCACTGCAGCCAGCAGGGCTGAGCAGTTAGAGACGATACAACCCTGTGTCCCTGCCTCACCAGTGATGACCAGTGACGGACTGTAGAGACCCAGGAGGTCCTCCCTTCCTTCACCAGCTCTGAACGGGGGGGGGGGGGCACGCTCACCCAGCGCTGAGTTAGAAGTAGGATTTCGTGAGAAAGTAGAACAGACTGTAGCCATCAAGCATAGTGGTCTGAAAAATGAACTGATCGGCTGCTTGCTTGCACGTGACTGGACCCTTTTACTCTCCCTCTTCTTCTTCTTCCTATGCTTGTTACTCCCTGATCTGCCTTGATCCTAATTATTCCTTGCTGTGCGAAAAAAATTGGTGTTTTCTGTTCTTCACTGGTCTGATTGCTTGGGTTCCTCCACCTGTCAATGATCCTCTGCCCACTGCTGATTAGCACTTTGATTGGCCTTTAATCAGATAAACCAACAGAGTTAGCCTCCAACCATGGAGGATTTTCTCCGTCTATGGCTATTCCCTGGAATAACTTATTCGAGAGGCTAGAAAAACAATGGAATTGCACAAAAAGGAAAGGCCTGGAGCGAGTCACAAGGTCTAGACACACTTAAACAAAGAACTGGGCAAATGTGTTTGTGCATAGAGGAACACATGTGGATGGAGGAGTAGCTATTCCAGAGAAAATACTTTCACTTCAGGGAATCAGACATGTAATTTGAGAGGGGCTGTGGCTTGTCCTTACATAATTCTGAGTGATTAGCAAGTGAAAACTCATTCTCAGACACCCACGAAAGGCTTGATATAGCTTTTCCCTCATCCTTGACATTGGATCAAGAATGCACAAGCATCTTACTGGCCTCAAAAAAGAGCAAAACTTCAGTGCTGAACAAAGATTGCACTGGCTGGAGATAGGTAAACTGCCAAAAGACTGCAGTCCCAAATGCTGATCCTAAAAGAGGAAGAAGAGTCTGCACTTCAGAAAGGTGGGACTGTACCCTGTTGACATTTGGGAAGAAAAGTATGTAAATTCCCAAACCATAACCATTTGCAAGATGTTTCATTTTCAGTATTATTTGTATTACCATTTTCAAATGCGATTTTGGGTGGCACGAAGAGGAAAGGAAGATACGAAGCTAGGAAAACAGTGGCTAGGCAAAACGGCTGTGCATGTGCAATAGCCTGGGAAGTTTTGTTTTCTTGGCTGTCTGGTTTCTAACAGATTGGTGGTTTGCTCTTGGCTTCTATTTTTTTACTGCACTGTAAATCTGCTAAACTCCTATGTGTTGCAGAAGTTTAAGCACCTATGAATTTGCACAATTTGGATTGGAATTTGAAATGCGGGGCGGGGGGGGGGGGATGTGTCATATATAAAAGGCAGTCGTTTATTTATGGAGACCCATAATAATGCACTGTAGGTTACTGACGTATGTAGGATGAACAACAGTAATAATAACGATAACATAACTTTCTAAATTGCTGTTAGGGAGTAAGGCTTGGGGAGGTTGGTAGCAAAGGTACAAGCATTTTCCTGTAATTGCTCTATAGTTGTGTAAGTTAGAGTCTTTTCTTCTTTTTTTTCTCGTCGGGGTGTTGGGATTTTTTTGGTTCTTAGTGAGTAAACCCAGTTCATGGAAGGCAGCTCTCCTGGTAGGTAACATTCCTGTTGCTTGTGCAACAAATTTGAAAAATGTTTTGTGTCTGTGTGTGTACATACATATACACATGTGCATAGTTTTAGCTGCTCTTATTTGGAAAAAACTAAAAAGCCTTTTTTGTGTTGAGGAAATTGAACATAAGACTTAAAATGCATGCAAGCTTGTACTGTCACTACATAGACTTCCTTGTTTATAAAATGGGATTGTCAGAACTCAGGAAAAACTTGTCCTTCTCCCTGATGCTGTGAATCAAGCAAACTGAATCAAGGAAATGCTGGATTTCTTCAAGCGTCTTGTAAATAAGAATTGCTGGCAATAAAAACTCAGCATTTTCTAAGCCTCTCACCTATGCACCTACCCTCCCAATACACCTTGACCATTCACCTCATGGCTCCTTTGTTGCTCCTTCTTTTTCTCCTCTTTCCCTAGATCGCTTTCGTTTGTCTCTTTTGTGTACAGTTGGCATTATTTTCTCTTCCAATCTGTGCTCTGTGCCAGCTCTGTCTTCCCAGGAGACCTCTCAGAGGCCAATTGCCTGTTCTGCTCATGACGATGTTTGCCGAGGTGGATGGAGATGTGGATGAGCTGATAGTTCTGCATCTGGAAAATATATGCAAGGCCACGAACAGTCCACATATCCCTCTCCACGAGTCAGCACCAGAAATGGCTGTATGAATCACATATTACTCAATAGCCTCTTAAGCATTAGAGAAGGCATAATCTCCTACTAGTTTCCAGGGAACTGTACTGAAGAGCATTTCATTGTACCCTGAAGGGTCAGCTGAGAAACAGTTTGTAAAATTATGTAGCGTGCCAGGCCTTTAATCTCTGTGCGGCTGACCTATGTGTTCACATACCGCTATTCAATTTATCCTTGTCAATTGCCTGGTGCTAAGACTAATTTCCCAGATCACTATTTCTTCAAATTTACTAACATTTTTAATACTAAATATTTTAAATATCCAGAGCTTAGCACAATACTGACTTTTTCCTTTCCATACTTAGTGCATCTTAAAGCATTACCTGACTTCTGAGATATCCAAAACTGATAGAGGGTTTAAATGCAAGAAAAATGCCGTTAAAACTACTGCAAATAATTTTTACGGGCACATATAATTCAGGGGACTTCTGGCTATTATAATATCCTTTTTCAATCATAACTACAGCTTTTCTATATGTGGTAAACCACTGTGTAGCGTGGATAACCTTGACAAATTATTGGAATATTAAGGTGAGTTCTAAAGAGTTTACATTCCTAAATTGTTCAGACTGTAAAAATGTACAGTGGAATATTTTGTGCTTCGATAAAAATGCCCCGGTGCTATTCCTTTCTTTCAGTGGATGCATTTGCTGCTGCTGTGCCTCAAACCTGTGCTCTCAGGTGATTCTCTAGTTAATGCAGAACAAAGGCTCTGTCTCATTGTCTGTCGCTGCAGAGCCTCCTGATGACTCTTTGGAGGTCCGATTTGGCAGATGTCCCTGGCGTATCGCTGCAGGTCACAGCCGGCGTGCCAGGCTGGCGTGCCAGCAAGCACAGGGAGCTGGGTGCCAGGGTGCACAGCCAACATGGGTGCCACCTCCCCCCTCAACCCCTGGGCTCTGCTTCCAGGTATCCCTGCCAGCCTGTGGGGCCAGCCTAGACCACTGCCACCTCCAGCACGTCTTGACTGTGGCGTATCTCACGTGCCTCTTAAAAATGCCCACAGCTGCAGCCCCTGCGGGCCCGGGATCAAGAAGAACCCACCTGTATACCAGTGGCCTCGCAGTCAAGCTGTGGGTCTATCAACCTGGCACCCGCAACGCTGAGCGGTCTCCCTGCAAGTATGGGAGATGCACAGCTTGTACACAAGTACGTGTACATGTATAGCCCCCGAGCAGTGCTCCTTGAAGCCTTGCAGCTCCTTGCTGCTGCAGCTGATCTATGCCCCCCATGCAGTGAGACGTGAGCCCATGGACTAGTGGTCCGTGTCAGACAGCACCGGTGCTGCTGACGTGAGGAGGTCACGGAGTACAAACAAGCACCCGAGTTAGATGAAGCTCTGAGGGTGCTTCTTGGGCTAATGTCAAACCCCAGCAGAGGTGCTACGAAGCAGAACAGAGGTCTAGAAACCCTTTCAAAAGTGCCTGAAAAGCGTCTGTGACGTAGTGATCGCTGTGACAAATCAGTGTGTTATGTTGTTGGCCTCATGAGAACTAGGATTTTACCCACAGAAGAGACAAATTTTTAGAATACTAAATATTTGGAGGCTTATAACAAGCTATGGTAAAGCACCCACGAATATGCCCTACCTACACTAAAGACAGCTTCATTAACAAGTAGAAAGCCAGCAAGCCAGATGAGTTAAGGTGAATTAAAGAAAGAATGTTAATGGAATGGCAAATTATTTTAAAGCACATAATGATTTCATATAGCAATGCACAGGATAAAATGCCCCTTTACCATAGATAAATATCCAAAGACCTTACGGAAAGCTGCCCTTTATTGTCTCTGGTATTCTACTTCTTAGTTGTGCATAGGCACAGGTAATACCTAGTCAGCTGAATTAGAACTTGTGAAAACTGGGTGTATCTCACTGGCATCTGAAAAGCTGCAGCATATGCTATTATTAGCCCTGATACCATAAGCCCTGATCCCAGCCCTGTATAATACAGAGAACTAGAAGAGATAGTTCAAGTTCCCAAAAGCTGATGCTCTAAGGACAGTAAGAACTGTAATATATGTGCAGAGTGTTACTGTGCAACTGCCAGTGTGAATTCTGTGTTTTTAAATGGTGATGGGAAGAAGGAAAAACCAGTGATTTAGCTGTAACCAAAAAAACCCAAACAAAGAAGGAAAGAGAGAGGATAAAGGAGAAAAGAATATGAAGAGATTGATGGAGGAAATGTGTTAGGGCTGACACGAGAAAACAGAAGGAATGGCTGGAGCTAGCAGCTAAGTGGAAAAACAAACAGCATTCAGAGTAAATACTACAGAAAACAGCTTTGTATCATCATCAGTGTTGAAGGTCAAAGCCTAAAATGCTTCTGCAGCTGTTCTTGCCAATATAAGTCTCTGACTGCCTCTATTCAAAATAAATCCCAGATACTATTTAAGTGATAGCTGGCATATACATTTTGGAATTTGGGGAATGCTAAGCTTTCTTCGGACATCATCTACCGAAGTGATTTATCACAGAAGTGAGCTTTCAGTGACTCACCTGGTGGGAACATAATCTTATTTTTCTGTAGTAGTAATGGCAGAATGATTAAATAACAACTAGATTAAAGTAATGCTTATGTTTCCTTATTACATTTCCTACGTGTATTTTTATTTATTATTTCTATTATGTTGTGATGCTCTCCAAAAAGGAAAAATACTTATGAACATTCTAAAGACACATTTTTCAAAGGGAGTAGGCAGTAAGGAGCCTCTGTCCAACGAGCCTTCAGCTGGGGGTCTGACAGACGTATGGCAGCAAGTTGTGTCTGTTAAAGTAAATCTAATTTAGCAAATGTCCACACTGCAGTCACTTCCCCTCTGCTCTCAGTGCCTGGGCTCGACGGTTTAAAGCAAAATCATATATGCATAAATGAGTTGTCATCTCCATGCCCGTAGGACAGACAGTAACTACCGACTGAGATCGTCAAACCAGATGGCTGGAGAATCCCTCAGCTGACAGGCGGGGAGAAGCACTGATTGTGTCTTGACGTTCAGATAATGCGTCTTGGCCAGCTTCACGGTCTGCAGTAACTCAGTGTCGAGCCTTGCAAGAGAAATGGCATGCTGGCGTCATTGCACAGTACCATTGGTTTGTCATGCCATGATCCTGTGGCCCAGTGATGATCTCCAAGACCTTCCTTTCCTCTCCCCTACTTACAGCAAAGCTCAAAAATGGGAAAGAAAGAATCTTATCCGCTTTGTACTTTCCTTCCTCATACTATGGAAATCCGGACTGAGTCTTCCGTTCCTGCTTGACCCTATGGAAAACCTCCACGAAGACATCCACGTGCTCAGCCCTTTCCCCACAGTCTTGAGAAAGCCCAACCGCGCACAAAGCATTACTCTGCCAGCACCTTCAGCATCTCCCTTCAGGTCTTAGATGCCATCAGCAAATCTCAGCCGGGAGCCAGACTGCCCGAAGGCAGCAGGCAGGCAGGCCCTGCAGGCCCACCGGGATTGGCAAACCTGCAGCAGGACTCTGAGATGCAACTTGAGGAAACCTACGGGCATACTCACTGCCCGCGGCCGAGAGCATCTCTCGAGTCTCCTGAACACAGGGAGGGAGACTGTCTCATGCAGGGACTATTTCAGCAAAGCCATTTTTATCATGCCGTCATATTTCCTGTCTCACTGGAATTATAAAATTGCCGCAGATCCAGAAACTTGGGAGCCCTACTGACGGGCTTTTCTTTGCTGACTGATACATAGGAAGAGCTTCTTTACTCTGCTTTACTCTGTTCTCACTTGTTTCTAAACAACTGTGAAAACTTTGCAGCTTCCAACCTTTCAGAGGGATTGTTTGTGTGTGCAACTTTTGCTTCATTGATGGGGAAAAGCAGGAAAAAGAAAAGTCTTTTTAACAATCAGAAAAAGCTTTTCGAACAAAGCCATTCTCACAAGCCTGTGAGTTGGCAAGGTCTTATTTATCTTACCTTGAGACAGGAGATGCAGGCTGTTCAATTTAAAACAGGAAAAAAGCAATCAGCCACTCCTATAAATTCCTGTAAATCAACAGCTTCACAAATTTAATTTCAAAAAGTCAAATTCTTATAGCTTCATCCTCCTTCCGTTTTGCTCCACTACTAACCCTTACAGAGCAAAGCAAACAATGGGACTCCACTGGCCATAGCTCATTACTTTCAAGCAAGGCCTAGTAGGGCTGTGGTTTATGTAGTACGGCTGTGGTTTATGTTCTGGACCTACAGGTCGTCTATGGATTTATTCTCGGCTGCTGAGGTTGTGTCCTAACAACTCCTGCTTCAGAGACACTTTCTCAGCTATCTGTTGTTGGTTGGTCTGTTTTCTTTTCAACTGATGTGTACCTTCACTTGGTCTAGAGATCAAAATATTCAGTTTATCACCTCCGATGCTATATGCTCTTTTTTCACATATAAGAATAAATAGAAAATGCCTGCCCTAACAGAAGGGGAACGTAGAGCATCTTAATTACAGGGAGAATTGCTAGACGATGCAGAAAGCTTTTTTACTTTTTGCTTGCTGGTGGATGCAGAACTTGCAAAACCATTCTGTTCCAGCAAGGTGAGAGTCAGCTCCCCCCCCCCCCTTTTTTCCCTCTTATTTAATTGAGTGATAGATAAAATATTTGAGGTCTTTTAGCTTTCATACAAACCGCCTGCTTTGACTGTGATTGTCCCTCGAGTGCAGAACTTCGGGAGGTCCAGAGACCCCGGCAATCATTTAACAAGTCATTGAGTATCTCCAGCTACAAATACGACTCTTTTGTTTCATTGCTCTTTGCTAAAGTGTGTGTATTCATATTCGGTTTACAACAGTCACTCGATATCATAATGGCAGATAAGCTAGCTGTCAAAATAGCAGAATTTGTAAAGTATAAATTAGAATCAGACACATAACTTTTTGCCTGTGTGTTGTATGAAATCTCTGACCACGTCATTTAAGAGGAGCAGAGAAAATGATTTTCTTAGAATCCTTTAAGAAAAACAACTTAGAAAAGCTGAGGGTCCCCCTAGAAGACTGCTCAAGAAAATGAGCTACCAATTTGCTTGCAGGTGATCCTAACAGCAGATCTGACAATATGTTTGTTTGGCTGCTGTGACATATGTTAAGCTTCAGTGCATCCCCCTAAAGGTTAGAACATGAATGACTTTAAATAAGGGAGGTGCATTACGCTTTGACTACTTACCCCTGCAGCCTGCATAGGCAAAGAGGAGAAAGAAAGGCAGAGCTTTGAGAAGGAGCTATCATCTGGTGAAAAGGGAGACTTTAATGTGGAGTGGTTATTATTCAGCTATGGTTTTCTAATCAATACCTATGGCACATTTCCTTGCACTCAATTATGTGATTAGGTTACTGTCATTTAAAAAAACAGATAAAATCTTTTGTATGTAAAAGGCCATCTAAAAATACGCATCTAATACCGTTAAATACTTCTTAAACGTGTACAGTACAATTTTACAGGATCTATTTCATGGGGGTTTCTAAGAATATTTTTTCAGCTCTTTTTCTGAAGTGGAGAACCTTGAAGCTGAATCAGATTATTTTCTCTCCCTGTACTAAGGAAAGTAAAACATTTTTTCTTCCCACTGTACGAACGTAATTCAGGAATCTTGCTACTGTTCCTACCTATTACTAGGATTAACTGGCATTTACGTAGTGCTCAGAACAGAGAGAGGCAAAGAAATTATTTTGCCAAAACTACAGAGCAAGATCAGGAGGAGACTTTACGTTTCCTGACTCAGCGTCATGCTGTTTACATTAAATCTCACTGGTTCTCAATAGCCTGTCACCTTTGCATTTGTTATACAGAATGTTGAGAGCTGATAAAATAACTGACTACAATCTCATGTTACATTTAGAGAAAACTCATAAAGTTTTTCTTTATTTTTCGAGGCAGAAGCTTTGAAAAGACGCACAGACATTAATCCCACTAACCCAGATCTGATGATGCCCATGGCAAGGAAGTTTCTTTCTCTGTCCTTTTTGCAATGCACCTCGATTTGGCTCTAAACATCTCTCAACGTACCTGTGCAGTCTCCTCACTCAGGTGCCTTGTAGGTTTCAGCAGTTTGTAAACCATTCCCAAAACTGCTTCCAAATTCTTAAAACTTTGAGATATAAAATATGGGCCTCGCATTTTGCACTTTGCTTGCTGTACAATAACAAGTGAAACAGTATTTGGTATTTCCGAGATTTCTGTAATTTCTATATGACTTTGGTCCTTAGGATAATTTTTTTTTAAAAAGAAGCAAGTCCTCTACAAAGCATAGTGGGTAGCTGGCCAAAAATAACCATAAATGTTTTCTCAGCAGTGCGAAAAGTCTGAAATGAAAGACAGATGTGGTATAGTGCCCAGGAAAGGAAAAGAGTCTTGACATGACGGCTCCTGCAGAAATACAGCAGACTGATATAAATCATTGGAGTAATGCACTGCGCAGCTATAAAGTTTACAGGAAGGCAGATTAAGCCACGGAGATATAGGGTTAGCTTAGAAAATTTGACGAAGACGGTTGCCAGACGCTAAGGTGGACACATCTAAGGTGGAAAGGACTAGGAAGTAAAATCTGCATCAGTACAACTCAAGCTGCAAAAGTACTTGTGGTGTTATACTTCATGACCTGGAAAAGGGGCTGGGTGAAAAATGTTGATAGAGAGTAGAGGCTAACAAAGGAAAAATACAAGTCCTATTTATGTGGCCAAGATTTACGGAATACTTTAATTGAAGTTTTAAAGCGTCACTGCTGAATCACTGGTTTCAATGGGATGGCAAAACTTTTATTTGTTGAAGATTGAAAAATTGTCAACTCTTGCTTTTGGTTAATAGCATACTTATCAACTAGCCAGGGGTGGCACGTTAGATTACAGCCCCTATAAATTATTTGTGAACAGAAGCAAGTAACATATTCTTACACCTGAGCTAGTCACTATTACCATCTGTGAAATGTAGTTCCTCAGTTCATATCATCTCACCAATTCAAACATGAAGTGAAATTAGAAATAAAAAGACAGGCTTTTATCATTCAGGCATTTATCTTTTGAAAACATACACAATAATGATGTTAATGGGGGTTGCAGTACTTTAATGTTTAAAAGCCTCATGTACTGACACTGGAAATGTTCTGTACATAAAAGGAACACCCAGAAAAATCCAATTTACTGCGTCAAGACATGTCCATTTTTCTCTTATTTTGTATTACCGATAGGCTTATACAGAAAAGGGTTTTGGTTCACTGTTGCATTGAAAAGTTTCTGTGCTCAGTTTTGTCATTCTCGTTTAAGCTCGCAATATGGGAACAATAGCAAAATTCATATTAATACTTTCCTAAACCACCCTCCCCCCCTTTCTTTTGGTAATAAAACACTTCAGTGAATGTAAATTTCTAGGTCTGAATAACCTATGCTTTCTCATCTCAGAAGTTCAGCTTTTCAATGGAAAGGCAAAACAGTAATATTTTTTTTACATTGACTCTACATAACTGACAAGAAATGAGTCAAAGGATGGATGAAAACTAATCAGGCTTATACCTCAGAATAATCCTGTCTGAGAAAAGACTTCTTCATTAATTATACCTGGTCTTGCTTCTGTGAAGTTTTAATGAAAAGAAAAAGGTGGCTAAAACTCTGAAGGTTTTTGTTTAATTCTGAATGTCTGTTATTTTCATTTTATTTATGCTTCTGGCCTTAATAGGGAAGCCACTGATGATCTGAAAGCGAATATATGACTATGCCTACATTAGCAAGCAGGTTAGCTCAGTAGGAGCATAGCATTAGATCAAAGCAGTTGATGCTGGAGCCCCAAGATTATATGCAATTTGCACATTTTACTTTAGGCTACATTTAGCCTGGTCTGCAGAATTGAATGTCCTCACCGTGTATGTGATTTGAAACTGTCCTGAGCTCGTATCACTGGTTAAAACCCATTAGGGTTTGTAGTACATTAGATCTGCACCTGAATCAGGGATTCCTGTTTAATTTCATCTGAAAGAAATCTAGTTCTCATGTGTCAAAATTGCTCTGCAAAATGGTCCAAAATGCTAATGCAGACACAGCCTGTGCCAGCCAACAATATGTATACTTTTTTCCTATCTTTCTGCAAGTATCATGTTAACTGGAAAACTTCACAAGCTTCTAGTTTAAAATTACAAAACCAAAGATATTTCAAATTATGTCCTTTTCTGAATACATCTTGAACTAGCAGTATTATGCATAGATATTCTATGCATAAATCATAGACCAAAATCATATTGCCTCAATATCATAACTGTAGAGTGGATTCATTTAGTACATAACAACACATAGTGCAGGGGCTGGTATTAACAATCAGTGCAATAGAGCTCCAGAAATTCACTTTAAACGCACATAGAGCAAGTTATTTAAGGAGTGACTGTGAGAATTTTGAATGCAGTGTGAGACTGCGTGTTGTAATTTTCCATAGAAGTTATTCGGTTCTTGATATTATAGCAGTCTAAACATCTTCGTTATTGTGCTGACATTCTTTTGTTCAAATAGTGGATATTCTTTTACGTCTCTAAAAAGATTTAGCAGACTATAATAAGAGGTGACCACTTTCATTTGTGTGCCTATATCTGCTAATATATTCCTAACTTCTCCAGGCCTGGCATCATCAGTATCAACCTTTTAAATCTATGTCATGTATGCTTATGCCTTTAAATACGTCTTCCATCACTGAAGGCTGAGATACGTATTCTTACAAAAACAGCACGGATACGTGCTACGGAACTAAACAGCCATTTTCTCTTTTATGTGAAGAAGACAGATACACTGCAAGGTCTTGCGTCGCATCAGTTCTCATTTCAATAAACAGGAGTTACAGGCTTCAGCATTTCACGGAATCAAGGCAACGCTTTTAGAAAGTGCTTCCCTTAATGGTTTATGTAGTTCCTAGTTTCACACTATAGTGTCTATTTTTTGGCATATTTAAGCCAAACACATGTAAGTATCTGCAGGTGTCCCTTATTTTTTGAGTCAAGCTCTTTCTGACAACCCTGAAGGATATGATGAAGCCTGTTGTTTTGCATTTCCATTTTAAGTGCTTATTTAAAAAAAACAAAACAAAATGCTAATCTAATGACCAGATAAATGACCCCTGTGATAAGAACTCTTTACCAAATTAAAACATAGTTCACTTCTGTTAGGACACGCTACGCATTTCAAAAAAGTAGTATTCACTTAAGAAATACCAGCACAGTTTAGGGTATAGGATGCATCTGTGTTGCCTGTAAGACGTAGCAACTGAACAGGGACACAAAGCACGTGTGCCCAGCAAGGGTTATTTTTAATAGATAAAGCTTGTCTTTTCAAATCAATAGACACTTCTGCAGGTTTTCATTCTAGACTACAGCTTTTTCCATATGCTGTTAACTGTAACCAATAAATCTAAACATATATTTACTCTACATGCTCTACCACAGTGTTTTTAGGAGAACGCATGAGTTCTAACAGCTATACGAATAAGCAATAAACCAGGACCCTTTTGGAAACAAATCATTTTTCCTTTTCTTAAAAAATACTACATGCTGCCAAGATACATGAAGAAATAGGGGATCAATATAAGGTATTAATCTCTTCAGAATTACAATTATACACCATCCTTTAAGCACATGTCTAGAGCTAGTGAATTATTGTATTTGAAGTCAAACTGCAGATTAAACTCGGAGAATGCAGAGGGAGGCAGCCAAAGAGGGGGAGAGAAATGAATCTGTATAAGGGGGAGGGGAGTGACATTTTGATTTGACACATTAGCGTCTTTATATTACTGTTCTGCCAGTAAAGAGCCTCTCTGGAGGTGTATGAAAGATTTTGCACTTAAAACTAAACTGGCAAAATAATCTTCTTTGCTGTGTAGATTAATGTTAGGAAATTTTGCTTTGCTTGTCTAGGGCAGTTCTGATTCTCTCTGCATACATTTAAAACATCTTTTTATTTTTCCCATCTTCCCCAGGTTTGGGTTCCTAAAATGTGCTAGTCACTATGGGAGGGAGAAAAACAGTCACAGCTTTGTTCCTCATTTTTTCTCTAATTGAAGTACCATCCACACTTGTCACAACCTCAGAACAGAAGGCGCGGGGAGGTAGAGGAGCCTTCAGGTGGCAAGCAGGCACATGAAAATGAAATAAATCGAAGTTCCAAAGACACAAGTGAGAACGAACTATTATTTAAAAGACTTGTTTTCTCACGGCTGTATTTCTATCCAGCCCCAGACTCACCTTCTTCTCCCAGTCTATACATCTACTTATCATTATCTTGGCAACATTTTCATTATACGTTATGCCATGTCTTGGGTCCTTTCCTGTCATAATTTGCTCTTGCATTGCCCCTCAAATCCCATGTCTAAACATCCCGGCTTTCACTGGGGACGGGCTCCTGCCTTAGAGTATTTTATGATTATCCATTGAACTCTAGACCCAGATCCCTCTGGTGATATCAATCTTCCTTCCACTCCCTGCTTGCTCAGTTTCCCAGTTGTGGTTGCAATTGTGATGGCAAGTGTTGGTTGTCCTTCAGTCCGACAGTGAAAAAGGGAAAAGAAAGGAGGTCTATCTTAACACTCTGCACTCTTTTGACTTTGCCACTTCCTCCTCTGCAATTTGAACATAAGATTCTGAGGAACCAGAAGAGAAGCTGAAAAAAAATCGGATTGCAGAAAGTATTTTCTGGATCAAGAAACACCAGTCTGTTTGCACAACTAGTTACTGCTGTGAAGAATATAAAACCCTACTACAGGCAGATTTACTCCTTTAAAGACAAGTGCAAGCCAACACAAGGTTAAATCCCTTTCATGTCTTTGCTTCCCTTTTCTTAGAATTAGACACTAGAATTCTGTATGAGGGTTATTTTCTTAATTTGTTTGTGTAAAATGCAAGTCAGAACCTCTTTAATCTTGATAAATTCTCAGCCTTGATGACTTGCAGCAGCAATGAGTTCCATAGTCTGTTGAAAAATACCCTGAGCAGATATTTCCACTTATCAATTTATAATCTGCCATTTCTCATTTTCCTTGCATTTGCATCCTTCCACCCTGAAGCAGAAGTAAAGTTAATTTAAAATTGTTTAAAGTATATGAGGAATCTAAATTTTTTTCCCCCGGTGTACATATTCTGTTCTTCAACAGTATTGAGCCTAACGATGGCCTCTGCGAGCTCAGCGTCTGGTCTCCCTGAAGTTCCTCACAGTCCTCTCTGCAATTCTGTAACCTACGTAACTTCTACAACCCGCTTACTTTGCTACTCCAAATCACGACTATGCCAGAAAACATTGATCTCAGGATAGGATTTTGAGGCTCTCTGTGTTTTCCCAAAGCAGAAACTGACAGTTTAATTCTAGTCTTTCTCTCCCCTTAGGCAATTTTGATCGCCAGTAATGCTTTAGTTCACAAATATTTACTTGCCTTACTAATTTCTTGTGCGGGACCTTGTCAGGGGACTGAATAAACTGCCTGCTATCTATTACTTCAGTGACACTCACTGACTTTTAGCACATCAGTGAGACTCTTCCGAAAACTTGGCAGGCTAGGCTTTATCGCATCCTGGTCTTTCAGGTGTTTATTGTTTTACTTTCCTGATACAAATGCAATGTTTATTCATCTGTAACTTCTTGCATCACTTCTGAAGCCTTTTTAATTAGAGACATAAAATTTGCCACCCTCCAAGTTACTGATAGACTAAGCATTTTTAATTAAAGCCTGTGCATTTTGCTAGCTGCTCTGTCCCCTCAAACTTAAGCTTCTTCTGAATTCTGTGGTGTCTATCACTTAGGCCTGTTGACTTGAAGCTTTTCAATTATCAGTTTCTTTCAGCATCTTTTCTTATGATAACTCCATCATTAAGAGCTCCTCATCATTGACAGGCAAAGCAAGCCCGACACAGAAAATGCCACTCATTCTCTACAGCAGACACTGATGCAAAGGAAGAACTCCGTTAGAACTATCTGCATCGTCTTTAATTGCTCTTTTTATTTCCAAGGACCTATGCTCAACTGAACCAGCAACTGTGAATTTGCAGTTTCACACATGTCCATATACTGAAATTGGGCCTATAATGTCCATTCACCTTGGGTCTTTTCTCTAGTGATGCCCATGCAAAAAAAAATATATTGGTTAGCACAGTCCCCTCTCAACCTCTTGAGTCTGTCAGCTTTTAACCTCAGGTTTTCCTCCCAGATGAGCTACAAAACTAGCAGTGATGCATGAATTGCCACAATCTCTGATGCATTCTTTGAGAAAAACTATACATATTTAACTAAATTGTGATTGCTCTCATATGTTGTATTATAAACATAATAGAAAAGTGTGGCATGAATATTAAACATGTTTGAAACATATTTCAGGGAAAGGGAAAGCATATTGGTAATACTATGCATGAAAACCAAATGTTAATCTTTACTGAATTAAAATTCTACCACCCATAAATAATGTTTTTTTTTCTAATGAGAGAATGACAGAATTTTCTAGTCTCATGAATGTAACTTAATAGCTGGCCAAAGGGGAACTGAGCTCTTAAAAAAAAAAATTAAAAAAAAATCCCACTGCCAGAGTTTTGAATTCCAGACACTAAATACAGAGTCTGATTTCTAATTTTAGGACCAAGAGCTCCCACTAAACTCTTCCCAGGATTGGCCTAATGTTAATATTTACAGGAAAGGAAAAGGCCTATTAGTACATTGTCTAGTAATGTGCAGCAGAAAGTCTTGATGGAATGTCACCATCTGTGTCTGTGCCTAAAATGGAGCTTACTTTTGAAGATGTGATTTAAATTATTCTTTTACCGATTAAAGTACCAGAGTGCCAAAGTGATGACAAGCTTTTCCCTGTCATCTTCTTAAAATTATGACAGAGTCTTTTTCATTTTTTTTCCATGCTCTCTCTAGAAGTTCACAGGAAGTAAATTTTCAAAGTAGTGACATTAATGGGACTCATGCAGTTAAATCCCTGTGCATCACTTTGAAAATTTACTTGCTAGGGTACTAATGAAAATTTAGGTCCTTGAATATTTATGATCCTCTATGGTATATCATAAATGTAGCTCTTATTTAAAAAAATATGTGGAAAATCTGCCATATATGCATAGTTTGCTGGCATTCATGTAATTGCAATCAAACTGTATTGTCCAATAATATCAGATTAATTTCCATTGTTCCATTCATTTGCTGTTTGACACCCACACACACACCCCCCCTTGATAATTGCAGATTTTCAGCTGGATTTCACTTCCACTGTTTAACCTCCCACTTAGAAGGACTGTGAGATAAAGACCGAGAGCATGGAGAATGAACGCACTTTAATTGGAAAAGTGTATTTGAAGTGCTGGAAGTTGGTAGTTTTCCCGGGAACTGCATAGCTACTGCCTTCTTTGGTTGGCTTTGAAAATTTCCATCAGCTGCTTGCTGGCAGGGGACCTCTTAGATGGGTGTTGGGGGTGGGAAGGGAGGGACAGGGATGGGTGGTGTGAAACTCTGTGGTGGAAGATTGTTTTCACCCTGAAATATGGCACAGACAGCTACAAAGCTGTGATTACTTCTGGACCTACCTAACATTCGTAGCTCTGGATGGGCCCTAATAAATACTCAGATTCTCCAGCAGGACTGCTACAGCGTCTTCCTGCTGCTGAATATTGATCAAACACTCTTAGAAAAGAAAATTCAGATTCGCTTGGATGTGAATTATCCACACTGTCCTTGGCTGCCCTTTACATGTGCCACATCTCTGCAAACAAGCTCAGGTTCTTGCCTCGTGGTTCTCGTCTGCTGGGACAGGGGTCCTGCCCCATCCATACGTGACAGAGGAAAAAGCTCAAAGGGCTGGTTTCTGGGATTATCTCCCCGACACTCCTCCACAGGAGACCGTTAGTTTGTGTCTCAGGTTCCTGCTCTTTCTTCTGTGCACTTCTCAAAGCACAATGCGAAGTTTCTGTGTTTTGCTAAACCAACTCCTGCTGCCCCAGAAATCACAAGTCAGGGTACTTCTACATCAATGTCATCGTGTAGGCAGTTAAAAGTTGCCGTGTCTTCTTGTTGACCTAATTAGTTATTTATTGCTTCTGTGTCTGAAAGACTTTTAGGGCAATCTAGTCCTTGGAAATGAAATGTTTTTATAAAATGATACCAGCTGAATAGCGGCACCGATATAAAGTAATGACAGAGCATTTGTTAATCTAAGGATTCAGTGGAGGAAGGACCAGGAGAATAGCGAGCTATGGCAGCCTGACAGCTTGAATTGTGCCCGTAGCACACTTTAAGTCTTCATTGTCTTTATCCTTTGAGAATATAATTAGATCTACCTATTAAAATGATATCTAATAAAATTGAGGTTTTAATACTAATTATATAAAAGAATGAAGAAATAGGATGTGACTAAGCAACATTGATTCCTGTCTTGTTACTGAATGACTTATCTCCCTGGAAAAGCATAGTTTTAACAATGCTGAAATTCATTACTACTGATATAAAAAGGACCTGAGAGGGACAAGAGTAAGTTTAAAAAAGGGGGGAGGGAAGGCGAGAGAAACAGAATCCGAGGAGCAGAGTTAGTAAGTCCTTTTTTAAAACATTAAGCTAAGAGCTGCCTATTTTTAAAATCACCAGAGCACTTTTTCTTTTCTAAAAAGAACCCCGAATCAAGACTGCAACCCTTGATCCATTCCATTGATGTTTGTCCGATTTATACAATTGCAGTGTACAATAGTCCTTGTTCTTTTAAAGACTAGATATCTCTTTCTCAAGGTACGCACGTGTGTATGTATATTTGATTTTATCCAAAGTTTGTTTTCTTCTTGCTTTTGTTAGAAAATGGCATATTTCAGGTATCTTTTACTGCCTCAAGACTGTTGAAGAAGTTCGTATGTCAAGGTATAGTAGTTCTTGTAATAATTTCCTGTTATTCCTTTAGGAACCTGAAAACATAGTAATCTGATTTCATGCTTTGCTTTAAAGATCCAACATATATCTATTATGTGCTAGCTAAAAGGGAGCGTATGTGTGCATGTAAGAAAAAGATAAACAGAAAGAAAAAACTCTAGTACATGGTGCAGTTCCTTGTCATGAAAGCAAAAATGGCAAAAATAGGAGCATTGTTGCTATGCATCTCAAGGTCCTCGCTCATGTCCCCATGGTAACTAGTGGAAGTCATTCGCATTCTGCAGAAGCATCAGGCAGATGCATGCGTGCAGCAGTTCAGAGGGCTAGATGGTCCAAAGGAGATGGTAAATACGGCCAGTTTCGAAAGGACTCTAAAAGGTCACACTCAGGAAGTTAATAGAAGTCCTATTAATATGTAAACCATGCCGAAACAACATTTTTATTTTAAGGGTAGTTTGAACCCGCAGCAAGGGGCAAAGCTCGGAAGGTTTGTGGTGGTGTAACGTACAGTTCATGACACAGGTCCTCAAATGCTACCAAGGAGTAAAACTCCTATGAAAGCAGAGATGCTGATTTTATCCAGCTTCAGGTTTGGTCCTCATTTTTACTGCATAAAAACTGCATTAAAAAGTTTAATGCTTTCGCTCACTATTGCATGCCTGCTCTCTTCCTCCCCCAAATGTCCTCCTCTCTGTCTTAAAGATTTACAAGATTTATAAATATACTTATTTATAAAAGGCCTGCTTTCACAGGAAATGTCACCGGTCACTTTTATCTATATGTGCAATGGTATCTCTTAACAGTCCCACATGGAAAAAAATCCGATCAAACACAAAGAAAACGAAACAAAGCAAATAATAAAAAAGTGCTAAGATGAAAATAACAATTCTGCATTTTGAGGAATTCTGACCTACATTCCACATGCTTTATACGCAGTAGCTTAGATGAGTCCTGAAAAAAGACTGAACGTTTTATATTTCTTTTTTGTCTTCATTCTACTTTCTCTTCTCTTGACTATTCTTAATGCTGAAATTCCAATTTCTTTTCTCTTTAAGGTCTTCGGCTCCAACTTCCTATTAGCCTTTAATGATGTTTCTCTCAGAAAATCCCACAGGAGTCTCTATCTCTGCTACTTTTAAAAGGCTGAATTTTTGAATCTAGCATGCTCCAGAGTACTTCGGTCAATCTTCACTGTGGAGTATCTGTTCGCATTGAATGATTGGGTTTTTTAAGTGTGTGTATGTGTATATATGTATATAAATATATGTGTGTATAAAGATATGTATCTATACGCCTCACGTGCTTGCATGCACAGCCTCACACAGGGGTGCACATGCATTCCCACAGCTGGGGCAAACTTTATTTCTGCCAGTGGCGTGACACTGTGAGGGGACAAGGCAGTGGGGGGGTTCCTCTAGGCTGGGGCAGTGGCCGTTAGTCAGCCTTCACCCTCTGCCAGAGGCAACAAGAGTGGTGACTGCCGCTGGTGATTCATCGCAGGTGATCAAGTGAATTATCATTATAGACAACCTTCTCCACCAAAGTAACTCAGATGAGAAAGGGGCAAAGCCCATGCTGCAGCGCTTTCATATGAGGAATTAACCTATACTCTCATAGCCCAGAAATACCTATATATTTGGCTAATAAAGCCTGAGGCCACATGCACATAACTCAAGATATGACTATATGACAAATACAGCAAACACAGCAGCTCTTTTCAATATAGTAATATTTGATCATCTGAAATACTCATATAATAGGGATTAAGAAAGAGAGAAATAATTTTTGTAGTCTTTCTCAGGATTAACCATGCCTTAGCATACTGAGCTACCTCAATTCTGCAAAGCAAACTTATTATTCAAGCCCACTTCTCTGGCTTTAAGTTTGCTACAAAAACCAAGTTCACTGAACTACACATGGAAACTTTGCAGAACTGGGCTGTATCCTGAGCGCTTTCTTGCAGAGTTTGGAACTTTGATTTGAAGCATTTGTCCAGTTTCACACCTGAGTTCACGGTCTATGAGATCAGCTCAACTTAGGCTAATATATTTAGTGCCTTACCTGCCTGTGGTTGATTTTTCTATGACCTATCAAGTGGAGCACATTGTTCTGTATAGTCATGTGGAATATTTGCACAACGCTGACATTATAAAACCAGTGCATTTGATTTATGACCCTACATTTCTGATTTTGCATGTATTGGGATGAAAAAAGAAAATAATGCATTTTTAATTTGTTGACAGTTAAGGCATTCTTAGTATGTACTTAAAGTAGACTAAAAACCACCATAGGGTAAAAGAATTGATCATGGGCTAGAAAATAAGGGTTCCAGCACTGTGCATGTCTTGGAGTATGTCCTTGGACAAGAAAACACATCTTCATTTTCCTATCTGCCCTGTAAGAGAAATAGAGGTTGCCTTGCAGAGATACTATGAGATTTCTTTAGCTAATGTTTACACAGCGCTTTGAACTAATGAAGCATTACAGTGCAAAGCATAACTTTCAGCCACAGTACTTCAAGGGTGTAGAAAGGATCAAATATCCTTTTCACTTACACACATTGAAGAGGAGGCCTGATTTTGTTTTGAAGTTCTAACATCCTTTTGGCTTTTTATTTCACTTCAAGGTTGCTTCTTACCTTTTATTGACTACCTACTTTAAATTCCTTTTTCTGTGTCTTCTCCTTTGTTATAAAAATTGATTTGAGGTTTGTGTGCAGCTGCTTAACTGGATGCTTGGCAGAAGGGGTAATACATCCTGAAAAAGAAGGTTCCTTATTTCAAGAATATTGCGTATTGCAACAATATCCATGTCCAGTGTTCAGCTTCTATTACTAGAGTGGCATAGGCTTGGTCAGCACATCTTGTGTCTACTATGTCATTGTACAGTAAAATTGAAAGGATTTATATCTTAGGTAACATACAGTGATACGTAGGCAGCTTTACATCATTTACTGCTTCTAATGAGTAAATCAATGTTTGTTTTAAAAAGGAGCCTGAAAATGTGACTTGTATGCCATTTGTTTTCAAAGTCTGTATTTTAATAATTAGATTGGTTGTTTGTTTTTTTTTTAAACAAATAGCAAAATTTATGAGAGGTAGAGGGTTTTTTATTTCCCAAATGATCCTCTGCTCTCATCAAAGAGTGCGTTCCAGCAGCAGTAATTTGTGCAAGATGAAAGGATAAAGTTTCACCACATTGTACAGAATGGACATAGTGACTTTTACTTGCTGCAAGAATAAGATTTGGTTTTGTTGCTTTTAATTATTTCTATTTATTCAGAGGTTACTATTGAAAGGTTACAAAAATTGAAACCTTGTGCAACAACTTTCTTTGCTGATGGTCCAGGGATGTTTTGTGCAGATATTTTCAGGGGTTCGAATGATGCCTGAAACAAGTTTCACGTGTAGCATAAAGACAGCGGGATCATGAGCTTTTTTCCAAATTGGTCATGAATAATTCGATACAGCCATGAACAGTTTAAGCAGATTTCCATGAAGACAAGTTACTTGCTACTACTACTGTGGTATTGGTGTCCTGGCATTACTTCAAGAAATGCTGAGGACAGATGACACATGATGCATTTCAAATCAGCACGTATACCCACTAAAAGGAAGGAGATAGATACAAACTCCCATGGCTGAAAAGCAGGGGAATCATGGGATCTCTGGAAGTCATTACAACGGTCTGGAAGAAAATACAGGGGCAGAAAATGCAAGCACAAGTCTTATGGATGTACAGGATGCTGGAGGGCTGAAATGAAACAACAGCAAAAAAATCAGATAATCGGGACACACAAAGCCAGCAAAAGTACAGGTTTTCTTTTATCCCTTTCTAAGCAAGGAGCTGTGAGTGCAAGGAACATCAGCAGCCATCCCACGGACCACTTCTTGGGCAGAGGCAGAGTTCCTCAGAGCAGTAACAGCAACACAGCTGAAGCGGACCCCTGTGACTGCCTTTTTCCTGGAGTGCTGGCAGCAGCCTCATTTTTAACCACACCAAGTTCAGTTACACAGAACTTCCTTTAGGGAAAAAGGCTGCTGTAAGAAGTCCAGCCTGAGATTAAAGAAGTTTATTCTGTAACAAGAAGGACAACCCATCTATGACAACCTGTATTACTTCAGAGAAAGTTTGGACCATTGTGTAGAACCAACTAGACTCGTATTTCTCCTGCCCCAATGATACATTTGATAGCAGTGTTTAAGAATGAAATCTCTGTCACTTTTTGCAGCATATGCACTCTCAACTTCTAGGAAATATTTCTTACCTTTGCTGTGGCACTTTAACTATTTCAGTAGAAAGCAGTGCCATGATTTTGGGAGTTACACAGCAGAAGAGCCATGCCTACTCAGGAGAGGAATAAGTGCTAAAGACTCATCTAAGATCAGATTGGGCATTAATAGACCAATTTCTTCTACTTTCTGCATTGTTTTGATGCTGGTTCTATGTGCTCACATGTTATTTTTATGTTGGTAAACTGCTTCTCCTGGAGTATCTCTTACTGCAGAACATGGAGTTCACACCTGCCCTTCTGCTGTGCACAGCAGAACCAATTTGGCAGTGTAGTAACTAAAGACCAGACTTATTCTCATTTCATATGAGGTGTGACTATGAAACTTCGTCCACTTAAACATTGACAATAACCTCATGGAAGATTTGCTTTCGAAACATAAAAGGTAGCAGGAGGAAGAAAAAGGAACTTTCTGAAACATCTCATCAAGTTTCTGTGTGGTATGCTGGGAAATATCACTGGGCTTTACAACTGTTTCAAAAGTATTACCATATTTAGGTGTCTAACACTCTTGAAAATCCATTTCAGAAAATAAAAATGTGAAACATGGCACTCTCAGGCTTCTTGAAAAGACAGTAGATGTGGACTTTGGAAATTTTTTCTTTGCCATGTTTGACTGGGTCTCAGCTCGCCTGGATGTGAAGACAGTGAAGTCCTTTCCCAAAGATAACAGCAGGAAGTCATCCTTACTCTGCCCAGAGATGTAAGTCTTCACAAAGAGCAGGTAAGTCCTGTGAGTTCATAGATCTGAAGGTTGAAGAAAACCACGAAAAAAACCATTTGTACCATCTGAAGATTCATGACTTTTAAAGCTGCGTACAGGAGATTAAGCCATGTACAGGAGTTTCCCATTCGTAATCAGAGGCTTCTGGTCTCAGCTGCAGAACAGTTTTATCAGCACTGTGTATTCAACAATTTCTTTCCATAACTAAAATTTTAATTGTAAATATTAGTCCTGTGCTTTGATTATCAAAGCCAGTGAGAGATTTCTTGATGGTCCTATTTAATTGAATTCTGCCTTTGAGAGACATCTTACAGAGCCAGGACATATTCCTGCAATGCCACATGCCTTCTATTCATCTCATCTTGTCTTCTTCCTTCCCTCCTTGGTCAAGGCACAACTTTGTCTGTGTATTCTGGGATGGGGAACCATGTTGACCAGTGCTTTACATCTATACAGCTGCCTGCTTTCATTAGCTATTCAAAGTTATATTCTTATAACTTATAGGGCATTTCAAAAGAAGTGATATTTTTTTCTTTTACAGAAGAATGTTGCTAAATCAACACCTGGCTAAGTCAGCTTCCCACTATCCTATCAATAATACAAAGGCATAGGTGTAGGAACCCAATGACTGATAATCTGTAAAATTTCAGTCCGTTCTTAACAATGTTCTTTTCTTTAGGTATATTTGATTAAATTTATTATTGCTGAAACCTTGGAAGAAAGTGTGGGGTAACTAACTGTTAACACTGTGGAATTCACTCTTCTATATAATACTTTTCCATTGGTATATTAAATATATTTAGTGCTTTACTGATCCTTGTATGCTTTTCTTTTGTTCACACAATACAATAAACATATTGTTAATGAAAACTTTTCAGAATCCTTAATGGCAGTGACTTATTGCAGTACTTTTTATTGCCATTATCTACATGACTGACTGCTTTTGTAAAGGAATAAATGAAAGTTACCAACTTATGCTGGGAAATGATTGTAAGCATCAGGTTCAGACACAATGCAAAGGGAAAGGTCTTCTAAAAGAAGCAATTTTTCATTTCAAGAAATGAGAATCTTTTGAAAATATATTTTAATCATATTAGGTATGCAAGAAGTAATTTCTCAAAAATGTTAAAACAAGTTAAAATACATTGCAACTATTAATGAGGCAAAATTTAACAAGTAAAATGATGGAAATCTATAACCTGCTTTTCAAATATTTCTGTGAACTAAGTATTAAGATCTGTTAATTATTGATTAGGTTGCCATATGTTTGACCATAGGTTTTCTTCCCTTAAAAAATAAAAGAAAATGTTTGGATCCCTAAAAAGTTTCTAGTGGTAAATTTAAAATTAAAAAAAAAAAAAAAAAAAAAAAAAAAAAAGATTTGCTTTTCTCCTTAGTTACCTTTCAAAGCCTTTAAAATTAGTCCACTGATCCCCAATGTTCTTTGTCAGCAGGCTGAAAACCAACAGGTAATCTTTCTAAACTCAATTTTAGTCTGATGTTTAGCCACCAGAGGCTCCTACTAGAAATGCGTGACTTATATATTTGACAAACATATCACCAAGAAAAAAGAAAAAAGCTATAGGTGGGCAACCAAACAATGCTTACAGCAAAGAATAAACACACTGAATTTAAAGAACTAATTAATTGCTTGTACTGTGTATTCAACAAATTCTCATGAATAACAAATATTGATTCATGGATGATCTGCTATCCAAAAAAACCGGGAGCTACATAATGCATATTTTTAACAATGAAAAGGTTAGACTCCTAAGTCACAGTACTTCACAGCACTGTTCACTGTTGGCATCTCTCTTCTAGCAAATCTAATTCTATCTGTTCTGAAACATCTCAGTATTCCTGCCACCATGACTTCCAGAATTCAGTGGGCAAATTCTGCCTTTTAAATTGGCAATAGGTATGATTCTATCCAAAGTAAAAAGTGAATCGCGTATTTCTTATATTTTGGGCAACAAGTGAAGTTTCGTGAGTGTCTTGAAACAAAATAATTTGATTCTGTAGATTAATCATTCTATACAGTTTCGGAAGATTTAAACAAATCCCAGGGGCAACTTACTTTTGGCTTCATGTGTTTATACTAGGCAATATTAGATCTACTATTTATCTCTTTTAGTAAAACAAAAGAATTTAATTAAATCTTTGCCATCTAGCAACCATACACATAGTATATTGATGCGAGGGAGGAAAGACAAATCCATTTGACACAGAAGTAAAATGAGGTTGTAAGCAGTTCAGGCAGTGTTCGACCCTATTTATTTTTCTATGTAACCAGTTGGTTTCAATGAAGGTGTAATAAAGGGAAGAATTGAGGTTTTCTTTTTTTTTTCTCTTCAATTACTTTTTAAATTTGGATTTACATAATATATGGCAAGCTTACTAGATGGAGAATGCGTTGTCCAAGCTGACACAAAGAAGTGTTCTGAGTCGTGATGAAATTTGAAAAACTTTCTGTGTTCTGCTTCCTATAGCATTCTCAAAGCTGAAACAGAATAGCTATGTACAGAATTAGCTATGTAGTATGTAGCTACACTATGTACTGAAGCCTAAAATGAAATTGAATTCTATGTTTCTAAGTGCAACAGTTTCCTTATGCCTATTACGTAGCAGTTCCACTTACAGGGATTTCTCCAAAGTTTTCATCTCGTTAACAATTCTTATACACATTAATCTGCAGATATCCACCAAAGCAGCAGTGAACAACTGGGAACTCCTGGCTTTAAATCTTCTTTGTGTTTAATGTCTGCACTGTTTCAGGGACTAGTACCGCACTCGAATTTTAGATTTAAGAAAAAGAAGCTTCAGTCTGCCTTTTGCACTGAGTAGATGGCAAATGCTCTGATGTAGATTGTGGATGAGTACCTGTCTGTTAATCTCATCCGGACCCATTTGTTAACGGTCAGACAAGTTCCTGGTTGTTAATGGTTGGTGCAAGAGGCAGGATAAGGGAGTAGGGGACAGTTTCTGTCACCTGAAGCAAAAACGAGGCTGCACACACGGCAGTGTTGGGGTGCGGTGGGCTGAACCCCTCCGTGAGCCTCCGTCCCCAGGACAGCCCCGGCTGAGCTCCCAAAGCTGGAGGTGGCCTCTCGCCTTCCAGCGTGGCTTCCACCACAGCTGCCATTGGAGACCAGTGCCCAGACTCAAAAATGCAACTTTTCCCCAAAAGGTACAGATGTTCAAAGAAAGAGGTGACCTCTAGATACAATACTACCTCTTGGTCCTCCACCTCGATACAATACTACCTCTTGGTCCTCCACCTCCAATCCTGTTGTAATTTTTTGTATTTGCGTGTATAGTTGCGCGTATTTTATGCGGACTGATCCGCAAGCTCTGCCAGATGGCGCAACCTGTGTCCAAACAGAGATGTGCTGCGTCAACTAGGAAAGGCGTCATGACTGAGAAGGAAGAAACCCTTCAGAAACACTAGGAAGGAAGGCTATAAATTAATGTAGCTACAAATTAATGTAAGGTAAAGCTATGGAGTCCCTCAGAATTAATTTGGAGACAGACAGTAGTCTAGGAAGAAAAATAAAATTACATAGTTAATTAGTTTTATTTAAAACTAAGTAGATGGAAAGGCAACTATTCCTTTATTCACCTGGATTTCATATCAATTATACTTGACCTTAATAATAACATATTTATAGTAGTGTTGGTCTGTGCTCATTTGGTTTCAAATATCTTATACCAAATTGCCATGATAGATTAGTTTGCCCTTTGGGCTTCTAATTTTCAATTTAATGGCAATGTAACAAATCACGAAAAACAAATATGGCATTGCAGGTTGTTGGGAAAGATTTCCAAAGGAATTTGTCAGCATAATTTCAAGTTTGCTATACACATGATCCTGAGTTCTGAGGAAAACAAAGCGGTTGACATTTAGGATACTGTAATTGGCTTTCATAGCTTAATTTTATGTATCTTTTGGTTCCAACGTATACAGCAATTGACATTGATTCCAACAGGGCCATGGCTACTTATTAAACCCTGAGGAAATTTTCCAAGCGTTCAGAGTGCAAATAGCAATGCCTACATTACGGTGGCCTTCCCTCCTTTCTACATCTGTATTTCTGTGTTCCTGTTAGGAATCACCATATTTTACCTTTAGCGATCGCTCTCCGAGGAACACTTTCTTATCTGTGTGCTCTGACCTGTTCACGAAGAAGAGAAAAAGAAGATGACTTACAAAATGTGCATGAAATCAGCAATGAAAGAAATGAACGACATAAAAAAAGCCATTGAATTCTATTGTGCAGATTCCTTATTTCCCAATATGACAGCTTTTTAGTAGCACAAGGATTCACAGTAGCAGCTTCCCAGATACTTCCGTGGGAACATAAGTTTATCTAGCTCACATCTGTTATGTTTCTGGGATTTTTCCCCAAGAGTTAAGAATGGCACAGATTTTTTTATTACATGAAAGTTGCTGCATAAATAAAAAGCTTGCATGACTTGGTTTAAGATAACTGTTTTCATTTATACCGCATTTTACTCACAATTTACTCAATCTATTCTGTCTTTCCAATGGAATAATTTCTCACTAAAAGGAGGGAAAAAAAAGTGAAGTGAATTTCATTATTGTACCAAAGAAACATTTCATGAATATATTCAATCTGTGCTAATGGATTTTAACACATTTTTACTATTCTGCAATGAACTGCTCATAAAGTTTTTAATTACCAAAGCAGTATCCAAAAATATACTGCAGAGAGGTGCAGTGTTGTAACAAAGATTATTTCTTTATGCATTTAATCTTGGCTCACTAATGCATGTACAGGTATCTGTGTTTAAATAATATAATACCTGATCCTATAAATATATATAATTCAGCTAAATTGCTGTTCCCAAAACAAGTTGCTCACATTATTTTTCAGTTTAAAAAACCTGAGAAATAGCATATAGCTCATATATTCCTGATATTCATCACCCAGTGCTGTGGGGTATAGTCAGAGATCTGCACAGTGTAACTGCTTGAGATCCAATACTAACTGGAGAATCTAAGGATAAATTCCTTCACCCTTCCCTCGGTGGTGTGCTGTTTGCCCCATAGCGGGCTGTGCATTGCACTGTATGACAGAGGACATTCACTGAAGTTTATGAGTCATGTGGCATTCATTTATTGAAAAATATTTTCTGTTTATATCATGCAGGCTTCAAGCCATGCCACTTCCAAAGGAATTGGTGATATTCCCATTCCGTTTATACTGTAATACCCAAGTTAAAATACTCACTAAATGATGGGAGGAATCAAGGTCTTATTTTCTCTGAGCCATGCAAGAGGAGTTCAAACAACACCCTCTACCATCTATGACATGGGTATTTGGCGGTATTGGTCAACACCCGGCTGAATATGAGCCAGCAGTGTGCCCAGGTGGCCAAGAAGGCCAATGGCATCCTGGCCTCTATCAGAAGTAGCGTGGCCAGCAGGAGCAGGGAGGTGATCGTCCCCCTGTACTGGGCACTGGTGAGGCTGCACCTCGAGTGCTGTGTTCAGTTTTGGGTCCCTCACTACAAGACAGACATTGAGGGGCTGGTGCGTGTCCAGAGAAGGGCAACCAAGTTGGTGAGGGATCGAGAGCACCAGTTTTATGAGGAGCAGCTGAGGGAACTGGGATTATTCAGTCTGGAGCAACTAAGGCTGAGGGGAGACCTTATTGCTCTCTACAACTACCTGAAAGGAGGTTGTAGCGAGGTGGGTGCTGGTCTCTTCTCCCAAGTAAGAAGTGATAGGACAAGAGGAAATGGCCTCCAGTTGTGCCAGGGGAGGTTTAGGTTGGATATTAGAAACAATTTCTTCATCGAAAGGGTTGTTAAGTATTGGAACAGGCTGCCCAGGGAAGTGGTGGAGTCACCATCCCTGGAGGTGTTTAAAAGATGTGTAGATGTGGCGCCTGGGGACATGGTTTAGTGGTGGACTTGGCAGTGCTAGGTTAATGGCTGGACTTAATGGTCTTTTCCAACCTAAACGATTCTATGAATCTGTGATATACTCACAAGCTAGATCCTGCCCTGACCCAGGCAGCCCTCCCATATGTCCTGTTGGTACCTTTAAAGCATTGTGCCGACTCAGACTCTCATCAGACAGTGCTGGACCAGTTCTCTGGTCTCCTTCCCCAGTCCTCATTCTGGAAGGCCCCATATCCCTGTTGCTCCTTGTATGGGACCATATTTCTGTCATGGGATTATACGTGGATGGTTCCCTGCCTGTGGCCAGGGTGTTTGTTTGTATTGGGCCTGGCCAGAAGTGGAATTGTACCTTCCAGGTAAGCTGTCACGAATTATCCCTGAACAGAGGTTGCTCGCAGTTTGGCCGAGGCATGGAGTGCACATGAGATGACGTGGACTGGTTTCCTCTGTACCACAGACTATTACAGTTCATCCACTTTCTTCTCCATTAAACCTAATTATTCATATTTGATAAAGCATTTCTTACAAAAAAAGAGAAATATTATTATGTCTCTAAACACATCGAGAGACCTAGAATTACTCTTTTAAGTAAAACCTTCGCAAGCCTCTAGAAAGATAATGCTGGCTGATGGTCTCAAACATAACCCAGACAGAATCAAGCTAATGTTATTTTAGCTCTTTAGTTAGCTAATGTGTCCTCCACACCTTTGACATTTTACTTGTTCTTTCTGGAATAATATTTAATAATCTGAGAATGAAAATCAGGGATACAGCTTCTGGGGAAATGTGGATTTTTATTTAATGCTTATAAATGGAACGTCATACGTGTTTGGACATACAACACAGAGCTCCCCACCTCGGTGTAAAGCAGCAAACCTAGGACACCTCTTCCACAGGCAGAAACAGAGCAGATGCTGAAGAAGCAAGGAGACTCCTTAGAAAAACAACAGCACCTTGAGAGAAAAGACAGATGAGCTTCTTGCTCCCTTGGGGGGAAGATGGAATTGTTTTCTCATTGTATGAGCCTCAACTCTTAACTGATTCTCCAAAGCAGATGCCTATCTCTAGGAAACTGAGACTCAGCACTAATGTTTTTCTTTTCTCCGGTATCTGCAGTGAGTCACATGTAGTTTGGCTCTCCCAGCTTGAAGTAGAGATGCAGCAACTTGAAGGCTGTCCCCAAGCAGTACACTCAATATTGCAGTTCTCTATATGAAGGAAAATGTCTTCAGGTCCTTCTGTTTCAACAAAATATGGAAAACATTTTCTTGAGATAATGACAGAAGTCTGCAATACCCGAAACCTGAAAATGCAACTAGGTGCACTTTTTGTATTTAAGATGATAGTAGCCTAGAGACGATTTTGGAACGTGGTTTGTGTGTATGTATGTGAATAAAACATCAACAGCAAACTTTGGTTCTGGTGAGACTCCTTTTTGTTTGCTATTGCTGATCTCACCTTTAGTTTATGATTACTTCTGCAAGTCAGCGTGCAGGACCAGACTCTGGATCCCCTGACGAGACAGCGGCAGTAACTGCCAGCTGCATTCGATGCCCAGCAAAGGGTCGGGTTTACCCGTGTTCAGCTGATGCACAGTAGCAGAGCAGGGCTTTTTTTGCTTGGATGTCTGGGATGTTTTCTTCATATCTTTAAAATGTGATACTGCTAAACACACCCTGCGCTTGGTTGATTCAGTGCTGTAGCAGAGGCAGGCGCGCAGCACATGCGGATGACTGGAAGGGAGATGCCATGCGACCATATGGAGACGGCACATACCCAGCGTGGTAGGGGTGCAGCTGAAGTCAGATGCCGTGAACGTATCCGATATCAGCTGGCAGCTCTACTGAGTCACAGGATACAGGGACCCACTGCGTTAGACACCGAGGAGAGGCCGAAGGCTACCCCCGCCCTCATCAGCTGCACACAAGGACAGCAGGCGGCTGCATTGCTGCGCTGCAGGGACGTGAAGTGCTGGTGCAGGGTTTAGGAACTGTGAGACAGGAGCCAGGTTGTCAATGTTACATTCTTACCTTTTCAGATGAGACCTCCCCCCAGGAAGTTTGGAAACAGGAATTCCAAAATGTAAAGACTTTGAAAATACTGACCCAACCTTTCCTCCCAAAAGATGCAGCAATGGGTTTTGCAAGTGTTATGCATGCAGCGCCTGACCAGTGACTGGATCACAACAGTAAATGATCCTCCTAGTCTTCAGGAGGGTTAAATGACAAATACGACAGCCAGCTGAAACGGCAAAAGGTCAAAACTGAGCTAACGATAATCATCTAAATGGGAATTTGAATGGAGCTCTGATGTTAATGCTCCTACACTCTTAATAAGTGCCATAGGATTTCTAATTACCACAGGAGCGCCACTTGTTCTTTTACAACAGTAATGACTACAGCAAAACAGTTCCTATTAGCACTATGCCAAGGCAGATGCTCAAAAGTTAATCACAGGCACCTCAACACCTAAGTCCTCTATTGTGGTCTACTCTTTAAACATGGCCAAGTTCAGTTTTGTTAGTTTCTTTCATCACAGCTTAGAAGTAAAACTCATCTAGTGCGTATTCATTCTACAAAAAATATACCCAACTTGTACTGATTTCAACTCTTGTTCAGCGACGCCACATTAAGAAGGTCCCTGACTTCCATCGTTTTGATGTGATCTTGTACTACAGGGTTAATCTGAAACGTGTAAGGGTTTAGGCCCCTTTGACGAAAGCAGCAAAATAAAAAGAGGCTCTTTTTAATTTAGGTTTTGTAGTTGTTGCTGTTGTTGCTTGGGTTGTTTTAAGGCTGCCATTGCTGAGGTCTGACTTAGCAAAGACTTGTGGCGCTCTGGGTTTCCATGGGAGATACCTTTTATTTTGGTACAATAAGAGTGAGCAGCACTCGTACAATGCAGGTAACAATAATCCGTGGTTTTAAAGAAGATGGCTTGTTCCCAAAAGGTTTGATTTGGGGGCAACATTACCATTAAGCGAGGGATTGTTTCTCTTGTTAATTACAGAATTGTCTGCAGCCTAACGTTTTGCCTATATGTAAAGTTGTCTAAATGCAGTTTTTGTTTACCTTTACTGAATCTTTGTCATGCTAGCTGTTTCCAGTATTCTGTAATTTCATGCTGTTAATGTTTTTATGTAAGCTTTGCTATTTTGGGAGTGTGAAAGCGGTGCAGTTCCGGCTCTGTAATTAAGGGGCTTCAGTGACCTCTTTTCTCTCAGCTGCTGCACATGAGACTGAGAAAGGAAGGACACGAGCCACAGACAATACAGAACAAAGCTTCTATTTATCACAAACACCAGTCCTCAGGGTTATTTGAATGATAAAGCTGCAGTCTCTCTACAAAGCCTGGTGCATCCGAAGGAGAACCTGTGGAGTTTTCCACGGTCCCTCTTGGTAAACTGTGGCAAGAGTTGCAAATATAATTTGGCAGCTCATCTTCCTAGCCCTTCCAAGTGAATAGGGTGCCCGTTACAGAAGAATGTGGGAAACAATGAAAAATGTGGTGCTGATACTGTTGACATAATACGGTGCGTAATGTCTGTGAGCCAGCACTTCTGCTGCAATGGATTTATTTACATACATTTGCCAACATTGAGCTTGTTTGCCGCGTAGCCCAGATAAATCTGAATTCCGCTGTAACAAATGTCCATGAGTGCGTGCTAACTCCTCATTGATCTGCTTCACAAGATTAATCAATATCTCTCTGTTACTGCAGGTGCGCTTCATGGGTTTGCCATTTTATTTTCCAGAATATCTAAAGTAGTCTGAAAGATGAAAGTGGCTAAGTTTGTGGACATTTTCAATTAAGAAAGGGAAAACATGAAAGTAGTCAGTACCTCTGATGTATAGTTGTTGCCTAAAATTAAAAATGTCATTTCCTAAACCCGGATTTCAGTGTTTTTACAGTACGGTAAAGTATATATTCAAGGAAAAGTACGACTGATAGCAAGGATTAAATAAGAAATCAGGCCCTATTACCTGCGTCTTTTGAAGTTTTCTCGTTTTGATTAGAAAACCTCTACAAAGTCTTTATAAATTGTAAAAGACTGCAAAAATTAGATAGCAGATACATGAATTGGACAGCATATGATAAGAACACACAAAAAGAGAAGAGTAAGCAAGATCTGATAAAGAAACCAACACTCACCTTATTCAGTTTGAGGGGGGAAAATGGTGAAAATTCTGAAGGGGAAGACAAAAGTTGAATTGGCATCAACGTATTTGTCAGTATTTAGTGTAGAAGTAGAAAGACTATAGCTGAATTAAAAGCTAAGTTAATGCTTTCCAATTAATAGCTTATCAGTTTGCAGGAGATGAAACTGAGGAATAGGTAGAAGAAGAAAGCTGATTAGGATACACACGTGCACGTGCACACAGACACACACACACAAACCAGGGAGAGAATGAGGCAGCAAATTCAGCATAATGTAATATGGGTTGAAAACTTGCCTGCTACCTAGTAAAATACGGACTTGGGAAAAGATTATTATAATGAGGATTTCAAATGCATGTGCCTTCAATTAATTTCCAGTTTATGTTTAGATAAAAATATTGCTTTCTGTTGATACTAAGCACTTAAGAAAAATCTGTCCATGGTATGCTAAGTGCAAGCTGAAAAGCCTGTTTTCGGGACCTTTGCTAATTGTTATTATGGGATGTTATTTTACTTTGTGTCCAGCTGCTCTTCTAGTTTCTTTTATAAAAATAAGATATAAAGGGAGATTTAGGTTAGATATTAGGAAAAAAATTCTTTACCGAGAGGGTTGTCAGACATTGGAACAGGCTGCCCAGGGAAGTGGTTGAGTCACCATCCCTGGAGATATTTAAAAAGCGTGTAGACGGGGTACTCCGTAACATGGTTTAGTGGGCATGGATAATGGTTGCCCTTGATGATCTTGAAGATCTTTTCCAACTTAAATGATTCTATGATTCTATAAATTTTATTACTTCAGGGTTTTTTTTAGGTCCATCATTTACTATGATCTGGAATATTTATTAATACAGCACTTATCCATCTCCTAAATGATTAATAAAAAGATATTGTACTTCTATTGTTAACTTGGACCATAAGTCTCTTTTGTAGCTATTAGCATCTGTGAAATCAGTGAATCACCAAATGTTTTCAGTGAGGGAACCCTGAAACAGCAAACTTGACTTGTCAGTGAAGAGCAATTTGAGGCGATCAAGTAAAGATCATGTCTAATAACTCTATAATAACATACTTACACAATGGCTGTAATGACTCTAGAGAGGGCATTAAGAATCATTGAGGAAATTGCATGTGTTTTTAAAGTTTGTAATTTTAATCACCTTGTTCTGTAATAGACTGCGGTGTCTGCAAGCAAGCCATCACGTACTTTCCATGATTAGAAAGTATATGGAACATTTTGGTAGCTGCAAATCCAGGTTTATTTATTTTAGTACTGAGAAATGAAAAAAAAAAAAAAATGCTGAAAAAGAGAATAAATGGAGCTATAATGTTTAGACTAACACTATTTTCTTAACTAACATCCTTGTGAATGAACATAGTAAATTTGAACAGTACGTGTTTTCACCATCTGTGCTCCAATAATGATAGCAAGCACCAAGGGAGAATAGGGTACTTAAGTATAGCAGGAAACATCAGTCTGCTGCTTTTAGCACGAGCAGAATTTTTGGCTTTTAGGTGCCTTGGTCTTAATTTATGGTCTATTCCTAATTAAATTGTCTTGCTGACATGATTCTGAAACCTAGCTTCCTGTGCCTCAGCCTTAATTTCTTCACACTTGATTGATAATGAATGGGCTTTACTGTCATATATTGTTTGGGTCTTGTGAAAGACAAACCACATTACTACAGACTGCTACAGTCTGATTGGACAGATGAGCCGAATTGACTATAAAGAAATTTGCAGTTAGCATTACCAACTATTATGTCATGCTAGACTTTTATTCCATTCTAAAGAAGATTTTCATTAACTCTCCTTTTAACCAACCAACATCTATCTAAAATTAAAGGTAGCTAACTGAGTAGTGAAAAAATCATCTATAATCACTCATCAGTGGCAAAAAATGGCACCAAACAGCATGAAATTATACTTCTAAAATGAGAAATAACATGTATTTAATTTTGTGTGCAAGTAATTACTTTTCAGTTCTTGCCACTCTTGAGGTAAGTTTCTTTTTTGTCACTGCTGATATCAAAGAATGAGAAAATAGCAGGCTGCTCCAGATGCCATTGAACGTTTTGGAAAAGGTTAGGGTGGAGCAACAGAGGTGAAGGGAGAGCTAAATGCTCTTTTTGTCAGTGGGGGGAGAAGAAGTGATGCATGAGGAAAAATTATGGGAAGGTTGACTTAAAGTATAGCGTGCATCCTGCAAGACAGGTAGGTTTGCTACTTTACTTAAAAAATATTTGTTCAGCACATGGCAGCTCAGGAATTACCTGTTTCAGACATGTTGTAGAGCTTCTAATGAGTTGATACGGGGGTCTGGTCAACACATATGCCTAAACAGCAACATTTACCCTGATTATATTTGCTTATTATTATCAGCAGAATATGCTGACATTATTGACATCGTCATATCCAAAATATGCTGTAACATGGAAGTGGTTTGTAATTTTCTCCAGCTCTCATGCCTTAGTGCAAAAAGATATGCTGTTAAAGCCAATCTTTAATATCTTGATGACTCCAAAATACAAAAAAAAAAAAAAAAAAAAAAAAAAAAAAAAATCCAACTGAAAAGAACTTTGAAAATTATGTAGTTGGGAAATAAAACATTCAAAGTATTTTTTCAATATAATTCACATCTTACAAGCAGTTTTATCAAAAGAACTCGATGCTGCAGTTGCTTTACTAATACATGCTATATTACCAAAGAAAAATGTAAATGATGAGGACTGTAATGGCAAAGTATAGTTTGTGCATATGTGTCTGAAAGAAGACTGCCCATGAAACTTTAATTCTGCTCCCTTATGATTACCTCAACATTATGATATAACCTTTAGTTTTATGACTGCACACTATTTATTGCTGTACATAATGTTTACATGTAAAAAGTGTGAACGAAATTTCTACAATAGCATTCATTCTAGTATTTCCTCGCTTTTTAGTTTAAGCCCTTGCAATAACAATAATTTTCTTTGGACTCATTTGAGTGTGTCTGTGTATGTTTGTGTATGTACGTGGATTATTTACTAAGTCTGGTAAAAAGAAGCAAACAAAAACTCCATCATGACATTTTCTTGTCATTCACACAGGTCGTGCAAATATAAAGCCCATACCATCCAAGCTAGCCGAATAATAACTTTAAGAATTTTTCATTCCCTGTGTGGCACAGAACTGGAGAAGCTACAGTGCTTTTGGTTTTCTCAGTTATCTGTTATCAGGAGAGATGAGATTGAAGGGTTTGGAGGTTGGCTTTGGGCAAGGATGGATGATTGTCCTGGTCACTGCTGATTTCTGCCTTACATTTGCCCAGATCAGTATATTCGCACTTGTCTTCTACTTCTGGATTCCTAATCCAGGCCCATTTTCTTTGCCGAACCATGTCAAAATTCAACACCTCTAGCATCTCAGCACAATTACGTGAGCTTCCTTCACCTCACTCACTTAAGGCAACTTACCTTACAACCCCATGGTGTTTGAGCCTTTAGCTCAGCTCCTATATCTTTAGCTGGAAATGCAGGTCCTGCTGCTGGCAGCATTCACCTGCACAGTTTTATTTCACAAAAGTATAAGAAGCAGGTATTGCTGAAGGACAGTAACTCCGTGTTTGGAGTTACTCCATGGGGCACACGTAAAAGGCAACACACAGAAGTCCCAAGGTGTGGGTCATGTTGCTACTGCTACTACCAGGTCTCCATTTCTCCTACCTTCAAGGGTACTATGAATGTTCAAAACAGTGTGGCTGGGAAACCTCTGGCTTAGATTAACCGTATGGTTGAAGACGGATCTGCTTACGTTTGCTGGAGAAGTGCTAGAATAGAAGCTGTTTTCTTCTTAATGGAGTATTGCCTAGGACATTTTATGGTCTTGTCCTGGATTTAAACATGGCCTCTGATGTTTCTTCATTTCCTCCATTTTATAGCAAGGAACAATAGAGTCAATGCAGTTGAGACCACTTTCACAGGCCAACTTCTGCTATGACTCACCAGATTAGGAAATGACAACATTTCTTCCAACAAAAATGTTGGTGATAGCATAGGTGTCTAGATGAGTAAGCAAGAAAAAAAACAAACAACAAACTACCCCCCAAAACCCGGTGCTTAAACAAAACGACTACATTTTATACCTAGAAAGAATAAGGCAGCTGTAAGGCAGTCAGAGAAGAGAGGCTCTGCTCAATGCCTCGGCCTGCTCTGTAAACTTGGCAAAATTATCATCTTTGTTTCTTTTGTTATCTATTTAAATGAGAAAGTATTTAAGCTGTTCTGTCGGCTTTGTTGTCTGCACAAAGCCTGTCACAGTAAACGAATGAATTTAGAAGGGCCCCTCTAGAAATAGTGAGGGAGAATAAATGTCATCAGAGTTCAGTAAATTCTGCTTCATAACAGCAAGCTTCTTCACAGCTTTCAGACTTTGCTTCCTTTGCCCCCTGCAGGCATAACTAGTTTTCTTCTTTTGCAGCCTCCTAGATGCTCAGGCAATTCTTAGTGTCATAGACCACCCCCTAAATGCGAGCGGTAAGCAGGAACCACAGTTTTCTTGGTAATTCTCACATTTCTTTTCCAAATGAGTTACTGGAATCGCACAGGCATGCTCCGGTACTGTATTCGGTTTGAAGCAACTAGTGTTTCAGGAAACGCCTTAAAACCAGATTAAAATATCCTATATCTTTGTATAATTAGGATTTGCAGCCATGCAAACTTTGGGAGTTGTCCTTTTTTCAAAAATAGTAGAATTTGGCTACTGATGAATATAATCTTTTTTTTTTCTTTTTTTGAAAGAGCTTTAAATGTTTATTTCAGTTCAGATGACACTATAACGTAAGCTTCTAGACTGCTTTCCATTTTGTTTTTATTGTAAGTCTTGAAAAAAAAATAGTCAAGAACAGCTTTTTTTTTTTTTTTTTTTTTGCATGCTAGAATGCTGAGCAAGCCAAGATTAAACTGTTTAAGAGCAGCAAGTATTTCAAACTGCCATCAGAATAATGAAAGAGGATTGAGAAAAAAATTGTTCCTGCTACTAAGTTAAGAAAAAAAAAAAGTATTCCACATAGTTTCTAAACGATCTTGTAGCTGCTGCTAATTTCCCTCTTAGCTGTGAAGTCCATCGTTGCTGAGGAGGGGAAGAAAACTGTAACAGACAGTGTTTAGCCAGAGCAAGTAAAACACAAGTAGTTATGCATATATAACAAGTAGACAGAGAATGATGGTTTAAAGTATATTTCTGAATCTTCTGAAGTTATATGACAAACTACATATTCTCTATGTGGAGCAAATTTTAAAATAACTCTGTCTGGCCTATAAAACTTGAGATGTTCCCTCTAACTGAAAACGTTCTGTTTGGCTACAGATAACACTCCCAGTATCAATACGGAAAGAGCTTTCCTACGTGCCTTAGGAATTCAGAGAATGAACAGTACTAAAAAGTGACAAATCTGCTGCCATTACAGCTCAAGAGACACTAGAAGCCCAGTCAGCATCTTAACTATGTCTACTGCTCTGCTGTTACCAAGTTTTCAGCGTGATCCTTCGGCCTCGTGTTCTGTGACCGGCCTTTTCCAAGGTGAAAGGGCTCTTCACGGGATTTCCAAGGAGAGACGAATGATTCTGAAAGGAGGCTCCTACCTTGTGAGAACAGGAACAACCCTCTCCAAAACACAAAGATTCTCCAAAAGTGAGCTTGGAAGCAACCATGGAGGTGGACGTGGCTATGACACTGTTTATAAAATGAGGAAAGCAGAGCTACCTTTCTTCACGAGACGGGGTAAGAAATCTTGTATAAAACCCTATCAGTAAATATCAGAGAGGACGTTATGAGCAATTCTTACTCTCGTTGTTCAAGGATAACTTTTTTTAAAGGCTGTAAGGTCTGCTTCTGTTTTTTAATTATTTCTTTAAAGAGTAATGTAAAGAATAAAAACAATTTGGCAAGATCAAAGAATCCCAGATGCTACTATTGTAAAAAGCACAGCAACAGATCAAAGAGTACCCCAATGAATTCAAATACAGATTAGAGGCAAAATGAGAACAAGAACGAACCACTCTTCTATTTTATTGTTAGCTTTTAGTGTAGTTTAGATAATTACAGAAACTGAAACAAGAACATCACAAAAGCTGCTACATTCTGTCCATAAAAACTAATTGAACTCAGTAAAATTTTGTTGTGTTTAACCCCAACAGCAGAGGTGTGAGTTCTGTAATGAAGCATTTGCTAACATTTTCCATTTGACATAAAATTCTGTAAAATAAGCAATAACGTCACCTAACATGAAGTGGCTTTAATTAGTGAACATGACTATTCCTGAATTTAATTATAATCTAAAAAAAATATGTACATAAGAAAAATTATATAGGAGTGTAAAGTTTAATTGAAAATAATAAAAATATAACTTAATTTAGATTGTAATGTAAGGTTGTTATTTTCTTATCTAAAAAATGAACAGTTTGATTCTCTGAAAAATTAAAGTTTGCTATGCCATCATAGTCAGGGATCTGAATAAAGGTTTGCTTAGAATTTTCCATTAGTAATATCTTCTCACAAAATATCCCATTTCTGACAATTAAAAAATATGTTGAAAAAATCACTTTTACTGATCAAAAGAAACAGTATCAGGAAAATAAGAAAAAGTTTATACCTCATTAATTGAATCTTTTGCTTTATTCCACATGGAAAAAAAAAAAAAAAAAGTATGTATTTTGCATTGCGTTAAAAAATACAGTAATCTCCTTTCTTAGGACTTTGCCTCTGATGAGTTTCAATATAGATTTTTTTGGACTGGCATCTCTGTGGAAATATGTACTGCAAAATATGCTGAATATTGTAACACCTCATCAAACCTTCCCCAGATAAGTGACCACGTCTTTTTACTTGGAAATAAACTTGTTCATTCATAATCTAATTTTTTTAATTCCTTAACATATTTTCATAATGCCATCCTCTTTATCAGTATGAATTTTGTCTGGAATTATTTTTATTAGTTTATACATGACAAAATTGATGCAGATAATAATCCACAAACAACAAAGAAATTTGGATTTGGTGTCATTGTTTTCACAGTCTAGATGGGATGGGCTATATGGAAATGAAGTAACACTGCTAATCACGATGTGTAATGACACATCTCTTATTATAGAAGGTACTAGCCAACTGCCTCCTTTCTATGATTTGGTTTTCAGCTGTTTGTAATTGAGGTGGGTTGACCCCAGATGACAGCTAAGGTCCCACCCAGTCACTCATTCGCTGCCCCCTCTCAGTGGGATGGGGGAGACAATCAGAAGGGTAAAAGCAAGAATAAACTCATGGGTCGAGATAAAGACAATTTAATAAACAAGGGAAACCCAAAACCAAATAAAACAAGTGATGCAAAGGCAATCACTCACCACCTCCCACTAGCAGACTGATGCCCAACCAGCCTCCGAGCAACAGCTACCTTGGAAAACCTTCCCCCACCAGACAAGGTCTTGATGCGGTGCGAGCACTGTTCAGCAATAGCTAAAGCATTGGTGTGCTATCAACAGTTTTGGTCTCAGATGTAAAACACATCACCATATGGGCTGCTATGAAGAAAATTAACTCCATCTCAACCAGACCCAGTACAATCTTCACCCCTTCTTCTTCTATGCCATTTGCATCATGCTCACGTCTTAAAATATTCAAGGAATTCTCATCAATGACCACCACATCCTTCCCTGTCCTTTGACATATACACAGATAACGTTCCCTCAGTCTACTGGCCATCCTCACTCAAATGTCCATTCAGGTCATTTAGTCCATGACTTGGGCTCCATCTGTTGCAATGATCATTCACGACAAGAGGTACCATGTGTTGTGTTGGATTGTTGGGTTTCAGAACACACCATTATGAGCATTCTGGGATGTTCAAGACACCGAATAGCCATTGTAACATGGCAGAAAATATCTACACCAGAGGAGAAGGGGGAGGTGCCATTCCTCATTTCCCCACAAAGTGGTTCCTGGAGGAAAAGAGAAGAAAGGTGTAATTGGTAATTGTCTCCACGAGATGGTTCTTGGAGTACTGGGACAGCGGCAATGCAGGGTCCAAATACCGGATTAGGCTCAAGGCCAGTGTTTGTATCATAGCTCTCCCAGGCAAAACAAAACAAAATGATAAACAGCATAGCAAGCTGCACAAGCCATTAACAAGCCCCGAAGTTTGATGTACAACAAGAAAGGGAGCACGCCACAAAGCAGGTGAGGGAACAAACAAACCGGTATCAAAACCAAAGTCAACACTGCAACCAGCAACTGCAAGTAACAACTTGCCAAGTAACAGCTGAACAGGTATAACAAATTTACACTCAGTCTAGCACACCCTGATCAAATCTATTCTTATCATGAACCCCTCGTGCCCCACCCTGGGTGCCACAAAGGACTGTGGTGGGTTGACCCCAGCCAGCAGCTAAGCCCCCACCGGGTCATTTGTTCACTCCATCACAGCAGGATGGGGGAGAGAATGAGAAGGGCAAAAAGAAGAAAAACTCGTGGACCAATATAAAGACAGTTTAATGAGTCAGGGGAAGGAGAAAAAAACAAAACCCAAAACCTCAAGCGATGCAAAGGCAATCGCTCACCACCTCCCACTTGCAGACCAATGCCAGTCTCTAAGCAACAGCTACCTTGGAAAAACTACACTTCCCTCCACCCAGTTTTATTGCTGAGCATGACATCATTTGGTATGGGAGATCCCTTTAGACAGTTTGGGTCAGCTTTCCCAGCTGTCTCCCCTCCCAGCTTCTCATGCACCCCCAGCCTACTCGCTGGTGGGGCAGCGTGAAAAATAGGAAAGACCTCGACACCGTGCAAGCACTGTTCACCAATAGCTAAAACATTCCTGTGTTATCAACACTGTTTTGGTCACAAATCTAAACCACTGCAACATACAGGCTGCTATGAAGAAAATTAACTCCGTGCCAACCAGACTCAATAAAGCAACATTACCTGAAATGCTCTGTTAATCACCCGCTGCCTAAAAGCAGGGGGGGTTTCTTCAGAATTCAGAAAAATCTTTATAAATATATAAGTCTTTGATGAAAGCAAGTCTTTCAGTGAAACCAAAATAAAGTAGATGCTGGTTTTCGCCCAAATAACAAGTGTCTTGTAGAAAATTTCTCTGCATTGAGGACAGGAGATCAAATTTGGTTTACCAGAGATAGGATTGTGACATACCAGGGAGAAGAGAAACTCTGAAGAACTGCTAAAAAATGATACAACTAAATTACAATTGCAGCTACCAAAGAACAGCAAATGAGTGTAGGATCACATATTCCATGTCAACAAAACAGTTAGAGAGAGGATTTGGACAAGGTAGAAGAATAATCAAGGACACCAAACATAAAGAGAGAATTAATGGACACGAGAATAACTACTGGGGGCAGGGAGGCAAGTTTGTGAAAAGCAGACTTGCAAAGCATCCAGAACAGCAAGTTCAGGAAGCAAACTGGCAATGTATTCAATATATTTCATGATGGAAAAGGGGATGAAGAGCAAGAAGAAGCAGGGTAATTGCATAATATTTTTTTTTAACAAGAAAACAGTGATATATTAAGAGGCAGAGGAACAGAAGCCAAATTATTAGGGAAAATTTTAAAGCAGAATAAAAACAGGGTAATAATTTGAACCAGAGAAGGGAAAAGATAGGAGTAGGTAGGATCACAGGTCCATCTTGACGAGTTAAAGGACGATTTGATTGGGAATGTCTCAAATTAAATGTACATCTGAAATTAAAAAGGTGATAAAAAAACTGAAGAAGGATGTACCAGCTGTTAATCTGGATTTTCTTTTTACATGTTGCTGTCCTGGGTTTTGTCAGGGCTAGATGCAGGGAAGTTCAATGATGGACAACAGTTGATGTTTCTCAACATGGTTTTCACACTGTTCTTGAATATACCAGCAACTGTAATGTACCTTTTTCTTGATTTTTTTAAGCACACAGATAGGCATTGTATAGTTTCAAGAGTAATTAATTGCCTCATATGTGTTTGTATTTCAGTACCTTTTAAGGAATGATCAAAAGTAACTGAGATCACATCCTTCCACTTTTATTTTTATGAAAGATGTTTCATACACACCAATCCAGGTAGGAAAATGTCTAAAAGTCCATTAAGAAAGCATAAATGACTTCTGAGAACTTATTATCCAGTCAGAAGTTTATCCTGATACTCTTCATTATGGCCCAGTGTTTGATCCCTGTTCCCCTATCTGAGTAACTACTTCAATAAGTAATTCCATTCATCTGGCTGGAATCCCATTTAACTGTGCTCCTGACTCACTTGTGAGCCTAACTGCTTACCACTGATAGCAGAGGATTTAGCGTTTGAGCTCACATGTCAAAAAGACATTTGACTGCTTAACTTTTGTCTTCTTACACATTGTGAAATAACTCCCAGAAGAAAAAGTTTCACGTGGTAAAGACATCAGGCAAGAAAAGAAGTCAAGAACACAAGATCAATTAAAGAATTCAAGTACTCTCAAAATAAGTATTTGTTTTAAAAATAAACTGAGCAATAATGAAATTGACCTTCAATAAATCAATAAAATTGTATTCAAGCAGCTTAGCTAGAAAGATATCAACAGACTAGTAAGCTAATTCTAGCCTGTAAGGAAAATCATAGGGAAAGGAACTGTGACAGTCTTGGGTAAAACGTCCTTTTTTTCCCCCATTTTTTATTAGCTAAAGCTAGCAAAACAAATTTCCATCTAAACTAGGTCTTGAGAAAGTCCTCTTAAAAAAAAATATCTGAAAAAGTAAAATAAAAAAAAAAGTTTAAAAACTGAATAAGTAAAAGCAAATACTCAAATATTCCTGTCTGGAAAAAAACAGTATGGCAGCCTAAGTTGTAGTCTGAGTACCTACAAGTCCCAGTTTTCCTTCCCAGAACGACTTCAGATGTACTATGGCTCTAAGTCTTCCCTGATAGTTCACAAGAGGATCTCCAGGTGTGACGCCAGCAATGTATCCAGGATTCATTCATCCCTCATAAGATACCCACTGATTAAATCAACTTTGGTGGTTGTTAACACCACCAAAGCAGAGGACTAGTTTGATATGCCAAGCCAATCCAACACAGAAGTTAAAAACATTTCCTTGGCTTGGTACGGCTGCAGAAGATGCTCTCAGATAATGTCTACAAAACCAGTCCTACTTTTCTGTTCCCAAGTTACTGATGATGAAAGAAAGCTGATGCTGCCTCAGGCAGAGAAAAAGAATCTTTCTTCTTATCAGTACTTACTGCTCTGACCCACGCAGCTGCTACTGCTTGGATGTCTAACACGTATCCTCCAGGGACTCTTGTTTGGAAGATGTTACCTTTCCCAGCTCTCTGTCCTTTTTTCCATGCATGGAAACTTCCCACCTCCTGAGCAGCCTGTTACAAGGTGTGTTTATCATCTCACTTGCCCTGGCTTCTGGGAAAAGCCCCAGTGTGTAATAGTAGCTAGGCCCCAAGCTGGCTTGTGAAATGGCTACCAGGGAGGTGAGAAAACAGTTTGGGTTAAAACCACACATCATCTGAGTTGTCGAATAAGTTACAGCTCCTTTGTGTTTTAGCAACAGGCACAGAGATCACTGACAAGAAAACCATGAGGTAATTCTAACCGGTAAGCAGGGTAGAAAGGCAGAGTGAAGCCGATACATGATTGTCCTTTGGAAATTTTCCTTTTTTTATTTTGCGGATATACTGTTTATATTTCACTTAGGTGTACCCTTCAGAACAGCTACCGAGTTGGTAAACTTCATTACAGACTTCTCCTGAAATTCCATTACTTTTTCCCTTTCAACTTAGGGAGTCCCCAGAAGAACTGACTTTCTTCAGTATCTCAAAGTTGGACAGATGTGTTCCTGGGGATGCTGATTAGAATATATTATGGTCATTAGTAATTGAAGCTTCTTAATGTTCATTTTATTGTACTTGCTTTTTGCTTTCTAAGGAAAAAAGGTAAGGAAGATTTAATGAGACTGAAGACAATACTAATAGAAATAATAAAAAGTAATCCTCTAGTATATTATGTCTATTAATTCTCACAAAATATTATAGATTATGTGGTTTCTCCATATGAAAAACATAAATTGAACATTTATTTTACTAGCAAATAATCCCTTTTATTAGTCAACAACCTTAAATTTGAAAAAAAGTATACATCATGCTTGTGGGCACAAATCACCCTCAAAAAAGGGTAAAGAAGGGCTACGAGTACATTAATAATAGTTCCTTTTGCCACTCTTGCCATTTGGCATTCCTCTGAAATATATATAGTGGCCTCTCTGAGAGTCAAATTTAGACCTGATGAGCCACTGATGAGGTAACTGCTATGTCCCATTTCTGCTTCCCTTCGATGATGCTTCAAATGGGAAATGTAGCATTTTGGGGAGTTTTTTGCTCCGAATGAGATGTTGGCTGTCCAGTGGGAAGATAAAGATTCCATTACATGTATTTTAAAAGCCATAAAAGATAACTTTCATTTCCCAGCTTACATTTATTTGCTCTCACACAATGTCTCCCATTTCCAAGGCTGAGCATGAGCAATTGCCAAATACATAATTGAAGAAGAGCGATGCAATGAATAAGTGTCAGGTCTAGAACTAGTGAATTCACAGACAGTGTGCTGTCTAGAGAGGGGAAAAAAAAAAAAAAGAATAGTAAAAAAGTTGAATCCTGAAGTATGGAGCTGTCAAATGAAGCTGAGGCTTTAAGATTACATACTGGTAATTTTCTTACTGTCTTCAACAGTTGCTATGAACTTTCTACAAGGTGGCACAAAAATGCCATCTTTCAAGTGAAAGTTTGCAACTGTTAAACTGAACTTTTAAAAGTGTTGCTATTATGAAGCATTGATTGGCTGAAAGCTGCAGCTTTCTCATTTTATCCATGTGCAAAACACAGCACGGCAGAAGCAACAGAACCTTTAGCAAACTACTTTCTACCATGTATGTCTGTGGCCTGTTAAGAACCTCCTCTAATAGTGATGTGAAAGGCAGAAGGGATTTTTCTTTAAGAAAAAAATTGGTTAAGCTGAGGTCTGCTTTAGATTCAGGTTTTAGATAACACAAGCAAATACCTATCAGATCCATAAGGAGTCCTGGTCCTCACAATTCAGACAACCGACCTTGAGATATGAATAGCTGTACTATCTTTGATCATCAATAAAATGCAAAGAATTGGAAAAAGTTACTTGGCTTCAAAGTATATTTTCTAGACTCAAATATTGTCTTTGAGTCATACACAGCCAGCCATACTTTCTGTGTTCAATTATGTAATAACAGTGGTAATAATAAGTATGCATTGAGATTTGGCCTTTAGTTATTATTTTGTTCATCTCATGAAGAGTCCTCAAATGCTCAGCAGTAATGACTACCAGTAATTACACTTAGTGGATTTTTCTGACTGTGTGGCTTGAAGCCGGGAGCTTCTATATTCTATTTGATTCCCTGAGCTCTCATCTTCACCCTCTGAAGAAAACTTCTGAAAAGCAGAAGCTATTAAATATTGAATACTACTAAACTATAATAGAGCAGAGCTCCTGTTAGGTGCCTTGTGTCCTTCCAAATTATTCTATGCAGTTAATTCAAAATTAAGACAAGTTCTGTGAAACAAGAATTACAATAAATTTGGGGAAGGTCAGAACCATAACTTAATAACAAGTGGGAGCAAAAGAAACAGAATACCTGTTTCCTTATTTTTTTAACTGAAGGGCTGTATCTCAGGAATAAGCCCATAGTTGCATCTCAGGCTCTGTTCTATACCTCCCCAAGCAACAGAAAATTTCACACCACCACAAATAAAAATAGAAGAATTCTTGAATTGTCATAGTTTAAACAGTAAGAGACTTTTTAGAGTTCCCTTTACATCACTTGCTGTTTCTTTTCTCCATCTCTCTCCTTTTTCCATGTTCATCAAGGTCATTGTGAGGGGTTTTTTCCTTTGGTTTTAATTTGGTCTCAGTTTGCACATTCATTTTAATGTAAATTTCAGGAGAGGTGATTGTATCTTCATTTCTCCAGCCATCTGGCACACTGGGAAATACTGCAGCATTCAGCCCCTAATGATATAAATAAGAAAAGAGATAGGGGATTTCAGAAGAGGGGAAGGAAAAAAAAAAGAAAAAAAAAGCAGCTGTGATTATTAATGATAGAACCTTGCAAACATTTTTATGAACATTTGGTGTGAGTTTCTGTTATTAGAAATTTCTGAAATACTTATTCAGTAAGAGATCCCTTTCATGCCACTAGTATGCTTTTTCTGTTGTAAAATTAACAAGTAGATATATCTTACTTTCTGTTCCCTTTGATGAAGTTAGGTGCATCATTGTTCATGACTGAAAACAAAAACACAAGAAGAAAAAGGAGTGATAAGCCGTAAAAAATTACCACAAAAAAAGCCCCAGCTTTTATGGTATTTTACATTCATTGCATTCAATTGGAAGAAATTGTAGTAGCTAAGAAATTACATTATTTTTCAGCTAATAAAATAAATGAGGCCAAAACCAAAGTCACAGTCAGAAATATGTTTCTTTTCAAGTTGATCTATGAATTTGTTTTAAACAGGTCTTTAATAACTTTTGCATAACATTTTCTGATAATAGACTTCCATAACTACATCACCTCATGAAGGTACTATTACATTTCTTCTTGTTATTTGAAAATTATAATTCTATAGTAATAACCCTATATTTAAATGAATATACAAAATGCCTTGTTTTTCTAAATGAGGCAATTTTAAATGATTTAGAACTGGAAGAACCGTGATACCACATATGCACTTGCAAATCGCAGCTGGCTTCAATTTGCGCTGGAGTAGAACAGCATCATATCCAGGCACTGCTGATATTATTTTGAGCTTTTATATTAATGGCATACAATCTAATGCTAATAAATGCAATGCTAGTGTAATTCTTTGTGGGCTAGACTCAGTCAAAAGGCTTTGGCAAAAACAGTGTTATACAAAATACAGACACATACACATAAATGAAGCTTGGAAATACCTTTTCTGAAGCCATTAGTGAAGCTATTGTTCTGTAATCAATTAGAGCTTCTCAATCACTACAGAGCTTGAAAGTGTCTAGAGGGAAAATTAATTTCCTTACCAGGATCTGACACTGCAACATTCAGGTGTTAGTCAAAATCTCAAACTGTTTGACTATAGAATAAGAAGAACCTGTTTTAGCTCAAGTTTAAACTTTCTTCAGTAACAGTAGCTTACTGGATTGTTTCACAGACATATTTTCCACTTCTTTCCTGGGAAAATGCCTCTGTTTCATATTGGATTTCATGCTCTAAAAATCATTTAAAGCCATCTATCAAAACAAAGCTTTCAGAAAAAAAATCCTCAAAATAAAATTTAAAATCTACCCAATTTTCTCATTAGAAATATACAAAGTGTCTAACAGGGTAAGTGGAGAATATAGGGCACAAGAAACAAGATATGATAATTGAGACCATCTGTCTCACTAAATATAAAGCACATTTGCCTGTGGTTTACTGTCTCTCTGATCTCACTGTGGTTACAAAACCTGACCATTCAAGTAGAGGAAAAATTGTCTGATGCATGACAAGAAAAATTTAGATGAACTCATTCCAAGAAGAGTAGAACATGTTCTTAAATTCCTTCAGAGCATGTGGAGAAGCAGAAGAGCAGAGACAAGTGTGAGAATAACTGATCCTTTTTGGCTCCCTCTGATGGTTGACTATCCCAACACCTTACACAGCAGCAGCTGACCTGGCAGTAATTCTGGTGACAACCTAGCCTATGGGCTAGAATTATTTTCTTGAAGCATTCGTTACTGTCATTGCTGCCTTCATTTCCATTAAGAGAACTATAGGTCTGACACAGGCAATCACAGCTCACCGTTCTGGTGCCGTCGGAGTGCCATTAGATACAGCACTGTAAGGAACTAAATTCAAGAGCAGCGTCTTGAATGTTTTTCTCTTTCTCCTAGCATTTAATTTGCTGTCAATTGATGATATGGTTAGTAACTCCCATATAAATCACAACATTCAAATACTATGTACACATTATAATCAGTGTGTTTCCCTAAATATATGACCACCTTCGCAATGTCATCATTTACAGTGCTATTGCTTTGCAAGTGCAAAGCCGCACACAAAATTCCAAACTGGAGTTACTCGGTAGCTCTTGACAGTAGGTATGGGTTTACCGCTGGCATTTTTGCTGTTGGTTTGGTTTGAGTCAGTGTGGTTGCTTCTATCTCTTCCTAGTCTCAGGAAAAGAAGGAAACACCAATGGTTATTCAAGTGGAATGTGTATAAATGCAAACAGTATATATATTGTGTAGATACTAAATAACATGTGCATGTACTAAATAACACACTAGTGTATATATACTATATATACAGTATGTACTATATGTATAGATACATACTATATGCATACTATAGTATATAAACTCTACTATAGATGCACGCTATATATAGTATAATAGATATAGTATGCACCTCTACATATACTATATATGGGATATATCTGCTATATAACATCCATACAGTACTAATTTTGACTACAAGATAGTGTAGATGATTCTTGATTGTTTTTCTGTGAGAAAACATGATTTATGTGCAATATATACATAACAATATCTACTTGAATATATTATCAAGGATAATATTAAAAATTAAAGTAGTAACAACAATCTGCAACCTTGAGTTGCTAGTGGGCATGTAACCATTGCAAAAATTTATTTACTTTAGTGAAAATGAACATGCTGGGTTCTCAGCAGAACTATGAAAGTCAATTTTAAGACTTCTCTGGTAAGAAACAGCATTTTTATTCAGAAACATTTTGTGGTATGACAGTTCAGTGAACAGCTCAGTGTTCTGCCAGCCATTTGGGAAGTTTCTTTTGCAATGGAATACAGAAGATCTTGAAAAACAAAGTAAAAGAAATATTAACTTAATGGAAACTGGGACTTTCAGAGCTAGCAAATATATACTTGGAATTCTTGCTTGAACTATTTGCTTGTACTGGGTTAATTAAGTCAAACTCTGAGAGTCTTCTTCTTGCATTGTAAAAAAATCAAAGAATGCTGAAGGAGAAAATAGGAACCAAAAGCTAGATCAGTCTTAATACTGAAGGCACATTGAAAATAACATTGCGCTGGAAACTCAGGAAAAATGAGTTGCAATACCCATACTGATCCAAAACTGTTACTAAGGAATCAGGACCTACTAGCTTGTATACAAAGAGAACGAACTGAAAGGGTTGTTTTAGACTAACTCTTCAACAATTGTTGAACTACAGTTTTTCTTTTAAAGAAACAATGGTATCTCTCATTTCAGTTTTCTAATGAAAATGAAAAAAGAGTATAATAATTAGGGCTGGTCTAATGAATCTCTACAAGAAATTCAACATAAAAATGTGTAATCATTGCCACATTAAAATTGATAATTACCTTTTTTAATAAAATTAGCTTCATAATGATACTAAGATATTCCCTTGCTCTGAACACATTAAAATATGCAACAGCATGGTGAAGGAGCAGCAGAAACTCAAAAAATTCCGAGCTATTACAAAAAGAGGTTATTTGATTGACAGAGAATTTTAACATAATTTTATGTGATATGCTTTCTCTGACAAGAACAAGTATTGGCTACAAACCTAATTCTGGCATACACAATTTTGCAGCTTTTACCAAAAATTATGTCAGAAGTTACATTAACTCAAAGCAGGACCTGCAGACTATATGTGGCTGATGTTGCTATCCTGGCAGAAGAGCCCAAAAGTTATGATTTATGCTCTCTGCCACAGGTTAGGCAGACAGGAGGCTGATATACTAGATAGGACTGCTATTGTAAATTTACTTGGCATTTCATTTTTCAGTCACACTGATGGTTATTTTCATACATCTTCAATCCATCATTTCCTGCTAAATCCAATTAGTTTGATTGGCAGATTTAGCTTCCCAGTGGGTCTTTGTCAATATCGCGTAGCAGTAAATACCTTGAGAGTCTTTTTTTTCCAAAACTTTCCTTGGTTATTTTCTTTTTCCTCACCCAGCTAACTATCGATTAGCTGCTTTCGTTACAGCTCTCGCCCGTCCGTAGATGCGATCGGGCCGCCTGAGGTACATGGCGATCAAAATCACCCATGTGCTAACAAAACCTTCCTGCGTCCCCGGCTGGGAGAGGTGGCCGGGGAGGCCCCATGGCTCTGCCCAGGGGTCCCGGGTCTGTGTCAGGCCTCGGTCACTGTCCTCGGCCCAGCTCGGCTCGACACCTCCGGATGGGGCTGCTGGGGGAGGCCCCGGCCCCGCTGCGGCCTGGTCGGCGGTGGCTTAAGCTGCTCCTCCATGGCCGACA